>NC_138962.1:180429995-181779995 GCF_055761805.1 Camellia sinensis
AGAGATGAGAGAAAAATGAGGTGGGTGCTCAGCCGAAGAAAAGAAAAAGAGAAAATTTTCGAACACATCGCATTCCTGGGCATGCGATACCATTTCCGCATGTGTGGCGCATACCTTCCGTACGAGCGTCACTCTCTCCCGCACGCGCGGTTCACTTTCCGCACCTACCCATCGCTTGTGCATCTAAAGCAGTGTTGAACCATCAACGACCTCACCTTACCACATGTGCGACCTCATCTCCAGCACTTGCAGTCTCACTTCCGCACGTGTGGTCCAAGCCCTACATGTGTGGTCTTGCCTCCACCTAGAAATTGCACTAGCTGAACCCGAGACACCCCTGATTCAATTTCATGCTTTCCGAAACAAGCAAAACTCAACTCTAGAATGAAATAAAGACGAGGATCCGAGGGAAGTTTCAAGAACAATGAACTCAAAAGGTCGACAAGACCTCAGATTAAATCCCGACACTCCTAACACGAGCAAGATAATCACAATTAAAGGAAAACGAGGTGGGTTATATACCCAGGCATCACATAGGATAGTAGACAACACCCAATAGTCAACACTGGCAAAGACTTGTTACCTCAAACCACAAGCCTCCTACCTTTATTTATACAATTTCTGATTTGCCTCATGTTGAAAAGAAAATCATGAATTGTGATGTAATGTTCCTTAAACACTACTTAGAACCAAAGTGCAATCTTAACTTTTATCGAATCACATAAACCTGCCACATTTGGGTTAATAGCCCTGAAAATGCACTTATTTCGATGTTCTCATAGAGACCACAACATAGTAATAGGTAATGTTTTTCACATCATTCTCTCATTATTGCTGAGACTTTTCCCTACCTACCAGTTAAGGAGGGTCTCCACTGAGTTTGGTAATGCATGTTGCACATCCTACCACTTTAACATCTCTGACCAAAACCTTTGGGGAAAAAAAAAAACTCTGACTGAACTCTCTAAGCAACTGAGCAATACAATAACACATGATTAAGTGACTCACCCTCAGCTTTGGAAAAAAATACAAAGGGTTGATTCATTAGCATTAAGAACACCATTTCTAGCGATCCCGGTTTTCCCTTTCTGTATTTGTTGTACTCTGGACTTTGGTTCCGTGGAGTTAGTGGTTGTATACCTTGTTATTATTCTTTAATTCCATATCTTTGAGTTTCAGGATGTGTTGGGCGTATTTCGAACAGGTAGGTTGAGTTTTGGTCTCAAGTGTAGTTGTCCAGGTTTTTGGTGTTACGCTCGAGCGGGTCATTCTGTGCTCGAGCAGAGTTTGGTTTTTGGTTGTCCGCTCGAGCAGGCCTTCTTGCGCTCGAGCGAGGTTTACACACTCCCAATATTTCGTGCCTCTGCAAAACTTCTGCAGGTGTGTTTTTCACGCTCGAGCGGGTTTCTTTACGCTCGAGCAGGTCGCGCTCGAGCGGGTATATTGGCGCTCGAGCGGGTAGTGCTTTGCCTGTCAAAGTTCTGGGAGGGAGAAATCTACGCTCGAGCGGACTGGTTTTCGCGTTCGAGCGGATGATTTTTATTCTTGTGTCTTGGAGCTCGAGCGGGTTTTCTTGCGCTCGAGCGTGTCCAGATTTTTGTGCTTGACGCTCGAGCATTCTATTCTCCGCTCGAGCGGGTCATACGTATATCAGTTGGCAGCTGGGCATTTTTGAATCACTTTTTACACTTCCTCTCTCTCTCTTACTTTCCCAAAATCGATTTTGAGAACTCCTCTCTCTAGAATCTCCCTTCTCTCTAGGGTTTGATCTAGCTAGAGTGTCTCACTACCTTGTTGTCTTTGCAAAAAGTGTGTTGATCGTCGAGGGCTACGTTTTGATCCGAGAAATTGTTGAGTTGGAGCACTTTGTATTTCTTCATCTTCTCCATTTGAGCTCTAACTTCGAGGTAGGGATATCCTACTCCATCTTATGAGCTTTGTCTTTGAATTTTGGCATTTTGATATGTTGGGGTCGTTGGGTAATTTTGTGAAAGTTTGGGGTCATTGTGTAATTTTTCAAAAGATGGGGTTTCAAACATATAAACCTTTATGTATGCAATACATTGGAAAATGGACTCGGTGTTGAATTATTGATGAAAATGGAACCTTAGGGTTGGTGTTGTAATTATGGAAAAACCCTAATTGTTGATAAATTAATTTGTATAATTAATTTTGGGAAATGAGAAATTGAATAGGAAATATTCAAATTGGAAATGTATGGGATTAAAGGGTGGAGTTGAATTAATTTATCGCTCACCTAGACAAATGTTGATATGTTATCCATTTGATGCATTTATTTCCTGTTTAGAGATAACTGCTTTGGGCTATCGGTGGAGGATAGTCTTGATTGTTGTAGACAATGCATGATGATTAGGCAAACTAAAACTAATCAATGGAATGTGTCATCGAATATGACGGTTGGAATAATACATTAACCTTATGTATTGATTGATTGTGTGTATGATAATTGTTTATATGCACTATGTTGTGTGGGAGGAGATATGGGATGTACTCCACGGTTTAGGGGAAGATAGGGGATGAACCTCTAAACCGGAAGTTGTTTTCCATTGATACAACACTACAATGTGTATCATATGTGAAGTATGGAAGTGTTTTTGTTATATGGATACAGCACTAAAATGTGTACCATTTGTGAAGTATAGAAGTGGTTTTATGTGTTATTGATACAGCACCAAAATGTGTATCCATCATGAATTGCGAAAGTATTTTAGTAATGAGATGTAACCTCATTAAATTGCTCGGCCAGGTTCTGAGCCTTGTTTTCAAACTTAAAGTTGAGTAAGAAACGGAAAATGTGATATGACATGAGTTGGAGTATAAGTGTGAACCATCTATTGAATGCTATCATTATAGTCATTGTTTATAGTTGGTTTAATATATTTCTACTGGGCTGTGGCTCACCCAATATGGGACATTACTTTTAGGTACAGGTAGCATGCCACCTCCAAGGACGTAGCTTAGGAGGCTTGAGGCTGTTGGATTCTTTTGCTGTTTTGTTGTATTACATGTATATCAAGCCAATGACTTTCTTTGTATAGAGTTAGTACTCTCTTTTTGTAACCAAGTGTTGACTTGAAAAGTTGTAAGCCCATAGGGCATTTACTTTTGATGTCAACATGTAATACATTTTGTAAGGACTACTCTGATGGAATATATTTATGCCTTATTCTCTTACGTTTAAGCATGCTATTGTTGGATGATTATAGGTTTATTTTGAGGGCATTACACCATTCGCAGGAGAAAATCTACTGTCTTTAGTCTGCCTTTCCATGCTAGCCAATCAAAAAATTGGATTCTATACGGGGAGAGGGGGGAATGTACTTCACCCATACCAATTTACTAGATGAAAGAGGTGTGCCAAACCCAGCTGTCAGAAAATTATACATAAATAAAATTGTAAAAATACCTATTTTTGAGGTAGTCCAAACCAGTTTATCTTCTGTCTCTGACTTGATTGCAGGAGTTGCCTCTAAAAGGGCTAACATTCTAGTAACCTCCACCCTTTCCCAATCATATAGCTCCTTTTTGAACTGAAACACCCACTCTCCTACAACCTCATTCCTTGTCAGCATTGAATTTAAGGACTCTCCCTTATTAACTACCAACCTATGTAGAAGTGGAAATTCCTCTTTCAGACAAGTGAGAGAATGAATCTCAATATATTTTTACATATTTCAAAACACTTTTATATAGGACTTATGTGTAGGTTTCAATAGATTGATTTATTGCCCAATAGGTCATTTGATAATTAGCAACGTTTTTCTTCAAATACTAATAACAAACGTTACTAATTGTTAATTTTCAGCGACAATTTAAAAAATTCGTCAAAAAAATTCACTAATTCAAAATTTTAGCGATAGTTTAAAAAATTTTCACAGAAAAATGTTATTAATTGTCAATTTTTAACGACAAATTCAAAAATCATCACAAAAGTCTTTTTTTAGCGACCATTATGATAAGACTGACTTTTAGCGATGAATTAATATGATTTAATGGGAATTAAGCCCAAATATTAACACATGTTGGTAATTTACCAGAGGACGGGAGTTATAATTTTAAAAAGATAATAATTAAAAATATTATATTACCTTTACCTATCAGTCAATTTATCCACTATCCACCTATCTTTCTAAGTATCATCTCTCTATTTGTCCTTATGTACCTATCTGTCAACTTAATTTGTCTATTTATTCATATCACCACCACGATCAATTGCTGGCATTAGCCACTACTTGCCACTTTTTGGCGAATTTTTTAAAGTAGGTGGTCCAACAATGATATAGTGGCAATAAAAATGGGTTTTTACGGTTTTATATCAATGGCATACAATAAATACAAGTCATAATTTCTTACTTTTATGACTTCCTTTTTTTGCATGTTGTAAATAATTTTCCAACTACGACATGTCTATTGCGTAGGTTGTGAATGCATTAAACGATGATTTTTTTACAACTTGCAATGTTAGCTGTACATAATGAACTTTCTATGATGTGTATATGGCATGCCGTTAATACATCCACTATATACGACACGCGCACACTAACTTTTAAAAATATTGAACATTTTACGACGCACAAAAATATAGCCGTTAAAATTTCACTTTTCACAACACACAAAAAGTTAACTGTTTAAAATATTATACTTTTCACAACACGCAATTACTATCATGAGAGGTACGATCAAAAAAAAAAAAAAAAAAAAAAAAAAAAAAAACACCAAAATAAAAATTTTACACGCCAAACACCAAAAAAAAATTAAATAAAAAAAAAAAAAAAAATCAAAACCCCAACTCTTGAGCCCTAATATCAATCTAAAAGAAACCATACCCTTCCATATACTAGTATCTCTGTAGTGTCTCTCTCTTCGTCACTTTACTCTGTAATGCTCTGTTTCTTCTCCACCCCACAGCTTTTCACTGTTGCCATTGCGCCACCGTGACCACCAGTGAGCTACCTGCATCGTCTTCACCTCCGTGCTTCTGCTATCAGGGCCGCTACTTTTGCCAAAGTTGAAACCACATCAGGTATCTTGCAATCTCCATCTCTCTCTCTCTCTCTCTCTCTCTCAAACAATCTGCCTCTCAATCTTAATCTCAATCTCAATCTCTTTCTCTCTTTCTCTCCTTTTGTGTTTTGTGTTTGTTTGTTTGTTTGTTTGTTTGTTTTTTTTTTTTTTTTCCAATTGGTAGTTTTTCCAGATGGATGATTACGAAATTTATTCTGAGATTGAAGAATAAGGATAGCAAATTTATGCATGTGTCTTCCTTCAAGGATAACCAGCTTCTTTCCCCCCTGGTTATTTTGGTAATTACTAGAAATTGATTTCCTATTTGGTTCAAATTTAATACTGTAGTTTCAGTCCCATTAATGGTCTTCTTTTGCTTTACTTAAATGGCTACTGTTATTGTGATTGCTCAAGGCATCATGGACAGGAAGGTATGAAGCTCATTTGTGGGACAAGAATTGCTGGAATGAATCACAAAACAAGAAAGGAAGACAAGGTTCAATATCACTTCTCTCCTCATATTATGTATATATATATATTTCTTCATAGACATATCTTTATAGCAATTTTATTGATTTCTTTCTGCTTGTTGCATTGTTGGTGCTGGTTTTGTGGAATCCTAATGAAATGATGCAGTCTATCTTGGTATGTTCCAATTAATATAGTTCCTTTTTTTTTTTTTTTTCGTAATTATTTCTAGGAATATGGTCACTTAGTGGCTCTTATTTTATTTTGGTGTTGGTAATTCAGGTGCCTATGATGATGAAGAAGCTGCTGCTCAAAGACAAACAGCCTCTCTACTGGTGGTTTGAATGCGATGGCGTGACTATGTAGTTTCTAACAAGCGTGTGTTAATTAGATTAAATGGAATTAAATCACAAGCTATCTGCAGTTTCTGTACTAAATTGAGTGATACTGTCTCAAGTGAAATAGGAAAAGCATATGGAAAAACAACTTAAGTGGTGCATCTTTTAACTTGTGGTTTCCTAGGTTTTTTAGGATTCTCATTTATGACAGTAAATTTTATAAGTTGGTATGGTTGTAAAACCTTTGTTGTTATTATTGTGCATAAAATTTGTTATTAGGTGATCTATCATGCTATCTTAGGTTCCCATCCTGCCACATGATAACTTAAAAGTTGTGTTGAGTTTTGATCAATGGTTGAGATTTTGATGAGACTACTGCCTGTTATATGTTAGTATTACATACACTGGATTCTATCTCGAATAATGGAAGCTAAAATTATTGCAATTGGTATGTTGAATGGAACCCACAAATTCTACTCCTGGGATTGATTTTTGGTCCAGTTGAGGAGGGTGATTTGTGTCAAATGCTTTAAATGGTTGAGATTTATCCTAGGAAGCATGAGTAGCATCTTAAGAGATTTATCTATCCTAAAAGGATGCTATTTGCACCTCAAGTTAGTAGAAAATGTGTGTTTTGAATTTTGAAGTCATCGACATGATACTTGTTTTACAGTAGATGCATTCTCCAGATTATATTCTGGTTCTGTGAGTTTCTCAGTTAAAATCTATCTGTGTATCCCAGGAAAAAACATTATTTTAATATTGTACAAACCTTTCAAGTTTTCTTTGTCAATTCCGTCACGGTATCCGAGCATTAATGACCTCCTACAAAATGTTCAATGAAATAAATATATATGGTGTGCATGCTTTAAAATTGCTGCTTTTAATGCAGGTATCTAGTCACGAGTCACGACATTTAAGATAGTTCCAAGGGGAACCGAAGGAGCTGTTAGTGTTGAGGGAACCATTGCTGGACTTTTAGCATCAATTCTCCTTTCTTTCGTTGGTTATCTGATGGGTGAGGTATAATAAATTCTCTTTGTTTTTACAATTCTAAATATTCGACTCTCATTCCCTCCACATTCTTTCAATCTTTTTCTCTTTTTTCACTTTGCTTGTCTCCTTTATGAACAAAACTTAAAACAGCATTAAGATGGTCGGAACTTTCATTCTACTTGTCTGTTTTTTTTAAGCTGTGTTATTAGAATCTTTCAACCGGCACTTTTATGTTTATATCTTCATAAGATATCTGACCAAATCTGTATTTTTCCTTCTCTTGAAAAAATAATTGGAAAACAGATAAATGGACCCGAGGCTGTGATTTGTGTTGTAGCTTCCTAGATTGCTAATCTTGGTGAAAGCGTGATAGGTGCTTCCCTCCAAGAGAAAGAAGGATTCTGATGGGTAGGTGACCAACATGAATTATCATTTCAATTCTTTACATTTTATTGTGCCATCATATGTGTTTTAGATTTTTACACAACTCAGATTCAACTGAATAAAGACTATAAACTATTAGGGATTAGTTTAATGAATCCTTTAACACCATTCTACTAAATCTACAATCACTTTCTTGACCTTTGAGATTACGAAGGTTTTACTCAAGGGTACATTAATTGTGTACCTATCACAAGCTCCCTTTTCTTAGGCATTTGAACCTTCGTATGAAAGATGAGGCTCTAACTTGTAACTATGTTGAGTTTTTGTTTGAGATAGCGAGTTGGTTGAGAAAGCAACTTTAGAATGGGCATTGGAAAATTTATTTATTTATTTATTTATTTATTTTGGATGGGGAGGAACCCATGGTTTGGCAAACTTTGATGGAACCTCTATTCTACTGTAAACCTCCCTCTGTCACCATAATCTCCACGGACCATGCACTTCAGTTAAGTCATAGGGCTTATGCCCTATTGTAGGTGGCCCCAAGACTTGAATAGGGGACCTTAGGCCTTGGGTGTCTCCCAAAGCCTTACCTGTTGAGCTAACCATTGGGGTTGGAATTGGGAAAACCACTTCCTTCTTCAAACCAATATTTTTAGTGTCACACTTAGTGTTTTTGGAGTAAAGAGAATACTGCGAAGACAGATTGCTACTCTGGATTCTAGGAGTTGAGAAAGGCTTGTTGCCACAAGTGCATTATACCTGCTACTATCTGAACAGATGCATGCATTGGCTTATTCCACACTAGCTGTTCTCTTCAAACATCTAATCTACACATTAGGCATACTTCAAACGGAATAGTTAACATCAGACAGTGATGGCCCGATAAGGGCAGGCCAGGTACAGTATGGATTGGTGATTATCATTACACATACTACATCTGGCCTATTTTTTTTTAGGTTACCTTACGTCTGGTATTCTCCACTTCTGCAATTGTTTGTTGATTTTGAACAGTAAAGGATGCACTGCAGTGTTGTTTGATGCAACTATAATTGGTATAGTTAGGAGGTAATAGTGGGCTACCCACATTTCAATGCATTAGTTAGGTGGAGATTCAAAATTGTGTTGTGCTTTACTAGGGTGGAAGACCACGTGTTGCAGACTTCGTTCATGGTTCTGATGGATTAGGGAACATTTCCTTACCTCCTCCAAAATCCAAGAAAATTGAGAAGAAGGCATCGGAATTTTTGGTGGATATGGTTTCTAAATATCCTGGTGAAGTATCCATACTTGTGCTGGGACCATTGACAAATTTTGCTTTAGTAAGTTTTAATATCTTTCCTTTTTGTTCACTCTCACAAATAATGACATCTTCAAATTTTTCGGGTGTGTAACCTTTACACTCAAGAAGCATGCGTTTGTTTGATCAGGCAATGAAAAGGGACTCATCCTTTGCAAGCAAGGTCAAGAGAGTAGTTATTCTTGGTGGATCTTTCTTTGCATTGGGGAATGTCAATCCTGCTGCTGAAGCAAATGTAAGTGATTACCACCTCTACAATACGTTCTCCTATTCCATATGGTATGAAATAGAACATGCCTTATTTTATCATACAGTTCTCTTAGATGTATTGAATCTTTTTAGATTTGGAAGTGTACAAAACTTGAACACCTATTGGGCACGTTCCATCTCATTAAATAAATTTGTTCAAAACCATAACTGTTAGTTTTCAGTGGCAGTCTCGTAATCTCTCTTGGGAGGGAGTATTTTATAGAAGTTGGAATTAGAGCTATCCTAGGCAAAAATTAGTGCTAAGTGCTAACTTTATAATGGTTATTATGAAGTAATCAAATCAGTTTAATTCATGCAGGTATGAGCCGCTATCTTATTTTCTTGGGAGGGAGTAGTTTATCCATGCTTATGATCTAATATATGCTCTTTCTACTGATGTTGTTTCAAGTTTGGTTGCTCTAAGAAGGGAAGCTTTTGAAGACGGAATACAAGCTACTATGAATTTTCTAATATCTTTAGAACTTTTTGGATGGTTTTGAAGTTGAGAACAATTTTTGATGTTTAGAAACATAGTTTTTGGATGATTTGTAATGCACAGACAATTTTTGGATGATTTGTAATGCACAGACAATTTTTGGAAAAATTAAACATGACGTATAGGATGTGCTGTTAAAAGTTTTAATGGCATGCTATGGCATGCCGTTAAAAGTGAATGACTTTCCATGACTAGTTATGATGTACCTTGTGCGTCGTAGAATCGTATCCATGGCGTGCATTTGGCGCCGTAAAAACCTTTTTTTGGTGCCGTAATCCTTCAAAACAATAATTGTCCTTCTCACCAAATAATTTCATCAATCATATCATTTTCACTATAATGATCAATTGTCTAACCTAATATCATATCCTATTATCACT
The DNA here is from genome assembly GCF_055761805.1 of Camellia sinensis. Lineage (NCBI taxonomy): Eukaryota > Viridiplantae > Streptophyta > Magnoliopsida > Ericales > Theaceae > Camellia > Camellia sinensis. Next base: position 180,439,632 of record NC_138962.1, read on the forward strand.
TAGATACCCGTTTATATATTAATGAAAGAAATATTGAGAGAGTGATTGAAAGAGCTAATATGCTCTGTAATTCAAAAATGTGTATTAAACCTGAAGAGAAGGCTCCATTATATAGGAGAGCTGATACAACATCATTATGATACTACAGCATGAAAGAAAACATATAGAAATAAAAAGCAGCCGAAAGCGAAGCATCTGATGAGAAGGCACTACCTATACAACTAAGCAAAGCACTACAACTAAGCATATGATGGAGAAGCACTAACAAAGCATCTGATGGAGAAGCACTAACTAATATATATTAAATATATATTAATGATATAAGCATACAGCTGGTATTATTATATTAACAATAGCTTGATTTCCAACAATTAAGTATATATTTTTTTGTAGGCACTAAAAGAAAATAAACTTAAAAAGGAACCATTAAATTATATATTACAAGTTTACAAAATTGTTACATGGATCAAGTAATTCAAGCTCTCATACGAAACCTTAAAATTATCACATGGATCAAGCAACCATCAATTCGTTATATGAAACAGTACAACAAAGAACTACAATTCAAGTGAAGCCTTGCCATTACAACAAAACCACAGAAATTAAAAGCAAGAAAAAACTCAAAGCCAAACACTAGAAGCTTTAGGGGATGCAACAAAAGCTACATCAAACAACAACATCTGCAAAACACAAGAAACTAGAATTTCTAAATGGTTTGACTCAAACTTGCATGAGCTCATCTCCCAGAAATTTGACACTTATTCAAGGCTTGAAAGGTATCAGAAGCAACATCCTGTATCTTCAATAGCATCCATTAATTCTGACTCTGTCTTCTTTGTCATCCAATTGTTGAGATGCATTTTTCTCCAACATTTTTGTTGCACCCGAGTGCTTAAGTAGAAGCCAGACGTGTGAGAAACTGTCCACCATGCCTAAGCTCTTGAACATGGTGATTCACCGAGCAGCAGCTCACAGCATAGCACAACATCTCTACCCATATATTACTCATGATCTCCCATTTGTCTTGCTTCTCCATTAAACTAGTGGCAAGTTTTTCTCCATTAAACTGGGCTTCTTCAAAAAATTTCTCCACATTAGGATAAGCTTGAGTAAAATTTTCATTGTTGTTACAGAAAGATAAAGTAGGACAAAAAAGCAGAAGATGCATCATGTAATATGACAATATTTTGGTTGTTTCCACTTTGTTTGGGACTGACTTTGAACTTTCTGGTTCTGAACGATAGCAAATGTCTGTAGCAACGTGCCAAACGGCAATACTTTTGCCAAATTCTAGCTTGATACTCCAATTAGCATCCAGTCCATATTTTTCAAGGGTCCACTCACCTCTTTTAATGGTATAAGCCTGTGAAGTTTCAACTTCCAAATCTTTCAGCTGACAGATGATAAGTTCTTTGATACTAAGGTTGACTCTATGCGATGGTAGGCTGAACTTTGTTGTTGCATATTTGTTGCAAAAGTTTAACCCAGATTGTCCCATAACCTCAGACCATCTTTGTTTTTAGAGATCACAAATTTGTGAAGATGAAAAACCGAAGTGACCAACTTACTTGGGTAATGCTTACATGCCCAAAAAATTGCCCAATCTGAACCAAGTTGTACAAGAGCTCCACCTATTTCTAAACAAATGGCTCCAACTAGCAAAATTATGGTTATCGGAAGATCACCTTTCAAATGCCCATCAGGCTTTTTAACTAAGAAAAAGCCCACCAACACAGTGACAATGCAAGAGATGCAAATGAGTCTGAGAATGCTTCCATACTGTAAAAATTGTGCCTACCTTACTGAAGAGCATGTCATACATCAATCCCAACTCAATCTCAATCAACTTGAAAGTATTGTGAGCAGCATTATCTTCATCAATTCACGAATTTTTTTTTGTCAATTCACTACAAGAAAATTAGGTTATAACAACGTTTTTGCTATGGCGTTTTTTCAAAAAACGTTGTTTCAAAAGTTTTCAAAAATACTTTACAAGCAACTCATTTTGAAAAACGCGTGCTACTTGTACCAACATATTTTCCCTTTCAAGGCCCACGCGTTTTTCATTTTTCTCAGTCAGTCCTGAGATAGATCTAGGGTTCTGTCTCTTCATCACTCCTCTTTCTTATGGTGAAAGTTCACTAGATCGAGCATCGTAGGCTCCGATTTACGATCTCTCTATCCGACTCTCTCCATCTTGGCTCAAAGCTCTTGATCAGTCCGATTTGAAGATTAATTTTGTGAGTCTCATTCTCTGATTTTTTGATTTTGTTTATATACGAACACAAATCTGTATCTAAGATCTCAGATTTGTGTGATATATATATACTTGTTAAGTGTTAAGGGTAGTTTGGTCTTTATGTATTATTCTTATTAGTATAAGTAGTTATGTGTAAGGGGGAAACCCTATGCTTTTTGAATCAATATTATACAACAGCTTTCTCTCGTTCTATTTCTTCTTCTTATTCTTCTTCTTCTTCTCATCTATACATTCAACATGGTATCAGAGCACTATCTTCTTCCTTGAAGATTGTTCCTTAGGCTTCATACTGTTCCTGGTACGTCTGTTATAGCAAAGCAAAGCTTAAAAAAAAAAAAAAAAAAAAAAATACAGTATGCTCAAAAATTAATGGGTAATTACCCTATAATCTCATTTTGATTGTTTGGTCATTATTGATTGAGTTTTCTAATTTTTTTGATTTTTCGTCAAAATTGGGTGATTTTTCGAAAATCACTGTTTGATCCTATTTTTTCTGGTTCTGTCCCTTATTCTCCTATCCTTGGGAGCCGACTGGAACCCTAGAGGGTTTATTGTCCTTGGTTTGATGTATTTTGGCCCTATCTTGGTTTTTTTATCGCTGTTCAGATGCTCTGCTTCGATTTTCTGGCTTGTAGTTGATCTGGTTGCTCTATTTTGGACTTCTCTTGGACTGTTTTAGCCTTAGAAGGTGTTTTTGGTGTGCTGGTTAGGTGATTTCTGGACTTGTTTGATATCCAGCTTGTGTTTTTTGCACCCTCTTTTCTCATCTCATGGCTGACAACTTGGGTCAGGACTCTAAGGGCAAGGAGGAGAGTGGACTGAGTCATGGTCTTACTCTTGGTGATAGTCCTTCTCTCCAGATTAGTCCGGTCAAACTTAATGGTTTTAATTACTTGATTTGGTTCCGCTCATGTAGTCTTGCCATTGTTGCCCGGCGTTTGACTGGCTATATTACTGGGAGTACCGTGCCACCTACTGAGGATAGTGCTTTATCTGCTCAATGAATTTCTGAGAATGCTTTAGTTATGACCTGGCTCATCAATTCTATGGAGCCTACCATTAGTCGGACTTTTCTCTTGATGGATACTGCTCACAAGATCTGGATAGCAGCCTCTCAGATGTATTCTCAACAAGGAAATGATGCACAGGCCTATGAATTGCGTAAGAAGATTAGGGATTTGGATCAGAAGGATCGCTCTCTGGCAGTCTACTATGCTGAGTTGAGTGATTTGTGGCAAGAGCTAGATTTTTACTAGAGTTTCCAGCCAGTTTGCTCCAAAGATGCCACTATGTTTCAGCAGGCTGTGGAGAAGGAGCGGGTGTATGATTTTCTTGCTGGTTTGAATTTGGAGTATGATCAGATACGGGTTCAGGTGTTGGGTTGCGCTCCGTTTCCTACATTGTGTGAGGCTTATGCCCTGGTTCAGCAGGAGGAGAGTCGTCGTAGTGCTATGGTGCATGCTCCTGTTCCGGATCGGTCAGCGATGGTTGTCGGCCCCAAGTCACGTGATACTCCGCATTTTCCGCCTCCAGGTGGTGGTAAGGGTCCATTAGTTCGTGATTGTCCTAGGAATAACTTTGTTTGTGATGCTTGTGAGCTTGCTAAGCATAAACGTACTTGTTATCCTTCAATTAATAAAAGAAGTACTTGTCCTTTTATGCTTATTCATACCGATGTGTGGGGTCCTTTCCCTGTTGTTTCTACCTCTGGTTATCGTTGGTTTGTCACATTTATTGATTGTTATTCCCGTGTGACTTGGCTTTATTTACTTCGTACAAAAAATGAGGTTTTCTCTTACTTCAAAAGTTTTCATAAAATGGTATCCAATCTCTTCAATTCTACTATCAAAATTCTTAGGAGTGATAATGGGACTGAGTATGTTGATGGCGCTTTCCGGGCATACTTGGACGAGCATGGCATTCTTTATCAGACTAGTTGTGTTGGCACTCCTGAATAGAATGGAGTTGCTGAACGTAAGAATGGCCATCTCCTTGAGGTTGCTCGCTCTCTCTTATTTACCATGAACGTTCCTAAGTCCTTTTGGGGGGATGCAGTTCTTACCGCGACTTACCTTATTAACCGTATGCCATCTAGTGTCCCTCACTTCCAACTTCCTCTTGAGCTTCTTCCTGTGACTTATCCCACTTCTTCCCTTCCGCCTCGGGTTTTTGGTTGTGTCTGTTTTGTTCATCTTCACCCTCGTACTCGTGGGAAGCTTGATCCTAAGGCTGTCCGGTGTGCCTTTCTTGGTTATTCTGCTACTCAGAAAGGCTACAAATGCTATGACCCTCACTCTCATAAGCTGTACGTTAGTATGGATGTCACCTTCCGTGAATTCGAGTCATTCTTTTCTGGTCCTCCGCCATCTCCTCAGGGGGAGCGTGGTATCGATGAGATTGCGGATGAGACGACATCATATCAGCATGAGTTGTCTTTTTTCCTTCCTACTCAGCGGGCTATTATTTGTGGTGAGGGGGAGCCTAGAAGTTCTGTTGATGAGGAGTCGGATATCGGTGGCCGTTTGGACAAAGCTGATCTTAAGACTTATTCACGGCGTCAGAAAGAGCCGGCTTCTCTTGTGCCACCAAGTCAATCATCATCTCCTATGCCAGTTCCACACCCAGTGTCCACTAACTCTTCAGGTAATGATCCTTATCTCATTTCTTCACCTGTTGTTGATGGTCCTGTTACGAATGATTTGAGTCTTCCTATTGCTCTCAGAAAGGGGGTTAGAGCTTGTACTCAACACCCTATTTCTAAATTCGTGTCATATGATTCGTTGCCTTCTCCGTATCGTGCTTTTGTTTCGTCCCTTTCTTCTGTGTGTATTCCGCAGGGTTGGAAAGAAGCCATCAATGATCCTAAGTGGAAGGTAGCTATGGTAGAAGAGATGCAAGCTTTGAGTAAAAATAACACATGAGAGTTTATGTCTCTTCCGAATGGGAAAAAACCAGTCGGATGTGAGTGGGTGTTCACCATTAAGCACAATGCAGATGGGACGATTGAACGGTACAAAGCAAGACTAGTGGCCAAGGGATTTACCAAAACATATGGAATAGATTATCAAGAAACTTTTGCTCCGGTAGCAAAGATGAAGTCCATTTGGGCTATTCTGTCATGTGCGGCTAATTTGGGATGGCCTCTACAACAACTAGATCTGAAGAATGCTTTTCTTCATGGGGATTTGGAGGAGGAGGTATATATGGATGTACCTCCAGGATTCTCATCTCAGTCTACAGTTGGAAAGGTTTGTAGATTAAAGAAGGCTTTGTACGGTTTGAAACAATCTTCTAGAACCTGGTTTGGTAGATTTCTCAAGGCAATGCTGGGATTTGGGTATCAGCAAAGCAATGCGGATCACACCTTGTTTGTCAAACGCAATGTACATAAGGTAATAGTGCTTATTGTATATGTGGATGACATAGTTGTGATAGGTAATGATGAGGAGGAGGTGACCCATCTCAAGATGCAGTTAGCCAAGAAGTTTGAGATAAAAGAACTTGGTCCATTGCGATACTTTTTTGGGATTGAAGTTGCTTGATCTGATAAAGGCATCTTTATTTCTCAAAGGAAGTACATTCTAGATCTTCTTGAGGAAACGGGCATGTTGGGCTGTAGACCAGCTGATTCACCAATTGAGACTAATCATCATCTTTGTAGTGGAATTGGTGAGCCTGTGGAGAAGGAAAGGTACCAAAGACTTGTGGGAAGACTGATATATCTCTCTCATACTTGTCCAGATATTGCCTATGCAGTTGGGATAGTGAGTCAGTTTATGCATGATCCTCGTGCAACTCATTTGGATGCAGTCTATCGTATTTTGAGGTACCTTAAATCTGCCCCTGGAAAATGAATTTTGTTCTCTAATCATGGTTACTTGCGGTTGGAAGCGTTCACAGATGCAGATTTGGCAGGCTCTATAGATGACTGACGCTCTATCTCCGGTTATTGTGCTTTTGTAGGGGGAAATTTAGTCACATGGCGTAGTAAGAAGCAAGCGGTTGTTTCTAGATCTAGTGCTGAAGCTGAATACAGGGCTATGGCACATGGAACATGTGAACTAATGTGGCTTCAATCTTTGTTGAGTGATATAGGGCTTGATTGGAGTGGTCCCATGACTTTGTATTGCGACAACAAGGCTGCTATTAGTATAGCACACAATCCTGTTCAACATGATCGGACTAAGCATATTGAGATTGACAGACATTTCATTAAGGAGAAATTGAATAAGGGTTTGATATGTATGCCTTTTGTTAAGTCTGAAGATTAACTGGCGGATGTTTTTACTAAGGGTCTTAGTAGTAAAGTCTTTCATCCTATTTGTTGCAAGTTGGGCATGAGAAACATCTTTGCACCAACTTGAGGGGGAGTGTTAAGTGTTAGGGGTAGTTTGGTCTTTATGTATTATTCTTATTAGTATAAGTAGTTATGTGTAAGGGGGAAACCCTATGCTTTTTGAATCAATATTATACAGCAGCTTTCTCTCGTTCTATTTCTTCTTCTTATTCTTCTTTTTCTTCTTCTTCTTCTTCTTCTTCTTCTTCTTCTTCTTCTCATCTATACATTCAACAATACTAATTTATGTTAAAGAGAACACAGATCGATCGATCGATTGATCGATTGATTTTTAGTCTATTGATCGATATTGAACATTCTCTCTCTGGATTTGATCGATTGATTGCTTTCGTTCAAATCTGTAAGTTTTAGTCCCTATGCGCATATTAACATCCTCAAATGCTTAGTAGTGTATATTTAGGATCTCTCTGTGTAAGTTTTTGTTCAGATCTACGTAAATCTCTATTGTTTGATCCAAATCTTGGTCCTAGGATTTGATTTTGTTCATTGTTGTGCGTCAAGTACTGAGCCGATTGAATTATGTTGAGATCTTTAACATTTGAAACTTCAATTTTTTCTCAGTAACCAAGCAGTGTTTTTGTTTACTTTTCTATGTAATTTTCTTTGTTACTTCATAGCTGTCTAATCGATTGTTAGTAGGAGGTTGTAGATCAAGCTTCAAAAAAAATCCCAAGTTTTTATTTTTCTCACTTATCTTTGTATTTTGATCCTCTTGAATTCTGGTTATTGTGTGTGTGTCTTATTCAAAGATACCTATGAAGTTCTTTGAAAGTTCAGATTGGATCCAAAACCTGGCTGTTTGATTTATATGTTATGGAATTCCTTTAAATGGTGTTTGGTTATAGAGATTTGGATTTGAGTGCTGGATCCTGGGATTTTGTAGTCCTTGGGAGTTGAGGCTGACACATCATGGCAAGGATTAAACCTCAAGCTCTGCTACAACAAAGCAAGAAGAAGAAGGGTCCAAGTCGTATCGGTGCCACTACAGTTATTTTATACAGCTTAATTATAGTTGTGATGGTGTTTTTCCTGTTTTCTACGTACAGACATTGGACTCAGGTTTGTTGGAATCTTCTTTGATGAATTAATACTTGGTTATTTTGATAAAGTGGGATTCAGAGGGACTAGCATGACACCTTGTATCTTGTTAACCAAATTTAATTTTTAGTTTGATTATTATTTCATATGTTTTGAATCTTGTGGGTTTGGTGAAAGACCTGTATCGGTTTTCTTGGAATGATTTCTGAATTCTAAATTTAGCAACAACCTATGTATTTAATAAGTGATAAAAAGAATTTTAATTTAATCTTGGACCTGGTGCTTTCAAATATTTCAGGTCTGTTGCAGTGGTATCTACATTTGTTTAGTATCAAAATAGAACCACAGAAAATCCAACAATTGAATTGATGTTTCTTCACCCAATTCCCCAGTTGTTGTGGCGGCTTTGGTTGCTGAAGCAGAGCTTGCAGAAAAAACTGAACAACTCCAAGAGGGTGTTGTGGAAAGTGGTGTTGTTGTGACCCCAACTAAGCCCAAGAAATGCAAAGCTGCATTGCCTCTAAAAAGTGACAGAGTATGTGTAAACTCATTCCTTATTTCCCTTTCTCTTGAATTGTGGACACATTAGTGATTTAATTTATTGTGTTTCTTTGATTTTCCAATTTATTTTAATTGTGATTGTAAAATTTTTAGTTTCAAGAATCTTATACTTGAGTTGGGATAGATCGTGCTAATTAAGATCTACTTTAATTGGTATTTATTTTGTTTTTCGTGGATTGTGGATGTGTGTAGTGAATTACATATTGAATTTTGTTTGATTTCTGTTTATTTTGCAATTTTAGTTATAGGAAACCAATATGAGAGATTGAAACCATGTATTGTGGGTGTATTGTAGTCATTTATTTACTTGTTTTTGCTTGAGTTTTATCTTAATGATGACTTACGCACTTCAATCCCTTAGAATCCTCCATTGTAGCATCTGAAAAAGACTGAATGTCATATTTTTGTTTCTTCATTTCTTCGTCTGTTGATTATCTACAAACTTTGTCATAGTTCATGCTCATTTGAGAAGAATGCCTTTTATATAAACTGATCTCGAATATTAACAATAATTCTGCAATTTTCTCTGAATTCTCAAATTATTCAAAATGATTAAAAGACCTCATGGTCATTGCCGTTGGCAGGCTTGAAAGGGCAAATGGGGTCAGGGCATGTGGGAAGTCACTCCAGAAATGGAGGCTTTGAAATTGGCCCCTTGTGCAGTGGCAGCACAGGATGAGAAATCTGATGTCCCCAACAACATCTGCCAGCAGGTGAAGAAATTAGGGCAGAACCCGGGCTGCCTTTGTGCTGTTATGCTTTCTGACACTGCCAGGTTTCTTTCAAATCTGTAAGTTTCGTTCAGACACCTGATTTCCACTCTAGTGAGTCTTCTTTGATTCCCTTCTTTTATGGATAAATAGTCATGGTTTTATGGATACATAGTCATGGTTTTGGTTTAGGCATATCCAATGTAACCATGCTCAATAGAACTAGTAAACTATGTTTTCTAATTGTTTTGGTTAATCAGAGGACCTATGTTCAAAAATACAGAAAACCCAGAGAGCGCGCGCGCGTGTTTTTATTTTTTATTTTTAAAAGCAGGTTTTGGGAATGTGGGTCCTCTTGAATTTTGCTTTCTCTTCCCCCGTGTCCATGTTTTATTTTGCACTTATTTGAGCTCGGCTACTTTAACTTGTGTACCTTTGAAGATGTAGCAGTGTGTATACCATTAATTAATCTTCATATTCTTTCTTAATGTTTTGCTTTTCCCTTCTAACATTTTTTCTCTTTACCCAATCAAATCTCTAAATATCTTTCTTTTTGCCATAAGCAGATTCGGCGTGCCTTGCAAGTCCTACATCGTGTTGAGGTTAGATCTTTTGCTTGGTTTATTTTATGCTTTGATTATCAAGTTTGTGTTTGCTTTTGGAAATGGACAGAAACTTGGAGTTTTCGTGTTCATGTTCTCCATATAGTTATTAGTTAGCAGTAATTTTTTTACGACTTGCACTCATGGTGGTGTGCCAGGATGGGATTATTGTTCATGAACAACCTTTGTTTTATGAGGAGCCTGATGTGCATGAAAATATGCGTCTTTCTGTAGACGATATGTCTTATGAGGTAACACTAATAAATTGAAATAATCATTTACATGACTTTTTTTGTCCTTGCCATTATTGAAGTTTGGCTCATAAATGATTGACTTTGGATTAGGAGTTGTTGGCCCTGGAGGATCAAATTGGAAATGTGAGCACTGGATTGAGTGAGGAAGCTATTTTGGCAGCTGTGAGGCGGCATTGTTATCTGTCAATGAAATTAGGACCTCCAGTGGAAGAGGAACCGTGTTGTATTTGTCAGGTAAGGGACACTTAAATTCTGTCTTGCAACTTATCTATTTGGGATCAGCTAAAAAAGTCACATATTATTCCTATTTTTTTTGTCTTTAGTGAATTTTTTTTAGATTCGTGTAAAAAAAATTTATTTTTATGTCTGACTAGTCTAGAGGGATCTAAAAAGAAGAAAAAAAATTTGAAAAAATTAATCACCTTGTCTGGTTTTGATTGATTTTCTAAGAATTGAGTTTTTTATTTTTTTGTTTATAGTGAAGTTTTTTAATATTTTAAGCAAATTTTTTACTTTCTAGATGCACCTAACCTAGATACACCTAAAAACTAAAATACTTGTGAAAAAGTATTTTAAAAATCAATAAATACACAATAATACGTAAATGTATTGAATTTTTATAGGTTTGTATTTTTGGTATTTAGTGAAATTTTTGAAGATTTTTTTTTCCCGACAAATATTATACTTTTTAAGTGTATTTATTACCAAACTCCATTCAACTCACCATCTCTCCCCACGCCCAGTTCTGGCAGTTGGGAGGAAGGGAGTTGCCAATTCATGGGGTCTATTTTTTCTCAAGTTAAAGCTCCCTATTAAACCGGATGCTTCCATTTATTGAATCAAATTGCAGGAGGATTATGTTGATGGAAAGGAGCTTGGTAAGCTGAATTGTGGGCATGAGTTTCACTTCAATTGCATCAAACAATGGCTCGTGCGAAGAATAACTGTCCCATTTGAAAAAAGACTGCAGTGGTTGTTTGAGAGATCATCGGTTTCAGGGAACTCTTATCCCAAATCAGAGATCATTTGCCAATCAGTTGTCCCCGTAAACTTCTCTCCGGTCTTCGCCATCTGAACTTATACCATAGGCTTGCCATTTCCTTTTGTTTGTTTCTTCTTTTTTTTTTCCTTTTCTTACCTGAGAGAGTTTTCATTTCAGTCATGTGCAAGTTCAAATTTGAGCTAATATGTGTTTTTTTATATAAATTCTTAGTTAATTCTCTCTCTAGTTAAATTTTCAATCTATGTTCCTAGTTAAATTCTTAATTAATTGGGCTCTATGTTATTAAAAAAAAAATGGTGTTTTTTTGGAAAACGAAAGTCACTAAATGATGTCATCATGACATCATATGCGAGGCAAGTATGAAAATGAAGAAAGGTGGCGTTTGAAAAAATGCCACTAAATGATATCATTCTGTAGTGGTTGTTGAAGATTTTGTGACATTTTTAAAAACGCCGCCTAATGTTTTTAGCGATGTTTTGAAACGTTGCTAAGATATTGAGGCGACCATATCTGCAATGAAAACTTTAAATATCGTATAAACCTATTGCGGCGTTTCTTAGGGCCATAGCGGCATTTTTAAAAATGCCGCTAAAAGTTAATTTTTCAGCAGTGATTTGTTCACTTCGGACCTATCACACTCGTAATTGGAAATATGAGGATTTAAGGTCGAAATAAGAATAGGCTTGGAGCACCAGCTCCGCATTAGGTTGTGCACCTACTTATTTTGCCAATTGTGTTTTCATCAATTTGAACAAGACCCACATACTTTTTCTTGGATATTGACTTGATTGCCCACAGTCTCTCTCCATACTTGATAAGTCCAGGAAAGAGCATTAACTCCATACTTGATAAGTCCAGGAAAGAGCATTAACAAGGCCAAAAGAGAGAACCTCAAGGTAGAAGTCCAAGTTAGAATTAGGATGTAACTTGTTCTTAGACCTTGTGTAAATAGTCCTATAATGTGCCTCAACCACATTTGATTTTCTTCCGAGCGTAAGACGGTCATGGTATCTGGACCTCCAAGATAAAACAAGATTATTGGTGCCCATAAACCCCTCAATAGACTCATTGGACTGATATCAACGTCGTTAGGCCATATTTACAGGTCCAGAAATGAATAAATAAATAATCATTCAAAACAATAATTGTCCTTCTCACAAAATAATTTCATTAATCATATCATTTTTACTATAATGATCAATTATCTAACCTAATATCATATTCTATTATCACTCAGATACCCTTTTATATATTAAGTATATATTTTTTACACATGTATAAGTTATAGGCGGAAAATTTCCACCATTTGGTAGCTACTAAAAGAAAATAAGCTTAAAAAGCAACCGTTGAATTATATATTACAAGTTTACAAATTTGTTACATGGATCAAGTAATTCAAACTCTCATACGAAACCTTGAAATTATTACATGGATCAAGCAACCACCAATTCATTATATGAAACAGTACAAAAAAGAACTACAATCCAAGTGAAGCCTTGCCATTACAACTAAAGCAAACTAACACCATAACAAAACCACAAAAATTAAAAGCAAGAAAAAACTCAAAGCCAAACGCTAGAAGCTTTAGGGGGACACAACAAAAGCTACATCAAACAACAACATCTGCAAAACACAAGAAACTAGAATTTCTAAATGGTTTGACTCAAACTTGCATGAGCTCATCTCCCAGAAATTTGACACTTATTCAAGGCTTGGAAAGTATCAGCAGCAACATCCTTCAACAACATCCACTAATTCTGACTATCTGTCTTCTTTGTCATTCGATTGTTGAGATGCATTTTCCTCCAACTTTTTTGTTGCACCCGAGTGCATAAGTAAAAGCCAGACATGAGTGAGAAACTGTCCACCACGCCAAAGCTCTTGAACATGTTGTTCCACCGAGCAGCAGCTCGCAGCATAGCACAACATCTCTACCCACATATTACTCATGATCTCCCATTTGCTGTTCCCCTTCTCGTCTAAACTATGGGCAAGTTTTTCTCCATTAGACTTTTCTTCTTCAAAAATTTATCCACATTTTCATTGTTTTTACAGAAAGGTAAAGCAGGACAAAAACGCAGAAGATGCATCATGTAATATGACAATATTTTGGTTGTCTCCACTTTGTTTGGGACTGACTTTGAACTTTTTGGTTCTGAATCATAGCAAATGTCTGTAGCAATGTGCCAAACGACAATACTTTTGCCAAATTCTAGCTCGATACAATTAGCATCCAATCCATATTTTTCAAGGGTCCACTCACCTCTTTTAATGGTATAAGCCTGTGAAGTTTCAACTTCTGATATCTCACCAAGCTGACAGATGATAAGTTTTTTGATACTAAGGTCGACTCTATGCGGTGGTAGGCTGAACTTTGTCCTAGATTGTCCCATAACCTCAGACCATCTTTTGTTTTTAGAGATCACAGATTCGTGAAGATGAAAAATCGGAGTGACCAACTTACTCGGGTAATGCTTACATGCCCAAACAATTGCCCAATCTGAACCAAGTTGCACAAGAGCTCCACCTATTTCTAAACAAATGGCTCCAACTAGCAAAATTATGGTTATCGGAAGATCACCTTTCAAATGCCTATCAGGCTTTTTAACTAAGAAAAAGCACACCAACACAGTGACAATGCAAGAAACGCAAATGAGTCTGAGAATGCTTCCACATACTGTAAAAATTGTGCCTACCTTAGTGAAGAGCATGTCATACATCAACCCCAACTCAATCTCAATCAACTTGAAAGTATTGTGAGCATCACCATCTTTATTCAACAATTCACGAAATTTTTTTGTCAATTCGGACCTATCACGCTGAGAATTGGAAATAAGAGGATTTAAGGTCTGGAAATAAGAATAAGCTTGGAGCACTAGCTCCGCTTCCGAGTTAGGTTGTGCACTACTGATTTTGCGAATTGTGTTTTCATCAATTCGAACAAAACCCACATACTTTTTCTTGGATATTGACTTGATTACCCACACTCTCTCTCCATACTTGATAAGTCCAGGAAAGAGCATCAACAAGGCCAAAAGAGAGAACCTCATGGTAGAAGTCCAAGTTAGAATTAGGACGTAACTTGTTCTTAGACCTTGTGTCAATAGTCCTATAGCGTGCCTCAACCACATTTGATTTTCTTCCAAGCGTAAGACGGTCATGGTATCTGAACCTCCTAGATAAAACAAGATTAGTGGTGCCCATAATTGGACTGGGATCATCGTCGTCACCTTTGACCTTGGATAGCTTTCCGAGTGCAATTGTTGCCAGTAAATCAGAGAACAAGTAGAAAAACCAGACAATCCCGTTGATCATCAGCTGTGTCATACCCTTTCTACGATGACGCCCAAAAACATGAAGGTATAACTGAGTAAAAAGGATGCATAGAACTAGAATCCTCAAGTCCCATTTTTCCCATCCTTTTCTCATGCCTTCACGCCCATTCGGATTCGGTGGGCCATACTTACAGGTCCTGATGCATGGCATGGTTCTATCTTCTATGCTACAAAGATGGATGAGAAAAATAAATAAATAAAAATAATGTAATATGACCAATATCTCGTGGTATCAGTGTTGCACTTAATATCTAATCATATTCAAGACATCTTTAAATCAATTGTTAACTTTTTCATAATATTTCATAAAAGGCCAAGTATAAAAGGTTTACTATATAATATGTAAAAGTTTTAACAATTTTTATATCTCATAAAGCGAAAATTTTATTTCAAAAAAAAAAAATGGAGACTAATTCCTGCCATCATGAGAATAGTCGTTAAAAGATCATTTTAAAAAATTAAAAAAAATAACTTCATTGACAAAATTTTGAAAATGTCGATAATAAATTCACTTTTGGGGACAAACTAGTTTGGTTACGTAAAAAGTTTATTTTTTTAGATCAAAATTTGGTTCCAAATAATAGTAATTCATCATTAAATATCCAATTTTATTGCTACAAATACAACAATGATACTGTTGGTTGCCAAACTATTTTGTACCTAAAAAATGATTTGGTCCCTAAATTTTTGTCTTTAAAATCTTAATTTGTTATAATGACATGTATCATATATAAGTTATGTCATAAAGCGATGTTGGTTATAGCACAAAGAGGTGTTGGTTATGGCTTGAATTGGTGGTGGGATCTATCAAATCAAAGTATGGTTAGCTTTTGTGTACAAACCAAAGTAATTTTTTTTTTTTGGTTATGGCCCAAAAAGATCTTGGGATTATGCATGAAAATTATATAAAAGTTTACTTTTTAGATCGAGTGATATGCAAAAGAGATGATTGATTAATAATTAAAAAATATATAAAAAAGAGAGAAAGAAAATTGTATTAGACATTTTAATTGACTGTCACGTTGGTTGGTTTGGGAATGTCGACTGAAGACATCTTTTTAACAAAGTGTTGGTGCTCTTGATGCTAACACCATTTCTCTTTGCTGCGGTTTTGCAAGTGAGTTGGGTTTAGGTTAAGACTAAAAAAATACAAAAAGATAAAGTAAGCTAAATAAGCCAAAAAGATAATCATTTTATTTTCTCTCATAAAAAAATTAAAAAATCAAAAAATTCTTTGCAAACTGAGCTAATTTAACCAAATTAACCAAAAAGCCGAAAGGTCAGGCTAAAAAAACTTCTTCCCAAACGAACCCTTTGTCTATTCTGTGAGGCTCATGAAGAAACTGTGTTACATGTAATGTTTCATTGTCAGTTTGTGTGGAAAATCTGGGCTAGTTTTCTATCATGGTGGGGGGGAGTGGAATGGGTTGTTCCAAGTTCCATTGAGGAGTTGCTGGAAACACTACAAAAAATTAAGATTTTAAAAAGTTAAAATTTAGAAATAAAATTATTTTCTAAAAATTAAATATTTTAGTTGTGAAAAGTATCATTATTATATTTTTAGTAATGAAAATTGAATATTAGTGATGAATTATTATCCTTTTGGGACCAAAATTTTTTATCTAAAAAAATAAACTATTTTGATATCAAATTATTTTGTCCCAAAAAGTCTATTTATTAGTGATATTTTTAAAATTTTGTCGCTAAAAGTCTTTTTTATTTTTATTTTGAGACAACTTTTTAACAACTATTCTTGTGACGATGGAAACTGATTCCTAAATATTTTTTGTAACAAAATTTTCAATTTTAGAGATCAAAATCTCTAAAACTTTTATATGTTGTAGTGAAAGGATTAAGTTCAAAAGATTGGAAGACAAGCTCTGGCATACATTTCCATGTGCCATAATGTGGAAGGCAAGGAATGAATGCAAGTTTTGTTGGACAATCTTCACTGTATTTAAAAGATTTAATTTTATTGTGTACACAACAACAATTAGAATTTAAAGAAATAAAAAAAGGAGAGAATTTGTTTGATTACAAAAATCAAACTCGAAATAATAAATAAATAAATAAATAACAGATTTTATTTTGTTACAAAAACAAAATTAAAATCTGATTTAAATAAATAAAAACAATACTGAAAATAAATTAAATAACTTACTTGATTTAATTTCTTTGAATTATTTTCTGATCAAGTCCAGTGTTTGACACTGTGTCCTTAAGACAGATTCGTCCTCTCCACGGTGCTTTCAGAATTTGGACGTCTATCTCCCAGGATGAAATGATCTACCACAAACAATAGCAGCACTACAAATTGTTTGCCTTACGAACACACTAAGTGTTTACACTCTTTCTTTCGGAAATAAAATGCAGCAAGATGAAGAATATAATTAGCAGAGGTGAAATACGAAATTTCTGAATAGAAAAACATCAAATGAGGGTGGTCCTATTTATAGATGTAAAGGTGACTCTTGGTTTTAAATTGAACAGGTATGATACTTGTTGGTTTTGAATTCAAACAGATTTGAATCTGTTAACAATTCAAACGGATAGCAAAAACGGGAAGGGCCCTGTTTGGGTGTGCACTAATTCCAAACTAGTTTATTTCTGTTTGAAAATGGGAAGGGCCCTGTTTGGATGTACAGAAAATCCAAATCAGTTTAATTTTGAATTCTGGATTTTATTTTACTAAAAAATAAAATTAAATTCAAATGTTTTTGGCCCAAAAAGATTAGAACCACAAACCCTGGGAAGGGCCCTGTTTGGATGTACAGAAAATCCAAATCAGTTTAATTTTGAATTCTGGATTTTATTTTACTAAAAAATAAAATTAAATTCAAATGTTTTTGGCCCAAAAAGATTAGAACCACAAACCCGGACGGACAGCGGGCGCGCGCATGGTGATTTTTGGGTCCAATGCCCATAACCTCTCCCTTTAAAACACTTGGGTACCCCTTGGGGCACACCCCAAGTATCAAACCCATGCCTTATAAACCCTTTCAAAACTTCCCACCAAATCAATGTGGGACAAGCCAATTTACAACCTTAAGGAATTTTCACCAAAACTCCATTTTCATGGAGCACACTTTGGCTTCAATTTCCCATTCACTCGGTAATGGTTTTGAACAACCAAATATACCACGTGAATCACAACGCGGCATAGAACGCGTTACCACTTTGACCTGAGTAAATCGACACTCGGGACCCACCTAAAAAATAGACCAAACTTGAGAAAAAATTCTGGTTTTACCCAAGATTTTTTCTACCATTTCCAACAAGTTTCAAGGCTCTACTGTTTCTAGGAGGATTTGCAGGGGCTAATTAAAGTGAGGCTGGCTCTTTGGCCAAAATATAAAGTTCTGAACTTCAACTTCATTGTCAATGATTTGGTTTTCAGATTTAGGTCCATTAGGGGTGGTTAGTGCCTTGTATCTGGTTGGGCTTAATTCATTTGTATCACCCCTGTTTTGAGTATGTTGGGGGTCTGTCGTTTGGTTGCTTTGGTTGGTTACTTTTTAACCATTTTTGATGGATGGCCTTGTTTGGAAGCATGTTGAGTGTGTTTGGTTTGTCGTTTTAGATAAAAAAAATTTTAAAAATTTGGAGAGAGAGTGTATAAACTTTTTTGGTTTATTTGGTTGTATATTTTGAACATAATTTTAGAGTTTTGGAGTTTGGAATGATTTGATATTTCGTTATAGTTGAGTAGATGTGTGTGAGAGAAAAAGTGATTGAGAATGAGAGAAGAGAGGAAAAAAGTGATTGATTGATGTGTACTAGAGAAAGAAAATTTTGAAATTTTTTTGAGAAAATTTGTAACCAAACATGTTTTTGGAAATTTTCTTCCAAAAATATGTTTCAAAACACAAACCAAACACACCCATTATTTTAATAACTTTTTATCCTTGATTTTATATCAATAAAAACTTATTTTTACTGACAAAAAAAAAAATGAAAAAAAAAAGAGTCAAAAATTTGAGTTAGATTAATACTACTCAAATAGTTTTAGTTATCCAAACAAAAATAGAGTTTGTTACGTAACACAACCCTGCATAAAAATGTTAAAACTCGTTGGATTTCAAACACTAGAACCTAACACTGTAATTTAGGAAAGTATTTGAACCAAGACCTAACTTAAATCAAAATAAAATTTTGGGGCCTACGGTTTGGGTACTTGGTTACACCTGGTTTTGTGCTAGTTGATCTTACTCCATTTTTACTTTTATAAACACATATATTTGGACCAATTGCTATGACATGTCACATTGTAAAGTATTTGGAGCAATTGGATAGACTAGTGGCAAAACAATAATTGTGAATTCTGAAAAATATATATTCATATTAAGTGTAACAGTGATACCATCTCACGTAGTGTTACTGGTCAATAAAATGTCACAAATGAATTAAGTGGTGGACACTCATCTCCTATTAACAAACAATGGTACGGTCCTATCGCAAATAAAAAATGCTTATTGAATGGTGATGCTATCACATGATATTATTATTACATCCAATATATACTCGAACTTAGGCCAACATTGTTTGATTTGGTTTGGAAGGTCCATGTTCTATCGGGAATAGCACAATGAGCAAAACTCACAACTTTTCCAGTACCTAAGGCAGTTTTGGTGCCGATTCCACTGTTAAAGCTTTTGAATGTGCATTTTTATCATTTTTTGAAAATTTTCATGTGACAATAATATTATTTAGAAATATCAGTTTTTGATGTCATCTGTTTTAAAAAGTTTATATTACTTTCTAGTATCAAATTTGAGCCTAAATCAAAATTTTTGTTTTTGGTAATTTTTCATTTTCCTTTACTTTATTTGTGATTAGCAAGGATCTAACTTATTTGTTGTTTCCTATTCAAATTAAGACTTTTCTATTATAAACCTTGGGGTTAAGTAGTGCTTTCAAATTATTAATATGATTTTGAGAGAGTGTTTTCACTTCTTTGTGTGTTCTGTACTCTAGGTATTCTTAGAATCAACGAAGATATAAATTTACATATAAAGATATACTAACCCTAGAAAGGGTCCAAAAGGAGCATGTGTTTGGTGATTAGGACCCCTAGTTGTAGTTCATAGAGTTTTTCGATAGGACACTCACATAGAGATGCCAGATCACAATGTCGAACTTAAATGAACAAAGACTGAGAATGAGTCGTTTCGTGAGCAAAATTATCAAATAGACATTAAGGTATTGTTTGGTAACGTTTATGTTTTTGGTTTATCTTTACAAAAATTTTATAAACTGATTTTTGTTTATTTTAAAAAAAACATAAATTATAAACGCGTTTGGTTTGAACAAAATGTTTAAAAAAATTTAAAAACATAAACTAAAAAATATGTTTGTTCAGACCTAAAATATTTATATTTATTTTTTTATTATTTATGACAATGGGATCACACACATTATAATTGAAAAAAAAAATTAATTAAAAAAATAATTGAAAAAAAATTTAATTGGAAAAACAAATAATTGAAAAAAATTAATTGGAAAAAAAATTATTTGAAAAAAATTTAGTTGAAAAAAAATGAAAAAAAAATTAATTAAAAAAATAATTGAAAAAAAAATTAATTGGGAAAAAATATTTGAAAAAAAAAATAATTGAAAAAAAAGATTAATTGAAAAAAAAAATTTGAAAAAAAAATTAATTGAAAAAAAAATATTTAAAAAAAAATATTTGAAAAAAATATATTTGAAAAAAAAATTGAAAATTTATAAACTGAGACAACTATTTATAAACCAAAAAAATTATCAAACAAGTTTTTATGACAACTTTTAAAATTTTTGTAAATATAAATTGAAAATTGAAAACAGAATAGTTACCAAACAGGCCCTACATATCCAAAAGGACTAAATGAATCACCAGAAAAAATATAGGACTACATGGATCATAAGTCTAAAATATGAGACTTATTGGTCAATGGTTAAGAACTACAGATTAAAAAATATAAGTTTAATTCAGAAATACAAAACCGAAAGTGCTTTCTTTTCTGGTATAGATTTTTTAGATTCATGTTATATTGAGTTATTACCTCTTCCAAATCAATTTGTACGTAACGTGGTCCTTCCAAAATCTCTTTCATTCATTCATTATCCTCCCAATTCAACAATTCTAATGCATCCCTTTGTAACTACAGGAAATTATTTAGTCATCTTGGGGCAAGTTCATGTAGCACTTCAATTTAATTTTCAGTGGCGATACAGACCCCCTCAGATTCTCACCCCCACCACCCCCACACACACATAGGGGTTGGTGAGTGGGGGAGAAGAAAAAAAAAAAAAAAATTTTTTTGGACTAATGAAAGGCAGAGGGGGTCGTGGGATTACTTCCAAAAGGGGGTCTAAGTCTTTTTTGTTTAATTTTTCTCGGTCAATATGGTATGACTTAATACTTTTTATTTGATTTATAAAAAATAACATGATAAATATTATATGTTGAATGATGTGAAGCATTATTCTCATATAATCAAATAATCACTCACTAACTACAGCCTATATATGAATTGGCGGTGCAGAAACCAGCTTCTAAGTTACTTTTAATGTCTACCCCAATTCTTGCTCCAAAAACTAACTATTTTCCATTTTAATATGAGAATTATGATCTAAGTCAAATTAAAAATTTTATATATGAGTAGGCAAATTTTTAGATTTTACAAAATAGACAAAGAATAATTACTACGTTGAATGTAATTTACCATATTATTGGGAGAACTTTAACATAGAATAAACTAAAATTACAAAACTCATATAATGAAATTTATTAATTTTTTATCATAAATGTAATTTTTGTAATTTATCTTCTTTTTTTTTTCCAATTAAACGATGATATGTATTTTTTATTTCTAAGAACTTAGAATACACAATTAAAGTTAAAAAAATAATTTTAAAAAGGTTAAAACTTAATTGATTCTAAATTATTATTTTTATATATTTTAAATAAATTTTATATTATTATTTAATTTTTAATTATTTATTTATGTCTGTGCATAGAACGGCATATATATTGACATTATTGTTTCAATACAAAGAAAAGCAAATTATATATATTGAGTTCTTCAATTGCTTTGGACGATCCATTCTACTCAACTTATTAGTCTTCATGGAGCTTCAAGCAAATTTTTTTTTTTTTTTTTATAATTAATTTAGTGTCATAATTCAATAACTATATCTACCGAGAGAGCTTTGTTTTGCGTATTATTTTCTGTTTTTTTATTTCTTAATCTATGGATAGTTTAATCTTTGAGTAAGGATACACTACTATTATGTTTTTGGATAAATTACAAATACATCTCTTAAAATTTACTTAAAATACGAATTATTCCCTGTGGTTTAGAAAATTATAAATATCTCCTTGTCAGAATTTTTTATTTAACAAAATTAATTGAAAAAGTCAAATTTCTAACTGTTCACCTATACAATAATAAAATTAATTGAATTATTAATTGAAACAAAATTTTAATATTATTAAAAATTGTTAATTAACTTGATGATTTATTAATAAAAGAATTTATTTGTTATGAAATTAGAAACCTTAGGGGGGCATAATGTAATTTCTAGAACCACAATGAATAATTTGTAATTTAAGCAAATCTCAGGTATAGCGATCCCGGATTTACCCTTGTTGTACAGTGATCCGGACATGTGTCCGTAGATGATAGTAGTTGATTATTTTCTTGTTTACATCCTTTCCTACCTTGCATTTGAGTTATAGGATGTGTTGGGCAGGTTTGTTACAGGTTGGTTGTGTTTGGGAGCCAAGTGTTGCTGCCCAGATTTTTGGTCCTTCGCTCGAGCGAGGAGTTGGTCGCTCGAGCGATAGTTGAACTTTGTGTCTGGTGGCTCGAGCCAGGTCTTCTTCGCTCGAGCGTGCGTCTGCGTCTCATCTGGACCTGAGAGCAGTAGTTTTTGGCTCGAGCGAGCTTTCCTTCGCTCGAGCGAGCTTTGTGTTTTAGATCCTTCGCTTGAGCCAGGTTTTCTTCGCTCGAGCGAGGTGTTGCGTCTGGTTCTGGACCTGAACACTGGAATTTTTGGCTCGAGCGAGCTTTTCTTCGCTCGAGCAGTCTGGTTGTTCTTCGCTCGAGCGAGGAGTTGGTCGCTCGAGCGAGCTTCTGAGTTTTTGGCTCGAGCGAGATCTTCTTGGTTCGAGCGAGGGTTTTCTGTGTCTGGTCGCTCGAGCAACCAAGTCTTCACTCGAGCGAGCCTGTTATATATCAGCAGACAGCAACGATTTCAACTTCACTTTTTCTTCTCCTTTCATTTCTAAACCCTAGAAACCGAGACCCTCTCTCTCTAAACTTACTCTCTCTCTAAGATTTGATCTCCCTGGAGTGTGAATCTACCCTAGGGCCTTTGTTAAAAAGATAGAAGGTGACTTGGGCTTCGTTTTAATCGGGAAAGGTTTGGATTTGGAGCACGTTGGTCCTTGAGTCTTCATCTCCTTTTTGGCTCAAACTTCGAGGTAGGGATACCCTACTCCTCTTTATGAGCTTTGTGTTTAAATTTCAGTATTTTGATATGTTGGGGGTTGTTGTGTAATTTTGAGAAAACTTTGGGCCTTTGTGTAATTTGTTGCAAAAGTTGGGTTTTCAATTATGATAAACCTAGATGCATGTTTGGCATAGAGAAATGGTATAAATGTTGAGACATTGATGAAAATGGAACCTAAGGGTTGTAATGTTAATTATGGAAAATGCCCTAATTACATTGGTTAATTAATTTGTAAAATTAATTGTGAGAAATGAGGAATTGATATGGAAATGTTGAGATTGGGAATATATGGGATTAAAGGGTGTAGTTGGATTATCTATCGCTCACCTAGTTGAAATGTTGATTTTATATCCATTTGCTGCATTTATATTCTGTATAGAAATAACTGCTTTGCGCTATCGGTGGAGGATAGTCTTGATTGTTGTAGACAATGCATTATGTTGTGTTGGAGGAGATAGGGGATGTACTCCACGGTTTAGGGGATGATAGGGGATGGACCTCTAAACCGGATGTTGTTTGGGAGAAGATAGGGGATGGACTCCATAGATAGAGCTCATATGCTTATCTAGTGATGTGTTGACACAGCTCATATGCTTGTCATTAGAAGTGTGATATAGCTCATATGCTTATCTGTTGATGTGTTGATATAGCTAGTATGCTTATCTATTATGAAAGTGGGAAAATATTTAATATGAGTTACTGTCTCATATAAGTTGTTGGCCAGGTTCTGAGCCATAATGATGAACTGGGAATTGTAAAGAGATGGGAAATGAAAAGTAACATGAAACTGTAATGTAAAATAAGTGAATGGATTCAGTGTTGGCCATCTATCAACTGCTAATCTTTTAGTCATTGTTCATATTTGGTTTAGTGTATTTCTACTGGGCTGTGGCTCATCCTATATGGGAATATCATTTTCACGTACAGGTAGCATGCCACTTCCAAGGACATAGCTTGGGAGGCTTGAGGCTGATGGATCTTTTTGTTGTCTATTTTCTTTTGATGTATTACATGTAAATTCAAGCCAAGGGCTTAAGGTGTAATTGAGCTAGTGCTCTCTTTTTGTAACCAAGTATTAACTTGGAAAGCTGTAAGCCCTTAGGGCATTTGCTTTAGTTGTTAACATGTAATACTTTTTGTAATGAAACTCTGATGAATAGAAGAATATGAAACTTTTGTATATCAATGCATGTCTATATTGATGGGTTTAAATGTTATTATTTTGAGGGCGTTACAACTTGGTATCAGAGCGTACCGGGTTCGAATACTTTCGGTACGTGGGAAGTGATTAGTATCACAATGGGTTTGTCTCGCTTGATAGAGACTTAGATGTAGTGTCATATACTATGTGTTTAATTGATAACATGCTTATGTGTTTATTTGGGTATGGGATTTAATTTCTAGGATGTTGATTGGATCCTTGGGTTTCTGGGAGTCTTGTTGGAAAGGCACTTGATCAATGCTGTTTCTGACCGGAACTCTAGTAACGCCCGGGACTATCATTATTCGGAAATGAAATTCGTAAGTGCTTATGTGTTTATGTGCTTACGTGGAGTGAATTACAATTGTCCATGTATTAGGACATGAGTGTTTAGTTTCGGCACATTTATGAATGTGCTAACGTTCTGTGTTACCGTTATTAGGATGTCAGGATGAGGAAAGAGTGCTAGGTGTGGTAGGCCTGCGAGGTAGGAAGTACCTTTACTGGATGATATTCCGGCAGTGCAGGAGGGAGTTGGCCAGGCCAATGTGGCCGAACCAGCGGGTCAGCAGGCTATGAGTGCCTTGGCCCGAGAGATAGCAGGAGCTTTAGGTATTCTCAGAGCTGGGAATCAGGCAGCTGAGGCAGGGCCTTCTTTCTTGAAGAGGGAGTTCTTCCGATCTAACCCGGACGAGTTTGTTGGGGATCCTAAGGAGCCACTGAAGGCTGATGAGTGGTTAGAGCAAATGAGTAAGACGTTCGAGATGCTTGGCATTGAGGATGGGGCGTTGAAAGTGACCTTGGTATCCTTCCAACTAAAGGGAGATGCGGGTCAATGGTGGAAGTATGAGAAGGCTCGTGTTGGTGGTACATGGGAAGCGTTTGTAAATGCTTTCCAAGAGAGGTTTTTATCTGCAGTTGCTAGGGAGAAGCTGAGGGATCAGTTTAGCCGGCTTCATCAGCAGGGTATGTCTGTGGCAGAGTTTGAGGTCACTTTTACTAGCTTGTCCAAGTTTGCACCTGAACTGGTGGCGTCTGAAGAACGCCGTTGCTATGAGTTTGAGCGGAAGTTGAGGCGAGGCCTCAAGTTGAGGGTTGGTGGGTCTTACATCCGAGAGTATAAACATTTGGTGGATGCTGCAGCTCATATGGAGCTTATGATGCAGGAGGAGGACGAGGAGAAACATAGAGGCTCCAAGAGGGGCTAGGATGGTCAGGGTGATGGCAGGAGACAGAGGGGTTATAACCCTCAGCAGTTTCAGGGTGGAGTTGCTAGATCGACCTTTCCGGTGCCGAGTGCAGGCTCGGGGAGAGGTAATTAGGGAGGTTTGACTTGCTACACTTGTGGCCAACTGGGTCACAAGTCTTCTGTTTGCCCGCAGAAGGGCGGAGGTCAGAGAGCTATTTCTTCATCAGCTAGACCGCAGAGTCAGAGTTTGGGCAGGGGACAACCCTTATCTTGCTATCAGTGTGGACAGCTTGGGCACCTGAAGAGGTTCTGCCCACAGTTGAGTGCCACTTCAGGGGCGTCTGGTTCTAGACAGACACAGGGATTTCAGCCAGCTCAGTCTGTGCAGGCCTCGAGGGCCAATCCGGGGGCTTCGTCGTCCCAGTCAGTGCAGCAGTCGTATGCTCCGAGGGGTGAGCAGGTAGATCAGGGGCCTACAGGGCGCGTGTATGCTGTTACCGCGCAGGATCTAGTACCGGTTCCATCAGTAGTGAGAGGTACCTTTTTGTTTTGCAACTCGGTTGCTAATGTGTTGATCGATACGGGTGCATCTCATTCTTTTGTGTCTGCTGCATTTGCATCTGTGTTGGAGTTGGAGTTGGCGCAGTTAGCATCTCCTATCTGTGTAGTATCACCTCTTGGGGGGTGAGTTGATTCTGAAACAGGGTTGTAGAGGTTGTGACATAGAGGTCGCCGACTATAGGCTTCCGTTCCCTTTTGTAGTTATGTCCATGAAGGGCTTTGATGTTATTCTGGGTATGGACTGGCTATCGTCATACCGGGCTGTTATCGATTGTTACCGCCAGAGGGTCACCTTGTGTACTTTGAGCGGGGAGTGGTTCCATTTCTTGGGAGACCGGGTTGGTAGTGTTTTGCCACCGGGGTATGATTCACGAGGGCGGAGTGAGCTTAGTGGTCTACTTGCTAGCTTTGAGAGTGGTGAGTGTGATGAGACCCAGATTGTGTTGCCGAGGGTGGTTTGTGAGTATTCGAATGTCTTTCCCGAGGACCTTGTTAGTTTGCCACCTCACCGGGAGATTGAGTTCTCTATTGATTTGGTGCCCGGCACGGCGCCGATTTCTATGGCACCTTACCGTTTTGCTCCAGCAGAGTTGGTTGAGTTGAAAGTTCAGCTCCAGGAATTGCTAGATAAGGGCTTTGTTTGCCCTAGTGTTTCACCGTGGGGAGCACCGGCCCTCTTTGCTAAAAAGAAAGATGGGGCCTTGAGATTGTGTATTGACTACCGGAAGTTGAATCGGGCTACGGTCAAGAATAAGTACCCTATGCCCCGTATAGATGATTTGTTTGACCAGTTGAAGGGTTCCCGCAGTTTCTCTAAGATAGACTTGAGATCGGGTTACCACCAGTTAAGGGTCAGGGAGGAGGATATTCCGAAGACGGCATTCCGTACGCGGTATGGCCATTATGAGTTTCTGGTGATGCCATTTGGGCTTACCAACGCACCGGTAGTCTTTATGGACTTGATGAACCGGATCTTCCGGGAATTCTTAGATCGTTTTGTAGTCGTTTTTGTGGACGACATCCTTATCTATTCACCTTCAGAGGAGGAGCACAAGGCACACTTGAGAGTGGTGCTTGAGTTACTTAGAGCCCATAGGTTGTACGC
Organism: Camellia sinensis; assembly: GCF_055761805.1. Lineage (NCBI taxonomy): Eukaryota > Viridiplantae > Streptophyta > Magnoliopsida > Ericales > Theaceae > Camellia > Camellia sinensis. The sequence continues at coordinate 180,466,304 of NC_138962.1, forward strand.
CAAGTTTGGGAAGTGTGAGTTCTGGCTAGGAGAAGTCAAGTTCTTAGGCCATGTGGTTTCCGGGGAAGAGGTGACTGTTGATACATCCAAGACTGAGGCAGTGCAAGATTGGGCACAGCCTAAGAGTGTGTTTGAGATCCGCAATTTTCTGGGATTAGTTGGGTATTACTGCCGGTTTGTAAAGGACTTCTCTAAATTAGCTTCACCGTTGACTAGACTGACTCGGAAGGGAGTCAAATTTGTATGGAGTGAGACTTGTGAAAAATCGTTCCAAGAGCTGAAAGTTAGATTGACCATCGCTCCGGTCTTGATTATACCGGAGAGAGGGTTGGGTTATGCAGTCTATTGTGATGCCTCACGAGAGGGTTTAGGTTGTGTGTTGATGCAAGAGGGGAAAGTGGTAGCTTATGGCTCACGTCAGTTGAAGATTCACGAGAAGAATTACCCTACGCATGACCTAGAGTTAGCGGCTGTGATCTTTGCCTTGAAAATCTGGAGGCACTACCTTTATGGTGAGAGATTCGAGGTGTTCTCGGATCATAAGAGTCTGAAATATCTGTTTACACAGAAAGACTTGAACTTGAGGCAGAGGAGGTGGATGGAGTTTATTGAGGATTACGACTTTGAGTTGCATTATCATCCGGGGAAGGCCAATGTTGTGGCCGACGCTCTTAGCAGGAAATCCATAGGTGATGTAGCTTGTATAGCCATCCAGGAGTGGGAGATGTTGGGGGCACTTGGCGAGTTTGATTTGCTACTGGGCGAATCCGTTGAGGCTGCAGCCTTGTTTTCTGTTATTGCGCAGCCTACACTAGTGACTCGAGTGTTAGAGGCACAGAAAGGTGACCTAGAGGTAGAATCCCTTCGAGAGAAGATCTCCAGTGGGAAGGTTGAGAAGGGTCTGACGGTGTATCCCGACCTAAGTGTGAGGTACCGAGACCGTTTGTTTGTGCCAGAGTCTTGCCGAGAGGAAGTACTCCGAGAGTTTCATCATTCGCGCTTTGCGGTGCATCCGAGAGGTACTAAGATGTATCGGGATTTGGGTCGCCAGTTTTGGTGGCGGGGCATGAAGAGAGATGTGGCAGTTTTTGTGTCTAAGTGCCTTACTTGTCAGCAAGTGAAGGCCGAGCATCAGAGGCCAGCGGGTTTGTTGCAACCCTTGCCTATTGCCGAGTGGAAGTGGGAGCACGTCACTATGGACTTTGTTGTGGGTCTTCCGAGGACTCAATGGGGTAGTGATGCTATCTGGGTGGTTGTAGACCGGTTGACTAAGTCGGCGCATTTCAATCCTATGCGCGTGAGAGATTCGGTAGATCATCTTGCCGACTTGTACATTCGGGACATAGTGAGGTTGCACGGGGTCCCAGTGACGATTGTCTCAGATAGAGATCCTCGTTTTACTGCTAGGTTGTGGCAGAGTTTGCAGAGTGCCTTGGGTACTAAGTTGACCTTCAGTACGGCATATCATCCTCAAACTGACGGGCAGTCCGAGCGTACTATTCAGATCCTTGAGGATATGCTTCGGGGTTGTGTCCTTGACTTTAGTGGGACGTGGGAGAGGCACTTACCATTGGTGGAATTTGCCTACAACAACAGCTTTCAGTCTAGTATCGGTATGGCACCGTTTGAGGCCTTGTATGGCCGACCTTGTAGGTCTCCGGTTTGTTGGGCCGAGGTGGGTGACGCACCTTTGTTGGGTCCGGAGTTGGTTAGGGAGACGACAGAAAAAGTTGAACTTATCCGTAGGAGGCTTGTTACAGCCCAGAGTCGTCAGAAATCTTATGCTGACCGTAGGAGGAGACCTTTGGCGTTTGAGATGGGTGATCATGTCTTTCTGAAGATATCACCTAGGCGGGGATTGATGAGGTTTGGGAAGAGTGGGAAGTTATCCCCTCGGTTTATTAGTCCTTTTGAGATCCTTGAGAGGATTGGCGAGGTTGCTTATCGTTTAGCTTTACCGTCGCAGTTGTTCGGAGTTCATGACGTGTTTCATGTGAGTATGCTTCGGAAGTATGAGCCGGATCCATCGCATGTATTGGATTGGACCGACTTAGAGGTGGATGAGGATGCCTTGTACGAGGAGAGACCAGTTCGTGTTTTGGATAGGCGGGATCAAGTCCTATGTGGCAAGACCATCCCTTTAGTGAAGGTTTTGTGGAAACATCACGGAGTGGAGGAGGCCACTTGGGAACGTGAGTTGGAGGTCCGCGAGAAATGTCCGGACTTGTTTATTGATGTGTAATCTTGTACTTGGATTTTGTAATATTGTTGGACTTAAGAACTTTATATATGTCTTAAGTTATAAAACATTGATAATGTTTTGGTTTAATGGAAGTATGTTGTAGAACTTACCTTGATATGGAGTCAATTATAATATTGCATATGTTGGCTATATTGTAGAATTGGAGTTGTATCATGTATATTGATTATGATATAAACTGTGAACCAGGTATGTTGGAAATGGTTGGCAATGGAAGAGGAATGCATGTTGATAATGCACTTGAAATTTATATTATGAAATGCCTCTTGATAAGAGATGGAATAACCGGTAATGTGTCGAGTTATTGAATGTTAAAGTGTAACATTGTGTAAAAAGGAGGAAAACTTGTTTTTGAAAACCTGTGTCTAATTTCGGGGACGAAATTCTTTAAGGGGGGAAGGTTATGGCGATCCCGGATTTACCCTTGTTGTACAGTGATCCGGACATGTGTCCGTAGATAATAGTAGTTGATTATTTTCTTGTTTACATCCTTTCCTACCTTGCATTTGAGTTATAGGATGTGTTGAGCAGGTTTGTTACAGGTTTGTTGTGTTTGGAAGCCAAGTGTTGCTGCCCAGATTTTTGGTCCTTCGCTCGAGCGAGGAGTTGGTCGCTCGAGCGAGAGTTGAACTTTGTGTCTGGTGGCTCGAGCCAGGTCTTCTCCGCTCGAGCGTGCGTCTGCGTCTCATCTGGACCTGAGAGCAGTAGTTTTTGGCTCGAGCGAGCTTTCCTTCGCTCGAGCGAGCTTTGTGTTTTAGATCCTTCGCTCGAGCCGGGTTTTCTTCGCTTGAGCAAGGTGTTGCGTCTGGTTCTGGACCTGAACACTGGAATTTTTGGCTCGAGCGAGCTTTTCTTCGCTCGAGCGGTCTGGTTATTCTTCGCTCGAGCGAGGAGTTGGTCGCTCGAGCGAGCTTCTGAGTTTTTGGCTCGAGCGAGATCTTCTTGGTTCGAGCGAGGGTTTTCTTTGTCTGGTCGCTCGAGCGACCAAGTCTTCGCTCGAGCGAGCCTGTTATATATCAGCAGACAGCAACGATTTCAACTTCACTTTTTCTTCTCCTTTCATTTCTAAACCCTAGAAACCGAGACCCTCTCTCTCTAAACTTACTCTCTCTCTAAGATTTGATCTCCCTAGAGTGTGAATCTACCCTAGGGCCTTTGTTAAAAAGATAGAGGGTGACTTGGGCTTCGTTTTAATCGGGAAAAAGTTTGGATTTGGAGCACGTTGGTCCTTGAGTCTTCATCTCCTTTTTGGCTCAAACTTCGAGGTAGGGATACTCTATTCCTTTTTATGAGCTTTGTCTTTAAATTTTAGTATTTTGATATGTTGGGGGTTGTTGTGTAATTTTGAGAAAACTTTGGGCCTTTGTGTAATTTGTTGCAAAAGTTGGGTTTTCAATTATGATAAACCTAGATGCATGTTTGGCATAGAGAAATAGTATAAATGTTGAGACATTGATGAAAATGGAACCTAAGGGTTGTAATGTTAATTATGAAAAATGCCCTAATTACATTGGTTAATTAATTTGTAAAATTAATTGTGAGAAATGAGGAATTGATATGGAAATGTTGAGATTGGGAATATATGGGATTAAAGGGTGTAGTTGGATTATCTATCGCTCACCTAGTTGAAATGTTGATTTTATATCCATTTTCTGCATTTATATTCTGTATAGAAATAATTGCTTTGGGCTATCGGTGGAGGATAGTCTTGATTGTTGTAGACAATGCATGATGATTAGGCAAATTGAAACTAATCACTGGAATGTGTCATTGAGTATGACGGTTGAAAGAATACATTAAATGTTATGTATTGATTGATGATGTGTATAATTGTTGTTTATATGCATTATGTTGTATTGGAGGAGATAGGGGATGTACTCCACGGTTTAGGAGATGATAGGGGATGGACCTCTAAATCGGATGTTGTTTGGGAGAAGATAGGGGATGGACTCCCTAGATAGAGCTCATATGCTTATCTAGTGATGTGTTGACACAGCTCATATGCTTGTCATTGGAAGTGTGATATAGCTCATATGCTTATCTGTTGATGTGTTGATATAGCTAGTATGCTTATCTATTATGAAAGTGGGAAAATATTTAATATGAGTTACTGTCTCATATAAGTTACTGTCTCATATAAGTTGTTGGCCAGGTTCTGAGCCATAATGATGAACTGGGAATTGTAAAGAGATGGGAAATGAAAAGTAACATGAAACTGTAATGTAAAATAAGTGAATGGATTCGGTGTTGGCCATCTATCAACTGCTAATCTTTTAGTCATTGTTCATATTTGGTTTAGTGTATTTCTACTGGGCTGTGGCTCATCCTATATGGGAATATCATTTTCAGGTACATGTAGCATGCCACCTTCAAGGACATAGCTTGGGAGGCTTGAGGCTGATGGATCTTTTTGTTGTCTATTTTCTTTTGATGTATTACATGTAAATTCAAGCCAAGGGCTTAAGGTGTAATTGAGCTAGTGCTCTCTTTTTGTAATCAAGTGTTAACTTGGAAAGCTGTAAGCCCTTAGGGCATTTGCTTTTGTTGTTAACATGTAATACTTTTTGTAATGAAACTCTGATGAATAGAAGAACGTGGAACTTTTGTATATCAATGCATGTCTATATTGATGGGTTTAAATGTTATTATTTTGAGGACGTTACATCAGGGAATGTGTTTGTAATTTACCTTATGTTTTTTGATCAACAAAGTGAAAATTTCATTAAAAATATGAAATTACAGGTATTGAAAGATGCAAACGGTACAAAATACCCCTACTATTGCTAATCGCAAAAGTCAACAATTTTCTTAATCTATGGATAGTTTAATTTTTGGGATAGTTTATGAAATTACAGTTTTTTTGACTTTTTGGGATAGTCAAAAAATGTATTTTTCGATAAAATTTTGAGAATGTCACTGATGCATAAGGTCAACAATTTTATGTCAAAAGTATATTTTTTTAGATGAAAATTTGATTCTTAAAAAAATATTACTAAATATTCAATCGTCGCTAAAAATACAATAATGGTACTTAATAAACATAAAACAAAGACATTTTTAACAACTAAAATATTTCATTCCTATATTTTTGTTTCTAAAATTTAATTGTTGTAGTGGTTTTGAAAAAGTTGAAGTGGCTGAGTAGGGTTTGAAAGATGGGTATTCAAAATATATGAAACTGGAGTGTTTAAAATATGAAGAATTTACTTATTAAAATATAATATTTATATATACAAAGAAAAACAAAATCATGATATTCAATTGAATACTACTACTGTCATCCCCTCTAGTTGGGAAGGGCTGGCTGAAGCTCGGGAGGGATTCGTCGGAGCTGGAGTTAAAGTTTGTCTTTTTGTAATAATTTAATTTAGAGTAAATTATAAACACACCTTTGAGATTTATTTAAATTACAAATTATTTTTCGTGATTTTAGAAATTACATTATTCCTCCTAAGGTTGCTAATTTCATAATAAATAGATCTTTTTATTAATAAATCATCAAATTAATTAACAGTTTTTAATAATGTTAAAATTTTATTTCAATTAATAATTCAGATAGTTTTATTATTGTATAGGTGAACAGTTAAAAATTTTACTTTTTCAATTTAATTTTGTTAAATAAAAAATTCTGACAGGGAGGTATTTGTAATTTTCCAAATCACAAGGGGCAATTTGTATTTTAAGCAAATCTCAAGAGATGTATTTGTAATTTACCCTTTAATTTAAGAGTAAAATGGTATTATTATTATTATTATTATTATTATTATTATTATTATTATTATTAATAAATAAATAAATAAATAAAAGTTGCAGCAATCTTTTTAGGGTGCAAGTTCACCGTTAACACGTGATGTGTGTTGATTTTTTAGCTTTTTGACTTTTGGCTAGTTTAGCCTGTAACGCCCTAAAAATAAACCCATTATATGTATATCAACAACATGCATTATTTAAAGAAAACAATTTATTAATTCATTCATCAGCGTATTACTAAATAAAAACGTTACATGTAACATCAAATTAGATGCCCTATGGGCTTACATCTTTCCAAGCCAACACTTGGACACAAAAGTATGAGTTCTAACTCAAATACAAATAAAGCCCCAGGCTTGAGTGTTTACATGTACTAACAAACAAAAACAAATAACTGAAAATAGTCTTCAAAATCCAAGTCTTTCCAAGCTAAGTCCTTGGAGGTAGCTTATTACCTGAACCTGAAAATGATGTTCCCATAAAGGGTGAGCCACAGCCCAGTAGAAATATACTAAACCAAATATAAGCAATGAATAAAGCAATAGCATTCAATAGATGGTTAACCAAGATAATCGATTACAACATTATCCAATCTCATGACACTATTGTCAATAACACGTTCCACTTTCCAACATTATCAATATAGCACAGAACCTGGCCAAGCTTACAACAGTGAATCATATATGTCATATTCACATTCTTCCAATGTCAACAAACAAATGAGACTCAAGCTCAAATCAAAACACTTCATACTTCCAGTTTGATACACATTTTAGTGCTGTATCAATAAAACACTTCAATATAGATAAGCACACATAAAAGTGATGCTAATGGAGTCCATCCCCTATCTCCTCCCAAACAAAATCCGGTTTAGAGGTCCATCCCCTATCTTCCCCTAAACCGTGGAGTACATCCCCTATCTCCTCCCACACAAAAACAATGTATGTAAACACATAACATATACATCACACAATCATTACACATAATGGTTGTATTAATTCAACAGTCGGAATTGATGACTTAATTAATGATTAGTTTCAGTTATCCCTAATCCACATGCAGTGTCTACAACAATCACAGCTATCCTCCACCGATAGCCCAAACAGTTATTTCTAAACTGAAAATAAATATAACAACAATTCAATAGGCGAGTGATTTAAATTATCCAACTACGCCATTTAATCAATAAATTCCCCAATTTCATGAATTTAACCAAATTCCCCAATTTCATTAATTTAATTATACAAATTAATTAATTAATACAACTAGGGTTTTTCCCAAAATTATCAAAGTAACCCCAACATATCAATATACCAAAACTTAGAACAAAACTTATAAAATGGAGTAGGAAATCCCTACCTCAAAGAAAAAGCCCCAAAAGAGAAGATGGAGATGAATACCCAAATTCCAATGTGCTCCAAATCACCAAATGTTCAGATTGGAATGAAGCCCAAGCCGCCCTCTATCTTTCTTACAAAGAACTCAAGATGGATTCACACTAGAAGTAGATGAACACCTAGAGAGAAGATGAGTAGAGAGAGAGAGAAGTCGGACCTAGGGTTTGGACACTAGAAGAGGATGAAAAACTGATCAAAAACCCGCTGCTGCGTAATTAAACTGGACAGACTCGCTCGAGCGAAGACTTTGTCGCTCGAGCGACCAGACACAAGAAATACTCGCTCGAGCAAAGAAAAGCTCGCTCGAGCCAAGAATGCAATGTTACAGGTCCATACTGGACGCCATCTCTCGCTCGAGCGAACAAACCCCGGCTCGAGCGAAGAACCAAAAACAACAGCTCGCTCGAGCGACCAACTACTCGCTCGAGCGAAGATCCAAATTTCTGGACAGCAACACTTGGTTCTAAACCCAACCAACCTGAAACAAACCTGTCCAACACATCCTATAACTCCAAATGAGAAAATAAGGGACAACAACAACAATTATACAATGACAGAATCTACGGAACCTAAGTCCGGATACAATAATCAAATGGGAAAAGACCGGGGTCGCTATAACCTCCCCCCCTTCAAAGAATTTCGTCCCCGAAATTAAGCATAAGTTTTTGAAAACAGGTTCTTTTTTTTTTTTTTTTATAATATGACAATTCATTAGTAAACAACTTGACCCAAAACTGGTCATTCCATCTCTTATCAAGAAGCATTTCATAATGTGTATATAAAACAACATATATTTCAGCCTGCATCACTATTATGCATTATTCCTATCAATGTTAGCAATTCCCATATCAAATTCAATTGCATGATATATATATACAACTCATTCAACAATGTAATCAACATATCCAATGTTACACAAAACTTCTATAATGAAGCAAGTTTCAAGATATACCCATTTACCAAAACATACACAATGTTTTACAACATAAGACATATGTAAGGCTCTTAAGTTCAACAATATAACAGAATCTAATTATAAGATTACAAATCAACAAACATGTCTGGATATTTCTCGCGGACTTCCAACTCACGTTCCCAAGTGGCTTCCTCCACTCCGTGATGTTTCCACAAAACTTTTACCAAATGAATGGTTTTGCCTCGCAAAACTTGGTCCCGCCTATCCAAGACCCGAACCGGTCTCTCCTCATATGAGACATTCTCATCAACCAATAAATCGGTCCAATCCAACACATGTGATGGATCCGGCTCATACTTCCGAAGCATACTCACATGAAACACGTCATGTACTCCGGACAGCTGCGGCGGTAAAGCTAAACGATAAGCAGCCTCGCCAATCCTCTCAAGGATCTCAAACGGACCAATGAACCGAGGGGACAACTTCCCGCTCTTCCCAAACCTCATCAATCCCCGCCTGGGTGATATCTTCAGAAAAACATGATCACCCACCTCAAACACCAAAGGTCTCCTCCTACAGTCGGCATAAGATTTCTGACGACTCTGTGCTGTAACAAGCCTCTTACGGATAAGCTCAACTTTCTCCGTCGTTTCCCTCACCAACTCCGGACCCAACAGAGGTGCATCACCCACCTCGGCCCAACAAACAGGAGATCTACACGGTCGGCCATACAAGGCCTCAAACGGTGCCATACCGATACTAGACTGGAAACTGTTGTTGTAGGCAAACTCCACTAATGGCAAGTGTCTCTCCCATGACCCGCTAAAGTCAAGAACACAACCCCGAAGCATATCTTCAAGGATCTGAATAGTACGCTCGGACTGCCCATCAGTCTGAGGATGATAAGCTGTGCTAAAGGTCAACTTAGTGCCTAAGGCACTTTGCAAGCTCTGCCATAATCTGGCAGTAAAACGAGGGTCCCTATCGGAGACGATCGTCACTGGAACCCCGTGCAACCTCACTATGTCCCGAATATACAAGTCGGCAAGATGATCTACTGAATCTCTAACGCGCATAGGAATGAAGTGCGCCGACTTAGTCAACCGGTCTACAACCACCCAAATAGCATCACTGCCCCGCTGAGTCCTCGGGAGACCTACAACGAAGTCCATAGTGACATGCTCCCACTTCCACTCGGCAATAGGCAAGGGTTGCAACAAACCCGCTGGCCTCTGATGTTCGGCCTTCACTTGCTGACAAGTAAGGCACTTAGACATGAAAACTGCCACATCTCTCTTCATACCCCGCCACCAAAATTGGCGACCCAAGTCCCGATACATCTTAGTACCTCCCGGATGCACCGCAAGGCGTGAATGATGAAACTCTCTGAGTACCTCCTCTCGACAAGACTCTGGCACAAACAGACGGTCTCGGTATCTCACACTCAGGTCGGGACACACCGTCAAACCCTTCTCAACCTTCCCACTGGAAATCTTCTCACGGAGGGATTCTACCTCTAGGTCACCTTTCTGTGCCTCTAACACTCGAGTCACAAGTGTAGGCTGCGCAACAACAGAAAACAAGGCCGCAGCCTCAACGGATTCGCCCAGAAGCAAATCAAACTCCCCAAGTGCTCCTAACATCTCCCACTCTCGGATGGCTATACTAGCTATGTCACCAACAGGTTTCCTGCTAAGGGCGTCGGCCACCACATTGGTCTTTCCCGGATGATAATGCAATTCAAAGTCATAATCCTCAATAAATTCCATCTACCTCCTCTGCCTCAAGTTCAAGTCTTTCTGTGTGAACAGATATTTCAGACTCTTATGATCCGAGAATACCTCGAACCTTTCACCGTAAAGATAATGTCTCCAAATCTTCAAGGCAAATATCACAGCTGCTAACTCTAAATCATGCGTAGGGTAATTCTTCTCGTGAACTTTTAACTGACGTGAGCCATAGGCAACCACTTTCCCCTCTTGCATCAACACACAACCCAGACCCTCTCGTGAGGCGTCACAATAGACTGCATAACCCAACCCTCTCTCTGGAATAATCAAGACTGGAGCAGTGGTCAGTCTAACTTTCAACTCCTGGAACGACTTTTCACAAGTCCCACTCCAAACAAATTTGACTCCCTTCCGAGTCAATCTAGTCAAAGGCGAAGCTAACCTGGAGAAATCCTTTACAAACCGGCGGTAATACCCAGCTAATCCCAGAAAACTGCGGATCTCAAACACACTCTTAAGCTGTGCCCAATCTTGTACTGCCTCCGTCTTGGATGTATCAACAGACACCCCTTCCCTAGAAACCACATGACCTAAAAACTTGACCTCTTCTAGCCAGAACTCACACTTCCCAAACTTAGCATAAAGCTTATGGGCTCTAAGTAACTCAAGCACCACTCTCAAGTGTTCCTTGTGCTTCTCCTCAGAAGGTGAATAGATAAGGATGTCGTCCATGAAGACGACTACGAAACAATCTAAAAATTCTCGGAATATCCGGTTTATTAAATCCATAAAAACGGCCGGTGCATTGGTGAGTCCAAATGGCATTACCAAAAACTCATAGTGGCCATACCGCGTACGGAATGCCGTCTTTGGAATATCCTCCTCCCTAACTCTTAACTGATGATAACCCGATCTCAAGTCTATCTTCGAGAAACAACGGGAACCCTTCAACTGATCGAACAGATCATCTATACGAGGCATAGGGTACTTATTCTTAACCGTTGCCCGATTTAATTTCCGGTAATCTATACAAAGTCTCAAAGCACCGCCTTTCTTTTTAACAAAGAGGGCCGGTGCTCCCCAAGGCGAAACACTAGGACGTATATAGCCTTTGTCTAGTAACTCCTGGAGCTGAATCTTCAACTCAACTAACTCGGCTGGGGCAAAACGATAAGGTGCCATAGAAATCAGCGCCGTGCCGGGCACTAAGTCAATAGAGAATTCAATCTCCCGATGCGGTGGCAAACCAACAAGATCCTCGGGAAAAACGTCCGAGTACTCACAAACCACCCTTGGCAACACAATCTGAGTCTCACCATCCTCACTAATCGAAAGGTTAGCAAGTAGACCACTAAGCTCACTCCGTCCTCGCGGAACATACCCCGGTGGCAACACATTACCAACCCGGTCCCCCAGAAAATGAAAATACTCTCCGCTCACGGTACAACAAGTGACTCTCTGGCGGTAGCAATCAATAACTGCCCGGTATGACGATAACCAGTCCATACCCAAAATAACATCGAAACCTCTCATAGGCATAACTACAAAGGAAAATGGGATTCTATGGTAATCAACCTCTATATCACAACCCCTAACACCGTGTTTCAAAATCAATTCACCCCCAAGAGGTGACACTACACAAATAGGAGATGCTAACTGTGCTAACTCCAACTCCAAAACAGATGCAAATGCAGCAGACACAAAGGAATGAGATGCACCCGTATCAATCAAAACATTAGCAACCGAGTTGCAAAACAAGAAGGTACCTCTCACAACAGATGGAGCCGGTACAAGATCCTGCGCGGTAACAGCATACACGCGCCCAGACGACCTCTGATCAACCTGCTCACCCCTAGGAGCATAAGACTGCTGCATCGACTGGGACGATGAAGCCCCCTGATTGGCCCTCGAGGCCTGAACTGACTGAGCTGGCTGCTGACCCTGAATCTGCCTCAAACCAGATGCACCAGGTGTGCCACCCAACTGCGGGCAATACCTCTTCATATGCCCTGGCTGACCACACTGATAACACGAGAGCAGTTGGCCTCTACCCTGACTCTGGCTCTGAGATCGAGCCGAAGATGATGCTGCTCTCTGCACTCCTCCCCTCTGAGGACAAACTAGAGACTTGTGGCCCAGCTGGCCACACTTGAAACAGGTAACGTCTCCCTGACTGCCTTTCCCCGAACTAGCACTCGGCACAGGAAAAGTCGATCTAGAAAAGCTACCCTGAGACTGTTGAGAATTAAAACCCTTCTGTCTCCTACATCACTCTGACCATCCTGACTCCTCTTGGAGCCCTTCTGTCCTTCCTCCTCCTCCTGCATCATGATTTCCATGTGGGCTGCAGCATCAACCAAACGCCCATAATCCCGAATCATAGTTCCCCCAACTCTCAGCTTGAGGCCACGCCTCAACTTCTTCTCAAACTCAATACAACGGCGTTCCTCAGACGCCACCAATTCAGGTGCAAACCTAGACAAACTAGTAAATGCAGCCTCAAACTCGGCCACTGAAGAACTCGACTGCTTAAGCTGGCAGAACTGGTCTCTCAGCTTCTCCCTAACTGCTGGAGATAAGAACTTCTTCTGGAAAGCATTCACAAAAGCCTCCCATGTACCTCCTATACGACCCTTAGTGAACTTCCACCACTGACCCGCATCCCCCTTCAACTGGAATGATGCCAAGGTCACTTTCAACCCCTCGTCTTCGATGCCAAGCATCTCAAACGTCTTCGTTGTCTGTTCGAGCCATTCATCTGCCTTAAGCGGCTCTTTAGGATCACCCACAAATTCATCCGGACTAGACCGGAAGAACTCCCTTCTCAGAAAGGAAGGTCCTGCATCTGCAGCAACATCCCTAGCTTGATTCTCAGCTCTGAGAATGCCTACTGACTCCCTGAATGCCCCTACTATCTCTCGGGCTAGAGCGCCCATAGCCTGCTGGCCTACTGGTTCGGCCACATTGGCCTGGCCAATTCCCTCTTGAACTGCCGGAATCTCCTCTGGCACAGGCACCTCCTGCCTACCCGGCCTACCACGCCTACCGCGTCCTCGTCCTCGTCCTGACATCCTAATAAAGGAAACAAAGACGTTAGCACATTAATAAATGTGCCGAAACTAAACACTCGCGTCCTAATGCATTGGACAACAATAAATCATTGCACGTAAGCACATAATCACATAAGCACCTACGAATTTCATTCCCGGATAATGATAGTCCCAATGCGTTACTATAGTTCCGGTTGGAAGCAGCAGTGATCAAGTGCCTTTCCAACAAGACTACTAGAAATTCAAGGGTCCAACCAACATCCTAGAAACTACATTCCATACCCACATAATCACATAAACATGTTATCACGTAAGCATATAACATTACACTAAGTCTCTATCAAACGAGACGAACCCATTGTGATACTAATCACTTCCCACGTACCCAAAGTATTCAAACCCGGTACGCTCTGATACCAAGTTGTAACGCCCTAAAAATAAACCCATTATATGTATATCAACAACATGCATTATTTAAAGAAAACAATTTATTAATTCATTCATCAGCGTATTACTAAATAAAAACGTTACATGTAACATCAAATTAGATGCCCTATGGGCTTACATCTTTCCAAGCCAACACTTGGACACAAAAGTATGAGTTCTAACTCAAATACAAATAAAGCCCCAGGCTTGAGTGTTTACATGTACTAACAAACAAAAACAAATAACTGAAAATAGTCTTCAAAATCCAAGTCTTTCCAAGCTAAGTCCTTGGAGGTAGCTTATTACCTGAACCTGAAAATGATGTTCCCATAAAGGGTGAGCCACAGCCCAGTAGAAATATACTAAACCAAATATAAGCAATGAATAAAGCAATAGCATTCAATAGATGGTTAACCAAGATAATCGATTACAACATTATCCAATCTCATGACACTATTGTCAATAACACGTTCCACTTTCCAACATTATCAATATAGCACAGAACCTGGCCAAGCTTACAACAGTGAATCATATATGTCATATTCACATTCTTCCAATGTCAACAAACAAATGAGACTCAAGCTCAAATCAAAACACTTCATACTTCCAGTTTGATACACATTTTAGTGCTGTATCAATAAAACACTTCAATATAGATAAGCACACATAAAAGTGATGCTAATGGAGTCCATCCCCTATCTCCTCCCAAACAAAATCCGGTTTAGAGGTCCATCCCCTATCTTCCCCTAAACCGTGGAGTACATCCCCTATCTCCTCCCACACAAAAACAATGTATGTAAACACATAACATATACATCACACAATCATTACACATAATGGTTGTATTAATTCAACAGTCGGAATTGATGACTTAATTAATGATTAGTTTCAGTTATCCCTAATCCACATGCAGTGTCTACAACAATCACAGCTATCCTCCACCGATAGCCCAAACAGTTATTTCTAAACTGAAAATAAATATAACAACAATTCAATAGGCGAGTGATTTAAATTATCCAACTACGCCATTTAATCAATAAATTCCCCAATTTCATGAATTTAACCAAATTCCCCAATTTCATTAATTTAATTATACAAATTAATTAATTAATACAACTAGGGTTTTTCCCAAAATTATCAAAGTAACCCCAACATATCAATATACCAAAACTTAGAACAAAACTTATAAAATGGAGTAGGAAATCCCTACCTCAAAGAAAAAGCCCCAAAAGAGAAGATGGAGATGAATACCCAAATTCCAATGTGCTCCAAATCACCAAATGTTCAGATTGGAATGAAGCCCAAGCCGCCCTCTATCTTTCTTACAAAGAACTCAAGATGGATTCACACTAGAAGTAGATGAACACCTAGAGAGAAGATGAGTAGAGAGAGAGAGAAGTCGGACCTAGGGTTTGGACACTAGAAGAGGATGAAAAACTGATCAAAAACCCGCTGCTGCGTAATTAAACTGGACAGACTCGCTCGAGCGAAGACTTTGTCGCTCGAGCGACCAGACACAAGAAATACTCGCTCGAGCAAAGAAAAGCTCGCTCGAGCCAAGAATGCAATGTTACAGGTCCATACTGGACGCCATCTCTCGCTCGAGCGAACAAACCCCGGCTCGAGCGAAGAACCAAAAACAACAGCTCGCTCGAGCGACCAACTACTCGCTCGAGCGAAGATCCAAATTTCTGGACAGCAACACTTGGTTCTAAACCCAACCAACCTGAAACAAACCTGTCCAACACATCCTATAACTCCAAATGAGAAAATAAGGGACAACAACAACAATTATACAATGACAGAATCTACGGAACCTAAGTCCGGATACAATAATCAAATGGGAAAAGACCGGGGTCGCTATATAGCCTCGGGTTAAAATGTCTCATTTGTGATAGGTTTTTGGCTTTTTTGACTTTTGTGATTATGGATTTGATGTGATATTTTATCTTATTGAGCTAAAAAATTTATTTTATCTTTTTGTAACTATTTTAACAAAAAAACCTTTGGCTTTTTTATGCCAAACGAGCTCAAAAACGATTGAGAGATTCCTGAAAAGGCTCATTAGTTTATCCACAATAAGATGTTATATCATGTGTTAATTTTTTAAGGAAAAATATTAACCGGTGATATTGTCAAAAAAGTTGTTACAGATTAATAATTTTTTTAATGTTTTTAATTATTAATTCTTTTATAGTTTACCATTTATTTGTGATTTTTTTTTACAAACTTATCCTAATTAGGTCGATCTGATAATCGTAGTGAGGTTTAGTACAAGTCTCGCTTCATTAATTCAAATAATTTATTTTAGAGGGTCATTCATATATATCATCTATATGAAGAAATTAGGTCGATCTACTAACCGTAATTTATTCCAGTTATCAAGTTTGTCACTAAAAAATGAATAGTCTATTTTAAAAAACACACATACTATCTATTTTTTTAGAGACAAACACGATAAATGAAACATGCAACCATCATTGAATGGACTTAATTTTTTATGTGAATGATATATACACAAATGACTCTAATATGTACACAAGTGACTCTAATATATACACAAATGACTCTATAAACAAACATTTTAAATTATCGAAACGAAATCCATAATGGGCCTCATTGGCCCAAACAAGGCCAGCTAGATCTTTTTTTTTTTTACAATCGATAGAACAATATTTACAAGTAATTAAGAAATATTACATCTTTAAACATACTAGTAGCCTAATAGCTTACATAATTAGAAAGTCAACAAAGCCTACTAACCAACATATTAATCCCAAATCTTCCCAACATTGGAAGATAAAATTATCGAAACGGGATCCATAATGAGTCTCATTGGCCCAAACAAGACAAGCTATTTGCTATTTTTATTTTTATTTTAACAATCGATGGAAGAATATTTACAAGTAATTAAGAAATATTACATCTTTAAACAAACCACTAGCCTAGTTGCTCACATAGGTAGAAAGTCAATAAAACCTACTAACCCACATACTAAGGTGTGGTTTGTGCCATGGGTTGGGTTAACTTTTTGGCTAAATTTGCCACAAAAAAGAAAAATAGACTAAAAAATTAATAAGATAAAATGTTACATCCAAATCATAATTATTTCACTTTTTCTCTCACAAAAGAAAAAAAAAAACAAAAAAGTCAACCCAAATGAACATTTTAGCCTAGGCTAAAATAGCTAAAAAATCAACCCAACTTCCCAAATGAATCCTAAGCCCAAACCTACCCAACAACCCCCATAATGGGGGAGAAATAATCACCATCATAAGGGTATCAAACTCCTCTCCGTATGAGTCCGAGAGCTCCTACCACAAAGGCTGTTACACAATCACTAGACTAAATGTCCTGGTTAAGCTAGACCTATTACTTTATATATATATATATATATATAATTTCATTTTATCGCTTTAATGGATGGCTTATTTTAAAAAAACACTTATCTATTTTTTTATAGACAAACATAATAAAATAGAAAAATTACGGTTATCGAATCAATATAATTTTTTTTAATAGGAGATATACATAGAGGGCCTTACAAAAAATAAAAAAAAAAATATTCGAATTATTGAAACGAGACTCTTAATGGGCTCCACAGTCCCAAACAATCCCCACCATTCAATCTAAATTGTGAATTGGAGAAAAGCCCGAACCCTATATATAATCAAGAAACAAAAACGATATGACCCAGATTTCTTTTCCTAGATTTTGGGTGATGTAGATTGAATTGGTATAGGTTCAAGTGTGAAATGAATTTGAGGCATATATTGATGTCTTTTGATAAAATTCGAGATAGATTTTTTAAAATTATAGCATTATTAAATCAAAAATTGGATAGAGAATACAAAAATATTTAAAGGCTATGAGACCCATGATGCATGAACAATGATCTCCATATTAAAAATTAAAAATGAAAAATTAAAAATTAAAATGAAAATTAAGTGTGATTACCCAAAAAAGGATAATATTGATAAATAAAAAAAAAATGGTTACTTGGTAAAGATGAGCATCAACCCAACTGCAAGGAAAGGATCAGTGGATCAGTGTGGATGGGGAAGACTACATTTTTTCTTTTTTCGGTTTTGTTCTTTGTCTTAGTCTTGTTCTTTGCTTATATAAAATTATTTATTTATTTATAGAATCCTTTTTTTATTCATAAAAAAATAATGTTGGTTTATTTGTAAAGTTCTTTTTTCTATAAAACAAAAGGACCAATAGTTATGCATGAATGCTAAATTCTTCTTCTCTAATACGAAAGAAATTCATACTTCATTTTTTAGTCACATTCTAGGCCCACAATGATATACACTATAAACCGTTCTTCTCGTAATTTCAATGATTTAGATGAGTTGCACAAAAAATCATTTCATCAGATATCACTAGATATATGAATAAATTGCATTTTTTTTTTTAAATGGATGATAATTGTGAGTCTAAAGTTAAACCTTTTATTTTATAAAAAAAAATAGTGATTTGTTCATGTATTCATCGATATCTGATGAAACTAGTTTTTTGCACAGATAGTCATCACTATGAAATTTATGAGATAAATGGTTTAGATTATCATTGTAATTCTAGAATGAGGCTAAAAAAATAAAGTATAGAGAATTATAGAGGATAAGAGTACGGAGAAGCCATTCCCAAAAGGGAAATGTCTTCAATATTCTCTTTCTAGATAAAACTCTATGATATTACACACACTCCATCTCTCACTACAAAAAAAATTATTTTTTGCGACGGCAAATCGCCGTTGCAAATACCCCAAACGCCGTCGCTAAAGGTTTTTGCGACGGTAAAATGGTTTTTTGCAACGGCAAGTGGGGGTCGCAACAAAGGGGGTTGCAAAAGGGCTTTAGCGACGGCAAGTGCCGTCGCCATTGTTTTTGCTACGGGAAATTTTTTTTTTTGCGACGGCAAATTTTTGTCGCCAATAATCCACGAAAATCTGGTTTCTTTTGCGACGGTACAGTATTGCCGTCGCTAAAATATGTTTTTGCGACGGCCAAAATCCCGTCGCTAAAAGTGTTGTCGAAAATGACTATTTCCGACGGCAAACTGAGCCGTCGCTAAAGGCCCTATTTTCAATTTAATTCCTACCTTTTGCGACAGTATTGGTGACGTCGCAAAAAGCTTGCTACCATTTTCTTTTTGCGACGGGGTGCTCTGCCGTCTCAAAAATAAAAAATAAAAAAAACAAACCCTGTATTTTATTTATTAAAAATGTAAAAATAACCTGTATTAATTAAAAAATAACTAAAAAAAAATCCAAAAATTACATAATAATATAAATACATACATACACAAAAGTTGGCACATGATGAACATTCATAATGTTGTTCCATTCATAACAATATATAAATAAAAATTCATAACAATAAAAATTATGCCATTACATAATGTCGCATAATACATACATAATGTTGTTCACAAATTTAAATAACATAAATCAAAATCAAAACCAAAAGTTTTCGTCTTGATTCTTTCGTGGATTACAAAAATAAAAGTTGGTCATAATCTTTACACGCCCGCATTCCACAAGAAGCAAACTGTTACTCAGGAAATATCTGAAAAAAACAAAATAAAAATAATTAATAATAATATAATGGTGTTAATATTTTAATTACAGAAAAATATAAAAAAATTAAATACTATATAATTACAAAGATAGTTTGGTAAATAATTTTGAGTAGACGGAAATCCGACTCTAACTCCCAAACCGGGAACCCGATTCGAGCCCCGTTTTCTCCCACAAGTCTATCGTGCCTAGGCGGTCGTGTGTGCCAAATTTCGTGCTAAACCGACGCCGTTTGGTGATTTTGGGGCATTAACACCTCAAATTCAAGTTTCTTAAGGAACTAATTTGCCTAACTCCCAAACCGGGAACCCGATTCGAGCCCCGTCTTCTCCCACAAGTCTCTCGTACCTAGGCGGTCGTGTGTGCCAAGTTTCGTGCTACACCGATGCCGTTTGATGATTTTGGGGCGTTAACACCTCGAATTAAAGTTTCTTAAGAAACTAGTTTGCCTAAAGTGAAATCCGGCTCTAGCTCTCAAATCGGGAACCCGATTCGAGCCCCGTCTTCTCCCACAAGTCTTTCGTGCCTAGGCGGTCGTGTGTGCCAAGTTTCGTGCTAAACCGACGCCGTTTGATGATTTTGGGGCGTTAACACCTCGAATTAAAGTTTCTTAAGGAACTAGTTTGCCTAAAGTGAAATCCGGCTCTAACTCCCAAACCGGGAACCTGATTCGAGCCCCGTCTTCTCCCACAAGTCTCTCGTGCCTAGGCGGTCGTGTGTGCCAGGTTTCGTGGTAAACCGACGCTGTTTGGTGATTTTGGGGCGTTAACACCTCGAATTAAAGTTTCTTAAGGAACTAGTTTGTCTAAAGTGAAATCTGACTCTAACTCCCAAACCGGGAACCCGATTCGAACCCCGTCTTCTCCCACAAGTCTCTCGTGCCTAGGCGGTCGTGTGTGCCAAGTTTCGTGCTAAACCGAAGCCGTTTGATGATTTTGGGGCGTTAACACCTCGAATTAAAGTTTCTTAAGGAACTAGTTTGCCTAAAGTAAAATCCGGCTCTAACTCCCAAACCGGGAACCCGATTCGAGCCCCGTCTTCTCCCACAAGTCTCTCGTGCCTAGGCGGTCGTGTGTGCCAAGTTTCGTGGTAAACTGACGCCGTTTGGTGATTTTGGGGAGTTAACATCTCGAATTAAAGTTTCTTAAGGAACTAGTTTATGTAAAGTGAAATCCGACTCTAACTCCCAAACCGGGAACCCGATTCGAGCCCCGTCTTCTCCCACAAGTCTCTCGTGCCTAGGCGGTCGTGTGTGCCAAGTTTCGTGGTAAATCGACGCCGTTTGGTGATTTTGGGGCGTTAACACCTCGAATTCAAGTTTCTTAAGGAACTAGTTTGCCTAAAGTGAAATCCGGCTCTAACTTCCAAACCGGGAACCCGATTCGAGCCCCGTCTTCTCCCACAAGTCTCTCGTGCCTAGGCAGTCTTGTGTGCCAAGTTTCATGCTAAATCGACGTCGTTTGGTGATTTTGGGGCGTTAACACCTCGAATTCAAGTTTCTTAAGGAACTAGTTTGCCTAAAGTGAAATCCGACTCTAACTCTCAAACTGGGAACCCGACGGGAACGCCTCATTCAATAAGCATGGATAAAATTAGAAATGGTTGCTTCATGCACATCCGTGGCAGCAAGTTATATGGAATGAGCACAACAGGCCAAGTGCTATGAACTATGTTCATCGTCCTGAATGGGTTAAAACCATCAGATGCTAAGCCAAGCCTTACACTTCGGCAATCATTACTAAAGTCAATATTCTGACGGTCAAAATCTTTCCATGCAAGGGAGTCAGCAGGATGCCTGAAGACACCATCATTAGTTCGTTCCTCTGCATGCCATCTCATTAACTTGGCCGTCTTGGATGACATAAACAACCTCTGCAACCTTGACTTTAAAGGAAAATACCTCATCTGTTTTGAAGCTATTTGTTTGCCACCTTTGTTAGGACCATTTGAACCACCATCACCATTTGATTTCCATCTAGAACTGTTGCATATGACACATTTATCAAGATTGGCATCCTCATTTCGAAACAACATGCAACTGTTGGGACATGCATCCCACGTCTCATACGTGAAGCCCAAATCTGTTGTGACCTTTTGAGCTTTATAATATGAGTACGGGAGTTTCACACCCAACGGGAACGTCTCATTCAATAACTCAAGCAACATGTCAACAGACTTGTCTGTCCACTGATTAAGCACCTTCAAATGTAAAAGTTGAACAATGAATGACAAAAATGTGAACTTCTGACAACCCGGACACAATTCACTTTGTGCATCTTGAAGAAGTTTGAAATACTTTGCAGTCTCTGCATTTGGACCGAGCTGGGGTTCAGATGCATGGGGATCAAGCCCCTGTGGTTCATCACCCTCAACACTTGTACCGGCATGTGGATTTCCCATAGCCCCTTCTATCATTCCAATCATATCATCCCCAATGTCTAAATTAGCTAATGTTTCATTCTCTCGATTACCATGCAGAGATACGTAAGATTCCCTATGATTAATCCAATGTTTGTATTTTTTTTAAAAATCATTCAAAATCAGATGCTCCCGTACACCCTCTCATACAAAATAGTATCGATTCTCACACTTCCTACATGGACAATTGATCATCGAACCTTCAACCCTATTGGTGTAGGCAAACACAAGGAATTCATCAATCCCATTAATGTATTCACTCGACATCCTGTTTGGCAAATCAATCCAACTCTTATCCATCATCTATACACATCCACAAAAATATCTCACCAAAGTAACTCTAAATATAATACCTACGCAAACCAAGTAAATGATATCATTCCTCTCCGCAAACCAAGAAAGAGGGAAGACAATAAACCAAAATTAAATTCCTACATTAAACAATGCTTAAATGGATTAACCCTTTCTTTTTAATTTTTTTTAAAAAAACTTGATTTTCACCTTTAAAGTGAAAATGGGCGGAAAAATATTTTATATTCAAATTAACTTAATTTCTATTAACAACAAATTGAACTTTTTTTTCCAATCATACCAAATGTAGAAAATACCAAAAACATTTCTACTAAAACAAACAGCGTGGAGCATAGCATAGCATACAACTATACAAATTAGTTTTTGAATTGATCAATGACTAAAAAGCTTACCCTTTTATATATGTATATCAGATTTGCCATGGAAATTCTTATCATTTTCTGTTTTCGTTTTTTGAAAAATACAAAACTTGTTTAATGAACTGTTTTTAAAATAAATTTCTGTTAACAAACCACTTTCTAAGAAAACCTCCAAAAAATTGCTTTCAAATTTTCAAACACATTTATTTATTCAAGTTTATTTATTTGTCGTTTACTTTTTAGGTCTCTATAAAAAAATTATCTACACATTTATGTATATATATATATATATAAAATTCATCTACAGATTTATCTACATATTTATTTGCAAATTATATACAGATTTAAACTATATAATGTTTATATATGTATAAAAAATAAAAAATGAAAATTTGTTCTTAATAATTATCTCCAACCAAAATATTAGAATAAAATAAAACAAAACAAAGTTTAGAATTGTTTACCTATGGTTTTAAGAAATACTGATGGAATCAAGATTGATTGTATAAGATTAATCAAAATTTTAGTTTATAAATGAATTTTTAAGGTATCATTTGTTTAAGTTCTTTTGATACATAAATAAAGATCAAACTGTTCGTAATATTATATTTAAATTTTTTAACTAATTATTTAAATATCAAAAGATACGTTACTAAATAATACACATTTTATTATAAAAATCAAGGAAGCATTCATAGAGGGGACATCTCTTTCTATTTATTGTCAATATAAAATTCTATAACTTTTTATTATAAAATTCTTAAAAGCTTAAGCAAATTTCTCATTTACTAATAAAAAATAAAAATAAAAATGGATCGTAACATAAAATTAATTTCATTTCTTTAAACAAAATATTTAAAAGATTCCAGATTTATCTACAGATTCCATTAAACAGGGAGTTATCTACAGATTTATGTATATATATATATATAAATTATACACATTTATTTGCAAATTATCTATAAAAAAAAATTCCATATATATATATATATATATATCTACAGATTTATTAATCAATATACATTTATCTACAGATTTATTAATCAATATACATTCATCTATATATATATATATACACAGAGAGAGAGAGAGAGAGAGAGAGAGCATACGCAGAGAGAGAGAGAGTCGTCACTGGACCACCGTTGCCTATCGTCGTCGCCGCCGCACCACCGCTAGCCTGCTTGCCGTTCGTCCAGGGAGAGCCTCGTTTGAGGAATTTGGGGGAAGATGAAGTTAGGGATTTGGATTTGGATGAAGTTAGGGATTTGGATGAAAGGATCGAGCGGCAAGATGAAAGGGAAGAGCGGGGGAATTTTTTTTTTTACTTTTTGCAACGGTATGTTTTAGACCGTCGCAAATGGTAGTCAATTATTCATAAAAAGGCGCCGTTTTAATAATCCTTCTTTGCGACGGAAATTTGCCGTCGCAAATGGGCCATTGTTTGCGACAGCAAACGTATGCCGTCTCAAAAAAAGTTGTTTTTTGCGACGGAAAAAAAAAGCCGTCACTAATACTTTCGCATTTCCGACCCTATCCGCTTAGTTTTATTACCGACGGGACAGTGCCGTCGCTAAAGCCTTTATTTGCGACGGTTAAAGTTGCCGTCGCAAAAAAACCATTTTTTGTGACGGGAGGCGCGCCGTCGCTAATTCCTCCGTGTTTTTTACTATCTTTTCTTGTAGTGTCTTCTTTGTTTAAATCAAGCGTACCACTTAAAATTAAAGATTTTAAATTCTAAGAGTCAAATATGAGAAATTTAACACACACACACACACACAAAAAGAGAAAAGTGATTTGCAAAAATAAAATTCATACAAAAAAACATATTTACAATGATGTGTTAATGACGTTTGTAAAATTAAGAAGACAACAACAAATTTTTTTATGGAAAATGAAATAACCACAATATATCAACTCATTCTCTATACAAATTTTGTACAAACATTTTGTTTACTTATAATTACTCTTTCAAAAAATAATGATAAATTGTTCATATTTAAGGTTTTTTTGGACATAAAAAAAATAATAAGGTATTTATCTGGCTCCAATTACTAGTAGGATTATTTTTGTCTTTGAATTTTTTCTTAAGAGACAACTTTATTTTATTTTTATTAACTTTTTAGGTTAGTTGAGCATAAATATTTTTAGAAAGTCCACTCAAGATAGAATAAGTCTACTTTTTTGGTTTTTTTGATAGAATTGACTTGTTTTTTATTGTAAATTTTTTTATTTTATATTTTTTCCCATTTTTTTAAATTCATCTAAAAATAATAAATTGATTTAGAGTTGAAAAAAATTGTTTTATATATAAAATAAATTATTAATTAAACTTTGTAAGGTGCTTTGAGCTCGATTATATTTGTCTTTCTTTAATAAATCACAGTCTTAATCATTTCCTTGTGTTGCTAATTGGTTTGGTATTGATTTTCTTCATTGCTATTTCTTTAGAAAAGCCTTCAAATTTATGAACTCAATATGACACGGGCAATGACCCATTAAGAAATATGATTTGGTGGATAAAATGCTCCTTATTAGTGTGATACAATTGGTTCGAGTTTTATTGTTGCCAATGTCATTTTTCTTCCACCATTTCAGATATATATATATATATATATATATTTTGATAAGTAAGTCATAAAATAAAATAACAAAATATATATGCTTACAAGGGACATACCTAGGAAACTAAACTCTAACAATTTCTAACATCACCCCCTTAAGAAATAGGGGGGACAACCAAAAAAATAAAAAAATAAAATACATAATTTGTTGCCAATGTATTTTGCTCCTAGTTGTTTCTGCCATCAAAAGAATGAAGACAAAGAACTAGGCCGGTACATTAACAACAATAACAAAATGATAAATAGCAAACGATACATAAAACCTAAGCTTTGCTCATACTACCACCAAAATGATCAACCGAAACCACAAACACCGACCAATAGGCACAACATCAGTAAGAATAAGAACAACAAATTATACCCCACGAACTGTCCATGCTACCCCCCAGTCTTTACCACGGCTTATCAAGAGCCTCAATTCCCCATAATAATGGCCCTTTAATCACTCTCAAGCCATGCTGGAAGTGGCCTCAAAACAAACCAAGCTGAATCACATGAAGATGTATTGACATGATAACAATAACTCACATAGCTTAAAAGTAGTCAAAACAAAGGACCATTAACCAAAACAGAATAAACTATTAAGAAATCACAAACCAACCTGAACAATCCAATAGTCCTCATAACTCCCAGACTCTATCACGACTAATCAACGCACTTTAATTCCCCATAACAATGACCCCCAAATCGCTCATGCTGGAAGTGGCCCAAGAATAACCTCGGTTGAATCACATGAAGTTTGCAAGGCTAATCTTCATGACCAAATCAGCTATGGTTTTAGACCATAATTAGTCACAAAACCCAATGCCTATATGGATTACAATAAGCCACTAAAAAACATAGCCCATAACCCAACATAAAACAACAAAGGGAAACAACGCCCAATTAATACATCCAACCATTAGCAACCCACACTTTAGCTAGGGGAATTCTATTTACATCCACCAATGTTTAAGTGAGTCTAATTTTTTAGTATATTTTATTAAATTATTTATAATTATAATTTATTTTCAATACATCCTATTTTTTTTCTAAATTACCCTTTTGAGGTACATCCAAACAAAATAAATTAAACTATTCAAATTACTTTTGAAAAATCTTTCTTTTATTCACATACACATAGGGAATATAACTAGGGAACCTGGCACCAGCAAAAGCGGCACCGACGAAGGAGGACAGCGAAAGAGAAGAAGAGGGTAAACTTCATGTTCAGACTTTCAAAATCTATACTGCCAAATAAAGTGAACTTGTTTGGTTTTGAAAGCCCGAAAAATAATGATGAATAACAAGCTAAATATTCGCTTTTATATAAGAAAAACACAGAAATCAATTGTATTTTGATATTTATGTGAATACTTATCTCCTCTTTGTTGGGTTTCTTCAAAAAAGTTGTTTTGATTATTACTTTAATCCATTATTTGATTTTGTTCAAACTTCTATTTTAATAAAAAAAAAACAATTATTTTAATGATAATGGTGAGTTTTTGTGTGCTGGATTGGAGTTTTGGAGTAAGAAGAAGAAGAAGAAGAAGAAGAATAAATAATTGAAACTTGGGAAAGAAGATGAAATTATTTAAATAGGAAGAATACGTATAATTGATTAGGGTGTACCATAAGAAAAATATAATATTTTATTTTAAAATTTAATATGTATTATCTAAATTAGTAAATTCACATTAAAATATAATAAAAATTTAAAATTTGAATAAAGCGTACTAGATAATTTTTTCGATTCAAATAGAATGGTCATTTTTATGACCCAAAATAGTTGAATTCTACACCAAGTGGCCCCTCCAGCCCATGCATGGTGGGCCCAACGTAAAGCTCCCATGAAAATTAGAAGGATTTTATTTACTCTTAAGAAATTAATTAGCACACCTAATTTTAAAGTACTCTTTATTAAATTATTTAAATATATAATTTACTTTTCATACACTTTATAATTTGGGTAACCTATCAATAGATCCTAATAGTTAGATTTAATTCCCATCAAGTCCTATTAAAAATAACTCTTGATAAAATTGATGTTAAAAATAATTTTTTTGTGACAATTTTATATATATGTCGCTAAAAATTGACAATTAGTGACTTTTTTTATAATGATTTTTATAAATTGTCGCTAAAACTTAGAATTAGTGACTTTTTTTTTGACAAAATTTTCCCATAGGACTTATTAAATAATGTCTACTTATTAGAACCTACACGTAAGTACCGCTTATAATTTTTCATAAATTTTTCTTGAATAATATAATATTTTAATTTTATATTACACTCAAATAATAACCTTAATATAAAATTAATTTAAAAAAAATTCTTCCTTTTCTATTCTCAATCACATCTTATTCTCACGTCTCAATCACGTCATTATCTCCTTAGGCCCCATTTGTTTTCAGAGGTAGATGGAGGGGATTGATAGTGAGGAGATTGATAGTGAAGGGATTATGTAAAATTGTATTTGTTTTGATGATAGTTGTTAATGTAGGGATCATTAAATTATTTTTATATAAAATAATAAAACGAATAAAAAAATGTAAAAACATTAAACATTAATGTTCAAAAAAAAAAAGTCTAACATGTAAAAAAATATAAAAAATAAAAAAAAAAAAATTATGATTTTTACTTAACAAAAAAATACAAAAATATTAAACATTAATGTTTAAAAAAAATGTCCAACATGTAAAAAATAAAATAAAAAATATAAAAAAATAGTCCGGCAGACTATTTTCTAATACCAAGTGCTGGAAGTCTATCTGAATCCCTTCTCCAAGGGGATTTATAATCTGGAGGGAATTACGACTCATCTCTCCATCTTCCAAAACAAACACAAAAATAGTGGATCTCATCTCACTATTAATCTCAATCTCTATAACTCCAAACAAACGAGCCCTTAATATTTTCATTATCAATATTTTAAGAAGTACATTAGATCTAAGTTGAAGAAGGAAAAGGACGAAACGAAGGTCAGTGTGGTTTGGTTTGGAAGTGGGTGCACTGGATCATCATTGAATAGGTAAAATCCTCCTGTTTTTCCATTCATTACGTTTTCATGTTTTTTCATTCATTAGTTTGGGATAGTGGTTTTAGGTTTTTTAGTACCGTAATGTTTGATTTCACCTTTTGATGGCTTGTTTGGCCGTCTAGTGTTGAATAAGATTGTTTTTTAAAATTTCAAATATTAGCTTTTACGTTTAAAAAAAATACAAAAATCAAGAATTATATTTTGATATTTATGTAAATTGAAGTGGCTAAGCCCATAGAGGCCATAGCCCACTATAAACAACCCAAGTCCATCGCTTAGAGCCCAGTACATAACCCAGCTGGTGGAGTCCAGAACGGTTGGAATCCAGCATGGCACAAAGAGCCAATGACATTCAGACATATGGCAGGCAGAGGACAAGCCACATTAGCAGACAAAGATCTGCAAAGTTATTGCCACTGCACATCACCATTAAGGCAGCCCATCACAGCATTTATCACGACAGCACCTCTCCGTCGGAACAGCACCACCTTACCCTGAACAAGGTAAGCCACAGCATAGACTTTCGGCGAGGAGGGCAGGTTGGAAGGGACAGCGAAATGATTACAAAAGGATATAAGCAAACATTGAAGACAAGAGGAAGGTTAAGCTTTCTATCTTCAGTCTCTCTCTCTACCCACTACTTCCTCTATTAACTTGTTTGTCGGAGGGTTCACTGGGGGACTACCCCGTTCCCCGTTGAACTTGTTTGCAGGTTATTTGGTGGGGCTGATCATTCGAACGTGGACCAGAGGAGCTGGGAGTAGTCCGATCCATCCCTCGGAAGAAATAGTATTATCAGTTGGCACCGTCTGTGGGAAATTGTTTTTTATCCGGACGCCAATTGTGCTCATTGTCGCCGGAGACCCTGTCCTAACAACTTTTTCCTCCTACCCATCCAAGTGTATGGTCACGACTAGATCCATGGCTTCTCACCATGATGCTGCCGACCATCAAACCGACCCTCCCAATCTAAACAACCCACCACAGTATTTCATTGAGCTTACCAACAGCATTAATTGCATGGCCGAACAAAACCAGGCCCTGATAAATGCTTTACTCCAAAGAAATCTCTCTATGCCTCCCCCACCACCTCCAGATGTTCCGCCCAACCAAGAACGAGCCCTGAGCCATACCTTTCCGCAACCCTGTCCACCAAACTTGAAAGGTCTGCAACCCCTTCCCCCACATATAAATCCACCACCTCCACCCCCACGCCCATCAGCCGTGGCACTAGCCCTTGAGGGGGAAGCCAGCAGCGTTCAACCCCCGTTTCCCTCCGGTGGTGACAACATTCCCCTCTGGGACGCTGAACTTTGAGCCATGAAGCTCCAACTCCAAGGGGTTATGTAGAACATCCAGCATAAACCCTCCACCACGGCTAACTCACCATTTGTTGCCTCCGTCCGGGACAAACCTCTGCCCGCCAAGTTCAAAATGCCCACCATCGACTCTTTTGACGGACCCGGTGGACCATCTGGAGACCTACCGCACCCTCATGATTCTCCATGCCTTCCCTGACGAGATCATGTGTCGAGCTTTCCCCATGACGCTGAAGGGGTCAGCCCGACTGTGGTTCAGCCAGTTGCCAGCAGACTCTATCTCTACTTTCCAGCACCTCAGCGACCCCTTCCTTAGCCATTTTATTGGAGCCCAGCACCAACACCGCCCGACAACCCAACTCCTCAACATCCGTCAGATCGAGGGGGAGTCGCTGCGCAGTTTCGTTACCCGCTTCAACACCGAAGCCTTGCAAGTAGCGGAAAACGATGACAAGGTCATCTTCACGGCTTTCATGACCAGGCTACGGTAGCCCTACTCTCAAAAGCCCAAAAATACATGAATGCCGAAGATTCCCTAGCCGTTTGACAGGATCCATTAACTAAAAATCCGACTCCCAGAGAAAAGAGAAAAGACTCAGAACCCAGAAACACCCAGTATAACAGCCAAACACCTCACTATTTCGACCGACTTCCTCGCGCTGACCGGTCGGCGCCAGCCCGACCGCCCGGTCGGTTCAAGCGGTATACGCCCCTTAATTCTCCTATGGAACAAGTCCTCCACCAGATCCAACGGGACTACCCTCTCAAATGGCCCCTACCTTCACGGACCCCTTCCAACCGGAAAGACCAGTCCAAATATTGTCGTTTCCACCAGGACCATGGCCATAACACTGATGACTGCATCAACCTCAAGGATCAGGTCGAGACCCTAATACGTCAAGGGCGTCTCAGCCGGTTCACGGACACCCGCCCCCAACAGAGGCAGAGAACCAAGCCCCTCAGAAACAATCGCCGGCGCACCCCCCCGGCAGCCAGCCCAACCCAACCAGGGCCATGATCGCCCCCACAACAGCCGCGGCCTCCAGGTAACCCCCCTCCGCCAGTTGGAGAAATCTGAGTTATTTCAGGTGGCCTTGCTTGTGGGGGACCATCCCGCTCGGCTCAGAAGGCAGAACTCCGAAAGATAAGGCAGGGCTCAGACAAAGCAGTTGCCACAGTAGACCGACCCTCCAAACAACCCAAGCAATGGACAGAGCCCATAACCTTCACGGACGCCGACTGTACAGGCATCCGTTATCGTCACGATGACCCTCTCGTCATTTCCACCCTGCTTTCCGACTACAAAGTCAGACGGGTTCTCATCGACAACGGTAGCTCCTCAGACATCATATTCCGCAACTGTTTCCGCCAGCTCAAGATTGGGGAGGAAAGTCTGTCTCCCCTCCAAACCCCTTTGGTTGGTTTCACTGGCGATGGGGTGACCTCCATCGGCTCCATCGATCTCCCCATCACTATCGGCGAATACCCATGGCAGACCACGAAGCTCCTTAACCTTCCTTGTGGTCGACTGCTCCTCTGCCTACAACATCATCCTTGGTCGCACGGCCCTCAACGCTTTCCAAGCTATCACTTCAACCTATCACCTCGCCATAAAGTTCCCCACTGACCTGGGCGTCGGTACAGTAAGGGGAGAGCAGATCGTAGCCAGAGAATGTTATGTTGCCTCACTCAAGGAAGTCAAGCTAAAGGAGGCCATGATCATTGAAGGACTCGATGTCCGGGATGAGGACGAACTGGTCAGAGGAGAACCGGTGGAGGAACTCATTGAGGTTCCCATCGATCCCACCGACCCAGCAAAAACTGCCAAGATCGGCAGCCAATTATTCCCCAAGCTAAGGCCGACCTTACCGCTCTTCTGATCGAACACAATGATGTATTTGCATGGACCCATTCAGACATGCCGGGCATTGACCCCTCTTTCATCACTCACCGCCTCAGCATCGAACCCCATTTCCGACCTTACCGCCAGAAGCAGCACATCTTTCATCCAGAGCATAACACTCTTATAGCCGCAGAGGTTGACAAGCTCCTTGAGGCCCACTTCATAAAAAATGTGGATTACCCTAAATGGTTGTCAAACGTGGTCCTAGTTCGCAAGAACAATGGCAAATGGCGACTCTGTGTCGATTACTCCGACCTAAACTGAGCTTGCCCTAAAGACAGCTACCCACTTCCCTGCATAGATCTGCTGGTCGATGCCACGGCCAGTCATCAAATGCTCAACTTCATGGATGCTTTCTCTAGGTACAACCAAATCCTGATGCACCCATCCGATCGGGAGCATGCATCCTTTATTACTGACCGAGGTACCTACCACTACCGTATGATGCCATTTGGGCTGAAGAATGCTGGGGCCACCTACCAATGGTTAGTCAATACCGTTTTCCATCACCAGATAGGTCGGAATATGGAAGTATATGTCGACGACATGCTGGTCAAGAGCAAACTCTCCGCTGATCATCTGACCGACCTGCGAGAAACCTTCGCCACCCTACACAAGTACCAGATGAAGCTCAACCCTGAGAAGTGCGCCTTCGGCGTAGGCTCTGGGAAGTTTTTGGGTTTTATGGTCAGTCAGTGGGGCATTGAAGCTAACCCTGAAAAGATCAAGGCCTTGATCGAGATGTAGTCACCCAGAACGGTTAAGGAGGTCCAAAAACTCACTGGCCGAGTTGCAGCCCTCAACCGCGTCATTTCCCGCGTAACAGATAAGTGCCTACCATTCTTCAAAGTTCTTCGGCAAACTTTTGAATGGACGGATGAATCCGAAGAGGCTTTTCAATAGTTGAAGCAGTGCATGGCCAATCCCCCCCTCCTTTCACAGGCAATCACGGGCGAGTCCCTCTTCCTCTATCTAGCCGTATCAAGCACCGCTGTCAGTGCAGCTCTTATTAGGGAAGACGACTCTGTCCAACGACCGGTCTACTACATCAGTCGGGCCCTCAGGGGAGCGGAGCAAAACTACCCACTGTTAGAAAATTATCCTTGGCCTTGGTCACCGCCTCCAGACGACTCCGTCCTTATTTCCAAGCCCACTCCATAGTGGTCCTCACCGACCAACCCTTGAAGAAAGTCATGCAGCAACCAGAACTTTCCGGCAGACTCATGCAATGGTCAGTGGAACTCAGCCAGTTTGACATTTCTTACCGGCCTCGAACAGCGATTAAGGGGCAAGCTATCGCCGATTTCATCCTGGAATTCACTAATCCTACCTCAACCGCTACCTCTACGCCCCCACCAGCTCCCATCGAGCCAGAAGACCCTCATTCTTGGACTCTCAACGTCGACGGATCATCCTGCAGGGAAGGTAGTGGGGCTGGCCTCATCCTCACTGCCCCTGAGGGTGGTTATTTCAAATGCGCCCTCCGTTTCCTGTTTGAGGCCAGTAACAATGAGGCCGAATATGAGGCATTGATTGCAGGTCTTCGCCTAGCCAGGGATATTGGTGTCAGCCACATCCGAGTGTTCAGCGACTCCCAGCTCATCGTCAGACAAATCACGGGAGAATTCGATGCCAAGGAGGACACAATGCGGGCTTACCGGGATATTGCACTTCCCCTTGTTCGCCTCTTCAATACCTTCCACATCAAGCACATTCCTCGGGCGGAAAACTCTAAGGCGGATAAGATGGCCAGTTAGCGTCCGCAGACCAGTCTGATCTCAACCGTGGTGTCCGCCTAGAATACCTATCCCACCCCGCCATTTTCCCCAACCAGCACAAAATACAATTCCTCCAAAACGAGCCCATCCCTTGGGCGTCGGACATCTTTCTATTTTTGATAACAGGGAAACTACCAGACGACCAACAGCAAGCCGCCAAAGTCAGGGCCCGGTCGTCCAACTACATCCTCGTCAGCGACATTTTGTACAAACGTGGTTTCTCACGCCCTTATCTGTAGTGCCTCAATCCGACTCAAGCAACTTATGTGATGCAAGAAATTCATGAGGGTATTTGCGGCAATCACTCAGGCGGCAGGTCCCTGGCCCATAAGATACTTCGCACTGGATATTTTTAGCCTACTCTCAACCAAGATGCGGCTGACTTCATGCTCAAATGTGATAAGTGTCAGCGTTTTGCCAATATCCCCCATGCTCCTCCTACTGAATTGATCACACTTTGCAGCCCCTACCCGTTCGCCAAATGGGGGATCGACCTAGTTGGCCCTTTACCCACCGACCGAGACCAGACCAAACCAAATTTTCCATTGTTGCCATTGATTATTTTACTAAGTGGGTAGAGGCAGAACCCCTTGCCACCATTACCAAGCGAAACACAACCAAGTTCATCTGGCAGTCGATCGTTTACAGATTTGGCATTCCCCAGGCCATTGTTTCCGACAACGGCAAACAGTTCGACAACGCCAAGTACAGGAAGTTCTGTGCAGACCTCCAAATTCACCCATGTTTTTCTTTCCCCGGTTATCCCCAAGCCAATGGCCAAGTTGAGGTCACCAACCGTTCTCTTCTGAAAATCATCAAAACCAAGCTAGAAGCTGCTAAGGGGCTTTGGGCTGAGGAATTACCAAATGTACTCTGGGCTTACTGAACTACAGCCCGGACTCCCACTGGGGAAACCCCTTTCCGCTTAACATACGGCGCTGAGGCGGTTATTCTGGTAGAAGTCGGTCTGCCTACCCCCAGAGTTTTACATCCTGATCCAGCACTAACGGAAGAGCTCCGTCGGGCAGACCTGGACCTAATTGAAGAACTCAGAGAAACCACTGCTGTCAGGCTGGCCTCATACCGACAGAAAATGAGAACACACTACAACCGCAAAGTCCGACCAAGGGAGTTCGCTATAGGGGACCTTGTCTTGAGAGAAGCAACCCTTGCCACCAAAAATCTGACTGAGGGTAAACTGGCAGCCAAATGGGAGGGACCTTACGTTGTGAAAGCCTGACCACGTCCGGGCACTTACCGACTTCAGGACATGGAAGGTCGAGATCTCCCCCACCCCTAGAATGTTGAACATCTGAAGCGCTACTTTCAATAAGTTCCTACTGTTGTATTGCTCGATTATTGTATTTTCTTTTTGTTACCTAATGTAAACTTGGATCGATTGGATTACACTGTCCATGACAACAATTCTATACCTTAGCTATCTATGTGTTGTCTCAATAACATTCTCATTTGCAGCACTTATTAAAAGCCTCAGCCCAATTGAGCACTACAAAAGCCTCAACCAGACTGAGCACTACAAGAGCCTCAGCCTGACTGAGAACTAAAAGCCTCAGCCAGACTGAGCACTACAAAAGCCTCAGCCAGACTGAGCACTACAAGAGCCTCAGCCTGATTGAGCACTAAAAGCCTCAGCCAGATCGAGCACCAGAAGCCTCGGCCAGACCGAGCACCAGAAGCCTCAGCCCAACTGAGCACTACAAAAGCCTCAGCCAGACTGAGCACTACAAGAGCCTCAGCCTGACTGAGCACTAAAAGCCTCAGCCAGACCGAGCACCAGAAGCCTCGGCCAGACCGAGCACTAAGAACCTCTGCCAGACCGAGCATGAAGCACTCGGCTTGCCTAACAAGTCTTAGCCAGACCGAGCACCACAGTTTCAGGGTCAGACTCAGGTTATTTTCTTCTCAATCAAACTCTCACAAGCCTTCCTCCTCGCAAACCAAGCCTCGCTCCATAAACCACTAACCTACTTGAGCAGTGTGGCAAACGCAAACTTGTAATTTTACTACATTTTAAACTTCACTCTGCATTATTACAAGTTCAACTTCACTCTACATTGTTACGAGTCCAATTGCACTCTACATTGAGGAGTTCCTAACTTTACTCTGCATTGAGTTTTTATTACAAGTCCAATTTCACTCTGCATTGAGGAGTTCCTAACTTTACTCTGCATTGAGTTTTTATTACAAGTCTAATTTCACTCTGCATTAAGGAGTCCTTAACTTTACTCTGCACTCAGTTTCTATTACAATTTCAATCCCACTCTGTCTTGAGGAATTCCTAAGTTCAGTTGTTATCACAAATTTGTCACAAGTTTTTATCACAAGTTTTCATCCATTTCAAACGCACAAGCAAAAACAGTCAAATGCAAAACACAACTGAAATTTTATTTATTCACAACTTTGTACATATCATTACAGCAATTCAAAAAAAAAAAAAAAAAAACAAACAAACAAACAAACAAACAAAACAAAACAAAAACAATGTCTGTACCAAGTCTTCTTCTTCTTCTTCTCCAGTTACTCCTCCTCACTGGAGACGAGGTCTTCCACTTCAATACCCTCATCCAGGGGGGTTTGGGCCACATCGTCCTCACCAATTGTTACGCTACTGAGGTCTAAGTCTGGGAACAGTTCTTCAGCCCTACGTTTGAACATCTTCCAGCCACTGTCCCAGAACTCAGCCATTTCGTGTTTGTAGAAGTCTGACTGCTGGAAGCTCTCAATAACTTCTGCTTCAATTCTGCCTCCAGCGGCCGTCCTCGATGGGCCCGCCCCCCTAGATTCTTGCCTAGCCAAGCTGCTGGCGACCGCGGCATCAACTGCCATCTGAAATTCAGCAGACCCTTTGAACTGCTCCACTGCTACGACGCACAGATCGGGGTAAGCCGCCCTTTTAGAGGCTGCCTTCGCCCTCTCTTCGTCCAGCTCCTTCTGCAGGGTCGCCCTTTCAGACGTAGCCTTAGCCCTCTCCTCCTCCAACTCTTTCTCCAAACTCTCCTTTTCCACCGTCGCCTTGGCTCTCTCTATTGCCAACTCCTTCTGAAGTCTCCCCCTCTCCTCTACTACCTTGGCACGATCGCCCTCCAGCTCCTTCTTCAGATCGCCAATCTTCACATCTGCCTCATCTTTCTGCCTGACCATCTTTTCGTTACTGTTCATTGGCTCTTGTGTCGTTCGACTGCGACTGCACAGGCTTTTTGGGCCTCATCCAACCTCTTTTGCTTGCTAGCCAGATGGAACTCTGGCGACACGACCTGGTGTAGACGTCCCCGAACGCTCCCGGGAGGGACGAGCTCCCGTTCCATTCATTTGGGGTCACTACAGCTCAGGACTCTCAAATTGTCACGGTTCGTAATCTGAACCAAAGAGTCCAAATCCGGCAAATCGTTTTGAGAAAACGAATTTTTTGAAAGAAGTGCCAAACATGGACTGCTTTGCCAGATACAGAGTCGCCACCTAAATATTTTATTTTGGGAAATTTAGGAAACCCTGACTCGGTGCCAAAGGCCACGTGTCCGTCATCACCAAAGTTGCCTCGGCTCGGGAACTTGGGTACGATTGGGGAAGGTCACTTCGTGAGCACCCCCGCTCGCCCGATCAAAGATCGGCCTCTACTAACCATGATATCTATTTTTGAAAACATTGTGCGTTCTTATTCCGGTTATTAGCCTAGGTTACTATGTGATGCGCGCAGCATACAAGTATAGACTGGGTTGCCTGAATTGGAACAAAACATTTCATGTTTGTTTATTTGAAAATGGTTTGATGGTGCTACTCGCAAGTAGGCTAAGACGTGGATTTGCCACCCTCAGGTGGGCTTAGAAAACATGGTTTTGCCACTATCTAGTGGGCTTAAAACTCACAGTTGATGATTTGCTCCAGTTCAACTAACCCAACCTTCACCCACAGGCATTCAGGCAGTTATATCACATAAGCATATAGCCTCATGGTAAGCATGCTATCATGGCAGTCACTCACACGCATGCAAGGATGCTGAAGCATAAACTTACCGAGTACTCCAAGCCAAAACAGAAACTACATTAGAAATCATGCATGATCCTAAGTATACAGAAATGCCTAATGCAACACATGCAAAAATGCAAACTATAGCAGGCTCGGCTATTCTAAACATGGCATATGGAATGCTACAGCTAACATGTATTCAATTTGGAATTAAAAATACAATGCAGTTAGTATGGTGCGTCGAGCCCGGAGCATGCAATACAGATGAATGAATGCAAACATGCTATCATACTGTATGCTAATTGAAATATGCCCTAATCTAACCATCATAAGCAGGTAAATAAAAAGGGAAGAAAGACGTGGGGTTGGAAGACATACAACACACACACGCACACTTATTACAGTCGTGCCCTCGCGCAGAGGGTCCGAATAAATATACAGTCCCAAATAAAAGAATATTACAGTCCCGAATAAAAGGAATATTACAGTCCCGAATAAAAGAATATTACAGTTCAAATATTACAGTCCGAATAATGTACAAATTCCTAATTAATTAACAAATTAACTAAGAAAACTGTAAAACTGGCGTGCAAGCCAGGGACTGCCTTGCTTCTGATGAATGATGCATGCCCGGATTGCCTTTGCGCAGAAATCCATGATGATGCCCCAATTAGCCTCCGTTTGCACCTGTTCTTGAAATGCGTGCCAAGCCTCGGAAGACCACTGATTCTTAATTTGCTGCAACAGAGAGCAGGAAAGGGGCATAGCAATGTATTTTCGCAAATGTATGCATGCCTCGATCCTCGTGCCACCAATCACGCATATCGATGCATGATGGCCGAGGAGTCGGATTGCACACTTCAATATAGGATGAATGCACATGAAAACAAAACTAAAACCTAACTCCATCATGGGTAATCTGGAGTGTCGGTGACTGGAGAATTGAGACACGTTCCGTCACTCGGAGTACGAAATGCGCCTCGTTTCTCGTGCCCGGGCTAACTCCTATCCCGAACACGATGCAATATGCATGATATGCATGAAATGCAACTAAGATACAATCCTAACATACACAATGTCATGGAATGGCACACACGCTACACGAGGTAATACACAACCGAGCATACACAATGCTATGGATGAAATGGCATACGCAATGCAATAATGGGCTTACACCAACATGAGAGAGCCTCAGCCACACTCACATAAGAGGCCATCAGGTGAAAACAAGACAACTCGAAGTGCGTGCACGCGTGCACGCAAACTGAGAACCGACCCTCAGGCACCGAAATGCCACTCTAATGAGACATGGCAAGATGATATGCTAGCATGAAAATTTCAGAAGCAAAATGAGGGGGAAAACAGCCCCGAAACAAGGCGAAATGACACCCGATGCATGGAATTTCTCCCGAAATGCAAAACTAGGTACGTGAAATGGCTTACAGCTATACAAAGCATGCATAATTGGCACATGGGATGAAAAGACAGAAGCAAGGAAACCCCAAAATAAGCACTTTTACAGTTCAAAGCATGGCCAAACAGCAAACAGAAATAGGGAAAAACTAGCATGCAAAAATGGCCCTAAATGTAGATAAAGAAGCAACTCACAGCTTCTGTCCCCAAACAGATTAGGGCCCTTCAATAAAGTTGAAGAGGGGCCCAAAAAAGTGTCTTTTACAGTTCTGAAAATAGCCCAAAAACAAACAGAGGTATGGTTAAGCTTTCATGCAAGAAATGAGCCAAAAGATGGCCAAAGAAGCAAGTGGTAGATGCAAAGTCCAAACAGAAAAAGACTCTTCTACAAAACTGAAGAGGGACCAAAAATAATACACTTTACAGTTGATGGCCGGACCCAAAACAGTATGATTACAAGCCAAAAATATCATGCAAGATATGGCCAAAAAAGAGAGATATAACACAAAGTATATAAAGGATGCCTCAAACAGTGAAATAACCTTAATGAAATATGAAGAGGAGGCCAAAATAAGACTTTTTTCAGTTCTGAAAATCGTCCAAAAATGGAAGCACAATAGGCTAATAAATCATGCAAAAATGGGGACCAAAGAGAGGTATAATGACAAGTGGCACATGGAGGTCCCAAACAGTGATGAGCCCTTCTTAAATGTTGAAGAGGGGCTCAAAATAAGCCTATCTACAGTTTACATCATGCTCCAAAACAGATCACACATAGGCCAAAAATACTATGCAAGATTATGGCATACAAGAGGGATAATGAAGCAAGTGCAAGATGGGGACCTCAAACAGTGTTGAGCCCTTAATGAGATAAGAAAATGAGCTCAAAAAAATGACCTTTTCAGTTTTGGTCGGAGCTCAAAACAGTAAGCATGTATGGCTAAGAAATGATACCAAAATAAGCTCAAAAAGGGAGAAATACTACTCACCCTTGAAGACAAGTCCTTGGTTGCTTCTTGGCTTGAGAAGTGGTGCCTCTTAGCTGCTGGAAAGCTCCCCAAACTGCTGGAAATGGAGTAGTGGTGGTGGTGCTTGGTGGTGATGAAGAAATGAGGTGTAGGACTTAGGATGTTTTGCTTCAAAGAGAGAGATAGAGGGAGATGTCTATATGAAACTTGAAGGCAATTTTTTCTAACCCTTCTTACCAATGTTGGAGGCTGGTTATATGGACAAAGGAGGGGGAGAAATGGAGAGCAAAAGGTGGGGGAAAAAGACCAAGTTCTCCCCAAAAGTGGTTCCCCCCCGGATACAGATCTTTTTGGGAAAAAAAGTATACAGCTGTAATGTACATAGTGCAAGGATCATGGCCGGCCAGGTTTTGGAGCTGCAGGTGGCCGGCCGGCTACCTCCCATGGCCGGCCGGCCAAGGGTCAAAAAGGTCAAGTTGAATTAGTGGCCGACCATATGATATTGGTGGCCTCCCAGGTGCCCTCAACACAACCCTGTGGTTCAAAATTGGAAACTGTAAAACAGGAGAGAGAACAAGCCATTTTTTGGAGGGGTTCAAAAGGGTCAATCAACATTAGTGGCCGACCACCAACTTTTGGTGTCCTCCCATGTGTGTACATCACAAATATGTGGTTAAAAGTTCGAGAAAATGGCCTAAGGGTGTTCAACATTGGCTCGGAAGTGAGAAAAACGGGCGTCGGAGGGCGCCGGAGGAATATAACTGGTTGCTGAAACAATTGCTGGCCTCCCACCCTTCTACGGCCTTCCTGGTGATGAAACAGAGGTACCTGCCAAAAATGAACGAAAACCGATGCAAAACGAATGTTCGGGGGCCAAAACGCGCAGTTTAGGGTCCCGAAAATGGGCTGTTAAGCACCGAAAGTGGCGTTCGACCACGAAGTGGGTCTCTCAGACCTCAGTGTCCCTCAAAAGGGAGTAAATAAGAAGTATGCCAAAAATCAGAGCAAACGGAGATGGTTAGGCGATCCCGAACCGAGGCACACGGCCAACGGTCCCAAAAAACCGGAAACCAGGCTCCGAAATGGGCAAAATGGCCTACGGCCACAAAGTGTAGCCCACGGCCACTGAGAGATGGTCTACGGGACCTCTCCCTCCCCTCAGGAAAAGAAACAGAGAAAACCGAGTCTGGTTCGCAAACTGAGGCAAGGCACAGAAGAGGGTTCCGAAGTCCGGAGGCAGGGCTCGCAGCCGCGACTCTGAGACTTCTGAACAAGCACAACATGCAATATCACTGAGTGCTCAATTGGTGACGTCTGAGTCTCAAGGTCGGTCAAAAATGGGGTGTCTACACCTGGCGGCGCGTGTCCTCCAGCTCCACCTTGACCGCTTGCAGATTAGTGTGGGCAGTCTCCCAACTCGCACTCTCCTCCTTCAACTTTGCAAGCTGAGCCTTGGCCTCTTCTGCCTTGGGTTTGGCAGCCCTCGCTTTCCTCAGCAGAGCCCCTGCTAAGGTGGTTACCTCCATTTGAGCGGAGCATAACCCCCTCAGCAGTTTAACCTCGTTGAATCTGGATGCTGAGCGCAAGGCTGTCTCTTCTACAATCCCCACCAGGCGGTCTGCCCCTGCCCTAGCTGGGCCTTCTTCTCCCTCCAGCCGCCCAGCCACCGCACGAGCATGGTAGATCACCGTGGTCAGACCGACTCCCCCTCCTTGGGGTGCAGGACCCCCTCTGGGGCTGTTCTTCCCTCCTTGGCTCAGGGGCAACCCTCGCGACCCCTACGCCGATCGCCGCCACCACTAGCACAACTTCCCTGACTTCTGAGGCAATGTCCACCACTTCTGGG
Organism: Camellia sinensis; assembly: GCF_055761805.1. Taxonomy (NCBI): domain Eukaryota; kingdom Viridiplantae; phylum Streptophyta; class Magnoliopsida; order Ericales; family Theaceae; genus Camellia; species Camellia sinensis. The sequence continues at coordinate 180,507,354 of NC_138962.1, forward strand.
ACAATTACCCTTCCTGGGGTCTCCTCCACCTCCCCACCCTCTACCTCTTTGGTCAGACTGGCCTCTTCTGCCCTCACTTCCCTTCTTCTCTTCTGGGCAGGCTCTTCTCCACTCCACCTCACTCTCTTCTTCTTCTTCTTCACCACGCCCAATGCCTCCATCTCCTTCAAAGACCTCTCCTTCAAAGGGTCTATTGGGAGTGGTCGTGGCACAAATTCGCCTAAGTCTTTCTCTCCCAAGGGTTTGGGGCGAGGTCGAATCCTCTCCCTTGCAACCGGTTTTGGTGGTCGATCGGCCTAGGACTCTTTGAATTTTTGGGCTTTCGCAAGGATGGTCTGATCCTCCGCCTCTTGAGCCCTTCTCCTCGCCTCCAACTCCTCTCGGTCAAGGTCCCCACCACTCGGCTGTGGACCCAACCCTGCCTCAAACAATGCAGACGGATGAACAAGCTCGTCCCATTTGGCCCCTTCTTTCTCCCTCCACTCCTTTACCCTCTTCACCCTCTCATTTGCTGCTGCCCCTAGTTTTGGCTCCATCGACTTGGTGGGCACCTTCCAAATGGTGCGCACTCCAACTCCTCCACTGGCAGACACATAGAACCACCGTGGTCTCCACCCCTTGATCGACGACGGTAGCCCCGCCACCAGTCCTTTCCCTGCTGCTGCCTGCAGAGTGACCCAAGTCTCTTGCTGCCTTGAGGCCTTGTAGCATGCGAAGAATTCGTCCACTGTCATGGCAGCCCTTTCGTTCGCCTACGGCCAGGCACTTGCACAGGACAGCAAGATCTTCCATGCATTGGGCATTAGTTGGCCCGACGCCACCTCTAAACGATTTAGGACGTCTGCTACCACCTGTGGCAGGGGCAGCCTCAGTCCTCCTTTCAATGCCTCCTCATAAAGGGCAAACTGCCCTGGCCTGGCATCAGATGGTCTCTCCGTCGACATCGACAACGATAACTCTATTTCGGCAGGCACCTGGTATTTTTTGCAAATAGCCTCCAAATCTGCTGCAGTAACCGTTGATTTATCTGCCTTTGTATGCCAGTGGCCCGGTTCTGCCTGGCTGATTGGCTTTGCAGCTGCTATCATGGTGGAACTGTGGGATCGTGCAACCGTCTCCCCCACCCTCTCCATCCTATATTGCTACGCTAACTCCACTGCATCATCATCGCCCAATGGATCCACCCTGACATTCACAGCTTCTTCTTGGGCCATTTCTTTGGTATGTCTACGAATCGCTTCTGATGCAGGTGCAAGGAAATTGAAGAAGTGCTGCAGAGGTGTATCGTGAGCAACAAATGAAGTAACACTTGGAATGTTTTGGTTCTTTGTAAACAAGTAGGTGAATCGAATGATGCCAAAAGCCCACGGTTTGCCCGTATTCCAAGGATCCCAATTAATTTTCGCCAGTTTGAAAACTTTTCAAATCATCTGCCAAAATTGTCTTTTCAACACCCATAATGACCTACCGTTTCATTTTCTGCTCCAATGTCTAATCTCCTCCAACGAGATGTTGCTACGTGTACGACCACGATCCACTATCTCCCCCCCTTGCCCTATCTTTTCCACTTCAAATCACCACGTGACACGCCACCTCTTGAGCCCCGCGCCCCTCCACCTTACCAGTCGTGGTCGCCCCTCCCACTCGGTCACCCTTCGCGGTCGGACCACCTCGCGGTCGGCCCTCCTCGTGGTCGGCCCTCTCACTCAGCCAACCCTCCGTTGTCGGCCCTTCTTGTGGTCGCCCCTCCCACTCGACCACCCTCCGCGGTCGGCCCATCCCCTCGGTCAACTCTGCCGGTTAACCCCCACCCCGCCATTCCCTGGCATCCTCCTTCCCTTCATTTGTATTCCCTTCGTTGGACTAAAGCTGCACTCAGGAATGGGGGACTACTGAAGTGGCTAAGCCCATAGAGGCCATAGCCCACTATAAATAACCCAAGCCCATCGCTTGGAGCCCAATACATAACCCAGCTGGTGGAGTCCAGAATGCTGGAATCCAGCATGGCACAAAGAGCCAATGACATTCAGACATATGGCAGGCAGAGGACAAGCCACATCAGCAGACAAAGATCTGCAAAGTTATTGCCACTGCACATCACCATTAAGGCATCCCATCACAGCATTTATTACGACAACACCTCTCCGTCGGAACAACACCACCTTACCCTGAACAAGGTAAGCTACAGCATAGACTTTCAGCGAGGAGGGCAGGTCGGAAGAGACAGCGAAATGATTATAAAAGGATATAAGCAAACGTTGAAGACAAGAGGAAGGTTAAGCTTTCTATCTTCAGTCTCTCTCTCTACGCACTACTTCCTCTATTAACTTGCTCGTTGGAGGGTTCACTGGGGGACTACCCCGTTCCTCGTTGAACTTGTTTGCAGGTTATTTGGTGGGCCTGATCATTCGGACGTGAACCAGAGGAGCTGGGATCAGTCCGATCCATCCCTCGGAAGAAATAGTATTATCATAAATAATTACCTCTTCTTTGATGGGTTGATTCAAAAATCAGTTTTGATTATTATTCTTATTCATTAATTTTGTTTAAACTTTATTATATTTACAAGTAACAGCACAATAAGAAATAATAATATTGATGACAATGGTGAATTTTGGTAGGGTAAATTGGCGTTTTGAAGTGAGAAAGGAAAAGAAGAGAATAATTGAAATTTTAGAAGAAAAATAAAAATAAAAATAAAACTTAAATATAAAGAATACGTATAAATGATTAGGATGTATTATGAGAAAAAATATAATATTTTATTTTGAGATTTAATGTGTTACTCTTATTAATAAATTTATATTAAAATATAATAACATTAAAATTTTAAATAAGCATATTGAATTATTATTTTTTAGTGCAAATAAAATCATACTGAAAACCGACTTCGTACATCTAATAATACACAACACAGGTCGTGGCCCAGCAAAACCATTACCAAACTAGAACACTAATCACAACCATGGGCTAGTTCAAAAACAAAAATCACAACCATGGGCCCATCTATTGTGACAACACCCATGTGCTTCTTGGGATCAAATAGGATGGTTTAACAAATTAAGTTCTTCACAATTGGCCTCACCAGCCTATATTTAAACAAGCAAACAAATCTGTACATTATTGAAGGAGGCCTACGTGACATTCCACAAAAAAAAGCTACTCCAATATTGTGTTTGGTTAAAAGATTTGAAAAAGAATTTAAAAATAAAAAGGAAAAATGTAGGTAAAATATAAATAAAATATACTTTACATTTCACTTAGTTTCACACACTTTTTTCTTCTTTTTTTTTTTTTGTCAAATCCTTTAATCAAACACAACGTAAAGGACAAGTTTTTAAAGACAAAACCAGCCCATGGCTTATAGCCCACCGTTTTCTTGAGCAAAACCATGGGCCAACAACATAACCGATTTTATTCCACAAACTTTAATTCAGCAACATTACAAACCCAAATTTAATAATTTATAAATTATTTAGAATTATCATTTTACGATTCAAATTTAGGTAATATTTGATAAAGCAGAAACTAAAAACTGAAAACTGAAAAATTGTTCATATTTAAGGGTTTTTTTTGGACATAAAAAAATAATAAGGTATTTCTGGCTCCAATTACAAGTAGGATTATTTTTGTCTTGGAAATTTTTCTTAAGAGACAATTTTATTTTATTTTTAATAACTTTTTAGGTCGGTTTTGCATAAATATTTTTAGAAAGTCCACTCAAGATAGAATAAGCCTACTTTTTTGGTATTTTGATAGAATTGACTAGTTTTTTTATCGTGAACTTTTTTATTTTATATTTTTTCCAATTTTTTTAAATTCCTCTAAAAATAATATATTGATTTAGAGTTGAAAATTTTGTTTTATATATAAAATAAATTATTAATTAAACTTTGTAAGGTGCTTTGAGCTCAATTATATTTGTCTTTCTTTAATAAACCACGGTCTTAATCTTTTTCTTGTGCTACTAATTGGTTTGCTATTGATTTTCTTCATTGCTATTTCTTTAGAAAAGCTTTCAAATTTATGAACTCAATATAACACGAACAATGACTCATTAAGAAATATGATTTGGTGCAAAACCTAATTCATTCAAAGAGTGGGGTGTCTTAGTAATAAGGCTAGATTGAACTGTGTTTTTTGCAACTGTGAGGTGGATCAAGGTGTCATGTTCTGGTGCAGTGCCCTTTTGTTTGGAGGATCTAGACAAATATACTGAATTAGTGGGGTTTGATTTGGGTGATACTTGAAAAGTCGAAAGGGGTATTGGATTAGTAGAGAGGGTACAAATGAAGAAAGATTGAACAAAAAATCTGGAGGCAATTCCTTTGGCAGTCTTATGGTCTGTGTGGAGGCTACAAAATGAGTGTATCTTTAATGAAAAACAACCTATTGGAAGAGGTTTGTGAGCTGATTAAAACTAGAGTTGCATTGTGGATTATAGCAACCTCTAGTGAGTTCTAGTACTCAGTGCATGACGTGGTGGCCAATTTGGAATAGGTAAGATATGCATTACATTGAGGCATATTGTTTTTTAGTGATGCATCCCCATTAGTTTAAGGGGTGGCTCAAGGGATTAATGGTTATTGTAATGATTTGGTTACTGCTATTATGGATGCTGATGCAAAGGGATGCTCTTGGCGTGTTATTGCTGCTATGGTTGCTGGTGTTAGTATTGATGTTGTTATGGTTGCTGCTGCTAGTATTGATGCTGTTATGGTTGCTGCTGTTAGTATTGATGCTGTTATTTGCTGCCGTGGTTACTACTGTTATGGTTGATGCCTTTTGGATGCTATTTTGCTAGGTGGAGTTCACAGCTGAATAGGGGTGCGTTTTGCCATTGGTTGAGCCTCAGGGATGCTTAGTGGTAATCGTTGGTGTTTGCTTTTGTATGTTGCTTGTTTATTTTGCTCTGTATCTTAGTTTCTCACCAACTTGGAGCTTGGAGTCTGTGCTAGCAAATGATTTGGTGAGCATTTTGCTGCCAACCTGGTTGGGATCTTGATGTTTCACCATGATACTTTTTGCACTCTCCTCTTTATTGATGTATGTTCTAATACTTTGTATGTGTTTTCATCAATAAAACTTTCTCTTTACTGATCAAAAAAAAAAAAAAAAAAAAAAGAAAAAGAAATATGATTTGGTAGATAAAATGCTCCTTATTAGTGTGATGCAATTGGTTCGAGTTTTATTGTTGCCAATTTCATTTTTCTTCCATTTTAGATATATATATATATATATATATATATTTTCATAAGTAAGTCGTAAAATAAAACAATAAAATATATATATTTACAAGGGACATACCCTAGGAAACTAAACTCTATACAATTTCTAACATCACCCCCTTAAGAAATAGGGGGGACAACCAAAAAAATAAAAATAAATAAATAAAAAATAACATAATTTGTTGCCAATGTATTTTGCTCCTAGTTGTTTTTTCCATCAAAAGAATGAAGACAAAGAACTAGGCCGGTACATTAACAACAATAACAAAATGATAAATAGCAAACAATACATAAAACCTAAGCTTTGCTCATACTACCACCAAAACGATCAATCGAAACCACAAACACCAACCAATCGGCACAACATCAGTAAGAATATGCACAACAAACCATACCCCACGAACTATCCATGCTACCCCCCAGTCTTTACCACGGCTTATCAAGAGCCTCAATTCCCCATAGCAATGGCCCTTTAATCACTCTAAAGCCATGCTGGAAGTGTCCTCAAAACAAACTAGGTTGAATCACATGAAGATGTATTGACATGATAACAATAACTCGCGTAGCTTAAAAGTATAGTCAAAACGGAGGACCATTAACCAAAACAGAATAAACTATTAAGAAACCACAAACCAACCTGAACAATCCAATAGTCCTCATAACTCCCAGACTCTATCACAACTAATCAACGCACTTTAATTCCCCATAACAGTGACCCCCAGATAGCTCATGCTGGAAGTGGCCCAAGAATAACCTTAGTTGGAATCACAAGAAGTTTGCAAAGCCAATCTTCATGACCAAATCGGCTATGGTTTTAGACCATAATTAGTCCCAAAACCCAATGCCTATATGGATTACAATAAGCCACTAAAAAACATAGCCCATAACCCAACATAAAACAGCAAAGGGAAACAAATCTCACAAGGGCCAACCCGCCCAATTAATACATCCAATCATTAGCAACCCACACTTTAGCTGGGGGAATTCTATTTACATTCAACAATGTTTAAGTGAGTCTAATTTCAGTATATCTTATTAAATTATTTATAATTATAATTTACTTTCAGTTCATCCTATTTTTTTTTTTTTCTAAATTACCCTTTTGAGGTACATCCAAAGAAAATAAATTAAAAAATTCAAATTACTTTTGAAAAATCTTTCTTTTATTCACATACATATAGGGAATATGACCAGGGAACCTGGCACCGACAAAAGCGACATTAGCGAAGAGGGACGGCAAGGGTGAACTTCATGTTTGGACTTTTAGAACCGAACAAATTCACTTTGTTCGTCTATATACTGCCGAATAAAGTGAATTTGTTCGGTTCTGAAAGTCCGAACAATAATGATGAAAAACAAGCTAAATATTTGCTTTTATGTAAGAAAAACACGTAAATCAATTGTATTTCGATATTTATGTGAATACTTATCTCCTCTTTGATGGGTTTCTTCAAAAAATTATTTTGATTATTACTCTCATCCATTGTTTGACTTTGTTCAAATTTTATTCTATTTGTAAGTAATAATATAATAAAAAAAAACAATGATATTAATGATAATGGTGAGTTTTGGTGTGGTAGATTGAAATTTTGGAGTAAGGAAGAAGAAGAATAATAAATAATTGAAACATGGGAGAGAAGATGAAAATATTTGAATATGAAGAAAACGTATAATTGATTAGAGTATACCACAAGAACAAATAATATTTTATTTTAAAATTTAATATATGTTGTCATTATTAATAAATTCACATTAAAATATAATAAAAATTTAAATTCGGCTTACTAAATAATTTTTTAATTCAAATATAATGATTATTTTTTACAACCCAAAATAGTTGAATTCTACACCAAGTGGCCCCTCCAGCCCATGCACGGTGGGCCCAACCTAAAGCTCCTATGAAAATTCGAGAGATTTTATTTACTCCAAAAAATTAATTATTAATACTTTTTATTAAATTATTTAAATATATAATTTACTTTCCACATGTCTTATAATTTTTTACAAATTACTTAAATAATATAATATTTTAATTTTATGTTACATCTAAATAATAACGTCAATATAAAATCAATTTAAAAAAATTTCTCTTTTTTGTTCTCAGCCACGAACATCTTATTCTCACATATCAATTATGTCATTATCTTCTCACTTTTTTCATTATATATTTTTTAAGAAGAAATACATTTGAATCCAAGTTGAAGAAGGAAAAGGACAAAACGAAAGTCGGGGTGGTTTGGTTTGGAAGTGGGTGCACTGGATCATCGTTTTTTCATTCATTACGGTGCCGTTTGGTAACACTTACGTTTTCAGTTTTCTGTTTATATTTACAAAAATTTTAAAAACTAAAATAAAAACTTGTTTGGTAAAATTTTTGATTTATAAATCAGTGGTCTCAGTTTATAAATTTGGCCAAAAAAATGAAAACACAAAAAATATGTTTCCGTTTTGAGTTTTCAGTTTTTTTTTTTTTTTACCACCCAATACTAGCCACCACCCGTCACCATTTTTCACCACCGTCTTCTGCCACCACCACACACCTGCCACCACCACCCACCACCCGCCACCACCACCCACCAGTCACCACCCACTTGCCACCCACTTGCCACCACCGCCACCCCTCGCCACCACCACCCACCACCCGCCACTACCATCCACCGCCCGCCACCACTACCCGCCACCTACTTGCCATCACCACTCACCTACCACCACCAGCCACCCACCATCACTCACCACCCACCACCACCACCACTCACCCGCCACCCACCTGCCACCACCACCCACCACCCACTCGCTACTACCTACCACCCGCCACTGTCACCCACCCACCCACCACCACCACCACTACCACCCGCCACCTACTCGCCATCCACTACCCACCTGCCACCACCACCCACCACCCACCACCCATCACCACCACCACCACCACCTACTCGCTACCACCCACCACCCGCCACCGTCACCCACCCACCTACCCACCTACTCGCCACCACCCACCACCACTCGCCATCTGCCACCCACCTGCTACCACCACCACCACCCACCACCGTTGCCCACCCACGCACCACCACTACCCGCAACCACCAGCCACTTGCCACCACCCGCCATCCGTCACCCACCTGCCACCACCACTCGCTACCACCCGCCACCGTCACCCACCCACCCATCCACCCACCCACCACCACCCACCGTCACCACTTTCTACCGCCGTCTTCCGCCGCCACTTGCCACCACTTGTCATTTCTCACTTTTTTTTATATTTTTTAATTTTTTAAAATATTTTGTTAATTACCAAACGTGTTTGTAGTTTATTTTTTTCTAAAAATAAACAAAAAATAAACAAAAACCAGTTTATAAAATTTTTGTAAATATAAACTGAAAACGTAAACGTTACCAAACACAACATTTTCATGTTTTTTCATTCAAGAAATACATTGAATTGCTCATCTTTTTTCATTCATTACGTTTTCATGTTTTTTCATTCATTTGTTTGGGATAGTAGTTTTAGGTTTTTTAGCGCCGTAATATTTGATTTTACCCTCTAGTGGTTTTAGGTTTTTTAGCGCCATAATTTTTTTATTTTACCCTCTGATGGCTTGCGGTCTAGTGTTGAACAAGACTGTTTTATTTAAATTTTTAAATATTTATTTTTATGTTAAAAATATATATAAATTAAGAATTATATTTTTGATATTTATGTGAATACTTACGTCATCTTTGATGGGTTGATCCAAAAATTAGTTTTAATTATTATTCTCATCCATTGATTTTGTTTAAACTTTATTCTATTTATTCTATTTGCAAGTAACAACATAATAAGAAATAATAATATTGATGACAATAATGAGTTTTGATAGGATAAATTAGAGTTTTGAAGTAAGAAAGAATAAAAAAGAATAATTGATATTTTAGAAGGAAAATGAAAAGACTTAAATATGAAAAATACGTATAAGTGATTAGGATATATTATGAGAAACAATATAATATTTTATTTTAAAATTTAGGCCTAGTTTGGGAAGACTAAATAAGTGCATTTTTTGACTTTTTATGAAATATGAGTTGGGTTTGGGTTGGGTTTGAAGTGATGTGTTAGAGAGGTGATGTGACTTAAATAGGATAGTGACTTTTTAACTTTTTGTCTTTTTTGCCTCACGCCAAACTTGGCCTTAATATGTATTACTCTTATTAATAAATTTATATCAAAATATAATAAAAATTAAAATTTTAATTAAATATATTAAATTATTATTTTTTTAGTGCAAATAAAATCACCCTGAAAACCCACTTCACACATCTAATAATACACAGCACAGGTCGTGGCCTAGCAAAACGATTACCAAACTACGACAATAATCAACCATGGGCTAGTTCGAAAAAAAAAAAAAAAAAAAATCACCAACAGCCATGTGCTTCGTGGGATCAAATAGAATGGTTTAACAAATTAAAAGTTCTTCACAGTTGGCCTCACCAGCCCATATTTAAACAAGCAAACAAATCTATACATTATTGAAGGAGACCCACGTGACACTCTACAAAACAGTTACTCTAAAGAATAAGTTTTCAAAAGACAAAACGAGCCCAGCCCACCGTTTTCTTGAACAAAACCATGGGCCAACAACATAACCGGTTTTGTTCCACAAGCTTTAAGTCAGCAATATTACGAAGGGATGTTGATCAATAAATTTTATATTTTGGATTTGTAACCTACATAATTTCATATTTTTTTTGTGATTTATTTAGTCATTTTAGATGTGCAATGACTCATTTGTCCGTCACATTGGAGTGTCATATTTGAAAAAAAGTATTTTAAAGAGTTTTTTAGTATCACATCATACCCGTTATATTAGGATGTCACATTTGAGAAAAATACACTAAAGAGTTTTTAATTTTTTTAGAGTGTCACATCATACCCGTCACGTTGAAGTGTCACATGTCATGTTTGGGAAAAGTACACTAATTAGTTTTTAATTGTTTTTAGAGTATTACGTCATACCCGTCACGTTTAAGAAAAGTACATTAAGGAATTTTTATTTTTTTAAAGTATCGCATCATACTTGTCACGTTATCACATTTGAGAAAATTGCATTAAAGAGTTTTTTTTTTTTTTTTGAATAAAAGTTTCGGAGTGTCACGTCATAGCCGCCACGTTGTCACATTTAGGAAAAGTATACTAATGAGTTTTTAATTCTTTTGGAGTGTCACATCATTAGAGTATCACGTTAATACCTGTCACATTGGAGTATCACATCATACCTATCACATTAATAAAAATGTATAACTGTCCACCAAAATACTACCAAAATCAAAAATAGGATCACACGGAAAACTCTCCACTAATAGGACTTAACAGATCAATAAAAAAAACTTGAGACTAATTGAAATACTTGTTTGTGAGATGAGATTTATTAGCAAATATTCCTATTATGAACTCAAATTTAATAATTTTTAAATTATTTAATTCAAATTTAGGTGGTATTTGACAAAGTTGAAATTTGAAAGCTAAAGACTAAAAAACAAGTATTAAAAATTGAATGCTGAATTTTTTAAGTTGAAAAGTTGTTTGATAAAAATTTAAGTGCTGAATTAAAAATAAATTATTTGACATGTATAAGATAAAATTTGAAATTTATTATTTTAATTTTTATATTATGGTGGTGGTGGTGGTAGTGGTGGTAGTGATAGTGGTGGCGGTGTGATGGTGGTGGTGGTAGCGATAATTATAGTAATAAAATAATGGTGATGGTCATGGCAATAATGACAATGGTGATGAAGGTGAAGTAGTAACGGTGGTGGTGGTGGTTGCGATACATGATGGCGGCAGTGGTAGTGGTAATGGTAGTAGTGGCATGGTGGTGGTGGTAGTGGTGGTGGTGATGGTGGCGATAGTGGTGGTGACATGATGGTGGTGGTTGCGGTGGCGATGGCGGTGGCAGTGATATGGTGGTAGTGGTGGCGGTGGCATGATAGTGGTAGTAATGGTAGCGATGGTGGTAATGAGTTTATAATTGTGTATATCAATATTTATGGTTAATATTTATAAATTCAGTCAAAATTCAGTAAATTTTTCTTAAGTTTTAACCTATATTTCAAGAGGCACTTAAATTTTTAAGTGATATCAATTATGGTTATCAAACGAGCTTAATTGATTATCACTTAATCAATTCAGTTTTAAGTGTTAAATCATGTTATCAAACACCCCCTATTTTGTACATGAATTTTACACTACACAAATTCAATATCCACCGCACAATCTCTCACCCTAAAAAATTTAGGTGGTTAAATCTGAAACTCAGACTTTTTCAATCCAATAATGCTACAGACCCAAACATAAAAACCCAGAATTATCCAAAATTTTACATTAATGGCTTAGATTCATTTCATATATAGACCCCCACATACATTCACTTTACCCAAAATAATCTTGGTAGGGAAAATTATTACGTACTCTTGGAGTACCACATGAGCATACTCCCTCACCAATCACTATTCCTTATGCCACCTCATATTCCTCAATTACCAATGCAAATAATTAATGCCCCAATTTCTCCATCAATCATACTACCATAGAGTATCACATGACCATACTTCTGAACTGCTGAATAATCACCCTGTAATAGGGTCGGCTCTGACTTTTTCGGGATGCAAAGTGAACTTTCAACATGGGACCTTTCATATTTTTTTAAAAGTAATAATAATTATGTGTCTTAATTTTTTTGTTTTTTTTTGTTTTTATATTTGACCGTCATCGTGAAAAGGTTATTTCTAGTATACATTACAATAAGAAAAATGATTAAAATAATCTAAACTAGAGTAACAATAAAAAATGAACAAATTGTAACAAAAATCACTTAAACATCATTCTTCTTGCATTTTTAGCTATAAAATTAATAATCTAGTTCACATAATCCAACTTATAAGCTAAATCATTTTCGATAGATAAAATTGCTAATTCATTTAATATTTCATTTAACATAGTTGAGCAAAGATAATATATATATTTTTTTTTGATAAATAAAATTTATTGAGAGAAAGTATCTAGAAGATGCTAAAGAATATAAAAATTTTAATTTGAAAATAACAACTGTAAGTAGTATAGTCAATCGTATTTTATATATAATCTATACATTTAAAAAATAACCATTCAATACTTTCAAAGAATTCATCACATCAATAAGTTTTTTGGTTTCTTTTGATAAAAAGCAACTATCTATTAGTTTTAATAATTTACCACATCAACCATCTATTAGTTTTGAATCATAACTGAATTTTGTTGAAACTCGTTAAATTCTAGTATGATTTTTAAATTTTTTTTTAATAAGCTAATATAATAGTTAACAAAATTTTAAAACTTTTTTTTAGTCAAATTTTCGAAACCCAAAGCGACGACTTTGCTGGCTTAGAGCATCTCCAATGTTAATTGTCAGAATAACATTGCCAAAATTATAATTTAATATACTACAGTAGTAAAATATCAAATTATAATAATGATATGCCATTTTGGCATATTCTCAATCAACTTTCCCTTCTATTTTTAAGGTGGTGTTTGAATATAATTTTTTGAGTGATTTTTTGTTTTTTTATTTTTGTTTTTGTCTTTTATGATCTTTTTATAATTCTTTCTAAAAAAAATTAAATATTTACAATCTACCACAAATATAAAAAAAAATTAGAAAAAAATATAAATCCACCCCACCATTCACATCCAACGGCTCACAACCACCCTTGCTTTTTCTCACTCATTCACTCTTTCCTTTGTCAAGTAGTCGTCTCTGGTCCCGTTTAGTAGAATTGTAGGAAAGTGATTATAACTTACAACCTAACAGCTTATAGCTTATAACTGTGAACATAAGCTGATTTTTGACTTATAAATTAAGCTTCTCCTCTCTCACTCAAAGAATAAGTTGATTTTTGACTTACAAAAAGTTAGAAACTGTATTGTTAAACTAAACTAAACACATCAAAATAACTTAAATTAAACTAAAAACTGAAATAAAACTGAAAATAAGCCCTACCAAACAAACAGGCCTCTATCTCCTATCTCTCATCTTTTCCCTACCACCACCACCATATCTTCATCACTACAACCACTCCCCTCTTTCTTTCTCTCCATCTCTGTCTCACACAATCCCACAACCACGCCCATGTTTCTTTATCTTTCTCTTCATCTTCGGTGAAGATCAATTGATGAGGATCACAGATCACAAAGCATTATTCGATAGAACATAGGATTTCGGCTTCATCTTCTCTAACCCTCTATTCTATCTCTCTCTAAACCCTAGCCCTTGAAATCGAAACCCTATTGTATCTTCGATCTATGTCTGAAATAAACCGAAACCCTTGATTGAATCAAGTCGAAACCCTTGAAATCACTTCATGAAGAAGATGAAACCCTTGAAATGAAACTCAGAGCATCCAAATTGGCTTTCTAAAGAAGATGAAAACGAAGAAGATGAAGCCAACTCTTTAGAATGCTGAAATCATCTGAAATTCGTCAACCTGTTAGATAATGTCTCAATGGGACCACATAATTAAATGTGGTGTTATCATTTATAAGAAGCCTACAATTTAAGTGATTCAATTTAGTTAATAGGCTTAAGGGTATATGTGTTATGGACCTAATGTGTAGATACTAGTTGTATAATTTCTATTTCTATGAGGGGCAGAAATAGAAATTAAAACATATTGGTTAAAGTTGGTTTTCATTCTTTTGAACTTCCACAACCTTTCAGTTTTGAAAACCAATAAATAGAAATTAAAACCAATAATGGTTAAAGTTGGTTTTCATTCTTTTGAACTTCCACAACCTTTCAGTTTTGAAAACCAATTACAACCTTTAAAAGTTGGTTATGGTCCCTATTCCTTCCCAAGTGAAAAATAAGAGTTTCTAAATCCTCTCAAGGAGAAACATAAGGCACCAAAGGGCAAAGGATTAGAAGGCAATAACATAGTCAATATCAAAGGTTTTATTGACAATCAGACGCTTCCGTTTAACCATTCATCGATGGATTCGGGTAAGTTTTAGTCTTGTTTTCTTGATGATATACATGGTAGATGATCCGAAACATGAAGTTTCATGTTCTGAAATTTATGTTTACAAGTGGTATCAGAGCGGTTATATCATGTGTATTATCAGAATAGATATGCTTTTATTCATCCTATTTAGTTTCCTGGAATCAGATTCTGTTTTTTGTATTTCTGTTTTTTCCTCTGCTGCAAATTCTGTTTTATTTTCTGGAAATGAAACATAATTCGGATGGGTGGTTCATTTTTCAAGTGGATAACATCATGTGTTTAAATATATATATATATATATATGTATGTTTAAAAACGGGGCCTCAAATGGATATATTGCATGTGTTAATATATTTATATCATATATATATTTATTTTTCATGAGGTTTAATTGGTTCTTGGGTGCGTGTGTGGTTTTTTTGTATAACGGGTTTGGTTTCTGCACTGTTTTTCATTCAATGTATGAAACAAAGACAAAACCGTGGTTTCTGTATTGTTTTTCCTGGATGTTTGCAACAGAGCATTTTGGAATTTAATAACACAATAAAGATGTGGCTTGGTTTTTTGGAATTTAATAATTAATTCTTGCATGTCATTTGTGAATCAGAATACCATTATGTTCTAATTTTCTTATCACAAATTGATTTGGAGTTTTCTTTTCACTTGATACATGTGATTTGTGGTTTAAAAAAAAAAAATTTATTTTTGGAACCGTCAATTATATATATATATATATATATATGTATATAATTGGGATTGCTGCAGATTATATAACATATACGGGGTAACAAATTTAGAAATCTTTAAATTTAATGTAATTTCATACAACGTCTACGGAAATTTAATTTTCTAATGTTCTAAATATAAGTCAATTCAAACAAGATGTCACAAAAGTGATCTCTCTTGTCTAGATTGTTTTATATGGAATGTTTTGATGTTCATGTATGTGTATCTCATGCGGGTATTTATCGGTCCAAAGACATGATTAATACTTGGCAGAATTACACACACATTTTGTGGTGATAAACATGTGCCAATTGTCAAGAAAACCTAATGTGAATAATAAATCCATCAAAAGATAGATTTGTTATTTGACATAACTTATTGTCAATGTTTGATCATTACAACAAGAATACCACTTACAGCTAATATCACTACCCAAAGGCTTGGTATTAATGTTGTGCTAGGTATCTTGAGATGTTGTCATTAAATTAATTTATTTAGAGATTATCTATGCCGAACGATCGCGGGGTTACAAGTTTTATGATCCCACAAATAGGTTAATATTTGAGACGGGAATTGCAACATTTTTTGAGGATGTTGAGTTTGGGAGGAGAAATCCAGTTAGAGACATTGTCTTTGAGGAGGAAGCAGGAGTAATCCCACTTCCTACTACTACTTTTAACCAATCACAGGTTCCTATACCTGTCATTGCTCGAGAAGTAATTTCGGATCCTCAACCAGACAATGTTGTTCAAGATAATATAGTTCAAACCCCCATTCAAGATGAGGTAATTGTTCCTGAGGAACAAACTCTACAACCTCAACCTCAAGAATCTGTGCCATTAAGGCGATCCACCAGAGAAAGGAGATTTTCATTTTCAGATGATTATATTGTATATCTCCAGGAACATGAGGTAGAAAATGGAATGTCGAAAGATGATCCAATAAACTTTCGTCAAGCCATGGAAAGTTCCAACTCTCATAAATGGATAGAAGCCATGAATGAAGAATATAAGGCACTGCAAGACCACTTAAGTTATATTGTGACAATAAGTCTGCAGTTTTATATTCCAATAACAACAGGAGCTCGACAAAATCAAAGCATATTGATATCAAGTTCCTAGTTGTAAAAGAAAGAGTGCAGAGTGGACAGATTTCCATAGAGCACATTGGGACAAACTCCATGATAGCGGATCCACTTACGAAGGGACTACCACCCAAGGTCTTTCATGAGCACACTGCTCAGATGGGTGTTGTTCTATTTGAGAACATTCTGGTTTAGTGGGAGTTTGTATTCATATTACTACTTTATGTCAGCCTTGAGTTTTATCTATGTAATTAGATTAATTTCTGCAGAACTAAAATATTCAGTTCATTACTCTCTGTTACGTATTGTGATGTATTGATCTCAATAAAGTAAAGTAGGACCAGTTGGAAATAGGCATGTATGGATCACATCACATGTAATTTCCATGCTACGCATCCATGATTGATCTATGTCATTTAGCTGTATTAGTATACGTGACCATTGGTGGGTCGAGTTACGATTGATGTAACGAAGACCGCTTTGATCCTATATTAATATAGTTAATGGACAAGATTGTTTGGATACCCTCAAGTTATGATAACAAATTTCTGAGCTCACTAAAGTTAAGCACATTTTTCAGGATACATATGTGGTCCAGTGGGAGATTGTTAGATAATGTCTCAATGGGACCACATAATTAAATGTGGTGTTATCATTTATAAGAAGCCTACAATTTAAGTGATTCAATTTAGTTAATAGGCTTAAGGGTATATGTGTTATGGACCTAATGTGTAGATACTAGTTGTATAATTTCTATTTCTATGAGGGGCAGAAATAGAAATTAAAACATATTGGTTAAAGTTGGTTTTCATTCTTTTGAACTTCCACAACCTTTCAGTTTTGAAAACTAACAAAATAGAAATTAAAACCAATAATGGTTAAAGTTGGTTTTCATTCTTTTGAACTTCCACAACCTTTCAGTTTTGAAAACCAATTACAACATTTAAAAGTTGGTTATGGTCCCTATTCCTTCCCAAGTGAAAAATAAGAGTTTCTAAATCCTCTCAAGGAGAAACATAAGGCACCAAAGGGGAAAGGATTAGAAGGTAATAACATAGTCAATATCAAAGGTTTTATTGACAATCAGACGCTTCCGTTTAACCGTTCATCGATGGATTCGGGTAAGTTTTAGTCTTGTTTTCTTGATGATATACATGGTAGATGATCCGAAACATGAAGTTTCATGTTCTGAAATTTATGTTTACACAACCATCTTCAAATCCAGGTATTTTTGTTTAAAATTCGTTTCAGATTTCTTGAGATTTGTTAAGATTATTTGAAATTTGTTTGAGATTGCTTCAAACTTGTTTGAATTTGTTTGAAATTACTTGATTGTTGTTGTTGTTGCCTGATCTGTTGAGCAAATTTTGGTGAATTTTGCTGACAAAAAAAAAAAATGCTAAATTTGTATAAACAAATGAAAAATTTATCTATAAATCCCATATTGAGGAATGATGATCTATTTAGTCCTAAGGATTTTCTGACCAATTAGTCTCATTGATTTTGGAAATATAGATTTGATATATTATTTAGAAATTAGATTTACTGTGATATACCCTTATTTCTATTTTGTTTCATTCTCTTTTGTGCTAGAAAACACACAATTTATGGTAGTCAAATTTGGGATGATTTTTATATGAGAATCTTTTTTATTTGAAAAATATTTCAAAAGGAGTAAAAAAATGACTTGAAATATGGGATTCTTCAAATATTTCAAAAGAAGTGCAAAAACTCCTTAATAAAATTTGGACAATTGTATAATTTCAAACTGTAACACTCCAATGTAACATTTCAAAAAAAATTTTAATGTACTTTTCTCAAACGTAACACTCCAATATAACACTAAAAAAAAAACTCCTTAGTGTAAATTCCAATAAAATACAAAAAAAAATAAAAAACCCATTATTGTACGTTTTTTAAATATAACATTCTAATGTAACACTCCAAAAAAAGGATGTGGGATTTCTTCAAACTATCCCAAAATAAGTACAAAGATGCATTAATAAGCTTTGAGCAAATGTATAATTTCAAACTATGAGTGTTATGTTTGAAAAAAGCACATTAAGTTTTTTTGGTGTTTTTGTGTGTTACATTGAAGTGTTATGATTGGGATTGCATTGATTGGAGTCTTACATTTGAGAAAAATACACTAAGGAGTTTTTTAGTGTGTTACATTGGAGTATTACGTTATTGGAGTGTTACATTTTTTGTTCGTAATGTGAGATTTGTTCCAAAATGAGGGAAAATTCAAAACCTTTGTAGTGTAAATTGCTCAAATGTGTAATTTTACATTTAGAAAAACTCACTTTTATCCATAAAAAATTAAATCCAAACATGTAAGTGACTACCCTTTTGTATAATTTTGACTTTAATGGGACCTTTGAATTCATAAGAAAAAAGTAAAGACTAAACAGTTTACAAGATCACATTTTGGGATTTATTGGTATTTTATCTTAAACAAATTGGTGAATTCTAAATTATCTGTTTTGGAGTTTTTTCTAGGGAAGGATGAGAAAAAAAATGGAGAGATGAAGGAAGGAGAGGAAGGAAAGCAGTTGGTTTTGGGTGAGCTGGCAGATTTGGTAGCTGCCAAAGCTTGTGCCAACTTTGACACAAGATTCGGCAAATGCCAAATTCGGCAGCTGCTATAGCATGCGATTGGAGAACTCATTTTTGCCCAAGTTGTCATATTTTGGCAATAGTAGGTGTTTTAGCAATCCATTGGAGATGCTGTTAGTAAGAGTAATTTGTGGGGCCCATCAAAACCATATTTGGTTGTATTAAAATGTTTTAGGACTATTAGTTCAATTAGACTACCGATCGTCCCTAAGAATGGGATTAGCATACCCATTGGGGAGTTGGATTGCTAATCCAATCCCTTCGAATTGAAAATAAATGACCATTTTAACATTATTATATTTTAAATAATTTATTAGTGAAAGAAATATTTAAATTTTTTAATAAATACTAAAAAATATATATTTTTTATATTTAGTGAATTTTTAAATGATTTTAAGAAAAATTTATATTTTTAGAACAAAAAAATAATAATAATTATTATAATATTGAAAATACTAAAAATTTAAAAATATTAATTTTATATATTAATACTATCTATAACATTACTAACAAACATTCTTTATCCTACATCTCCAATATAATACTAGTACATTACTAATCTCCTTATTCAATCACACCATACTCTTAATTCCCTTCATCTTATGGAGCCATGACCTATATGTGTAGAGTGGTCCTACCATGGAGTGGTTATTGGGTATTCTTGAAGTATGGCCATATGGTGTTTTAAGGTATTGTGATTGTTGAAAAAAGTAAGACCTGTGATTTTGTGTCGGGTGATTGAGAAATATGAAGAGACATGGCGTATAACGATTAGTGAAGGAGTATGAACACGTGACGCTCTAGGAGCATTGAATAGTTTTTCCTTAACATGAAAAACGGATCATATACATAACTGTTTTGGCGCTAAATTAGTCAAAAAGTCACTACAAAAGAGTGTAACTATTTTCTCTACTTTTTTTTATATGGCCATAAAAAATAAAAAATTCAACTAAAATAATCAATTTCCAAAACAACCTACAGTTAGGTGGTGTTTGTTTCTCTTGATTAGGAGAATTGAACTAAAAAATATAGGGTAAATTATAGTTTTAATTAGATCAATTTTATCTTAATTTTTCATATTGTATCAATTTAATCTAATTAATAATATCCGTTTAGAAATTAGACTGGAATTGAAGGGGAAAATAGTCTACTCATTCTCTTCAAAATGACTGGGGATTGATGCCCATTTTAAAAAGATCCATTCCCTTTGGGATAGACTATTTTTATCCTTTGTTTAATTCTTAATAGATGTTATCAATTTGACTAAATAGATATAATTGAAAAAATAATTGTTTAGTGTAACCCATATATTTAAAATTAATCAACTTGTTTGTTTGAGTTTAAAAAACTAATTAATTTTTTTCAAAAAAGAAAACCTAAAATCTAGTTTGGTAAATATATATATATATATATATTTATCATTTTTTATTTTTTAAATATACCTAATCTAGATACACTTAAAAAGTATATTATTTGTGAAAAACTCTAAAAAATTCACCAAATACAAAAAGATTCAAAAAATAAGAAAATTCAGTACATTTTCATATTTTTTTTTATTCAATGATTTTTTTTTTTTAAAGATTTTTGTACAAATTTTATACATTTTAAGTATATCAAGATTACGTGGAGCTAAAAAATAAAAATAAAAATATTTGAAATGCTTTAAAAAAATCAATAAAAATATAAAAATATGAATTGAAAACTAGAAAATTATTTTTGAAAACTCCAAACCAAATAGAGTATTATTTGTAAATTTAAAAGTTTTGTAAAATTATGCACAAATAACTTAAACCTATTATGATTTTATAATATACATGTGACGACCCCGACCTCCAAACTAGTATATTATGTTATTTTAATGATCCTAATTACATGTGACTGTTCCGACCTCCGAACTAGTATATTACATGTTTAACTTCGTAATTATCTGTTACTACATGGAATATCTATTCGAATTGACCACTTAGAGATAGAAATTGAGAGCCTGGACGGCTTCAGAAACTGAAATTGAATAGCGTAATAGACTAATTACAATATTTAGAATTTTATGGTAGCTTTAATTGAAAACTGATTTGGATCAACATAATTAGAATAAACTGATTGAATTAATTAGAATTGAACCTAGATTACTCAACCTTAAATTAGACTTGATTAGGCTAAGCTAACCACACCATATAAATAGCTCTAACCAAGCTTATAGGCTCATATTTACACACTTTTGAGCTAAGAATTTGAGAAAGGGAGAAGAGACTTAACACTTTAGAGAGAGAGGAAATTTGAAGAGAATTGCTAGACCAACACTTGAATTCACACATTAGGTATGAGATTTATCCTAAATTCTTAGAATTGAGTCATGTAGAAACTAAGAGCATGGAGTTATAGGGTCATTTGCTTGAATTTGAGTAGGTTGAGCATGAATACCATGAATAGGATGAATTTGAGTTGAATTATGCACATGCATGCTTAATCTTTCATTTTTGAATTAAGATTTCTTGAAATTCATACATGCATGAAGCTTAGGAGGCATGAACTTGAAGATCATCCATGGATTCATGCACTTCATATCACTTTGTGGTGTTTAACATGAGAACTCAATTCATAACATGCATGGCTTTAACTTGATAGTAGGAGCTCAAATTTGGACAATTGGAGTTTGATTTTGAATAAATGGTTTCAAATTGGAAGTATTTTCATGATATACAATGTTTTTCCAAGTTTTTGTACCAAATACACAAGTTTTGGACCTTTGAATATCAACTTTGAAGCTCAAACCCAGTTCTAGAAATTCCAGAATTCGTGTTGTCCGCTCAAGCGAGGAAAGCTTCGCTTGAGCGTGAAAATTGAGTTCCCAAAAATTTTATAAAATTTTACAAACCGCTTGAGCGAGGACCCTTTTTACTCAGTCTCCTTGCTCGAGCGACCGTTGAGCGAGAATTTCATGCAACTAGTACTTTTTCCAAGTTTGCAGATCGCTCGAGCGATCGCCTTTGTTTTTGAACCCCCGCTTGACGGAAGGAAGTTACGCTCGAGCGGAGACCCTGTTTTCAGCAAATTTTAAGAAACTCTTTTAAGTGCATATTTGCGTCCTCATGCCACTCCAAGTGTTCTTAGGCACCATTTAGACTCATATAATCACAAAATGAGTTAGAAACACATAAAGAGAATTGAGTTAGAGTGAAATGGAGTTTCAATTGTGCTTTGTTATGTGTTTTGTTTAGGTAGACGTCTGAGGTTTAGTGACAATATAAAGATACGTTCATTTTATCTTATTTTCGAAAATGTTATTACTATCGAAATGGATGCGTGATTGATTGAATGAATTGATAACATGGCCTATTGAAACGTTGTTTTCTCATGATGAATGAAGTTCTGTTTTGAAATGGTTTTGTGGCATCCATTAAATGTAGGCCCTTGCCTAGGGGTAACAATACCATGGCTAGGCTCTTGCCTGGGGGTAATAATAGCATGGCTAGGCTCTTGCCTGGGGGTAATAATAGCATGGCTTTTGAATTGATTGACATGCAAAGATCTCTAGTATAGTCCGTTATCACCGGAATGTTGTCACTTAATGGATGTACCACATAAAATGATATTGAAAGATCGTGATGATGAAATGAAATTTTGGTTTGACAATATTATTGAGCTTCATTCATTTAACCTTTTTATTCTGTTATTATTCACTAGGCTCTAACTCACTATTTATTTATGTATATATATGTAGGTGGGCAAGCTGAACATCAGAGTTAGGAAGCCTCAAGTCTGCCCCGGGTCAACCTTTTGAGGAGCTTCCAAGTGAAGTCATCAGGCTCAAGTGGAGCCATATTAGTGGAACCCTTTTTTGTTTGTTTAAGTGGTTTTGTGATAAATGTTTTGTTGGGGTTGTATATTTGCAAGACGTGAATTTTATATAATAGTGAACAATATACTTTTGGAACAAGTTTTTGCTTATTATACTAGTTTTCTTTATATACGCACAGCTCAATGGATAATTTCTATGTCATTTTTAGACTTCTGCGAAGCCCCGTACCTTATATTAAGAGATTCACTTGTATGGAGGCCGCAAGTAATCTATGACTACTGGCCGATCATGACGCTAAACTTGTAGGGGCAGGTTTGGGTCCTGACAAAGTAGTATCAGAGCATGAGTTATATCTCACTCACTTGTCCATTAAGCTATAGAGGGTTTAGAAGAGACTTTAGGAGTGCATTCATGTATAATTAAATATTAGAGTGAGACAAATTGTATGATCACATGTTTTGAATTTGTTTATGTGGATATATTTTATTTGTTGTGTTTGTTGTAATACAAGTTATATATAGAAAATGGTGAGGACAAGGCATGATGAACTAGAGGAGGCAACCTCCTCAAGATTGGATAGAATGGACCGAATGATGCAAGACATGGCTGAAGCCATAAGACAACAACAACAATGGCAACAACAACCACCACCCCCGCCACCAATGCCTGTACCACCTCCAGCTCCAGGGTGTCAGTCAGAGACTTCTACTGTTGCTTTAACTAGGGAATTTAAAAAGATGAAGCCACCAGTGATTCATGGTGGAATTGAACCATTGAAGGCTGAGGCTTGGGTCTTAGGGATTGAGAAATTGTTTGAAGTGTTCCCATATACCGAAGCTCAGAAGGTACAATTAGCAGCATTTACATTGATTTTATTTTTCATAACATAAAATAAAAATAAAATTAAGATATATTGTTAATATAATGACAAACTTGCATTACCTTACTGGTGGGACGCTACAAACCAAAATATATATTTAACAATCTTAAACTTTATTCTTTATTGAATTATTTATCCATTAAAATCATAAACAAAATATAGTATTAAATTTGATAGATTCTTGCAATCTTAGAAATTAAAGAAGTAATGAAAATAATTAAATTTTAATCTTAAATTGCAAAACTAAAAAGAAAAACAAAAGAGTTGAAATCATGTATAGTATGGTAGAGTTTTCATTTCAGAACATAATATTTTCGACTTTCAAACCAAGTATGTACATATTATATTTTGAATTTCGTAAAACAAAATAAAAATTAGATTTTGATTGGAGCACTCATAGTATCACCCACAGCAGTACCATAAAAAAACATTTCCTACCATATCTCAAAGTAAGACTCGTAAAAAAAATGACTAATAGGAACAATGCTACAACCAAAAGACAATTTATATGAACACAATTAAAATTGCATTCTACCAAAAATCTAATGTATATGAGCACTATTTAAATTTTTAATGCATATCAAACTTGTAATTTTATCAATAAATACAAAAAATGTGTATTTGTGCAAGTATATTCAAGCTATTTCAATAATAAAAGTATACCATAAATGACAAGAAACATAATGAACAAATAGTAATGTTCATTCAAAAAATTATCATATAAAATATAAATCATACTAAACATTCAATAAATAAACAATAATGCTCAGGCCACATCATAATGAGAAAAAAATTATTGGTTGTTTCTACATTTCATTTCTAACCATTGTGCTATTGAGGGACACCTCTTCTACTATGATTCGAGATAAGTTTCTTAGGCTTCTTGTCTCTAAATTGCTATACTATTTTCCTTTATGTCCAATCCAAGAGGGAAAAAAAGCATTTCCTTAGTGTAGCATATATACACATACAAAATCAGTAATACAAACAAGGGTGCAGCTTGCCTCCAGTCCTTAATCGGACTGGAAGGTACTGTTAGTCTTGTGGGGGCCTACTACGAGTCCTATTTTAATAATCTGAACCATTCAATATGTAGAACTTGTCGAGTACTATATGCTTGTAAAAAATCACGTTGATCGAATATCGATAACTATCTCATCTTATCAGTTTTTTGTCAACCATTAATTTGTTCATCGTCCATTTTTTTTAATGCAAAATTGATTTGATCACATAGCTATCGATATCCGATTAATGTGATTTTTTTACAACCTATCGTACTCGACGAATTCTACACATTGACGGTTCGGATTATCAAAAAGGGACCTGTAGTGGGCCCCGATGGATCAAATAGCACCGTCCAATCCGATTAAGAACTGGAGGCAAGCTGCTCCCTACAAACAAACACGCATGCAAATCAATTGAATGATAAAGGATATATTTATAGCATACATGGAAAACACAAATATATTGAAAATCCAAAAATCACAATCAGAAAAGTAGCAACACTTGATCAGCATGATCGTGAAAGGATAATATATAACTTTTAATCGGATAGACTCAATAGTTTAAATTTATAAACTCTAAGAATTATAAAAATCAAATAAAATCTTCTAAGAGAGGAAGAGGGAGGGAGGAGTTTTCAAGAAAATAAGATAAATGTGCGGGGAAAAAATCAAATCGATAAAACTCTAATCACAAAACTAGCAACACTTAATCAGTATGATTGCAAAAGGATAATATATAACTTTCAATTAGATAGACTCGATAGTTTAAATTTGAAGATAAACTCTAAGAATTATTGAAAGAGAAAATCAAATAAAATCTTCTAAGAGAGGAAGAGGAAGGGAGGAGTTTTCAAAAAAATAAGATAAATGTAGGGGAAAAAAAAGCAAATCAATAAAACTCTAATAATAAAAGTATTGAGAGTGAAATATTTCATTTATTTTTTAATAATTAGATTTGGAAGAAGAAAAAAAATCAATTTCAAAATTAAAGATATATAAAAATAATATAAATGTGGGGCAAAAAAAGCAAATCAAATAAAACTCTAATAATAGAAGAATTGAGAGTAAAATATTCCATTTATTTTCTAATAATTAGATTTGGATTCTTAAATTAGATTTGATCATATCTTCGAAGAATTGAGAGTGGAATATGTCATTTATTTTTTAATATTTAGATTTGAAACATCTTAAATTAGAGTTGGTCATATTTTGAGTTCTATATGCATATTATTTCAAATTTTACTCTTTTTTTTTAAATATAAAAAATGACTTCCTATTAGAAATTAGGAAAAATGAAAAGAAAAACTTCTAAGACTGCTAAGTAGAAGAGATAGTCTCAATTTTAAATGAGAGGCCAAGTTTAAGAGTTTGGAAGCTTTAGAAACTACACTACATTTATATATAGATATAGCATAGATTTAAGACTATATTGAGATAGTTCTCACTGTCTTGCTATGATTTTTCATTTTGTTAAGCATGACTCGTCAAATTAAATATGATCTATATGTAACATTACCTTCTTCTTCATTTTGGGTTAAAATTTCATGTTGATTTCATTGTCCTATATATGCCTGTAGATATATATGTATTATATCAAAGATGTAACCTGGTATGACCCTCTGTGCAATAGTTGAGATGTGACCGAATCACAAATTATATAATCTGATGGAACCTATCTGATAGAACCTGCTACAATTTTCAGGGCATACATAATTAACAAATTATATTTGAGGTTAGAAAAATGACTTGTTTCTTTTCAAAATTCAAATTGAAAAAAATTGACTTATTTAACTTGGATTGAGCAATGTTATAAATGGTTCATCCCACTACTCAATCCAAGCTTAATTTGCCAATTGGTTCGTTAGTTGGCAAATAAATAGATTTAGGCAGATCAAAATACGTTATGCAATAAAATAACTTAAACAAAACTCGCTCATTTAATGAACAAGTTTAAACAAGTTAAATTAAATTTGAAATAGATTAAATAAATCAACCCAACCTCATCCACTTTGTTGAACTATTTTTTCTAATTGAGATTGTGGAGAGGGTGATCGGGGATGATTGTTGTGGATGGTGTGGAGGAGGTGGTGATGGAGTGGCGTCAATAGAGGTGGTGGTCTAGTACGTACCCATTTAAATGTTCAACTCATTTATATACTTGAAAGAATTTAGACTGATTTTTAATTGATGTACTGGTTCACAGCTTCAAATTGAATTTGTTATTTCTAATTTCAGGTGAGATTTCAAATGAAAAATCAGTCTCTTGAGCTTAACACCTTTTTCACATTTACAATTCATTAGAGCTCCTGCAAATATAAATCTTGCTAACCCCCCACCCGGGGGGCAAAAAAGAAAAAACACTCTAATTTAGTCTTCTCTTTTCTGTTCTTTTTCTTAATCATCACAATATATATATATATATATATATAGGTTGAAATACCAAATTAACTAAAAAAAAGAGGCATACATGAAACATCAATATGTTTTTGAAAAAACTAAAAAAGAGAAAGTTTACACGATGTTGTCCGTTACATCAATAAGCAGATTTACACAAAAGGGCTTAATCAAAACAGCAGTGCCATTATTTTTCAACTTCTACGACCCTTCTCTCTCCAATTCTGTTTTTTCACCCATATTACTACTCTAGGCTTTAAAACCACGGTTACATCATGAATATTTGAATGGCTGCAGAACATTGGGATGGTGTCTGCAGAAAAATATCGCACGCGTGCGCACACACACACAAAGAGAGAGAGATGATCGGAACTTTATTTCTCATGAACAAGAGAGGGCTATAAGCTGGATACCACATGTTGGGTTTGACATATTCCACCGTCTCCTCCTGCATCCAAAATGAGAAAAGCCATAGATGATTAACAATAGTGGCGGCTTCAGGAATCAATGATTAAGTTCCACAAATTCTATAAGGAAATTTTTTCACTCTTATCAATATTAAATATAACATTTGTTTTCTATAAATTTAGCGCATTCATACTAATCTTTTTGTAAAAAAAATGTAATTACAAAAATTTCTACAGTTCCTCTCAATGAATTTCCTTACTTTGGTTGGAGAAATTTGAAGGATATTTGGTGATTGATGGAGTGGACTCACTGAATCCGTTTTTGAACTTGGAGAAATCTAGTTACCCTTGGGACTTGAACAAATATAGAGATGACCTAGAAAAATTTTAAAGGTTTGATACTCTATGCCAAGTGCAATAAGGTCTCTCCTTTTATATATATATATATATATATAAGTTAATAGGGTCAATATTATCCATATATGATATATATATACACAATTTTTTTCAATGTATGTGGTGCGACCTATGAGTGCAACAAACAAATGTATTTTTTTTTAATTTTTTTATTTGCACTGGAGTGTCCAGATCAAAGTTCGATTAATCCCCAAGAGTGCACAAGCGCTTGGCAAGGAGTTTCCTACAAGTGCACTAAGCCTAAAGGAATTGTTAGCACCTAAGAAGTTTCGGTAGTGTTACACGCACCAATTAGTATACTAATTAGTACATCAACATAGTTATGACATTGCCATTTAAAAATTATGACCCCACCCATTATACAAATTACAAAGACTTAAAGCCTCTAAAATTATGACACATCATCCGTTAGTACACTAATTAGTATACCAATTGGTGCATATAGCATTATTCAAGAGGTTTTGATCCTTCAATCTTAGAGGGAGCACACTCTCAAAATCCAAGGCCTTGCCACCAAGCCAACCCTTTGGAGTTTGCACCAAACAAATGTATTGGTGCAACCAACAAAGTAATCGCTGCAAATAGACAAAATAAATATTTAAAATATTTTTTGTAACGCCCTCAAAATAATACATAATTCCCATAATTCAGACATGCAGTGATGTAAGAAAATCAACACCTTTCCATTCATCAGAGTAGTTCTTACAACAATATTACATGTTAACAACAAAAGTAAATGCCCTACGGGCTTACAGCTTTCCAAGTCAACACTTGGTTACACAAAAGAAGAATACTAACTCTATACAAAATAAGCCCTTGGCTTGATATACATGTAATACAAACAAAATAATCAAAAAGAGTCTTCAACTCCCATAACCATCCAAGCTATGTCCTTGGAGGTGGCATGCTACCGGTACCTGAAAATAATGTCCCATATAGGGTGAGCCAACACCCAGTAGAGATATGCTAAACACAACATGAACAGTAACTAAGACATTAGCAATTAATAAATGCTTAACTCCCATAGATCAATTCATAAACCACTTCCATTACACGACCACCATGTCTATGTTTCATTTCATTTTCCATTTCTTATCAAGTTCATAATTCACAACAACGGCTCAGAACCTGGCCAACAGTTTACATGAGATAGTGACTCATATTAAACATTTCCCATTTCACAATAGATATGCATACTAGCTATATCAACACTTCGACAGATGAGCATATAAGCTATATCAACATCTCAACAGATAAGCATACAAGCTGTATCCACAGTTCAACAAATAAGCATATGAGCTATATCAATACTTCCATAGATAAGCATATGAGCTATATCAACACATTAACTGACAAGCATATGAGCTGTATCAGCGGAGTCCATCCCCTATCTCCTCCCAAACAACATCCGGTTTAGAGGTCCATCCCCTATCTTCCCCTAAACCATGGAGTACATCCCCTATCTCCTCCCACACACACAACGTATATACTCATAGGTCATATACACAATCAATCAATACATAACGTTAATGTATTCTATCAACCGTCATACTTTATGACACATCCAATTGATTAGTTTTAGTTTGCCTAATCATCATGCATTGTCTACAACAATCACAACTACCCTCCACCGGTAGCCCAAAGCAATTATTTATAAACAGATAATAAAAGCTCCAACAGATAAAATATCAATGTTTCCAAAAGTGAGCGATTAATAAATCCAACTTCACTAACCCATCCCATAATGAGCCAATTTCATTATATTCAGCTCAATTCCATAAATCCATAACTTTCCCAAATTAATTATACTAATTAATTTACATACAAATTAGGGCTTTCTTCCACATTTTTCAATATTAACCCAATGGTTCAAATATCAACAACCAACAACAATAACACCATTTTGAAACCCAAAATACATATTTAAGAATCAAAATGACAAAACCCCCATTTATACTTTTTGAAACCCTAAGTCCCAAAATCATTCCATCTAACAAAATGCCCAATAATCTAGATTAAAACCCATAAGAGTGAGTAGGAATCCCTACCTTAAGAGATGAAACCCAACGAAGGAAATGACGAGAATGAAGATGCTCCAAATCCTGAAATTCTTGGATCAAAAGATAGCCCTCGACGATCAACACAACTTTTACAAAAGGCGAAGGAAAGGGAAGCACTCAAACTAGATCAAACCCTAGAGAGAAGGGAGTTTCTAGAGAGAGAGGCTCTCAAAATCATTTTTGGGAAAGTAAGAGAGAGAGAGAGGAAGTGTAGAAAATGATTCAAAAATGCCCAGCTGCCCTCTGTTATATGACATTCCGGCTCGAGCGGAGAACACAACGCTCGAGCGTCAAGAACAAAAAACTAGGTCCGCTCGAGCTCAAGAAGGCCTGCTCGAGCGCCAAGACATAAGAATAAAGTACATCCGCTTGAGCGTGAAAACCAGTCCGCTCGAGCGTAGATTTCTCCCTTCCAGAACTTACACCAAAAATGTACTACCCGCTCGAGCGCCAACAAGCCTGCTCGAGCGCGACCCACTCGAGCGCAGGAAATCTGCTCGAGCGTAGAAATCACACCTGCAGGAGTTTTGCAGACAACGAAAATACTGGGAGTGTGCAATCTCCGCTCGAGCGCCAGACGACCCGCTCGAGCAGAAAGACCAAAAACCTGGCAACAAGGATTTAGACCAAGGTTTGACCTACCTGCTCGAAACATGCCCAACACATCCTAAAACTCAAACATAAAGAATTAAAGGATGACAACAAGGTATCCAACCACCAACTCCACGGAACCAAAGTCCGGAATACAACGAATACAGAAAGGAAAAATCGGGATCGCTATATTTTTTTAAGTAAATTTTCAAAATTGGCAGATGGGGTCAATTAACCCCATACTCCATAGCCTAGCACCGACCCTGATTAACAATGACAATAACTGAATAACTAACTTGCTTAGTTGAACTGAGATTAGTATTTCTGAATTGGTTCATTTTAAAGGTTAAATGTGAGGTTGCTTTCATTGTCAAATATTAAAGCTTCTTTTTCACGTCCAAATGTGCTTGTGAGTGTCATGTCATGGCTATTTTTACAAAAAAAGATGCATTTTGGTGTAAGAAAGTTGAGAACTATCCATACTTTTGACATCTGCCTGAGCTCTCTGGGTCCCACATCACAGTGTCCTTCTGCCAGTTCTTTAGCAACTGCTGCTCGAACAACAGCAGCTCCAACCTCCGCTGTTATATCTCAAATACTGCAATCGTAAGTAGGTCATAGCAAAAACAAATTAGTAGAGGTTACTTTACCTTTATTTTACTAATTCATTCATAGGATGTCCCCAAATGGAGAAATATTTTCTTTGCAAATTTTACAAGACTTGGTTAGGAATATATGATGAGTAAATCCAATTCAGGGATATATTGATGAGTAGATCCAATCATCTGACCCATGAAATCAGATGTCTGATTTTTTAATTATGGATACTTTAAATAAAGAGAAAAGGAAACTTGATTGTAGTATTAGTCATACAGTCAAAACAATTTGAAAAGGCTTTGAGGTTCACACACTCCACAAGGTTAGAGTCAGATCCAATATCAATGGGTATGTAGTATTTGCATAATGCAAACTAACCTGATTAGTGATTATTGATCATGCTTTAACAAGCTATATCCAAAACCTATTGACAAGAGAACGACTTTCCGTGCTGCTATTAGGTGTGCACATTTAAGGTAATAGGTTGAACCTTACCCACTAGAAGAAAATACATGTATATGAGCTAGCTATGAAGCACCGACACATATGTATAGGATATTGGACATGGACATGGACATGGACGTGGTGGGGACACATATGGGATATGCTACATGATGTGTCCATTTTTTAGGGGACACAATAGGGACAACTAGGGTCTTAATTTAATCTTTAAAGCTAATTTGGGGGTTATATTATAATGCTTGGAAGTTGGAAACATGGGAGTTGAATTTTAAAATATAGATAAAGAACTCATATCAAACTATCAACAACGCAATATATATCTAACCACAAGTGCGAAATTGAGAAATTGGCTTCTAATGATCTTTGGAGCCTAACGCAAAAATATATCTAGTCTCTAGATAATTTACATTTAGTATTATATATATATATATGTTAAATTGGTGTTGGTTTTCATTAATTTTAGTTGTTTGTGAATGTAATAGTTACGTACATAGAAAACAAAAATATATAAAGCAATTATATTTTTTTTGTCATATCCTCGCCTTGTGACCGTGTCTGTGTTCTGATTTTTTTGAAATTGGCATGTTCCATGTTCTTGTCTGTATCCATATCAGTATCAATATTCATGCTTCCTAGTGAGCTAGTGTCCAATTGATTTCCAAATACGTATGAAAAGGTGATCCGTGCTTCCTAGTGAGCTAGTTTCCAAGTGACTTACAAATATATATGAAGATTTTAATGTTCCAATGGAGCTAAGAACAACAATACCTTCTCGTAGGAGGATACAAAATAGCCCTCTGAATCTCTTCGTCTACAACACATGAAACAAGGCTACAGAGAAAAAATATATTAGCAAAAGTTAGTTGATACTGGGTTCAACACCATGCAACATTTTTCCTCCTCTATCAAAAATTGAACCAATAACTATATAATTTAATCAACAATAATTAAGCAAGTATAAACCAATAATTACAGAATACAAGTCTGGCAGGAGATGGATGCACCTCTAGCCCCAACACTCTTTTTATAGCACTCAAAAGGACTCTTTCAGACCCAACACACCAAACGAGCATATGGCCTTACTTTATTCTTTACTTCATATGACTCGCTTACAACACTATAGATACAGCAACACACATGATGGCAGTAACAAGTGCCACCTCATTGAATGAGGGCATAGTTAATAATCCAATAAGAATGGATGTGCACGGCACTAATCCGTAAAATGCTATGTTAGAACAAAGAACGAAGTGGTCGAATTGTGTAATATATACCATTCAGAAATTGCTTGCGACAATCCATCTGAAATCAAACAAGCACTTGAGAGAAGAGCTCTCATTCCAATCCTGAATCAAGTCAAAAAGGTTTACAATAGTAGTCATAAAAAACTAAGCACAATATATCAGTGACGTGAACATTTGAACATTAGCACTAACCCAGGAAACATAAACATGTTATTTGCTTGATTTACAAGACCCACTTTTCCATTCCCTGACAAGTATATGATTGGCGAAGGTCAGAGTAATTGGACAACACACTAAAGAAGACAGGTATATAGAAACTATAGAACTGTTGGTTACATTGGCTAC
The DNA here is from genome assembly GCF_055761805.1 of Camellia sinensis. Classification (NCBI taxonomy): domain Eukaryota; kingdom Viridiplantae; phylum Streptophyta; class Magnoliopsida; order Ericales; family Theaceae; genus Camellia; species Camellia sinensis. The sequence goes on from NC_138962.1 coordinate 180,540,223, forward strand.
ATAGTGAGAGTAGAGTGAGAACAATTAATTTATTGATACTGTGCAAGAACACTCCACAACGATTAGCACCAATATAAAGAAACCATACCAAGGTCAACATTTTTGAAAGGGCTCCCCGCTTGCAAAAACTATATTTTCTCCAGCATGATTGAAAGCATCAACAGCAGTGCATTCAGCTGTACCAGTTAACATGGAAAGGCGATGTTCAATAGAGAAATAGAGCATTCCATAAATAAAATACAGATAATTTAGAAGGCTTGAAGGATGAACCATTCATCATCGGATTTGACATTGCAAAAATGGCAGGTTTAGGGGAATTTGACTCTCGCATGGCCTTAAGCACCTGATTTATCAAAGAAGACAAACGCTTTACCAAGCTCAAAAAGAGGATACACTTTGCCTGTAACGCCCTCAAAATAACAACATTAAACCCATCAGATAAGACATGCATTTACATATAAACTAACCACATTCTTTTATTCATTAGAGTTCCATTACATAGGTATTACATGTTAACATCAAAACAAAATGCCCTACGGGCTTACAGCTTTCCAAGTTAACACTTGGTTACAACAAAAGAGTACTAACTCGTTTACGCATTAAGTCCTTGGCTTGAAGTTACATGTAATACATCAAAAGTTAAGCGACAAAAGTATGTCCGCCTCTAGCCTCCCAGCTATGTCCTTGGAGGTGGCATGCTACCTGTACCTGAAAATGATATTCCCATATAGGGTGAACCACAGCCCAGTAGAAATACACTAAACCAACCATGAACAATGACTAAAAGATTAGCAATTGATAGATGGCTAACACAGATACATTCACATAAATTACACATTTATGTCATACAACTTATGAGTCTAAGTTACCTTTCATTTTCCCTTTTTCAACAGATAAGCATGCTAGCTCTATCATCATTTCCACAGATATGTATAAAAACTATATCCCACATTCAGATAAGCATATAAGCTATATCCACATTCTCAACAGATATGTATAACAACAATATCCCACATTCACAGATAAGCATATAAGCTGTATCCACACTTTACCAAGATAGGCATATAAGCTCTATCTTCACTTCTCTAGACAAGCATATGAGCTATATCTACGGAGTTCATCCCCTATCTTCTCCTAACACTATCCGGTTTAGAGGTACATCCCCTATCTTCCCTTAAACCGCGGAGTACATCCCCCATCTCCTCCTCTACACATAACGTATATAAACACATTGGTTCTATATACAATCACTCAATACATACAGTTAATGTATTCTATCAATCGTCAAATCCATGACACATTTCATTGATTAGTTTCAGTTTGCCTAATCATCATGCATTGTCTACAACAATCACGACTATCCTCCACCGATAGCCCAAAGCAGTTATTTCTAAACAGAAAATAAATGCACAATGGATATTCAATCAACATTCCATTTCCTCATTCCTCACAATTAATTATCTCAATTAATTAAACAATGTAATTAGGTCAATTCCCCTAATTAACATTTCAACCCTTAGGTCCCATTTTCATCAATGATTCAACATCTATTCCATTTCTCTATGCCAAACATGCATCTAGGTTTATTGTGAATAAAACCCCAACTTTTGTAAAATCACACAAAAGCCCCAAACTTTCACAAAATTACCAAACCAACCCCAACATCTCAAAATACCAAAATTTAAAGACAAAATCCATAGAGAGGAGTAGGGTATCCCTACCTCGAAGTTTGAGCCAAAAAGGAGATGAAGACTCGAAGATCAACTTGCTCCAAATCCAAACTTTTTCAGATTAAAACAAAGCTCTCAACGTCCTCTATCTTTTTAACAAAGGCCCTAGGCTAGATTCACACTCTAGGGAGATCAATTCTTAGAGAGAGTGTCAGTTTAGAGAGAGAGTGTGCCGGATCAAGGGTTTGAAAGAAAAATAAAGTGAAAAAGTGATGTTTCAAAACGCTACTGTCCGCTGATATAAAACACTCTCGCTCGAGCGAAGACTTGGTCGCTCGAGTGACCAGACACAGAAACTCTCGCTCGAGCCAAGGAACTCTCGCTCGAGCCAAAAACTCAGAAGTGCGCTCGAGCTAGGGAATGCTCGCTCGAGCCAACAACTCAAACCCTCAGGTCTGCAACCAGAAGCACGCTCGAGCGACAGATCTCTCGCTCGAGCGAAGAACAAACCAGACCGCTTGAGCCAAGAAAAGCTCGCTCGAGCCAAGAAACACAACTCTCAGGTCCAGAACCAGACGCCATCACTCGCTCGAGCGAAGCCACTCTGGCTCGACCCACCAGACACAAACTCAACACTCGCTCGAGCGACCAACTCCTCGCTCGAGCGAAGGTCCAAAAATCTGGTCAGCAACACTAGGCTCCCAAACACAACCAACCTGAAACAAACCTGCCCAACACATCCTATAACTCAATAAACAAAGTAAAGAGGATGCAAACTAGATAATAAACAACTACCAACATCCACGGACACATGTCCGGATCACTGTACAACAAGGGTAAACCCGGGATCGCTATATTGCCATTGTTGTGCTTAGTGCCCTACAGGTAGACACTAAGTGGAGAACGGGTTTTCAAACATAGCCCGCCAAAGTTACTTGTCAAGTAATAGGTATTTCAGAACGAGATCTACCTATACAGTAATGGTAATTAATTATGAAAAAAGCCAAAATTGTGCATTAAAGGATTAGTAAATTGAGGGAAAAACACCCATAAAAGTAGAGTAAACAAAGTGTCGTCAAACACAAGAGGATAATTAAAAAAGAACGAGGTTTGATGCAGTAACAAAGAACGTAATTGCCATGGATTTAACTGAGGTATTGCTCTATAGAGAGCATTTTGGGAAAATATTCATGTAGTCAACTCCAAGAGGTTAAAATTAGGTCTTTGTTGAGTTGAGCCAAGTGGATTTAACTAATAGTGATGACAGCAAATGACATCTTGATGAGGTATGCTCCTTTATCCTAATAATAAATAATTGTAAGTTTTTTTTATAAGAATTGGATTATTTAGTGGAAGCTGGGAAAAAGTAAAATGATAATAGGGTTAATGAAGACCATCTCTAAAAGGTATCGCGTACATCTAGGAAACAAGAACAAACAAACTTGCAAAGCAAAGGAGTTCTTTTTTTTTTTGGGGGGGGGGGGGGAGGGGGGGAATGCTAATGTATCAACTAATACCATTTATCAACAACTAACCAAATAAATAGTACAGAACAACATGCCTTTCCAAATAAAACTAAGCCAACTTCACTGATTCATTATGCTTCATTTGAAAGTAATGAAGGACAAAGCAAACTTAAGGGGCTGCCCACCTGCTCATTGAAGACACTGCTAACTCCAGACAAACCAAGAAGTACATGAGGCTTGACTTTTTTAACCTAAACAAAATCCATTCCCCACAATTAGTTTTTCTAAATTATGAAAGCATACACAATGTTCTGAAAGATAACAGCAAACATCCTTGAACCAATTGCACACACCCAAGAAGCAAGCTAAGCAACCAAAGGTTTCTTTTCCACACAATATCAATCTATTATCAGCCTTGCATCAACATAGGCTGCCAAAAAACACTCCAGTAAGATTTACCACTTTAACGAGATTTGCTCCCTCCCTAAGTCCCAAACCCTTGATCTCCCCAGGGGCTTTAGCAAATGGTGCAGCTGCTGGATCAACACCCTTCCTCTTCGTTGTAATGAGACCCTGCCTTTAAACCAGTACTTTCTCAAAAAAAGATGAACCAAAAGTCCAATGGGTTCCCAGAAAATGTAAATGAAACGATAAAGTTCAGATTGCCATATTATGAGTTTTTCTTCTCATTCCAATGCAGATTCATTCCCACAATGCATTCAGTTACATGCAGATAAGTAATTGATTATCATTACTTTGAAAAAAAAGGTGAAATTCAGTTGATAACACTAAAAAAAAATTAGAAAAATATCCTTTACAAATATGTTCAAACATATGTTCTCCACATTTTATTAGAAGATAAATACCCGGTAACACATAATAAAGGCTAATATGGTAATTGACATTAAGAACAAAAAAGTTAGAGAGCAAGTAATATCTATAGAACCACACATCTTTATCAAGTAGGAAAAATAGAGGATTTGCTTCAACTCCTGCAATTCTTGAAACAGCCAGTGCAACCATGTTAAAAACACCAAGCTCTGCACTGAAAGACAAAAAAAGAATGAGAAGATGCAACTCACAGCTGATATTACCAACCACCCTAAACCATAAAGAAGTAACACTTAAACCAGGAGTACAGCCATTGCAGTTGAACTTCATCATTACCTTCCAGCTCCAACTATAACTATCTTTTGGTTCACAAAGTCAGTCAATGGTCGATCTTGTGCCCTTACAGTTCCAAGCAGTCCTGCCAGTGCAACACCAGCATTTCCCTATACAACATGATGACAAGCGACAAAAATGTCATTATAATAGAGTCACCCTTAACAATCTTAAAGTACTTTGCTTAATTATATTCTTTACTATTTCCATGGAGAATAGCAGAATAAAACACCAAGTATTCACCTGTATGTCATTATTGAACATGCAGAACCTTTTTTTGATACAGTTGCAGTCTTTCAAAAGCCCACTTCATTTGAAAATCCTCAAACTGATAATATTCGCCAAACATCAAGTAATCAGTATGATATTGGTTACATATCAAACAAGATGTCATATTTCTGAAAGAACTAAACCTGCCCAATAGCCTTGGGCCAACAGGAGTGAATTGCCTCCATAAATTCATCAACAATTGATAGATACTCCTCTCCTTCCAACCAAGGTTGCCGAAGTCCCAAATCTGTCAAAGCAAAATCAAGTGAAAAATAAATCCTCACGAAGTTTGTCGGAAAAAAATGGGTTTACTAGCAGTTATACGGTCTACTTACTCTGCTTACAGACTAGAAAATATGGAGAACAAAATAGAGTATATTCAGCATAAATGAATGTTAAGAATGGATAAGCATGAATGAACTTCAATGTTTAAAATTGTTGGAAGTCCAACCTAAGGTGTAAGTAATGAAATTTAACAAGGGAAATCCTACTTCATACAAGTAAATAGTCACTAATTTCAAATCTGAGAGGTTCATGATGTCTTTCTTACAAAATGAGAAATTATGAAAATAATTGACAAGAAACAATTGTAAACAAGAAAAGATTAGACTTGAAACCTTCGTGATGATGGAAATTAAATGGAAATCAATATTACAACACATGGAAGTATAGCCTTTTTATACAACTCCATTTATTTTGTTTTATTTTTTGATAAAGAATATACAACTCCAGTTGAATGATAATAATTTGCTTGTAATAACTAGACACTCTTGGGCTTTATATGTACACTTATGTACTGTCAGATGACCACATGGTTGTTTCCATAATTCCATGGTTTCTATTTTCAGTGCATTTTCGTTTCTAGTTTCTTTAGGAAAGGTCATCCCAAAAAACAAAGATATATATGCAGGTACATATCTAATGGGGTGATTCTTATTTACATCTCTAGTTTTGTTAGACTTTAACTTCAAGTTATGTTGGATCTAAATTTGAATTCACACCATAAAGAGTAATATTAAATAATTAAATCTTAGAAGTTTTATCCATGTTAAAGTTGATTCTAAGTATTAGTTATGATTCTCTTTCGAAAGCACTTCTAGATCTGCAATTAGCACCCTCAACAAAATGAAGAGTTTAATTCTATCAGGATTCAATGTCTTCTAGTTGAATTCAAGTGAAGAGAAATGAAAAATATACAAAGTGCCACATCCACTTCTATATTAGTTTGATTATATAATATTTTTCAAAAAAAAAAATTTATTGTTGCTTTCATCAGCAAGGACTTTAGCAGTTCTGCCGAAACCCATTTCAGAGTCACTGAACATCCCTACATCATAATTTTTAATATAAAGTCACACTAAGACAGTCAAATATGGCCTAGGACAGGTTGCCTGACAATCAAATTTTGAGCAATTTTCGGGATGCATTAGATCAATCCATATTTTTCTATTGCTTTATAAACAAAAAAGATCCTATGCTAGCCTAGTCACTTTGTCTCAAGTACATTACTCAATCAGGGTAATTTTATTTACATATATTACACAATCAGCACCAATGAAGCTTTATAGTCTAATTATCATAGTTCATTTGTATAGTACCCTCAAAAGATGACAACAAATACTTGTCCAGGCTCATAGCAACTTCATTTGACAAGAATATTCCACTGAGAAGATTTTTCTAGGTTTATTCTCAGAATCATCAGATATGAACATGTATACCTCCATCAGCAAAACACTTAATATTATATGTACAAAGGAACAAGCATGTTGCTTAAAACATGTGTATATGACGGAAAAATAACAGATATTGAGAAAGCGAACAACCAAATGAAGGAGATGCATGAAACTTCAATTATCACAAAGCAACTTCACCTCTCCTCTCTGCATGTGTGAAAAGAGAGAGAGAGAGAGAGAGAGAGAGAGAGAGAGAGGGAGGCATCCAATATTGCAGTATTCAAGGCCTATTACAGTCTGTAAAAGGGATAATAATCAATTATGTTAAAGAGCAAGTGATCTGGTTGAATATATTCAAAGTCAATATAAAGATGGTCTTCAAGAAGCTTTTGATTGTTGGTACCAACATCAAGCATAGCTAGAAGTATCTGTCATTGATGAATGCAGCTAGATTGGTATAGAAGAAAGCAGAATGAAAGGGTAAAAAGTTAGTCCAAAACTGGATATATAATATAAGATAATAAATATCATAGTTACTAGTATCTTTGAGATCAGGTGGACAAGAAATTACTGTCAGTTCTTCATGCATCTAGCCTTCTATCTCATATATATGCACTTTCATCAATATAGTATCCACATTGATGAAAAATAGCCAATAGAAATATGTTTTGCAAAGCATGAAAACATATCAACATAACCAACATATAAGCAAGCATAGGTACCCTTCTCTACATATGATACATGCAATAACAATGTGTGCATTAATGTGAGTCAGCCCAGTATTAATGTGTGTATTTACTTGTCAGTGTGCACAAGTGGTTATGCATTGACGCACACTTGTATACCAATTTTATTTTAGTGTACACACTTGTTTGTGCTATGCCTACATGAACCTGTACATAATAAAGAGAGATGAGTAGAGCATACTCTCTGTGGGTTGATACCACCAGTAGCGACATACATATCAAGTTTTCCAATGGGTATTCCAATTCCCTGGACCCAGTGTTTTTAAAGGCTCAAGGCGCACTAAGGCGCTAAAGGTCTCTCGGGGCCTAGGCACATGGCGCAAGGGGAGGCGCGGCCTTTGTTGAAGCAAGGCGCACAATCTTAGTAAAAAATAGATAAATTAACATAGACTAATTGTCACGCCCTCAAAATAAACCCAAAATATATATATACAATTGACATGCATTATTTAAAGAAAACAATTTATTAATTCATTCATCAGAGTATTACTAAATAAAAGCATTACATGTAACATCGAATAAAATGCCCTGCAGGCTTACATCTTTCCAAGCCAACACTTGGATACAAAAAGATGAGTTCTAACTCAATACAAGAAAAGCCCTAGGCTTGGATGTTTACATGTACTAATAAATAAAGACAATTAACTAAAGATAGTCTTCAAAATCCAAGTCCCTTCCAAGCTAAGTCCTTGGAGGTAGCTTATCACCTGAACCTGAAAATGATGTTCCCATATAGGGTGAGCCACAGCCCAGTAGAAATATACTAAACCACATATAAGCAATGAATAAAGCAATAGCATTCAACAGATGGTTAACCAAGATAATCAATTACTCCATTTTACAGTCTCATGACACTATTGTCTAAGACACGTTTTACTTTCCAATTTTATCAACAAGGCTCAGAACCTGGCCAAACTTACAACAGTGAATTACATATATCATATTCACATCCTTCCAATATCAACAACAAATGAGACTCAAGCTCAAATCAAAACACTTCATACTTCCAGATTGATACACATTTTAGTGCTGTATCAATAGAACACTTCTATATAAATAAGCACACATAAAAGTGATGCTAATGGAGTCCATCCCCTATCTCCTCCCAAACAAAATCCGGTTTAGAGGTCCATCCCCTATCTTCCCCTAAACCGTGGAGTGCATCCCCTATCTCCTCCCACACAAAACAATATATGCAAATGCAATGCTCAATCAATACACGTATTTTCTGTATCAATGCAATAGTCAAAATTAATGACTTAACCAATGTGATTAGTTTCAGTTATTCCTAATCCACATGCAATGTCTACAACAATCACGACTATCCTCCACCGATAGCCCAAAACAGTTATTTCTAAACTGAAAATAACTATATCAACAATTCAATAGACAAATGATTCAAATTATCCAACTACGCCATTTAATCAATGAATTTCCCAATTCCATGAATCAATTATACAAATTAATTAAATAATACAACTAGAGTTTTTCCCAAAATTTACCAAAGTATTCCCAACATATCAAAATACCAAGACTTAGAACAAAACCTATAAAATGGAGTAGGAAATCCCTACCTCGAAGAAATAGCCCCAAAAGAGAAAATGGAGATGAAAGCCCAAACTCCAAAGTGCTCCAAACTACCAACAATTCAGATTAAATGGAAGCCCTCGACCCACTCTACCTTTTTAATAAAGGATCTAAGGTAGAAACTCACTCTAAGTAGATCAATCCTAAGAGAGAAGGTGTGCAGAGGGAGAGAGAACTCGTACCTAGGGTTTTGGAATCTGAAAGGGAATGAAAAACTGATCTGAAACACATTGCTGCCTATTTAAACCTGACAGGCTCGCTCGAGCGAAGACCTGGTCGCTCGAGCGACCAGACACAGAAAAGATACGCTCGAGCCAAGAAAACCTTGCTCGAGCCAACAACCCAAAAGCTCGCTCGAGCGAAAGAAAACTCGATCGAGCGAAGAACTCAAACCCTCAGGTCTGTAACTAGACTCACGCTCGAGCGAAGGAACTATTGCTCGAGCGAAGAAGCGAAGAAAAGCTCGCTCGAGCCAAGAATGCAAAGCTACAGGTCCAAACCAGACGCAAGCTCTCGCTCGAGCTACCAAACCCCGGCTCGAGCGAAAAACCAAAAAACATCTCGCTCGAGCGACAAACTCCTCGCTCGAGCGAAGATCCAAAATTCTGGACAGCAACACTTGGTTTCTAAACCCAACCAACCTGAAACAAACCTGCCCAACACTTCCTATAAGTCCAAATGAGCAAATAAGGGACAACAACAACAATTATACAATGACAGAATCTACGGGACCTAAGTCCGGATACAATAATCAAACGGGAAAAGACCGGGGTCGCTATAACCTCCCCCCCTTCGAAGAATTTCGTCCCCGAAATTAAGCAAAAGTTTTTGAAAACAGATTCCTTTTTTTTTTTGACAATTCATTAGTAAACATCTTGACTCAAAACTGGTTATTTCATCTCTTTATCAAGAGGCATCTCACAATATATACATAAAACGACATATATTTCAACCTGTATCATTATTATGCATTATTCCTTCCAATGTTAGCCATCCCCATATCATATTTAATTGCATGATATATACAGCATGATATATACAACACACTCAGCAATGTAATCAACGTATGCAATGCTATACTAAACTTCTATAATGAAGCAAATTTCAAGATACACCCATTTACTAAAACATACTCAACGTTTTACAACTTAAGACATACAATAAGCTCTTAAGTTCAACAATATTACAAAATCTAAATACAAGATTACAAATTAATAAACATGTCCGGGTATTTTTCGCGGACTTCCAATTCACGCTCCCAAGTGGCTTCCTCTACTCCGTGATGTTTCCACAAAACTTTGACCAAAGGGATGGTTTTGCCTCGCAAAACTTGATCCCGCCTATCCAAGACTCGAATCGGTCTCTCCTCATATGAAACATCCTCATCAACCACTAAATCGGTCCATTCCAACACATGTGATGGATCTGGCTCATACTTCCGAAGTATACTCACATGAAACACGTCATGTACTCCGGACAACTGCGGTGGCAAAGCTAAACGATAGGCAGCCTCGCCAATCCTCTCAAGGATTTCAAACGGACCAATGAACCGAGGGGACAACTTCCCGCTCTTCCCAAATCTCATCAAACCCCGTCTAGGTGATATCTTCAGAAAGACATGATCACCCACCTCAAACACCAAAGGTCTCCTCCTACGGTCGGCATAAGATTTCTGACGACTCTGTGCTGTAACAAGCCTCTTACAGATAAGCTCAACTTTCTCCGTCATTTCCCTCACCAACTCCGGACCCAACAGAGGTGCATCACCCACCTCGGCCCAACACATAGGAGATCTACACGGTCGGCCATACAAGGCCTCAAATGGAGCCATACCGATACTAGACTGGAAACTGTTGTTGTAGGCAAACTCCACCAACGGCAAGTGCCTCTCCCACGATCCACTAAAATCTAGAACAAAACCCCGAAGCATATCCTCAAGGATCTGAATAGTACGCTCGGACTGCCCGTCAGTCTGAGGATGATAAGCCGTGCTAAAGGTCAACTTAGTGCCTAAGGCACTCTGCAAACTCTGCCACAACCTGGCAGTAAAACGAGGATCTCTATCTGAGATGATCGTCACTGGAACCCCGTGTAACCTCACTATATCCCGAATGTACAAATCGGCAAGATGATCTACCGAATCTCTCACGCGCATAGGAATGAAATGAGCCGACTTAGTCAACCGATCTACAATCACCCAAATAGCATCACTACCCCGCTGAGTCCTCGGAAGACCCACAACGAAGTCCATAGTGACGTGTTCCCACTTCCACTCGGCAATAGGCAAGGGTTGCAACAAACCCGCTGGCCTCTGATGTTCGGCCTTCACTTGTTGACAAGTAAGGCACTTAGATACGAAAGCTGCCACATCTCTCTTCATACCCCGCCACCAGAACTGACGACCCAAATCCCGGTACATCTTAGTGCCTCCCGGAAGCACCGCAAGGCGTGAATGATGAAAAACTCGGAGTACCTCCTCTCGACAAGACTCTGGCACAAACAGACGGTCTCGGTATCTCACACTCAGGTCGGGATACACCGTCAAACCCTTCTCAACCTTCCCACCGGAAATCTTCTCACGGAGAGATTCTACCTCAAGGTCACCTCTCTGAGCCTCTAACACTCGAGTCACAAGTGTAGGCTGTGCAACAATAGAAAACAAGGCCGCAGCCTCAACGGATTCGCCCAAAAGTAAATCAAACTCCCCAAGTGCACTCAACATCTCCCATTCTCGGATGGCTATACTAGCTATGACACCAACATGTTTTCTGCTAAGGGCATCGGCCACCACATTGGCCTTTCCCGGATGATAATGCAACTCAAAGTCATAATCCTCTATGAACTCCATCCACCTCCTCTGCCTCAAGTTCAAGTCTTTCTATGTAAACAAATATTTCAGACTCTTATGATCCGAGAATACCTCAAATTTCTCACCATAAAGATAATGCCTCCAAATCTTCAAGGCAAATATCACAGCTGCTAACTCTAGATCATGCATAGGGTAATTTTGCTCGTGAATTTTCAACTGACGTGAGCCATAGGCAACTACTTTTCCTTCTTGCATCAACACACAACCCAGACCCTCTCGTGAAGCGTCACAATAGACTGTATAACCCAACCCTCTCTCTGGAATAATCAATACTGGAGCGGTGGTCAGTCTAACTTTCAACTCCTGAAACGACTTTTCACAAGTCTCACTCCATACAAATTTGACTCCCTTTCGAGTCAATCTAATCAAAGGCGAAGCTAATCTGGAGAAATCTTTCACAAACCGACGGTAATACCCAGCTAATCCCAGAAAACTGCGGATCTCAAATACACTCTTAGGCTGTGCCCAATCCTGCACTGCCTCTACCTTGGATGTATCAACAGACACTCCTTTCCCGGATACCACGTGGCCTAAGAATTTGACTTCCCTCAGCCAGAACTCACACTTCCCAAACTTGGCATACAGCCTATGGGCTCTAAGTAACTCAAGCACCACCCTCAAGTGTGCCTCATGCTCCTCCTCAGATGGCGAATAGATAAGGATGTCGTCCACAAAAACGACAACAAACCGATCCAAGAATTCCCGGAAGATCCGGTTCATCAAGTCCATAAAGACTGCCGGTGCATTGGTGAGCCCGAATGGCATCACCAGAAACTCATAATGGCCATACCGCGTACGGAATGCCGTCTTCGGAATATCCTCTTCCCTGACCCTCAACTGGTGGTAACCCGATCTCAAGTCTATCTTAGAGAAACAACGGGAACTCTTCAACTGGTCAAACAGGTCATCTATACGGGGCATAGGGTACTTATTCTTGACCGTAGCCCGATTCAACTTCCGGTAATCTATACAAAGTCTCAAAGCACCACCTTTCTTTTTAACAAAGAGGGCCGGTGCTCCCCACGGCGAAACACTAGGACGTATAAAGCCCTTGTCTAGTAACTCCTGGAGCTGAATCTTCAACTCAACTAATTCGGCTGGGGCAAAACGATAAGGTGCCATGGAAATCGGCGCCGTGCCGGGCACTAGGTCAATAGAGAACTCAATCTCCCGATGCGGTGGCAAACCAACAAGATCCTCGGGAAAGATGTCCGAGTATTCACAAACCACCCTTGGTAACACAATCTGAGTCTCATTATCCTCACTAATCGAAAGGTTAGCAAGTAGACCACTAAGCTCACTTCGTCCTCGCGGAACATACCCCGGTGGCAACACATCACCGACCCGGTCCCCCAGAAAATGAAAATACTCTCCGCTCACGGTACAACAAGTGACCCTCTGGCGGTAGCAATCAATAACTGCCCGGTATGACGATAACCAGTCCATACCCAAAATAACATCGAAACCCCTCATAGGCATAACTACAAAGGAAAATGGGATTCTATGATAATCAACCTCTATATCACAACCCCTAACACCTTGTTTCAAGATCAATTCACCCCCAAGAGGTGACACTACACATATAGGAGATGCTAACTGTGCTAACTCCAACTCCGAAACAGATGCAAATGCAGCAGACACAAAGGAATGAGATGCACCCGTATCAATCAAAACATTAGCAACCGAGTTGCAAAACAAAAAGGTACCTCTCACAACTGATGGTGCTGGCACAAGATCCTGCGCGGTAACAGCATACACGCGCCCAGACGACCTCTGATCAACTTGCTCACCCCTAGGAGCATAGGATTGCTGCACCGACTGGGACGATGAAGCCCCCTGATTGGCCCTCGAGGCCTGACCCGACTGAGCTGGCTGCTGACCCTGAATCGGCCTCAAACCAGATGCACCAGGTGTGCCACCCAACTGCGGGCAATACCTCTTCATATGCCCTGGCTGACCACACTGATAACACGAGAGTGGCTGGCCTCTACCCTGGCTCTGACTCTGAGATCGAGCCGAAGATGATGCTGCTCTCTGCACTCCTCCTCTCTGAGGACAAACTGGAGACTTGTGGCCCAGCTGGCCACACTTGAAACAGGTAATGTCTCCCTGACTGCCTTTCCCCGAACTAGCACTCGGCACAGGAAAAGTCGATCTGGAAAAGCTACCCTGAGACTGCTGAGGATTAAAACCCTTCTGTCTCCTACCATCACTCTGACCGTCCTGACTCCTCTTGGAGCCCTTCTGTCCTTCCTCCTCTTCCTGTATCATGATCTCCATATGGGCTGCAGCATCAACCATACGCCCATAATCCCGAATCATAGTTCCCCCAACTCTCAGCTTGAGGCCACGCCTCAACTTCTTCTCAAACTCAATACAGTGGCGTTCCTCTGACGCCACCAACTCAGGTGCAAACCTGGACAAGCTAGTAAATGCAGCCTCAAACTCGGCCACAGAAGAACTCGACTGCTTAAGCTGACAAAACTGGTCTCGCAGCTTCTCCCTGACTGCTGGAGATAAGAACTTCTCCTGGAAAGCATTCACAAAAGCCTCCCATGTAGCTCCTATACGACCCTTAGTGAACTTCCACCACTGACCCGCATCCCCTTTCAACTGAAAAGATGCCAAGGTCACTTTCAACCCCTCGTCTTCGATGCCAAGCATCTCAAACGTCTTCGTTGTCTGTTCGAGCCATTCATCTGCCTTAAGCGGCTCTTTAGGATCACCCACAAATTCATCCGGGTTAGACCGGAAGAACTCCCTTTTCAGAAAGGAAGGTCCTGCATCTACAGCAACATCCCGAGCTTGATTCTCAGCTCTGAGGATGCCTACTGACTCCCTGAATGCCCCTGCTATCTCTCGGGCTAGAGCGTCCATAGCCTGCTGGCCTACTGGCTCGGCCACGTTGGCTTGGCCAATACCCTCCTGAACTACCGGAATCTCCTCTGGCACAGGCACCTCCTGCCTACCCGGCCTACCACGCCTACCGCGTCCTCGTCCTCGTCCTGACATCCTAATAAAGGAAACACAGACATTAGCACATTAATAGATGTGCCGAAGCTAAACACTCGCGTCCTAATGCATTGGACAACAATAATTCATTCCACGTAAGCACATAATCACATAAGCACCTACGAATTTCATTCCCGGAATAATGATAGTCCCAATGCGTTACTATAGTTCCGGTTGGAAGCAGCAGTGATCAAGTGCCTTTCCAACAAGACTATAAGAAACTCAAGGTCCAATCAACATCCTAGAAACTACATTCCATACCCACATAATCACATAAACATGTTATCACATAAGCATAAAACATTACACTAAGTCTCTATTAAACGAGACGAACCCAATGTGATACTAATCACTTCCCACGTACCCAAAGTATTCAAACCCGGTACGCTCTGATACCAAGTTGTCACGCCCTCAAAATAAACCCAAAATATATATATACAATTGACATGCATTATTTAAAGAAAACAATTTATTAATTCATTCATCAGAGTATTACTAAATAAAAGCATTACATGTAACATCGAATAAAATGCCCTGCAGGCTTACATCTTTCCAAGCCAACACTTGGATACAAAAAGATGAGTTCTAACTCAATACAAGAAAAGCCCTAGGCTTGGATGTTTACATGTACTAATAAATAAAGACAATTAACTAAAGATAGTCTTCAAAATCCAAGTCCCTTCCAAGCTAAGTCCTTGGAGGTAGCTTATCACCTGAACCTGAAAATGATGTTCCCATATAGGGTGAGCCACAGCCCAGTAGAAATATACTAAACCACATATAAGCAATGAATAAAGCAATAGCATTCAACAGATGGTTAACCAAGATAATCAATTACTCTATTTTACAGTCTCATGACACTATTGTCTAAGACACGTTTTACTTTCCAATTTTATCAACAAGGCTCAGAACCTGGCCAAACTTACAACAGTGAATTACATATATCATATTCACATCCTTCCAATATCAACAACAAATGAGACTCAAGCTCAAATCAAAACACTTCATACTTCCAGATTGATACACATTTTAGTGCTGTATCAATAGAACACTTCTATATAAATAAGCACACATAAAAGTGATGCTAATGGAGTCCATCCCCTATCTCCTCCCAAACAAAATCCGGTTTAGAGGTCCATCCCCTATCTTCCCCTAAACCGTGGAGTGCATCCCCTATCTCCTCCCACACAAAACAATATATGCAAATGCAATGCTCAATCAATACACGTATTTTCTGTATCAATGCAATAGTCAAAATTAATGACTTAACCAATGAGATTAGTTTCAGTTATTCCTAATCCACATGCAATGTCTACAACAATCACGACTATCCTCCACCGATAGCCCAAAACAGTTATTTCTAAACTGAAAATAACTATATCAACAATTCAATAGACAAATGATTCAAATTATCCAACTACGCCATTTAATCAATGAATTTCCCAATTCCATAAATCAATTATACAAATTAATTAAATAATACAACTAGAGTTTTTCCCAAAATTTACCAAAGTATTCCCAACATATCAAAATACCAAGACTTAGAACAAAACCTATAAAATGGAGTAGGAAATCCCTACCTCGAAGAAATAGCCCCAAAAGAGAAAATGGAGATGAAAGCCCAAACTCCAAAGTGCTCCAAACTACCAACAATTCAGATTAAATGGAAGCCCTCGGCCCACTCTACCTTTTTAATAAAGGATCTAAGGTAGAAACTCACTATAAGTAGATCAATCCTAAGAGAGAAGGTGTGTAGAGGGAGAGAGAACTTGTACCTAGGGTTTTGGAATCTGAAAGGGAATGAAAAACTGATCTGAAACACGTTGCTGCCTATTTAAACCTGACAGGCTCGCTCGAGCGAAGACCTGGTCGCTCGAGCGACCAGACACAGAAAAGATACGCTCGAGCCAAGAAAACCTTGCTCGAGCCAACAACCCAAAAGCTCGCTCGAGCGAAAGAAAACTCGATCGAGCGAAGAACTCAAACCCTCAGGTCTGTAACCAGACTCACGCTCGAGCGAAGGAACTATTGCTCGAGCGAAGAAGCGAAGAAAAGCTCGCTCGAGCCAAGAATGCAAAGCTACAGGTCCAAACCAGACGCAAGCTCTCGCTCGAGCTACCAAACCCCGGCTCGAGCGAAAAACCAAAACAACATCTCGCTCGAGCGACAAACTCCTCGCTCGAGCGAAGATCCAAAATTCTGGACAGCAACACTTGGTTTCTAAACCCAACCAACCTGAAACAAACCTGCCCAACACTTCCTATAAGTCCAAATGAGCAAATAAGGGACAACAAAAACAATTATACAATGACAGAATCTACGGGACCTAAGTCCGGATACAATAATCAAACGGGAAAAGACCGGGGTCGCTATACTAATCATTCATAGTACTAAGACAATTTTCTACGCAACAAATTTAATAAATGGAAAATAATTTCAGTGTAATGTAATGTGTGATTAATTAATTATTTGTAATTTTTTTTCCTAACAGAGAGATCTCATCAAAGGCTACTAGGGATTGGGGTATACAGATAATATAAAAAAAAATCCACTATCTCACATGCAAATTTTATTTATTTATTTTTATGAGAGCTCTACCTAAGAGGTGTCCTAACTCTAGTAATAAACTTAAACTACAAACTCAAATTGCATGGTCACAGACAACTTAATTTTCATCTGTGTATTTTTCTTTACTTCAGTAATCAATCTAACCATGGTGTGTTCTCTACACACTTGGATTCAATTGTAAGAGCGACTACCTGATATAAATTGGAAAGAGCACACATAAGAAAAGTCTAAAACCATACAGCATGCCTACTTTGAAAACAATCTACTCGTCACCAGCCAAGGTTAAGCAGCTAGAAGTATGCTTAAGAATTTGGACAGCTAGATATATTGCTTGATTTGGCTTATCTACATGTCAAGTGCTTGATTTCACTAAAGATTAAAGGTGTACATGTCAAGTGCTATGATTCAGACATAATACACCAAACATCAACATAATGTATACTCTTCTTCCCACAAAATTACAACCTTAAATTTCATTTCCAGGGTATTTTGTTTTTTCTTGTTCCATTAATTAACAATTCATTGTTTACTAAAACCGTAGAAAAGAAACCAATTAACATAGATAGAAGTAATACTGCATTTACATTTTAAATATCTATTTCAAGACTCCAGTTGAGATGTAAAAATCTCCTTGCTAGAACTAAAGGAATATGAGACCTTTTACTGGGACATTAGTTGTTCCAAGACTTCTCTGCTGCGTTTTTCACCTCTATTTTTTCAAATTAATCTGTGATCCTTCCTCCATTCAATAATATATAGATTAATCAGTGGTCATTAATAAAAACATTAATTCAACTTATTTATTTTGGAAGAGAGGAATTATAAGCGTTAAATGGTGTGCTTCAAGGCCTACACCTAATACATTATGAGATCCCAAGGAGACAATGTAAATGCCATCATTGCAGCTGGATCAAATATTCTTCGTCCATCGTAAAAAAGGCCATCAAATTAAGTTTAACAGTTGAAATCTAGCACTTCATAGAATGTTTGAATGAAGTAAAAGATCATTTTTGCCAACCTAAAAGCAAGATAAACTATAAAAGCCAAAACACATGGAGCACAAAAGGTGACCTGTTTGGACTTGGAAGCTTTTGCAAGCAGCATGATGTCCCTATAGGCATGAGATGTTTGTACAGTTAGTGTAACCAATCAAGAGTCAGCAACAATCCAAGACCAGGCCAGAGACATGTTGCCCTACAAACCAAACAAGTCAAGTGTTAGTTCAACTTGTTAGGTAGATATTTTGTAAACATGTGGAGTGTATATAAGGTACTGTATCTCTGATTTTTCAATCTAATGAAAATCATTCAATTTCAATAACTTCTTCATGTGTAACATTAAGAGAGGTAGCTATAGCATGGCTAGTCTGCATATATCCATCAAGGATGAATTGATAGATTAAAAACTCAATATCCACCAATGACTTAGAGAGAATGATATATATACTCAAGGAAGCTCAAGTGGCAAATTAAGACAAATCCAAAATGGAGTGTGCTGTTAGATAATCATCAAGTTCACAAAAATAAGATTCTTCTCCATATTACAAAGAAGAAGTTCTAAGAATCAACCATTGCGGAGCTAGAAACATCCATTAAACAATTCACCACTAATATCAACCTTCAATTATACATAATTTACACTAATAAACTTGTGTAATATGCAAAACTGGATCAAGTAATTTATAGTTACCAAATTACAAATACCATAATAAAAGCAAAAACCACAATAGTTAATTTTTGACAAAAATCTAACAAATGACCGCTTGCATCACTAATACTAAAATTTCATAAATGCTCATAAAGTTAAACAATTGATTCCATAAATCATGAATGTATAATTATTTCCTTCATTAAAATTTTGAACAAATTTAATTCAGATATATCCTTTGAACATAAGGTTTGTTTAGTTAATTTAGTTGAAGAAAACAACACCCATTGTGTTTGTTGACAATTCCTTTTTAATGCCACAAGTTCTCCTCTCCTTTTTTCCCCCATTTTTTAAATTTAAGCATAAATCCTCTCCTAAACTGTCACATAATGCTGTAATCATCGCCTTGGATATTAATATAATAGTGATGTATAAGGAAGGTAACACGTGAACATCTATAAAAGAATTCAAAGAAAGAAGAAAATGAAAAATAATAACAAAAATATTCGAAGGAAAAAAAGAGTAACATGAGTATATATTAATCTCTATGCTTGATGAAATTAGTTCATATTTTTTAGTGTACAAGATTGACCGCATTTAAAATAAAATTTTCAAAAAGTCAGAATAATAATTTCAGATTTACAAATTTCCAATGGGGTCACTTGACCCAACTTTGTTATACATGGCTCTGCCCCTAAGGATCAGGGCACTACACCAACAGCTACTAAAAGAATACAAAAGGGAAAAATTTCCTAAACTAAAGACGGACAATAGGAAACTATTCCTCCAATTGTAATAAGTTAACAGAGTGCGCATGAAAGACACAAGGGCTGTTGCATGTGCAGTTACACCCAATTTTAATAGGTACCATATGCCATTTGTTTGGAACCAAATAACATGAAAAACGTAGACAACACATGAATGAAAAACTTTTTAACATGGATTTATCTTTAATATATATGAGGAACAAAATTTTCACTTGTTTCCATTGAAATGGCCGAAATGTTCCCATTTCCAAAGAGATCGCAACAAAACACTGATGGAATAATAAAATTCTGGTGTTTTCATTGAAACACATCAAAACATGGTGAAAGACACCAAAACATAGTGTGATATACAGAAAGAGTAAATTGTATCTATACAAATTTAGAAATTTTCATAATCATTTATTACTACTGCTTAAGTAAATTTTTAGACCTTATTGGAAACTTTTATTTAATAAAATTGAGTTATTTGACAATACTTAATAATTTTTAGTTCATAGTAACATTAGTTTTTTAATCCTTTTACGTGAATGGCTATATGAATATCAATTTGTTTCATTAATCAGTTATTAGGCTTTTATACATTTAGATATATTTCAATTTATATTTCCAAACATTTCTATTTTATCTTCATTTCATAAAATATTTCGGAGATATTTTTGTTTTTGTACTATTTGAAACAACACACCGAAACGAAAATTTGATCTTTGTATATATAAAATATTACTTGAAATCCAAAGACTAGGAATCATCAATTTGCTGATTCTTTGAGCATGGGTGCAAAAAAAGAAAAAAAAAAGGTAGGCTTCTACACACAAATGCAGTAGACATAACATCACACAAATTCAATTACATTATTTACAGTGTGTTAAACATCCACTAGTTCTGAATTGGGTTAGTTTGCTATGATGCTTGTTGCTCTTTCCTTCCTTTATTTGATGTAACCTCATTTCATGTTTGGTTTTTTCATCAATAAAGGTTTTTTTTTTTTTTGCTGATAAAAAAAAAAGAAACATCCACTAGTTCTGAATTGCTCAGGAGATTAAGCATATGAAATACATAACATGTTAACAATATACAAAAAATTAACAAATTGTATGTAATGTGCCCATTAAAAACTTTGATGTATAAGAATATACTCAATATTAAAATATCAACTAAAGCCAACAAGGCAACAAAGATTAATAAAATAATGTTGACTCCCCCTTTGAGCAAAATGCGCAGCATTTTTCTACTGAGTTTCAAGGGGTAAAACAATAGGAAGATACTCTACCTGTACAATTTAATAAATGACTTCATTCAACTTTTTACAACACACAAGTTATTTAGTAACCAAAATTTAAATTATAATATAGTCAAGAACACATTATATAAATGCATGTACATTTAAGCTAATGAATAATCAGTATTGATGAACTGCGAGAGTGAGTTAGTTATCAAAAGAAAAATAGGAGTTAGTTATCAAAAGAAAAATAGCAAATTGGGGTTCACTATGACAACCTATATATATGAATTGCCACCTCATACACCATACTACCCAAAAATTTTACAAACAAAAATAGTTGGGGAAGCCAAGCTCATTACATTTTCACTATATGCAACTATAGATAAATAAAAAATCACTCAACATACCTCCATGAAATTGTGAAACTATGAACATTATAAACATGAGCTTTCCCAAAGCTATATTTCCCCTAAACAAAATGAAAGGCCATATGATGCAAGTTAGGTAAAGATATTACAAAAGGAAACACCAAAATGGTTTCAACTCAAGAAAATTCTTACCAGGATTGCTCAAAGTGTACATAGGGATAACGAACAATCACTGGATGGACAGGATATCCAAGGACAAATACACCAAGTTGGAAAGAAATGAGAACTCTTCCATTTGTTGTGGTTCCCTCGAAAATAAAAGCAGATGAGGAAATCTATCGGAAAAAGCCTTTCTTTGTATTCAAATCCTTGAAAGCACATTTCTGTATCAAATAATCCCTTATAAATTGATAAAACTTAATACTCTGAATTCTTTTCATACAAAAAATGTAAAAACTCCAGGTATAAAATTAAAATTGCTTTCAGTTTTCATATTTATTAGAACAACTCACCAAAATGAAATTTGGACACCTGATATGCATATATTTGTTTGTAACTTTTTAATTACAACAACAAAAAATTTGTTTAATTTTTCTAAGCATTTGCAAACTACTTACATCGCAGCGTTTCATTCTCTTTCCTTTTTTTTTTTTTTTTTAACATTACCCTCATTTGACCAGCCAAAAAATTCTCCCTTCAACAAGAATTTGTACCAACTTAATCACTTTCAATCTAACTTTAGTATACAGGCAACAACTTAACAAATACAAAAATATTTCGTTGATGACTAGCTCAGAAAACCCAAAAAACTAATGTAACGCCCTCAAAAAAATAACATTAAACCAACATTTTAGACATGCATTGATACAATGGAAATCAACCATTTCTATTCATCAGAATAATTCTTACAACTGTATTACATGTTAACAACAAAAGCAAATGCCCTAAGGGCTTACAGCCTTCCAAGTTAACACTTGGTTACAAAAGGAGAGTACTAACTCAATACATATTAAGCCCTTGGCTTGAATTTACATATAATACATCAAAATAAACAAAAGAAAGAGTCTTCAACTCTCATCATCATCCACCAAACTATGTCCTTGGAGGTGGCATACTACCTGTACCTGAAAATAATGTCCCATAAAGGGTGAGCCAACGCCCAGTAGAGATATGCTAAACACAGTATGAGCAATGACTAAGACATTAGCAATTGATAAATGTTCAACTTTCATAAACCAATTCATAATCCATTTCCACTTCATGATCACTAAGTTCATGTTTCATTTCAGTTTTCATTTCTTATCAATTTCACAATTTACATCAATGGCTCAGAACCTGGCCAACCACTTATATGAGACACTGACTCATATTAAACATTTCCCATTTTACAATACATAAACATATTAGTTGTATCAACATCTCAACGGATAAGCATACAAGTTGTTTCCACATTTCAACAGATATGCATATTAGCAATATCAACACTTCCAATGACAAGCATATGAGCTGTATCAACACTTCCAAGGATAAGCATATGAGCTCTATCATCACATTATCTGACAAGCATATGAGCTGTATCAGTGGAGTCCATCCCCTATCTCCTCCCAAACAATATCCGGTTTAGAGGTTCATCCCCTAACTTTCCCTAAACCGTGGAGTACATCCCCTATCTCCTCCCACACACACACAATGCATATATACACAAAGGTCATATACACAATCAATCAATACATAACGTTAATGTATTCTATCAACCGCCATACTCAATGACATATCCAATTGATTAGTTTTAGTTTGCCTAATCATCATGCATTGTCTACAACAATCAAAACTACCCTCCACTAGTAGCCCAAGCAATTATTTCTAAACAGATAATAAAAGCTCCCAATAGATAAAATATCGATGTTTTCAAAAGTGAGCGATTAATAAATCTAACTCCACTATTCAACCATATAATGAACCGATTTCATTATTTCCAACTCAATTCCAAAAGTTTACAATTTTCCCAAATTAATTATGCCAATTAATTTATACAACAAATTAGGGTTTTCTACCCCATTTCCCAATATTGACCCAATGGCCTAATATCAACAACCAACAACTATATCATCACTTTGAGACCCAAAATACAAGTTATAAGCCCAAAATCACAAAACCCTTTTTACACATTTTGAAACCCTAAGTCCCAAAATTTCCCAAATTCAACACTCTACCAAAACAACTAAAAATCTAGGTCAAATACCATAAGAGTGAGTAGGAATCCCTACCTCAAAAGATGACACCCAATGAAGAGGATGATGAAAACGAACTTGCTCCAAACCACGAGTTTTTCGGATCAAAAGATAGCCCTCGACGATCAACAACTCTTTTATAAAGGCCAAAGGTGAGGAAAACACCCTAGCTAGATCAAAATCTAGAGAGAAGGCAAGGTTTTAGAGAGAGAGGCTCTCAAATGGCTTTTTCAGAAAAGTAAGAGAGAGAAAGGATGAGAAAAAGTAATTTAAAACTGTCTCACAGCCAACTGATATACGACATTCCCGCTCGAGCGGAAAACACAACGCTCGAGCGTCAAGAACAAAAACTAGGTCCGCTCGAGCGCAATAAGACCCGCTCGAGCGCCAAGACACAAGAATAAAGCACATCCGCTCGAGCGCGAAACCAGTCCGCTCGAGCATAGATTTCCCCCTCCCAGAACTTACACCAAAAAGGCACTACCCGCTCGAGCGTCAACAAACCCGCTCGAGCGTAAAGAAACCCGCTCGAGCGTAGAAATCACACATGCAGAAGTTTTGTAGGGACACGAAAAACTGGAAGTGTGCAATCCCCGCTCGAGCGCAAGAAGACCCGCTCGAGCGGAACGCTTAAAAATTGGGCAACAAGGAATTGAAACCAAGGCCTAGCCAACCTGTAACAACCCTGCCCAAAACATCCTAAAACTCAATCAAGCAGAATTAAAGGACGACAACAAGATAGATACAACTACCAACTTCACGGAACCAAGTCCGGAACACAACAAAACAGAAAAGGGACAACCGGGATCGCTATAACTAAGGTTTAGTTTTCATAATCAATTTTGAAAGATAATTTTCTAAAAATTTGTTTGGCTGTATATTCTAAAAATAGTTTTCAGAAATTTGAAAATCCAAAACTCATTTAGTTTTTAGAATCTCAAATAATTTTTAAAACTCTGTTTGGTTTTGGAGTTTTTAAAAATAGTTTTTAAATTTCAATCTGTATTTTATTATTTTTAGTGAACTTTTTAAGTATTTAATCAATGTTTTTCAAGTTTTTAGATCCACTCAATCTAAATACACCTAAAACATATAAAATTTATGAAAAAAATTGTTTAAAAAATCACTAAATATTAACAAATATACAAATTTAATACATTTTTGTATGTATTTTGTATTTATTAAATTTTTTGAAGATTTTTTAATTTTTTAAAAAATTTTAAGTATATGAAGATTAGATGCATCTAAAAAATTAAAAAAATAAAACAAATTAGCCAATATATTAAAAAGTACGAATTAAAAATTTTAAAACTTTTTTTGAAAACTCCAAAACCAAACAAAATTTTAAAAATTATTTACTCATTTCATAATGGTCCTCCAAATTTAAATTTAACATATTTTTTTCATTATTTTCAAAAATATTTTTTATTAATTGAAAATACAAATTCATTTTATTTTAAATTTTTATATGAATTTGCAAATAACTTGCTTATCCAAAAAAATTCGATTAACTTGAAAATATGGTGTACTGCATACTTCAGCGATCCCTCATTCAAAAAAAAAAAAAATGAAAATCAATAAGCAAAAAGACATTAAAAATTAGTAATGCTGGAAATCTTTACTATCAATTAGATTGTTTGATTAAGTTTTTTAAAATCTGTAAAAGTAAAAAAATAAACACAAAAAACACTTATTGTTTTTCATATGATTTTTTGTTTTTAAAATCTGAATATATTTTTTAAATGTTTATATTTATAAAATTAGTTTATGTTTTGATACCTGGCAATTTGAGTGCTTGTAAAAATTGCGGTGGGAAACTCCACAACAGAGCTCATCACTCATCAACATCGAACATCAGGTATGTGAGCTAAGTGGGGCCAATATTTGCCTTTCCCCTTTTCATACTTCCCTGTTAGTCTGGGACAACGCTGGATCACCAAACTCATAAGTGAGGGAGGCAGCCTTTGCACTAGTAAAGATTTGAGCCTAGGGCAACCGCAGATAGAAAGAGATACAAGGGAGGCCAGGTTTTGAAACAACTTAGAAGATAGCTTCTCCAGATTTCGGAAATCCCAGACCCAAAGAAAGATCAGAGAGGTGGGCAGCAAATTCCCATCTATCGGAAAGCTGGACCCCGCTACACCTTCTTCTTCTTCTTCTTCATCCACAATGATGTGTCCTTGAATCCACAATGATGTAAGAGAGGATAAACTGTGCAAACCAATCTTCTTGAAGTTGTTGTTCCATTGTGAAATATTCATCCCCAGTGATTGAAGAGAAGTGAGGTAGTTGATGCTCTGCAATCCGTGTGGTAGGGCCTTGAGTTTTTTGCATCCCATGATACTCAAATCTGCCAGATTTGTTGCGGAGTGGAACCATCCTTCCGGAATGTACTCCAAATTCTTACACCCATACAAGTACAATCCACTGAGATTCCTGAGATTATTATTATTATTAGGAAGGGCATCTGGCAAGTATTTGAGCCTATCACAATCCCTGATCCAAACAAACTCAAGAGATGGACAGGTAATTTCCATCCCCTCCTCTACTACTAGCAGTGCCTCCAACTTTCTACACCCCCAAATCTGAAGCTCTTTGAGTGTGGGTGGTAGCCCCCCACCTCTGCACGATATCAAGCATGTGAGGGATGGACAATTAGCAACTTCTAACACTTGAAGATTGCTGTCATTAATCAGTGTTAACCACCCGAATAAGGATTGCAGAGCCTCACAATCACGTATCTTGAGTGTTTTCAGCGTGCACGGAAAACCTGTCTCTGGAAAAGAGCTGAGACTCGGACACTTATAGACATACAACTCTCCAAGAAAAGTGAAGCTATGTAGCAGCTGTGGCAGTATCTCCAGCTTTTCACAATTATCTATTGTTAGATGCTCAAGCCTCCTCACTATGCAGGGGAGTCCCTCTTGTTGCTGCTGCAGCTCATGTTGCCCTTTGTTGTCTTCATCCTCATCTTCTTCAAACAATGCAACAAGCTGGGGGCAGCTTTCAATTTTCAAACGCCGGAATGCAGGGAGACTGTGTTGCACTCTCTCCTCGTTCTTCCACAATGTCTTGAGTTCTTCACAGCTTGTGATCTCCAATGCTTCGAGTTTCATCAACCCATGAGTGACCCATTTCGGCAAGAGCTCGAGTTTCTTAATCATCCCAATGCTTAAGGAAGTTATTGAAATCGGGTGCTTAGACTTTGCATTGGCCGATATCACTTCATCATCAACCATACTCCTCATCTCAAGGACCGCTTGAAGGCTTGTTAGAGGAACGTCATTCATAGCTATAGAGGTGAGTAACGGGTAGACAACCCTAGAAACTTCAACTAGCAATTGCGGGCACTTTGTAATCTTTAGATTATTCAAACAAGGTAGATCACTTGGCAACATTCCAACAAGTTTAGGACAATTTTTGATGGAGAGCTCACTAACATGAGTAAATGGTTCAACTTCCTTATCATCTTCAAAAGTATACCAATACTCCCATTCCGGCATATCCTTAAAGCTTAGAGTCTCCAGTAATTGAAAAGGATTGGCACTAACCTGCCCGTAAAACTCATGATCAACATGTTTTAGTACACTCATTCCTTTAATGTAAAGCTTTTTGAGCGAGGGTAGTTGTCCGAGTGGTGGCAAGGATACACAATTTCCACAATTATCTAAACTTAGGTCAACCATATTAGAGAACAGAGGATCTCCTATCCAAGTCGGAAATCCTGTACCAAGGTAGCCTTTGATATGGAGCTCTTTTAAATCTTTGTGAGGTTGTAGCATGTCAAGCACTTCTGTTTCAACTCTTCCATCTTGTGAATTATCTGAGTTAACACTCCATTCCATTGATAACACATCTAACCCCTTCTTATCATTTAAATTCGCCTCCCTTGCATCTAATGGAACGACCACGTTATGTAACCCAGATAGGCAAAGCTTCCCCCGAAGATAAATTAAGTTCCCCTACTCTCTTAACTGATGCCCATTGTTTTTAGTAACAATGAAATTGGACAGTGTTTGAAGACTAGCCAACTTACCTATTCCCAGTGGCATTTCTTTTAAGGAATGTGCATTTGTAGTATCGAGATGACGTAGGTCAATTAGGCTTCCCAAGTTTGTTGGCAACTTTTTCAATTTTGTACATTCTCTTAACATCAATGTTTGTAGATTGTAAAGAGAGCCTAGTGATTCAGGTAATTCTTCAATGGAGGTGTGGGATAGGCTAAGATACCGTAGATGTTTCAAATCTCCAACCGAATTTGGAACTTCTGTGATGCGGTATCTACTCATATTGAGCACCCTCAAGCGTCTTAGCTTTGGCAATAGATTAAGGGGAACATTGCTTGCCAAATAACACAGAACATTTTGTCTGTTAAATGGTAAGAAAGTTCATAAGTGCATGGCTTTGTCAAAGATATCAAATTCTTTCATACCCTCAAAGTAGTTTTGCATGTGGGATGAATGTCGAACTTTCTTTAGATTTCGGTACTGCTCCTAATCTTTAAATTTATCATCCAATCTTAAACAAGTATCTCTTGCAACAACCTGAGCCAAATCATTGATGAGGTCATACATCACAAATTTAGAGCTTTTACTGGTACTTGATGGTTGGAAAAAAGACCTTGACAACAATTCTCGGAAGTACTCACCTCCAACATCTTCCATTTGTTTCTTTCTTTGTTTTTGAATGAAACCCTCTGCCATCCACAACAAGACCAACTCCTCTTCCTCAAATTCGTAGTCGTTGGGTATTATGGAGCAGTATGCAAAGCACTGCTTCAAATTTGAAGGTTGATGATGGTAACTTAACCTCAAAGCTGGAAGGATGTCACTTTCTTGTGGTAAATCCCATATTTTACTATGCAATACGTCTTCCCATTCCTCATCTCGTACTTTGTTGCGTAAAAGGCCACCGACTGTCCTAGCAGCCAGAGGCAAACCTTTACATTTCTCCACAATTTCCTTACCAATTGACACCAATTTTGGATTTGCATCAATGCTTGTAATCGCAAAAGCATGTTGTGCAAACAATGACCAACAATCCTCCTTTGATAGGAACTTAACGTCATGAAGTTGAACAGTTGTCATCATTCCTGCAGCTTCTCTGTCACGTGTAGTCACCACAACTTTACTCCCTTTGGCTCCATCATTGAAAGGTTTCTTCAAAACATTCCAGTCACTGTATTTTTTGTTCCAAATATCGTCTAAAACAATTAAGAACTTCTTTCCAGCCAAAGACTGCTTTAGTTGAACTTGAACTTGGTCCAAGTTATTAAAACTAAATGTCTGGAAAGTCACTGACTGAAGAATTGCTTTTGTTATTCTCATAATGTCGAACTCATCTGACACACAGACCCAGGCTTTCAGATGGAAATGCTTCTGCACAGTTTCATCGTTGTATACCATCTGAGCAAGGGTGGTCTTGCCAATCCCACCCATACCCACAATGGGAATTACACCAATGTTGTTATGACTTGATTCATCCCCCCTTAGGAGCAACTCAATTATCTTTCTTTGATCATGTTCTCGGCCATAAATGCAAGGTTCATCAAATAAAGATGTAGAGTCTGGTCTTTGCCAAGTCTTAGTCGTAGGTGTAGGGGTGGTTCCAACAATCTTAACCAAATTAAGTTTTGAACATTGTTCAAAACTATTGTGCAATCTGGTATTGATCTCCTCAATCTTGGACTTCATTTTCAAATTAAACATGACATCTCTTGGCTTGAAATTAAGGATGTGATTCCATACCTTGCTGGAACTAGCTTGGGGCGGCTTTGCCTTGAGCTTGTGTCGCAAAGCTTTGGTGGCGAACTCATCCACTAAATCATCCAAATCATATGCCAGATCCTGGAGATCGTCGAGCCACAGGTTCACGGGTCGATCGGTCAGTTGCTTCTCCTCCGCGTCAATCAGAAGAGCTTCAATTTGCGACAGCATATTGGTCCAATTAGTCAGCTGGGTACCAATACCTTCAAAGGTGGGTAATTTGGAGGACGCAAAAGAGGACATCTTCTCAAACAGCAATTTGACGAAGGCAGAGAGAAAGATCTCTGCCATAGGCATTGTTTTCGATTACAGAAGGAAAAAACCAGCAGATCAGAAGTGAAGCAAAGCAAAGAGGTTGTTGAGTTTTTTTTCAGTTAAAAAAGTTTTAAGCAGTCTCAAAGATGGCTATATTATTGTGAGAAGAAGAAGAAGAAATTATTGAATGCTGAGAAGAAGTCAAAAGTGGAGTCTCCTTTCATTGGCTCCTGTCCCTCTGCGAAACATATAAATTAAAAATAAAAATAAAATACTCAAAATAAAAGAACCCAAATATTATATTATTGTTAGTGGAAAGAATCCAAATATTATATTACACCAAATATTATATTATTGTTAGTGGAAAGAATCCAAATATTATATTACATTATTGATTGCTGAGAATAAAGTCAAAAATGGCGTCTTCTTTTATTGGCTCCCGGTCCCTCTGTGAAAACAACATATAGATTAATTAAAAAAATAAAAGAACTCAAGTCCGTAGGTAGGACCCAATTATTTTTTAATATATTTTTAAAGGAATTTATATCTCAATCATGATTTTTCTCAGTTGGTTGAGTGTGGCCTTAAAAGTTTTTCAATCTTTACCCAACAATATTGGGTTTTGGTTAATACATTTTCAATTTTGTTTAAATTTAAAATGAAAAAATACTATGAGTAAAATAAAAGAGGAACTAAAGTAAAATTTAAAATCAATTATAAGGACATCAGTGTAATATATTTATTATATTATTGATTCTTATAATTTGTTTTGAATTTTATTTTAATTTTTCTAATTTTGCACTTAATTTTTTCTGTTTCAATTGTTAACAACATTTGATGAACCAAAATATTCAAATTAAAATTACAATAACTAAAATGACACTTTTCTTAAATTACAGAGACAAATGATTTAATTTACAATTTAATTAATTTTTTTTTCTCTTTTGTAAGAGATAATTGGACAAGTATTCTAACATGAATAATGTAAAGTAGTACTCTAAAAACATTAAATAATGAAAAATTTAAAATAAAAAACGGACGGTTTAGATTATTATAATGAAACTTGTAATGAACTCTATGTGTTCGAACAATACTCTTCAATACAGATCGAGGGCTAAATTTTTTATTTTTTATTATTTTTGTGAAGATTTGTTTGACAATCATTAAAAAAATATAAATAAATAAATAAATTCTTTTTTACAATCGAATTGACTTGATTTTATTGTTTTTGTTTTATTTTCTCCTCTTTGGTTTCAAGTTGATAGCTTGCCAATCGGTAGCTTTGGATCTTCCGTGGAATCAAGACAGGGAAAGTGGTAATGTTTAGTGGGTAAAATTAACTTAAATTGGTAGTTTTTGTATTTTGTCTCATATATTATTTTGATTCATATATTTTTAATTGATTTGATTTTAAATTTTATATTAATTTAATTCAATTAATAATGCCAATTAGTATTTTTGAAGTAAAATCGTTATTCATACGATTGAGATTGACTCAGTTAAAAAAATTTATAATTTTATTTTTAAAAGTGTAACTCATGCTACTCATGTATGTACTTTTCATAATTTTTTTTTTTAAAAAAAAAGGTTAATGGTTGCAGTCAATTAGGTTAAATTGAGATAATAAAAAAATTAAGATCGAAATTAAATTAATTAAAATTATAAAGATCGAAATGACACCAAAACTATAAAAATTAGTGGTTAAAATTTGCACATGTTTATTTTCTTATTGTAATGAGTAATAAGCCTTAAGATTTGATATGGTTTGATTTGGTTTGATTAGCTTCAAATTAATCTTTGTGAAAAAAAGTGTCAAAATTCACAAATTTTTATCTAATGATTTTGTATTATCAAAATAAGAAAGTTCATTTTTTATTGGAAGGATCTTTTAATTTCACTATAAAAAAGGATTATTCCCAAAAGAAATTATAAAAAACAGTTTATTAAACAAAATTTTCATATCAACTTCTGATTTTCTTTTTCTTTTTTTTTTACCAAACGAAAATGTAAAATGGTCCAATTATTTGACAGGATCTTTAATCAGGAGCAGATTCAGAATTTAAATTTTAGAGAATAAAAATATATGTAACTTTTCATCAAAAACAAGTATTGTAAATTTTAAATTTTAATTTATACGAACAAAAAAAAAAAGTGAATAATATTAGTATTAATTGAATATTTTTTATCAACATAATTGAAAACAAAAATATAATCAGACAGTTTTTTTTTAAAATTTACATCAACTTAGCAAAAATCTTAACTATTATTATGTCTACTCTCCCTCTATTAAAGTTAATTATCTGAAAATATATATATATATATATATATATATTTTGAACTTGAGAATTTTCTAGTGACATGTAGACAAATGATTGAGAAACTACGAAGAAAGATTATAGGGCACATATAAAATAGACACCATTGTTATAATTTTTTAGGGAAGAGACTTGCAAAATGTTTTTTTTTTTTTTTTTAATATCTATTTATTGGTAAGTGCTTTGTCACTACTCTCTTTATATTAAAGTTAATTACCTGAAAACGTAATTTTTTTTCTAAACTTGAGAATTTGCTAGTGAAATGTACAAAAATGACTGAGAAATTGCAAAAAAGGTCATGGGCCACATACAAAATAGACACCATTAATTTGCTATAATTTCTAAGAGAGAGACTTGCTTAATGCTTTTTTTCACTATTTTTTTTTAAATTTTTTTATTGGTAATTGCTTTGTCACTACTTTCTTCTTTCCATGTGAGACCCACTTTCTTCTTTGTCACTACTTTCATTCTTCTTTCCGTTTGTGAATATCAAATAGTGCAAGAAAAAAAAAGGGTTAATTACAAAGATAACCTCAAGATTTCACATGTTTTTAATTTTAAATCACAGTGTTTCAATTTTGACAAATTAAATCTTAGAGTTCTATCCGTATTTCAATGTGCCCTTCTGTCCATTTCCGTTTGTGCAAGGTAACGGATAATCGTTTTGGGGTTTAAATTACAAAATACTAAAATTCTCAGTCTCGGGGGAGGTTATAGCGATCCCGGGTTTATCCTTGTTATACAGTGATCCGGACATGTGTCCGTGGATGTTGGTAGTTGTTTATTATCTTGTTTACATCATTTTTTACTTAATATTTGAGTTATGGGATGTGTTGGGCAGGTTTGTTACGAGTTGGTTGAGTTTAGAAACCAAAACTAGTTGCCCAGATTTTGACCTGTCCGCTCGAGCGGGGGTTTTGGCGCTCGAGCGGGAATTGCACCCATCCAGTATTTCCTGTGCAGAGTTGGACGCTCGAGCGTGGGATTGGCCGCTCGAGCGGTATTGTGTGAGTGACGCTCAAGCGGGGAGTTGGAAGCTCGAGCGGAGACCTGGTTCTGTAAAAGTTCTGGGAGTGTGCATCCGCCGCTCGAGCGGGATGGTTGACGCTCGAGCGGGGTGTTTGACGCTCGAGCGGGGCGACTGGGTTTAAGTTCCGAGTTTTGACTTTTCAAATCACTTTTTCACTTTCTCTTCTCTCTCCTACTTTTCCAAAAACACCATTGTTAAGCCTCTCACTCTAGAACTCTACCTTCTCTCTAGGTTTTGATCTAGTATGAGTGATTTGCTCATCTTTGGCCTTTACAAAAAGGTTGTTGATCGTCGAGGGCTACATTTTAATCTGAAAATTTCAGGATTTGGAGCACGTTGGGTTTTGTCATCTTCTCCCTTGGAGCTCCGAATTTGAGGTAGGGATATCCTACTCATCTCTATGGATTTTGTCTTTAAATTTTAGTATTTTGAGATGTTGGGGTTGGTTTGGTAATTTTGTG
Source organism: Camellia sinensis (assembly GCF_055761805.1). Taxonomy (NCBI): domain Eukaryota; kingdom Viridiplantae; phylum Streptophyta; class Magnoliopsida; order Ericales; family Theaceae; genus Camellia; species Camellia sinensis. The sequence continues at coordinate 180,573,309 of NC_138962.1, forward strand.
AGGGTTTGGGGCTTTTGTGTTATTTTTACAAAAGTTGGGGTTTTATTTATAATAAACCTAAATGCATGTTTGGCATAGAGAAATGGAATAAATGTTGAATCATTGATGAAAATGGGACCTAAGGGTTGGAATGTTAATTATGGAGAATGACCTAATTACATTGATTGATTAATTTGTATAATTAATTGTTGGGAATGAGGAATTGAATTGAGAATGTGGAAATTGAAAAGGAAAGGGGTTAAAGGGTGTAGTTGGATTATTTATCACTCACCTAGTTGAAATGTTGATTATATATATCCATTGTTGCATTTATTTTTTGTATAGAAATAACTGCTTTGGGCTATCGGTGGAGGATAGTCGTGATTGTTGTAGACAATGCATGATGATTAGGCAAACTGTAACTAATCACTAGAATGTGTCATCGAGATTGACGATTGAAAGAATACATTAAATTTATGTATTGTGTGATGATGTGTATAATTGTTGTTTATATGCATTGTGTTGTGTTGGAGGAGATAGGGGATGTACTCCACGGTTTAGGGGAAGATAGGGGATGGACCTCTAAACCGGATGTGTTGGGAGGAGATAGGGGATGGACTCCATAGATAGAGCTCATATGCTTATCTATTAATGTGTTGACAGAGCTCATATGCTTGTCATTGGAAGTGTGATAGTGCTCATATGCATATCTGTGGAAGTGATGATATAGCTTGTATGCTTATCTGTTGTTGTGTGACATAGCTAGTATGCTTATCTAATATGAAATGGGAAGTGTTTGATATGAGTTATTGTCTCATATGAGTTGTTTGGCCAGGTTCTGAGCCATGGTTGTAATTTGAGAATTGAAAATGAATTGGAAAATGAGTTGTAATATGAACTTGTATGTCATGAAAACATAAAGTGTGATAAGGGAAAGTATCAGTGTTGACCATCTATCAACTGCTAATCTTTTAGTCATTGTTCATATTTGGTTTAGTATGTTTCTACTAGGCTGTGGCTCACCCTATATGGGAATATCATTTTCAGGTACAGGTAGCATGCCACCTCCAAGGACATAGCTTGGGAGGCTAGAGGCGGACACACTTTGTCGCTTTATTTTTGATGTATTACATGTAAATTCAAGCCAAGGGCTTAATGTGTAAATGAGTTAGTACTCTTTTTTTGTAACCAAGTATTAACTTGGAAAGCTGTAAGCCTTTAGGACATTTGCTTTTGTCGTTAACATGTAATACTTTTTGTAATGAAATTCTGATAAATGAAAGAATGTGAAACTTTTACATATCAATGCATGTCTTTATTGATGGGTTTAATGATGTTATTTTGAGGGCGTTACAACTTGGTATCAGAGCGTATCGGGTTCGAATACTTTGGATACGTGGGAAGTGATTAGCATCACAATGGGTTTGTCTCGCTTGATAGAGACTTAGATGTAGTGTCATATGCTATGTGTTTGATTAATAACATGCTTATGTGACTATGTGGGTATGGGATTTAGTTTCTAGGATGTTGATTGGATCCTTGGGTTTCCGGGAGTCTTGTTGGAAAAGCACTTGATCAATGCTGTTTCTAACCGGAACTCTAGTAATGCCTCGGGACTATCATTATCCGGAAACGAAATTCGTAAGTGCTTATGTGTTTATGTGCTTACGTGGAGTGAATTACAGTTGTCCATGCATTAGGACGTGAGTGTTTAGTTTTGGCACATTTGTGAATGTGCTAACGTTCTGTATTACCTTTATTAGGATGTCAGGACGAGGAAGAGGTGCTAGGCGTGGTAGACCTGCGAGGCAGGAAGTACTGTTACCGGAGGAGGTTCCGGCAGTACAGGAGGGAGTTGGTCAGGCCAACGTGGCCGAGCCAGCGGGTCAGCAGGCTATGAGTGCCTTTGCACGAGAGATAGCAGGAGCTTTGGGTATACTCAGAGCTGGGAATCAGGCAGCTGAGGTAGGGCCTTCTTTCTTGAAGAGAGAGTTCTTCCGGTCTAACCTGGAGGAGTTTGTTGGGGATCCAAAGGAGCCACTAAAGGCTAACGAGTGGCTAGAACAGATGAGTAAGACGTTCGAGATGCTTGGCATCGAGGACGGGGCACTGAAAGTGACCTTGGCATCCTTCCAGCTGAAGGGAGATGCGGGTCAATGGTGGAAGTACGAGAAGGCTCGTGTTGGTGGTACATGGGAGGCGTTTGTGAATGCTTTCCAGGAGAGGTTCTTATCAGCAGTGGCTAGGGAGAAGCTGAGGGATCAGTTTAGCCGGCTTAATCAGCAGGGTATGTCTGTGGCAGAGTTTGAGGCCACTTTCACTAGTTTGTCCAGGTTTGCACCTGAGTTGGTGGCGTCCGAAGAACGCCATTGCTATGAGTTTGAGCGGAAGTTGAGACGGGGCCTCAAGCTGAGAGTTGGTGGGTCTTACATCCGAGAGTATAGACACCTAGTGGATGCTGCAGCTCATATGGAGCTCATGATGCAGGAGGAGGATGAGGGGCAGAGAGGCTCCAAGAGGAGCCAAGATGGTCAGGGTGATGACAGGAGATAAAGGGGTTCTAACCCTCAGCAGTCTCAGGGAAGAGTTGTTAGATCGACCTTTCCGGTACCGAGTGCAGGCTCGGGGAGAGGTAGTCAGGGAGGCCTGACTTGTTTTGCGTGTGGCCAGCTGGGTCACAAGTCTTCGGTTTGCCCGCAGAAGGGTGAGGGTCAGTGAGCTGCTTCTTCATCAGCTAGATCTCAGGGCCAGAGTCAGGGCAGAGGCCAGCCTTTGTCTTGTTTTCAGTGTGGTCAGCCTGGGCACCTGAAGAGGTATTGCCCGCAATTGAGTGCTACTTCGGGAGCGTCTGGTTCTAGGCAGACGCAGGGTTTTCAGCCAGCTCAGTCTGTGCAGGCCTCGAGGGCCAATCCGGGGGCTTCGTCGTCCCAATCAGTGCAGCAGTCGTATGCTTCTAGAGGTGAGCAGGTAGATCAGGGGCCTACAGGGCGCGTGTATGCTGTTACCGCGCAGGATTTAGTACCAGCTCCATCAGTAGTGAGAGGTACTTTTCTGTTTTGCAACTCAGTTGCTAGTGTGTTGATTGACATGGGTGCATCTCATTCTTTTGTATCTGCTGCATTTGTATCTGTTTTGGAATTGGAGTTAGCACGGTTAGCATCTCCTATTTGTGTAGTGTCACCTATTAGTGGTGAGTTGATCTTGAAACAGGGTGTTAGAGGTTGTGATATAGAGGTCGCCGACTATAGGCTTCCTTTTCCATTTGTGGTCATGCCCATGAAGGGCTTTGATGTTATTTTGGGTATGGACTGGCTATCGTCATACCGGGCTGTTATCGATTGCTACCGCCAGAGGGTCACGTTATGTACCTTGAGCGGGGAGTGGTTCCATTTCTTAGGAGACCGGGTTGGTAGTGTTTTGCCACCGGGGTATGATTCGCGAGGGCGAAGTGAGCTTAGCGGTCTACTTGCTAGCTTTGAGAGCGGTGAGTGTGATGAGACCCAGATTGTATTGCCGAGGGTGGTTTGTGAGTATTCGGATGTCTTTCCCAAAGACCTTGTCAGTTTGCCACCTCACCGAGAGATAGAGTTCTCTATTGATTTAGTGCCCGGCACGGCGCCGATTTCTATGGCACCTTACCGTTTTGCACCAGCAGAATTGGTTGAGTTGAAAGTTCAGCTCCAGGAATTTCTAGATAAGGGTTTTGTTCGCCCTAGTGTTTCACCGTGGGGAGCACCAGCCCTCTTTGATAAAAAGAAAGATGGTGCCTTGAGATTGTGTATAGACTACCGGAAGTTGAATCGGGCTACGGTCAAGAATAAGTACCCTATGCCCCGTATAGATGATTTGTTTGACCAGTTGAAGGGTTCCCATTGTTTCTCTAAGATAGACTTGAGATCGGGTTACCACCAGTTGAGGGTCAGGGAGGAGGATGTTCCTAAGACGGCATTCCGTACGCGGTATGGCCATTATGAGTTTCTGGTGATGCCATTCGGGCTTACCAATGCACCAGCAGTCTTTATGGACTTGATGAACCGGATCTTCCGGGAATTCTTGGATCAATTTGTAGTCGTTTTCATGGACGACATTCTTGTTTATTCGCCTTCTGAGAAGGAGCACGAGGAACACTTGAGAGTGGTGCTTGAGTTGCTTAGAGCCCATAGGCTGTACGCCAAGTTTGGGAAGTGTGAGTTCTGGCTGAGGGAAGTCAAATTCTTAGGCCACGTGGTATCCGAGGTAAGAGTGCCTGTTGATACATCCAAGGTAGAGGCAGTGCAGGATTGGGCACAGCCCAAGAGTGTGTTTGAGATCCGCAGTTTTCTGGGATTAGCTGGGTATTACCGCCGGTTTGTGAAAGATTTCTCCAGGTTAGCGTCACGTTGACTAGGCTGACTCGAAAGGGAGTCAAGTTTGTGTGAAGTGAGACTTGTGAAAAGTCGTTCCAAGAGCTGAAAGTTAGATTGACCACCGCTCCGGTGTTGATTATTCCGGAGAGAGGGTTGGGTTATGCAGTTTATTGCGATGCCTCACGAGAGGGTTTAGGTTGTGTGTTGGTGCAAGAGGGGAAAGTAGTAGCTTATGGCTCACGTCAGTTGAAAATACACAAGAAGAATTACCCTACACACGACCTAGAGTTAGCGGCCGTGATCTTTGCCTTGAAAATCTAGAGGCACTACCTTTATGGTGAGAGATTCGAGGTGTTCTCAGACCACAAGAGTTTGAAGTATCTGTTCACACAGAGAGACTTGAATTTGAGGCAGAGGAAATGGATGGAGTTCATCGAGGACTATGATTTTGAGTTGCACTATCATCCGGGAAAGGCCAATGTTGTAGCCGATGCCCTTAGTAGGAAATCCATTAGTGATGTAGCTTGTATTGCCATCTGAGAATGGGAGATGTTGGGAGCACTTGGCGAGTTTGATTTGTTACTGGGCGAATCTGTTGGGGGTGCGGCCTTGTTTTCCGTTGTCGCGCAGCCTACACTTGTGACTAGAGTGTTAGAGGCACAGAGATGTGACCTTAAGGTAGAATCCCTCCGAGAGAAAATCTTCAGTGGGAAAGTTGAGAAGGGTTTGACGGTGTATCCCGACCTGAGTGTGAGATACCGAGACCGTTTGTTTGTGCCGGAGTCTTGCCGAGAGGAAGTACTCTGAGAGTTTCACCATTCACGTCTTGCGGTACATCTGGGAGGCACCAAGATGTATCGGGATTTGGGTCGCCAGTTTTGGTGGCGGGGTATGAAGAGAGATGTGGCTGTTTTCGTATCGAAGTGCCTTACTTGCCAGCAAGTGAAGGCCGAGCATCAGAGGCCAGCGGGTTTGTTGCAACCCTTGCCTATTGCCGAGTGGAAGTGGGAGCATGTCACTATGGACTTCGTTGTAGGTCTTCCGAGGACTCAGCGGGGTAGTGATGCTATTTGGGTGATTGTAGACCGGTTGACTAAGTCGGCGCACTTCATTCCTATGTGCGTGAGAGATTCGGTAGATCATCTTGCCGACTTGTATATTCGGGACATAGTGAGATTGCACGGGGTCCCAGTGACGATTGTCTCAGATAGAGATCCTCGTTTTACTGCTAGGTTGTGGCAGAGTTTGCAGAGTGCCTTGGGCACTAAGTTGACCTTCAGTATGGCTTATCATCCCCAGACTGACGGGCAGTCCGAGCGTACTATTCAGATCCTTGAGGATATGCTTCGAGGTTGTGTCCTTGACTTTAGGGGGACGTGAGAGAGGCACTTGCCATTGGTAGAGTTTGCCTACAACAACAGTTTTCAATCTAGTATCGGTATGGCACCGTTTGAGGCCTTGTATGGCCGACCGTGTAGGTCTCCAGTTTGTTGGGCCGAGGTGGGTGATGCACCTTTGTTGGGCCCAGAGTTGGTGAGAGAAACGACGGAGAAAGTTGAGCTTATCCGTAGGAGGCTTGTTACAGCCCAGAGTCGTCAGAAATCTTATGCTGACCGTAGGAGGAGGCCTTTAGCGTTTGAGGTAGGTGATCATGTCTTTCTGAAGATATCACCTAGGCGAGGTTTGATGAGGTTTGGGAAGAGTGGGAAGTTATCCCCTCGGTTTATTGGTCCTTTTGAGATCCTTGGGAGGATCGGCGAGGTTGCTTATCGATTAGCTTTACCGCCACAGTTGTCCGGAGTTCATGACGTGTTTCATGTGAGTATGCTTCGGAAGTACGAGCCAGATCCATCACATGTATTGGATTGGACCGATTTAGAGGTAGATGAGGATGCCTCGTATGAGGAGAGACCGGTTCGGGTCTTGGATAGGCGGGATTAGGTCCTGCGTGGCAAGACCATTCCTTTGGTGAAAGTCTTATGGAAACATCACGGAGTGGAGGAGGCCACTTGGGAACGTGATTTGGAAGTCCGTGAGAAATATCCGGACATGTTTGTTGATATGTAATCTTGTATTTAGATTTTGAACTATTGTTGAACTTAAGAGCTTTTATATATGTCTTAAGTTGTGAAACATTGAAAATATTTTGGTTTATCGGAAGAATGCTTTGGAACTTGCCTCATATGGAAGTTGAATGTAACATTATATATGTAGAATATATTGTTGAAATTGGAAAGGAAATGTGTAATGTTGATGCATGTTGAAAGTACATATGTGTTTACATATTGTGAAATGCCCCTTGTTAAAGGGATGGGATGACCGGTAATGGGTCGAATTGTTGAATGTTAAAATGTAACATTGTTTAAAATGGAGGAAAAACCTGTTTTTGAAAACTTGTGCTTAATTTCGGGGACGAAATTCTTTAAGGGGGGGAGGTTATAGCGATCCCAGGTTTACCCTTGTTATACAGTGATCCGGACATGTGTCCGTGGATGTTGGTAGTTGTTTATTATCTTGTTTACATCCTTTTTTACTTAATATATGAGTTATGGGATGTGTTGGGCAGGTTTGTTACGAGTTGGTTGAGTTTAGAAACCAAAACTAGTTGCCCAGATTTTGACATGTCCGCTCCAGCGGGGGTTTTGGCGCTCGAGCGGGAATTGCACCCATCCAGTATTTCCTGTGCAGAGTTGGACGCTCGAGCGTGGGATTGGCCGCTCGAGCGGTATTGTGTGAGTGACGCTCGAGCGGGGAGTTGGAAGCTCGAGCGGAGACCTGGTTCTGTAAAAGTTCTGGGAGTGTGCATCCGCCGCTCGAGCGGGATGGTTGATGCTCGAGCGGGGTGTTTGACGCTCGAGCGGGGCGACTGGGTTTAAGTTCCGAGTTTTGACTTTTCAAATCACTTTTTCACTTTCTCTTCTCTCTCCTACTTTTCCAAAAACACCATTGTTAAGCCTCTCACTCTAGAACTCTACCTTCTCTCTAGGTTTTGATCTAGTAGGAGTGATTTGCTCATCTTTGGCCTTTACAAAAAGGTTGTTGATCGTCGAGGGCTACATTTTAATCTGAAAATTTCAGGAATTGGAGCACGTTGGGTTTTGTCATCTTCTCCCTTGGAGCTCCGAATTTGAGGTAGGGATATCCTACTCCTCTCTATGAATTTTGTCTTTAAATTTTAGTATTTTGAGATGTTGGGGTTGGTTTGGTAATTTTGTGAGGGTTTAGGGCTTTTGTGTTATTTTTACAAAAGTTGGGGTTTTATTTATAATAAACCTAAATGCATGTTTGGCATAGAGAAATGGAATAAATGTTGAATCATTGATGAAAATGGGACCTAAGGGTTGGAATGTTAATTATGGAGAATGACCTAATTACATTGATTGATTAATTTGTATAATTAATTGTCGGGAATGAGGAATTGAATTGAGAATGTGGAAATTGAAAAGGAAAGGGGTTAAAGGGTGTAGTTGGATTATTTATCACTCACCTAGTTGAAATGTTGATTATATATATCCATTGTTGCATTTATTTTCTGTATAGAAATAACTGCTTTGGGCTATCGGTGGAGGATAGTCGTGATTGTTGTAGACAATGCATGATGATTAGGCAAACTGTAACTAATCACTAGAATGTGTCATCGAGATTGACGATTGAAAGAATACATTAAATTTATGTATTGTGTGATGATGTGTATAATTGTTGTTTATATGCATTGTGTTGTGTTGGAGGAGATAGGGGATGTACTCCACGGTTTAGGGGAAGATAGGGGATGGACCTCTAAACCGGATGTGTTGGGAGGAGATAGGGGATGGACTCCATAGATAGAGCTCATATGCTTATCTATTAATGTGTTGACAGAGCTCATATGCTTGTCATTGGAAGTGTGATAGTGCTCATATGCATATCTGTGGAAGTGATGATATAGCTTGTATGCTTATCTGTTGTTGTGTGACATAGCTAGTATGCTTATCTAATATGAAATGGGAAGTGTTTGATATGAGTTATTGTCTCATATGAGTTGTTTGGCCAGGTTCTGAGCCATGGTTGTAATTTGAGAATTGAAAAGGAATTGGAAAATGAGTTGTAATATGAACTTGTATGTCATGAAAACATAAAGTGTGATAAGGGAAAGTATCAGTGTTGACCATCTATCAACTGCTAATCTTTTAGTCATTGTTCATATTTGGTTTAGTATGTTTCTACTAGGCTGTGGCTCACCCTATATGGGAATATCATTTTCAGGTACAGGTAGCATGCCACCTCCAAGGACATAGCTTGGGAGGCTAGAGGCGGACACACTTTGTCGCTTTATTTTTGATGTATTACATGTAAATTCAAGCCAAGGGCTTAATGTGTAAATGAGTTAGTACTCTTTTGTTGTAACCAAGTGTTAACTTGGAAAGCTGTAAGCCTTTAGGGCATTTGCTTTTGTCGTTAACATGTAATACTTTTTGTAATGAAATTCTGATAAATGAAAGAATGTGAAACTTTTACATATCAATGCATGTCTTTATTGATGGGTTTAATGTTGTTATTTTGAGGGCGTTACAGGTGAAACCTTAGAAATTTTTTTTTGGGGGGTAATTAACCATAATATTTAATTTCTGTTGTGTGTGTATGTATATAACTTATATATCTTATTATATACGTACATGTGTGCTTGCATATATAGTGAAATTTTTTATTCAAATTTTACTGATACTCTCCATCCCATTTTATTGGTCCATTATTATATTTTTTGTTGTCCCAAAATGTATGTCCACTTTGAAAAGTCAAAAATTTAAAATTTAAAATTGTCAAAACCATTCCTTGTAAAGAATTATAAATATATTTAAAAATGAAAGCTCTTGGTGGTAGTGATTTTGATTTGAACTCGTCAAAGGGGTCGCTGGTTTGGGCATTGGTGCTCATGGATTGGTGTTGGTCACTGGTGACGGCGGGGAACATGGAAGAGGCTTTGGATAGTAGTTTGTTAAGAGAGATTGATGAAGGAGATGAAGCAAGTGCAAATGTGAAGGCTGTGGTGGAGGGGTTTTTAGCAGTTAGGGTTTTGTGCACTCATGCAATGGTTTCTGTGAGGCAGGCCTACCATTTTGGAAGTGATTAAGATGTTGGAAGAAGATGTTAAGGTTCCTATTGTTCCAGAGAGGCCAACACCTCTTGCGAAAAATTAAAAATCCTAGTGTATATGGTCTACATAACAAATATCATGCAGATATGTAAGATTTAGTGACATTTGTTGTTTTCATCTAGTGACAAATATTTTTAAGACATATTTGTAACTTGTATGAAATAGTTAGAGTTGGGTAAATTACACTTGACATCCTGCACTCGATCTCATTTTGATCTCCTATTTTTCAATTACAACAGTTAACCCATTCCAGTTATTGTCAAGTTCGAATGTCACTCTTTCGTTAATTGGGTGTTAAGGCATTTGTTATGGTACCTATGCAATTTTACTACCTTTCTTCTTCATTTCTAAAATGATTTTCTCTGCCAATTCTTTCATCCCTTCCCCCACCCACAGTCACCCCTACCCCTTCGCCCATCCATTACCACCCCATGTCACCAAAGCTGAATGTGGCAAGGTTAGTGGCATCATAGGCTTGTACAAATGATGCACCGTCTATGCTGAAAGCTAAGCACATGTCGGGCATCAAGGACTTCTTTGGAACAATTAACAATCGAAAAAGTGAAGTATCCAAATAAACAAAGACAACTCCAGATAAATTATCTAAGTTTACAAGAACTACAAGTCATAAATTACAGAGAAAACTACTCCTAAAAATTAAGATAATCTACTCCTAAAAATAAAGAAAAGACTCTGATGAGTTTGATGATTTCTCGATCCCCTGCTTATTCCTTTTTCAGCCTATTTATAGGCTTGACATTGCCACAAACTGTTGTTAACCATGTTGTCACAAACTGCTCCACCATAATAATAATAATAATAATAATAATAATAATAATAATAATAATAATAATAATAATAATAATAATAATAATAATAATAATGTGGTCATAATAGGTCTTTAAAAATGATTTATTGTCTGAATTGACAGACCAAAATCAATAAGCCATAATCAATGAGATTAGATTTGGCCATGATCGACAGGTCACAATTGACAGGCCACAAGCAATAAAATTATATTTGGCTACAATCGATAAGCCACAATCAATAAAATTAGATTTGGTCATAATTAATAAGCCATAATTGACAAAAAAAATATTTATGGTGCAAACAATACCCCCAACTCTTTAAGAATGAGATGAGTCGAATTCTTGAAGAGTTGTAAAATTTAATCTCGGCTTATGAAAATACCTTCTTTTTTTTTTCTTTTTTTCTTTTTTTTTTTTGTGTGTGTGTGTGTGTAACCAATTATGTGCCAATCAACAATAATTTCTTTTCACATCATTGCCAGTATCACATGGCCAATAAACGTTTCCACTGTCGATATGATATCTAGACTCATAAGGTCAACTGGGAAAACAATATAAGCCCATAATTGGCCATCTGGATTGATCGACAATGACCTGATTTTGAAAATTTGAAACCCACAAAAAGAAAACATTCCAACAGTATGAGTCTTTTTTTTTGTATAATATCTCTAAACAAATTTTTCCAAACAATATTGGCTCATTAACCATTTTATTGAAACCAAGTTTTGGTATGATCCACATATCCAACAAAGATTTTGAATAACAAAAGGCATAGATAGCCTTAAAAACTCACACATGTTGACATCTTGGACAATGTCAAAAATTTTATTGTTTGAAATTTTTGCCAAAATCAGTTTTTTCTTGTAAATATAAAATTTCATTCTCACACGGATGCATTTCATCTTCACAGAACCAAATCATTTCATCTTGTACTTTGAGAGGGTAATTTTTGGTAAAAATTGGGCCGAGCTATGTGATGGGCTTGGTGGCCCAAATTGCCAAGGGCTAGGTGAAAAAGGCTGCAATGTTACTCCAGCCCAGGAGAAGCATAGTTACTCCGGCCCAAGACAGGTATGATTACTCCGGTTAGGAGAGGTGTAATTGCTTCGGCCCTAGATGGTATAAAGCTACTCCGGTCTGGAGGTAACTTGATGTTAGTCTGGCCTCACAGTTAGTTCATAACTAGAGTTAGTCCGGTCTCGGAGTTAATCCGGTCGCGGTGTATTGTGGTTAGATCGGCCAGAGCTTGCTACTCAGAAGCTTGGTCTAAACGCATCATGGTTGAACGGGGGAAAGCCGAGATAAGGAGTTGGAGGAGAAAACCGAGCTAAGGATAGTTCGGTCTTCTCTGTGGCTCAGCATAGCCAGTGTTACTTCGGTCAAATGGTGATTCGGCCATGGAGAGAACCATCCCACTTGGTTTAAGCAGTGGGGGAGGGTGTAAAACGATAAGCATTATCCTTAGGAGTATGAATCCTAGGAGGACTCTGAATGGAGAAATACAAGTCCTACTAGGATTGTGCCACGGGAAACTTATAAAAGCTCACAAACATCACCTTGGAGGAGGTAATTGAACACAACCTTTCTGAGAACTTAGAGCTTTGTCTATTTGTCAAGTTTTCTGACTTAGGCATCGGAGAGGTTTCCGGCACACACCCGCCGGCTAGCTCACGTTTGTGTTTTCAGGTGGTGAAGCGACGTCGTACGGAGGAGCGTGGACTTGGTCAACAGGATTATACGAGGAGAATTATTTTCTCCCCGTACAATTGGCGCCGTCTGTGGGAACAACAGACAAGAACAAAAACCTCTTGACTAAGCTTCTCCTTTTCTCAATCAATGGCACACATCGAAGACTTGCCGCAGTCCGCCGTCGACGGACTAACTCCAGAAGGGGGCGCAAGGCGAGAAGGATTACCCTCTGTCCCTCCTATGGCAGATCTGGAGCCCCAACAACATAACTCCAGGAGAAGCGGCAGGGGAAGGCGGAATAACAGCCCTCGTCATTCTCAAAGTCCTGACAGGCAAAGGAGGAGGATTGACCCTCAAGCCCTGGAAGATCGCGTAAAGGAGCAAGATGAACTAATTCGGAAGATGGCGGCGGACATGGAAGCATTAAAACGCCAGATGAAGACTAAAGATGTGGCGACAGGAGAGGGGCGCAAGCACAAGACGCCCCCTCGCCACTCAGAGAATTGTAGTAGGAATACTACACCCTCCCAAGGAGAGAGCAGAAGCCTCAGGACAGGCGACACTCATTCCTTATCTTCCAGAACTCGTCACACCAGGTCTGAGAGGACGAGATCCGAAAGATCATACACTGAAGGAAGCACGTATTGGCCTTCGCACTCACACCAAACCAGATCTAGACAAACAGAGTTGCCCAGGTCATCCGACTTACGAACCGTGCTCGAAGAAAAAGCACGATGCAAGGAGGATGCCAGGGCAAGGGATCCACACCGAGTCTCGGCCTTACAACGGTTGGCTCCTCGGACGCATGGAAGCGTCGAGGTTGGAATGCCAATACCGCAACCGGCCTACGAACCAACGGACTAAGCATTGGCAAGACTTCAGACTTCGCCGTTTGTTCCAGCAATCGAAAACGCGCCCCTACCATCAGGCTTCCTTCAGCCGAAATTCACTACCTATGAAGGGAAGACGGACCCGTATTCGCACCTGAGCCACTTTCGCCAAGTCATGGCTGTGTACAGGCGAAACGAGGCCTTAATGTGCATACTCTTCCCGTCAAGTCTTGGCGACCTAGGCTTGACTTGGTTCGAAAAACTCCCAGAGGGCAGCATAGCCTCCTGGGCCCAATTGGCAGAAGCGTTCGTAACGAGGTTTTGAACAAACACTAAAACACCGGTGGAGATAGACCAGTTACTCTCCATCGACATGGGTGAAAACGAGACCCTCAGATCTTACAATAGTCGCTACTGGGAGACATTCAACCAGATTGGAGACTGCCCCACCAATCTAGCCATTGCACAATATAAAAGAGGCCTACCAGTAGGGAACAGACTAAGGGATTCGATTACCATGACGCCACCCCTCACCATGGAGGCCCTGATGGAAAGAGTGCATCAGCACATCAGGGTAGAAGAGGATGGCGCACGTGCAAAAGCAAAATCTAGTACAACCACAGTACCAGAAAAGAAGACCTCAGCAAAGGTCAATACAGTAGATCGGCAGAATAAAAACGGGCGTGGCAGACGAGATAACGGAGAAGGCCCAGACAAAAGATGGTTGAGAATCCGCACTGCCATAACAACGGTGTTCAAAAAACCAATATATCGGATTCTGAGCGAAATAAAAGACGAACCTTTTGTCAAGTGGCCAGCCAAGCTAGGGGAAGCTCAGAAAAATTACGACGACAGATCACGGTGCACCTTCCACAAAGAAAAGGGGCACCGAACTGAGAATTGCACGCCACTGAGACAGCACTTGGAAGACTTGGTGGCAGCAGGCCACTTGGACAAATACATTGAAGGAGGGACGCAACCGGCCCCCCAAGATCATAATGACCATCCCAACAGAATGCCAATCGATGCACCGCCTCAAGGTATTATCAATGTCATACATGGAGTTTTTGAACCTGAGCGCGTATGCGAGCTCAGAGGGTCAATCAAAAAGGCTGAGCACTTTAGAGAAGTGCTAGGTGCCCAACCTACCACCAAGAAAGGGAGGACGGAGGCAACAAACGTCATGTCTTTTTCGGATAAAGACCTGGATCGAATATACTGTCCTCACAATGATGCTCTGGTTGTCACTCTCCGAGTCAAAGATTTTGACGTCAAGCGGATTCTGATCGACCAAGGTAGTTCATGTGAAATCATGTACTACGACACATTCAAGCAACTGAAGCTGCAAGACAAAGACTTGGCACCTGCAGTTTCTCCCCTGATTGGATTCAACTCCATGCCAGAATGGCCCGTCGGCAAGATAATTCTTCCAGTCAGAGCAGGAAGCGTGACAAAGCAAGTGGAGTTCTGGGTGTTAAAAGTCCCCTCCACCTACAACATCATCCTAGGCAGAACATGGCTACATGCCATGCAATCGGTGGCGTCATCTTACCACCAAGTGATGAGGTTCCCCAACGACGCTGGTATAATTGAAGAAGTCTATGGGGACCAGATCATGTCAAAACAATGCTTTGCCACGGTAAATGGCAGTCGTGCTGCCAAAGGATACGTTCATTCGGTGGAAGAACCAGAAAGTAATGAACTATTCGCGGACGTCGGCAAAGAGGCTGATCAGAAAGCGGTGGAGGACTTGGTGGAGGTAAAAATAGATGAGAAGAACCCGGATAAGTTCTTCTTGCTTGGCTCATCGTTGTCCAGCACTGAGAGATTAGAGGTCTTGGAATTCTTGACCTCTAATATCGAAGTGTTTGCCTGGACACCCTACGACATGCCAGGTATTGACCCAAACTTCATCAGTCACCAACTCAATGTCCACCCATCCGCCAGACCAGTCATCCAACGCACACGCAGATCGGCACTCCACCACGCCGAAATAGTGGCAGAAGAGGTAGGCAACCTGCTGGAGGCAGGAGCAATAAGAGAAGTGCACTACCCTAGATGGATCTCCAACACAGTTGTAGTGCCAAAAAAGAACGGAAAATGGCGTGTCTGCGTCGACTACAAAACAGTCAACAAGGCGTGCCCAAAAGATAGCTTTCCTTTACCAAGAATAGATCAACTGGTGGACCTAACGGCAGGGCATAACCGACTTAGCTTTCTGGATGCATACAGAGCCTACCACCAGATCGCCATGCATGAACCAGACCAAGAGGTCACATCCTTCACAACACCAAGGGGGTTATATTGCTACAAGGTCATGCCCTTTGGCCTAAAGAACGCAGGGGCGACATTCCAAAGGATGGTCACCAAGATGTTCGAACCATTGTTA
Organism: Camellia sinensis; assembly: GCF_055761805.1. Classification (NCBI taxonomy): domain Eukaryota; kingdom Viridiplantae; phylum Streptophyta; class Magnoliopsida; order Ericales; family Theaceae; genus Camellia; species Camellia sinensis. Next base: position 180,588,482 of record NC_138962.1, read on the forward strand.
GGCAGAACAATGGAGGCTTACATCGACGACATGGTGGTCAAAAGCAAGGATGAAAATGACCATCTTAAAGACCTAGGCGAGATGTTCCAGATCCTGAAGAAACACAAGTTGCGCCTCAATGCGTCCAAATGCGCATTCGGAGTTGGATCTGGCAAATTCTTGGGCTTCCTGGTGACCAACCGAGGTATAGAAGCAGACCCATCTCAGATTAAAGCAATCCAGGAATTGGAGAGACCAAACTCAGTCAAAGAAGTACAGCATCTCACTGGTATGGCAGCTGCGCTCAACCGGTTCATAAGCAGGTCATCAGACAGACTACGACCATTCTTCCAAGCTTCAAAAGCCAAGTTTGAGTGGGATGAAGAATGCGACCGTGCTCTGGAAAGCTTGAAGGAGTACATGTCTTCCCCACCACTACTTGTTACACCAGTACCTGGTGAAGAACTCTTTCTATACCTGGCAGTCTCTCAGCACACAGTCAGCGCAGTGTTGGTTCGTGCAGAAGGAATACAGCACTTGCCCATCTTTTATGTCAGTAAGACATTGTTGGGAGCCGAAACAAGGTACTTGCCCTTGGAGAAACTAGCATTAGCATTAATGATGGCATCCAGAAAATTGGCGCACTACTTTCACGCCCACACCATAGTCGTCCTCACAGCCTTTCCACTAAAAGCTCTGTTTGAAAGGGCGAACTTTAGTGGGAGAATTTTGAAATGGGCAGTAGAGTTGGGACAGTTCGACATAAAATTCCAACCTAAAACCGCAATAAAAGCCCAATCTTTGGCAGACTTCGTCGCAGAATTTACTCCTGGAAGTCATCATATCTACCCAGTCGACCTAACTGACACAACCGAACTAGGGACGGAAGTTGACGCCGGAATAGCGCAACCCCTAGTAGAAGGTAGTCAATCAAGCACCAAGGCAGACCATACTAAGGACAACAAGGAAGAGACAAACAAAGGCTCACCAACAGTTCAAACAGAGGACGAAGGACAGATAGCCAACATGGACCTTGAAGAAAACACCATTCTAGACCCCACGACATCATCTGATCCTTCCACTTGCTGGAAGTTATTCGTTGGAGAAATGTGGAAGCTCTTTGTCGATGGAGCATCCAACCGACATGGTGCAGGGCTTGGCATAGTCCTCATCTCTCCAGACGGCCTGGTTGTAGAGCAAGCAATCAACCTTGGCTTCCCAGCATCCAACAATGAAGCGGAGTATGAGGCGCTTCTCGCAGGACTCAAGTCGGCATACTACATGAAGGCCACCGAACTAATGGTATACAGTGACTCTCTGCTGGTGGTAAACCAAATTTCTGGCGAATACGAAGCAAAGGATGACAGAATGGCCAAGTACCAAGAGTTAGTCAGAACAGAGATCAAGAAGTTTGATGTAGTAAGGATAGAACAAATTGGCAGAGAGGAAAACTGCCGAGCGGACGAACTAGCAGGCCTGGCCTCAATGGCAGATACATCAATCCCTCATCCATTACTCATCGACTTCTTACCAAGACCAAGCATAGAAGACCCAGAAGCAGAAGAAGTATGTTGCGCAGAATTAGGCCCTTCTTGGATGGATCCCATCATCCTGTTCCTGAAAGACGGCATCCTACCAGAAGAGAAAAAAGAAGCCAACAAAATAAGGGCAAAGTCGCAGCGATTTTGGCTATCTCCATCTTTGGCATTATACAAGAAGTCATTCTCTGGGCCTTACCTCAAGTGCGTTCATCCCAGCAAAGTAGAAGCATTCTTGTTCGAAATACACGAAGGGATGTGTGGAAGTCATCAAGGGGGAAGGTCGCTCGCTTACAGGGCTATTTCGCAAGGATATTGGTGGCCATATATGCAAGCAGACTCAGAAAAATATGTGAAGAAATGTGAGAAATGCCAAAAATTCGCGCACCAAATACATCAACCAGCAAGAGAACTCCTACCATTAACTAGCCCATGGCCTTTCGCAATGTGGGGCTTGGACATAGTAGGACCACTTCCAACAGCGCCCGGGGGCAGAAAATTCTTTCTCGCAGCAACAGACTACTTCACAAAGTGGGTGGAAGCAGAAGCATTGGCGTCAATCAAAGAAAAAGACGTGAAGAAGTTTGTTTGGCAGAATATCATCACTCGGTTTGGTATACCAAAAGCACTGATCTCAGACAATGGAACTCAGTTCGATGGCAGAATCTTTAGAAGCTTTTGTGAAGAATACAAGATAGAGTTCTACAATTCTACACCGGCATATCCTCAAGCAAATGGGCAAGCTGAAGCATCAAATAAAGTCGTCTTGGATGGACTAAAGAAAAGGCTAGAGAAAGCAAAAGGCAAATGGGCAGATGAACTTCCTCACGTCTTATGGGCTTACCGCACCACGCCTCGGCGATCAACTGGAGAAACACCATTCTCCTTAGCCTATGGAATGGAAGCAGTGATCCCACTAGAAGTTGGCCTCCCCACAATTCGAAGCGAAAATTTTGATCCAGACTTAAATGGAGAGGCCATAGCCTTAGAACTCGACCTTGCAGAAGAAAGAAGAGAAAGAGCACTAGTCCACATCGCCTCATACCAACAAGAGTTAATCAGAAAATACAGCAAAAAGGTGCATCCAAGACAATTCAAGATTGGGGATTGGGTACTACGCAAAGTAATGGGAAACACCTTGATCCCAGGAGACGGCAAGTTAGGCCCAAATTGGGAAGGTCCTTATAAGGTGGTTGGGTTAGCAGGCAAAGGGGCATACCACCTAGAAGACAAGGATGGCAAGGCAATCCCTAGGCCATGGAATACGGCCAATCTCAAGTTATTTTACTTTTAGCTTTTCTTTTTCAAACATATGTAATTTTTTCTTCCTTCAATAAAACAAGCAATTCTTTTTCAGCACAAGTTATTCTTTGTAAGAGTTAGCCTTAGTATAGATTAGGTTTAATGCAGGCATTTTATTCTAAGTTAGCTGGAAAAACTAACTTAGAGGTTGGCTGGAATAAACCAACACTTGTTACTCTTCAGCCGAAGAAAGTGCAAGGCTGAAGAGTGGTTGGCTGGAATAAACCAACACTTGTTACTCTTCAGCCGAAGTAAGTGCAAGGCTGAAGAGTGGTTGGCTGGAATAAACCAACACTTGTTACTCTTCAGCCGAAGTAAGGGTATGGCTGAAGAGTGGTTGGCTGGAATAAACCAACTCTTGTTACTCTTCAGCCGAAGTAAGGGTATGGCTGAAGAGTGGTTGGCTGGAATAAACCAACTCTTGTTACTCTTCAGCCGAAGTAAGGGTATGGCTGAAGAGTGGTTGGCTGGAATAAACCAACTCTTGTTACTCTTCAGCCGAAGTAAGTATATGGCTGAAGAGTGGTTGGCTGGAATAAACCAACTCTTGTTACTCTTCAGCCGAAGTAAGTGCATGGCTGAAGAGTGGTTGGCTGGAATAAACCAACTCTTGTTACTCTTCAGCCGAAGTAAGGGTATGGCTGAAGAGTGGTTGGCTGGAATAAACCAACTCTTGTTACTCTTCAGCCGAAGTAAGTGTATGGCTGAAGAGTGGTTGGCTGGAATAAACCAACTCTTGTTACTCTTCAGCCGAAGTAAGTGCATGGCTGAAGAGTGGTTGGCTGGAATAAACCAACTCTTGTTACTCTTCAGCCGAAGTAAGTGTATGGCTGAAGAGTGGTTGGCTGGAATAAACCAACTCTTGTTACTCTTCAGCCGAAGTAAGTGCATGGCTGAAGAGTGGTTGGCTGGAATAAACCAACTCTTGTTACTCTTCAGCCGAAGTAAGGGTATGGCTGAAGAGTGGTTGGCTGGAATAAACCAACTCTTGTTACTCTTCAGCCGAAGTAAGGGTATGGCTGAAGAGTGGTTGACTGGAATAAACCAACTCTTGTTACTCTTCAGCCGAAGTAAGTATATGGCTGAAGAGTGGTTGGCTGGAATAAACCAACTCTTGTTACTCTTCAGCCGAAGTAAGTGCATGGCTGAAGAGTGGTTGGCTGGAATAAACCAACTCTTGTTACTCTTCAGCCGAAGTAAGGGTATGGCTGAAGAGTGGTTGGCTGGAATAAACCAACACTTGTTACTCTTCAGCCGAAGTAAGGGTATGGCTGAAGAGTGGTTGGCTAGTAAGTATAGTTTAACCAGCCAAAACCGAAATAACAGTTGGAGTAATAGAAGACATTACAAAATACAGGCATACATATCACAACCGGAATAAGAGTTGAAGCAAATTTTTCATTCATTAAAAAGTCATTACAGAAGGGCACAGCCCGGTTACAAAGACAAGGTAACAAAAAAGAAGAAAAAATCAGGAAAAGAGTTCTTCAATTTCGGCGTCAAAAGCCGCATCACCATCAACTTGAAGACCGGTCTCAAGAGGAAGTTCATTCTCGGTTGCCAGGATGGTTTCGGTTGGAACCACGGTTTCATTTGGCTGACCTACAGGTGGGTCCTCTACCATGGGCTCCAACTGAAGTGATGGGTCTGCACTAACAACCAGAATGTCTTCAGGAGCAGAGGAGTCGTCAGAATCTGAGTCCTCCAGAAAATCTTGTTGCAAGGCGGCTGCATACTCCGCAAGGGACTTCGGTATGAAGTAAGCTGGAGGGTCGAAGACCTCGGTCTGTTGATCATGACCGAGCTTCTCCACAGCCGCCCTCCAGCCACACTTGAAGAACAGCTCCTTGGCGGCGTCGCATTGTTTGACATAGGCGTCTTCTGCCTCCTTGTAACCTCGCTTGTACCCCTCCTTTTCGGCTTCCTCCGCGCTCTTTTTGAGTAAAGTTATTTCGGTGTCTTTTCTCTTCTCAAGCTTCACCAACTCCCGCAGATATTTGTCCTTCATAGCAATGGCCGCTTTCTGCCTTTCTGCCTCGGCCGAACTAACCAGATCGGCAAGACGGCCGTTCTCCGCTTGTAGCTCGGCCATTTTCTTTTCGGCTTCTTCTAGCTCGGCCGCTTTTGCTTCGGCTTCAGCCATTGCCTGCCTTGTGGTTTTTCTCAGCTCTTGGACTTTCTTGTATGTGATGTTGTTCTTTTGTAAGGCCTGACAAAACAAAGTCTTCTCTTAAGCCGAAGTAAAAGTTGGAAATTAGACAAAAGAAGCGGACAGAGCTACTTACCAAGATCATGGACTTCGATGTGGACCGAATTGACTTCATTTCGGTGTTTAATTGCTTTAAGTGGTGCTCCATGTCCTTGGGGAGGCACACACTTTTGGCCAGGTTAAAGGCCAATTGGTGATCTTTTTCAGCCACAACCGAGTCAGTAGCTTTGATGTCTCGGTCGTTGAAGGTCAGCGGCGGAGCCCATTTCGGAGATTCAGCTCGGTCAGTTTGCTCCGGTTGGAGGGCAGGTTGAGGACTTTGGGGGATGGATTCAACCTCATCGACAAGTTGCTGTTCGGTCGATGTAGATCGGGCACGTTTGGAAGGACGAGATGAAGAAGGCTGCTGAGAAGGGAGGGCCACAACGGCAGGCTGCGTTTCTAAGGATGATTGCACTTCGGCCCTGGTTGTTGAGGTCAGAAGGGCCCTCACTCTGCTTTTCTTCGCCATCTCTTCTTCAGCTGTTAATGGGACAAGTCGTATTTCGGGCAAGTTTGGGTCCGGTTCAGGTGCTTCCTCTAGAAGGAAATCGGTCACTCGAGCCTTTCGACGACCGCTATATCGGTAGGTCGGTTCAAAGTTTAGAAGCTTGGCCCAACTCCTTTCTTTACACCGTAGTGCGGCTCGCAAAATCGCAAGGTTGGGATAGCTATATAGGGAACGGAGGTGGGCGAAATCTGCAAAAAGAGAAGTGTTAGTTCGGATAATAGACTAAAATAACCGAAATAACATACAAGGAAGAAGACTGAAGTTAAATTACCGGGCTCTCCCTTTTTCCAATTTATAGGTCGGCCAGGAATTTGGGCTTGAAAATCCTCAAAGTTCCCAGAGACCCAGAAAAAGTCATTGTCGTTAAGATCTTTGTCCGGTGTGTGTTTAACTATCTTCTCTCGGCGGCGGCGAATCCTAAGGTAATAGACCCACCCAGCATCTTTTGAGCCGATGGAGTATTGATGGAAAATTTCGGCCAGGCCGAGGTTTAGTCCGGTTTGGTGGTTCAGTGCGGCTATTCCCATTATAATGCGATATGTATTGGTGGACAGTTGGGTGGGGCATAATCTAGTCTGCCTAAGAAATTCGCAGATCAACGGTTAGACAGGAAACCGTAGTCCGGTTTCTATTATGGATTGAAGGGTAAAAGGGACGAAGCCTTCATTTTCCCAAGGAATAACATCTTTTTTGGCCAACGTTAGATGGACGTCATCAGGAATTTGGTAATCTTTCCTAAATTCGGCCATGCCACCAGGGGTCTCAACTAGATACCTATACTTACCCATCTGATGAATAATTTACTTATAATTTATATCGGTGCAAAAATCGTGCTCAGTAGCTCGGTTGAGCACACACAGGAGTGCCTGGGTAACCTAAGTCTGCAAAGTAAAAAACAGAGGGGGTTAAAGCACTGATCAATGGACCGTGCTACAATTTAAAAGCAAGGTATAAGAGCCCTACTTCAGCCTCAAAAAACTGGTTCTATCTCGGTTCATCAAAAGGTTTGGTAGCTCGGTTTGAGCAGTTTGCTCGGTAGACCGGTTTAACGTCTAGGGGCAGCTTTCTGAGTTCGGCCTAAAAAACTAAGAAAGCTGGTTTAGCCCCAAGGCCTAAATCGGTTGTAGTGTGAATAAAGTTACTTCGGTTAAGCCTCTAGGGGCAGCTTTCTGAGTTCGGTTTGGGAATTAAGAAAGCTGGCTTGGCCCCAAAAGCTTAGTTCGGTTGAAAACCGAGGTTCCAAATTTAATATGTTCAAAACTCGGTAATCTTATTTCGGCTAAAGTGAGTGAGGCGCTGGTGACTCTTTGAAACTTTCAAGTTCTAGTTCGGTTATGGACTACAGTGATCTGCCTATTTAATGCAAACAGGATTCTAGTTCGGTTGCTACCTAGTTTTGGATCTAAGGCAAGCTTTTTACAGGAGTTCATGCATATATAAGCTCTGCTATTATTTTTCGTGAAAATACAGAAGCAAAACAGAAATGGACAAAATGTTTGCAAAAAACATACAAAACAAGATATACAGATGCATAAAACAAATGTGAAAGCAAAAAACATGAAGGGAAAGTGGATTTGCTTACCAAATTAAAGAAGAAGGGACTGAAGTTGAAAATCTGTTGCAGTAAAAGGAAGAACACGAACAGCAAGAGAGCGGAGAGAGAAGATGAAGGAATAAGCAAAAGTGAAGGGACCCTAGCCTCAGGGATTGTTTTTGTTAGAAAGCCCAAAATTTGGGCGGGACTGTTCAAAATTCGCGAAGTACGAAAGACGGCGTGACAGCCGTCCTCAGCCTATCAGAATCTGCCACGTGTCATTGGAAAGGGAAGCGTTACAGTCGTGATTGAAGAGACGTTTTGACCGGATAAAGTAAAACCCGAAGTGAAGTTAGCTCGGCTGGAGACGCTAAAGGGTTTTTTTTTAGCTCGGCTGGAAAGGCTTAATAACTTCAGCTCGGCTGGAGGACTGGTAATCCCAATCATGCTGTGCAGATGGAATTAAGGGGCAATTGAGAGGGTAATTTTTGGTAAAAATTTGGCCGAGCTATGTGATGGGCTTGGTGGCCCAAATTGCCAAGGGCTAGGTGAAAAAGGCTGCAATGTTACTCCAGCCCAGGAGAAGCATAGTTACTCCGGCCCAGGACAGGTATGATTACTCCGGTTAGGAGAGGTGTAATTGCTTCGGCCCTAGATGGTATAAAGCTACTCCGGTCTGGAGGTAACTTGATGTTAGTCCGGCCTTACGGTTAGTTCATAACTAGAGTTAGTCCGGTCTCGGAGTTAATCCGGTCGCGGTGTATTGTGGTTAGATCGGCCAGAGCTTGCTACTCAGAAGCTTGGTCTAAACGCATCATGGTTGAACGGGGGAAAGCCGAGATAAGGAGTTGGAGGAGAAAACCGAGCTAAGGATAGTTCGATTTTCTCTGTGGCTCAGCATAGCCAGTGTTACTTCGGTCAAATGGTGATTCGGCCATGGAGAGAACCATCCCACTTGGTTTAAGCAGTGGGGGAGGGTGTAAAAGGATAAGCATTATCCTTAGGAGTATGAATCCTAGGAGGACTCTGCATGGAGAAATACAAGTCCTACTAGGATTGTGCCACGGGAAACTTATAAAAGCTCACAAACATCACCTTGGAGGAGGTAATTGAACACAACCTTTCTGAGAACTTAGAGCTTTGTCTATTTGTCAAGTTTTCTGACTTAGGCATCGGAGAGGTTTCCGGCACACACCCGCCGGCTAGCTCACGTTTGTATTTTCAGGTGGTGAAGCGACGTCGTACGGAGGAGCGTGGACTTGGTCAACAGGATTATACGAGGAGAATTATTTCCTCCCCGTACATACTTCATCTTGCCTTTGAGTTCTTGTCATCATTCCATTCTTGTCATCATTCCAAATTAGGAAGATGTCTCACTAGGCGCATAATAATAATAATAATAATAACAACAACAACAACAACAACAACAACAACAACAACAACAACAACAACAACAACAACAACAACAACAACAACAATAATAATAATAATAATAATAATAATAATAATAATAATAATAATAATAATAATAATGTGGTCATAATAAGTCTTTAAAAATGATTTACGGTATGAATCGACAAACCAAAATCAATAAGCCATAATCAATGAGATTAGATTTGGCCATGATCGACAGGTTACAATCGACATGCCACAATCAACAAAATTATATTTGGCCACAATCGATGAGCCACAATCAATAGAATTAGATTTGACAACAATCAATAGGCCATAATTGATAGAAAAAATATTTATGATGCAAACAAGAACAGAACACAAAATTTATTAGTCTACTAGAAAAAAGACAGCTTGTAGAGAAATTTTGACTACTTAACAAAAATGAAGGCATGAATTGCAGTGTTTACCTGTTTGGTAGTGTTTTTATTTTCTACATTTTGGTTTTTTGCATAGTAGTCAAATTGGGATCAAATCGAGAATCGCAATGGGATTTTATTGCATCGTGAATTGAATCAAATCGTGAATCGTAAGAATTCAGTCACCTTTTTTAAATTACATAGAAAAATATATCTACACACTTAAATATTAAATATATCTACTATTTATGAAATATTTAGACTTAAATCAATGAATATATTGTTTTAAATGATGAGCATGTGGCCTAAGTAAAAAGTTAACACGGGTTCCCTTATTTACTAATTCACATTTTCCTTACTTCTTATCAACCATTCTTAATAATGAAAGCAAACAAAGACAAATTTTCAATTTCCAAGTAATAATAACTCGACAACAATGTTTTTTAACTTTTTACGAAGTTAAAAAATCAACTTCAAATTTTTTTTTTTTAAATCTCACTTGATGAGTTTAAAAAATTCATTTTGTAAATGTAAGTACTTAGATAAAATTGAATATATAATCCTAGAATATTGTAGAGAGAGAGAATCTTTTTTTTGGGCTAAGGTGTGAGTATTTGAGAGTGAATTGGGATGGAGAAATTTAAAGGATGGCATATAGTAATCCAAAAGACCTTAAAAAGGTTGTGTGAACCATTTTCCAACAATAAAAAAACAAAAAAGAAAGCCAAACATCAATTTTAACAATTCACGATTCAACAATTTGGTTCACCGATTCACCTACAATTCATAGCTATTTACGATTCATGCAACCTGTTCATATCAATTACTCACTAAAACACTTCGATTTGTACGATTCTAATAATAGAGGTTTTTTGTCTTTTCAGAAGCAAAAACAACCAAAAGTTTAAAAATACCCATCATTTTTATTTCATTTTCATTTTGGTAAAAAAAAAAAATTTTGAACATTCAAAAACAATTTTTTTGGTGTTTCCTAGAATGTGGGTTGCTTTCAGAAAAATTTTCTGAAAACAATTTGCCAAACAAGTTTCTATATTTTCTAAGAGGTAAAATAGACAATAGAAAAGGTTAACACAACCAAACATGTGACGATATTCTATTGCAGGAAAAGGTGGTGTTAAGGGTCCAATTTTTTTGGTGTTTCCTAGAATGTGGGTTGCTTTCAGAAAAATTTTCTAAAAACAGTTTGCCAAACAAGTTTCTATATTTTCTAGGAGGTAAAATAGACAATAGAAAAGGTTAACACAACCAAACATGTGACGATATTCTATTGCAGGAAAAGGTGGTGTTAAGGGTCCGAAATGACAATAAAAGATAATGCAACAAAACCACAAGAAGATAGTACGCGTACCAGGTAATCTTGCCATTGATGCAGTAACACGCCCAACTTACGCTGAGGAAAAATATTGGGTTGCTGAACTAGTAAACATAAACCTGATTATAGGAAGGAAGAGGAAACAAGAAGGAAATGTTAGATTATTGCAAAGTGAATCTAATTGTTACTTGAGGATTAGAGTTTCTGGTATTTTCATTTCGAAATTTAAATACACAAAACAATCTATTGGTTAGAAGATTATTCTTTTATGATGTTGCATCAATTTCAGTAATGATCATCATTATTAAGAAGAAAACCTTCATAATTCCCAAAATTTTATTCCACTGCCAGAATAAATTGCTTTACTAAGATATCCAAGACAAAACAGGAAAACAGAAAAGAAAAGGTAGAGAGACAGTAGTGCGTATGAAAGAAATCTCAAATGACATTAGGGCGTTAATAAGCTGAATACAAATAATTGGATTCTTATTTCATACAAAAATATTGGCTATGTCTATCAATCTCTGTGATCTCATTCAAACAACAGATTGAACCTCTAATGAACACTGGCAACATGAAAATAGCCGTCACTTGAATACAGAAATGAAGCCTGTGAAGGGAATTACAGATTCAAACAGATATTTCTGCTACCCATCATTCTTATATCTGTAAATTACAAATGGCAAATAATTGAAGGCAACAAAGTGGAAATAACCACATGGACCATTAAACCTGCTTGCTTAGGAAGACAGCTGTACACTGCTTTACAGTATCCTCAAGGCTGGTAACTGGGAATAAAACATGAAAAAAGTTCACATTACCATGATTATAAAATTAAAATGGCAAAAGAGAAACATTGATATTGATATCCATTTAAAAAGCATTTGGGTACTCAATGAAAATGAAACTGTTCCATCTCAACTTGCAATATTTAATCCATTTTGTTTTCCATAGCATTTAAAACAAGTACAGCCTGTTTAATGTACAAAATCATTCGGACCATTATAAGAAAATATCATCAATTTTATTTCTTTTGTTGATGGATCCAATTTCTTTGGTAATTATCCAACTTTAACAAATGAAATAGATGCATGTGGATGCCGTTGAAAACAAAATGAATTGACTTGATTGAAGATTTTAGATTTCTTTGCAAATGGGACCATATTAACAATGCATTTGGTTCTCCAGATGCCATGGCAATGGAGAACTCCATGGTGTATTGAACTGCAAAAATAAGCTGAAATATAGAGCAGAGCTGTGTGCCCTATGATTCACTCTGATTCATATATCTCATGGTTATTTCCTCCCTATTAAAGCAACATCCAAGCCCTTCGTTTAGTCCCAACAGTGTACCAAAAACTAGTCAGCAAAATAAAAAATGAACTAATACAACACAACACAAGACATCACTATAGGGAATCGAACTATCAATAACTAGTGTCACATGGCAAATACCAAGAAAGGAAGGGAATAACCAAACTGAAGAGAGAAGATAAAATTGTTACCTTGTAAATTCTGTCTCCAAAGAAGTGGATTTCATGAAAATCATCCACATATCTCAAGCAATAAGTCTTGTCCCAACCTTGAGGGAAAACCTGTTAAAACGTGCAAGCATTATGCCTAAACATAAATTCAACTACAACGACTTCTTATCATCTATTTTATCAGCTTAAGAATCATCAAAACATAAACAAGGAACAACATTCACTTACATTAAAACTTATTTGTCCCCCAACGAAAAAGGTGAGGTGAGCAAATTTCTCCTGGAGCACAGACACCATCTTAGGGCGTATGTTCAGAACCTGAATATAATTTCAGTAGAGTAATTTTCCAGAGGTCCAACATCAACTGTGTTTCTTATAGAGACCTAAGTTTTCACTTAATCTTAGGCCTCGTTTGGGAATAGGGTATTTTAGTAATTTTTTTATTTTTTACGAAAAGATGTGCAAAAAAATAGAGAGTAATGTGACAAGTTATAGTGACTTTTTGACAAAGATGTTTAGTTCCCAAACGTGGCCTAAATCACAATTTAAGATATTGTACCTTGTCATAATTTTCAAACTCGTCCCGTCTTTCCTGGCTACAGTTTCAGCCAATTGGTGATACGTTGAGCATCCTGCTTTGGAACTCTATAAATGTTCCTCTAAAGAAGAAGTTGAATAAGAAACGGACTCAGAAGCTTAACATATATGGATAATTGCAACTTGTGCCTGCACTTCACATATAGCGATCCCGGTATTCCCTGTTGTTGTATAACTATAATCTGGACTCAGTTCCGTAGATTCGTTGTTGTCTTATCCTCATTTCTATCCCTTACTCTTTGTTTTAGAGTTTTGGGTTGTGTTGGGCAAGTTGGGAATGAGTTGGTTGTGTTTTAAAGCTTTGAAATTTTGCCCAGGTTTTGGTCTCTCCGCCCGAGCGGCGGTTTTACGCTCGAGCGGGCTTTTGTTGCTGCCTTTCCGCTCGAGCGGCAGTTTGGATGCTCGAGCGTGAATTTCCATCTCCCAGTATTTTTTTTCTCTGCAGTAGTCCGCTCGAGCGGTATTTTTTTACGCTCGAGCGTGATCCTTTGATTTTTGCCCATACGCTCGAGCGGGGAGTTTTACGCTTGAGCAGAGAGTAGACTGCAAAACTTCTGGAAGTGTGCAATCAGCGCTCGAGCGGCTCTTTTCACGCTCGAGCGTGAGTCTGTGTCTTACGCTCGAGCGGGGTTTTCTACGCTCGAGCGGAGAGTCGACTACATCAGTCCGTGATTTCACTTTTTGGATCACTTTTTGACCTACTTTTCCTCTCTTAACTTTTAAAAACCGCCCCTTGAGAGTTTCTCTCTCTACTCTTACCTTCTCTCTAAGTTTTGATCTATTCCCGGTGGTCTTCTACCCTAGTTCCTTTGGAAGAAAGGTAGAGCTTCGCGAGAGCTTTGTTTTAATCTGAGAAATTTGGGATTTGGAGCACTTCCGAGTTTTACTCATCTTCTCCTTGAGTTCTACATTTGAGGTAGGGATTCTCCTTGTTTCTTTTCAATACTTCGTCTATAGATAGACATGTGGTAGTTTTTGTATTGCATAAAAATTGTATCATGTTGGATTTGTGAAAATCATGGGACTGAAGCATGGGTTGGGTGTTGAATTTGGGTTTATTATCATTAGTTGTGGTTTGGGCAAATTGGAGTGTTAATTAGCATGTGGTTGTTGAAAGGAGAGGAAACCCTAATTCTTTTTATTCGATTTAATAAATTAATTGAGGGGTTTTGATCTTTGGGCAAATACTTAAGTATTTTGAGTCTTAATTGTGGTTATTGTTGTTGTTGATGTTAATTGGGCCTTTTTGGTCAATATTGAGAAAGAGGAAGGAAAACCCTAATTTATTGTTTATGACTTAATTTGCATAATTAGTTCGAAATGGCTTTGAAAAGAATGTAGTGAATTTAAATGAGTTATGGCTTTTGTCCTTGGGCATGATTTTGTGAAAACAAAGGAAGTGGAATTCATTTTGTGAAATGGGAAAGGTATTTTGAAACAAGTATAAGAAAATTGGAATGTTGTATCTTGAGTATTGAACACACTTGCGTGGGGTATAGCTTTAACTACCATGATCATGTTGTTACTGAGTTTTATAATCTCATGTTAGTTGGGTCTGTTAATAGATGTACAATATGCATGCATCTAGAGATTGTGTCTTGGTCATTGGTGGAGGATGATACGGTTGCGTTGAATTGTTGTGTATGTATTACACCATTGTTGATTGAACATTATATGTAATGAAATGCTGAATTACATTATATTTGTATACTGGTTTGGGAGAAGAGAGGGGTTGTACTCCAGTGTGTGTGAGAAGATAGGGGATGGACTCCACACACTTATGTGTTCAGCGCTTATAATCAAAGGTATCATACCCTTCCAGCTAGCGCCTGGAGAACTGACACGCTGATAATCTAAGGTACCATACCCTTCCAGCTAGCGCCTGGTAAACTGGTAGATTGTGGTGAGAAGTGTATCTTTGGCTTACTACTCATATAGCTAGTAGTGCAGTGTTGTTTTGTTATTGTTTCAGTGTATCTGGAAACATTGTGGATTGTATTTGTTACAATGTTGGAGGGACGAGTTGAATCATTGATTGATTTTATGTATGTAGTTGAGTTGTTATCTTTTTATAGAGGTGTGCAGGGATAATTATGATATAATTGGAATTGCATTGAAATGCCAAATATGTTTTGAAAAGGCACATCTGTTGTATGTGTGGCAAATGGAAGAGTAATGGGCTTAGTGAATCTATGTTTATAAGTAGTTGTTAATGTTATAAAAGATTGGGAACGAGGGTTAATGAAAGGAAAAAGGAAAGATGAATCGCTTATAGCGTTGAATTAAATAGTTGTTTTCGAGAAAAGTTCATATATACATATATATATATTTTGTATAAACTGTCATATTATTATTCTAGTATGAGAATGAGTGTTCATGATCATAGCTATCTGTAATGTTGTTATTGTTGAGGATCATGTTGAGATCCCTACTGGACTATATGTTCATCCCACGTTGTTGAATTCTTTTCAGGTTTTAAGCAGGTTGAGCTGTAAGATTTGGATCTACTTATTTATTGGCCACGGGACCTCAGTTATGTTGGCGGAATGCCTTTGTTGTAAAAGGGTTACACCCTTCTTCTTGTACCTTAAGTGATGTAAGCCCAAGGGCAATTTATCATGTATGTTCATGTAATATTCACTTTGCATATGAATGAGAGTATTGTTAATCACTTCTACGGATTGAATGTATGAGTTTATTTCCGCGTTATCTCTGAAACTGAATTAAGTTAATGAATTTGGTAATGACTCCGAGTAATAAAAAGTGGGGCGTGACATCACATACCTCTTTATTGGAATATCCAAGTCGGCAATGTAATGCAGCGTAAAATTAATAAATTCCTACAAATCATTTAAAAATGTCATATCCATAAACTAATAATGTATTATAAATGTTTTGTACATATACAGACCAAGCCTACCATCCAATGGCCACAACATAACTTTTTATACCTAAAGTGACTTTGACAACAACAACAACAACAACAACCAAAAAAAAAAAAAAATTCATTAACATCTTGGAAAAAAATGGATGTTTCTGACAAGCATGTTGATTAGTAATCTTACCGAAGGATGGAGATAGGGGCATATTTTATTGTTTCTACCCTTGATAGTGTAATAAATATATGATCCTAACTTTTCTAATTTTATGGTCCCTCTGGCTTCTTGCAAATTATTTTTATTTTTATTTTTTTAATAGGTAAGTTAAAGAAATTCGCACTTGGGTCTTGCCTAAGTTGCTAAAGTGTCCCCTTGGTGACTTGGCTTTTTGCAGATTACTAATTAATAACAATGCAGTTTGCTTAGTGAGTTACTGTGCCTACTTAGGATGTAGGAAAGAGCAGGAGAAGGATTTGACCTTAAGTTTTTTTTCTCCAAGATATGATCTCAAGCTCTGCAAAATTACGAATCTAGGAAGAAAATTAAAAAATAAATAAAAATGAAAAATAGTAAGCAAAAGAACAAAAAATGGAAAAGATAACGAAGTGGACCCCAAGTGTATAAATATGGCTGAAGGCAACTACAACCTTCTGCAAAGCATATTAAAACTACAGTCCATTGCTCAGGAACTTTAAGTTGTTCAAGGAGATGAATTGGCAGATTTAATTTAAACAATATTAGAAATTTTAGCGAATATTTATTGTTTCTCTACCTTTTTCAGACCTACAATGGTTTAGAAGAGAACCTAAAGAATCTGTTGTATCAAAAGCATAACATTTTCCATTGAAGAGGCCAAATTATAAACCTAATTTTCCTACATTTTGTATAATTATGTCTAAAATATTCAAGACCTTAGTTGTTCATAAGAACAATGTGAATCATTGCCAACACATTTATAAAAGTATCATTTGAATCTTGGACTCGAGATAAATAATTTCGGTATAGATTTATACAATACCTGGGTCCCAATGAGCTTCCCATCCTTATAGGCCACAAGACCATTTTCCGCAAATACATAGTCAAGTAATTTATAACTGCACATATAGCGAACATGGAGTAAAAAGTCAAGCAGCCAGCCACAATATTACTTCTAAAGAACTTTTGAAAGATGGAATGTAGGAAGACAAAGAAGACTAAAATGGAAAGCTTGAACAAAATGGAGCAGTAAAGTTTGTACTGCATCACATCATATAAACAATGCCATCACCCACAAGGCAAGAACATACAGTTCACAAGAAACATTATCTTGTTTGGTTTCAGAAAATTGAGTTTTTTGTTTTTAGTCAAAAATTTTAATATTTTAAGAAATTTTTTTATTTTTTAGATGCATGTAGCTTAAAATATTTAAATTTTTGACTAAAAATATAAAAAAAAAAAAAAAAAAAAAAACTCAATTTTCAGAAAATCAATCAAAGACAAACAAGGTAATTGAACTTTCCATCATTTCACTTGAAATTTTCAGAGTGAAAGTTTTTTACCTAATCTGAGATAGATTCACAAACTGATTAGAATACACACTAGCATTCTGCATTAATGTTTCTATGAAGTAAAATGTTTCCCAAGTGTTGTTTCCTACTAGTATGGGATAATAAATATCAACTAATTTTTCAACTTTGAGATTTCTCTTAAATAACTAACATGCACATCAAAGAATAATTAGCAAACAATATTCACACTCATCACCTTATTATCCCCCAAATTTTTGGACAATAGGTCATGGATAAAAAATGCAAATCCTAGAAAAGCAAGATCCAAGAAACAAATCATCAGCACAATCTTTTCTATTATTTCCTAAATCTACCAAAGCCTAATAAAAAAAAATTATAACATACTGACACTTACAATTATAGGGTAAACTACCAATAAGTCCTAATAAGTCACATGAGTTCTGGATTTGTTATACAATCCACTCAAATTTGGAACTAACCAACACTATTTTGACTTTTTGTCTTGAGTATCTGTTTGGTTGAGTTCTTTTATACTGTTTATGAAACTTTTTCAAAAATTACAAATTAATTTGATAAAAATAAACACAAAACAAAAAAGGATTACAAAAACAGGCCTAAAAAATTTAGGGCTTACCAAAGAAATTACAGTCAATCAAAATTTGAAATAATAGATATAGATACGATGATTTCACAACAAATCGGATTATTACCATCATGATAGTAAATGGTAATAGCAACCCACAAAACCTTTCAAAGTCCATACATTAATCAATAACAAACTAAAAAACAGAAAGAGAACCAGATATATAACACAATACCAAAACCTTCAGATACAACAACCACTTTCAAACCCAATTCAAGAAACACTACCAATGCTCAAAAATGATTGTAAGAAAAGCAAAATCTAGGAGTAGCAACTAAAATAGCCGAGACATTTGAACATCTAGAAAGACAATGAAACAGATACATTCAATCTAACCACTAATCAAATGATACGCATAGAAAGAAAGAAAAGCAAAAATCAAAATGAAGATGAGCATATAATATATATATATATATATATAGAGAGAGAGAGAGAGAGAGAGAGAGAATGCTCGATCGGACCACAAAACTCATAAAGGGAAACAAAATTAAAATCACCTCAAGGTGGAGGCAATGCGAGAGAGGAGGGAGCAAACCTGGTGGTGGACGAAATGTGAGAGAAGAGGCAGTAAAACTTGCTCTAATTGGCAGCAAACAACGAAGTGAATGGAGATGGTGGCTAGGGCTTTGTTACTAGGAATGTAGAGAGTGAGGAGTTGAGAGGAAAAATGAAGCTCAAATATATTTAGGAATTACATAAAAAGAATTGATTTAGGAAAATTCAAAACTAAGGTAGTTTTATTTCAAAAATGCCCCCCCCCCCTTTTTTGTGACCACAATTTACTGGTCATCAATGGTTTTGAGATCTCGTCATTTTTTTTCCTGCTCTACTGCCATTACCTTCCACGACCACATTTCAAATTTTGTTGTAAAAAATTACCTATCACTGACCAGAAAAGTGTCTATAGCAGAAACATAACTCATTCGCGACTAGGGAAAATTTTGGTCGCAAAAAGTAAACTATCTGTGACGAACATGAAAAAGGTGGTCGCTAAAAGTATTTTTCCTTGTAGTGTTAATTCCCATCAAGTCCTATTAAAAATAAGTCATAATAAAATCACCGTGAGAAATATTTTTTTTGTGACAATTTTTTGCATGTCACTAAAAATTAACAATTAGTGACTTGTTTTTTGTCACGGTTTTTATAAATTGTTATTACAACTTAAAATTAGTAACGTTTTTCTGTGACAAATTTTTCAAACTATTGCTGAAAGTTAAACATTAGTGACAAATTTTTTTAAACTACCGCTAAAACTTATAATTAATGACAATTTTTGTGATAAAATTTTTTGTTAGGTTTTTCTTCTTGGCAATCCCGTTTGACAAAGCTTCTTTCAGTTGTAATTTTATTCGTTCTTTTATTTCAGTGAGGTTATGAGTTTTCAGTTGTGAATCCAACCCGAATTATGCCTTGCAAAGAAGTTTCAGAAGTTAATTCTTTCATGTTTGCCACTTCGTTGACTATGTCGGGATTGAGCTCTTTTTTTTTTTTTTGCTCGAGCGGCCATTCCTGCGCTCGAGCGTAGACCCTGTTTAGTCACACATGTTTTAGTCAGTTCGTTTGAGCGGCCATTCTTGCTCTCGAGTGGAGATCGCGGATCTGTTTGCTATAAAAGGTGCGGTTCAATTAGGTTTTAGGATACGGCTTCCAGATCTTCTTCTTGGGTATTAGGGTTTTCTTCTGGAGCTTCCTTGCTTATTTCCTTTGATATCTGTGAGAGTTTATATCATAAATTGATTGGATTATATCAAAAGGGGTTGTTTTATTTATTCTATACAAAAGAAAAAGTTGTTCTTCGGTGGATTCCATGGAATTTGGGCCTGAAGCTTTGGTGGATTCTGGAGTGGCTCATTGTCGTGATTTGACATCGGTGTTGTGGATTCAACATTGTACAAGGCAATTCCGAGGTGAAGACGGGGCTGGAAGAGACACCTAGGGGTTGGTTCGATTCGGGCGTGGATTCGCTAGGTAATTGAGAGTATACTTGTGTAATTCCTTTATGTCTTCTTAGTGGATCGTTTTGTAACTTTTGCTCGTAGTTTTTTATCACAATTGGAGGCGCTCCAATTGTGGTTTTTCCACATAAAATCGCTGTGTCGATTTGTCTTTAATTGTTTGATTGGAATTGCTATTTATTGATTATAATTGATACATAATCACAAATCAATATCTCCGAAATTTTAGATTTTTCAATTGGTATCAGAGCAGGTCACTTTATTTAAAAAAAAAAAAAACTGTTAGAGCGAGATCTTGTTTGATTTGTGATAATGAATTCAATTCGTGAGGAAAATTCTATGGTTTGACCACCGTTACTTGATGGATCTAATTATTCTTTTTGGAAAGCTCGGATGATATCGTTTTTAAAATCTATTGATGAAAAAGTTTGACAATCTGTCATGTATGGGTGGACTGAACCGACGATTACCATTGATGGAGTAACTTTCCCCAAACCAATTGATAAGTGGGACACAACTGATTACCAAAATAGTAGCTAGAATAGTAAAGCTATCAATTCTCTCTTTTGCGCTGTCACACCTGAAGAGTATAGTCGAATTTGCAATTTTGAAATCGCAAAAGAGGCTTGGGATATCTTACAAACTATTCCTGAGGGCAGTCCTTCTGCTAAACGCTCAAAACTTCAAAGGCTCACGTCTAGTTTCAAAAACTTTTCAATGAAAAATAGTGAGACCTTTGATGAATTTTATGCGAAGTTGAGTGACATTATAAATTCTAGCTTCAATTTAGGTGAAAAAATACAAGAATCCAAGGTTGTGGGAAAAATTTTGAGGTCCTTGCCCGATCGGTTCCAACCAAAAGTTACGGCTATTGAGGAGGCTCAAGATGTTGACAACCTCAAGATGGATTATTTGATTAGAAATCTACAAACTTATGAGACACATAAGAATTTAAAAAAAAAACAAAAAGGTGATATTGCTTTGAGTAGTGCTCATAGAGTTAGAAAGGATTCTGATAAGGATTGTGAGATTGATTCAAAGATTATGGATGCTTTCATAAAACAATTTAAAAAGTTTTTTTCTGAAAAAGAATCGTAATCTTTCGGAATCAACTCATAAATCCAAAGGCAAAGATAAACTCAAAATTAATTCTATAACCAAGAAGGAGAAAGGAAAGATACAAGGGAACTCTGAAAGAGTCCAATGCTATTGATGCCAAGGATTTGGCCATTTTGCTCAAGAATGCCCTAATCGGTTGAGGAAGAAGAAAGCCTTCGCTATCACTTCGGATGATGAATCCGAGTCTGATAAAGATGAAAGTGACAACAAAGCACAAGGTGAGGAGGGGCATGAAAAATTCCTTACTTTCATGGCGGCTTCTGAAACTAAAGGACAAATAGAGTATTCGAAGAGGCAGGTAGAGAATGTTACTGATAATGAATCCTCGGGGAGTGATGATGAAGAGCTTCAGCAAGCTGATGAACAGTTGTATAAGAAATATCTTAACTCATCGAAATTGAATGACAAACTCACTATCAAACTTAAAGCCTATGATAGTGAGAATGTCAATGTAACACCCTCAAAATTAACCCATTATATATCATTGACATGCATTATTTAAAGAAGACAATTTATTAATTCATTCATCAGAGTATTACTAAATAAAGCATTACATGTAACATCGAATAAAATGCCCTACAGGCTTACATCTTTCCAAGCCAACACTTGGATTCAAAAATATGAGTTCTAATCTCAATACAAGAAAAGCCCTAGGCTTGAATGTTTACATGTACTAATAAATAAAAACTATTAACTAAAGGTAGTCTTCTTCAATCCAGAAGCCAAACCCTCCCAAGCTAAGTCCTTGGAGGTAGTTTATCACCTGAACCTGAAAATGATGTTCCCATAAAGGGTGAGCCACAGCCCAATAGAAATATACTAAACCACATATAAGCAATGAATAAAGCAATAGCATTCAACAGATGGTTAACCAAAATAATCAATTACTTCATTTTACAGTCTCATGACACTATTGCCAAAGATACGTTTTACTTTCCAATTTTATCAACATGGCTCAGAACCTGGCCAAACTTACAACAGTGAATCACATATATCATATTCACATCCTTCCAATATCAACAAACAAATGAGACTCAAGCTCAAATCAAACACTTCATACTTCCAGATTGATACACATTTTAGTGCTGTATCAATAAAACACTTCTATATAAATAAGCACACACAAAAGTGATGCTAATGGAGTCCATCCCCTATCTCCTCCCAAACAAAATCCGGTTTAGAGGTCCATCCCCTATCTTCCCCTAAACCGTGGAGTACATCCCCTATCTCCTCCCACACACATAACAATGTATGCAAATGCAATGTTCAATCAATACACATATTTTCTGTATCAATGCCATAATCAAAATTAATGACTTAACCAATGTGATTAGTTTCAGTTATTCCTAATCCACATGCAATGTCTACAACAATCACGACTATCCTCCACCGATAGCCCAAAACAGTTATTTCTAAACTGAAAATAACTATGTCAACAATTCAATAGACAAATGATTCCAATTACCCAATTACGCTATTTAATCAATGAATTCCCCAATTCCATGAATTTAACCATCTTTTCCTAATTCCATGAATTACTTATACAAATTAATTCGATAATACAACTAGGGTTTTTCCCAAAATTTACCAAAGTATCCCCAACACATCAAATTACCAAAGCTTAGAACAAAACCTATAAAATGGAGTAGGAAATCCCTACCTCGAAGAAAACAACACAAATGGTGAAGACAAAGATGAGTGCCCAAATACCAAAGTGCTCCAAATGGCCAAATGTTCAGATTAAATGAAAGCCCTCGACTCCCTCTATCTTTTTAATGAAGGATCTAGGGTAGAAACACACCCTAAGTGGATCAAATCTAAGAAAGAAGGTGAGTAGGGAGAGAGAGAAGTCGGACCTAGGGTTTGGAATCAAAAGAGAATGAAAAAGACTGATCAAAACCCGCTGCTGTGTATATAAACTGGACAGGCTCGCTCGAGCGAAGACATGGTCGCTCGAGCGACCAGACACAGAAAAGAGACGCTCGAGCCAAGGAAGCCTTGCTCGAGCCACCAACCCAAAATCTCGCTCGAGCGAAAGAAAACTCGATCGAGCGAAGAACTCAAACCCACAGGTCTGTAACCAGACACACGCTCGAGCGAAGGAACTATTGCTCGAGCGAAGAACAAACTAACTCGCTCGAGCGAAGAAAAGCTCGCTCGAGCCAAGAATGCACAGCTACAGGTCCAAATCAGACGCAACCTCTCGCTCGAGCGAAGAACCAAAAACCTGGACAGCAACACTTGGTTTCTAAACCCAACCAACCTGAAACAAACCTGCCCAACACATCCTATAATTCAAAATGAGAAAATAAGGGACAACAACAACAATTATACAATGACAGAATCTACGGAACCTAAGTCCGGATACAATAATCAAATGGGAAAAGACTGGGGTCGCTATAACCTCCCCCCCTTCAAAGAATTTCGTCCTCGAAATTAAGCATAAGTTTTTGAAAACAGATTTTTTTTTTACAATTCATTAGTAAACATCTTGACCCAAAACTGGTCATTTCATCTCTTTATCAAGAGGCATCTCATATTAAATATATAACACAACATATATCTCAACCTGTATCATTATTATGCATTATTCCCTTCAATGTTAACAATCCCCATATCATATTCAATTGCATGATATATATAACACACTCAGCAATGTAATCAACATATGCAATGCTATACTAAACTTCTATAATGAAGCAAGTTTCAAGATATACCCATTTACCAAAACATACTCAACGTTTTACAACTTAAGACATATGTAAAGCTCTTAAGTTCAACAATATTACAAAATTTAAATACAAGATTACAAATGAATAAACATGTCCGGGTATTTTTCGCGGACTTCCAATTCACGCTCCCAAGTGGCTTCCTCCACTCCATGATGTTTCCACAAAACTTTTACCAAAGGGATGGTCTTGCCTCGCAAAACTTGATCCCGCCTATCCAATACCCGAACCGGTCTCTCCTCATACGAGACATCCTCATCAACCACGAAATCGGTCCAATCCAACACATGTGATGGATTCGGCTCATACTTCCGAAGCATACTCACATGAAACACGTCATGTACTCCGGACAACTGCGGCGGCAAAGCTAAACGATAAGCAGCCTCGCCAATCCTCTCAAGGATCTCAAATGGACCAATGAACCGAGGGGACAACTTCCCACTCTTCCCAAACCTCATCAAACCCCGTCTAGGTGATATCTTCATAAAGACATGATCACCCACCGCAAACACCAAGGGTCTCCTCCTACGGTTGGTATAAGATTTCTGACGACTCTGTGCTGTAACAAGCCTCTTACGGATAAGCTCAACTTTCTCCGTCGTTTCCCTCACCAACTCCGGACCCAACAGAGGTGCATCACCCACCTCAGCCCAACAAACAGGAGATCTACACGGTCGGCCATACAAGGCCTCAAATGGTGCCATACCGATACTAGACTAGAAACTGTTGTTGTAGGCAAACTCTACCAACGGCAAGTGCCTCTCCCACGACCCACTAAAGTCTAGAACACAACCCCGAAGCATATCCTCAAGTATCTGAATAGTACGCTCGGACTGTCCGTCAGTCTGAGGATGATAAGCCGTGCTAAAGGTCAACTTAGTGCCTAAGGCACTCTGCAAACTCTGCCACAACCTGGCAGTAAAACGAGGATCTCTATCCGAGACAATCGTCACTGGAACCCCGTGTAACCTCACTATGTCCCGAATGTACAAGTCGGCAAGATGATCTACCGAATCTCTCACGCGCATAGGAATGAAGTGCGCCGACTTAGTCAACCGGTCTACAACCACCCAAATAGCATCACTACCCCGCTGAGTCCTCGGAAGGCCCACAACGAAGTCCATAGTGACGTGTTCCCACTTCCACTCAGCAATAGGCAAGGGTTGCAACAAACCCGCTGGCCTCTGATGTTCAGCCTTCACTTGCTGACAAGTAAGGCACTTAGATACGAAAGCTGCCACATCTCTCTTCATACCCCGCCACCAGAACTGGCGACCCAAATCCCGATACATCTTAGTGCCCCCCGGATACACCGCAAGACGTGAATGATGAAACTCTCAGAGTACCTCCTCTCGGCAAGACTCCGGCACAAACAGACGGTCTCGGTATCTCACACTCAGGTCGGAATATACCGTCAAACCCTTCTCAACCTTCCCACCGGAAATCTTCTCACGGAGAGATTCTACCTCAAAGTCACCTCTCTGAGCCTCTAACACTCGAGTCACAAGTGTAGGCCGTGCAATAACAGAAAACAAGGCCACAGCCTCAACGGATTCGCCCAGAAGTAAATCAAACTCCCCAAGTGCACCCAACATCTCCCATTCTCGGATGGCTATACTAGCTATGACACCAACAGGTTTTCTGCTAAGGGCGTCGGCCACCACATTGGCCTTTCCCGGATGATAATGCAACTCAAAGTCATAATCCTCTATGAACTCCATCCACCTCCTCTGCCTCAAGTTCAAATCTTTCTGTGTAAACAAATATTTCAGACTCTTATGATCCGAGAATACCTCAAATTTCTCACCATAAAGATAATGTCTCCAAATCTTCAAGGCAAATATCACAGTTGCTAACTCTAGATCATGCGTAGGGTAATTCTGCTCGTGAATTTTCAACTGACGTGAGCCATAGGCAACTACTTTCCCCTCTTGCATTAACACACAACCCAGACCCTCTCGTGAGGCGTCACAATAGACTGTATAACCCAACCCTCTCTCTGGAATAATCAATACTGGAGCGGTGGTCAGTCTAACTTTCAACTCCTGAAACGACTTTTCACAAGTCTCACTCCATACAAATTTGACTCCCTTCCGAGTCAATCTAGTCAAAGGCGAAGCTAGTTTGGAGAAATCTTTCACAAACCGACGGTAATACCCAGCTAATCCCAGAAAACTGCGGATCTCAAATACACCCTTAGGCTGTGCCCAATCCTGCACTGCCTCCACCTTAGATGTATCAACAGACACTCCTTCCCCGGATACCACGTGGCCTAAGAATTTGACTTCCCTCAGCCAGAACTCACATTTCCCAAACTTGGCATACAGCCTATGGGCTCTAAGTAACTCAAGCACCACCCTCAAGTGTGACTCATGCTCCTCCTCAGAAGGCGAATAGATAAGGATGTCGTCCACAAAAACGACTACAAACCGATCCAAGAATTCCCGGAAGATCCGGTTCATCAAGTCCATAAAGACTGCCGGTGCATTGGTGAGTCCAAATGGCATCACCAGAAACTCATAATGGCCATACCGCGTACGGAATGCCGTCTTCGGAATATCCTCCTCTCTGACCCTCAACTGGTGGTAACCTGATCTCAAGTCTATCTTAGAGAAACAACGGGAACCCTTCAACTGGTCAAACAGATCATCTATACGAGGCATAGGGTACTTATTCTTAACCGTAGCCCGATTCAATTTTCGGTAATCTATACACAGTCTCAAAGCACCACCTTTCTTTTTAACAAAGAGGGCTGGTGCTCCCCACGGCGAAACACTAGGACGTATAAAACCCTTGTCTAGCAACTCCTGGAGCTGAATCTTCAACTCAACTAACTCGGCTGGGGCAAAACGATAAGGTGCCATAGAAATCGGCGCCGTGCCGGGCACCAGGTCAATAGAGAACTCAATCTCTCGATGCGGTGGCAAACCAACAAGATCCTCGAGAAAGACGTCCGAGTACTCACAAACCACCCTTGGCAACACAATCTGAGTCTCAACATCCTCACTAATCGAAAGGTTAGCAAGTAGACCACTAAGCTCACTCCGTCCTCGCGGAACATACCCCGGTGGCAACACATCACCAACCCGGTCCCCCAGAAAATGAAAATACTCTCCGCTCACGGTACAACAAGTGACCCTCTGGCGGTAGCAATCAATAACTGCCCGGTATGACGATAACCAGTCCATACCCAAAATAACATCGAAACCCCTCATAGGCATAACTACAAAGGAAAATGGGATTCTATGATAATCAACCTCTATATCACAACCCCTAACACCTTGTTTCAAGATCAATTCACCCCCAAGAGGTGACACTACACAAATAGGAGATGCTAACTGTGCTAACTCCAACTCTAAAACAGATGCAAATGCAGTAGACACAAAGGAATGAGATGCACCCGTATCAATCAAAACATTAGCAACCGAGTTGCAAAACAAAAAGGTACCTCTCACAACTGATGGTGCCGGCACAAGATCCTGCGCGGTAACAGCATACACGCGCCCAGACGACCTCTGATCAACCTGCTCACCCCTAGGAGCATAAGATTGCTGCACTGACTGGGACGATGAAGCCCCCTAATTGGCCCTCGAGGCCTGACCTGACTGAGCTGGCTGCTGACCCTGAATCGGCCTCAAACCCGATGCACCAGGTGTGCCACCCAACTGCGGGCAATACCTCTTCATATGCCCTGGCTGACCACACTGATAACACGAGAGTGGCTGGCCTCTACCCTGACTCTGGCTCTGAGATCGAGCTGAAGATGATGCTGCTCTCTGCACTCCTCCCCTCTGAGGACAAACTGGAGACTTGTGGCCCAGCTGGCCACACTTGAAACAGGTAATGTCTCCCTGACTGCCTTTCCCCGAACTAGCACTCGGCACAGAAAAAGTCGATCTAGAAAAACTACCCTGAGACTGCTGAGGATTAAAACCCTTCTGTCTCCTACCATCACTCTGACCATCCTGACTCCTCTTGGAGCCCTTCTGTCCTTCCTCCTCCTCCTGCATCATAATTTCCATGTGGGCTGCCGCATCAACCATACGCCCATAATCCCGAATCATAGTTCCCCCAACTCTCAGCTTGAGGCCACGCCTCAACTTCTTCTCAAACTCAATACAACGGCGTTCCTCAGACGCCACCAACTCAGGTGCAAACCTGGACAAACTAGTAAATGCAGCCTCAAACTCGGCCACTGAAGAACTCGACTGCTTAAGCTGACAAAACTGGTCTCGCAGCTTCTCCCTGACAGCTGGAGATAAGAACTTCTCCTGGAAAGCATTCACAAAAGCCTCCCACGTACCTCCTATACGCCCCTTAGTAAACTTCCACCACTGACCCGCATCCCTCTTCAACTGGAAAGATGCCAAGGTCACTTTCAACCCCTCGTCTTCGATGCCAAGCATCTCAAACGTCTTCGTTGTCTGTTCGAGCCATTCATCTGCCTTAAGCGGCTCTTTTGGATCACCCACAAATTCATCCGGATTAGACTGGAAGAACTCCCTCTTCAGAAAGGAAGGTCCTGCATCCGTAATAACAGCCTGAGCTTGATTCTCAGCTTTGAGAATGCCTACTGACTCCCTGAATGCCCCTGCTATCTCTCGGGCTAGAGCGCCCATAGCCTGCTGGCCTACTGGCTCGGCCACATTGGCCTGGCCAATTCCCTCTTGAACTGCCGGAATCTCTTCTGGCACAGGCACCTCCTGCCTACCCGGCCTACCACGCCTACCGCGTCCTCGTCCTCGTCCTGACATCCTAATAAAGGAAACAAAGACATTAGCACATTAATAAATGTGCCGAAGCTAAACACTCGCGTCCTAATGCAATGGACAACAATAATTCATTCCACGTAAGCACATAATCACATAAGCACCTACGAATTTCATTCCCGGATAATGATAGTCCCAATGCGTTACTATAGTTCCGGTTGGAAACAGCAGTGATCAAGTGCCTTTCCAACAAGACTACTAGAAACTCAAGAGTCCAATCAACATCCTAGAAACTACATTCCATACCCACATAATCACATAAACATGTTATCACATAAGCATATAACATTACACTAAGTCTCTATCAAACGAGACGAACCCAATGTGATACTAATCACTTCCCACGTACCCAAAGTATTCAAACCCGGTACGCTCTGATACCAAGTTGTAACGCCCTCAAAATTAACCCATTATATATCATTGACATGCATTATTTAAAGAAGACAATTTATTAATTCATTCATCAGAGTATTACTAAATAAAGCATTACATGTAACATCGAATAAAATGCCCTACAGGCTTACATCTTTCCAAGCCAACACTTGGATTCAAAAATATGAGTTCTAATCTCAATAAAAGAAAAGCCCTAGGCTTGAATGTTTACATGTACTAATAAATAAAAACTATTAACTAAAGGTAGTCTTCTTCAATCCAGAAGCCAAACCCTCCCAAGCTAAGTCCTTGGAGGTAGTTTATCACCTGAACCTGAAAATGATGTTCCCATAAAGGGTGAGCCACAGCCCAATAGAAATATACTAAACCACATATAAGCAATGAATAAAGCAATAGCATTCAACAGATGGTTAACCAAAATAATCAATTACTTCATTTTACAGTCTCATGACACTATTGCCAAAGATACGTTTTACTTTCCAATTTTATCAACATGGCTCAGAACCTGGCCAAACTTACAACAGTGAATCACATATATCATATTCACATCCTTCCAATATCAACAAACAAATGAGACTCAAGCTCAAATCAAACACTTCATACTTCCAGATTGATACACATTTTAGTGCTGTATCAATAAAACACTTCTATATAAATAAGCACACACAAAAGTGATGCTAATGGAGTCCATCCCCTATCTCCTCCCAAACAAAATCCGGTTTAGAGGTCCATCCCCTATCTTCCCCTAAACCGTGGAGTACATCCCCTATCTCCTCCCACACACATAACAATGTATGCAAATGCAATGTTCAATCAATACACATATTTTCTGTATCAATGCCATAGTCAAAATTAATGACTTAACCAATGTGATTAGTTTCAGTTATTCCTAATCCACATGCAATGTCTACAACAATCACGACTATCCTCCACCGATAGCCCAAAACAGTTATTTCTAAACTGAAAATAACTATGTCAACAATTCAATAGACAAATGATTCCAATTACCCAATTACGCTATTTAATCAATGAATTCCCCAATTCCATGAATTTAACCATCTTTTCCCAATTCCATGAATTACTTATACAAATTAATTCGATAATACAACTAGGGTTTTTCCCAAAATTTACCAAAGTATCCCCAACACATCAAATTACCAAAGCTTAGAACAAAACCTATAAAATGGAGTAAGAAATCCCTACCTCGAAGAAAACAACACAAATGGTGAAGACAAAGATGAGTGCCCAAATACCAAAGTGCTCCAAATGGCCAAATGTTCAGATTAAATGAAAGCCATCGACTCCCTCTATCTTTTTAATGAAGGATCTAGGGTAGAAACACACCCTAAGTGGATCAAATCTAAGAAAGAAGGTGAGTAGGGAGAGAGAGAAGTCGGACCTAGGGTTTGGAATCAAAAGAGAATGAAAAAGACTGATCAAAACCCGCTGCTGTGTATATAAACTGGACAGGCTCGCTCGAGCGAAGAAATGGTCGCTCGAGCGACCAGACACAGAAAAGAGACGCTCGAGCCAAGGAAGCCTTGCTCGAGCCACCAACCCAAAATCTCGCTCGAGCGAAAGAAAACTCGATCGAGCGAAGAACTCAAACCCACAAGTCTGTAACCAGACACACGCTCGAGCGAAGGAACTATTGCTCGAGCGAAGAACAAACTAACTCGCTCGAGCGAAGAAAAGCTCGCTCGAGCCAAGAATGCACAGCTACAGGTCCAAATCAGACGCAACCTCTCGCTCGAGCGAAGAACTCCTCGCTCGAGCGAAGAACCAAAAACCTGGACAGCAACACTTGGTTTCTAAACCCAACCAACCTGAAACAAACCTGCCCAACACATCCTATAATTCAAAATGAGAAAATAAGGGACAACAACAACAATTATACAATGACAGAATCTATGGAACCTAAGTCCGGATACAATAATCAAATGGGAAAAGACTGGGGTCGCTATAGTCAAATTAAAGAAGGAGATTTCTAAGGCTAGGAATGATGTCCTTAAGATTTCTAGTGATCGGCAAGCCTTTTGTGCAAAACTTTGGACTTGTGAAACAGAGAGGATTGAGCTATAACAAATCTATGCAACGTGTGAAGAAAAGATTGAAACTCTTGAGATGTCTCAAGCTACCTTGGAAGAGCTAATCATCAAGAAAAAGGAAGAGCTCAAGTGTGCTATGGCTACCATTGGCCTTTGGAACAAAGGATCAAAGACTTTGGACGATATCATTGGGTCTCAACAAAGGTGTTATGATAAGAGTGGCATTGGCTTTTGTGGTGACAGAGAGCAAAAATTGAGTGCATCTACATCTCATGATACAAGAACTCAAGGAATGGGAGAACAAAAAATTCAACATGAGGATGGACTTCTCAATCTTCCTAGAGTTGGTAAGGCCAAAGAAAAGAAGGTACACCTTGTTTTTATTTGTCATCATTGTGGCATGTATGGTCATATTCGCCCTTACTGTTATGAGTTGCATAGGAGAGTGTCTCAGAGAGATGGAAGAAATTCCAACATCTCGTGGAGTAGGAGACAATTCATTGGTCGTAATGAGGTTAAGGGTCATAATAGACCTCGCTATTTTGATTTGCTTGGGACCAAACGTGAACAGAGGTTTTGTTTACCTAGATCTCGGAATAGGAAATCGGAAACCAAGTCAAGACGGGTTCCCATTGAAGGGGAATGGAACTACAACGTCAAGACACCACCCAAGAACCGCAATTCTCACAACTTTGTTCATACTAAAGCGGTTTGGGTAAGAAAGCTTGCCTTGTGTTAATTTGTTTATTCATTCTTGATTCTCTCTGTGTTTTGAATTTCTGCTTGATTTTCCTTTTGGGTCATTTAATGTGTAGTATCATTTAATGTGCCTGTTCATTTTCAAAAAAAAAAAAATCCAAAAAGATTTTCTTAGTATGGTTTTGCAAGTTTGAAATTTTTGAGAAGTTCTTGTTGCATATTAGAATTGATGAGAATATCCATTACATGTTAATGTGTGCGCTTTCTGTAGTCATTACTCATTTCGGAGTGTGATTTGATTAGTATGTCTCATTCTATACACACTCTTGGATTAGCAAATATCGGAATCTTTCGCCTTGGTGATCACTTTTCTCTATAGACTTCTAGCATGGTGTCTTTTGCTTTTCTAGAGGAATTGACCTATACTATCACATCATGGGTGGTGTTGTGTCTCTTAACCACCTTCCATCCTTTTGCATCTCTACGGCTTTCTCCTCAGTTCTTTGCAGTTAAGGCATGAGGAAAAAGCTACCTTAGAGTCACCAACCAGACTATCCTTATTGTATCCATGCTTTTTTGGTTCAGTTTCCATACTCTTGAGCGTGAAAGCCACCAATAAGTGTGCAAAGGAAAGAAAAAAAAATGTGCAAAAGCAAGAAAAGAAAAAATGTGCAAAAAAAAGAAAGAAAAAAAAAATTCATTGATTGAGAGGGAGCATCCGCTTTTACTCAACAAATACCCCTTAATTCCTAGTGGTTTGACTTTCCGTAGTTGTGCTTAGATTCTCTTGCCTGAGGTCCTGCTTTCAGATCACTACTAGGATTTGAATCTAGTGTTTGTCGAACTTTAAGAGTCACATACTTTTATCATGGGATCTATGCTTTTCAGATGTTGCATCACTTTTTTTCATAAGGAATCTTCTAGAGGCTATGCACATTGTGTTTTCAAGTAATTGTGTTTCTTGGATAATCTTATGTGTTTTAAGGTACAAATATGAATTTCCTTACTTGTTCCACCATATTATTTTTTTCGTTTTCTTCTTGTTCATTGTTTTCAATATTTGTGGTTGCTTATAGTGAAGGGGAGTTTGGTTTATGGTGTGGTTTATTAGTGCTAGGTGTGTTTTTCGCATGAACTTACATTAATTGGTTTGGTAAAGGAGATTGGCATTAGTTGATTTGCATGTTGCTATGCATTGCTTCTTTATTGTTTCCTTCTTGCATGCTACTGATAATTGCATCATCATGTCCCTACTTGTATGGTTTATGCTCTTGCTTTCCTTGATTGAGCTTCATTTGACAATTCGTGACAAAAAGGGGGAGAAATGTTAGCAGGTGCACGTGGCGGGTGCATGTGTCTTAGGATTTCATGTATTCATGCTACATGTTCTTAAAATCTCCAATTTACATCTTTTCATATTTCCATCTTATGCTTGAAGATAATCTTGTCATATGTCTATTGCTTTTTCATATACCTCTTGTGACACTAGTAGTTGTTTTGGAGATTGTGGCACTGATAGTTGTTTTGCAGATCATGACCTTAAGAAAAAAGTTTGTTTTTGTTGGTTGCAATGGGTTGGGGTGATTAGGATTTTATTTGTTAGGTGTGTTTTGTCACGGCATTGCCAATGGGGGGAGATTGTTAGGTTTTTGTTCTTGACAATTCCGTTTGACAAAACTCCTTTCAGTTGTAATTTTATTCGTTCTTTTATTTCAGTGAGGTTATGAGTTTTTAGTTGCGAATCCAACCTGAATTATGCCTTGCAAAGAAGTTTCAGAAGTTAATTCTTTCATGTTTGCCACTTCGTTGACTATGTCGAGGATCGAGCTGTTTTTTTCTGCTCGAGCAGCCATTCCTACACTCGAGCGTAGACCCTGTTTAGTCACACGCGTTTTAGTCAGTCTGCTCGAGCGGCCATTCTTGCGCTCGAGCGGAGATCACGGATTTGTTTGCTATAAAATATGCGGTTCAATTGGTTTTTAGGATACGGCTTCCAGATCTTCTTGGGTATTAGGGTTTTCTTCTAGAGATTCTTTGTTTGTTTCCTTTGATATCTATGAGAGTTTATATCATGAATTGATTGGATTATATCAAAGAGGGTTGTTTTATTTATTCTATACAAAAAAAAGAGTTGTTCTTCGGTGGATTCTGTGGAATTTGGGCCTGAAACTTTGGAAGATTCTGGAGTGGCTCATTGTCGTGATTCGACATTGGCGTTGTGGATTTAACGTTGTACAAGACAATTCCGAGGTGAAGACAGGGTTGGAAGCAACACATAGAGGTCAGTTCGATTCGAGCGTGGATTCGCTAGGTAATTAAGAGTACACTTGTATAATTCCTTTATGTCTTCTTAGTGGATTGTTTTGTGGCTTTTGCCCGTAGTTTTTTATCACAATTGGAAGAGCTCCAATTGTGGTTTTTCCACGTAAAATCATTGTGTCGATTTGTCTTTGATTGTTTGATTGGGATTGCTATTTACTGATTAAAATTGATACATAATCACAAATCAATATCTCCTGGATTTTAGATTTTTCATTTTCAAACTGTTATTGAAAATTAACAAGGGTGAATTACACTAACAGTCCCATAGTTTGGGGCTCGTGTTACTTTAGTCCCTGACTTTTCAATTGTGACACATTTGATCCTAAATTTTGAATATGTCACAATTAAAGAATGCTACTTAGAATCTAAATTATTATTTTATAAGAAGCATCTAAGCACGCAACGTAGGTTTCTTTCATAATGTTGATTGTAACGCCCTCAAAATAAACCCATCATATGTATATCATCAACAGGCATTACTTAAAGAAAACAATTTATTAATTCATTCATCAGAGTATTACTTAAATAAAAACATTACATGTAACGTCAAATTAAATGCCCTATGGGCTTACATCTTTCCAAGCTAACACTTGGATACAAAATATGAGTCCTGACTCAAATACAAATAAAGCCCTAGGCATGATTATTTATCAAATAAAAACAAACAACTAAAGATAGTCTTCAAATTTCAAATCCTTCCAAGCTAAGTCCTGGGAGGTAGCTTATCACCTAGACCTGAAAATGATGTTCCCATAAAGGGTGAGCCACAGCCCAGTAGAAATATACTAAACCAAAAATAAGCATTGAATAAAGCAATAGCATTCAATAGATGGTTAACCAAGATAATCAATTACATCATTTTGCAGTTTCATGACACTAATGCCTAAGACATGTTTTACTTTCCAACATTATCAATATGGCTCAGAACCTGGCCAATCTTACAACAGTGAACCATACATAATATATTCACATTCATCCAGTGTCAACAAACAGATGAGACTCAAGCTCAAATCAAAACACTTCATACTTCCAGTTTGATACACATTTTAGTGCTGTATCAATAAAACACTTCAATATAAATAAGCACACATAAAAGTGATGCTAATGGAGTCCATCCCCTATCTCCTCCCAAACAAAATCCGGTTTAGAGGTCCATCCCCTATCTTCCCCTAAACCGTGGAGTACATCCCCTATCTCCTCCCACACAAATCAATGTATGCAAACACATAACATATACACATAATGCCTGTATTAATTCAGCAGTCAAAATTGATGACTTAATCAATGTTTAGTTTCAGTTATCCCTAATCCACATGCAGTGTCTACAACAAGCACGACTATCCTCCACCGATAGCCCAAAACAGTTATTTCTAGACTTGGAAATAAATATACCAACAATTCAATAGACGAGTGATTTAAATTAACCCACTACGCCATTTAATCAATAAATTCTCCAATTCCATGAATTTAACCATCTTTTCCCAATTCCATGAATTAATTATACAAATTAATTTAATAATACAACTAGGGTTTTTCCCAAAATTACCAAAGTATCCCCAACATATCAAAATACCAAAACTTAGAACAAAACTTATAGAATGGAGTAGGAAATCCCTACCTCAAAGAAATGGCCCCAAAAGAGAAGATGGAGATGAAGACCCAAACTCCAAAGTGCTCCAAACTACCAACAATTCAGATTAAAACGAAGCCCTCGACTCACACACTCTTTTTAATGAAGGATCTAGGGTAGAAACACACCCCAAGTAGATCAAACCTAAGAGAGAAGGTGTGTAGGGAGAGGGAGAAGACGGTTCTAGGGTTTTAAAATAAAAAAGGAGATGAAAAATGACCCAGAAAGTCGGATCTCGGATTTTTATACCAGTCGCCCCGCTCGAGCGTGGAAACCCCCGCTCGAGCGCCACTCACAGACTCCCGCTCGAGCGGCCAAACTCCCGCTCGAGCGACGAATGCACACTCCCAGAAGTTTCTGCAGACAAGTCCCCGCTCGAGCGCCCAACTCCCCGCTCGAGCGTAACTCACGACTTCCCGCTCGAGCGTCCAATCCCCCGCTCGAGCGGCCAACACTACACAGGACAAACTGGATGGGTGTATTCCCCGCTCGAGCGTCCAAACCCCCGCTCGAGCGGACAAGCCAAAAATCTGGGCAACAAGACTTGATTCCTAGCTCAACCAACCTGCTCCAAATCTTCCCAACACAACCCAAGACTCAAAAATAAGGATTAAAGGGTGCAAACAACATACTCTCAACAACCAGCTCCACGGAACCCAAGTCTGTATATAACAAGTAAAGAAAAGGGAAACCGGGATCGCTATATTGATCATCAAAATCTACTTCCTATTTTGTTGCTTATATTTTCTTGAGAATATGTTGCACTCAATCAAACATTGCAGAAGCAGCTCAAAAAGTTTTTTATTTAGAGTATAGGTTTCCATATATTAATCATCGCCAACTCCAATTTTTTCAACCCACCAATCGTTATTGGCCGTCTTCAAGCCTATCGAACACTTCAAATGCTTTATTTGATTTTTTGTCATGAAGCCCATATTTCAAGTTCTTTCATTGGAAACCCGTTGAAACAACCAGGGCCAACTTTCCTACCATAAAAATCAACTTTGTTGGCTAGTCAAGATTTCCACTCTTCTAACACCAATCAATTGGTATATAACCCACCCCATGACTAATACAACAAACTATAACTACATTATTATCTTTTAAGAAAGTCACATTAGCACATAACAAAACCAATTTGAAATCAAGAAAAAAATCACAACCCTCAATCGACGTAATTATTATAGAAAAAAAGCTTACGGTGAAAGTTTTTTTCTTTACCTTAGTTCATATCCTCATGGCTTCAATTTTTGTCCATTTGTTTGTGTATGCATGCACGCGTGTATTGAAGTTCACTATCTTCTCAAGAGTAAGAAAAAAAAATGTAGCTATTTGATTGTGCATAAAAAATTAGAAGAAAAAAGAATAGGAAAAATTAAGCTTTAGTTTATATACTTTTTGTTCAAAAAGATTGAAGCAAAAATATGGTTCCAAAATACAACAACAAATGTATACATGCCAATATATGAACATATTCACAAATTATTTCATTACAAGAAAGCAATCAAAACTTCTTTATCGCTCTAAAAGTTGACTCGAAATTGATAGGCAGAGGAAACCAAATAATCTCATCAAAGAAGATTACAAATAAGAGCTATTAATAAGTGGTGTTGATTTTCCTAACTTCCACCATATTATTTGGAGCATCCATGTGACAATTGGGGAAAAAGGGAGAAAAAAAAAAAAATTCCTAGAAAGAAAGGCACAAAGGATATTATTATTACAAAATATAATTTCTAGGCAAAACTAAATCCCACTGGTTTTAAATCGAAATTATGAACTACATGTTTTCCTTGAGTACTTAACTAGACATTAACTAGTTTAATTAATAATAGTCCATAGTAATGAGTGGCCACATAAACATCTTCTCTAACATCAGAAAATTGCTTAATTCCCAAGTAAACAGTGAAATATATATATATATATATATACATGTTGTGTTAGATTGCAGAGAAAATATGAGAAACGCACAAAAGTTCAAGTTTAGAATATGAAAAATTTAACAAAAAAAGAAACAGAGCAAAGAAAAAAACAACAAACAAATAAATAAAATCTGCACAAGTAAGCATATTGCAACTTAACAAACAAAAGTATGGAAACTTGGTTCTGTTCTTTTCTTCGTATTAGGTTTTCCAAGCAGCCAAATATGAAGGGTTAGTGAAAATTAGAACAAATAGGTGATTTGGGTTTCACCCCCACAAACAATGAACTTAAAAGAAGCAAAAAACAGTAACTAAAGTTCCCATAATGCAAGGAGAGAGAGAGAGAGAGAATACATGAGGAAAAGAATATGCAGATACTTCAACTTCTATGCATTAACACCAGCATAACCGGAATAAGGCTCACAAAATGGACCAAAATATATACAAGATTTTAGGAAATACAGAGAGAGAGAGAGAGAGAGGGCTGTGACCTAGGGCTTCGACAGGAAAAGATGTAATCACCGTCGTATTCCATCGCGGATTCAACAAAACAATTGAAAATATAAGAACGTTAATCAAATCAAATCATCAAAATATATTCAGATAGACGGAAAGATATAAGAAATTAGAACGCACCAGGAACACCGGTGAATCGGAGAGTCTCTTCGATCATAAGAATCTGAGCGGACTGATGTTCTTGAAACTAAAAGCTTCAAGCCCGCTATAAATGGCCGCGGTGGTCCCTGAGCAGCTCCTTCGCAACCGGAGTGAGTGCAGCAGAGGGAAAACCAACGGAGGGACAGCAACGGAGAGAGAAACAAAAGAGTGAGGCTAAGGGGAGAGCTAAAGGTTAACCGGTTAACCCGGTTGCCTATTTTCTACCATTGTTAAGATCAAATTTAAGTAATCTAATGGTTTAGAATTAAGGTGCATAAAGGGGTTGCACACCCACACACTACCCAAAAAAAATCTTTCACAACACTAGTGA
Organism: Camellia sinensis; assembly: GCF_055761805.1. Classification (NCBI taxonomy): domain Eukaryota; kingdom Viridiplantae; phylum Streptophyta; class Magnoliopsida; order Ericales; family Theaceae; genus Camellia; species Camellia sinensis. The sequence goes on from NC_138962.1 coordinate 180,626,423, forward strand.
TTTGTGAAATGAATGTGGAAGTCCTTAATTACATAAACTAAAGACAAATTTAGAATCCAAACTCTTGCCCTAAAAAGGAGCCAAATTAAAAGAATTTGAAAGTCAAAAAAAAAATTAAAAATTAAAATTAAAATAGAAACAAAATATCGATACCTGAAACAAAATCAAAAAAAAAATAAAATTAAAATAAAGTCTTACTTCAAAGAAAAAAAATAGTAATATTCAGTATTTTGAAATCACGTTTAGTATCAGTCAAGTATCACCACTTGCCACCATGCACATAGTTCAGCTATCTTGTATTCCACATGTTTTTCTCATAGTTTTACTGCCTGTTCTTAAATACTTCACAAAAAAATAGCACAAATATTTTCCCAAAATAACTGAACAATATTTTAAAAAATAAGCACACATATAAGAAAAGTGGGACAACAAAAGCATCTGCAATTTTAATGAGGATTTTTATTTTTTAAAGAATAAGATAGCAATAGAAACCCCCCCCCCCCTCCAAAAAAAACAAAAAATAAATAAATCTAGAATTTATAGTTTTTTTAAATATAAAAAGACAATTAGAGATTAATTTTGGTTTTTACAATATGGGATTCCAACACTTTGCAAAAAGTTTTTCATTATGCACATTTTTCTTTTAGTTCAAATCTTCCACATATTTATTTTTCATATAAGCAACTTCCAACCTACAACAATAATGACTTGAGTGACATTTTTAACCTATAAGAATAATAGATTGAACAAAAAGGGGGAGAATCACCCTAAACAACCAAGGCTTTACTGGTCTTCAAAAATTCAAAACAATAGCAATCACAGCTGGGAAACAAAAGCCAAAAAAAAATCCAAACCTTTGTTGAATAATGTGGTGTGCATGTGCTGTGAGCTGGAGAAAAACAGATCTTGCAAGATTATTTAAGAAAATATTTGCTCCTAGGTGTGGTTCCTTGAGACATTGAAAACAGCTACAATATGGAGCACATTAGACCCACTGCACTGCACAACAACATCAAGTAACCAAGAAGCAACATTACCACAAACAGAGGTAGCAAAGGGAGACTCACACCAGCAAATAGTTGAAGATCATTTGGGTTTGGCTATTGCAGTACCAATGACCCATGATAACTGGCATGAGTCTTAACATTGGAATTAAATATGCAATTAAAATTAAATATTGAAATTATAGATTCTAAATCCAATATCTCTACCAGTGCAAATCCAATACCTCAACTCAACCACAGGATATCCAGGAAGCCACAGAATATCCAAAAAATTAAAATTCATTGAGGCTAAAAGCAAGTGTGGTTAATAAATAATATAGTGAATTCACGGATTATTCAAGTTGAATTCATGTGGTCAATAAATAATGGAACCATGTGGAACAAAACACCATACAAGTTATGGAAAGACGATGTCCCAAACCTTTTATCTCGAAGTGTGGGGGTGTTTGGCAAAGATACGTATTCCAAACTTTAAAAGGAGTAAAATCCGACTTAAAACTTTTGATTGTGTGTTCACTGGATATGCCCAAAACAGTGCAGCATACAGATTTTTGAACCATCACACAAACTCTATTCTTGAAACTAAAGATGCAGAATTTTTTGAGCACATTTACCCAACGAAAAAGGAGAGTTCCTTACCATCAACCACCTTCCAAATCCACTTCTGAAACAACTACAGATATACCTATCCAAGATCTTAGGAGAAGTAAAAGACCTAAAATAGAGTCTAGTTTTGGACCAGATTTTATCACAGCTTGTATCACTGAAGAAGACCCTAAAACATATCAAGAAGCTATGAAATCAATAGATGCTAACTTCTGGAAAGATGCAATAAATAGTGAACTATGAAAAATCTAGAAATCCCCTAGATGTTGATTTGTGATTATGTATCAATTTTAAGCAGAATATAACAATCCCAATCAAACAATCAAGACAAAGAGACACAACGATTTTACGTGGAAAAAAACCACAATTGGACACCTCCAACTGTGATAAAAAAACCACGGGCAACAGCCACAAAAACAATCCACTAAGAAGATTTAAAGGAATTACACAGGTATACTCTCAATTACCTAGCGAATCCACGCCTAATTGAACCAACCTCTATGTGCCTCTTCCAACCCGTCTTCACCTCGGAATTGTCTTTACGATGAGCCACCTCGGAATCCACCAAAGCTTCAGGCTCGAATTCTTCAGAATCCACCGAAAAATAACTCTCTCTTTTGTAGAACAAAACACAACCTTTGATGTACTCTCTTTAAACCATGAGTTGAATACTCAATAAAACATCAAAGAAAACTCCCAAAGTATCCCCAGATATAAACCCTAGAACCCAAAAAGTAGATCTGGAGTAGTAATCCTAAAATCTGACCCAACACGCGAATTTATAGAATCTGTCCCGCGATCTCCGCTCGAGCGCCCAAAAGCCCGCTCGAGCGGCTTCAGCAAAATATGCGCGTGATATAACAGAGGTCCGCTTGAGCGCCCAACAGCCCGCTCGAGCGCGAAATCACACATCTCAATACTTTTGCAGACCTGACAAACTGCTGGAACCAGGGATTCTCCGCTCGAGCGCGGGTATGTCCGCTCGAGCGGACAGGCAATTTTGAATGCATTTTTGCATTTTGCTTCGGGGCGCTGCCCCTCGACCCCGCCGTGGCGCTGCCCCGGACCCGCCAAGGGGCGCTGCCCTCTCAACCCCCGCGAGCTGACCGGGTAGCTCGATCCCCGTCATAATCAGCGAAGTGGCAATCTTGAAAGCATTAGCATCACAAACTTCTCTGAATGGCACAATTCGGGTTGGATTCGCATCTAAACACTCATAGCCTCACTGAAATAAAAGTGCGAAAAGAAACACAACTGAAAGGAGTTTTGTCAAACGGGATTGCAAAGAATAAAACCTAACAATCTCCCCCTTTGGCAATGCCGTGACAAAACACACCTAACAAATAAAATCCTAAACACCCCAACCCATTACAGCCAACAAAAGCCAACTTCTTTCTCAAGGTCTTGATCTGCAAAACAGTTATTAGTGCCACAATCTCCAAAACAAACTATTAGTCCCACAAGAGTATATGAAAAAGCAATAGACATATGACACGATTAACTTGTAACATGAGATGGAAAACATGAATAGATGAAAACTAAGACTCATGAAAAAACAACTCTCAAACAACAAAAGCAAGATCATAAACCACACAAGCAATGATATGACGATGTAAATACCATGAACATACAAGAAGGGCAAACAGTGCATAGTGACATGCAAAACATATAGCCAATCTCCCTTACCAAACATATCAACGTGTTCATGCTAAACAACTCTTGCAATGCAAACACAAACTCCCTTACCAACCCAAATCAAGATGAACCAAACTCCCCCTCACTAAAATCACCCACAAATACTGAAAACAGTGAACAAGAAGAAAACGACAAAAAATAATATGGTGGAGCAAGCAAGGAATTTCAGATTTGTACCTTAAAACACACAAGATTATCCAAGAAGCACAATTACTAGTAAACACAATGTGCACAGTCTGTAGAAAATTCCTCATCAAAGAAAGTGATGCATTATGTGAAAAGCATAGATCCCATGATAAAAGTGTGTGTGTGACTCTTGGAGTTCGACAAATACTAGATTCAATCCTAGTAGTGATATGAAAGCCGGACCTCTGACAAGAGAATCTTAAGCACGACAAAGGAAAGTCAAACCACTAGGAATCAAGGGGTATTTGGTGAGTAAAGGCGGAGGCTCCCCCTCAATCAATGAATCTTTTCTTTTTTTTTCTTTCTTTCTTTTGCACATTTTTTCTTTCTTTTACATATTTTTCTTTTTCTTTTTCTTTTTGTTTTTCTTTTGCACAATCATTGGCGGCTGACACGCTTAAGAGTATGGAAACCGAACCAGAGAAGCATGGATATAATAATGATGGCCTGGTTGGTGACTCTGAGGTAGCCTTTTCCTCATGGCTGGACTGCAAAGAATAGAGGGGAAAGCCATGGAGGTGCAAAAAAGATGGTAGGTGGTTAAGAGACTCAACATCACCCATGATATGCTAGTATAGGTCAATTCCTCTAGAAACACAAAAGATCAATGACAGAAGTCCATAGAAAAAATAATCACTAGGGCGGAAGACTCCAAAATTTGCTAATCCAAGAATGTGTACAGAATGAGACATACTAATCAAAGAACACACACTCCAAAATGAGTAATGACCATAGAAAGCACACACATATTAACATGTAATGGATTTTCTCATCAATTCCAATATGTACCAAGGACCACTCAAAAATTTCAAGCTTGCAAAACCATACGAAGAAAATCTTTTTGGATTTTTTTTTTTTTCAATTTTTTTTTCTTAACCAAAGCAAGACAAAAAACAAACAAGCACACATTAAAAGACCCAAAAAAAACACACAAAAACCTATAAACTAAAACGACCAAACAAATTAACACAAGTCAACTTTTCTCACCCAAACCGCTTTAGTATGAACAAAGTTGTAAGAATTGCGGTTCTTGGGTGGTGTCTTGACGTTGTGGTTCCTTTCCCCTGCAATAGGAACCCGTCTCGACATGGTTTCCAACTTCCTATTCCTAGGTCTAGGCAAATACACTCTCCCATGCAACTTATAACAATAAGGGCGAATATGACCATGCATACCACAATGATGACAAATAAAAATAGGGTGTACCTTCTTTTCCTTTACCTTACCAACTCTAGGAAGTTTAAGAAGTCGATCCTTATGTTGAATTTTTTGTTCTACCTTTCCTTGAGTTCTTGTATCATGAGATGTTGAAGCACTCTGTTTTTGCTCTTTCTTACCACCAAAGCCAATGCCACTCTTGTCACAACTCATTTGTTGAGACCCAAGAATATCCTCCAAAGTCTTTGATCCTTTGTTCCAAAGACCAATGGTAGCCATAGCACACTTGAGCTCTTCCTCTTTCTTGATCATTAATTCTTCCAAAGCAACTTGTGACATCTCGAGAGATTCAATCTTTTCTTCATACATGGCATGGGTTTGCAGCAGCTCTGTAACGACCTCAAAATAATAACATTAAACCCATCAGATAAGACATGCATTTATATATAAACTATCCACATTCTTTTAAACATTAGAATTCCATTACATAAGTATTACACGTTAACATCAAAACAAAATGCCCTACGGGCTTACAGCTTTCCAAGTTAACACTTGGTTACAACAAAAGAGTACTAACTCGTTTACACATTAAGCCCTTGGCTTGGAGTTACATGTAATACATCAAAAGTAAAACAACTACACTATGTCCGCCTCTAGCCTCCCAAGTTATGTCCTTGGAGGTGGCATGCTTCCTGTACCTGAAAATGGTATTCCCATATAGGGTGAGCCATAGCCCAGTAGAAATACACTAAACCAACCATGAACAATGACTAAAATATTAGCAATTGATAGATGGCCAACACTGATACATTCACATATTTATGTCATACGACTTATGAGCCCAAGTTACCTTTCATTTTCCCCTTTTCAACAAATAGGCATATAAACTCTATCCACATACTCAACAGATATGTATAACAACAATATCCACATTCACAGATAAGTATATAAGCTATATCCACATTTTACTACAGATCTGTATAACCACAATATCCACAGATAAGCATGTAAGCTATATCCACACGTCACAAAGATAAGCATATAAGCTCTATCTTCACTTCTTTAGACAAGCATATAAGCTGTATCTACGGAGTTCATCCCCTATCTTCTCCCAACACTATCCGGTTTAGAGGTACATCCCCTATCTTCCCCTAAACCGCGGAGTACATCCCCTATCTTCTCCTCTACACATAACGTATACAAACACATTGGTTCTATATACATTTACACAATACATACAATTAATGTATTCTATCAACCGTCAAATTTCATGACACATTCCATTGATTAGTTTCCGTTTGCCTAATCATCATGCATTGTCTACAACAATCACGACTATCCTCCACCGATAGCCCAAAGCAGTTATTTCTAAACAGAAAATAAATGCACAATGGATATTTAATCAACATTTCATTTCCTCATTTCTCACCATTAATTATCCCAATTAATCAAACAATGTAATTAGGTCATTTTCCATAATTACCATTTCAACCCTTAGGTCCCATTTTCATCAATGATTTATCATTTATTCCATTTCTCTATTCCAAACATGCATCTAGGTTTATTATGAATAAAACCCCAACTTTTGTAAAATTGCACAAAAGCCCCAAATTTTCACAAAATTACCAAACCAAGCCCAACATCTCAAAATACCAAAATTTAAAGACAAAATCCATAGAGAGGAGTAAGATATCCCTACCTCAAATTCGGAGTCCCAAAGGAGAAGACGACAAAACCCAACGTGCTCCAAAACCCGTGATTTTCAGATTAAAATGTAGCCCTCGACGATCAACAACTTTTTTGTAAAGGCCAAAGGTGAGCAAATCACTCCTACTAGATCAAAACCTAGAGAGAAGGTAGTATCTAGAGAGAGAGAGAAGAGAAAGTGAAAAAGTGATTTGAAGAGTCACAAATTCGGGACTTTAACCCAGGTCTCCGCTCGAGCGTAAAACACCCCGCTCGAGCGGCCACTCACAGACTTCCGCTCGAGCGGCCAACCTCCCGCTCGAGCGCAGAATGCACTCGCCCAGCACTTTTGCAGAACCAGGCCTCCGCTCGAGCTCCCAACCCTACGCTCGAGCGTACAACACTGCACAACAAATACTGGATGGGTGTATTCCCCGCTCGAGCGCCAACACCTCCACTCGAGCGGACAGGCCAAAAATCTGGGCAACTAGTTTTGGTTTCTAAACTCAACCAACCTGAAACAAATCCGCCCAACACATCCTATAACTCAAATACGAAGTAAAAAGGATGTAAACAAGATAATAAACAACTACTAACATCCACGGACACATGTCCGGATCACGGTATAACAAGGGTAAACCCGGGATCGCTATAAGCTCATTCCTCTCTGTCTCACAAGTCAAGAATTTTGCACAAAGAACTTGTCAATCATCAGCTACCTTGATGGCATTAATCCTGGCCTCGGAAATCTCCTCCTTAAGTTTGACATTCTCACTTTCACATGTTTTGAGTTTCTTTGTGAGTTTGTCATTCAATTTGAATAAGTTAAGAGACTCCTTATACAACTTTTCATAAGCTTGCTCAAGCTCTTCATGATCGCTCTCCGAGGATTCATCATCAGTGATATTCTCAACTGACCTCTTTGGAGAATCTGTTTGTCCTTCAGCTTCAGAAGCCGCCATGAAAGCAAGAAATTGTTTATGACCCTCTTCGCCTTGACCTTCATTGTCACTTTCATCTTCATCAGATTCAGATTCATCATCCCAAGTGATGGCAAGGGCTTTCTTCTTCTTCAAACGAGTGGGGCATTCTTGAGCAAAATGGCCAAATCCTTGGCATTCATAGCATTGGAGTCTTTCAGAGTTTCCTTGTATCTTTCCTTTCTCCTTCTTGGCTATAGGATTAATTTTGAGTTTATCTTTGCCTATAGGTTTATGAGAATGAGTAGATTCCAAAAAATTAGGATTCTTTTTCAAAAAAGATTTTTTAAATTGTTTAACAAAAGCAGCCGTAATCTTGGAATCTATATCACAATCCTCATCAGAATCCTTTCTAACTTTATGAGCACTACTAAAAGTAATATCTTTTTGTTTCGTTTTGAAATTCCTGTATGCTTCATAAGTTTGGAGATTTCCAACCAACTGATCCAACTTGAGGTTGTCAACATCTTGAGCCTCCTCAATAGCCGTAACTTTTGGTTGGAACTGATCGGGCAAGGATCTCATAATTTTTCCCACAACTTTGGATTCTGGAATTTTTTCACCTAAATTGAAGCTGGAATTTACAATGTCAATCAACTTCGCATAAAATTCATCAAAGGTCTCACTATCTTTCATAGAAAGGTTTTCGAAACTAGATGTGAGCCTTTGAAGTTTTGAGCGTTTAACTGAAGGAGTGCCCTCATGAATAGTTTGTAAGATATCCCAAGCCTCTTTTGCGACTTCACAATTGCAAATACGACTAAACTCTTCAGGTGTGACAGCGCAAAAGAGAGAATTGATAGCTTTACTATTCCAGCTACTATTTTGGTAATCAATTGTGTCCCACTTATCAATTGGTTTGGGGATTGTAACTCCATCAACGGTAATTGTTGGTTCGGTCCACCCATTCATGACGGATTGCCAAACTTTTTCATCAATAGATTTTAAAAAAGATCTCATCCGAGCTTTCCAAAAAGAATAATTGGATCCGTCAAGTAAGGGTGGTCGAACCATAGAATTTCCTTCACGAATTGTATCCATTATCACAAATCAAACAAGATCTCGTTCTAAAAGAAATTTTTTTTTTAAAAAAAATAGAACGACCTGCTTTGATACCAATTGAAAAATCTAGAAATCCCCTAGATGTTGATTTGTGATTATGTATCAATTTTAAGCAGAATATAACAATCCCAATCAAACAATCAAACAATCAAGACAAAGAGACACAACGATTTTACGTAGAAAAAAACCACAATTGGACACCTCCAACTGTGATCAAAAAACCACGGGCAACAGCCACAAAAACAATCCACTAAGAAGATTTAAAGGAATTACACAGGTATACTCTCAATTACCTAGCGAATCCACGCCTAATTGAACCAGCCTCTATGTGCCTCTTCCAACCCGTCTTCACCTCGAAATTGTCTTTACGATGAGCCACCTCGGAATCCACCAAAGCTTCAGGCTCGAATTCTTCAGAATCCACCGAAGAATAACTCTCTCTTTTGTAGAACAAAACACAACCTTTGATGTACTCTCTTTAAACCATGAGTTGAATACTCAATAAAACATCAAAGAAAACTCCCAAAGTATCCCCAGATATAAACCCTAGAACCCAAAAAGTAGATCTGGAGTAGTAATCCTAAAATCTGACCCAACACACGAATTTATAGAATCTGTCCCGCGATCTCCGCTCGAGCGCCCAAAAGCCCGCTCGAGCGGCTTCAGCAAAATATGCGCGTGATATAACAGAGGTCCGCTCGAGCGCCTAACAGCCCGCTCGAGCGCGAAATCACACATCTCAGTACTTTTGCAAACCTGACAAACTGCTGGAACCAGGGATTCTCCGCTCGAGCACGGGTATGTCCGCTCGAGCGGACAGGCAATTTTGAATGCATTTTTGCATTTTGCTTCGGGGGCGCTGCCCCTCGACCCCGCCGTGGCGCTGCCCCGGACCCGCCAAGGGGCGCTGCCCCCTCGACCCCCGCGAGCTGACCGGGCAGCTCGATCCCCGTCATAATCAGCGAAGTGGCAATCTTGAAAGCATAAGCATCACAAACTTCTCTGAATGGCACAATTCGGGTTGGATTCGCATCTAAACACTCATAGCCTCACTGAAATAAAAGTGCGAAAAGAAATACAACTGAAAGGAGTTTTGTCAAATGGGATTGCCAAGAATAAAACCTAACAAACTAGAATCAATCATGACTAATCGCACTTGGGAACTACTGGATCTACCTAGAGGTTGTAAACCTATAGGATGTAAATGGGTATTTAGAAAGAAGCTTAAAGCAGATGGGTCTATAAATAAATTTATAGCCAGGCTTAGTAGCTAAAGGATATACACAAAAGGAGGGAATAGATTACTTTGACACATATTCACCCGTGACACTTATAGCTACTATTAGAGTCTCGATTGCCACAGCTTCTATGCACAAACTTGTAATACATCAAATAGATGTTAAAATTGCTTTCCTTAATAGAGAATTAGATGAAAAAATTTACATGGAACAACCCGAGAGATTTATAGTGCATGGACAGGAAAATAAAATATGTAAACTTGTTAAATCACTATATGGTTTGAAACAAACACCTAAACAGTGACATGAAAAATCTGACAAAACACTTATCTCTAACGGATTTATAGTAAATGAATCTGACATATGTGTTTATAGTAAATTTTTTGGTTTTTGTGGTGTCATTATTTGCTTATATGTTGATGACATGTTAATTTTGTGTACAGATGAAGAAGTTGTTAAGAACACCAAAAACTTTTTGTCCACAATCTTTGATAGGAAAGATCTAGAGAGAGCTGATATCATTTTGGGACTCAAATTGAGACATGATAAAGAAGGTATTATTTATCCCAGTCACATTACATTGAACAAATGCTTAAAATGTTTAATCATTATGACTCACAACCTGCCAGAACACCATACGACCCTAGCTTACACTTGAAGAAAAATAATGGACCTAGTGTAGCCCAATCTAAATATGCTAAGGTTATTGGCAATGTTATGTTTCTAATGAATTGTACACGACCAGATATTGCTTACACTATGAGTAGGTTGAGTAGATACACACACAACCTTGGTAAGGAACATTGGACTGCCTTGACTAGTGGCCACTCTAGGAGTTTGTGTTGGGGTAGTCATTAAAAGTTGTAAGTTTTAAAATTCAATGAATACTTATCGATTTTTCATAAAATTAAACAAATATTTATGGATAAAATTGTGCTAATTTTAAATCAAAATCCTAAAAAAATAGGTGTAATTCAAAGAATGTAATGAAATGGTATGTAGTAAGAGCCAAAGAGGCAACATGGTAGCAAGAACAGAAGCACCCTGAAATTATAAACGATGGAAGAAAGTAGGAAAAGAAAAATGCTTAAGACCACTAAAACATGACTCCCAAATTTACTTATAGTGACGTGTTCTATTGCATGCTAGTTGTTGATTTGTTTAGCAATCAATCACTCAACCCCTTGCCCATGTCACTATGGGTAAATTTAAGAATAATATTTCAGTGTCTCTAGTATTACTCAACGAAAAAATTATTTAACTTAAAAATGAAATGTGGAGTGTCTATTTAAATTTGATATGGTGTAGAACACATAGGAATAAATTTAGTCAACAATACATATTATTTTCAGAATTTTTTTTTATTTTTTATTTTTGGTATGTAGTGTTATGCTATTAAAGGAAATCTTGAAGCTTTGGAAAAAACAAAAAAAAAAAGAAAAAGAAAAATTGAAGCCTCCAAGGGAATTAATTTGTGTAATTCAACCAAAGTAAAGAAGAACTTTAGGCAACAAGTATTTCAATTTGGAAGAGCTTTATTATGCATCAATAAACGAGCAACCAAGGTTCCTAATAATAAAAGAACACTAAATTGAGATACTTGAGAGGCATAATAGATTTAGGGCTACATATCCTAAGGTCTTGGAATGGTATTGTGATGCAAATTGAATTTCGGATAATGATTAGACCAACTCTACAAGTGGGTATGTATTCACCCTAGGTGGTGGAGCAGTATCTTGGAAATAATGTAAACAAACTTGTATTGCCAAATCAACTATGGAATCTGAATTCATGGTTCTATAATTGGTAGGTATAAAGGCAAAATGGATGAGAAATCTCTTGTCTGATATTCCCTGGTGGGGGAAACTAGTAGCTTCGATTTCTATACATTGTGATTCACAGGTAACAACTCAAGCAAAGAAGAAAATATACAATGGAAAGAGTCGGCACATAAGATTGAGACGCAACATTGTCAGACAACTCATGAGCAATGGTGTGATAACCATGGGGTTTGCAAAGTCAGAAAAAATACTTAGCTGATCCTTTGACTAAAGGACTGAACAGAAAGCTAGTATATGATACATTGAGGGGGATGGTACTGAAGCCAATTGTGCGAATCTCCCATGATGGCAACCTAACCTACGTGATTGGAGATCCCATGAAGTAGGTTCAATGGGTAAAGAACAAGTCATGGAAAGATCCTATTTGCACTATTATTAGTTGTCCCTCCCTATGGTGTAGATAGTGCAACTATCAAATAAGGAAAAGGGTGAGTCACGAACTCTTAATGAGCTCATAGCCATTATTGGTGGTGTGCGATAGTACACACTTTATGAGTGCACCTATATGGGTGTGGAAGTGGGGCCGCTTCCTGTGAGAGTATGGCTAACTCTCTAGAACACTCATGAATATCTAGGTGGAGCACACGGCCAAAAAGCGCTAAAACGAGAACTTGTATGGATTGGAGTTGAGGTATGTGTCCAAGTTTGAGAATTTATATTAAAGTTGACAGGTTCAAGACATAATTCACCTGACTTCGGTAAATTCCAAATTGAGAACACTAAGTGGTGAATCGAGTCCACAAGACATCGGTATTATGTATCCAACTCCTTACCTAGTAATATATTATGTATCCAATCCCCCACAAGACATGAGATTAAACCCCTTACCTAGACATTAGTTTTAAAATTTGAATTATATAGGGGATTGTTGGAATGCTTCAATTTGTGTGTGAGCAACGTAAGTACATGTGTTTTTATTTCCAAAATTTTGATTTTAGTCACATGATCAAAATAAATCTTGGACTTTTTAATTCAAAATCTTTCTAATTCGGAAACCTTTTTTACTCTCTTAATAGGCTCCAACCCCATATTCTATGGAATAAATATTTACATTCCTTTTTAAATCCTCTCTACCTTCTATGTATTATGGGTCAGATTTGCAGAATATGTACAAAAAAAAAATTATGCTCCATCTCTTTTCTTTTATATTATTGGGCATCAATTCTTACAAGTTCGAAGGATTGATTATGAATGCACACAAATAGTCCTGCCATTGAATCCTGGAGGGTGACCACCAAGAGAATATTTTCCGCAAAGAAACAATCGAGTCTAGGTGAAATCACTTTCAAGGACAATGGATTTAGTTCCGCACCTCGACTGAAATTTGATAAGATATTTTTCTCTATTGTTTTATATTCATTGTTCTTCATTTATGTTAGTATATTATATGTATTATATATTAGTGCATAGTGTTATTAGTTGTAAAGTGTCCAAGCTGTAATCATGATGTCTTTGCTTTCGGTTGCTTTTGGGTGCATTGTTTGTAAACTTCTCCTTTATAAGGAGCCCCTGAACCATTGTACAATATGAATCAATACATAATTCATTCTCTCTATTTCCCTATACATCAACTTTAATATGGTATCAGAGCTAGGTTAAGAATCTAGTAATTTTGCTTCACCGGCGGACGGCAACCTCGCCTTGGCCGCCCGCCGGACCTCAACCTATTCCACTGATAAAATCATCAAAGATTTCTGCAACTGTACTTTTGATGATATGTGAGAAATGAAGGCTTCATACATTGCAGTGTGCTCAGTGCTGGTTCTGATCCTACTGGCCTATGAAGCACAAGTCTCCATGGCAGTGACATGCAACCCAACAGAGCTGAGCTCTTGCGTGGGTGCAATCACATCAAACACACCTCCATCAAAGCTGTGCTGCTCTAAGATCAAGGAGCAAAAGCCTTGCCTTTGCACCACCACTATATGCTCAACAACAAGACCCACTTCGCCTCCTTCGGCCTCACCCAAAGCGCCAGAATTTGGGCGTTTTCGATCCAGGCCTGGAGTTTTTACTCCGGCAACAACTACCACCACTGCCGCCGGAGAGAGGGCCGGCAGATTTAGCCGCCGCATGCGGTGGCCGGAAGGACGAATGGGCGTCGGAGCTGCAACCTATTCCTGTGGGACTCGAGGTGTTTGAAGGTGAAAGATTTGGGCTTGGGTTGGAGGAATAGGAGAGCTTGTTGTCTGAATCAGGTCAAGACCAGTCTCTTCTCCGGTGGATTTCGAGCGAAGTCGATGATGGCTCTTTCAGTCTCAAGCAACTGTTGCAGAGCTCGAATCCCAATGAGTTCGACGGTAATGTTATTCCGGCAGTCATCGATCAGAGCTCCGGCTTCAAAAAAAAACGACGACAACAGTGTAAAGATTTTGGGTCCAAACAATGTTAATCTTCAAATCCCCATTTTGTGTCCTTCTCTCAGCAATCTATTGCCTAATGGCGTGATTTATCAGCAACAACAACAGCTTCAAAACCCAGATGAGAAGCTTCAGATTTTCAAACCCCAACCTCAAGATGTTTGTTACCTCTCCTAATGCCAAGAAAGTAGCTGCCACTTGTGGGGTTCCCATCCCCAAGTGCTAAGACACTTTCTCTCTCAAACAGATCTCCTCGCTCTCTCTTTCTCACTCATTCACGCACTCTTCCACTGCAGGGGAGACTGAGTCTTCTTTTCTCCCATCCTCACGCCACCTTTACCTTTTCTTGCTTTATCAAAATATTTCGTATAAAGAACATTTTCTTCACTTTCCCAGTTGCCAAACTCTTACCAAAAACCACTTTGCTCTTCACTTTTCCCCCTATCCCACTTTCATTTTTAGTTTCTTTTATGTTTTTTTTTTTTTTTTTTTTTTACTTTACCTCATCAGCATGGTCCCACTCTTTTCAACTTTATTTTCTTTTCTATATATATACATATTTTTTTATTATTATCATATATTATCTATCAACATCCACCCACCTACAATTTATTTTTGTTTAAAATATATTTGTTTCATCTGTCATTACCCACTTTAGGTATAATGGCTGGCACCATCATGTGTTGGTTTGAACAAAAGTGTGGGTCCACTTACCACTTTATTTCTTTTCTTTTCTCTTCATTTTTCCATTAAAAAAAAAAACAAACAAACAAACAAACCATTCATTCACAACCAACGCGGTTTCATTCCACAAACTTGTCATTTCTTCTTACCGGGATCAACCCCGATCACAATTTTACACACAAAAAAAAAAAAAAAACAAACAAACAAACAAAAATAAAAACCAAAAAAAAAAAAAAAAACCTTTCTCTCATTTTTTTTTTTTTTTTAACATCTTCCCTTTGTGTTGAGCTGTTTTGCTCCACTTTATCAACCCCTTTATTTCAACCTCAAATAGGTTTCTATCTTCACACCTATTTGAGTTTGAGGGGGGGTTATACATATATCATAATGAGCATGGTTATATACCATGGGAACCACCCAAGCCACCCCATGGCGCACTCTCTAAGTCGCCCCCTTGGTGCACCACCACAATCTTCTACAACGGTCCAGCATGACCCCGTAAACTGTCCCGACATTGATTCCGGTCAGCTTTTACAACGGTCCGGCATGACCCCTTAAACTGTCCCGACATTGATTCCGGTCAGCTTCTACACCGGTCCGGCATGACCCCGTAAACTGTCCCGACATTGATTCCGATTAGCTTCTACATCGGTCCGGCATGACCCCGTAAACTGTCCCGACATTGATTCCGGTCAGCTTTTACACCGGTCCGGCATGACCCCGTAAACTGTCCCGACATTGATTCCGGTTAGCTTCTACATCCGTCCGGCATGACCCCGTAAACTATCTCGACATTGATTCCGGTTAGCATCTACATCGGTCCGGCATGACCCCGTGAACTGTCCCGACATTGATTTCGGTTAGCTTCTACATCGGTCCGGCATGACCTCGTAAACTGTCCATACATTATCTGCTACAACGGTCCGACACGACCATGCAGTGTCTTCTCCAACGGTGTGACACGACCATACCGTGTCTTCAACAACGATCTGACACGACCATACAGTGTCTCCTATCCTATTTTATTTTCCTGTTTTGTTACTCTCTCCAAACTCAAGTTGGCTAGTACCTATCCTCCTTGAGTTTGAGGGGGGCTGTTAGTATATTATATGTATTATATATTAGTGCACAGTGTTATTAGCTGTAAAGTGTCCAAGCTGTAATCATGATGTCTTTGCTTTCGGTTGCTTTTGGGTGCATTGTTTGTAAACTTCTCCTTTATAAGGAGCCCCTGAACCATTGTACAATATGAATCAATACATAATTCATTCTCTCTATTTCCCTATACATCAACTTTAATAATTTATTTGGGTTTACTATATCATTCATTTGTATTGATTAATTGAAGCACTTTTATACTACTATTTCCAACATATATAACACCACCCATCAGTCATTGCAATGCAAAGAGCAACATTAATTTATAATAGAACTCATTTAAAATCAAGAAAAATCCAAATCCCAAACCCCATTTGAAATCAAGAACATTATGCCCTCTGTTTGAGGGTTTTTTTAAGGTGAAAAAGTGTGCAGCAAAATACTAAAAAGAAAAGACCACATAAACAGCAACTCAGAAGAAATTTATATAATGGTCTCCAAAATAAAAAATTCATACTAATAAAAATCAAATATTACATTCAAATTTACCAAAAGGAACCCAATACACAGGACAAAAAATATGAAAGAAATAAGAGAGAGAGAGAGAGAGAGAGAGAGAGAGAGAGGGGAGTCCTGTTTAGCCAAACCAGAAAGAGAATGGCTGGGAAAATTTCAATCGATTTAGCAGGTAAATGGTATAAACTCTACAAAAGATTGAAGGGTTTAGGTTAATTCAATCAAATCCAATGGCTAAAAATTAACTTGCATATGGTATGCAAGTTTCAAGCCTTGCACACCACAACAGCTCATGCAAGGATATGCATATGTTATTGTTCCACTTGGGTGGTGAGACACTGTGGATCTACTTTAGGAGTAATCTTGGATCGGACTGGGTTGGGTGATATTTTATTTGTCATCCATTTAAAATTAAACGGATTAGAAAAAATTAATTTGCATCCGTCTATTGATTTGGCAGATGCGGATTGAGCGGGCCGTGCAAATTAGCAGATAGATGTGATTAGTTTGGCAGTTTGGACTTTACATTTTTTTGAGCATTTTTTAAAATTATAATTCATAATTTTTACAATCTCTAATAACTAGTAATTTGAAAAAATATGTATTATTTGTTTATAATAGGCCATGGCATCGTGCATGTATATTTTTAAATCTTATTTTCTATTTTAACAAAAATATATATTTTGTTATTTCTACTGTTACTTGTTAGCATTTTTTTTTTTTAATTTTTAAACTTCATCTACGAGCAGATCAAGTTTATGCGGGATGTGGAATAGTTGATCCGCCATCAAAACTATATCCTTAGATTTTGAAATATTTCATCCGCATCTATCCATCGAAAGACATGTGTCTGCTCAAAATCAATTGAATTGCATCTATTCAGTCGTGTTAAGCGGGTTGGACGGATCCATGATCACTCTTAGGCCCCATTTGTTTTCCGTCATCACAGCCTGGAGTGGACTGTGATGGATGAACAATAATTCATAGCTCATGTTTGTTTTGTTTGTGGCCTTCGGATTGTTTTTTTTACATGTTGGGCATTTTTTTTTTAATATTAATGTTTAATGATTTTATATTTTTAGTTAAGTAAAAATCATAATTTTATTTGTTTTATTATTTTATATTTATTTTATATAAAAATAATTTAACAATCCCCACACTAACAACTATCATCAAAACAAACACAATTTTACTAATCCCCTCACTATCAATCCCCCCATTCTACATCTGAAAACAAACGGGGCCTTAGATCTATTGATCTAGGTCTAATTATGGTACAAAATTAGTGATTTTGGTAACTATTTCTAAAAAAAAATAAATAAATAAATAATTGATAAAAAACACATTAATGTTGTGAATCACGCACACACAAAAAAAAAAGAAGGAAAAATTGCATATGTTTTTTTAAAAAATTTAAATCAATTGTAAATTTTATTAGTTTTAATAATTGAAGTTATAAACTTTTTTGTGAATTTATAAATATTTTGTGATAACACCATTGATTTGTAATTTTTAAATTTTTTTTTACAAACTCGTGCTATCATCTCATTGACCGGCACGACTTCAAGACAAATTTCTTGAAAGAATTTGAGACATACTTGTTAGTGTAAATTATAGTAAACTCTCATAAACTATGACTCATTTACTAGTAATTCTATTTTCACAAATCAATTCTCCTCAGTGTACACACTTAATGAACATTTTTTCAGTACACGTATCAAAAAAACAAAAAATCTCAATACATATCTCTTAATTTCAATAATACCCTCATTTTCAATTTTAAAACCCTAATTTTTCTTCCATTCATCCACCCTCCTTCATTGTTGTTGCAGCCACTCTTATCCCTTCATCACCACCATCACTGCCACTCCCTGCTCCCTTTTATCTTAGACCTCCACAGTCAAACCTTGAAAGTGGATGGTTTGCAGTAGGAAACTTGTGAGAGTGTATGGTTTTATGGCAGAATTGTAGGTGGAGCGGGAAAGAGATGACGGGAAGGGGTGGCGAAGAGAGGTGTCGACGGCGATGGGGGATGGTTGTCATGTTTTAGAATTAGAGTTTGTGTGGAAGAAGATAAGGTATCATGGTATATTTATTCTAGGACAAAATTGTACTAAGAAAAAATTTCATTAAGTGTGTGAACTGAGGAAAGTTAGTGTGCGGAAATAGAATTACTCCTCATTTTTGCCTTCAAACTTCAAAACTCAATAGTTAATCCCCTCAAAGTATTATTTTATTACAATTAACTTTTGTTGTTAGAATTTTGTGATAAATTTACAGAAAATCAAATTATGTGTAAATCAAATAACAATTTATTGAATTCTTAGAATAATAATACATGTTATTTATTGTTTTAGAATAATAATACTCTTGTTTGGTGATTTTATTTGCATTTTGTCTCTCTTATTTTAGTGGCAAAATGCAAACAGGATCACCAAATAAGGTCATTATTGCCCTAAAAATTTAATAAATATGTCATGTGTTTTACACACGATCTAATTTTTTGTAAATTCCTAACAGAATCATAATAAAAATGGTTAAGTATAATAAGATAATACTTTGAGGGGGTTAATTGTTGAGTTTTGAAGTTTAGGGAGACAAAACATAAATGAGTCATAGTTTAAGGGAATTTATAGTAATTTACTCTAATTATTATCACATTTTTTTCAATTTTTTTTCTTTAATGATTTTTTTGCCCGACTGTGTCAATAATTTTTACATTTCCGGATCATCCAGTGTGGAATAATTTTTTTTAAAAAAATGTATAAAAAGAAGTCAACTATTTTTTATTTATTTTGTTTGTAGTAAAACTTTTTTGGCTAGTAAAGTTAATTCTAAGAGTTTAATTTATTTTTTTTTGAAAAAAAATATTAAACATGACAAAAAAGTCATTAAACAAAGTAAATTTTAAATAACTTCTTCTCTCTTACCAAATATAAAGTCTGGATTCGAATTTTATTAATGCGCTATGCATTTTTCCCTTCTCCTATACTCCCTCAATCGATGGTAAAAAAAGTATAAGATCAATGGAGAAAAAATAGGAGAAATAGCAAATCAATGGCAACTTCAAAAGTAAATATCAATTTCATAAAAAACTATATGAGTTCCCCGTTTGTTTTCATTTATAGGGAGGGGGTTGGGATTCATAGTGAGGTGAGACCCACTAACATCATATATGTTTTGAGAGATTGAGAGGGGATTCGTAATTCCCTCCGGACTACAAAACCCCTTTGGAAGGGGATTAGGATAGGCCCGTGGGACTGGGTATTAGAAATTAGTTTGCCGGACTATTTTCTTTTTTTTTTTTACATGTTGGCATTTTTTTTTGAACATTAATGTTTAATTTTTTATATTTTTGTTAAGTAAAAATCATTGTTTTATTTGTTTTATTTTTTTTGGAAATTTTTTATTTTTTACATGTTGGGCATTTTTTTTTTTTTTGAACATTAACGTTTAATGTTTTTGTAATTTTGTATTTGTTTTATTATTTTATATAAAAATAATTTAACAATCCTTACACCAACAACTATCATCAAAATAAACACAATTTTACTTAATCCCCCCACTATCAATCCCCTTACTAATAATCCCCTCACTATAAATCTCCTCCATTTTACCTCTGAAAACAACCGGAGAATGTAACAAAGTTTTTCATTAATTTATAAACATTTTTATTAAATTTCACTGAAATGATATTTTTCAAAAAAAAATATAAGTAAAAATGTATGCAACACCAAGGTATATATTAACTAGAAACAATGATGTCCTATGGTTATGGTGAGCACTTGGTGGTTTTAAACTAGTTTGGACGGATAACCAGCTTGCCAAAGCTGGTAGGACCAGCTCTCTAGTGTGAAGAAGAAGCACAAGAAACTTCATATTTTGGCATGTATAGCAAAGTAGGAAGCTACCTAAACAATCACTTCATATTGAAAATGAATTTATTCATAAATGTTTAAAGTATGTAAATAATACACATAATTTGATTGAACGAAAATAGTAAGTTTTATGTTCAAAAAGTGTATTAGTTTCACTCAAAGTTGTAGATTCTATTATTTTAAACTAATAAAATTTGTGTTTCGTTTACATATTTTGAAAGTGTGTGAACAAAATTAGATGCTTCTAAATTACTTTGATTGGTTAAGAGAAATTAGAAAAAAAAACACAGTTAAATTGCATCATAATAACACACGAATTCAACATTATGCTAAATAAACGAGTGTCTTGCCCACCAAATCAAATCAACCCCTTAACCTCACTTGCCATTGACTAACCCATGTGTTTTTGGATCATTGTTGTGAGCAAAGAAGTCCTCTCCAAGCTGGTAAATTTGACTTTGTACCCTTATATTTTACATTCAATTTTATTTCAATTTTTTATCTTTTAATTGTTTCAATCAGTCCTTTAGATTTTGCATAAAATTGCAATTGGGTCCATTTATATAACATCATTTTGAAAACTAACAAGTTTCGACCACTGGCCAATCACACCTATAACCACCTTCTAGTAGCTCTCTCTAGCTATCCTGCAACACTCTGACCACTCCTACTGCCGGCCACATCCGTTCACCCTTTCAAAAACTGTATGCTACATAATCAAAGTTTTTAAAGTGAAATTTCTTTGTCATTTTAACCAATTAGATAAAGAAAACGATGGAAAAGATGAAAGAGAGTGAAAAATCACATCCAAAATGCATAGGTAAACAAACAAGAATGAACCACTAAACAAGTTTTCACAAGCCAAGGGTTGCATTCACTAACCTTACAAATCCATCATTGATGATGGTCAAGCAAAAGAAGTTGAGTGGATTAAAATGAAACAAAATGAAAATAGGAACCCTTCAAATTGAAACAACATGATACGAAATTGACAGCCAACAATTATAGGGCCTCTTAGATAATTTAAATAAAAAGAAATAATTTCAGATTGTCCTATAAGAAAACAGATTAATCTGCATAGGCAGAGGAAAAAAAAAATAATGAAAACATGTTTCCTGAAATGCAACCAAACTAGCAACTTTTGGTTGTATTTTCGTTTTCTTAGTTTTCATTTTTCATTTTTGTTTTTCGTATTTTTAGAAACAAAACAATGAAACATTTGAAAAAAAATCATTTTCATATCATTTTTATTTTTATACAAAAACAGTCTTCCAAATTTGAGAAAATATATCTTTATGGTGTTTCCTAAAAAATGGGCTGTTTTTGGATTTTTTTTTTTTCAGAAACAGTTCGTCAAACAAGTTGTTTTCTAAAATATGAAAACTAAAAACAGAAACGCACAATCAAACAAGCTCGCATGTCAATCTCCCCCACCTTTTATTTATTCAATACATTACATAAAAACAAAGAAAGTAAAATACTCTATGAGCAATTTACATAGGAAGGTTCATAGTGTGTCATATGCAAGTACTTCTACATTTATCAGCAAGATTGTGAGTTTTCATAAACAAAAGCAATGAAAAGTTTGAAAACATCCATTATTTTAGTACTCCTTCCGTCCCAAAATATTAGTCCCTTATTCCATTTTTCATTGTCCCAAAATATTAGTCCCTTTTCAAAAATCAAGTACAAAAATAATATAAATTTTCTATTTTGCCCTTCTTTTAAATTTATTAACAACATAAAAAATACAATTATGACATTGATATTCCCCGAAAAATGACCTATCAAAGGGTAATTTTGGAAAATCAACTTTTTTAAAGTGCAATAATTGTACTACAAAAAAAAGTTGGATTCCCCAAAAGGAACCATTATTTTGGGACAGAGGTAGTATCATTTTTATTTCTATGCAAAAACAGTTTTCGAAAATTCTAAAACATTTTTTCTCAATGTTTCCTAGAAAGTGGCTTATTTTTGGAAATCACCTCTTAAATAGTTTTCAAGTCAAACAATGTGGTTTTCCAAAAAATAGAAAAACAAAATTCGCTCTTTTATTGACTGCATCACATAAAAACAGAGAAATCAAGTAAACAGAGAAAGTACTTTTACATTTATCAGCAAGATTTTGAGTTTCATCATAAAGGTGACACTTCCTTTTGAGAGAAAAACAAGCAAGAAGGCCCGCCCTCGGGCAACAGAGCAAGTCTCACAATATTTTCACCGCCTTCTTCAACAATTAAATTGCCAATATTGCAATTCATGTATGTTTTCACATAGCCAGGACAGATAGAGTTGACAATGAATCGCGTGTCTCTTGGCCAATATTTTCATGTAGGCATTTACGGATGCTTTCACTAAGGTGTACGCAGATAGAGAAGAAGGCCAACAATTGGCTTTTAATTCACCCTCCTTGAAATCTTTCATAAACTTGTTCCACACGGCCCCTATTCTCTCTTCTGTAAGGCTTTCGTTGTCAAGAAACACTCCTTTCGTTCATTCATTGGATACAAACTGAAACAACAAATATGAGAAAACTAGAATCAACAATTTGTAGGACTTCATTTTTTTAAATTTAAACTAGAATGGGGCAAACTTAACACAAAAATATGAACTTACTTAATCTCTCTCATTTGAATTTTGTTTAAACTCATCTAAATTGTTAGCAGAGTTAAATGGGTTGTTTCTTGCGAGCTGGGCATTATACCTGTTTACGAAAAAAATAGCAACAAGGTAAGGAATCCACCACCACTGCACCACCCCTCATAAAGTAAATGGGTTAGTCAGGTTAATTTGTTCAACCCTTCAACACAATATGCTTAAACTCGTATATTAAAAGTCCACCCCTCCACCACTTCTTCATAAAGTAAACAGGTTAATTTGTCCGACCAGTACCTTCAAACCCATTTATTAAATGGATGAGTTTGAATTGGTTGTTTTAATACATAATAACCCATTTTAATTTGTCAAAACCTGCCCGTTTGCCACGTCTAACTTAAACACATAATTTTTCATTCCTACAAGTGGATCTTGAAAGTGGTTCACAAAAAATCCACTAGGATTAACAAAACAAGTTTTCATATCTCTCACATTATGCACCACTTTGGTTTGAACTTTGCAGTTTTGCTACATTTTAAATACCTTTAACTTGACGGAGCTAGATGAGACGTTAACAATCCTGGGTGAATCAGAGAAGTCGAGGAGAGGAATGAGTGCTCTGATCATTCGTTTTGCCCCATAGTAGTTTATTTCTAAGCATTCTTCTCCCAAGCTGTAAGTTTGAGTCATTAAGTGATGACCCCATTTGGGTTTTGCTGCTTTCTGTGTATATCAATGAAAAGAATATATAACTCAAATCATCACAGTACTTTTGAATTTACAACCACAGGAGATGCAATGGTTCTAAGGCATATCATAGTTTGAAGTCATTGGGTGTAGGTTAAGTAAATCAATGGATAGTCCTGATCCTATTGAAAATACTAGTGAAAGTGAAGTTATCAAATGATTAACAGCTAAGTGTAATTTAGCTTTGTAAAACACAATTACCAAATAGAAAATTCATATAAATTTTTTATACAAAATGATTCAGTTTAATGCGGACATTTCATTTTAAAACCAAGCATTTATGAACTTGATGATACTGCGTGCTCTAGATGGAACCGGTCGGATTGATCCACGCTTCCAAAACCGTTGCCCAAGTGTTGAGCCCACAGAGAAACCTGCACGAGTTCAACGGGGAACGGGGAGTCCCCCAGCAAACCCTCCAACGAGCAAGTTAGAGAAGTGAGAGTGATGGAATATAGAGATAGGGTGGTGATAGGGAACTTAACCTTTTCTTTGTCTTAGAAGCCTATTTATATCCTTTGCTCATCATTTCCTTGCCCACTCTGAGCTGTCATGTTGGCCGAAAGTCTATGTTCTAGCTTGCCTTGTTCGTGGTGAGGCTGTTCTGTTCCGACGTGAAGGGTTATCGTAATAAATGCTGCAGGGAAACTCATTAATAGCTGATGTGTGGTGCAATAACTCTATAGGATCTTTGTCCACGGATGTGGCTGGTTCTTCACTTGACAAGTGTTTAGATATCATTGGTGCTTGGTGTAACATTGGGTTCCAAGAATGTTGGGCTTTAGTACTTGAATCATGGATTGGGCCTTAAGTGGTGGGCCATATCCTTTATGGGTCCACCCATGTTAGTAGTCCCCCATTCCCAAGTGCAGCTTCAGTCCAACGAAAGGAATAAGGAAGAAGACAAGGGTTGTGAGAGGTCGACGGAAAGAAAACCGACCACAAAGAGTGACTGAGTGGAGAGGCTAATTGTGAGGAGTGCCGACTGCGAAGGGTGACCGAGTGGACAAATCGACCGCAAGGAGAGGCGATCGCGAAGGGTGACCGAGTGGAGGGACCAACTGTGAGAAAGACCGATCCCGAAGCATGACCAAGTGGAGGGACCGACCATGAAGAGGGCCGATCGCGAAGGGTGACCGAGTGGAGGGCTGATCGCAAAGAGGGCCGACCACAAAGGGTGGCTGAGTGGACGGATCGACCGTGAGGGGTGACCGAGTGAGAAGGGACCGACCGTGAGGAGGGTCGATCACGAAGGGTGACTGAGTGGAGGGGCCGACCTCGAGGAGGGCCGACCGCAAAGGGTGGCCGAGTGGACAGATCAATAGCAAGGAGGGCCGACCGTGAGAGGTGACCGAGTGAGAAAGGAAAGTGACGGTGTGCGAGGCTTGAGGAGTAGCGGGGAACGTGGTGAAATGAAATGGAATAGACAGGGAAGGAGAAGAGAATAGTGGATCGTGATCGTACACGTGGCATAGGCCTTTAATAGAGGAGGTGACGCGTTAGTAAGAAGTGAAGGGACAGGGTGATATAGGGCAATGAAAAGGCAGGGACGGGAGTCTTTCGAAAATTTTCAAACTGGCAAAATTGAATCTTGACCCTTGGAATATAGGCAAGCCGTAGGCATTTGGGGTTATTCGCTTTACCTACTTTATCGCAAAAAACCAATTCATCCCTGAAGTGAACTCATTTGTCTCGTGCGACATGCCTCTGTGACACTTTGCGAACTTTCTTGTGCCAGCGTCCGAAGCAATACGTAGACACGTAGGAGAAATGGCCTAAGAGGAAGTGCCAGCCGCAAGGCTTGATTCGTTGGGTGATGACAACGCGGTGGAGTTGGCGGAACAGTATCGGGTGGAGCGAATGGAGGGTAGGGAGCTGGTCAAGCAGTGAGGGCTTGTCCGACGACAATGATCGCGGCCGCGAGGCCCATTAGCCAAGTGAAGCCGGACCACTGGCACACCAAGCCAGACAGATCCACATTGACGGCAGAGGAGTTAGAGAGGGTACGGAGGAAGTACCAAATTCCCGCAAAAATAGGGTTGAGGCTGCCCACGTCCAAGAAGAGAGCATCGGATGTGCGGCCAGAGGAATTCAGCCTTTATGAGGAAGCGTTGCGGGGGGGTTTGAGACTACCACTCCCCTAAATAGTGGTAAACGTGCTTAACAGGTTAGAAGTGGCGCCAGGGCAGTTGATGCCGAACGCTTGGAAGATATTAATGGCCTGTGCGAGCGCCTGGCAGTAGGAGACCGGAGGAGCGGCCATGACGGTGGAGGAATTCTTCTCCTGCTACAAGGCCTCTGGTTAACAGGAGACGTGGGTGACCTTGCAGGCAGTAACGGGGCGGGATCTAGTGGCGGGTTTGCCATCCGCGGTGAAAGGGTGGAGATCGAGATGGTTTTTCGTATCAGCGAACGGTGGGAAGGGAGTTCGCACAACATGGAAAGTCCCCACAAAATTGATGGAGCCAAAGTTGGATGTGGGGCCGAAGACTGGGTGAAAAAGGTGAGGGAGTGGAGGGAGGAGAAGGGGGTAAGGTGAGACGAGTTGGTCCTTCCTTCAACCTTGTTCGCCCTGAACTTGGGACCTCAGCCGTCGGAGAAGGATCTGGTGAGGGAAGAATTGGAGGTGCGGAGGAAGGCGGAGGAGGAGGAGGAAAGGAGATTATTCGCCAGAGCGGATAAATATAAGGAGACATAATCAGGGCCTGTCCCTAAACTGGTGATAAATGAGCGGGTCTGACCGCGTCCCAAGCTGCTGGGCGACAAAGACTTGACAGGCTTTGCCCCACTGCCGCCCCCAGTGGACCTGCTAAAGGAGAGGGGTAAGTAGGAGGTGGAGGTAATTTTGAAGAAGTCGAGGAAGAAGAGGGGGGTGTAGAGTGGGGGAAAGACGCCCCTACCTTGAAAAAGATAAAGGCTGGGGGCAAGGATGCCTCTATGGTGGGGAAGATGAAGGAGGAAAGAGTGGAGGCAGCACCAGAGGAAGTGAAGAAGACTGCCCAAGTGGCGACGGAAGACAAGGGTCTAAATGCCCAAGTACTGAAAGATCCCCTGGGCCTAAGTGCCCCTATGGTGCCAATGGCGGTAGCTGCACTAGAAGCAACCTCAAGTCCCATCGAAGGGAAGACTGGGGTCAGCAGGCCAGAGATGAGTACCACGCTGGCGACCAAGTTGTACCACGCGCGCACACTAGCGGGTCATTCAGCAGAAGGGAGGGAAGTCCAGGCTGCAGCCGACCGCCTTGTCGGAGTGGTGGAGGATGTGGCCGTGCGGTGGATGGTGCGGCTGACGGAGGGCGACCTCCTAAGAGGGTTTTACTCAGCCTAGATAGAGGCAGCGACCTTGGCCACTGCCTTAATGAATAAGGCGGACGTGCTAAGATGGAAGTAGGGCTATTGAGGACCCAGTTGGAAGAGGCAAAGTTGCAGCTGCACGACCTACTAGTTGAGACAGCGGGGTGGAAGAAGGCCGCTCGGAGTGCATGCGCGAAGGGGTTAAAGTATGCGTAGAGAACAAAGATCATGGAGGTGTTGGCACTGGTGCAGAGCTACTCGGCGGGACGAGCTAGTGCCGAGCTCCTCACAACCAAGTCAGAGCTGGAAACGGAGCGCCACAAGGCGATATCGTTTGAGTTCGAGTTGGTGAGCAAGAAGAAGAAACTAGAGGAAGCCCAGCAAGCCTGCACCACTGCCAACGTGAGGTGGGAGGAGGCCATGACAAGTAACGAAGATCTGCAGAATCAGGCGGTCAAGGACAAGGAAGAGGCTGACAGTCGGATCGCTGCATTGGAGAAGGCCCTGGCGGAAGAGAGGGCGAAACTGGCATCTGAGAGGGCGGCGTACCCCGACCTGTGCATGGCGGCGGTAGAGCAATTCAAGGGGTCTACTGACTTCCAGATGGCCATAGATGCCGCTATCGCCAGCAGCTTGGCGAAGGAGGGGAACGGGAGGGCTGGGCCGTCGGGAGTGGCCGCTGAAGGTAGAAGTGAAGAGGAAGTTATCTAGAGCTTCTAGCGGTTTGACTTCTACAAGCATAAAATGAGCGAGTTCTGGGATAGCGACTGGATGACCTTCAAGCATAAGGCGGAGGAGCTGTTCCCAGACGTCAATTTCAGCTTAGTAAAGGTAAGCCAAGACGATGTCGCCCAGACGCCCCTGGACGAAGGCATTGAAGAGGAGGATCTTGCCTCCAGTGAGGAGGAGTAAGCTATGCAGCTAAATGTAAAAATTGTGCTTTTGTAGTTTTGTTTTGTGTTTGTTTCTTTTTCTTCTTTTTTTTTGTTATGTGTAATATTTGTAGCGAATTGTATGTAACCATAAACTTGTAAATAAAACAACGAGTTTTCTTTTGTATTATTGTTGCCGTTAATTCTTTTGAGTTGTAAATTTGGAATAGTGAAAATGGCTTAGTAGAATTCAATGAAAATTGGGTGTGAAAGGAAGACTTTTGGAATAATGAAAATGGTTGGTAAATTGTGACGTAAATGGGCAACCAAGTTAACTTGTGAGAAAAGCATGAAGTAAAAAATGTCAAAGTTGGGCAGACATGAAAATGTTAAAAATGAGAGTTTGGCCTGTACAACTACTGAAAATGTTAAAAGTGTAGAAAATGTTAAGAAATGTTGTAATACGGACTTGAATTTTAACTAAGTATGGCAACCATAGGAAAGCTCTACTGGAGTTCTGACTAAGATTGGGAAAGCTCTACCATGGTGAAGTTTTAATTAACTCAGTCTGGCTGAACTCATCATGCTTAGTCTGACTGAGGCTTCAATTAACTCAGTCTGGCCGAGCTTTTCGTGCTCAGTCTGGCTGAGGCTTTAATTAACTTAGTTTGGCTGAGCCCTTCACGCTTAGTCTGGCTGAGGCTTTAATTAACTCAATCTGGCTGAGCCCTTCGCGCTCAGTCTGGCTGAGGCTTTAATTGACTCAGTCTGGCTGAGCCCTTCGTGCTCAGCCTGGCTGAGGCTTTAATTAACTCAGTCTAGCTGAGCTCTTCGTGCTCAATCTGGCTGAAGCTTTAATGGACTCAGTCTGGCTGAGCTCTTCATGCTCAGTCTGGCTGAGGCTTTAATTGACTTAGTCTGGCTAAGCTCTTCGGGCTCAGTCTGGCTGAGGCTTTAATTAATTCAGTCTGGCTGAGCCCTTCGCGCTCGGTCTGGCTGAGGCTTTAATTAACTCAGTTTGGCTGAACCCTTCGCGCTCAATCTGGTTGAGGCTTTAATTGACTCAGTCTGGCTAAGCTCTTCGTGCTCAGTCTGGCTGAGCTCTTCGTACTCAGTCTGGCTGAGGCTTTAATTAACTCAGTCTGGCTAAGCTCTTCGAGCATTGATTAACAAGTCGTTATTGAAACACAATACAGATAATGGAGATATAAAGTCATTTGCATTTAAGGCGTAGCCTATTGATCACAAGTTTACACCACGTATAGAAAGGACAAAAACGAACAAGCATGTAGATTGTCAAAAAGAACATACAACAATTGACCAATACAAAAGTAGGAGACGCCATTTTACTGAAAATAACGCTTGAAGTGCTCGACGTTCCATGGATGGAGGAGGTCTCTGCCTTCCATGTCTTGGAGTCGGTAGGTGCCTGGGCGAGGTCTGGCTTTCACGACGTAAGGCCCTTCCCATTTGGCTGCTAGCTTGCCCTCGGCGGCATTTTTGGTGGCAAGAGTCGCCTCACGCAAGACTAGGTCCCCAACTGCGAACTCCCACGGTCGAACTTTGCAGTCGTAGTGTGTTCTCATTTTTTGTTGATATGAGGCCCGTCTGACAGCAACTATCTCTCGGAGCTCTTCAATCAGGTCTAAGTCAGCCCGACGCAAGTCTTCGGTTAGTTCTGGATCTAGGTGCAGAACCCTCGGGGTTAGCAGGCCAATTTCCACTGGGATGACCGCCTCAACGCCGTATGTTAAGCGAAAGAGGGTCTCCCCGGTAAGGGTTCGAGCGGTAGTGCGATAGGCCCAGAGTATGTTTGGTAGTTCTTCAGCCCAGAGTCCCTTAGCGGCTTCCAACTTAGTTTTGATGATCTTCAAGAGAAAGCGGTTGGTGACCCCGACTTGCCCGTTGGCTTGGGGATGGCTTGGGGAAGAAAAGCACGGCTGAATGTAGAGTTCCGCACAAAATTTTTTGAACTTGGCATTGTCGAATTGCTTGCCGTTGTCTGAGACGATGGCTTGGGGGATTCCAAATCGGCATACAATCGACTGCCAGATAAATCTAGTTGTGTTCCGTTCGGTGATTGTGGCGAGGGGTTCCGCTTCCACCCATTTGGTGAAGTAATCAATGGCGACCACACGAACTTGGTTTGGCCCCTACCAGTGGCCAATGGACCAACTAAGTCGATGCCCCACTTGGCGAATGGGGTAGGGACTGCTGAGTGTAATTAGTTCTGTAGGCGGAGCAGGAGGGATGTTGGCAAAGCGTTGGCATTTATCGCGCTTAAGCACGAACTCAATGGCATCTTGGTTGAGTGTCATGTTCTGAACCCGCCCCTATAGGTTAAGGCCATAACCGACTAGTAATCATGAGATTACCTACGACCTCAAACCAAATCAGATGTAACTCGTCAGAGTAAAGGGGCCAAACGGAAGCAAAATTTAAAACTTTGTCCATAGAGCTATGCACATCAAAACAAACCATACATTATTCATGTTAATAACTCACAACAGAAAATATAGTAACATTAAGTTCTGTACAGACAGGATCATTCAATCTTAAGGCAGTCAAACAAAACTATATACAGACGTAGACCAAAGTCCTCGCCAACATGACAAAATAACATAGAATGGCAAAAGGACAAAGACGTGTCTCGTACGTGAGACGCAAAGGTTGACTCTTCAAAACCCTAGTGTTCCAACAGACTTCACTGAGGCTGGGTCTGGACCTCTCTTGGCTCACCTACAAACACATGAATGAGCGTGAGCGAAAGCCCAGTGAATAATATCAAATAAGGAAAATACATTGGAACAATATACATCAGACGGCCTTAGGCCCAATTCATGTTTCTATCTGGTATGTAAATAGATATAGATCAAGTGACCGTGGTTCCAAACACATCGGACGGCCTCGGGCCCAATTCATTTACGTCAAACTGGCCTTTGGCCTATTTATTCATGTCAGACTGGCCTCTAGCCCATTCATCTATGTCAAACTGGCCTCTGGCCCATTCATTTATGTCAAACTGGCCTCAGACCCATTCATTTATATCAGACTGGCCTCTGGCCCATTCATTTATGTCAAACTGGCCTCAGGCCCATTCATTTATTCGCATCAAACTGGCCTTTGGCCCATTCATTCATTTATTCGCATCAAACTGGCCTTTGGCCCATTCATTTATTCATGTCGAAACGGCCTCTGGCCCATTCATTCATTCGTGTCAAAACGGTCTTTGGCCCATTCATTCATGTCAAATGGCCTCTGGCTTATTCGTTTACATCAAACGTTTGTCCATAACTCAAACTAGCAAATTTATAAGGCATATAAGGAAATAAGCAACAGGACAAATGACAAGCTTCAAAATATCGATATTACTCACAGTGATTGGTTGGTTGGTTTTCCCTGGAGCTCGACCCTACACATTCCATGAACACAAAAGGGTCACAAACAATTCAATCCGTTCTAAATTCACATTTTCCTCTTTAGGCTTCATTCTTATCTCTTTAACTCAATTACAATGCTCAATGCATGCTTAAGAGTATTTAGAAGTGAAAGAGAACGGAAAATAAAACACAGAATGCATTTTCAAAATTTCATAAAACAGGTTCCCCGCTCGAGCGGACCCATGAGGTCTGCAAAAGTACTGGTTACGTCAAATTTACGCTCGAGCGTGAAGTTGGGCGCTCGAGCAAAAGGCCTCACTACATGGCTCCCCGCTCGAGCGTGAACTTCTCCGCTCGAGCGGGCACCATGTCTGCAAAATATACTGGGAGCCCAGATTTCACGCTCGAGTGGCGGATCCCTTGCCCGAGTGGACATCAAGATTCTGGATTTTCCAGCAATGTTTTTGAGCTCCAAATTAACATTTCAACCAATATTTCTTGCATATTATGGTTCAAATCTTACATAAACATATACTAACATGGTACCAACATCAAATTACATCATTTTGAAGCTCAATCCCATGATTCAAACACATGCATGTCTCAAATTATTTCAAATTCATTACTAACATACCAAATTCAAACATTCAAAGCTCCTACTCCCATGAATTGCACATGCATGTGACATACAACCCTCCTTTTTAACTCATATGATGAAAAAATGGTCAAATACATGGATTTCAACCAAAATTCAACATGGATTGCACACTTTATGCTCAAATATGGAAATTTATAGCAATTTCCTACATGCATGCATCTATTGACTTTAAATTCAACAAAATCAACTCAATTTCCGTATAATGAATTTAATCCATGTTCTTGACCATTGTTCAAACTTGAATTCACAAGATGGTAACTTAAAATTCATGAATTCACTTACCTAGAGGCTTAATTCTCCCAATCTATAGCAAAATCTTGTGTTTAACCCTCCAATCCTCACAAAATTGAGCCAAACACCCAACTCTCCTTCTTTCTTTCTCTCTAGCCGACCCTCTCCCTTTTTCTGGAGTTCTAAATCAGCCAAAATGAATCCAAAGAGAAGAATTGAGGGTGTAATGGCCATTATATTGCCCCACTAATTATATTATTTTAATATTGGATAATTAGGCACTTAATTAATCGTTCTGGATCTAATTATTTTGATCTAAATCAATTTTCAATTAAATTTCACCGTAGGCTCTAAAAATTATGCCAATTACAATGGCGTAATCAATTTCGAGTTCTGTGGCAGATAAGGCCTTCAATTTAATTTCCAAAACAAACAATCAAACAGATATTCCTACGGTGAACAGATAGAAATTCAAAACCACATATTTTCACATGATGGCACACAAAATCATATTAAACACATAATCATATTCATGTTAAGGACCAATTAGCACACTACAGAACAAGTATATTACGTTGAGAGTAGGCCAGAAGTAGCCGGTGCAGAGTATTTTATGGGCCAGTGACTCGACACCCGAATGATTGCCACATACACCCTCATGGACTTCCCTCATCGCATAGGTCGCTTGGGAAGGACTGAGGCACCTGAGGTATGGGCGTGAAAATCCTTGATTGTACAGGAGGCCGCTGATGAGGATGTAATAGGACGACTGGGCCCTGACTTTGGCGGCCTGCTGTTTGTCATCTGGTAACTTCTCACTTGTCAAAAATAGAAGGATATCCGCCGCCTATAGGATAGGTTCATTTTGGAGGAAGTGGACCTCTAACTAAGTTAGCAAAGTAGCTGGGTGGGCCAGATAGTCAAGACGAACGCCATGGCTGAGGTCTGACTGGTCAGCCGAGGCTAATTGGGCCATTTCATTTTCCTTGGAGTTTTCTGACCGAGGGATGTGTTTGATGTGGAAAGTGTTGAAAAGGCGAACAAGGAGGAGTGCAATATCCCTGTAGGCTCGTATTGTGTCTTCCTTAGCATCGAATTCTCCCGTGATCTATCCGACGATCAGTTGGGAATCACTGAACACTCGGATATGGCTCACACCAATGTCTCTGGCTAGGCAAAGACCTGCTATCAGGGCCTCATACTCGGCCTCGTTATTGTTTGCGTCAAACAGGAAGTGGAGAGCACACTTGAAATAACCACCCTCGAGGGCAGTGAGGATGAGACCAGTCCCACTACCTTTTTTGCGGGATGATCCATCGACATTGAGGGTCCAAGAGTGGGGATCTTCTGCCTCAGTGTTGAATTACTTGGATGGGGAGGCCATGGTTGGAGTGGGATTGGTGAATTCCAGGATAAAATCAGCGACAACCTGTCCTTTGATCGCTGTTTGAGGTTGGTAGGAGATTTCAAATTGGCTGAGCTCGACGGACCATTGCATAAGTCTGCCGGACAACTCTAGTTGTTGCATTATCTTCTTCAAAGGTTGGTCAGTGAGGACCACGATGGAGTGAGCTTGGAAGTAAGGTCGGAGTCGTCTTGAGGCTATGACCAAGGCCAGGGCCATTTTTTTCAGCAATGGGTAGTTCTGTTCTGCTATCCTAAGAGCCCGGCTAATGTAATAAACCGGACGTTGTACTGAGCCGTCCTCCCTGATGAGGGCCGCACTGACTGCGGTGCTCGATACGGCTAAGTAGAGAAAAAGGGGCTCACCCATGTGAGAGAGTAGAGGGGGTTGGCCATGCACTGCTTCAATTGTTAGAAGGCCTCTTCAGATTCAGTCGTCCACTCAAAAGTCTGCCAAAGGACTTTAAAAAAGGTGAGGCACTTGTCTGTTGCGCGGGAAATAAAACGGTTGAGGGCGACGACTCTGCCAGTAAGCCTTTGAACCTCTTTAACCGTTCTAGGTGACTGCATTTCTATTAGGGCCTTGATCTTTTTGGGGTTGGCCTCGATACCCTGTTGATTGACCATGAAACCCAAGAACTTCCCCGATCCTACGCCGAAGGTGCATTTCTCCGGATTGAGCTTCATTTGATACTTACGTAAGGTTCCGAAAGTCTCTCGCAGGTCTGCCAAATGATCAGACAAGAGTTTGCTTTTGACAACCATGTCATCGACGTAGACTTCTATGTTCCGACCTATTTCATAGTAAAAAACGGCATTGACCAACCGTTGGTAAGTGGCTCCGGCATTTTTCAACCCGAAGGGCATAACACGATAATGGTAAGTTCTTCTGTCTGTGATGAAGGAGGTGTGTTCCTGGTCAGCCGGGTGCATCAGAATTTGATTGTAGCTAGAGAAAGCGTCCATGAAACTGAGCATCTGGTGTTCGGCTGTGGCATCGACAAGCAAATCTATGCAGGGGAGGGAATAGCTATCTTTGGGGCAAGCCCGATTAAGGTCGGAGTAGTCGACGCAGAGTCGTCATTTACCATTATTTTTACGGACCAGGACCACATTGGATGACCATTTGGGGTAGTCTACGTTCTGGACAAACCGTGCCTCCAGCAGTTTGTCTACCTCGGAAGCAATAAGAGCATTACGCTCTGGGTGAAAGATACGCTGCTTCTGGCGGAAGGGTCGGAAATGAGGCTCGATACTGAGACGATGAGTGATGAAGGAGGGATCGATACCCGGCATGTTGGAATGGGTCTAGGCAAACACATCATTATGCTCGGTCAGGAGGGTTGTAAGGTCAGCCTTGGCTTGGGGGGATAGTTGGCTGCCGATCTTGGCTGTTTTTGTTGGGTTGGTGGGGTCGATGAGGACTTCAACAAGTTCTTCCACTAGTTCCTCTCTGACTAACTCATCTTCGTCTCTGACGCCGAGTCCTTCAATGATCATAGTCTCCTTCAGCTTGACCTCTTTGAGTGAAGCGACATAGCATTCTCTGACCACAGTCTGCTCCCCCCTCACGGTGCCGACTCCAAGGTCGGTAGGGAATTTCATGGCCAAATGGTACGTAGAAGTGATAACTTGACCTCTTTTAAGGGCAGTGCGGCTGAGGATGATGTTATAAGCAGAAGGACAGTTGACGACAAGAAAAGTGAGCAACTTAGTGGTTTGCCATGGGTATTCTCTGATGGTGATAGGAAGATCGATGGAGCCTATGGAGGTCACCCGATCTCTAGTGAAGCTGACCAGTGGGGTTTGGAGAGGGGACAAACTTTCTTCCTCGACCTTGAGCTGGCGATAAGTGTTTAGGAAGATGATGTCTAAAGAGCTATCGTTGTTGACAAGCACCCGTCTGACTTTTTAATTGGAGAGGAGAATAGAGATGACGAGGGGGTCATTATGGGGGTAACGGATGCCTGTGCAGTCAGCCTATGTAAGGGTGATGGGCTCCATCCACTACTTGGGGTGTTTGAAGGGGCGGTCCAATGTCG
This sequence comes from Camellia sinensis, assembly GCF_055761805.1. Classification (NCBI taxonomy): domain Eukaryota; kingdom Viridiplantae; phylum Streptophyta; class Magnoliopsida; order Ericales; family Theaceae; genus Camellia; species Camellia sinensis. Next base: position 180,661,637 of record NC_138962.1, read on the forward strand.
CGACCTCTTTATTGGAGCCCTGCATGATTTTTCTAAGTTCTGCTCGTTGGGCCAAACGGGATGGTCCTCCACATGCTAGCCTGCCAGCAATAACTCTGATCTCTCCAACCAGGGGGGCAGGGTTGCCTTGTGCTTAGGGTTGCTGCGGGGACCGATCATTGCCTTGGTTAGGTTGTGCGAGTTGTCAAGGAGGGGTGTGTCGGTGGTTGTTTCTGGTAGGTTCGGTCCTTGGCCGTTGCTGAGGGCGGGCCGCCGTGAACCGACTGAGACGCCCCTGGCGTATCAAGCTCTCGACCTGGTTTTTAATGTTAACACGTTTCTCAGTATTGTGGCCGTGGTCCTGATGGAAACGGCAGTATTTGGACTGGTCTTGTCGGTTAGAAGGAGACCGCGATGGTTGTGGCCATTTTAGGGGATAATGTCGTTGGATCTGGTTACAAGACTTGTTCCATGGGGAAATTGAGGGGGGTGTACCATTCAAACCGGTCGGGCGGTCTGGTAGGTGCCGACCGGTCGGCTCGAGCAGGTCAATCAGTATACTGAGGTGTTTGCTATATGTACTGGGTGGTTCTGGTTTCAGAATCCTTTCTCTTCTCTCTGGGATAGGATTTTTGGTTGTGGAATCTTGTCGAGCGGCTAGGGAATCTTCGGCATTCATGTATTTTTGGGCTTTGGAAAGGAGGGTTGCCATAGAGGTTGGAGGGTTTTGGAGAGGGAGAAAAGGAAATCAGATGATCGTAGATCGACCATGAAAGCCGTGAGAATGACCTTGTCATCGTTTTCCGCCAAGTGCAAGGCTTCGGTGTTGAAACGGGTGATGAAGCTGCGCAGCGACTCCCCCTCCGTCTGACAGATGTTGAGGAGTTGGGTTGCCGGACGCCGTTGGCGCTAGGCACCAATGAAGTGGCTGAGAAATGAGTCACTTAGATGCTGAAAAGTAGAGATAAAGTCTGTCGGCAGCTGACTAAACCACAGTCGAGCCGACCCTTTAAGCGTTACGGGGAAAGCTCGACACATGATCTCATCAAGGAATACATGGAGGACCATGAGGGTCCTGTAAGTCTCCAAGTGGTCGACTGGGTCCGTTGTACCATCGAAAGAGTCGATCAAGGGCATTTTGAACTTAGAAGGTAGGGGTTTGTCCTTGATGGAGGCAACGAATGGTGAGTTGGCTGTGGTAGAGGGTTTATTCTGCATGTTCTACATGACTCCTTGAAGCTGGAGTTTCATGACTCGGAGTTCTGCATCCCAAAGAGGAGCGTTGTCACCACCGGAATGAAATGGAAGCTAGACGCTACTGGCCTCTCCCTCGGGGACAGGTGCTTGGACCGATGGATGTGGGGCCCGAGGTGGCAGGTTCATATCTTGGGGAAGGGGTCGCAAGCCCTCCAAGTTGGATGGATGGGATTGTTGGATGAGGTGGCTCGGGGCTTATTCTCGGTTGGGTGGGATATCTTGAGGTGGTGGAGGAGGCATAGGAAGGTCTCTTTGAAGCAAAGCACTGATCAGGGCTTGGTTTTGTTTGGCTAAGGTTAATGCTGTTGGCGAGTTCTGTGAAATACGACGGTGGGTTGTTTGGGTTAGGAGGGTCGGCTTGGGGGTCGGCAACGTTGTGTTGGGAAGCCATGGATCTAGTTGTGACCGTCCACCTTGGTGGGTGGCAAGTAGGGATTATCGGGAATGGGTCTCCGGCGACAATGAGCACAGTTGCCACATGGAGCGAAAAGGTTCCCACAGACGGCGCCAACTGATGATACTACGTGCTCCAGATGGAACGAGTCAGATTGATCCACTCTTCCAAAACCGTTCCCCAAGTGTTGAGCCCACAGAGAAACCCGCACAAGAGTTCAACGGGGAACGGGGAGTTCCCCAGTGAACCCTCCGACGAGCAAGTTAAAGAAGTGAGAGTGATGGAATGTAGAGATAGGGTGGTAATAGAGAACTTAACCTTTTCTTTGTCTTAGAAGCCTGTTTATATCCTTTGCTCATCATTTCCTTGTCCACTCCGAGCTGTCATGTTGGCCAAAAGTCTATGTTCTAGCTTGCCTTGTTCGTGGTGAGGTTGTTCTGTTCCGACGTGAAGGGTTATCGTAATAAATGCTGCAGGGAAACTCATTACTGGCAGATGTGTGGTGCAATAACTCTGCAGGATCTTTGTCTGCTGATGTGGCTGGTTCTTCACTTGACAAGTATTTAGATGTCATTGGTGCTTGGTGTAACGTTGGGTTCCAAGAATGTTGGGCTTTAGTACTTGAATCGTGGATTGGGCCTTAAGTGGTGGCCCATATCCTTTATGGGTCCACCCATGTCAACATTTATTTACAAAAATGACATTGACATATCATTATTGTAGCGTTTTTGGTACTCAAAAAGACTAAGCAGTTGTCAATCTCCGTGTGTTTCGGTATTTTTTTTTTTATTTTTAGTTTTAGTTATGACCTTGTAATTAGACTTCTTTTTGGGAGAAAAACATGCCAGAAGGTCCATCCTGAGGCTATAGAGCCAGTCTCACAGGACTTGAAGCACCTTCTTCAACAGTCAAGAGACTGGTACGACAGTTAGTTTTGACATAGTGTCACACACCAGCTGTGCGGAAGCCTTGTCAAGAGATAAGTAAGTGTGTGTGGTGCTAGTTAACTCTCTTCACTAGCCTGCCAGTAGAGCTCAAAGCGTTTGCAAAGACAAGCAACCACAATATAAGTTAGTTTATGAGCCATTAGGTTGGAGACAAGCCACAAATTAGCAAGCAACAAGCTAAATTTAAAGCAAGCAACACTAGAAAAGCTTTGCACAATTTAAAGGTGAAATGAACTTTTCATTGATCAAAAGAAGGCATTACAATAGTTGAACAATGTACCAAAAGTGCTACAAGAGTTGCCTTACCATTGGTTAGGTTGGGGTACTTCAAAGGCACAAGTGGTTTGGTTCAACACTTGGGTACCCCCTCCTTAATATAACTTGTTAAGCCTTTTCCTAGCCAGCAAGAGGAAACATCTATTATGTTTAAGGAGTCATAATAGATTTCTAAAAATTCTACAAAAAGAGAAAAATTACAAGACATGGTCCCAAAACACCTTTAATACTAAGGTATTTACATAAAAATTTACAAGGCAAAAAGACTACATTTGACCCTCCAAAATGTGCTTCAAAGTTGCTGCTGGACTGGCAAGGCTGTGGCCTTGCTGTTGGCTGTTGGCTGCTGCCACTGCTGCTGGACGTTGGCTGCTGCTGCTGTTGGCTGTTGGCATGGGCTGCTTCATGGCATGCCGTGGGCTATCTTGCACCATGCCTTGGGCCTTGGCTTGCGCTTGCACCAACTTCTTGGGCATGTTTTTGGCTCTCCAAAGGGCCCAAATGAGTGTAGCATCAAGGTGTTGACCCTTGGATGAGCGCACCTTGACACATAGCAAGGCCAGACATAGTTAATCATTGAGAATGGATGTGTCTTCGCTAGTATCCTCATGTAGGCATTCATGGCAGCTTTCGATAAGATGTATGCTGAGAGATAAGTAGGCCCGTTCTTGGCTTCTAATTGATCTTCTTTGAAATCTTTCATGAACTCAGTCAGTATCTCATCCACTTTGTCTTCACTGAGGTTTTCTGCATCACTTGGAAGTCCTACATCCCATTCACCGGATACATACTGAAACAAAAACAGCATGAAATCAGAATGTTGAGTTCGGGTATTTCTTACAATGATTCAAATCTATGAAAAAAAAAAAAAAAAACAAAAACTATCTAGAATGCACTAGATGTCATAGTCTACAAAATCCCTCTACTTTTTGTCATAATTTAAAAATAAAAAATCCACATAATCAAAGGAATTATGTTTCCTTAAATTCTCCATTGGAAATCATTTTCCAAGAAAGCTCTGTTTGATTGTGTTTTTGTTTTCTTTGTTTATGATTTTATTTGGTTTTTCATTTTTCTGGAAAATCTAAAACAATGAAAAGTTCGAAAACACCCAAAGTTTTCATTTTTACACGAAAACAGTTTTCGAAAATTTGAAAACAACTTTACGGTATTTCCCAAACAGTGGTTTGTTTAAAAATAAAAAATAAAAAAATAATCGGCAAAAAAGTTAACCAAACAAGTCTTGCAATTGGTTCTTATTGTCCGAAAGCCAACAATTTACAAAAATTTTGTTGGTTTGGCTCAAGTTGTTAACTGTGCATCGATTTGGAAAAAAATTCAATACAATAATAATAATATAATAATAACAAGAGCGTTGCTGTTTAAGATAAAAAAATTAGACTCAATTTTCAAGTCTAGTGATGTGGCAATCAATTAGGATATTAAAGGCAACACTTTCTCTCATGTCTTCTCTAATCATCAACCAATCACACACTTACACATCATTGGACTTAGAAAATGGGTCTAGAAAGTGGGCTTGTATATCATTTTCCTAATAATAATAAAATTAGATTCATATCAGCTTACAATTATCATACTTGGTTTTATTTCTTATCAGAGTTTTGGCTACTTATTGTACAGTTTTAAGATTGTAACCAAACTTTGGAAAAAGTTTCCTACGAATTTTCTAAAAAATGTAAATATTTTCTATAGAAACAAACAGAGCTTATAGTTTGACAGCTTCGATAATTTTGTACCTGTAGCTTCCCAGCAGTGGAGGAAACGTTAACGATCCTTGGTGAATCAAATAAAAGGAGGAGAGGAAGAAGTACTTGAATAAAAGGAAGAAGAAGAAGAAGATATTGAAGACCTACCCCTGCTGAAGCCTTAAGAGCTTCAGTATCAACTGTGATCGCACCAATTGCTGCATTGTTCACCTGCAAATTCCAATTTTTATTTAGTTACCCAAAATCAGCAATGATATATACAAATGACAAGTAATTGGATCCGATCAGAGTCTATGCCTCAAGAAATTTCCACATGATTTACTTCAAAAATGTCAAGAATCATAAAATGGTTACAGAGCGCATGGACTGCACAGAACAATCTGAACTAGGACTTTTCATACAAATTTGTGAAATCTGATTTTTATTTATTTATTTATTAAAGGACATTGGCAATACAATCAAGAAACACAGAGTTCAACCCAAAATACAAAATTCTTCCTAAAGTGACTAATTTGATAGAGATGCTCCAAGCTGTAGCCAAAATACAAGTATAAAGTAAAAAATATATATATATATATCTGTATTGTTAATATAGCATGATGAATTGATAAGAGTTTAAAGATAAGAAGAATTGTGTCTTTGTCATACCAAGATATCAAGCCTTCCAAATTGTGTTTTGATGAAATCCGCAAGTGAAGCAATTGTAGATGGGTCCAACACATCAAGCTGATGAAAGACCACAAGATCAGAGAGACCATTCTCTTTGAGTTTTTCAAGAGCTTCAATACCCTTTTTCTCATCTCTTGCAGTTAGCACCATCATCACCCCATTTGAAGCTAACTGTCTGCATATTTCCAATAGTATCCCTCTGTTTGCTCCTGTCACAACTGCATATCTACAACACATATTTACATACATATTACACTAGCAGTGGATGCAAATGTGATGCGTTTGCAATTGTGCATCTGAACTTTTGATCGGTTTAATGAATGATGATTGAATTTAAAAACCGTTTAGCAATTATAGGATGTAAAGTTTTAACAGAAAACAATTTTATGGGTATTTTGGGAAAACAAAGAAAGTGACAAAACTTCTGAGTTGTGTACTTTATTGCGTGTAATTCTACCATATTTGAAACCTTAGTTTGCTGCATATAGAGAGAGATATGGTGCAAAGATTACAAGCTGAAGTAGTTACAAGACGATTTAACCGCTAGATTTTTCCAATTCCTCGCAATTAGTGATAACATGAGTATTTAAATTTTTTTAAAAAAAATATTTGTGATTTTTTTGGAATACAAAAAAAGCATTACATAATTTTCATTTTTTAGCTCCCATCAACTTAAATGTTCACAGTATAATATTAAATAGATATACGTAAATTTGAGCTTTTAATTTTTAACAATTTGTAAGAGAAATAAGAAAATTGAAAATTGCACATACAACAATGAGACTCGAATTTGAACATCATTAAAGGGCACCCCAACCCTTGGTCTCATACAAAATTGGGCTTGAGCATGCCATAAAAAAATAAAAATAAAAATAAAAAGTAGATGACAGTAAAAATTCAAATATATGAAAGATACCAGCCAAATGGGTCAGGGCCTATGACTCTTATATGTAAAGTCGATTCAAATTTTAATGATATATTAATAGGTAAACGTTTCACTCCCTATTCCTCTTGAGGTTAGTCTAGGGCTACGGTCTAATAATTATCTGATATATGTAAGATGAGGGACTACATGTATCTAAATATTAGCGAGGATGAAACCTCAAACACCTTTCATGAGCAATACATATGTCTAATCTATATCAAGATCAAAGTTGAGAGAAATTTTAGTAAGAGAGATATATAATTGATAAAGCAGGTTCTTTGGGAATTTAAAAAAAAAAAAAGAAAGAAAAGAAAAGAAGAGAAGAGTATGATAGTGATTAAAAAGAGAAGAAATGGGTTTGAATGTGTGTGTGTGTGTGTGTGTGAGAGAGAGAGAGAGAGAGAGAGAGAGAGAGAGAGATGGGTTTTCAGTTTCGGTTTTCAGTTGGGAAAGGAATCTACTTCGGAAATTTGCGAGGGAAGTTGGGGAGGGTAAAGAGACAAATAAGAAAAGACGTTGTAGTGCCCTAGAAAATGAACCCAAAGCACACCCAAAAAAACAAATAATAACACTAATAATAATAATAATTAAAAAAATAGAGTAGAGATATTGACACAAAACATATGTGTAGAAATTTGTGTGGTCCTAACATGAAAAGGGATCATACAGGGCTATTTTGGCAATATGTTCAACTGTCAAAATGTCACTACAAAAAGTCTAACTCTTACTTTCTTACATATCTTTTTGTAAAAAAATCAAAAATTCAACTAAAATAATCAGTTCACCCTATAGTTAGGTGGTGTTTGTTTCTCTTGATTAGGAGAATTGAACTAAAAATATAGGATAAAATACACTTGTAGTTCAAATATATATCTATATATATTTTTATATATCAGTTTGGTCCTTATAGTTTTAATTATATCAATTTTATCTTAGTTTTTCATATTGTGTCAATTTAATTTAATTAATAATATCTTTTTAGAAATTAGGCTGGAATTGAAGGGGAAAATAGCCCACTAATTCTCTTCAAAATGATTGAATTCGAGGGGTTGATGCCCATTTTAAAAAGATCCATTTCCTTTAGGATGGACTATTTTTATCCTTGATTTTTGTTTAATTCTTAATTGATGTTATCAATTTGATTAAATATTTATAATTGAAAAAATAATTGTTTAGCGTGACCCATATATTTAAAATTAATCGACTTGTTTGGTTGAGTTTTAAAAATGTTAGTACGTTTTTTTATAAAAAAAAAAAAAAAACTACAATCTAGTTTGGTAAATATATATACTTATCATTTTCATACAATTTTCTCTTTTTGGGGAAAAATAATTTTGAAAATTTTGAAAATAATTTTTGATGTTTCTTTTTGTTAAACTAATTTTTAGTTTTTTAAAAAGAAAATTTTTTTTATAAAAAACTCAGCAAAACAAGGTGAATATGACCATTCAGTAAAATATTCCTGTGATATATATAGCATTGTCCAAACTGTAATCCTTAACAATATTAATCTTAATGCAAAGTTGAAAAAAAGGGCTACTTGTTACCACCAGGAAACAAATTAAATAACAAATGAAAACAGCTCCAAAGATTTGAAAATCTTCGTCAGTAGGACCACACACAATTCAATCATTGTTGGAAAATAATGATTTTTCGATAACTTTAATTCAAAATTAAAGTAGGACTCAATCACTGATTAAGGTGGGTCTATGTGATTTTGTATTCTCTCAAGTGAGAAGATTACAATATAAAAATGATGGGCCGAAACCATTGAATTGTGAATGAGAATTGTCTCATAAGGTGGGTATCAATAAAAGTTGGGCCTGGACCTAGGCTTGGAATTGGACTTAGTTTTAGTCTTGGTCTGGACTAGCCTAGGCTTGTGTATGTGCATGTGTTGGACTTGTCTTAGGCATGGGCTAGATTGTACTATGTTGGACTGGACTGGGCTTGTCTTGTGCATATGTTTAGACTAGGTTTGGATCGGGTTGTGACCCAACACCCATATCCATTTTGCGACCTATCTAGTTGGATTATTTAAATAGCATTATATATATATATATATTTGTTTATTTATTCAACCTTTGTAACTCTCATCTTTTGATGATAGAGTTGGTGATCATATTATGCACATGAGAGTTTTGCACCTTTGTAACTTTAGCTCTAACGGCTAGAGTTGATGGCCATTGATACTAGGTTTTATGGTAGCCTTCATGGCTAAGACTCATTCCCTACAAGTATAAAAAGGGCCTTTCCCCTTCAACTTAAAAAAAGAGTTTTTGAGAGATTTTTGATGGAAAATGGAAATGGTGCTTTGAGATAAAAAAGTTGGAGATGATTTTTTACACCAAGAAAAATTTTCCTATCTTCTTTTGTTAGCCCTTTCTTTGATTCCCGTTAGAGACAGTGCATCCATTGTCAAGTTCCCTAAAACTAATCAGAAAGTGCTTCTGCCTTAGCTGGTTTCGACCGTCGTATCCTAGAAGACAGACGTCAGCGTACCTCTAGCATCCATCGAGAGACGGTGAATTTGTTTTAAGGAAATTATCTAGTGCGGGTTTCGATTTGCTTCTTTTCTTATCATTTGTTCTTAAATTTTTCAATACTTAGTTTATAAAGATGAGTTCTAATCTTTAGTTATCCATGTTAATAATTTATTTAATTAGTAATGTAATCTAATTCATTTATGTAATTTTAGTTGCGTAGTTTATTCTTTAAATAAAATAAAAATAAAAAATTATTTTGTCATTTCTATGTAATTTATTTTATATATTTTTCTTGTGTTGTTATGGAAAAATACCAACAATCATTTCAGTATTTAAGACTATATTGAGATAGTTCTCACTATCTTGCTATTATTTTTCATTTTGTTAAGCATGACTCGTCAAATTAAATATGATCTATATGTAACATTACTGTTTTTTTGTTTGTTTTTGTTTTTTTAAAATTTCATGTTGATTTCATTGTCCTATATATGTGTATATATATATATAGATGTATTATATTAAAGATGTAACCGCGTATGGCCCTCCATGCAATAGTTGAGATGCGATCGAATCATAAATTATACAATCTTATAGAACCTATCAAATAGAACCTGCTGCAACTTTCAGGTCATCCATAATTAACAATTTATATTTGAAGTCAGAAAAATGATTTGTTTCTTTTTAAAATTCAAATTGAAAAAAATCAACTTATTTAACTTGGATTGAGCAATGCTATAATGGGTTCATCCCACTATTCAACTCAAGCTTAAATTGCCAGTCGATTCGTCAGTTGGCAAGTAGGTAGATTTAGGCAGATCAAAACAAGTTATGCAATAAAATAACTTAAACCAAACTCGCTCATTTAATGAACAAGTTTAAACAAGTTGAATTAAATTCGATACATATTAAATAAATCAACCCAACCAACCCATCCACTTTGTTGAACTATTTTTTCTAATTGAGATGGTGGAGTGGGTGGTGATCATGATGGTTGCTGTGGATAGTGTGGAGGAGATGGTGATGGAGTGGCTGCAAATAGAGGTGGTGGTGGAGTAGGTTGTTCAACTCATTTAAACTCATTTATATACTTAAACAAGTATAAACTGATTTTTAATTGATGTAAGTGGATGGGTTCATAGCTTCAAATTGAGTTTGTGACCTCTAGTTTCAGGTGAGATTTCGGCTAAAAAATCAGTCTCTTGAGCTTAACACCTTTTTCACATTTACAATTCATTTAGAGGTCCTGCAAAGATAAATCTTTTTAAGATTAAGCTATCAATCCCACAACATGATCAATAGTTCAGTCTCTCCTTTCTGTTCTTTTTCCTAATCGTCACAAAATATATTTAGGTTGAAATCGCAAATTAAAGTAGACTAAAAAAAAGGAGCATACATGAAACATCAATAAGTTTTTGAAAAAACTGAAAAAGAGAAAGTTTACATGATGTTGTTCATTACATCAATAAGCAGATTTATACAAAAGGACTTGATCAAAACTGCAGTGCCATTATTTTTCAACTTCTACGACCCTTCTCTCTCCAGTTCTGTTCTTTCACCATATTACTACTCTAGGCTTCAAAACTACAGTTACATCATGAATATTTGAATGGCTGCAGAACATTGGGACAGTGTGTAGAAAAATATCCTGCGCATGCACACACAGAGATGATCGGAACTTTATTTCTCATGAACAAGAGGGCTGTAAACTGGAAACCACATGTTGCGTTTGACATATTCCACCGTCTCCTCCTGCATCCAAAATGAGAAAAGCCATAGATTATTAGCAACAGTGGTGGTTCCAGGAATCAATGATTAAGTTCTACAAATTCTATAAGGAAATTTTTTCACTCTTACCAATATTATATATAACATTTGTTTTCTATAAATTTAGTGCATTCATACTAATCATTATGTTAAAAAAAAATGTAATTACAAAAATTTCTACAGTTCCTCTCAATGAATTTCCTTACTTTGGTTGGAGAAATTTGAAGGATATTTGCTGATTGGTGGAGTGGACTCACTGAATTCGTTTTTGAACTTAGAGAAATCTAGTCATCTTTGGGACTTGAACAAATATAGAGATGGCCTAAAAAAAATTGAAAGGTATGATACTCTATGCTAAGTGCAATAAGGACTTCTTCTTTTTTTTATAAGTTAATAGGGTCAATATTATCCATATATGAGATATATATATATATATATATATAATTTTTTTCAGTGATTTTTCAAATTTTAATGGCGTCAATTGACTCATACCAATGTATGTGGTGCGACCTATGGGTGCAACAAACAAATGTATGGGGTGTCCGGATCAAAGTCCGACTAATCCCTAGGAGTGCACAAGCGCTCGGCAAAGAGTTTTCCACAAGTGCACCAAGCCCCAAGGAATTGTTAGCATCTAAAAGGTTTCGGTGATGCTATACGCACCAATTGGTATACTAATTAGTGTACCAACATAGTTATGACATTGTTACTTAAAAACTACGATCCCACCCATTATACAAATTTCAAAGACCTAAAGCCTCTAAAATTATGACAAATCATCCGTACACTAATTAGTATACCAATTAGTTCATATAGCATTATTCAAGAGGTTTTGATTCTTGAATCCTGAAGGGAGCACATTCCCAAAATCCAAGGCCTTCCCACCAAGCCAACCTCTTGGGGTTTGCAACAAACAAATGTATTGGTGCAACCAACAAAGTAATTGATGCAAATAGACAAAATAAATATTTTAAAAAAAAATTTAAGCAAATTTTCAAAAGTGGCAGATGGGGTCAATTAACCCCATACTCTATAGCCTAGCGCCGTCCCTGATTAACAATGAGAATAACTGAATAACTAACTTGCTTAGTTGAGTTGAGTTTAGTATTTCTGAATTGGTTCATTTTAAGGTTAAATGTGAGGTTGCTTTCATTGTCAAATATTAAAGCTTCTTTTTCTTGTCCAAATGCGCTTGTGCGTGTCATGTCACGGCTATTTTTATAAAAAAATAGATGCATTTCTCTCGTAAGAAAGTTGAGAACTATCAATACTTTTGACATCTACCTGAGCTCTCTGGGTCCCACATCACAGCGTCCTTCTGCCAGTTCTTCGGCAACTGCTGCTCGAACAATAGCAGCTCCAACCTCTGCTGTTATATCTTGAATACTGCAATCATAAGTAGGTCATAGCAAAAACAAATTAGTATAGGTCACTTTACCTTTATTTTACTAATTCATTCATAGGATGTCCCCAGATGGAGAAATATTTTCTTTGCAAATTTTACAAGTCCTGGTTAGGGATATATGATGAGTAGATCCAATTTAGGGATATATTGATGAGTAGATCCAATCATCTGACCCATGAAATCAGAGGTCGGATTTAAATAAAGAGAAAAGAAAACTTGATTGTAGTATTAGCCATACAGTCAAAACAATTTGAAAAGGCTCTAAGGTTCACACACTCTGCAAGGTCAGAGTTAGATCCAATATCAGTGGGTATGTAGTCTTTGCATAATGCAAACTAACCTGATTAGTGATTATTGATCATGCTTTAACAAGCTATATCCAAAACCCATTGACAAGATAACGACTTTTCGTGCTGCTATTCAATGTGCACACTTAAGGTAATAGGTTGAACCTTACCCACTAGAAGAAAAGATCAGTATATGAGCTAGCTATGAAGCACAGACGCATCAAAATAGGTGCAATAGCCGTGTTAGATATGTACGGGACAGGGACAGGGACAGGGACATGGACGTGGAGGGGACACATATGGGATATGCCACATGATGTGTCCATTTTTATAATAATTTTTTCAGGGGACACAACAGGACACGCAGGGTCTTAATTTAATTTTTTAAAGCTAATTTTGCGGGTAATATTATAATGCTTGGAAGTTGGAAACATGAGAGTTGAATTTTAAAATATAGATAAAGAACTCATATCAAACCATCGACAACACAGTACATATCTAACCACAAGTGTGAATTTGGGAAACTGGCTTCTAATGATCTTTGGAGCCTAATGCAAACATATATCTAGTCTCTAGATAATTTACATTTAGTTTTTTATTTTTATTTTTATATATGTTAAATAAGTGTTGGTTTTCATGAATTTTAGTTGTTTGTGAATGTAATATTTACTTCCATAGAAAACAAAAATATATAAAACAATTATATTTTTTTGTCGTATCCTCACCATGTGTGTCTGTGTTCTGATTTTTTTGAAATTGTCATATCTTGTCTCCTTGTTCGTATTCGTATCCGTACTTCCTAGTGAGCTAGTGTCCAATTGATTTCCAAATATGTATGAAAAGGTGATCCGTGCTTCCTAGTGAGCTAGTTTCGAACTGACTTAAAAATATATATGAAAATTTTAAATGTTCCAATAGAGCTAAGAACAACAATACCTACTCATAGGAGGATACAAAATACCACTCTGAATTTCTTCGTCTGTAATATATGAAGCAATACAGAGAAAAACTATATTAGCAAAAGTGAGCTGATATTGGGTTCAACCCCATGCAAGTGTAACCCAATAATTACAGAATACAAGTTTGGCAAGAGATGGATGCACCTCTAGCCAAAACACTATTTTTATAGCACTCAAAAGGACTCTTTTAGACCTGACACACCAAACAAACATATGGTCTTACTTTATTCTTTACTTCACATGACTCACTTACAACGCTATAGATATGGCAACACACATGATGATAGTAACAAGTGCCACCTCATTTCATGAGGGCACAGTTAACAATCCAATAAGAATTGATGAGCACGGCACTAATCCATAAAAGGCTATGTTAAAGCAAAGAACGAAGTGGTCAAATTGTGTAATATATACCATTCAGAAGCTGCTTGCGACATTCCATCTGAAATCAAATGAGCACCTGAGAGAAGAGTTCCCATCTTAATCCTGAATCAAGTCAAAAAGGTTTACGATAGTAGTCATAAAAAACTAAGCACAATATATCAGAGACGTGAGCATTTGAACATTAGCACTAACCCAGGAAACAAATACATGTTATTTGCTTGATTTGCTTGATTTACATGACCCACTTCCATTCCCTGACAACAAGTATATGATTGGCAAAGGTCAGAGTACACACTGAGGAAGACAGGTATATAGAAACTACAGAACTGTTGGTTGCATTGGCTACGTAATGAGAGCAGAGTGAGACCAATTAATTTATTGATACTGTGCAAAAACACTCCACAACAATTAGCACCAATATAAAGAAACCTTAACAAGGTCAACATTTTTGAAAGGGCTCCCGCTTGCAAAAACAATATTTTCTCCAGCATGATTGAAAGCATCAACAGCAGTGCATTCTGCTGTTCCAGTTAACATGGAACAACGATGTTCAATAGGGAAATAGAGCATTCCACAAATAAAATAAAGATAATTTAGACGGCTTGAATGACGAGCCATTCATCGCCGGATTTGACATTGAAAAAATGGCAGGCTTAGGGGAATCTGACTCTCGCATGGCCTTAAGCACCTGATTTATCAAAGAAGACAAAAGCTTTACCAAGCTCAAAAAGAGCATACACTCTGCCATTGTTGTGCTTAGTGCCCTGCAGCTAGACACTAAGTGGAGAATGGTTTTTCAAACATAGCCAGCCAAAGTTACTTATCAAGTAATAGATATTTCAGAATGAGATACAGTAATGGTATTTAATTATGAAAAAAGCCAAAATTGTGCATGAAAGGATTAGTAAATTGAGGAAAAAACAGCCACAAAAGTAGAGTAAACAAAGTATCGTTAAACACAATAGGATAATTAAAAAAGAACAAGGGTTGATGCAGTAACAAAGAATGTAATTGCCATGGATTTAACGGAGGTATTGTTCTATAGAGAGCATTTTGGGAAAATATTCATGTAGTCAATTCCAAGAGGTTGAAATTAGGTCTCTTTTGAGTTGAGCCAAGTGGATTTAACTAATAGTGATGACAGCAAATGACATCCTGATGAGGTATGCTCCTTTATCCTCATAATAAATAATTGTAAGTTTTTAGTAAGAATTGGGTTATTTAGCGGAAGTTGGGAAAAAGTAAAATGATAATAGGGTTAATGAAGACCATCTCTAAAAGGTATTGCCTACATCTAGGAAACAAGAACAAAAAAACTTGCAAAGCAACATGCCTTTCCAAATTTAACTAAGCCAACTTCACTGGTTCATTATGCTTCATTTGAAAGTAATGAAGGACAAAGCAAACTTAAGGGGCTGCCCACCTGCTCATTGAAGACACCGCCGACTCCAGACAAACCAAGAAGTACATGAGGCTTGACTTTTTAACCTAAGCAAAATCCATTCCCCGCAATTAGTTTTTCTAAATTATGAAAGCATACACAATGTCCTGAAAGATAACAGCAAACATCCTTGAGCCAATTGCACGTACCCAAGAAGCAAGCTAAACAGCCGAAGGTTTCTTTTCCACACAATATCAATCTATATCAGCCTTGCATCAACATAGGCTGCCACAAAACACTCCAGTAACATTTACCACTTTAACGAGATTTGCTCCCACCCTAAGTCCCAAACCCTCGATCTCCCCAGGGGCTTTAGCAAATGGTGCAGCTGCTGGATCAACACCCTTACTTTTCGTTGTAATGAGACCCTGCATTTAAACCAGCACTTCTCAAAAAAAAGATGAACCAAAAGTCAAATGGATGATTCCCTGAAAATGTAAATGAAACAATAAAGTTCAGATTGCCATATTATGAGTTTTTCTTCTCATTCCAATGCAGATTCATTCCCACAATTCATTCAGTTACATGCAGATAAGTAACTGATTATCATTACTTTGAAAAAAAGGTGAAATTCAGTTGATAACACTAAAAAAGAATTAAAAAAAATCTCCTTTACAAATATGTTCAAACATATGTTCTCCACATTTTATTACAAGATAAATACCCAGTAACACGTGATAAAGGCTAATACGGTAATTGACATTAAGAACAAAAAAGTTAGAGAGCAAGTAATATCTATAGAACCACACATCTTTATCAAGTAGGAAAAACAGAGGATTTACTTCAGCTCCTGCCATTCTTGAAACAGCCTGTGCAGCCATGTTCAAAACACCAAGCCCTGCACTGAAAAACAGAAAAAGAATAAGAAGACGCAACTCACAGCTGATATTACCAACCACCCTAAACAATAAAGAAGTAAGTAACACTTAAAACCAGGACTACAGCCATTACAGTTGAACTTCATCAGTACCTTCCAGCTCCAACTACAACTATCTTTTGCAAAGTCAGTCAATGGTCGATCTTGTGCCCTTACAGTTCCAAGCAGTCCTGCCAGTGCAACAGCAGCAGTTCCCCATACGACATGATGATAAGCGACAAAAATGTCATTATAATAGTCACCCTTAACAATCTTAAAGTACATTGCCTTATTATATTCTTTACTATTTCCATGGAGAATGGCATAACACAACACCAAGTATTCACCTGCATGTCATTATTGAACATGCCGAACCTTTTTTTGATACTGTTGCAGTCAAGGTTCTGAAAAGCGGTTGCGGTCGCCGTAACGGTGGCGGTGACGCGGTTGTGGTTGCGGGTTGTAAAGGCCATAGTGTAACGGTTGCGGTAACCGGAACCGTGAATTTTTTTATTTTTCGCACAATTTGAAAAAAATTTACCGATACGCATATTTTTTTTTCCATGATCATATTTATTGGGTTAAAAATAAATATTGATCAATTTTTGTAAATTTTTAAGTATGATCCAATATATTTCATATTTTTAAATCATTATAAACTGAGTTTTTTACATTTTATTTTAATAATTAATAACTTTATATTATACAAAAAATCAATTACTAACTATTATATATAAGATAAACAATGACAAAAGTAAGAGAATAAATAAGAGCCTAAATATATATATATATATATATTTTAACCAAACTAAATAGATAATGACCACACTTATTATTATTATTATTATTATTTTCAAACAATATATAGATGGACACACACAAACAAACAAAATGGTTTAGTGATAGCAGCTGAATAGAATAGCATAGGTCTTACAGTTTCAACAAATCAATAACATGTTCTTCATCTTCCCTCTTCTCTCTCTATCTCTTGCTCCTCCATTTTCTCTCTTTATCTTCCCTTTTCTCTCTATCCCTCTTCTTTTATTCAGCTTTTTTTGTGTGTTTTTTCGAAAGAAACAGTTTGAAACCGTTATGTAACGGTGCGTAACAGGCCGTTACGACACCGTTACGACCGCTATGGCAGCCGCTACGGCCAACACACCTGTGAATCTCAATCACACTGTAAAAGCGGCCGTAACGGGTGGCGGTAAACGCCAAAACCGTTACGTAACGGCGTTACGTAACGGTTGCGGCCGCTTTTTAAAACCTTGGTTGCAGTCTTTCAAAAGACCACTTCATTTGAAAATCCTCAAACTGATAATATTCGCCAAACATCAAGTAATCAGTATGATATTGGTTACACATCAAACAAGATGTCATATTTCTGAAAGAACTAAACCTGCACAATAGCCTTGGGCCAACAGGTGTGAATTGCCTCCATAAATTCATCAACAATTGATAGATACTCCTCTCCTTCCAACCAAGGTTGCCAAAGTCCCAAATCTGTCAAAGTAAAATCATGTGAAAAATAAATCCTCACAAAGTTTGTCGGAAAAAATGGGTTTACAAGCAGTTATGTAATCTACTTACTCTGCTTAAAGACTAGAAAATATGGAGAATGAAATAGAGTGTATTCAGCATAAATGAATGTTAAGAATGGATAAACATGAATGAACTTCAATGTTTAAAATGGTTGGAAGTCCAACATAAGGTGTAAGTAATGAAATTTAACAAGGGAAATCCTACTTCATTCAAGTAAATAGTCACTATTTTCAAATCTGAGAGGTTCATGATGTCTTCTTACAAAATGAGAAAATTATGAAAATAATTGACAAGAAACAATTGTAAACAAGAAAAGATTAGACTTGAAACCTTCGTGATGATGGAATTTAAATGGAAATCAATATTACAACACATGGAAGTATAGCCTTTTTATACAACTCCATTTATTTTATATTATTTTATTTTTTGATAAATAATAGACAACTCCATTTGAATGATAATAATTTGGTTGTAATAACTAGACACTCTTGGGCTCTATATGTACGCTTATGTACAGCCAGATGACCACATGGTTGTTTCCATAATTCCATGGTTTCTATTTTCAGTGCATTTTCATTTCTAGTTTCTTTAGGTATGGTCATCCCAAAAAACAAGGATATATATGCAGGTACATATGTAACGAGGTGATTCTTATTTACATCTCTAGTCTTGTTAGACTTTAACTTCAAGTTCCGTTGGATCTAAATCTGAATTCACACCATAAAGAGTAATATTAAATAATTAAATCTTAGAAGTTTTATCCATGTTAAAGTTGATTCTAAGTATTAATTATGATTCTCTTTTGAAAGCACCTCTGGATCTGCAATTAGCACCCTCAACAAAATGAAGTGTAGCACCCTCAACAAAATGAAGTGCTTAATTCTATCAGGATTCAATGTCTTTTAGTTGAATTTAAGTTAAGAGAAATGAAAAATATACAAAGTGCTACATCCACTTCTATATTAGTCTTTTCAAAAAAAATTGTATTGTTGCTTTCATCAGCAAGCACTATAGCATTTTTACCGAAACTCTTTTTAGAGTCACTGAACGTTCCTACATCATAATTTTTAATATAAAGTCACACTAAGACAGTCAAATATGGCCTAGGACGGGTTGCCTGACGGACAAATTTTGAGTAATTTTCAGGATGCATTAGATCAATCCATATTTTTCTATTGCTTAATAACAAAAAAGATCCTATGCTATCCTAGTCACTTTGTCTCAAGTACATTACTCAATCAAGGTAATTTTATTTACGTATATTACACAATCAGCACCAATGAAGCTTTATAGTCTAATTAATATAGTTCATTTGCGTATTACCCTCAAAAGATGACACCAGATACTTGTCTAGGCTCACAGCAACTTCATTTGACAAGAATATTCCACTGAGAAGATTTTTCTAAGTTTCATAGAGTTCTCAGAATCATCAGATATGAACATGTATACCTCCGTCAGCAAAACACTTCTATTGTATAAGGTAGATAATATTATATGTACAAGGGATCAAGCATGTTGCTTAAAACATGTGTATATGACGGCAAAATAATCACAGATATTGAGAAAGCTGACAACCAAATGAAGGAGATGCATGAAACTTCAATTAGCACAAAGCAACTTCACCTCTCCTCTCTGCGTGTGTGAAAAGAGAGAGAGAGAGAGAGAGAGAGGCATCGAATATTGCAGTATTCAAGGCCTATCACAGTCTTTAAGAGAGATAATAATCAATTATGTTAAAGAGCAAGTGATCTGATTGAATATATTCAGTCCCAAAAATGTAGCCTTTAAACTTTTATGAAGTACAAAATAATGAGTAAAGGCAGATATTCGAAACAACAAAATATTAAATAAAGAGAAGGGACCACTGAACAAAAAATAAACAGCACAAAGTCAATATAAAGACGGTCTTCAAGAAGCTTTTGATTGTTGGTACCAACATCAAGCATAACTGGAAGTATCTGTCATAGATGAATGAAGCTAGATTGGTATAGAAGAAAGCAGAATGAAATGGTAAAAAGTTAGTCCAAAACTGGATGTATAATATAAGATAATAAATATCTTAGTTACTAATATCTTTGAGATCAGGTGGACAAGAAATTACTGTCAGTTCTTTACACATCTAACCTTCTATCTCATATATATGCACTTTCATCAATATAATATCCACATTGATGAAAAATAGCCAATAGAAATATGTTTGTGAAGCATGAAAACATATCAACATATAAGCAAGCATAGGTAACCTTCTCTGCGTATGATACATGCAATAACAATGTGCTATGATCCACATCAAGCATGGTAAGTATCTGTGAGTCAGCCCAGTATTAATGTGTGTATTTACTTGTCAGTGTGCACAGGTGTTTATGCATTGATGCACACTTGTATACCAATTTTATTTTAGTGCACACCTGTTTGTGCTATGCCTATATGAACCTGTAGATAGTAAAGAGAGATGAGCAGAGCATACTCTCTGTGGGCTGATACCAGCAGCAGTGACATACATAACAAGTTTTCCAATGGGTATTCCAATTCCCTGGACCCCAAGATCACCTAGACCAAGAATGCGACTGCCATCTGTCAGGACAATCATGTCAACCTGCAATACAGAAGAAGCCATATACCCATGATATGTCAAGTGCAATGATGAACATAACCTTTAAGCAGCAAGGAGTGCTAAACCAATTTTCATTCCTAAGCGAGCAAAAGTGCTCATTTTGTAATGTATATATTCATTATTCACAGCAAACAACATTGCTACACTGAACACATTTTTATACCTTGCTTTGTTTACCACCTCATCCGGTACAAGTACGAAGCACTCTTAATGCATCACCAAGATGTGGGTAAAAGCAAAAAAGAGAACAAAACTGGACATTGATGCATTTTAGATTTCCAAAATACCTGATGACCAGGACAGTTATAGATCATGGACATCATTTCTCCTTTATCTTTTGCACTGAAGTACATTCCCTGTGGGCGTCTGAACAACCCTGAACAGTTTTGGCAAACCAATCCTACTGTAGGAGTGTGTATTAATCTTCTATGTTATCAGTAAGGACATGGAGAGAAAAGCAACAGCAATACAGCATTGCTTCAAATTATTTCTCTCTAGCTAAAGAGAAATTATAATTAATTATATTCGTCTGGTAAACCATTAAGAACTAAGAGAACCAAATCTTCATCATCTACTGGTGATGAAGTCAGAGCAAGTTGATCTAAAATGGATTTAAATTGACTCAAGTAATACTCCATTGTTGAGCCTTTTTTAACAGTACAACTGAGCTTATTCTTCAATTGATGAATGTGAGACCTAGAAAGAGATGTAAACCTCTTGGCAAGAATAGACCAGACCTCAGTCCTGGTCTGACAATGAATGACAGATGTGTATATAGGTGGAGACAATGTAGCAGTGATACAACTCAACAGATGAGAATCAATGGTGATCCACTGTGTATAAGCTGGATTCAAAACTTCTTGATTGCTAGAATCAAGAAGAACCGATGAGGGACATACTGTGGTACCATCAACAAATCCAAGAAGCTTCGTAGCTTTCAAGATGCTGTGTGGTTGACTCTTCCAAACAATGTAATTTGTTGAATCAAGCTTTGTAGGCACTAAGGCACTCAGATTGGAAATCAATAGTGTAAGATTTGCAGGTAAAGAAGAACTTGAAGATGTATTCATGGAGGTTAATGGAGGTATAGGGTTTGGAGTAGCCATAGAAGGATCTCCAAGGATCTCTGCTCGTAGGAGCTCAGAGCTCTGATACCAAAAATAAAGTTTGATCTCAATTTTCCTTACCTTCTACAGATAGATTTACAATGATTTATAGAAATGATACAATCTCTTAACCATAACTCCTAACTACTTAACCTAACCATAACTACTATCTAACTCTGGTTCTAACAAACTAACAACTAAACTAACAACCTTCAAGCTGTGGCTGATCTGATGAGCTGCAGCATACTACAACTGAAGCTGCAGCTCATACAGCTGCTGTCTGTCCTGAATCTAGCTTAGGCAAATGTAACTGAGGCTGACACTCTTAATGTATCACCAAGAAGTAGGTAAAAGCAATAAAGAGAACAAAACTGTACATTAATGCATTTTAGATTTCCAAAATACTAGATGACCAGGCCAGTTATAGATCATGGACATCATCTCTCCTTTATCTTTTGCACTGAAGTACATTCCCCCTGGGCGTCTGAACAACCCTGAATAGTTTTGGCAAACCAATCCTACTGTAGGAGTATATATTATTGGAGCAAAATCTTCAATGTTATCAATAAGGACATGGAGAGAAAAGCAACAGCAATGCGTCATTGCTTCAAATTATTTCTCTCTAGCTAAAGAGAAATTATAATTAATTCTTAAATCACTTGTTGTTTATAAGCTGATAACTGCCACCAAACTTACTCGGCAGTATAAAGTCTAATTCCTATCATGCAGTCAACTCAAGATCCTCCATTTTGCTAAGGACACAAAACTATCATCTTGGCCTTGAGTATTTTTTTCAAGTGATTGATATGACACTAACAATACAAACAACAAAACATCAAGACCATTACTTTCAGAAACAAAATATATTAGAGAAAAAGAAAGAGTGAAGATGAAGAAGAAGAAGAAGAAGAATCGGGGTGGGGGGGGGGGGGGGGGGGGATACTAGGAGTTGGGGTATACAGATAGTATAAAAAAAAAAATCCACTACCTCACTTGCAAATTTTATTTATTTATTTTTATGAGAGCTCTACCTAAGAGGTGTCCTAACTCTAATAATAAACTTAAACTACAAACTCAAATTTCATGGTCACAGACAATTCAATTTTCATCTGTGTATTTTTCTTTACTTCAGTAATCAATCTAACCATGGTGTGTTCTCTGCACACTTGGATTCAATTGTAAGAGCGACGACCTGATATAAATTAGAAAGAGCACACCTACGAAAAGTCTAAAACCATACAGCATGCCAAGTTTGAAAACAATCTACTCCTCACCAGCCAAGGTTAAGCAGCTAGAACTATGCTTAAGAATTTGGACAGCCAGATATATTGCCTGATTTGGCTTATCTACATGTCAAGTGCTTGATTTCACTAAAGATTCAAGGTGTACATGTCAAGTGCTATGACTCAGACATAATGCACCAAACATCAACATAATGTATACTCTTCTTCCCTCAAAATTACGAACTTAAATTTCATTTCCAGGATATTTTATTTTTTCATGTTCCATTAATTAACAATTCATTGTTTACTAAAACCATAGAAAAGAAACCAATTAACATAGATAGAAGTAATACTGCATTTACATTATAAATATCTATTTCAAGACTCCAGTTGAGATGGAAAAATCTCCTTGCTAGAACTAAAGGAATACAAGACCTTTTACTGGCACATTAGTTGTTCCAAGACTTCTCTGCTGCGTTTTTCACCTCTATTTTTTCAAATTAATCTGTGATCCATCCTCCATTCAGTGATATATAGATTAATCAATAGTCATTAATAAAAACATTAATTCAACTTATTTATTTTGGAAGAGAGCAATTATAAGGGTTAAATGGTGAACATCTACAAAAGAATTCAAAGAAAGAAGAAAATGAAAAAGAATAACAAAAATATTAGAAAGAAAAAAAGGGTAACATGAGTATATATTAATCTCTATGCTTTATGAAATTAGTTCATATTTTTTAGTGTACAAGATTGACCTCATTTAAAATAAAATTTTCAAAAAGTCAGAACAATAATTTCAGATTTACAAATTTCCAATGGGGTCACTTGACCCAACTTTGTTATACATGGCTCTGCCCCTAAGGATCAAGGCACTACACCAACAGCTACTAAAAGAATACAAAAGGGAAAAATTTCCCAAACTAAAGATGGACAATAGGAAACTATTCCTCCAATTGTAATAAGTTAACATAGTGCGCATAGAAGACACGAGGGCTGTTGCATGTGCAGTTACACCCAATTTTAATAGGTACCATATGCCATTTGTTTGCAACCAAATAACATGAAAAACGTAGACAACACATGAATTGAAAACTTTTTAACATGGATTTATCTTTAATATATATGAGGAACAAAATTTTCATTTGTTTCCATTGAAATGGCCGAAATGTTTCCATTTCCCAAGAGATCGAAACAAAACACTAATGGAATAATAAAATTCTAGTGTTTTCATTGAAACACATCAAAACATGGTGAAAGACACCAAAACATAGTGTGATATACAGAAAGAGTAAATTGTATCTATACAAATTTAGAAATTTTCATAAACATTTATTACTACTGCTTAAGTAAATTTTTAGACCTTATTGGAAACTTTTATTTAATAAAATTGAGTTATTTGACAATACCTAAAAAAAATTTAGTTCATAGTAACATTAGTTTTTTAATTCTTTTACGTGAATGACTATATGAATCTCAATTTGTTTAATTAATCAATTATTAGGCTTTTATACATTTAGATATATTTCAATTTATATTTCCAAACATTTCTATTTTATCTTCCTTTCATAAAATATTTCGGAGACGTTTTTGTTTCTATCCTATTTGAAACAACACACTGAAACAAAATTTTGATCTTTGTATATATAAAATATTACTCGAAATACAAAGACTAGGAATCATCAATTTGCTGATTGTTCGAGCATAGGTGCAAAAAAAACGAAAGGTAGGCTTCTACACACAAATGCAATAAACATAACATCACACAAATTCAATTACATTATTTACAGTGTGTTAAACATCCACTAGTTCTGAATTGCTCAAGATTAAGCATATGAAATACATAACATGTTAACAATATACAAAAAATTAACAAATTGTATGTAATCTGCCCATTAAAAACTTTGATGTATAAGAATATACTTAATATTAAAATATCAACTAAAGCCAACAAGGCAGCACAGATTAATAAAATAATGTTGACTCCCCCTCCGAGCAAAATGGGCAACATTTTTCTACTGAGTTTCAAGGGGTAAAACAGTAGGAACATACTCTACCTATACAATTTAATAAATGACTTCAGTCAACTTTTTACAACATACAAGTAATTCAGTAACCAAAATTTAAATTATAATGTAGTCAAGAACACATTATATAAAAGCATGTACATTTGAGCTAATGAATAATCAGTATTGATGAACTGCAAGAGTGGGTTAGTTATCAAGAGAAAAATAGCAAATTGGGGGTTCACTATGACAACCTATATATATGAATTGCCTATAAGATTATATGATCTATATACTAGAAATCAAAACACTATGAATATAAGTAACTACTAAAATATAAACTTAGATACATACCATTTGATTCTGTTATTGTCTTGAGTTTTGCTTCCTTGAAAGAATATGGCATTCATATTGGAAAACCTTAGCACCAGCTCTTCCTCTCCTTCTCCTAATCTTTTTGTTGTCTTTTCAATGGGGCTGACAACCCTTTGATCTACATATATATAGATATATGTAAACCCTAATAAGGATAGGAGAGGGGACTGGGCCTAAATAAAACAATTATTGGGCCCTCCCATTAAGGAACCCAAATAACTTAAAACAGGCCTTACACCTCCATATCATATCTCCACATATAAAATAATATATACACTAAGATGACCATGGCCCAAACTTTATGGATCACAATAATAATTTTGGGCTCATACCAGCCAATCTATCTGAACCACGTTCAACCCGTTTTTCACAAACCAAACAAAATATAGTCAATGACAGCCTAATTAAGAATAAATTCTTACATTGCCACCTCATACACCATACTATCCAAAAATTTTACAAACAAAAATAGTTGGGGAAGCCAAGTTCATTACGTTTTCACTATATGCAACTATAGATAAATAAAAAATCACTCAACATACCTCCATGAAATTGTGAAACTATGAACATTATAAACATGAGCTTTTCCAAAGCTATATTTCCCCTAAACAAAATGAAAGGCCATATGATGCAAGTTAGGTAAAGATATTACAAAAGAAAACACCAAAACGGTTTCAACTCAAGAAAATCTTACCAGGATTGGTCAAAGTGTACATGGGGATAGCGAACAATCACTGGATGGACAGGATATCTAAGGGCAAATACACCAAGTTGGAAAGAAATGAGAACTCTTCCATTTCTTGTGGTTCCCTCGGAAATAAAAACAGATGAGGAAATCTATCGGAAAAAGCCTTTCTTTGTATTCAAATCCTTGAAAGCATATTTTTGTATCAAATAATCCCTTATAAATTGATAAAACTTAATACTCTGAATTCTTTTCATACAAAAAATGTAACAACTCCAGGTATACAATTAAAATTGCTTTCAGTTTCCATATTTATTAGAACAACTCACCAAAATGAAATTTGGACACTTGATATGCATATATTTGTTTGTAACTTTTTAAGTTAGCTCTTACAACAACAAAAAAAATTTGTTTAATTTTTCTAAGCATTTGCAAACTACTTACATCACAGCGTTTCATTCTCTTTCCTTTTTTCTTTTTTCTTTTTGAACATTACTCTCATTTGACGAGCCAAAAAATTCTCCCTTCAACAAGAATTTGTACCAACTTAATCACTTTCAATCTAACTTTAGCATACAGGCAACAACTTAACAAATACAAAAATATTTTATTGATGACTAGCCCAGAAAACCCAAAAAACTAAGGTTTAGTTTTCATAATCAATTTTGAAAGATAATTTTCTAAAAATTTGTTTGGCTATATATTCTAAAAATAGTTTTCAGAAACTTGAAAATCCAAAACTCATTTAGTTTTTAGAATCTGAAATAATTTTTAAAACTCTATTTGGTTTTGGAGTTTTTAAAAATGGTTTTTAAGTTTCAATCTGTATTTTATTATTTTTAGTTAACTTTTTAAGTATTTAATCAATGTTTTTCAAGTTTTTAGATCCACTCAATCTAAATACGCCTAAAACGTATAAAATTTATGAAAAAATTGTTTAAAAAATCACTAAATATTAATAAATATACTAATTTAATACATTTTAGTATGTATTTTTCATTTATTAAAATTTTAAAGATTTTTTAATTTTTTAATTTTTTTTTAAGTATATGTAGATTAGATGCATCTAAAAAATAAAACAAATTAGCCAATATATTAAAAAAATACAAATGAAAAATTTTAAATTTTTTTTTGAAAACTCCAAAACCAAACAAAATTTTAAAAATTATATTCAGCGATCCCTCATTCAAAAAAAAATTGAAAATCAATAAGCAAAAAGACATTAAAAACTAGCAATGCTGGAAATCTTTACTATCAATTAGATTGTTTGATTAAGTTTTTTAAAATCTGTAAAAGTAAAAAAATAAAAATGAAAAACACTTATTGTTTTTCATATGATTTTTTGTTTTTAAAATCTGAAAATATTTTTTAAATGTTTATATTTATAAAATTAGTTTATGTTTTGATACCTGGCAATTTGAGTGCTTGTAAAACTGCGGTGGGAATCTCCACAACAGAGCTCATCACTCATCAATAAACATCGACTCGAGGTATGTGAGTTAAGTGGGGCCAATATTTGCCTTCCCCCTTTTCACACTTCCTTGTTAGTTTCCGACTTCCACTGATCTCCAATTTCTTAAGTGAGGGAGGCAGCCTTTGCACTGGTAAAGATTTGAGCCTAGGGCAACCAATGATTAGAAGAGATTCAAGAGAGGCGAGGTTTTGAAACAACTTAGAAGATAGCTTCTCCAGATTTCGAAAATCCCCGATCCAAAGATTGATCAGAGAGGTGGGCAGCAACTTCCCATCTATCGGAATGCTGGACCCCACTACACCTTCTTCTTCTTCTTCATCCTCTGAAATCGACAGTGTTCTAAGAGAGGATAAACTATGTAAACCAATCTTTTTGAAGTCGTTGTTCCATTGTGAAATATTCATCCACAGCGATTGAAGAGAAGTGAGGTAGTTGATGCTCTGCAATCCGTGTGGTAGGGCCTTGAGTTTTTTGCATCCCCTGATAGTCAAATGTGCCAGATTTGTTGCGGAGTGGAACCATCCTTCCGGAATGTACTCCAAATTCTTACACCCATCCAAGTACAATCGACTGAGATTCCTGAGATCATTATTATTATTAGGAAGGGCATCTGGCAAGTATTTGAGCCTATCACAATCGCTGATCCAAACAGACTCAAGAGATGGACAGGTAATTTCCATCCCCTCCTCTACTACTAGCAGTGCCTCCAACTTTTTACACCCCCAAATGTGAAGCTCTTTGAGTGTGGGTGGTAGCCCCCCACCTCTACACGATATCAAGCATGTGAGGGATGGACAATCACGAACATCTAACACTTGAAGATTACTGTCATTAATCTGTGTTAAACACCCGAATAAGGATTGCAGTGCCTCACAACCACGTATCTTGAGTGTTTTCAGCGTGCACGGAAAACCTGTCTCTGGAAAAGAGCCGAGACTCGGACACTTATAGACAAACAACTCTCCAAGAAAAGTGAAGTTATGTACCAGCCGTGGCAGTTTCTCCAGCTTTTCACAATCACCTATTGTTAGATCCTCAAGCCTCCTCACTATGCAAGGGAGTCCCTCCTGCTGCTGCTGCTCATGTTGCCCTTTGTTGTCTTCATCCTCATCTTCTTCAAACAATGAAACAAGCTGCGGGCAGCCATGAATTTCCAAACGTCGGAATGCAGGGAGACTGTGTTGCACTCTCACCTCATTCTTCCACAGTGTCTTGAGTGCTTCACAACGTCTGATCTCCAGTGCTTCAAGTTCCATCAGCCCATGAGTAACCCATTTCGGCAAGAGCTCGAGTTTCTTAATCATCCCAATGCTCAAGGAAGTTATTGAACTCAGATGCTTAGACTTTGCATTTGCCGATATCAGTTCGTCATCATCCACGCTCCTCATCTCAAGGACCGCTTGAAGGCTTGTTAGAGGAACGTCATTCACAGCTATCGAGGTGAGTGACGGGAGGCTAATGCTGGAACCTTCAACTAGGAATTGCGGGCACTCTGAAATCTCTAGATTATTCAAACAAGGTAGATCCTTAGGCATCATTCCGCAGAGTTTGCGACAGTCCCTAATCTCTAGATTATTCAAACAAGGTAGAGCAATAGGTAACATTTTATGAAGTTTGGGACATTTTATTATAGAGAGATACTTGACATGAGTGAATGGTTGAACTTCCTTGTGATCTCCAAAAGTATACCAATCCTCCCATTCTGGCATATTCTCAAAGCTTAGAGTCTCCAGTAACGGAAAAGGTTGAACACCACCTTGCCCGTAGAACTCACAACCGACATGCTTTAGTATACTCATTCCTTTAATGTAAAGCTTTTTGAGGGAGGATAGTTGTCCTAGTGGTGGCAAGGATGCACAATTTCCACAATTATCTAAATGTAGGTCAGCCATATTGGAGAACAAAGGATCTCCTATCCAAGTCGGAAATCCTGTACCAAGGTAGCCTTTGATATGGAGCTCTTTTAACTTCTTGTGAGGTTGTAGCATGTCAAGCACTTCTGTTTCAACTCTTCCATCTCGTGAATCATCTGAGTTAACACTCCATTCCATTGATAACACATCTAACGCGTTCTTATCATTTAAATTCGCCTCCCTTGCAGCTAATGGAACCACCACGTTCTGTAGCCCAGATAGGCAAAGCTTCCCCCGAAGATAAATTAGGTTCCCCAACTCTCTTAACTGATGCCCATTGTTTTTAGTAACAATGAAATTGGACAATGTTTGAAGACTAACCAACTTACCTATTCCCAGTGGCATTTCTTTTAAGGAATGTGCATTTGTAGTATCAAGATGACGTAGGTCAATTAGGCTTCCCAAGTCTGTTGGCAACTTTTTCAGTTTTGTACATTCTCTTAACATCAATGTTTGTAGATTGTAAAGAGAGCCTAGTGATTCAGGTAATTTTTCAATGGAGGTGTGGGATAGGTTAAGATACCGCAGATGTTTCAAATCTCCAACAGAATTTGGAACTTTCGTGATGCAATATCTACTCATATTGAGCACCCTCAAGCGTCTTAGCTTCGTGAATAGATTAAGGGGAACATTTCTTGCCAAATAACAATTCCATATATGCTTTGAGCCAAATGGTAAGAAGGTCCACAAATGCATGGCTTTGTCAAAGATCTCAAATTTTTTCATACCCTCATAGTCCTCCTGCATGTAAGATGAATGTTGAGCTTTCTTTAGATTCCTATACTGCGCCTGATATTTCAATTTATCATCCAATCTAAAACAAGTATCTCTTGCAACTACATGAGCCAAATCATTGATGAGGTCGTGCATCACAAATTTAGAGTCTTTACCAGTACTTGATGGTTGGAAAAAAGACCTTGACAACAATTCTCGAAAGTACTCACTTCCTACATCTTCCATTTGTTTCTCTCTTTTTTGCATAATGAAACCCTCTGCCATCCACAACAAGACTATCTCCTCTTCCTCAAATTCATAGTCGCTGGGTATTATTGAGCAGTATGCAAAACACTGCTTCAAATGCAAAGGGAGATGATGGTAACTTAATCTCAAAGCTGGAAGGATGTCACTTTCTTCATGTGATAAATCCCATATTTTACTACACAATAGATCTACCCATTCCTCATCTTGTTCTTTGCAACGTAAAAGGCCACTGAGTGTCTTAGCAGCTAGAGGCAAACCTTTGCATTTCGCCACAATTTTCTTACCTATTGATACCAAATTTGGATTTGCATCAATACTTCTATTCTCAAAGGCATGTTGTGCAAACAATGACCAACAATCTTCATCTGATAGGATCTCAACGTCATGAAGTTCAACAGTTGCCATCATTCTTGCAACGTCTCTGCTACGTGTAGTCACCACGACTTTACTCCCTTGAGCTCCATCATTGAAAGGGCTGCTCAAATCATTCCAGTCATTGTATTTTTTGTTCCAGACATCATCTAAAACAATTAAGAACTTCTTTCCAACCAAAGCCTGCTTTAGTTGAACTTGAGCTTGATCCAAGTTATTAAAACTACATGTCTCGGAAGTGACTGAATCATAAATTGCTTTTGTCATTTTCATAATGTCAAACTCATCTGACACACAAACCCAGGCTTTCAAATCGAAATGCTTCTTCACGGTTTCATCATTGTATACCATTTGAGCCAGGGTGGTCTTGCCAATCCCACCCATACCCACAATGGGAATTACGTCAACTTTGTTACAACTTGATTCACTCCCACCTACAAGCAACTCAATTATCTTTCTTTGATCATTTTCTCTTCCATAAACACAAGGTTCTTTTAATAACGACGTAGACTCTGGTCTTTGCCAAGTCTTAGTAGGTGTGGTGGTTCCAACAATCTTAACCAAATTAAGTTTCGAACATTGTTCAAAACTATTGTGCAATCTGATATTGATCTCCTTAATCTTGGACCTCATTTTTAAATTAAACATAACATCTCTTGGCTTGAAATTAGGAATGGGATTCCATACCTTGCTGGAACTAGCTTGGTGCGGCTTTGCCTTGAGACTCTGTCGCAAAGCTTCAGTGGCAAACTCATCCACGACATCATCCAAATCATATGCCAGATCCTGGAGATCATCGAGCCACAGGTTCACGGCTCGATCTGTCATTTGCTTCTCCTCCGCGTCAATCAAAAGAGCTTCAATTTGAGACAGCATATTGGTCCAATTGGTGAGCTGGGCACCAATACCTTCAAAGGAGGGTAGTTTGGAGGACGCAAAGGAGGACATCTTCTCAAACAACAATTTGACGAAGCCAGAGAGAAAGATCTCTGCTATAGGCATTGTTTCCGATTACAGAAGGAAAAGAAAAAAAACCGACAGATCAGAAGCAAAGCAAAGAGGTTTACTTTTTTTCCAGTGAGAAGAAGAAATTATTGAGAGCTGAGAATAAGGTCAAACATTATCGTCAGTAGAAAGAATCAAATATTATATTATTGAGTGAGAGTAAACCGTCCCTCTGCGAATAAATTATGAGTTATGCTAGTATCTAAACAAATTATCAAATTTTTTATCAAATTTTTCACATAACTGTGGGATATATACATATTTGATTTGTGTGGATCTCACTTTTAATAGAAAATTTGATAATTTATTTGGGATTCATAACATTTTTCATAAATTATTGAGGGCTGTGAATAAAGTTATTATTCAGCCAAGAAAAGAGTGCTGAGAATAAAGTCAAAAATGGCGTTTCTTTTATTGGTTTCCGGTCCCTCGAAAACAACATATAAATTAGAAAAATAAAATAACCCAAGTCCGTAGGTAGAACCCAATTATTTTTCAATATATTTTTAAATGAATTCGTATCTCTATCATTATTTTTTTTTCAGTTGGTAGGTAGTGGCTTTAGAAGTTTTTCAATTTTTACCCAATAACATGGGGTTTTGGTTAATATATTTTTAATTTTATTTGAATTTAAAATAAAAAAATACGGGAAACTAAAGTAAAATTTAAAATCAATTATAAAGATCATCAGTGTAATATATGTTAGAAATGGTAGAAAAATTCTGGGTAAAATTAGAATTTTTTTCCTAGTTTGTTCTTTTTTTAGGTGGGCCCCGAGTGTCGATTTACTCGGGTCAAAGTGGTAACGCGTTCTATGTCGCGTTGTAATTCACGTGATATATTTGGTTGCTCAAAACCATTACCGAGTGAATGGGAAATTGAAGCCAAAGTATGCTCCATGGAAATGGAGTTTTGGTGAAAATTCCTTAAAGGTTGTAAATTGGCTTGTCCCACATTGATTTGATGGGAAGTTTTGAAAGGGTTTATAAAGCTTGAGTGAGATACTTGGGGTGTGCCCCAAGGGGTACCCAAGTGTTTTAGAGGGAGATGTTATGGGCAAAATGGGCTAGACCCATTGGACCCAAAAATCACCACACACGTGCGCTGGGCTTGGGCGGTGGTGTGTGGTTGGGCTTCTAATCTTTTTGGGCCAAAAACATTTGAATTTAATTTTATTTTTTGGTAAAATAAAATCCAGAATTCAAATTAAACTGATTTGGATTTTCTGTACATCCAAACAGGGCCCTTCCCGTTTTCAAACAGAAATAAACTAGTTTGGAATTGGTGCACACCCAAACGGGACCCTTCCCGTTTTTGCTATCTGTTTGAATTGTTAACAGATTCAAATCTGTTTGAATTCAAAACCAACAGGTATCATACCTGTTCAATTTAGAACCAAGAGCCACATTTACATCTATAAATAGGACCACCCTCATTTGATGTTATTAATTCAGAAATTTCGTATTTCACCTCTGCTAATTATATTCTTCATCTTGCTGCATTTTATTTCTGAAAGAAAGAGTGTAAACACTTAGTGTGTTCGTAAGGCAAACATTTGTAGTGCTGCTATTGTTTGTGGTAAGATCATTTCATCCTGGGAGATAGACGTCCAAATTCTGAAAGCACCGTGGAGAGGACGAATCTGTCTTAAGGACACAGTGTCAAACACTGGACTTGATCAGAAAATAATTCGAACAAATTAAATCAAGTAAGTTATTTAATTTATTTTCAGTGTTGTTTTTATTTATTAAAATCAGATTTAAATTTTGTTCTTGTAACAAAATAAAATCTGTTTTTATTTATTTATTTTTATTCGAGTTTGATTTTTGTAATCAAACAAATTCTCTCCTTTTTTTCTTTAAATTCTAATTGTTGTTGTGTACACAATAGAATTAAATCATTTAAACACAGTGAAGTTTGTCCTACAATCTTAAGACAGATTCCTTCTTAGTATCTTCATTGTATTTAATTTTCTGTGTTTTCAAACTAATATTCTGGTTGGAAAAACAAATAGTGATTTGTGCTATTTAACAGATAGTAGTAATATGCTGTCTCTTTTCTTTGACAACTAGTACTAATATACTGGTGTCATTAACAATTGCAGAATATTATTTGGTGTTACAGAAAATTATTTTGGTATTTTATTTTTCTAGTTTTAATAACAAGGAAAATAAAATTATATTATTTTCTAGTTTTAGTAACAAAGAAAATAAAATTATTTTGTGTTTTAATTTATTTTCTGATTTTGGTAACTAGAAAATTATTTTGTGTTTGTTCTGATTTTTGTAATCAGATAGTTTTGTAGTATTTTATTTTCTAGTTTCAGTAACAAGGAAAATAAAATTACAGTATTTTCTAGTTTTTGTAACAAGAAAAATAAAATGATTTTGTGTTATAATTTATTTTCTGGTTTAAGTAACTAGAAAATTAATTTGTGGTTTGGTTTTCTGATTTTTGTAATCAGATATTATTTCGGTATTTTATTTTACTAGTTTTAGTAACAAGGAAAATAAAATTATTTTGTATTCTAATTTATTTTCTAGTTTTAGTAACTAGAAAATTAATTTTGTTAATCAATCATGTAACTTTGTGACTCGGTCACAATCTGTTAATTTTATAAGTGACTTATGGTTTCGTTTGATAGACCACTTATTTTTTGAACCCTTTGTGAAAAGGTGTTTATTCTTTTGACTTTATCATAGTTCATCGTGAGTATACATGGAAGAATTTGTTTCTAGAGTAAAAATATTAGTTTTACAAACTAATTTTATTTTTATTTCAATGTGGATTCATAGTCTTGAATTATTTCTGCACTTGAGTCGGAAAATATATATATATATATATATATATATATATATATTCAGAATAACATTTTAATGCATATTTAATTTGTTTATTTATGTACAAATCAAACTTATTAAATGAAGGTATGTTTTGTCATTTTGAAATTTAAAGTCTAAATGCGTTGGATTTTATTTATGAGTTGAGAATCCTTTTATTTCATGATGCAAGTGATGGGATCATGCATGATTAATTTATTTTGTTAATTCATTATTTTTAGTTGATGCGTTTGATATCCATGTATGATATCAATTCAAGTTATTTCTTAACAATAATTTCAAGTGATTTGGAATGATAAATTGTTATGTCGACTTTGGACATAAGCAGGTTAATTTAAATATTTCTAATCAATTTTGAATGGGTGTTTAAACACCAGAGAAATTTAAACATGAAGATGTATGTAATTATATCGGTCCGTTTAATTGGAAAGTAATTTAAGAAATCTTTTATGTTGATTATTGAATTATGTGACACGAGATGTCATTAATAATTATTTTACTTGCGTAGTAGAATTTGTTAAACCATGAACCATTTTATTAATATGGGGGTGTATCTCTTGCATTAGTTGAGATAAGTTAATTTTCTTCTGTCACAAATATTTTTATAACAGTGACATTTATTTGTTATTGAGTTGCAAGAATGTACACAATCAAATGGGTTTTTGAATTGTTTGATTCTTAGACAAAATTTTTTATGAGGATATGATTTTGTTAAAACATTAATTCTGACTTGAGTAGTCATAATTATTTTGGTTTTTTCTTGAATTTGTTTTAAAAAAATTCATTGATTTATAATAGAAGTGATAGGGGTGGTGAATATGATGCACCATTAAATGAATTTTGTGCACAACATGGCATTATTCACCAAACTACAGCCCCTTATTCTCCATAGCAAAATGGAATTGCTGAAAGGAAGAATAGAACCCTCAAAGAAATGATGAATGCCATGTTACTAAGTTCAGGTTTACCACAGAACTTGTGGAGGGAAGCAATATTGTCTGCTAATTATGTTCTTAATAGAATACCCCACAAGAAAACCAACAGCACTCCTTATGAATTGTGGAAAGGTCGATCGCCTTCCTACAAATACTTAAAAGTGTGGGGGTGTTTGGCAAAAGTTGAAGTTCCTATTCCTAAAAAGACTAAGATTGGACCAAAAACAATAGACTGTGTGTTTATTGGTTATGCTTAGAATAGTAGTGCATATCGGTTTCTGACTTATAAATCAGAAATACCTGATATAAATGTGAACACTATTATAGAGTCAAGGAATGCTGTGTTTTTTGAACATGTCTTTCCTTACAAGAAAGGACAGGAATTAAGTTCACAGAAAAGAACTTATGATTGTACACAAAGTCAAGAGACTAATGACAATCAAACACAAGAGACTAGTAATAGTCTCGACCAATAGGATTTAACTAATAATGAACCAAGACGAAGTAAGAGAGCGAGAACATCAAAATCCTTTGGTCCAGATTTTCTGACATACTTGTTAGAAAATGAACCTCAAAGCTTTAAGGCAGCAATGACAGGTCTTGAAGCACCTATGTGGAAAGAGGCTGTTAATAATGAAATTAAATCCATTATGCAAAATCATACTTGGGAATTGGTGGATCTTCCACCAGGTTCTAAACCTCTTGGATATAAATGGATATTCAAGAGAAAAATGAAAGCAGATGGTTCAATTGACAAGTATAAAGCAAGACTTGTTGTTAAAGGTTACAGACAAAAGGAAGGTCTGGACTATTTTGACACATATTCCCCTGTGACAAGAATAACATCCATTCGCATGCTTATTTCTATAGCAGCGTTGTTTAATTTAGAAATACATCAAATGGATGTTAAGACAGCTTTCTTAAACGGTGATCTAAATGAAGAGATCTATATGGAACAACCCGAAGGGTTTGTAGTATCAGGGCAAGAAAAGAAAGTTTGTCGACTTGTAAAATCCCTTTATGGATTAAAATAAGCACCTAAGCAATGGCATGAAAAATTTGATCATGCAATGCTTACTAATGGGTTTAAGATAAACGAATATGACAAATGCGTCTATGTTAAAAACACTGACCAAGGATATGTCATAGTTTGTCTTTATGTGGATGACATGCTTATCATTGGAAGCAGTCAAAACATGATCAAATCAACTAAGCAGATGCTTAACAAAAGATTTGATATGAAAGATATGGGGGTCACAGATGTTATATTAGGAATGGAAATTACTAAAACATCTGACGGATATGCATTATCTCAATCTCATTATATTGAGAAAACTCTTGATAAATTTATCAAGGATGATTTGAATTTAGCTAGAACACCTGTAGACATCAGTCTTTATTTATCAAAAAATAACGGTGATGCAGTGTCTCAGTTAAAATACTCCCAAATCATTGGAAGCCTAATGTACCTAATGAATTGTACTCGTCCTGATATAGCTTATGCTATCAGTAAATTGAGTAGGTACACTGGTAACCCTGGAGAAGACCATTGGAAAGCGATCATTCGGGTTCTTAGATATCTAAGATTTACTCGTGATCATGGTTTGAACTTTACTCGATATCCAGCAATACTCGAAGGTTATTATGATGCCAATTGGATATCAGATACTAAAAATTCAAAATCCACTAGTGGATATGTCTTTACTCTAGGAGGAGCTGCTGTTTCTTGGAAGTCCACGAAACAAACTTGCATCGCACGATCCACAATGGAATCGGAGTTCATTACTTTAGACAAAGCAGGTGAAGAGCAGAATGGCTTCGTCACTTCTTAGAAGACATTCCAATGTGGCCAAAACCTGTGCCAGCTATTTGCATTCATTGTGATAGTCAATCTGCAATAGGCAGGGCACAGAATCATATGTATAATGGTAAGTCACGACATATTCGTCGTCGACATAATACCGTAAGGCAATTGTTGTCAAACGGAATAATCTCAATAGAGTCGGCAAGATGATCTACCGAATCTTTCATGTGCATAGGGATAAAGTGCGGTGACTTAGTCAACCGGTCTACAACCACTCAAATAGCATCACTACCTCGCTGAGTCCTCGGAAGACCTACAACGAAGTCCATCGTGACGTGCTCCCACTTCCACTCGGCAATAGGCAAGGGTTGTAACAAACCTGCTGGCCTCTAATGTTCGGCCTTCACTTGCTGACAAGTAAGGTACTTAGATACAAAAAACTGCCACATCCCTCTTCATACCCCGCCACTAAAACTGGCGACCCAAATCACGATACATCTTAGTGCCTCCCGGGTGCACCGCAAGGCGTGAATGGTGAAACTCTCGGAGTACCTCCTCTCGGCAAGACTCCGGCACAAACAAATGGTCTCGGTACCTCACACTCAAGTCAGGATACACAGTCAAACCTTTTTCAACCTTCCCACGGAGATCTTCTCCCAGAGGGATTCTACCTCAAGGTCACTCCTCTGCCCTTCTAACACTCGACTCACAAGTGTAGGCTGCACAACTACAGAAAACAAGGCCGCAGACTCAACTGATTCACTCAGAAGCAAATCAAACTCGCTAAGTGCACCTAATATCTCCCATTCCCGGATGGCTATACAAGCTACATCACTAATGGATTTCCTGCTAAGGGCATCGACCACAACATTGGCCTTCCTCGGATGATAATACAACTCGAAGTCGTAATCCTCAATAAACTCCATCCACCTTCTCTGCCTCAAGTTCAAGTCTTTCTGTGTAAACAGATACTTCAGACTCTTATGATCCGAGAACACCTCGAATCTCTCACCATACAGGTAGTGCCTCCAAATTTTCAATGCAAAAATCACAACTGCTAACTCTAGGTCATGTGTAGGGTAATTCCTCTCGTGTATTTTCAACTGTCGCGAGCCATAGGCTACCACTTTCCCCTCTTGCATCAACACACAACCCAAACCCTCTCGTGAGGCATCACAATAAACCGCATAACCCAAACCTCTCTCCGGAATAATCAACACTGGAGTGGTGGTAAGTCTAACATTCAACTCCTAGAACGACTTTTCATAAGTTTCACTCCACACAAATTTGACCCCTTTCCGTATCAATCTAGTCAACGGCGAAGCTAGTCTGGAGAAATCCTTCACAAACCGGCGGTAATACCCAACTAAACCCAGAAAATTGCGGATCTCAAAAACACTCTTAGGCTGTGCCTAATCTTGCACTGCCTCAATCTTGGATGTATCAACAGACACCTCTTTCCCGGAGACCACATGGCCTAAGAACTTGACTTGTCCTAGCCAGAACTCACACTTCCCAAACTTGGCATACAACCTATGGGCTCTAAGTAACTCAAGCACCACTCTCAAGTGTTCCTCGTGCTCCTCCTCAGTAGGTGAAAAAAGCAGGATGTCGTCCACGAAAACGACCACAAAACGATCTAAGAATTCCCGAAAGATCCGATTCATCAAGTCCATAAAGACTGCCGGTGCATTGGTGAGCCCAAAAGGCATCACCAGAAACTCATAATGTCCATACTGCGTACGGAATGCCGTCTGCGAGATATCTTCCTCCCTGACCCTCAACTGACGGTAACTCGATCTCAAGTCTATCTTAGAGAAACAACGGGACCCGTTCAACTGGTTAAACAGATCATCTATACGAGGCATAGGGTACTTGTTCTTAACCATAGCCTGATTCAATTTTCAGTAATCAATGCAAAGTCTCAAAGCACCATCTTTCTTTTTAGCAAAGAGGGCCGGTGCTCCCCACGGCGAAACACTAGGGCGAATGAAGCCCTTATCTAGCAATTCATGGAGCTAAATCTTCAACTCACTCAACTCGGCTGGGGTAAAACGATAAGGTGCCATAGAAATCGACATCGTGCCGGGCACTAAATCAATAGAGAACTCAATCTCTCGATGAGGTGGTAAGCTAACAAGGTCCTCGGGAAAAATATCCAAATACTCACAAACCACTCTCGGAAAAACAGCCTGGGTCTCATCACACTCACTACTCATAAAGCTAGCGAGAAGACCACTAAGCTCACTCCGCTCCCGCGGATCATACACTGGTAGCAAAACACTACCAACCCGATCCCCCAAGAAATAGAAGCAATCCCCGCTCAAGGTACATACAGTGACCTTTTGGCGGTAACAATCAATAGCAGCCCGGTATGACGATAACCAGTCCATACCCAAAATCGCATCAAAACCCGACATAGCCATAACTACAAAAGAAAATGGAAGCCGGCAGTCGGCGACCTCTATATCACAGCCCCGACACCCTTGTTTCAAAATCAACTCACCTCTAACAGGTGATACCACACAAATAGGAGAAGCTAACTGCGCCAACTCCAATCCCAAAATAGATGCAAATGCATCAGATATAAAGGAATGAGATACACCTGTATCAATCAACACATTGGCAACCGAGTTACAAAACAAAAAGGTACCTCTCACAACAGATGGAGCCGGTACAAGATCTTGCGCGGTAACAGCTTACACGCGCCCTGAAGGCCTCTAATCTACCTACTCACCTCTCGAAGCAAAAGACTGCTACACAGACTGAGACGATGAGGCTCCCTGATTGGCCCTCGAGGCCTGAACAAACTGAGCTGGCTGAAAACTCTGCCTCGACCCAGATGCACCAAATGTGCCACTCAACTATGGGCAAAACCTCTTCAGGTGCCCCGCCTGACCACACTAATAACATGAGAGCGGCTGGCCTCTACCCTCACTCTGGCTCTGAGGTCGAACCGAAGATGAAGCTGCTCTGTGCTCTCCTCTCCTCTACGGGCAAGCTAGAGACTTGTGGCCCAGTTGACCACATTTGTAACAAGTAACGTATCCCTGACTGCCTCTCCCAGAACCTGAACTTGGCACTGGAAAGGTAGATCTAGCAAAAGCACCCTGGGACTGTTGAGGGTTAGAACGCCTTTGCCTCCTACCATCCCCCTGACCGTCTTGACTCCTCTTGAAGCCCCTTAACCTCTCTTCCTCCTCATGCATAAAAATCTCCATATGGGCTGTAGCATCCACAAGGCGCCCATACTCCCGAGTCATGGACCCCGCAACTCTCATCTTGAGCCCGGTCCTTAACTTCTTCTCAAATTCAAGACAACGGCGTTCCTCAGACGCCACTAACTTAGGAGCAAACCTCGATAAACTGGTAAATGCGGCCTCAAACTCGGCCACTGATGAGCTCAGCTGCATGAGCTGACAGAACTGATCTCTCAACTTCTCCCTAACAGCAGGAGACAAGAACTTCTCCTGGAAGGCATCAACGAAAGCCTCCCAAGTGCCTCCAACACGACCCCTCATGAACTTCCACCACTGACCTGCGTCACCCTTCAGTTGGAAAGATGCCAAGGTCATTTTCAAAGCCTCGTCCTCGATGCCAAGCATCTTAAACGTCTTCGTCATCTACTTAAGCCACTCATCAACCTTAAGTGGCTCCTTAGGATCCCCCAGAAACTCGTCCGGGTTAGACCGAAAAAACTTCCTCTTCATAAAAGAAGGCTCTGCCTCAATCACATGGGCCTGGCCTTGATTCTCAGCTTTGAGAATGTCCATGGATTCTCTTAATGCTCCTGCCATCTCGCGGGCTAAGGCGCCCATGGCCTGCTAACCTACTGGCTCGGCCACATTGGCCCGACCAACACCCTCCTGCTGCGCCAGAATCTCATTCGGTATAGGCACCTCCCGCCTCCCAGGCCTACCTCGCCTACCTCCACGTCCTCGTCCTGACATCCTAATAAAGGTAACGAAAAACATTAGCACATTCACAAATATGCCGAAGCTATTTTACTCGCGTCCTAATGCATGGACAACAGTAATTCATTCCACGTAAGCACATAATCACACAAGCACTTACGAATTTCATTTCCAAACATTGACAGTCCCGAGGCGTTGCTAGAGTTCCGATTATAAACAACATTGATCAAGTGCTTTTTCAATAGGACTCCCAGAAACCCAAGGATTCAATCAACATCCTAGAAATTAAATCTCATACCCATATAGTCACATAAACACGTTATCACATAAGCACATAACATTATACCTAAGTCTCTAACAAGCAAGACAAACCCACTGTGGTACTAACCACATCCCATGTACCGAAAGTATTCAAACCGGGTACGCTTTGATACCAAGTTGTAACGCCCTTAAAAAATAATACATATTGACCCACATTCTTGACATACATAGACATAAGAGAATAAAGCATATTTCTATTTATCAGTGTATTCATTACAAAAGTATTACATGTTGACAACAAAAGTAAATGCCCTATGGGCTTACAATTTTCTAAGCCAACACTTGGTTACAAAAAGAGAGTACTAACTCATACACATTAAGCCCTTGGCTTGAATTTACATGTAATACCAAAATAGCAAAACAACCAATAGAGTCTTCAACTCCCAAAACCTTCCAAGCTATGTCCTTGGAAGTGGCATGTCACATGAACTTGAAAATGATATCCCATATAGGGTGAGCCACAGCCCAGTAAAGATATACTAAACCAAATATGAGCAATGACTAAAACAATAGCATTTGATAGATGGTTAACACTTATAAACCAATTTATATCACAATACAGTTCCATGACAATCATGTCCATGTTACATTCCACTTTCCTTTACTTATCCAAATCATTTCATAAACATGGCTTAGAACCTGGCCAAACAATTCAATGAGACTATAACTCATATTAAAATACTTTCATACTTCATAATTCACATGAGATTACAACTCATATTGAAACACTTCCATACTTCAAATGATACACATATTTGCTGCATCAATACTTCAATTTAATACACATATTTGCTGTATAATGGACTCCATACCCTATCTCCTCCCAAACAGGTTTAAGAGTCCATCCCCTATCTTCCTTCAAACCATGGAGTACATCCCCTATCTCCTCCCACACAATACACATATTCCAAGTATATAAACACTCATCATATACAAGGATCATTCAATACACATATTTGATGTATTATTCCAATCGTCATATTCAATGACATATTCAATGTGATTAGTTTCAGTTTTTCCTAATCAACATACAGTGTCTACAACAATCAAGACTATCCTCTACCAATAGCCCAAAGTAGTTATTTCTAAACAGAAAATAAATGCATTAAACAGATATAATATCAACATTTTCATAGGTGAGTGATTAATTTATCCAACTCCACCATTCAACTTTATAATTCTCCAATTTCATAATTTCTAACTTAATTTCATAATCCCACAAATTAATTATTCAAATTAATTTATCACATAGCTAGGGCATTTTTTCCTAATTCTCAATATCAACCATAAGGTTCAATTTCATCAATATAACAACAATAATTCCATTTTCCAAGGTCTCATATACACATGGGATTTAACATTTTGAAAACCCCTTTTTTATAAATTACGAATCAAACCCTAACTTTTCCCAAAATTACCCAACAACACTAACTAATCAAAATGACTAAAATTCATGTCAAAACCCATAAGATGGAATAGGGTATCCCTACCTCGAAATGAAGAGACCAAATGGAGAAGATGGTGAAAACCCAAAGTGCTCCAAATCCAAGATTTTTCAGATTAAAGCGAAGCCCTCGCGAAGCTCTACCTTTTCTACAAAGGAACAAGGATAGAAACACACTAGAGTTAGATCAAACCTTAGAGAGAAGATATGTAGAGAGAGAGAGAGCTGCTAGTCTAGGGTTTGTATAAGAGAAGAGATGAAAAAGTGAAGGAAGAAGAAGCTACTGCGAACTGAAATATACGAGGCTCGCTTGAGCGAAAGAGTGGTCGCTCGAGTGACCAGATACAAAGGACCCTTGCTTGAGCATAGAAAGCCTCGCTCAAGCCAACAAATCGAAGCTTCAGGTCTGCAACCAGAAGCACGTTCAAGCGAAGAAAATCTCGCTCAAGCGAAGAAACCCAAAACAGCTCGCTCACTCACTCGAGCGAAGGAAAGCTCGCTCGAGCCAAGGAAAGCTCGCTCGAGCCAAGAAATGCAACTCTCAAGTCTAGAACTAGACGTAGACGCAGGCTCGAGCGCAAGACTTCTTGCTCAAGCCACCAAACACAACACCCAACTCTCACTCGAGCGAAGGAACCCTGGCTCGGGCGAAGGAACTAAGACAAAGAGCTCGCTCGAGTGACAAAAGCCTCGCTCGAGCAAAGAAGCAAAATTCTGGACAACAACTATTGGTTTAAACTCACAACCAACCTGTAACAAACCAGCCCAACACATCCTAAAACTCAAATATATGGAATTAAAAGATGATAACATGATATATACAACAACCAACTCCACGGAACCTAAGTCCGGATACAACAACCAAAGGAGGAAGAACCGAGATTGTTATAAGCGATAAGAGTGCCATCAACATCAAACAAAGCAATTAATCGAGGCTTCCTTGCTGTCATTTCAGTATACAAAATTTTCTGTCATCAAAACAACAAGCTCGAAAAACTTCAATTCAAATATTTATAATTAAAAAATAAAAGGAAAAATTAGGCAAATTAGGCTTCTAAGAGAAATATAGATAGTGAGAGTATGTATTACTCTCATCTCATGAAGTTCCACAAATTCGGTGAGTCGACTCAGTCAAAGTCGAAACACTCGTTTGTTTATGAGGAAAATCATACAAAAAAAAAAAAAAAAAACTTACCTGAGAAAAAAATTACTCCTATAGATTTCAAGCTGAGAACTCACGGATTGAATTTTAATTCCAAATTGACATAAGGAAATAAAACTAGATAAAATACAAACAATGAAGAACCAATGAAAAAGTATGACTTACCTAGGGAAAATTGGGTAAAGAGAAGGAAGATAATGTGGAGTAGAGTGTGAATGCAGAAACTGATGCAGATCTGCAACGGAGAAACATGGAGGAGAGATCCTGGGGATCATTTAAATCTATATCTATATTGTATATATAACCAAATGTAATGCTTTTGTTTTTCCTCCAAATATTTATTTCTAAAATCTTATAATTTTAAAAGTCTTTTTTTTTTCTTACGACACAATCCTCAACTGTAGCACTTGTACCCTTTTAAAACTTTTGAGAGGTGTATTTGAATCCTTTATTTTATTTTGGGGGATCTTTGGTGTTGTTGTATCTTGGTTTTGGATGAGTGAAAATCAATTTAAACTTGTTGGGTTTGGTTGTTCGCACTTTTTCTTGTCAAAAGTTCCTTGGAGACTTAGAAAATTCCATTATGGGGTCGACACCAGCCTTCCTAAGGGTCGACCATTATCTGTTGGTGAAGTTTCTGGAAGTGTTACTGGAAAATAGGGTAGACACCAATCTGGGGAGGTCGACCCTCTTATGTTGCAGAATTTGTGTGTTAGTTGCTAAAAAATAGGATCGACCCTCTCTTGTCTAAGGGTCGACTCCCCTTGCTTGTGCCAGATTGTCTTTTCTATCTAAATGGTGGACCCCCCTACCCGAAGGGTCGACCTCTGCGTGTTTTTTTTTTTTTTGGGGGGTTCGAATAGGCCCTACTCTTGGGGGGGGTTTGGGCCTATTATTTTATTTTACCTTGGGGCTATTTGCTACTAGTATAAATAGACCCAAACCACTTTCCTCTCATTACTTTTTCTCCTCTTTTCCTCTCAACCCGTGACTTCTCTCTTCTCTCTCTAAAACTTAACTTTTCGCACTTAGATTTTCAGATCTACTCACCTAGAGCTATCATTTCACCTTGGTCCTTTAGGAAAGGTTGTAGACCTTGTCAAGAGCTTTCTATTGATTCAAGTGGTTCGTGGTTTCGTCGCCGGTGATTTTTGGATTGCTTTCTCTTCGCTTCAAGAGGTAGAGATTTCTTTGCTCATTTCTAATACTTCGTCTATAGATAGACATGTGGTAGATTTTATTGCATAAAAACCATATTCATTATGGATTTTCTTGAAAGCTATGAAA
The DNA here is from genome assembly GCF_055761805.1 of Camellia sinensis. Taxonomy (NCBI): domain Eukaryota; kingdom Viridiplantae; phylum Streptophyta; class Magnoliopsida; order Ericales; family Theaceae; genus Camellia; species Camellia sinensis. The sequence goes on from NC_138962.1 coordinate 180,706,396, forward strand.
GGGGATCTAGGGTTTAATATTTGTGATTGGAGTTGTTAAGTTGTTTGTTGTTGGGTTGTTTGGGAAAAATGATTTATTATGTTTGTGAAGAGAGGGAGGAAAGCCCTAATTTAATGTTATTGAGTTAATGGATTTAAAAGGGAGGAAGTTGAATAATCTTTGTATTTTGCTAATATGGGTTGTATAATTATGTTTATACCAAAAGGAAATAAAAAGGGAAGTAACCACGGTATTGATATTGTTTTAGACTAATTATGTGAAGTTGAGTTGAGTTATGGTTTTGATACCAATAGAATTGGTTTGTAAAATAAAGAGTATGGATTTGGTTTTGATTTTGTAAAATGACGAGAATGAATTCTTAGAAAATGGTTGGAGTTGTGTGGATTGGAAAATAAACAAAAGTGGTCTTTTTGAAAGAAAATAAAATCATCACCCTTTGTGAACGAATAATGAACTTGAGGTCGGATCTTGGAACCTTCACATATTATCATTGTTATTAGACTGAAAGTCTTGCGAGAATTGGATTTTTGTTTTCCTTTCGTATTAGATGCTGAAATGGATAGATATGAATGTAAATGGTGGGGTTGGATATTTGAAATCTCTCACCTATGAAAATATGGTTAGTTTATCTATTTTGGAGATTGTATATATGTTTAGAAATATATGTTTTGGGCTATCGGTAGAGGATAGCTATGACTGTTGTAGAAATTGCATGTGGACTAGGTGAATTGAAATTAATCACTTGTGCTTGTCATTGAATATGACTATAATAATATATATTGGATATGTATGGTTATTTGGGAATGTAAAGGGGATGTACTCCATATGTGATTATGTGTTTATATATATTGTGTATGTATTACACTTATGTTGTTATGCATTCTAGTATGTTGAAATGGTTGGGAATGTGTTTACGTTTCGAATGAGAGGTACCATTACCTTGTAGCTAGTGCCTAGAGAACTTGGCAGAGGTACCATTACCTTCCAGCCGGTGTCTGGTAAATTGGCATTTCGTTATGGAAAGTGTGTGAGTGATTTTTTGACCACACTGTCCGTTTAGTAATCAGTTGAAGAGCACCGGCAGAATAGATGGTTTCAGCTAACCTGTAACAGAAAGAAAAGGCTTCGGCGGTGGTTCTTCCACTCGGGGGCACTCCGACGATCAAGTCAGTATATCTCTCAAAGATAATCAAGTGCTAAACTCACTGCTCAAAACATAATTTGCATACCTTAGACCCACGGGGGTGCCTCTCTTTTATAGTTTACTCCATTCTAGTCCCACTAGAAGCTGGACTTCTATGGACTCCAATTCAGTGCTTACTTTGGATTCCTCAAGAGATAAAGATAAACTCCCTAAGAGTTTTATCCTTATCTTAGCAAAGTTCCCTTTTTACTCTAGGACTCTTGTCCCTTATCTGTTTATCTCGGATTCCGACATATTCGGAGATAACCTCGGCCACTCCGAGATTACCTCGGCATAACAACCAAGACACGTGGCACCTCGGCTGACACGTTGGCGTCACCATGCCACGTGTTGGTACTCAGAAAATATATCCCCACAACTGCCCCTAGGTTCTATTACCTCGGCAATCTGAGGTGATGGAACCTATATTGTGCCTTCCTTCAGGTACCTCGGCGTAAGAACTCTTCAGCCGAGATTATTCATTTTAGGCCGACATGCCTTCATCAGAGAACAAGAACTCAAACGAACTCCCCCACGCACATGAGCTGTCATGCATCTCTTCTCAACCGTTCCCCTTACGTGTTCTATCTTTATTGGCCCGTGTTTATGACGCGCTTGTAAGTCGTCTTTCATCCGTCTGCGCCGTCTGACCCATACGTTCCTCTAGGCTCAATAAATGTCCTGTTTTGCCGCCGTTTCAAGTTTTTGATAAAACTTTTCTTTCTATCTTCATTTCTTTACTTTTGCACTCGATTTTCTAGCTCTCTCTCTCTCTCTCTCTCTAAACTTTCTCAAATTCGCCATTACTCTAGCTCCAAGCTCTGCAACCGTCTTCATTATTCCAGCGAAGCTTTCGCCGTTCCGTCGCGTCTGCAATCGTTGCCTTACTTCGGCGACTTTCATTCCAGCTTCATTTGTTCTGGTAAGCTTTTGTTCCTCTTATTCCCAATTTCTTCTATGTGCTTTCGTTTACTTGCTGCCATTATTGCTTTGTTCAAACCTTTGATTTACTGAACTATTCATCTGGATGCGTCTATTCCATGATTTCACTCATATCTTGAACACTTGCACTGCTTCAACACTTTTCTTGCCACTGTTCTTAACCTTTTACTTCTGTATTTATTTCGCTTTTGAGAACCATACCTCTGTTCATTGATTCTGAAACGACGTTCTGGTTTCTTGTTTCCTGTGTTGTTTTCCAGATCTCTTCCTTCAATTTTTGCCTTCAATCTTTGCCTTCATAGATTTAGGTTTGGGATTTGTCTATAGAACCTATCAATTCTTAGGAAAAAACTGAAACAAGCCGTACCAATACTTACCTAGGTTTTTGCCGAGGTTCTAATAACCCTTTAAGAACATGTTCTTTTGGTAATCAAATTGCTTTACGCCGAAATCATGGGTATATGGAAACATAGGGTAAATATCCCAACCAAACTCGAATACTTTAGGGAAGAGTTCTCCATTCTAGCCGATGTTCACCTTAGGCTAGCTGGGGATGACGATTCCATCATGCCCACAGACAATACGATGCCCTTTCCTATTGTAGCCTTTACCGAATGTGGACTCCGGCTTCCACTCAATCCCATTTTTCGCGAAGTTCTCCACTACTATAGTTTGAACCCCATGCAACTTACCATCAACTCCTATCGAGTGATTAATGGTATCATAGCCCTTGCTAGGCAGGAGAACGTTAGGATCACCCTTGCCGATATCCAATATTGTTATACCATGTGCGCCCTGGATTTAAAAGAAAAAGGTTTCGTCTATTACCTCAAGCCGAGGTCCATCGAATTCAAAATCGTAGCCAACCTCCCAGACTCCAACAAGGGGGCGGGAGATGACTACTTCATTGCCTCTGGAAATTGGGAGTTTGCCCCAGACGAGGATGTCCATCTATACCCTCTTCCTCGAACAGTTAAAGAGGGCAAGGGTAAGAGCCCAACGTCAATTACTTAGTTGTTTCTTTTTCAAGTCTACAAAACTTTGTTGTTTCTAATGTCTTGCTCTTCTTGCAGATGTTCGCAAGCCACCAAAGGATTTTCGCCAGTCCTACTTTCCAGGCAAAGACTTAAAGAAGCTCCTAAATCTGCCAATCCAAAAGCGCAAGGCTCCACTGGTACTGAATTTTATTTCGACGTACAAGTCTACTCTGCCCGACATCCCAAAAAGAAAGAAGAAGAGCTTATCTCCTCCCTCTGCTACCACTTCACAAACCGCATCAACATCTCGGGCTGACCAAGGGTCAACCTCTGATCCAGCTGATCAACCATCAACTTCAGCCCCATACTTAATCCCAATACTAGAAAGAAAACGTCGGCGACGACTTGTCAAAACTGCTGAGATGGGTCACCCGAAGCCTGTTGCCCAAGATCTCCTAGTCGACCTCCCAGTTGATGCTGATGCTAAACCAACCCAATCCATGCCCCCACCAAAGCCAAAAAGAACAAAAAGGGCTCAGCCAAAGGCCAAAGTGACTCAGGTTGAATCTGAGGATACTTTGCCTATTTCCAAACTGGCTGAGAGTAAGAAGACTTCTTCTGTTCCTGCAAAAAGGTCTGCCGAAACCCAACCCTCTGAGTCCACACAGTCAAAGAAGCCGAAGTCGGCCTCAGCTACTACCTCGGGGTCCAAGAAACCGGATGTCCCTTGGGCCCCCAAAATTACTTTGGAAGACAGGCCAATTATGTCCAGTGAAAGCGCCGACGACATAAATGTCGGCGTTGCCCTTAGCACGGCGTTGCTTTTTTCGGGCGACCTCGAGCGAAATGTTGGGTATAGTGAGTACGAGAATTACGCTCTAATGCTTCAGCACTCCGTTCAAGTAAGTGTTCATACTTGGAACTTTCTACTTTCTTTCTGTTTTATACTTAAAATATTTTCTAACACTTCTGTTTTCTTTCAGGCCATCCAGCATGCCCATTCATTTTCAATGCAATCTTTCAAGAATCGGGAGAGGATGGCCGAGATGAAGAGAGAGTTTTCTGCTCTTCAGAAGACCAACAAAGGTCTTCAACAAAAGATGCAGAGGCTGGAGGATCAGGCCGAGGCTGCCACTAAGGCCCAACAGATGGCCAAAGAAAAAGCGGAGTCTACTGAGGCTATCAGAAAAGTTGCCGAGGCTGAAAAGAAGGAGTTCGAGTAAAAAATGGCCCAGGCTGAGAAGGAGCTTCAGAAGGCTCTGGCCACCAAAGAAGCTAAAATCAAAGAAGCTGATAAGAAGGCTTATGCCCAGGGCATGGATGACGTCATTGAGGAATACAAACTTCAAGTAAGGCAGGCATGCAACAGGGGCTTCTTCCTTGGTTGGATGTCCCTCTAAAAAAATCTTAACATTTCTAATGATTCGCCACTGCGCCAAGCCGACGCTATCCCTCTTCCATTTCCTCTACCTCCACCTCCAAGCCAAGCTGAAGATGAATCTGAGTCTGAATCTGAGGATGAGGATAAGGATGATGATGAGGCTTTGGTAAGGAAGCCCAAAGATGCTAGTGAGACCAAGTCCCTTCCTCAGGATGATCAAGTCCTAGACTTGACTCATGAGGAGGATGAGGAGGTTATTAAGGAGACCACTCCTAAGCAAGCATCATCTGATGTTCCTCCAGTCGATAGAAGTCTTGATCAAACACTTGCTGAAATTGACGCCGAGTTGGAGGCTGAAAAGATTGCCGAGGTGGTTCCACCAGAATCCTCCGAGGTTCCAGCCCATCCAGCTGTTGATGCTGAAGGAGCCTGACTCCAATGCTTTTCTTTGTTTGAACTTTTTGTAGTTTTCTGTTTTCTGGACAATGTATGCTTTTTTTTTTTGGTGGCCGATGTGCCTATCTTTGTATACAACTGCAACTGTTTTTCTCTGAATGCTTTAGTCTTTATTTTCTCTTGATTGCTTCTGCATGGTTCTATACTTAGAATATTTGGCATGCCTTTCATACTTTGCCTCCTTTTTTGCAATCTTCACGGGGTTAAAGACCTCGGGTATAGTAACAACAAGCTTTACTTCGGCAAGATACTGACCTGCAAACTTTTCATGAATTTCAACAAGTATATACTATTCAATGCTATCTTTGCAAACATTTCTCAATTATAACAAGTGTTAAACAATGATCTACTTGTAAATTGCTACAAATTTCAACAAGTGTTTTAAACAATATACTTAGCTTTTATTTCAACCTGTAAATTGCTGCAAATTTCAACAGATGATCATATGTCGGCTTAACGTCATCTTGTAAATTGTTACAAATTTCAACAAGTGTTAAGCATCTTCTTTAGGTTTAACCAACCTGTAGATTACTATAAGGGTTTAAGCAATAACCTCGGCGTCACTTCAACTTGTAAATTGCTACAAATTTCAACAAGTGAAGAGAAACAGTAATATCGGCTTAATTTCAACTTGTAAATTGCTACAAATTTCAACAAGTGAAGATAAGGAATCAGCTTAACTTCAACTTGTAAATTGCTATAAATTTCAACAAGTGAAGATAAGGAATCAGCTTAACTTCAACTTGTAAATTGCTACAAATTTCAACAAGTGAAGATAAGGAATCATCTCGGCTTAACTTCAACTTATAAATTGCTACAAATTTTAACAAGTAAAGATAAGGAATCATCTCAGCTTAACTTCAACTTGTAAATTGCTACAAATTTCAACAAGTGAAGATAAGGAATCATCTCGGCTTAACTCCAACTTTGTAAATTGCTACAAATTTCAACAAGTGAATTAAGTGTCTTTGTCTTCTCTCTGCCCCCAATGTGAACCTGAGTTCTATTTGGGTTCTCATTATTCATATCTCCAAAAACACCAATATGTGACTTTATCAATCATATGTGTTTTAAAGAAAAGGGAAAAGATTTTATTGATGACATCGGCCAAAAATAATGAACATCTAATGATAGAAGAATTTCAAATTACAAGTGCTCCAAGGTCTTGGCAGTGCTTTGCCTTCGTTATCTTCGAGCCGATAAGCTCCATTGCCTAACACCGAAGTAATTCTGTAGGGTCCTTCCCAGTTTGGGCCAAGCTTGCCCTCCCTGGGATCCTTCTTGTTGCCGATGAATTTTCTCAGCACTAGGTCACCGACTTGAAATTCTCTTGGATTGACCTTCTTGTTGTAAGCTCTGGCAAGCTGTTGCTGGTATACTGCGAGCTGAATTGCAGCTTTCTCTCTTCGTTCTTCTATGAGGTCCAGATCTCGGGCTAGAAGTATATCATTGGTGCCATTCTCTACTCCCTGGATTCTGATCCCTGGGATGCCGATCTCCGATGGGATGACTGCTTCTGTGCCATAAGCCATAGCAAAGGGGGATTCCCCTGTTGATCTTCTCGGCGTAGTTCGATATGCCCAAAGTACGTTGGGCAATTCGTCTACCCACTTTCCTTTTGCTGCCTGCAGCCTCTTCTTTATTCTATCCAAAATTACTTTGTTGGATGCTTTTGCTTGCCCATTACTTTGGGAAAAACTTGGTGTTGAAAAGTAATTCTTGATCTTGAATTTCGCACAAAAGTTCTTGATGAGTTTGCTGTCAAACTGTGTTTCGTTGTCGGCAACTATTGCTCTTGGAATCCCAAATCTGGTGATGATGTTTCTCCATATAAAGTTCTTGACGTCCACATCTCGGATTTTGGCAAGAGGTTCTGCCTCTATCCACTTCGTAAAGTAATCTGTTGCTACCAGCAAGTATTTTCTCTGCCCAGTTGCCTGGGGAAGTTGCCCAACAAGATCCATGCCCCATTGGGCAAACGGCTAAGGGCTGGATACTGGGTTCAGGTCAGCAGCTAGCTGATGTATCAAAGGTGCAAACCTTTGGCATTGTTCACACTTCTTCATGTAGGCTTCAGCATCCTTTTGCATGTAGGGCCACCAATACCCCTGGGTAATGGCCCTGTGGGCTAGTGATCTACCCCCAGTGTGGCTTCCACAAATCCCTTCATGAATCTCGTACAGAAAATCTTCAACCTGCAAAGGGTGTACGCACCTTAAAAGGGGTCCAGTGAAGGACCTTATGTAGAGATGTCCCTCTGCTGTCAGACTGAATCTGGCCGACTTTAATCTGATCTTATGTGCTTCCTTATGGTCTTCTGGCAGCTTTCCCTCTTTTAGGAATGCAACAATTGCATCCATCCAGCTTGGTCCCAAGTCCACACACATCGCCTCTTGTTCTGTGATCGGCTGTTCTATGCTTGGGCCCGATATGTAGTCGATCATAATTGTCCTTGTTTTTCCAGTCTGTATTGAACTTGCCAGGTTAGCCAACACGTCGGCGTGGGTGTTGTCATCTCGGCTAACTTGGAGTAGTCGGCAGTTCTGAAATAGGGCTGCCAATCTGATGACTTCTTTTGCATATGCCGACATCGTTTCGTCTCTGGCTGCAAATTCTCCTGTTGATTGGTTAACAATAAGCTGTGAATCACAAAAAACTATTACCTCATCTGCTTCTGCTGCTGCTGCCAGTTTTAGCCCTGCAATCAATGCTTCGTATTCCGCTTCATTATTTGAGGCCTTGAACCCCAAACGGATGGACTGTTCTATTATCTCTCCATCTGGAGATATAAGCAGTACTCCTGCCCCCGCTCCTTGTTGGTTCGAACTTTCATCGACAAACAGTCTGAATGAGTCGCCGATGTAGATGCTGCAGGGTCTGAGTTTTTCCTTCTTTTGTTCTTTTGCTTTTGGCTGGGATTCTCCTTGTTTGCTTGGACATCGTTCATCTTGGCTCAATGGAGCCCGATGTTTGATGGATCCTGGCGTGAATTCGGCCACGAAGTCGGCCAAAACTTGTCCCTTAATTGCTGTTCTCGGCTTGAACTCCAGGTCATACTGGCCCAAGGCACTGCCCATCTTGCTATTCTCCCAGTCAAATCTCCTTGTTGTAACAAGGACTTCAGTGGGTGCTCTGTTAGCACTATAATCTTATGTGCTTGAAAGTAATGGTTCAGCTTCTTTGAAACCATTACTACGGCCAACATTAGTTTCTCTAGTGGTAGGTACCTTGTTTCTGCATCGGCCAAGGTTTTGCTCACGTAATAAACAGCCTTTTGCTCCCCTGTTTCCTCACGGATTAGCACTGCACTGACTGCGTGTTCTGACACTGCCAAGTACAAAAACAGCTTTTCCCCAGGCTCAGGTGTTGAGAGGACTGGAGCCGTGGTCAGGTATTTCTTCAGGTCGGTCAAAGCGGCCTCGCATTCTTCTGTCCACAGGAAGTCTGTGGCTTTTTTCACCAGGTTGAAGAAGGGTCTGCACTTATCTGAGCTTCTGCTGATGAACCTGTTTAGGGCTGCGGCCCTACCAGTAAGCATCTGAACTTGTTTTGCCGACGTCGGGCTCTTCAGCTCTAGGATGGCCTTGATTTGATCTGGGTTGGCCTTAATACCCTTTCTTATTACCAGGTACCCCAAAAACTTACCTGATCCAACTCCAAATGCGCACTTCGATGCATTGAGTCGGAGCCGATATGTTTTGAGTATATCAAATACCTCCTTTAGGTCGGCAAGATGACCCTTAGATTCCTTGGTCTTCACGACCATGTCATCTATGTAGACTTCTACCGTTTTACCAATCAGGTGTTTGAACATCTTGGTTACCAGCCTTTGGTAAGTTGCACCTACGTTTTTCAGCCCAAAAGGTATTACCTTGTAACAGTACAGGCCTTTTGGGGTGATAAACGCTGTCTTCTCTTCGTCTGAGGGGTACATGGCTATCTGGTGGTACCCCTTATAAGCATCCAGGAAGCTCATCCTCCCATGTCTAGATGTCGCATCCACCAACTAGTCAATCTTGGGCAGAGGAAAGCTATCTTTGGGACAAGCTTTGTTCAGGCTTGTAAAATCTACACAGACCCTCCATTTACCATTCTTCTTTTTTACCACTACAGTGTTGGATAGCCATGTCGGGTAGTGAACTTCTCGGATGGCCCTGGCCTCCAGAAATCTGTCTACTTCTTCTTCTACTGCTTCGACGTGCATTAACGTTGGTCTTCTGGCTTGTTGTATCACAGGTTTTGCCGACCTATCGACATTTAGTCTGTGGCAAGTGACCTCGGGTTCAATGCCAGGCATTTCATAAGGTGTCCAGGCGAACACCTCTATGTTTGTTCTCAAAAAATCTTCTAGTTCTCTTTCCTTTTCTTCGGCTAAGCTTGAGTCGAGAAAAAAGAAACGTTCTTCGTCGCCCTCCTGGACGAGGATTTTCTTTAGCGCCCCATCGCTCTTCTCGGCTGGTTCCTTGCCGACGTCTTCTAGGACCTCTACGTCCTCATCTTCAATTTATGCCTTCTTTGGCTCCCGTACGCTGCAGGTAGACTTCATTGCTGCCATGGAGCAATTCTTTGCCTGCAGTTGATCTCCTTTGACTTCTTCAATTCCATGCTCTGTTGGGAACCGCAGTAGTTGATGCAGCGTTAAGGGAACTGCCCCCATTGCATGCAACCACGGCCTTCCCAAGATGATGTTGTATGGCGAGGGTGTGTCAATTACCAGAAACTCTGTCTTGATTTTCTTCATGCCGGCTTGAACTTCCAAGCTTGTTGCGCCCAGTGGCCATGTCGGTGTTCCATTGAAGCCGACCATTGGGCCGTTGGATTGCTCCAAGTCATCAGGGTGAAGGCCCAGCTCCTTGTAACATCTGAAATACATGATGTCGCAGGAGCTACCTTGATCGATCAGGATGCGCTTCACTTGGCACTCCCCAACCTGGAGGGATACTACCAAGGCATCGTTATGTGGATGTTGGACCATCTTTAGGTCGGCTTCAGTAAAGGCTATCATCGGTCTTTGGCACTCTTTTGGCCGATGTCTCTTTTTCCCGACTTGGTAGACATGCTGTAAATGCCTTACCCTCTGGGTCTCTCTTCTGACTTCGTTCTCGTTGACCCTTGAGTGGATCACATTAACCACCCGTGGTCTTCCTGCCTGTGGTTGCTGTTCTGGAGGTGGCGGAGCTGCTGGTGCTTGAGGCAATCTTGCCTATTCTTTCCTTGTCCTGGCTTCATCGACCAGGTCCCTCAGAAGACCTTGCCTTACTAAGTCTTCTAAGTGTGCTTTTAAGGCTCTGTAACCCTGAGTTGGGTGCCCTTCTTCATTGTGGTAAGCACAACGCTTACCAACGTTTCTTCCCATAAACTCCCCTGGTGCTCTTGCTGGCGCCCTGAAATAAGGTTGGTTTCGAATTTGATCCAGGACTTTATGGATAGGGATTCGGAACACCGTCGTCACCGCCTGTTTACCCCTCAATTCCGTCTCTTGTTTGGTCGGCCCGTTGTTACCTCGGCCTCGCTTCGGCGAGCCGTTTCCCTTCTCCTGCTTCATCTCTTTGTTTCCTGACGTATCTTCCTCGGCTCTAGCGTACTTCTCTATTCTTGCCATGAGTTCTTCTATGCTTTTCGGCAATGTTTTTGCCAGAGACTTCCGTAGTGGGCAGTCATCTTTCAGGCCGTTCTTGAAAGACACGACTGCCACCTCTTGGTTGCATTCGGGTATTCGATTGAATACCTCGTAGTATCTCTTCGTGTAGGCCTTAAGGCCTTCATCCTTGGTAATCCGTAAAGCCATCAAAGCGTCAACCCTTAGGGGCTGCAGCTTGTTCGTCACAAACCTGGCCACAAACATCTCGGCCAGGCCTTCCCACGTCTTTACGCTTCCCTTCGGTGGTTATGGTACCAGTCGGATGCAATCTCCCCAAAGGATGAGGGGAATACTTTGCAGAGCAACGGCTTGTTCCCACTATATAATTCCATTGAATTCAGGTATAGTCCAACATGAAAATTGGGATCTGACTTACCATCATAAATTTGGAACCTCGGCATACTGAATCTTTTTGGTGCTTCAAATTTGTCCAGTTCCACCGAGAATGGCGTCCTCGGCTTAACTGGTGAAGTTACCTCGGCTTCAGCATTTTGTTGCTTCCTCTTAAGGTAATCTCTCAAGTCTTCTTTGCTCCTCCCTGGGGCTCGGCTATCTTTGGACTTCAATCTTTTTGGCGCACTACTTTCGGCCTCGTGGTGGGCCCGTTTCGATCTTTCTCCATGGGTTGTGTCAAAGCAGAGTGCTTGCCTTCGACCATGCCGATGTTCTTTGGGCTCTAGATCCTTCGTGTGATGCGTCCTTCGGGACTCTTCTTGCCTCGGCTCCTCTCTTCCGACTTCCTTGGAAGGTCGGTGAGGGGTGCCTTCCGCTCCTGGCGTGCTGAGGGGCTTCGGGGATTGTTTTCCTTCCTTCCTTCTGGGTATTAATTGCTGGCATCGGCATATCTTGCAGCGGGTATGGTGGCTGCATAACATTGTTCTGCATCATGAAGTTGACGACCGACTTTAGGTCTGCCAGCTTGTTTGCCAATTCTTTTACTTCTTCATCCCTCCGTAGGCACCTGTCCCTCCATACCTGGAGGTTATCTTCATTGTAGTACTTGCTGTGGTCTGTCCTCTTTGAAGAGTCGCCCTCCTGGCCGACGTCCTTACCTCCGTGACCCCGGTCATGCGTTTTTGCATTATGCTCGTCTCCTGTAACTTCGACGTCAATCGGTCTCCCACTTCCAGCGAGAGCGCTGTCTCCAACCTTTTTTTGTTGTACGTTACTGGCCATCTATTCTTCTACTTTCCCACAGACGGCGCCAAATTGTGTGAGTGATTTTCTGACCACACTGCCCGTTTAGTAATCAGCTGGAGAGCACCGGCAGAATAGATGGCTTCAGCTAACCTGTAACAGAAAGAAAAGGCTCCGGCGGTGGTTCTTCCACCTGGGGGCACTCCAACGATCAAGTCAGTATATCTCTCAAAGATAATCAAGTGCTAAACTCACTGCTCAAAACATAATTTTCATACCTTAGACCCACGGGGGTGCCTCTCTTTTATAGTTTACTCCATTCTAGTCCCACTAGAAGCTGGACTTCTATGGACTCCAATTCAGTGCTTACTTTGGATTCGTCAAGAGATAAAGATGAACTTCCTAAGAGCTTTATCCTTATCTTAGCAAAGTTCCCTCTTTACTCTAGGACTCTTGTCCTTTATCTGTTTATCTCGGATTCTGACATATTCGGAGATAACCTCGGCCACTCCGAGATTACCTCGGCATAATAACCAGGACACGTGGCACCTCGGCTGACACGTCGGCGTCACCATGCCACGTGTTGGTACTCAGAAAATATATCCCCACAGAAAGGTATATCCTTGGCTTGGCATTTCGTTATGGAAAGGTGTATCCTTGGCTTGGCATTTTGTTATGGAAAGATGTATCCTTGGCTTACCGTGCTTAAGGCAGGTAGAGCGGAACTTGTTTATCATTAATGTCTCAGTATATCTGTGTATATTATGGGTTATGATGGTTATGGTTCTGGAAGGCCGAGTTGCCTCATTTGTTGAGTAGATAGTTGTTGGTTTCTTGTTGTTTTCCCTTTGTACTAAATGTATATATGTAAAGACATGAATGTGTTGGAAATGGACGTAAGTATTGTATTGAGATTGTGAATAATGTGGAGGACATCGGATACTTGTGAACACGTTTCAGAAAGGCAAAATCAGGTGTACGTCCGGAAAGTGTGAGAAAATGTAACGGGCTGTGTGAGATTGTTTTAAGGAACTTGTTATTGTCATATGAGTTTTGAAAAAAGTAACATGAAGAAAGAAAAGTAAAATGCTTATTGTAGACGTCCCCGAACGTCCCGGGAGGGAATCCCGTTTTGTTCGTTTGGGGCTGACTACAGATCAGGACTCAAAATGTCACGGTCCTGTATCTAATCTCGCAGAGTGCAATGCAAGATCGATGAATCATCAAAGAGTCCAAATCTAGCAAATCGTTTTTGAAAACAGATTTTTTTGAAAGAAGTGTCAAACATGGACCGCTTTGCCAGATACAGAGTCGCCACCTAAATATTTTATTTTAGGAAATTTAGGAAACCCTGACTCGTTTTCCTAAGGCCACGTGTTCGTCATCACCAAAGTTGCCTCGGCTCGGGAACTTGGGTACGATTGGGAAAGGTCACTTCGTGAGCACCCCCGCTCGCCCGATCAAAGATCAGCCTCTACTAACTATGATATCGATTTTTGAAAACATTATGTGCTCTTATTCCGGTTATTAGCCTAGATTTACTACGTGATGCACACAGTATACAAGTATAGACTGGGTCGTCTAAGTTGGAACAAAACATCTCATGTCTGTTTTTGAAAGTAGTTTGCTACTCGCAAGTAGGCTAAAATGCAGATTTTTGCCACCCTCAGGTGGGCTTAGAGAAAAGATGATTTTGCCACTCTCAAATGGGCTTAAAACTCGCATTCAATGAATTGTTCCAATTTAGATAACCCAACCTTCACCCACAGGCATTCAGGTAGTTATATCACATAAGCAATTAGCGTCATGGTAAGCATGCTATCATGGCAACACTCACACTCATGCAAGGATGCTAATGCATAAACACTTACCGAGTACTCTGAGCCAAAGAAAGAAGCTAATTAGAAATCATGCATGAATTCTAACTATGCTGAGAATGCCTAATGCAACACATGCAAAAATGCAATTATAATAGGCTCGGCTATTCTAAAATGACATATGAAATGCTACAGTTAACAAGAATTCAACTCGAAATTGAAATACAATGCAGTTAGTATGATGCGCCGAGCCGGTGCATGCAATATAGATGAATGATGCAAACATGCAAACACAAGTATGCTAATTGAAACATGCCCTAATCTAACCATCATAAGCTGGTAAATAAAATGGAGAAAGACATGGGGTTGGAAGACATACATCACACACACGCACACTTATTACAACATTGCCCTCCTCGGAGGGTTCGAATAAATAATACAGTCAGAATAAATAACAGCTACAGCTACTTATTACACAACATTAACTAATTAACAAACTAGCTAAGTAAGCATGTAAACTACATGAATGTGACTGCCTCGGCCCTGTTTTGGGTGACGATGAATACATGCATGCTCGAGTCGCCTCGTCGGGAAATTCCATTGCGATGCCTCGTCTCGCCTTTGTTTGCAACTGATTTTAGAAATTTGCACAAGGCTCCAAGAGGCTGAAACTCCACCCTGGGAAGGCTGCTGACCAGATATTGGCTTGGGAGACACCTGCCAACCACCCTTTGTGATGGGAACCAAAAAAGATGGTCGGCCTGCCAGAAAACCTGGTCGACCGACCACTTTCTGCCCCTGGACTCTGGTTTTTCTACAACAAAGGCAAGAGAGAGAGAAGGCAATGTATTTTCAACATATGTGTGCAAGATCACTCTCCCCATCCTTGTACAAGCTCAAGGGGATGTAATCCTCGATCCTCGTACCACCAATTACGCATCTCGATGCATGATGGCCGAGGAGTCGAATTGCACGACTCAATATGAAATGAATGCACATATAAACAAGTAAAGCCAACAACTCTATCATGGACAGTCAAGAGTGTCGGCGATCGAGAATCGAGGCACGTTTCGTCACTTGGAGTACGAAACGTCCCTCGTTTCCTGTGTTTGGACGAAACCCTACTCCAAACACAATGCAACAAATAAGGATGGCATGACATGCACAAATGCAACTAGCATGCAATCCTAATGCAATGCGACCTAATCATGCAAACATGCAAGGATGAGATACAAACATGCTACTAGCATACACAATGCTATGAACCATATGACATACATAATGCGACTAACAACCTAGCATACGCAATGCAAGGAAATGAGATGGCATACACAATGCCTAAAACAAAATAACATGCACAACACATCGTAACATGGCATACACAATGCACGATGGACTTATACCAAAATGGAGAGGCCTCAGCCGCGCCCAAATCAGTGGCCATATGATGGAAATGAGACAACCGAAATACATGCAAACATACACGGATGCAAAGAACCGCTCCTAAGGCACAACATGCAACTCTAACTAAGCATGGCAAAGGATAAAGTATGGCATGCAAACACACATTTTCCAGCTCTGAAACATAATGTACAATGGTCCCGAATTATGCAAATATGTCACACAATGCATGTTAGATGGTCCGAATACCGAAACTAGTGAAGTGCGTTACACTATAGGTACACAAAGCAATGCACGAATGGCAAAACCAACCCCAAATAGACCCTAGACAGGTCTGAAACAGTGGGAAAATGGCCCAAAATGATGGTTCAAAGTGCATGGAAATGAAGCTCATTCAATGGTCCGAAAACAAGGCATTCATGCACAACTCTCAAGCACACTTAAGAAGGAGAAAACATGAGGATATGGCATTCATATAGGCTATGAAATATGATGCAAAATGACCCCAAAGCATAAAAACACCTCAGTATATGTATGCAATAGACCTCAAATCTCAAAGCTAGGCAAGTGTATTGAACTACAAGCATGCAAAAAAAGCATCATTCGACCATGAGACCCAAAAACAAAGCTGAGGCAGTTCAAAATATGCACAAGATCAGTTTAAGACATGGCAAAAAAGTGCTAAAATCAAGGGTCAACAAAGCATGCAAAGAAAGTTAGTGAACCATGAGTTGTACTACAACTATGTGAAACATATGAGAGATCACCAAACCAGCCAAAAATAGAAGTATTCCATGCCAAAATATGCCCAAAAACCTACTGAAACTCAGTCAATGCATGCAAGAACGATAGGCTCCTTTGGAAGGCCATGCAAGGGGTCATTCTACACATGCATGATGGATACGCAAAATGGAAAAACCACCTCTGGGAAGAGGTTATAAGGGTCCTAAAACCCACCAAAAAAGGCCTGAAATGAAGTTAGGAAGCATGCAAGTAAAAGCTCCTTTGAAAGGCCTTGAATAGGATTGCTCTACACATGTATAATTGACATTCAAAATGGCCAAAAGGGCTCTAGACAGAGCATATGCAAACCTTAAAACTCACCAAATAGGGCCTGAAATATGGCTTTGAAACAAGCAAGTAGGAGCCCCTTTGGAAGGCCAACAAAGCCAGTAAACAAATCAAGGGGCGAGAGGGTCACCTCTCTCTGATTTTAAGACTCAAAAACACATGTTAGCCACTGAAAATCCACTGGATTTCAGTGGCTAAAAGGCCAAACCAAGGCCAACACAAAATGCTCTAATGCATAGCCCTAAACATGAGGAAATGAAGCATGCAAGGGGGAAGATGACCCCAAACAGAAAAATGACCTTGAACAAACTTGAAGAGAAGCTCAAAAAAAGACTTTTTTCAGTTCATGTCGAAGTCCAAAAATGCTTTTAAATAGAGCTAAACTATGGAGCAAAACAATGTCAAAATGGGGGAAATAGAGACTTACCCTTGTAGCACAGCAATGCAGCAAGCTCTGGACTAAGAAAGTGAGCCCTCAACCTCTGAAAAATAGCTCCAAGGTACTTAGGATGGTGGTGGAGGTGTTGTGCTATGAGTGATAGTGTAATGGGGCAAGAACAATGGAGGTTTTGGAGGCAAAAGAGAGAGATATAGAGAGAGAAGTGTATAAGCTTGAGGCCAAAAATTCTCAACCCTTGCAAGTGGAGAGGAGGGTTTCTTATATAGAAGAGGAGGTCCAAGGCTTCTCTTGGAAGCTTGGAGCAAAGGGGCCAAGCTTCTAAGAGAAGCTAAACAAAAGAATCAAACTTCTTGAGAAAGCTAAACCAAAGGGGTCAAGCTTCCTCAAGAAGCTCAATAAAAGGTCAAGCTTCTCCTAGAAGCTAAGAGAAAAGGGCCAAGCTTCCTTGAGAAGCCAAACAAAAGGGGCAAACCCGGAGCAAATGCTTTCCAGGTGGCACAGCTGAATTGCATTCAGAGAGACAAAAAAAGAGATGGCTGGCTGACCAGTTCAAGTGGTCGGCCGACCACTTGCCTTGGTCGGCCGACCAGGGATCAAAAGGTTCAGGCTGAAAAGGTGGTCGGCCATCCCATATTGGTGACCTCCGAGATGAATGCAACACAGTGGTGGTATGGGAGACCAGAAAATGTGGCTCAAGAGCGAGGAAAACCAGCTTTCAAAGAAGGTTCAAAAGGGTCAATCACTTAAGGGGGTCAGCCAACCCATATTGGTGGCCTCCCAGGTGAATACAACACAATGGTGATATGGGAGACCAGAAATTATGGCCCAAAAGTGAGGGAGACCAGTTTCCCGTCAAGAAAACTGGCTGGAGGAGAGAGAAAAGTGGTCTCCAAGGAGAAAGCTGGTTTCCAAGGGGAAAAGGTGGTCTCCCACCCTTGTACCACCTTCCTAACAATGAAAATAGGGTCCATGCCAAAAATGAACCCACACCGATGCAAAACGAGGGTTCGGGGGTCAAAACGCGCAGCCGGGTACCCTGAAATTGACTAATAAGCATCGAAAGTGGCGTGCGACCACGAAGGTGGTCTCCCGGGCGACAGTGTCCCTCTAAGGAGAGGAAACAAGGTGTGTGCCAAAAAACCGGAGCAAATGGAGGTAGTTAAGCGGTCCCGAACCGTGGCACACGGCCGACGGCTCCGAAAACCGGAAACTGATCGCCAAACGGGAAAAAATGGCCTACGACCACGAAACGTAGCCTACAGCCACTAAGAGATGATCTACGAGACCTCTCCCTCCCTTCAAGAAGAGAAAACAGAGAAAGCAAGACTTGGTTTGCAAACCGAGGCAAGGCATGAAAAAGGTTTCGAAGCCCGGAGGCAAGGCTCTCAGTCGAGACTCCGAATCCTCAGAACGAGCACAACATGAGTCTTCACCGAGCGCTCAATCGATGACGTCTGAGTCTTAAGGTCGGTCAAAAATGGGGTGTTTACACTTATGTTGAACGAAATAAATGATTTTGAGAAAAGTTCCTATATAAGTATATTTTTGTATAAACCGTCACTATATGTGTATGATATGATTTAAAGCATTCATGGTCATAGTTATCTGTATGTTGTTATTGTTTAAGATCATGTTGGGATCCCTACTGGACTTTATGTTCATCCCACATTGCTAATCCTTTTTCAGGTGAACGTCGAAAAGGATTTCAAGATCGAGGATCTTCCTTATGTGTTGGCCACGGGGCCTTTTATTTGTAGGCGGAATGCCATTGATGTAAAAGGGTTAAACCCTTTCTTTTAATTTAGAAGATGTAAGCCTATGGGCAATTTATTTATTTTTTTATCTCATGTTGCATTCATTTCATATTCGAATGAGAGAACCTTTAATAAAAGTATTCATTATTGTATTAGATTTTCGCACATGATCTCTGAAATTGTATTATAATAAGGGATTTGGTAATGGTGGCCGTTGGCATAAAAAGTGGAGCGTGACATCAACCCTATTTGATTGTATTTGATGTTTTTATTTTTATTTTTCTCTATCTATATTATTTGTTTGATAAATAATTTATGAAAATTAATTTTATAATCTATAGATAAAAATAAAAATTAAATAATTAATTTAAAAAAAAGTTAATTTTATAACTTATAGATAATTAGAATTTCTTTCCATAAATAAACATATAAAAATTGATAAATAACTTATAAAAATTAACAGCAATGCTACAGACCCCCACTGGGGATGACCCCCAGTGACCCCCCAGTGCCACGTGTCGGCCTGGGGTTGGCTGAAAACTCAAAAAAAAAAAAAAAAAAAAAAACTGTTTTTTTTTTGGACCAATGGGAGGTGACCCCCAGTACCCCCACTGGGGGTCCAAAGCTTTATTGAAAAATTAATTTCATGACCTATCAATAAAAATAAAAATTAAATAATTAATTTAAAAAAACCCCAAAATAACTCCTTTTTTCTCCTCCTTCATTTTGTACTTTAATTAATTTCATTATAGATTAATATATAAAAATTTTAAAAAAATTTATGAAAATTTATTTCATGACCTATAGACAAAGATAAAAATTAAAAAATTATTTTTAAAAATTAATTTCACGACTTATAGATAAATAAACATATAAAAATTGATAAATAATTTATACAAAATTAATTTCGTGATTTACAGATAAAGATAAAGATTAAATAGTTGATTTACAAAAAATTAAAATAATAAAATTTAGATAAAGATATAATTTGTTAATCTATATGTCTATCAAAAACATATATATATATATATATATTTAAATCTTTATTTTGATTTACTCATATTTTTTTCTTTCTTTATTTTGAATTTTTTTATCTTATGAAATGCCTTTATATATAACTTCTTATCTTTTCTTAAATTCTTAACCTTCTCTTGATAATTTTTATAGCGATCCCGGTTTTCCCCTATTATTTATTGTATTCCAAACTCGAGTTCCATAGTTGGTTGTTGTTGCCTATATCTTATTTATGTCCTTAAATTCTTTGTATTTGAGTTTTGAGATGTGTTGGGTGAGTTTGGAACAGGTTGGTTGTGAGTTGGAATAAATGGTTACTGCCCAGGATTTTGCCTCTTCACTCGAGCGAGCCTTGGGTATTTGCTTCTTCGCTCGAGCGAAGGTTCTTGCACTAGAGCGAGGATGGAGGATCCTCAGGTCTCTTTTTCAGACGTAGCTTTTGCTTGAGCGAGCTTGGTCTGGTGTGTCTCTTCGCTCGAGCGAGAACTCTTGCGCTTGAGTGTACGTCTGCTTTTCTTTTGGACCTGAGGATTGGCAATCTTCGCTTGACTGACGCTTCTTGCGCTTGAGCGAGCGAGCCCTATGTTTTGAGTTTCTTCGCTCGAGCGAGCACCTTTGCGCTCGAGCGTGCTTCTGGATTGCAGACCTGAAGCTTCGCATTGTTCGCTCGAGCGACGCTTCTTGCGCTCGAGCGAGGTTCTTTTGTGTCTGGTCGCTCGAGCGACCACTCCTTCGCTCGAGCGATCCTTGAGTATATCAGTTCGCTGCAGCGAGATGTTTCTCACTTGTTCATCATCTTCTTTCCCTCAAACCCTAATTCTGGCTCTCTCTCTCTCTCTCTCTGTATTCTCTCTTTCTCTACAAATACACCTAGCTCTAGAGGTTTTCTAACCTAGTCTCTTTGTAAGAAAGTTAGAGCTTTGCGTGGGCTTCGTTTTGATCCAAAAAAATCTTGGATTTGGAACATCTTGGGTTTTCATCTTCATCTCCTTCAACTTCTCCATTTGAGGTAGGGATAATCTACTCATTTCTATGAGCTTTAACCTAAATGATAGTCATTTTGTATAAATGGTGAGATTTTGAAATTTTTGAAAGTTAAGGTTTGAAATTGGAAATATTTGAAAGAGGGGTTTTCCATTATTGAGTTTTATATGTATGTGAGACTTGAAAATTAGGGTTGATTGTGGAATATGAGTGAGGTTTGGTCTTTTGGGCAATATTTGAGAATATGGGAAAAATGCCCTAATCGGATTTAAATAATTAATTTGTATAATTAATTTGGTAAATTATGGAAATATGAAATTGAGTTGAGAATTATGAAATGGGGAAAATATGAGACTGAATGGTGTAGTTGGATTGATTAATCACTCACCTATGAGAAGTTGATAAATTATCTGTTTGATAGATTTATATATCTGTTTAGAAATAACAGTTTTGGGCTATCGGTGGAGAATAGTCTTGATTGTTGTAGACACTTCATGATGATTAGGGAAAATTGAAACTAATCAATTGGATTATTTCATTGAATATGACGGTGGAATTAACGCATTGAATATGTGAATTGTTAGGTCATTGTATATGACAATATGTTTAAATACATTGTATATGTATATTGTGTGGGAGGAGATAGAGGATGTACTCCACTTGTTTGGGAGGAGATAGGGGATGGACTCCATTGATAACTAAGTTGGCCTGAGTGTCCTAGGTGAAAGTCCTGAAATCTTATCTATTTATGGGTGCCGGTTCCCTCGGATGTGGTTTCGTAAAATGGCAAGAATATTGAAGTGTTGAATGATGTTTTTGTTGAAGTGTTGATGTTTGAGTTGTAATCTCATTTCACACTATTGAATTGTGTTAATGAATTGATTGGATAAATAATGGAAGTGAAATGGAATATAAATGTCAATGTTGGTTGATCATGGAAAGGGTACAAGATAGTTTTGAATTGTTAAACATTTATCAAATGCTAATGTTTTAGTTAATTCTCATATTATGTTTAGCATATCTCTACTGGGTTTTGGCTCACCCTATCTGGGACACCATTTTTAGGTACATGTGATATGCCGCCTCCAAGGTCTTAGCTTGGAAGGTTTTGGGAGTTGAAGACTCTTTTTTGGTTATTTTTATTTTGATGATATATGTAAATTTAAGCCAAGGGCTTAATATGTAAAGAGTTAGAACTCTCTTTTGTTGTAACCAAGTGTTGACTTGGAAAGTTGTGAGCCCATAGGGCATTTACTTTTGTTGTCAACATGTAATACTTTTTGTAACAAGAACTCTGATGAATGAATATAGTTTATTCTCCCATATCTATGGTTATTATGAATGATTGAATTATGCATTATTTGAGGGCGTTATAATTTTTTTGTTGGTATATAATGATTAAAGTTATCATTTGTTATATTTCTTGAAGTACAATTCAAATAATTCTTCATTATTTTTTTTATAAATAAAATTGATTAAAACTATTTTCTTATATAATTTGTATAATTTTACGAAGTTCTTATTTTGATTAATTTTCTTTAAATGCTATGGGAACTATACAAGTATTATTCAAACTATGGAGAGAATGATCATGGAAAAAGATTTATACTTTGATATGATATGCGTGTATCATTGATAGAGGAGGTCAAAGATAGAGAGTTGCTAATATGATCAATTAATGATTTGTTTGAGAAATTCTTTTTATGAGTAAGGTAACAAACTTAGATTAAAAAATTTCAAAAACTACATATAAATCATAATTAAAAATTAAGATTTATTCATAATTTGGTACCACAATAATATACACCACTGATTTAAAAGCGTAAGTAAATTTATGATACATTTTCTGAGTTTATAGAACTTCTATCTTTTAATGTTCTGTTTTTGTTTTTGTTTTTGTTTTTTTTTGTTTTTGTTTTTGCATAACACTATAGTTTGATACAAGTTATTTATGTTATGGGCGAATTACACTAATAGTCCTTGGAGTTTAGGGCTTGTGTTATTTTAGTCCATGACTTTTCAATTGTGATATATTTGACAATAAATTTTGAAATTTGTTCCAAATATGGACAATTAAAGATATTTCCTTGGCAAACGGTCCATTTCAAGGGGCAAAATCGTCATACAACTTATTTCATGTTGGTTAAGTTGTGTGTTGTTTGAAATGTAATGACATTTTTTTTAATGAATAATGTTGGAACTTTCTTAGTTATAAAGTTTTATTTAGTTTGGTTTTCAGAGTCTATTTTTAGAAAAACTTTCGATAAACTAAAAATTAAATTGATAAAAAAAAAAATTTAAAACACATCATTTTTATATAATTTTATTTTTTGAGACGGTAGAAATAATTTCTTTAAATTAAATTTTTTATATTTATTTTCGTTAAATTAGTTTTTATTTTTTCAAAAGTCAAACACGTGACAACTTTATTGTTATTATTAAATCGATTCATTAAATCAAAAAATCCAAAACTAAAAACATTTCATATATTAAATATATCGATTACACATTAAAAACGTAATAACCATCGATTATATGATAACCATCTAAAAATATTTGTTAACAACAAATACAACTATCTATTAAATGATAACCACAAAAAAAATATCAACAAAAATAATCATCCATTACATGATCATCATCCAAACATATACTAAACATTAATTGGTAAAAAAAAAAATTAAAAATATAAAAGATTTATCATTCTTATATAATTTTATCTTTGATAGGTAGAAATAATTTTTAAAAATTCCAAAAGTATTTTTTTGACATTTATTTTTAAGTGGTGCTATTAGCATCCCATCTATTATTTTGGATCCTCCATTTTTTTGCGCTCACACTTATAAATTTTGAAACTTTAAAATTTCTTTTCTCCCCCAAATAATACCAAAATTATTATTGTGAAAACATTTCACCCATTCAATTGAATGCACACCCCCTACACCCCAAAAAAACCTCTCTTCTAAAAACCCTAACAAAACCCACGAGAAGAAGAAGAAAAGCCAAGTGTGATTACTGTCTCTACTCTCTCTCTCTCCCGGCTTGTCATTTTCTTCGGTGATTAATGTTTGGTTACGGGTACTCGAACAAATAATAAATGTTCGGTTACCGATTCTCGAACAAATAAACAATGTACGGGCCTGTGTTTCCGAATTTCAGTCATATGTTCGAGAGTTTAGTCCCAAAAAAATGACAAACAGATTTTATTATTTTTGTCATTTTTTTTAAGAAACTTACCCTTACAAGGCCAATCTTCTTTGAGCTAAGAACACTATCAAAGCTATGAACTTCCTCTGAACTTTTATTGATGTACTCCTCTCGTCTCATGAAGTTGTGGTTGCCGAAAAAACTTCCACTCATTATCTATAGCGATCCCGGTCTTTTCCCATTTGGTTGTTGTATTCGGACTTAGGTTCTGTGGAGCTTGTTATTGTATATATCTTGTTGTCATCCTTTAATTCCTTGTTTTTGAGTTATAGGATGTGTTGGCAGGTTTG
Source organism: Camellia sinensis (assembly GCF_055761805.1). Taxonomy (NCBI): domain Eukaryota; kingdom Viridiplantae; phylum Streptophyta; class Magnoliopsida; order Ericales; family Theaceae; genus Camellia; species Camellia sinensis. The sequence goes on from NC_138962.1 coordinate 180,730,051, forward strand.
TTGCAGGTTGGTTGTATTTAGAAACCAAAAGTTGATGCCCAGATTTTGGCCTTCACGCTTGAGCGGGGCTTTTGACGCTCGAGCGGGCCCTTTGTTTTTGCTTCTTCGCTCGAGCAGGCGTTTTGACGCTTGAGCGTGATTTGTCGTCTCCTAGTATTTTTCTCTACAGGTCATCGGGCGCTCGAGCGGGAGCTTTGACGCTCAAGCGTGCCCTTTTATTTTCGTTCCTCCGCTCGATCGGGGAGTTTGACGCTCGAGCGGGGACCCTGGTCTGCAGAACTTCTGCAAGTGTGCAATCGACGCTCGAGCGGCGGTTTTCACGCTCGAGCGTGAGTCTGTGTCTGACGCTCGAGCGGGGCGACTTTTATATCAGTTCGAAAAGTGACTTTTTAGATCACTTTTTGATTTCCTTTCTCTCTCCTACTTTTTCAAAACCTCCATTGGAGAGCTTCTCTCTCTAAGACCTCACATTCTCTCTAAGAAATCATCTAGCCCTAGTGATCTCCCACCTTTGGGCCTTTGTAAAAAGTGTTGATCTTGGTGTGGTCTACATTTTGATCCGAAAATTTCTTGGTTTGGAGCACTTCGAGATTTCTCCATCTTCACCATTGGGTTTCATCTCTTGAGGTAGGGATTCCTACTCATTCTTATGAGCTTTAACCTAGATGTTGAGCTTTGCATAAATGGTTTAATTTGGAAGGTTAGGGTTTGAGATGTGTTGTATAAGAAAGAGGGGTTTTGTTCTTTTGATTCAAACATATGTGTTTTGGGTCTAAAAAGGGGGTTATTAATTGTTGTTGACAATGCTTGGACCTTTGGGTCAATATTGAGGAAAACGAAGAAAATGCCATGTTTGGGTATAATTGGATCATTAGTGTAATTAATGACATTTATTATGGAAATATGAAATTGAGTTGGAAATAATGCAATTGGCTCATTATGAGGTAGAATGGTGGAGTTGGATTTATTAATCACTCACCTTGGAAATTGTTGATAATTTATCTATTGGATGTAATTATTGTCTGTTTAGAAATAATTGCTTTGGGCTATCGGTGGATGATAGTCTTGATTGTTGTAGACAATGCATGATGATTAGGTGAACTAAAACTAATCAATTGAATGTGTCATCGGATATGACAATTGGTAGAATACATCAAGTTTATGTATTGATTGATTATGTATATGATATGTGTTTGTATACATTGTGTTGTATGGGAGGAGATAGGGGATGTACTCCACGGTTTAAGGGAAGATAGGGGATGGACTCCTAAACCGGATCTTATTTGGGAGGAGATAGGGGATGGACTCTATTGATACAGCAAAAATGTGTATCTATTGAAGCGTTGATACAGCAAATCTGTGTATCATTTGTGAAGTATGGAAATGTTTTTATGTGTTATTAATACAACAATTATGTGTATCTATTGAGGCTTATGGAAGTGTTTTGATATGAGTTGTTATCTCATTGAATTGTTGAAATGGATGAATTATTGATATGAGATGTAATCTCATTTAAAGTGCATGGCCAGGTTCTGAGCCAGGATTATGAATTGAGAAATTGGATAAGAAATGGAAAATGAAATGAAATATGGACACTTTTGTCATGTAATTGAAATGGGTTATGAATTGATTTATGTGAGTTAAACATTTATCAATGCTAATGTTTTAGTTATTGCTCATATTATGTTTAGCATATCTCTACTGGGCATTGGCTCACCCTATATGGGACATCATTTTCAGGTGCAGGTAGCATGCCACCTCCAAGGACGTGACTTGGGAGGCTTAGTGGCTGGGACATATTTTTGTGCTTACATTCTTGTATTACATGTATATCAAGCCAAGGGCTTATTTTGTGTTTTGAGTTAGTACTCTCCTTTTTCTAACCAAGTGTTGGCTTGGAAAGTTGTAAGCCCGCATGGCATTTACTTTTGTTGTCAACATATAATACATTTTGTAATGAATACTCTGATGAAATGTAATTATGCTTTATTCTCTTATGTCTAAGCATGTCAAGAAAGTATGATTTATGGGTTTGTTTTGAGGGCGTTACATTATCATTGCCGGAGAAGTGTAGGTAATCATCAAATGGTTGTTACCGTTATCGTCGAAATATTGTCGCCAAAGGGTTTTCAAGGTTTTGAAGGTGGGTAAGTTTTCAAGGTGAGATTTAGGAAAGATGGATGGGTGGTGATGGAGTGGGTGCTTTCATAAACCCTAATTCATGATATAGTGGTGTGTGGGTTTAATTATGAGATGGGGTGTTCCAAAATTAATGATGTCCTTTTTAGTAATTTTATTTGAGGTTATTATTGTAATAAAAAAAAACTAAAAATTGAGGGGTTCAAAATAACTCATAGGGTGCTAATAGCAGCACTCTTATTTTTATCAACCTAGTTTATATTTTAACCAATTGACAACTTTGCCCTTAAAATGGACCAACGATATCTTTAATTGTCCTTATTTGAAATGAGTTTAAGATCAAATGTATCATTCTTATATAATTTTATCTTTGGTGGGTAGAAATAATTTTTAAAAATTCAAAAAAAAAATTTTGACATTTATTTTTATCAAACTAGTTTATATTTTAACAAATTGACGACTTTGCCCTTGAAATGGAACAATGATGTATTCAACTATTCTTATTTGGAATGAGATTCAAAATTCAAATGTATCATAATTGAAAAGTCAGGACCAAAATGACATAAGCCCAAAACTAAATGGACCGTTAGTGTAACTCGCCCTTATGTTATCAAGCAATTGTGATAGTATTATTTCTAACAATCTTTATAATTAATAATTTTTTATGCATATCAAATTTTATTGTGAAATTTTATGAGTTAATTATTGTTAACATCTACCCAAATGGACTAATATCATGACTTGCCGCTATTAAGACATAATTCAATATTAAGATGATTTATTTATCACACAAAATGTATACAGTCTATTTTTTTGTACATTGTACGAATTACTGCTAGTATATAGGTATAGATGTGTAAAGTAGGAAAAGACATATGCGAAGAAAATGACATAATAGAGTTATACGTTGTGAGTTATAACTAAATACAATAAAAATCATAATTAAATATTATATGACATATAATTAAGTATTTCAAAACAATGTCATAATTAAAAAAAATTATAATTAAAAAACAAAATGACATAATTAAGAGTGTATACAGTAAAAAGGTGTGTATTATGGAGTTCTCCATGTAAAGTATATGCTTATGTTGTTCCACTTGGGTGTGCACTCTGGATCTACTGATCTAGGTCTAATACAAAATTAGTGATTTTGGTAATTATTTTTGAAAAATAAATAAATAACACAATGTCAATCAAGCATAAGAAATTTGGGGAAATTGTAATTTTTTTTATAAAAAAAAAAATTAAATTAGTGGTAAATTTTATTTATTTTAAATAATTAAAGTTATAATTTTTTTTATGAATTTGTAAATATTTGTGAAGACAACACTGATACGCAAAACAATCTATTTATTAGAAGAATTATTCATTTATGGTGTTGCATCAATTTCAGTAATGATCATCATTACTTAGAAGAAAACCTGCATAATTCCCAAAATTTTATTCCACTGCCAGAATAAATTGCTTTACTAAGATATCCAAGACAAACACAGAAAAACAGAAAAGAAAAGGTAGAGTGACAGTAGTGCGTATGAAAGAAATCTCAAATGACATTTGGGCTTTAATAAGCTGAACAAATAATTGGATTCTTATTTCATACAAAAATATTGGCAATGTCTATCAATCTCTGTGATCTCATTCAAATAACAGATTGAACTTCTAATGAACACTGGCAACATGAAAATAGCCGTCACTTGAATACAGAAATGAAGCCTGTGAAGGGAATTACAGATTCAAACAGATATTTCTGCTACCCATCATTCTTATATCTATAAATTACAAATGGCAAATAATTGAAGGCAACAAAGTAGAAATAACCACAGGGGCCATTAAACCTGCTTGCTTAGGAAGAGAGCTGTACACTGCTTTCCAGTATCCTCAGGGTTGGTAACTGGGAATAAAACAAGAAAAAAGTTCACATTACCATGATTATAAAATTAAAATGGCGAAAGAGAAGCATTGACATTGATATCCATTTAAAAAGCATTTGGGTACTCAATGAAAATGAAACTGTTCCATCTCAACTTGCAATATTTAATCCATTTTGTTTTCCATAGCATTTAAAACAAGTACAGCCTGTTTTATGTACAAAATCATTCGGAACGTTATAAGAAAATATCGTCAATTTTATTTCTTTTGTTGATGGATCCATGTTCTTTGGAAATTATCCAACTTTAACAAATGAAATAGATGCATGTGGATGTTGTTGAAAACAAAATGAATCGACTTGATTGAAGATTTAAGATTTCTTTGCAAATGGCACCATATTAACAATGCATTTGGTTCTCTAGATGCTATGGCAATAGAGAACTCCATGGTGTATTTAACTGCAAAAATAAGCTGAAATATAGAGCAGACTTGTGTGCCCCATGGTTCACTCTGATTCATATATCTCATGGTCATTTCCTCCCTATTCAAGGAGCATCCAAGCCCTTCGGTTAGTCCCAACAGTGTACCAAAAACTAGTCAGCAAAATAAAAAATGAACTAATACAACACAACACAAGACATCACTATAGGGAATCGAACTTTCAATAACAAGTTGTGTCACATGGAAAATACCAAAAAAGGAAGGGAATAACCAAACTGAAGAGAGAAGATAAATTGTTACCTTGTAAGGTCTGTCTCCAAAGAAGTAGATTTCATGAAAATCATCCACATATCACAAGCAACAAGTCTTGTCCCAACCTTGAGGGAAAACCTGTTAAATCATGCAAGCATTACGCCTAAACATAAATTCAACTACAATGACTTATTAACATTTATTTTATCAGCTTAATAATCATCAAAGCATAAACAAGGAATAACATTCACTCACATCAAAACTTATTTGTCCCCTAATGGAAAAGGTGAGGTTAAGGTGAGCAAATTTCTCACAGAGCACAAACACCATCTTAGGGCGTATGTTCAAAACCATAATATAATTTCAGTAGAGTAATTTTCAAGAGCTCCAACATCAACTGTGTTTCTTATAGAGACCCAGGTTTTGAACTTAATCTTAATCACAATTTAAGATATTGTACCTTGTCATACTTTTCAAACTCGTCCCATTCTTCCTGGCTTCAATTTCGGCCAATTGGTGATACATGGAGCATCCTGCTTCGGAACTCTATAAATGTTCCTCTAAAGAAGAAGTTGAATAAGAATGGACTCAGAAGCTTAACATATATGGATAATTGCAACTTGTGCTTGCACTTCACAAACCTCTTTATTGGAATATCCAAGTCGGCAATGTAATGCAGCATAAAATTAATAAATTCCTGCAAATCATTTAAAAATGTCATATCCATAAACTAATAATGTACTATAAATGTTTTATACCTATATAGACCAAGCCTACCATCCAATGGCCACAACATAGTTTTTTATACCTAAACTAACTTTGACAACAACCAAAAAAAAATCAAAAAATTTATTAATAACTTGGAAAAAAATAATGTTTCTGACAAACATGTTGATCTGTAATCTTACTGAAGGATAAAGATAGGGGCATATTTAATCGTTTCTACCCTTGATAGTGTAATAAATATATAATCCTAACTTTTCTAATTTTATGGTCCCTTTGGCTTCTTGAAAATTACCTTTTTTTTTTCTTTTTTTTTTTTGGTGATAGGGAAGTTAAAGAAATTCGAACTTGGGTCTTGTCTAAGCTGTTAGAGTGTTTTTTGCAACTTACTAATTAATAACAATTCAATTTGCTTAGTGAGTTACTGTGCCTACTCAGGATGTAAGAAATAGCAGGAGAAAGGTCTGACCTTAAGTTTTTCTTCTCCAAGATATGATCTCAAGCTTTGCAGAATTACGAATCCAGGAAGAATTTAAAAAAAAAAAAAAAAGTAAGCGAAAGAACAAAAAATGAAAAAGATAAAAAAGTGGACCCTAAGTGTATACATATGGCTGAAGGCAACTACAACCTTCTGCAAAACATATTAAAATTATAGTCCATTGCTTAGAAACTTTAAGTTATTCAAGGAGATGAATTGGCAGATTTAATTTAAACAATATTGGATACCTAGGTCCTAATGAGCTTCCCATCCTTGTAGGCCACAAGACCATTTTCTGCAAATTCATAGTCATAGTCATTTATAGCTGCACATATAGCGAACAAGGAGTAAAAAGTCAAGCAGTCAGCCACAATATTACTTCTAAAGAACTTATGACAGATAGAATATAGAATGTAGGAACTTCTATCACTGTATAACAAAAAACCCAAAAATAAAAAATAAAATAAAATTTTGGGTACAAAATTAATAATGTGCTAAAATGAAACAAGAAAAATAGGAGAAGGAAATTGGCACCTTTCGGGGAGCGGTAAGAGTGCCATCAACATCAAACAAAGCAATTAATCCAGGATTCCTTACTGTCATTTCAGTATACAAAATTTTCTGCCATTAAAACAACAAGCTCGAAAAGCGTCAATTCAAATATTTACAATTAAAAAATAAAAAGAAAATTAAGGCAAATTATGCTTCTAAGAGAAATAGAGACAGTGAGAGAGTACGCATTACTCTCATCTCATGAAGTTCCATAAATTCTGTGAGTCAACTCAGTTAAAGTCGAAACACCCATTTGTTTCTGAGGAAAATCATACAAAAAAAAATCTTTCCCGAGAAAAAAATTACTTCTATAGATTTCAAGTTGAGAACTCTCGGATTGAATTGCAATTCCAAATTGACATAAGGAAATACAACTAGATAAAATACAAACAATGAAGAACCAATGAAAAAGTGCGATTTCCCTAGGGAAAATTGGGTGAAGAGCCAAATTAAGATGACTTACGATAGAGGGTGCGGATTATAGACTTTGTTTGATGGGTTGGCTTTTTTTGATTTTTGATTTTATTTTAGTTGGGGTTAAAAGTTCATTTGGATTTGGTTTTTTGGTTTTTTTTTTTTAAATTCTTGAAAGAAAAAATGATTATGATTATGATTTAAATGTGATATTTTATTTTATTAATTTTTAATCTATTTTATCTTCTCATAATTAAATTAGCTAACTATTTAAAAAAAAAGGGAGTCAGAATTCTCCATGTAAATGCTTACGCTGTTCCACTTGAGTGTGACATTGTGGATCTATTGACCTAGGTCTAATACAAAATTAGTGATTTTGGTAACTATTTTTAAATAAATAAATAACACATCAATGTATGAATCAAGAAAAAGAAATTTGGGAAAATTGTAATTTTTTTATTAAAAAAATAAATTAATGGTAAATTTTATTTATTTTAAATAATTAAAGTTATAATTTTTTTTATGAATTTGTAAATATTTGTGAAGACAATACTAGTATCACATTTTTTTTGTTTTGTTTTTATTTTTATCTTTAGTAATTTTTGTTTTTTAAAAATTTATGTCAAAGTTTTTTACTTTTTCAATTGTCTAGTGTAGAATAATTTTAAAAATTGAAAAAATCCGAAAAAATAAAAGAAGAAGTCAACTATTTTTTACTTTTTTGTAATGCTCTATCCCTTAATTTTCCCCCACCCTCCCCCAATGCCATGGCGAATTGTCACGACCCAAACCTGCCCCTATAGGTTTAGCATCGTAACCGGCCAGTAATCCGTGATTACCAAAAGTCTGCTTAACAGTAATGACAATAGTACAGAGTAAGGGGCTGGCGGAAGCCAATTAGTAATAAAAAGATGTCCAATGAGCTGTGAAAATTTGAATGGAAAAAAAGACTTTTACGGACATAATCACATTCAAGCCATATGCATATACACATACATATATTCACATAGCATACAGGTTAGGGGCCTGATACCTTTACCATAACTGTACAATCAAGTCATAAACATTCGATGCATAACAAAGACAAAATGGTGAATCTAAAACACCCCCAAAACAGCCTTTGCTTGAGCAGACTCGGAACCTCGAAGTGAGGCACAACGGTTGGCTGGACAAAACATGAGCTTAACTCGACGCTTCTAGCTTTGGTCCGGTGCCTAGCCACCTATATACATATATAAACTGTGAGCTAAAGCCCAGTGAATAACAAATGTGTAAAGGGGTTAAGAATGATGTCCTTACAGTGTTTAAAACAATAGATTAGCACTAAAACATTTTCAATCAATATCATTTGTCAATTAATCATTCAATTCGATCAAGTCGATCCATCATATTCATAAATCATACGTGGTACATCCAATAGCAACAATACACTAGGTCTAAAAAGACCGAACAATCAATTGATGGCCATCATATAATAACAATAGTTCCAAGATTTGGAACTAACAGAGATCTCTGTAACAATAACGATATCATTAACAATAACAATCACAATACGCTATGGATGCCATGAATACAATTCAAAATAGGATCATCATTCAATCAATAAAAAGTATCATTTCAGAAAGCAATATGATTTATCAATCTGAAAATAAATACGATTGAACATATCTTTACAACATTGTTACTCACAGATTACTGGGCTATGGGCAGGCTAGACAGCGTCCCTGGGTGCCAACCTACATAGTTGCAGAATGAACACACACACTAAGTTACACACTTGGGATTAATAACTTAGCCCCTAACTTGATTTGGTGTGGTTCTATATCAATATCCTCAATTAAGATGCCTTAAACATGGCCTAGGAATGCCTAGGATGGAATAGGATGCGAAAATGTACTTTAGAACACTTTTCAAAATTTGCTGAAAACATGGGTCTCGCTCGAGCGTGGACTCCTTCACTCGAGCAAGCTTACCAAATGAGAGAGGTCGCTCGAACGTAGACTCCTTCGCTCAAGTGTTTTGCAAAAATGTGAAAAGTACTGGTTACTAAAATTCTCCGCTCGATGCTCGCTCGAGCGTGAGACACAGCTCTTCGCTCGAGCGTAGGTCTCGTCACTCGAGCGTGCGTCTGCACACGCAAAAACCTGAGAGCTTGCAATTTATGCTCGAGCCAGCATTCCGTCAGTCGAGCGAGAGTCTGACAACAAAGGTGGTCGCTCGAGCGTGGAATCTCTCGCTCGAGTGATGAAGCCCAATTATGGATTTTCCAGATCTGCTTCCAAAGCTCAAACCATGAATCCAACATGCCAAAACTCATCCTTTTGGGCCAATTTTCTGGAAATTACTTAGAAACTCATAATACCTCATGATTTAAAGACTATTTCATAAAATCAAGGCCCCAAAGTATGCCAATTGAACCAAATTTCAATTAAAACTTTATGAACATACAAGAACATGACATGTATGAGTCCTCATGAACTCTAAACTTCCAAAGCTTAATCAAATGAAGGTTGGACTAAAAAACATGATGAATTTCTAAAGTGCAACAATAATATGGACATGCATGTGGAAATTCTCATGAAAATGATCTCAAAATTCAATGATATGGACATGCATGCATAAATTCACTTGTCTTCCTTAAATTCTAGCTCAATTAACCCATGAATTCACCTATTTCATATATATACAAGTTCTAGATGGCTCAATAACAAGATTAATAGGTTGAGCTCTTACCTAGGCTTCTCAATCAAACTTCACCTAAGCCAAATCCTTGAACAATGTAGACAAGTCTTCAAAATTTCCTTCAATTCTTCTAAATTCAAGCAAAAACTCTTGTTGAATTCAATTTTCCCCTATTCTCCCTCTCTCTCACAGTTTGGGTCTTGAGGATGGAAAATGGTGTTAACAAAAACAAAGAAATCAAACAAATGGCCTTGCAAAGGCCCACTAGTGGCAATTGTGTAATAAACTCAAGCTAATGTAATTTAACATTATTTATTCTAATTTAATCATTCCAAATTGAATTTTAATTAAACCTACCATAAAATCATATAAATTCTAATTAGCATATAACACAAAACAATTTTTGAATCGGTCGCCGATAAGGCTTTCATTTCGCAATTTGAAATCAAAACATGAACAAATCATTCTGTAACAAACAACTAGAAATACAATTAAAACAACACACTCATGTAGTCAATTTAGGATTTCATCTTAATCAATTACTTATCATGCTTAATCACAAATTAACGCTAATCAGTGGTGAGGGTTATCACACGAATAATACTAACTAATCAACTTTGTTTAAACTCTTATCTCTCATTTCAAAATTGTTTGACACATCATTAGACTTATCAATGTATTAACCAATACCAAACTACACCCTCTATCCAGACTTATCAATGTATTTATCCCAAAACAATTCAATATGTTATTGTTTCACAAAACAATTTATTTCTCAGTGCAATAGTTTTCAAATTTCAATTCGATTCATAACAACCAAATGAAATCGAATGTCAATACAACATGTATCAATGCATTATAATATGTTTCCATTTTCAATTTTCACCACACAATCTACCATTGTGATAAAAATCTCCATACTTCTTCTCAAGATAATTTCACAAATAAATCTACCGAGAGATAAATAATAATACCACATTACATGTTTTCTCCACATGTTAATCTCTATTTTTCCACTTGGTCATTTCAAGACCAACAAAAAATAAGCTATACAACTAGCTTCAATATTAACCATTTCTCATTCTTCCATGGAATTTCCTCTTCATACACAATTATAGAAACTTCTCAATCTTAATTCATTATAATACTTGACAAGCATAGATTTCACTTACCATTTTCCCAAAAAAATTCCCAATCTCTAGGGTTTTCACAAAACTAGGTTTTTTTTCCTCATTTTTGAAAGGACTTTTCCAAGACAACATTCATTCTTAACAATATAGTTCATACCCTCAAGAGTTTTTTTTAAAAACATTGAGAAAATCCATTTTTAAAATCATCAAGAACTCATGAGCCAAAAATCAAGTTTCATTACTACAAGAAGAAGTTCCAAAATCAACATAAATTTGCAAAAAAATATATATAACTTTAAGGGAATCCCTACCTCAAGCTTTGGAGAAAAAGAGAGAAGAAAACCCCAAATTTGACGGTGTTGAAATCCGATCTCCACCGCACAAAACGTAGCCCTCGAGGAGTTCTCCAACTTTAATGAAGGAACTAGGGTCAAAACTCTAATGGATTTGGAGAAATCAAAGCATTAATTTGATTTGGTGAGAGTAATGTAGAGAAAATGAGGAGAAATGTGTTTTAGAGAGAGATAGAGACGCGAGAAAAGTGAGGTGGGTGCTCAGCCCAAGAAAAGAAAAAGAGAAAATTTTAGGACACAACGCATTCCTGCACATGCGGCACCATTTCCGTACGTGCGGCACGTACCTTCCACACGTGTGTCACTCTCCCTCGTACGTGTGGCTCACTTTCCGCACTTGCCATTCACTCATGCATTTAAAGGAGTGTTGAACCATCAATGACCTCACCTCACCGCACATGCGACGTCGCCTCTCGCACATGCGGCCTCATTTTCACACGTGTGGTCCTGCCTCCACCCAAAAATTGCACTAGCTGAACCCGAGACACCCCTGATCCAATTTCATACTTTCCGAAGCAAGCATAACTCAACTCCGGAATGAAATAAAGATGAGGATCTGAGGGAAGTTTCAAGAACGGTGAACTCAAACGTTCGGCAAGACCTCAGACTAAATCTTGACACTCCTAACACGAGAAAGATAATCACAATTAAAGCAAAACGAGATGGGTTATATGCCTAGGAATCATATAGGATAGCAGACAACACCCAATAGTGGGCTACCAAATAACAACACTAGCAAAGACTTGTTACCTCAAACCATAGGCCTCCTATCTTTACTCAGACAATTTTTGATTTGCCTCATGTGGAAAAGAAAATCATGAATTGTGAAGTAAGTTCCTTAAATACTACTTAGAACCAAAGTGCAATCTTAACTTTTATTAGATCAAATAAACCTACCACATTTGGGTTAATAGCCTTGAAAATGCACTCATTTCGATGTTCTCATAGAGACCACAACATAGTAATAGGTAATGCATTTCACTTCATTCTCTCATTATTGATGAGACTTTCCCTTGCCCAGTGGTTAAGGAGTTCCTCCACTGAGTTTGGTAATGCATGTAACGCCCTAAAAAATAATACATAAAACCCAACATTCATTGACATGCATAAACATAATAGAATAAAGCATATTTCCATTTATCAGAGTGTTCATTACAAAAGTATTACATGTTGACAACAAAAGTAAATGCCCTACGGGCTTACAACTTTCCAAGTCAACACTTGGTTACAAAAGAAGAGAGTACTAACTCAAATACACATCAAGCCCGTGGCTTGAATTTACATGTAATACCAAAAGAGAACAACAAAAAGAACTATCAGTCCCAAGCCTCCCAAGCTACGTCCTTGGAGGTGGCATATCACCTAAACCTGAAAATGATGTCCTATATAGGGTGAGCCAATGCCCAGTAGAGATATACTAAACCAAGTATGAGAAATGACTAAAACAATAGCATTTGATAGATGGTTAACACTTATGAACCAACTTATAACACAATCCAGTTCCATGACAATTAGTCCATGTTTCATTCCACTTTCCTTTACTTATGTAATTTCGTTTCATAAACATGGCTCAGAACCTGGCCAAACAATTCGATGAGACTATAACTCATTTTAAAGCATTTCCATACTTCACAATTCACATGAGATGACAACTCATATTAAAACACTTCCATACTTCAATAAGTACACATATTTGCTGTACTAATGGAGTCCATCCCCTATCTCCTCCCAAACAGGTTTGAGAGTCCATCCCCTATCTCCTCTCAAACTATGGAGTACATCCCCTATCTCCTCCCACACAACACAATGTATATAAACATTTATCATATGCATGATCAATCAATACACATATTCGATGTATTATTCCAACCGTCATATTCAATGACATATTCAACCGATTAGTTTTAATTCACCTAATCATCATGCAGTGTCTACAATAATCAAGACTATCCTCCACCGATAGCCCAAAGTAGTTATTTCTAAACAGAAAATAAATGCATTAAATAGATATAATATCAACATTTACATAGGTGAGCGATTTATTAATCCAGCTACACCATTCAATCCCATAATTTCCCAATTTCATTATCCTCAACTCAATTTCATGTTTCTCCAAATTAATTATACAAACTAATTTATTAAAATAATTAGGGCATTTCCCCTTTTTCTCAAATATTGATCCTAAGACCAATTTCCACCAATTTAGCTCTCAAGCCCACATTCCCAAGGCTTTAAATACACATGGAGCTTTAAAACACAAAACCCCTCTTTTATAAATTACAAACCAAACCCTAGCTTTTCCTAAAGTAACCCAACAACACCAACTAATCAAAATGACCAAAATTTATGTCAAAATTCATAAGATGGAGTAGGGTATCCCTACCTCGAAACGGAGAGACCAAATGAAGAAGATGAAGAAAACCCAAAGTGCTCCAAATCCACAAACTTTCAGATTAAAAGAAAGCCCTCGTGAAGCTCTACCTTTCTTCCAAAGGGACTAGGGTAGAAACACACTAGAAGTAGATGAAACCCTAGAGAGAAGGTGTATAGAGAGAGGAGCAGCTGGCCTAGGGTTTGAATGAAAGAAGATGGTGAAAAAGTGAAGTGTAACCCGTAGCTGCCAACTGATATATTCGAGGCTCGCTTAAGCGAAGGAGTGGTCGCTTAAGCGACTAGACACAAAGAAACCTCACTCGAGCGTAAAAAGCCTCGCTCGAGCCAACAATTCGAAGCTTCAAGTCTGCAACCAGAAGCACGCTCGAGCGACAGAATGCTTGCTCGAGCGAAGAAACCCAAAACATACAGCTCGCTCGAGCTAAGAAATGCAACTCTCAGGTCTAGAACCAGACGCAGACGCAGGCTTGAGTGCAAGACTTCTCGCTCGAACCACCAGACACATCACCCAACTCTCGCTCGAGCGAAGGAACCCTGGCTCGAGTGAAGGATCTAAAACACAGAGCTCGCTCGAGCAACAAAAGTCTCGCTCGAGCGAAGGAACAAAATTCTAGACAGCAACTATTGGTTTAAACTCATAACCAACCTGTAATGAACCTGCCCAACACATCCTAAAACTCAAACATATGGAATTAAAGGATGACAACAAGATATATACCACAATCAACACCACGGAACCTAAGTCCGGAATACTGTACATAAAGGGGAAAAACCGGGATCGTTATAACCTCCCCCTCTTAAAGAATTTCGTTCCCGAAATTAGATATGAGTTTTCAAAAACATGATTTTCCAACTCTCAACAACAATATAGTTCAATATTCAACATTTTGACCTGTTACCAGTCATCTCATCTCTATTCAAGAGGCATTTCACAATATAATTTTCAACATGTATTCTTTTGAATTTCAACAAGTTTCAATATCATAATCTACCATTCCATAACATAATCAATGTTAATGATATAATTGCATTTCTATAACACACTTAAAATACACAATGTTAAAATAAACTTCCATTCTCAAGGCATAATTCACAATACCTCCATAAACCGAAACATATACAATGTTTTACAACTTAAGACATATTCAATGCTCTTAAAGTTTATCAATACAGCAAAATATATAACATATGCTCAAACATCCACAAATAGGTCCGGATATTTCTTTCGGACCTCCAATTCATGTTCCCAAGTGGCTTCCTCAGCCCCGTGATGTTTCCACAAAACTTTTACCAAGGAGATGGTCTTGCCTCGCAAGACTTGATCCCGCCTATCTAAGACCCGTACTGGTCTCTCCTCATACGAGGCATCCTCATCTACCTCTAGGTCGGTCCAATCCAACACATGCGACGGATCCGGCTCGTACTTCCGAAGCATACTAACATGAAACACGTCATGCACTCTAGACAACTGCGGCGGCAAAGCCAAACGGTAGGCAACCTCGCCAATCCTCTCAAGGATCTCGAAAGGGCCAATAAATCGAGGGGACAACTTCCCACTCTTACCAAACCTCATCAATCCCCGCCTAGGTGATATTTTCAAGAAAACATGATCACCCACCCCAAATACCAATGGCCTTCTCCTACGATCGGCATAACACTTTTGGGCGACTCTGGGCTGTAACAAGCCTCCTACGGATAAGTTCAACTTTCTCCATCGTTTTCTGAACCAACTCCGGGCCCAACAAAGGTGCATTACCCATCTCGGCCCAACAAACTGGAGACCTACACAGCCGGCCATACAAGGCCTCAAACGGTGCCATACCGATACTCGATTGAAAACTGTTGTTGTAGGCAAACTCTACCAAGGGCAAGTGCCTCTCCCACGACCCACTAAAGTCAAGAATACAACCTCGAAGCATATCCTCAAGGATCTGAATAGTACGCTCGGACTGCCTGTCAGTTTAAGGATGATAAGTCGTGCTAAAGGTCAATCTAGTGCCCAAGGCACTCTGCAAACTCTGCCATAACCTAGCAGTAAAACGGGGATCCCTATCTGAGACGATTGACACTAGGACCCTGTGCAATCTCAATATGTCCCGAATATGCAAGTCGGCAAGATGATCCACCGAATCTATCACGCGCATAGGGATAAAGTGCGCCGACTTAGTCAACCGGTCTACAACCACCCAAATAACATCACTACCTCGCCGAGTCCTTGGAAGACCTACAACGAAGTCCATAGTGACATGCTCCCACTTCCACTCGGCTATAGGCAAGGGTTGTAACAAACCCGTTGGCCTCTAATGCTCGGCCGTCACTTACTGACAAGTAAGGCACTTGGATACAAAAACTGCCACATCCCTCTTCATGCCCTGCCACCAAAACTAGCGACCCAAATCACGATACATCTTGGTGCCTCCCGGATGCACCGCAAGGCGTGAATGGTGAAACTCTTGGAGTACCTCCTCTCGGCAAGACTCCGGCACAAACAAACGGTCTCGGTATCTCACACTCAAGTCGGGATACACAGTCAAACCCTTCTCAACCTTCCCACTGGAGATCTTTTCCCTGAGGGATTCTACCTCTAGGTCACCTTTTTGTGCCTCTAACACTCGAGTCATAAGTGTAGGCTGTGCAACTACAGAAAACAAAGCTGCAGCCTCAACAGATTCGCCCAGAAGCAAATCAAACTCGCCAAGTGCACCCAACATCTCCCACTCCCGAATGGCTACACAAGCTACATCACTAATGGATTTTCTGCTAAGGGCATCGGCCACAACATTGGCCTTCCTTGGATGGTAATGTAACTCGAAGTCGTAATCCTCAATAAACTCTATCCACCTCCTCTGCCTCAAGTTCAAGTCTTTTTGTGTAAACAGATATTTCAGACTCTTATGATCTGAGAACACCTCGAATCTCTCACCATACAAGTAGTGCCTCTAAATCTTCAAGGCAAAAATCACAGTTGCTAACTCTAGGTCATGCGTAGGGTAATTTCTCTCGTGTATTTTCAACTGTTGCGAGCCATAGGCTACCACTTTCCCCTCTTGCATCAACACGCAACCCAAACCCTCTCGTGAGACATCACAACAAACCGCATAACCCGAACCTCTCTCCGGAATAATCAAAACCGGAGCGGTAGTAAGTCTAACCTTCAACTCTTGGAACGACTTTTCACAAGACTCACTCTATACAAATTTGACCCCTTTCCGTGTCAATCTAGTCAACGGCGAATCTAGCCTGGAGAAATCTCTCACAAACCGGCGGTAATACCCAACTAATCCCAGAAAACTGCGGATCTCAAAAACGCTCTTAGGCTGTGCCCAATCTTGCACTGCTTCAATCTTGGATATATCAACAGACACCCCTTCCCCAGAGACTACATGTCCTAAGAATTTGATCTCTCTTAGCCAGAACTCACACTTCCTAAACTTGGTATACAACCTATGGGCTCTAAGCAACTCAAGCATCACTCTTAAGTGTTCTTCGTGCTCGTCCTCAATAAGTGAATAAATCAGAATGTCGTTCACGAAAACGACCACAAAGCGATCTAAGAATTCTCGGAATATCCAGTTCATCAAATCCATAAACACTGCCGGTGCATTGGTGAGCCCAAAAGGCATCACCAGAAACTCATAATGGCCATACCGCGTACGGAATGTCGCCTTCGTAATATCCTCCTCCTTGACCTTCAACTGATGGTAACCCGATCTCAAGTCTATCTTAGAGAAACAACGGGACCTTTTCAACTGGTCAAACAAATCATCTATACGGGGCATAGGGTACTTGTTCTTAACCGTAGCCCGATTCAATTTCTGGTAGTCAATGCAAAGTCTCAAAGCCCCATCTTTCTTCTTGGCAAAGAGGGCCGGTGCTCCCTACGGCGAAGTACTAGGGCAGATAAAGCCCTTATCTAGCAATTCCTGGAGCTGAATCTTCAACTCAATCAACTCGACCGGGGCAAAATGATATGGTGCCATAGAAATCGGCGTCGTGCCGGGCACTAGATCAATAGAGAACTCAATCTCTCGATGAGGTGGTAAGCTAACAAGGTCCTCGGGAAAAACATCCGAATACTCACAAACCACTCTAGGCAATACAGTCTGGGTCTCATCACACTCACTACTCATAAAGCTAGCGAGAAGACCACCAAGCTCACTTTGCCCTCGTGGATCATACGTTGGTGGCAACACACTACCAAACCGATCCCCCAATAAATGGAAACAATCCCCGCTCAAGGTACATACAATCACCCTCTGGTGGTAGCAATCAATAACAGCCCAGTATGACGATAATCAGTCCATACCCAAAATCACATCAAAACCCGACATAGCCATAACTACAAAAGAAAATGGAAGCCGGCGGTCGGCGACCTCTATATCACAGCCCCAACACCCTTGTTTCAAAATCAATTCACTCCCAACAGGCGATACAATACATAAGAGATGCTAACTGCGCCAACTCCAACCCCAAAACAGATGCAAATGCAGCAGATATAAAGGAATGAGATGCACTCGTATCAATCAACACATTGGCAATCGAGTTGCAAAACAAAAAGGTACCTCTCACAACAGATGGAGCCAGTACAAGATCTTGTGCGGTAACAGCATACACACGCCCAGAAGGTCTCTGATCTACCTGCTCACCCCTAGGAGCAAAAGACTGCTGCACAGACTGAGACGATGACGCCTCCTGATTGGCCCTCGAGGCCTGAACAGACTGTGCTGGCTGAAAACTCTGCGTCTGCCTCGAACCAGACGCACCCGATGTGCCACTCAACTGCGGGCAGAACCTCTTCAGGTGCCTCGCTTGACCACACTGCTAACAAGAGAGCGGCTGGCCTCTGCCTTGACTCTGGCTCTGAGGTCGAGCCGAAGATGAAGCTGCTCTCTGACCTCCTCCCCTCTGTGGGCAAGCTGGAGACTTGTGGCCCAGCTGACCACACTTGTAACAAGTAACGTCTCCCTGATTGCCTCTCCCAGAACCTGAACTCGGCACTGGAAAGGTAGATCTCGCAAAACCACTCTGGGACTGCTGAGGGTTAGAACCCCTCTGCCTCCTACCGTCCCCCTGGCTATCCTGACTCCTCTTGGAGCCCCTCAACCTCTCCTCCTCCTCACGCATGATAATCTCCATATGGGTTACAGTATCCATAAGGCGCTCATACTCCCGAGTCATGGACCCCGCAACTCTCATCTTGAGCCCAGTCCTTAACTTCTTCTCAAATTCAAGACAACGGCGTTCCTCAGACGCCACTAACTCAGGAGCAAACCTCGATAAGCTCGTAAATGCAGCCTCAAACTCGGCCACGGATGAACTCAACTGCTTGAGCTGACAAAACTGATCCCTCAACTTCTCCCTAACAGCGGGAGACAAAAATTCTCCTGGAAGGCATTAATGAAAACCTCCCAAGTCCTTCCAATACGACCCCTCATGAACTTCCACTACTGACCCGCATCTCCCTTCAGCTGGAAAGACGCCAAGGTCACCTTCAATGCCCCATCTTCGATGCCAAGCATCTCAAACGTCTTCGTCATCTGTTCCAACCACTCATCAGCCTTAAGTGGCTTCTTAGGATCCCCCAGAAACTTGTCCGGGTTAGATCGAAAAAACTCTCTCTTCAAAAAAGAAGGCCCTGCCTTAGTCACATGGGCCTGGACTTGATTCTCAGCTCTGAGAATGTCTATGGATTCCTTCAATGCTCCTGCTATCTTGCGGGCTAAGGCACCTATGGCTGGCTGACCTACTGGCTCGACCACATTGGCCTGACCAACACCCTCCTGCTGCGCCAGAGTCTCATCCGGTATAGGCATCTCCTGCCTCCTAGGCCTACCTCGCCTACCTCCATGTCCTTGCCCTGACATCCTAATAAAGGTAACAAAGAACATTAGCACATTCACAAATGTGCCGAAGCTATAACACTCGCGTCCTAATGCAATGGACAACAGTAATTCATTCCACGTAAGCACATAATCACATAAGCACCTACGAATTTCATTTCCGGATAATGACAGTCCTGAGGCGTTGCTAGAGTTCCGGTTAGAAACAGCATTGATCAAGTGCTTTTCTAACAAGATTCCTAGAAACTACATCCCATACCCATATAGTCACATAAACATGTTATCACATAAGCACATAGCATTACATCTAAGTCTCTAACAAGCGAGACAAACCCATTGTGGTACTAACCACTTCCCGCGTACCCAAAGTATTCGAACCCGGTACGCTCTGATACCAAGTTGTAACGCCCTAAAAAATAATACATAAAACCCAACATTCATTGACATGCATAGACATAATAGAATAAAGCATATTTCCATTTATCAGAGTGTTCATTACAAAAGTATTACATGTTGACAACAAAAGTAAATGCCCTACGGGCTTACAACTTTCCAAGCCAACACTTGGTTACAAAAGAAGAGAGTACTAACTCAAATACACATCAAGCCCGTGGCTTGAATTTACATGTAATACCAAAAGAGAACAACAAAAAGAACTATCAGTCCCAAGCCTCCCAAGCTACGTCCTTGGAGGTGGCATATCACCTAAACCTGAAAATGATGTCCTATACAGGGTGAGCCAATGCCCAGTAGAGATATACTAAACCAAGTATGAGAAATGACTAAAACAATAGCATTTGATAGATGGTTAACACTTATGAACCAACTTATAACACAATCCAGTTCCATGACAATTAGTCCATGTTTCATTCCACTTTCCTTTACTTATGCAATTTCGTTTCATAAACATGGCTCAGAACGTGGCCAAACAATTCGATGAGACTATAACTCATTTTAAAGCATTTCCATACTTCACAATTCACATAAGATGACAACTCATATTAAAACACTTCCATACTTCAATAAGTACACATATTTGCTATACTAATGAAGTCCATCCCCTATCTCCTCCCAAACAGGTTTGAGAGTCCATCCCCTATCTCCTCTCAAACTGTGGAGTACATCCCCTATCTCCTCCCACACAACACAATGTATATAAACATTTATCATATGCATGATCAATCAATACACATATTCGATGTATTATTCCAACCGTCATATTCAATGACATATTCAACCGATTAGTTTTAATTCACCTAATCATCATGCAGTGTCTACAACAATCAAGACTATCCTCCACC
Organism: Camellia sinensis; assembly: GCF_055761805.1. Classification (NCBI taxonomy): domain Eukaryota; kingdom Viridiplantae; phylum Streptophyta; class Magnoliopsida; order Ericales; family Theaceae; genus Camellia; species Camellia sinensis. Next base: position 180,750,622 of record NC_138962.1, read on the forward strand.
GATAGCCCAAAGTAGTTATTTCTAAACAGAAAATAAATGCATTAAATAGATATAATATCAACATTTACATAGGTGAGCGATTTATTAATCCAGCTATACCATTCAATCCCATAATTTCCCAATTTCATTATCCTCAACTCAATTTCACGTTTCCCCAATTTAATTATACAAACTAATTTATTAAAATAATTAGGGCATTTCCCTTTTTTCTCAAATATTGATCCTAAGACCAATTTCCACCAATTTAGCTCTCAAGCCCACATTCCCAAGGCTTTAAATACACATGGAGCTTTAAAACACAAAACCCCTCTTTTATAAATTACAAACCAAACCCTAGCTTTTTCCAAAGTAACCCAACAACACCAACTAATCAAAATGACCAACATTTATGTCAAAATTCATAAGATGGAGTAGGGTATCCCTACCTCGAAATGGAGAGACCAAATAGAGAAGATGAAGAAAACCCAAAGTGCTCCAAATCCACAAATTTTCAGATTAAAAGAAAGCCCTCGCGAAGCTCTACCTTTCTTCCAAATGGACTAGGGTAGAAGCACACTAGAAGTAGATGAAACCCTAGAGAGAAGGTGTATAGAGAGAGAAGGAGCAGTTGACCTAGGGTTTGAATGAAAGAAGATGGTGAAAAAGTGAAGTGTAACTCGTAGCTGCCAACTAATATATTCGAGGCTCGCTCTAGCGAAGGAGTGGTCGCTCGAGCGTCTAGACACAAAGAAACCTCGCTCGAGCATAGAAAGCCTCGCTCGAGCCAACAATTCAAAGCTTCAGGTCTACAACCAGAAGCATGCTCGAGCGACAGAATGCTCGCTCGAGCGAAGAAACCCAAAACATACAGCTCGCTCGCTCGAGCCAAGAAATGCAACTCTTAGGTCCAGAACCAGACGCAGACGCAGGCTCGAGTGCCAGAATTCTCGTTCGAACCACCAGACACATCTCCCAACTCTCGTTCGAGCGAAGGAACCCTGGCTCGAGCGAAGGATCTAAAACACAGAGCTCGCTCGAGCGACAAAAGTCTCGCTCGAGCGAAGGAACAAAATTCTGGACAGCAACTATTGGTTTAAACTCATAACCAACCTATAACGAACCTGCCTAACACATCCTAAAACTCAAACATATGAAATTAAAGGATGACAACAAGATATATATCACAATCAATACCACGGAACCTAAGTCCGGAATACTATACATAAAGGGGAAAACCTATGATCGCTATAATGCACCTTGCACATCCCACCACTTTAACATCTCTGACCAAAACCTTCGGGAAAAAAAAAAAAAAAAAACTCACTCTGACTAAACTCCTTAAGCAACTGGGCAATACATTAACACACTACAAAAAAATTAACTATTTACGACATCATATTTACGGCATGCATTAAATGCATGTTGTAGTTAGTACATTTTATGTCATTTTTTTTTGCAAGTCGTTAATGCTTTGTCAATAACAATATACATACCATGTAAGTCGTTAATTCATATATTTATGGCATATAAAAGTATGCCATAAAAAATGTATGTTTTTACGACTTACAAAAATATGTTGCGAAATATTTGCACTTAAGACGACATACATTTCATGTTGTAAAATATTATAACTTTACACGACATGCTAATGAATGTCGTGAAAACTTCTACAAAAAAAAAAAAAAAAAATCAATCGGATTTTTTTATGACATGTAAAAGTATGCCGTAAAAAATGTATATTTTCACGGCATACAAAAATATGTTATAAATATTTGCACTTAAGACAATATACATTTTATGTCATAAAATATTAAATTTTATATTTTTTTGAGTTTAGTGATTTTTTTAGAAAATTAAAAAATATTTTCCTTCTAAGTATATGTAAATTATTTGAATTTATAAAGTAAAAAAAAAAAAAGAATTAAAAACTTACGCCACACTCCCTCTCGTTCTACATCCATACCTGTTTTTTGTCCCAAGCTCTCTCATTCTCTAGAGAAATTATATTTTAATTATAAATAATAATAAAAAAATTCTAGATGTTCTTTAATATTTATAAATTTCTAGTAGATATGAGAAATTTTTTATTTTTTTCCCCAATAAACTAGATATTCTAGTTACAATCTAGTTTTTTTTAAATACAAAAATAATTTATATACTTTCATAACTTGCAAAAATATACTGTGAAATATTTATACTTAAGATGACATGCATTTTACGTTATAATATATCATAATTTTGCATGGCATGCATTAGTATGTAGTAAAAATTCTTACTAGAAAAATTATTTATTTATTTATTTATTTATTTTTTCACTCTCAAAAAGTCATAATCTTATAAATCAATAAGTGTTTTTTTTTATTTTTTTTTACCAAATTATATTTTAATTATAAATAATAATAATAAAAACAATTCTAGATGTTCTTAGATATTTATAAATTTCTAGTAGATATGACAATTATTTTTATTTATAAAATCTAGTAGATATTCTATTTATAATGTATAATTTTTTAATACAAAAATAATTTATAAACTTATACATAAAATCTTTTTATCTAAAATTTTTTACTTCAATTTTTATTTACTTATTAATATTGTTAAGGAAAAATTACTCATAAATTCCATTTGGAGAAAAGTTATTCCATTTAATCCTAGAAGTAATTTTTCTCCAAATGAAATTTATGAGTAATTTTTCCTTAACAATATTAATAAGTAAATAAAAATTGAAGTAAAAAATTTTAGAATTTTAAATAAATAAATTACACCAATATAGCACTCTAAAAAAATTTCTTAATGTAACACTCTAAAGTAACGCACAAAAAAATTTCTTATTGCTACACTCTAATGTAACATACAAAAAAATTCTTTAGTGTATTTTTTTTCAAACGTAACACTCTAATATAACAAAAAAAAAGAAAATTCATTAATGTAACACTTTAATGTAACACACGAAAACTCTTTAGTATAACACTCTAATGCAACATACAAAAAAATTTCTTGATGTACTTTTTCCAAATGTAACACTCTAATATAATACTCTAAAAAAATCTTAGTGTAACACTCTAATGTAATACACAAAAACTCCTTAGTGTAACATTTTAATGTAATACACAAAAAAATTCCTTACTGTTTTTTTCTAAACGTAACACTTTAATATAACACTTTGAAATTTTTTTTAGTGTAACACTTTAATGTAACACACAAAAAAATTCTTTGGTGTACTTTTTCGAAACGTAATGCTCCAATATAAAAAAAAAAAAAATTTCTTAGTGTACTTTTCCTAAACATAACACTCCAATGTAATACTAAAAAAAAAAAGAATATGAGATTTTTCGAACCATTCCAAAAGGAGTATAAATATTCCTTAGTAAGTTTTGAACAAATGTATAATTTCAAACTGTGAGTGTTACATTTGAAAAAAAGTACACTAAGGAGTTTTTTTAAATATTTTTGTGTATTATATTGGAGTATGTTACATTGGAGTGTTATGTTTAAGATTACACTGATTGAAGTGTTACGCTTGAGAAAAGTACACTAAGAATTATATATATATATTTTTATTTTTGAGTGTTACGTTTGAGAAAAGTACACCAAAATTTTTTTTTGAGTATTACGTTGTTACATTGGAAAAAGTACACCAATGAGTTTTTTAGTGTGTTACATTAGAGTGTTAAGTTTTTATTCATAATATGAAATTAGTTCTAGAATGAAGGAAAATCCAAAACTTCTATAATTCAAATTGCCTAGGCCTCGTTTGGCAAGATGCTATTTTAGCCAATTAGCAAAAAAGTTACTAAATTAGCCAAAAAACCAACAATCCATACCAAAAAGTCAAAGATTCTCTTTTCTCTCTACTTTTTGCACATCTTTTCGTAATTAGTCAAAAAGTCATCCCAAACATACAAGTTTTTTTTACCTACCTTTTTAGCCAAATAGCCAAAAAGTTACTAAATTAGCCTGTTCCCAAACGAGGCCTAAATGTATAATTTTACATTTTGAGAAAATCACTTTTATTTTTAAAAAATTAAACCCCAACATATAAGTAAATATATTTTTATGTAATTTTTCCTAGGACTTTTGAGTTTATTAAAAAAAAAAAAAAGGATTAAACCATTCGCCAAATCACATTTTGATACTTTCCCTATTGTTAATGTTACACATTCTTCACCTTCCAGATTTTTTTTTTTTTTTATTAATATTGTTTTTGCTTATTAATTTTCACTTCACACTGTTTTTGCTTCGTTAACCCCGGTTCAATTCGTTCTCTCTCTCTCTCTCTCTCGCTCGCTCTTTCTTTCTTTCCTTTCTCTCCATCGGCATCTGTGAGCTTGTGAATGAAGATCAATCGAAAACGACGCCATCGATTGCCTCCTTCTCGTCCATTCCGATCTCTCCTCTCTAATTCACCAGGTAACTAACTCGTACTCTAGAGAGAGATGAGATAGCAATTTCATATTTGATCGAACATTGGCTTGGAGGAAATCGAAACCCTTAGATTTGTCTGAAATTGTTGTGTTTTGTTGCTTTGTTTCTAATAAGATCTACGATTGTATTTATTTATTTATTTTTTGATTTCATCGATTCACAAATTGAAATTCATTGATTCATTGATTCACTGATAAGATAGCAATTATTATTATTATTATTATTTTTTGAATTTCTCTGCATTCTCCTTTCCATTTCTAGGTCTGTCTATCTTGATTTTGCTTGGTTGCTTCTTATTTGTTATTGTAGTGTAGTGTGAATTTTTGTGTGTATACTCGTCTTTTGTTATATGATTTCAATTTGTGTTACTATTAGCTACATATTACTTTGAATCAATTTTTCCAAACTTTCCTTGGGAACTCATGCCGACAGAACTCAGCAGGGCCAAGCAAAATTTAGTTTCGAGGCTTCATGACATGGTTGAAGAGGTTAAGGGGGCTTAAGGAGAAAAACAATTTAGTTGGGACAGTAAGGTAGAGCAATTTTAGATGTTTGGGATATTTTGATGCAATGACATCTGATATGCGGCTAGGTATGGCACAAAGTTTTAGAACAAGCAGGTCTTCATTCACCTCTAATAATGGATATGAATCTCCTTCACTCAACCCTGCTAGAGTCTCGAATGGGGAAGAATATGACAGCTATGGTTCCAATTTTGCTCCACCCGTAAGTTTCTTTCATTCCTCTTGTATTATGTTGAGATTGTCAGCTCTTGAGCTTAAGCTAGCTTGTTAGACTCTATATTGTCACAAGGTTTTGCATCTTGTATAGCGACTTGTAGACCCTAAGATTAAAGATGATTTTCATTTAATGTATCTTGCAGTACACCATCAACCCTGTCAATGGCTGTTCCGCCAGAACTAGCTGGTGCTATACCCTTGATTGATAAATTCCAGGTGACAAGATATGCTTATGCTCTTAATTGTAATATTCATAGAGAAAATTTCTTCTCTGTTCAATTTGGTTAGTTGATTTCAGAATTACTTGAGTGCTTGTCCAACTTTTGTTTTCTTGCTTTTGGTGAATGATAGTCAAATTTTCACCATATCATATTCCATTGTTTTCTCTAGGCGGAGAGGTTTCTAAGGGCAATGCCAAAACAAATTCAATCAGTTGGAAAACGTGGTTTTTTTTTTTTTCTTCTAAAAGATCCACGGGCACCGAAGTGCGGAAGAAATTCTCATTTGCGGATATGATGTGTTTCTAAAAGGTAATAACATATTAAGCTTGATGATGACAATTTGTTTTGTTGTTGATTTTATCAATTGGGGATTTTGTTTCAACTTTTGACAGGATCCTGTCCCAACTTCAATCCTAAAGATAAACAGTGATCTAGTTAATCGGGCAGTAAAACTGTTCCCGATTGTTTTGAAGTACATGGGTGTTGATTCGTTTGATCGAGTGACTCCAACAAGGTTAGAGGAACGCATTGAGCTTATTGGGAAACTATATAAGGATACTCTGAAGCGTTTTGAGCTCGAGACGAACTTTTTGCACAAATTTCAAAGCAGACAAGGAATAATCCTGATAAGTATGCATTTATACTGTCTTATAAATTGCCAGTGCTAGAACTGCTCTAGTCCTTTCCTTAATGCATTCTTTATTGTTCAACTATTTTCATAAGTTTTACTTGTTTCTTTTGAAATACAGGCAATATTTAATTAGAGCATGGGAGTTAATGTATTTATGTGCATCCTGCATGTCTCCTAGCAAGGATATTGGTGGGTATTTATCAGAATATGTTCATAATCTGGCACACAGTGTGAATACTGATCCAGATATTCAAGTCCTTGCATTGAACACATGAAATGCATTGAAGCATTCTGTTAAGGCTGGACCTAGGCTTACAATACCTGGCCATGAGGAGATTGAAGCTCTTGTGATTGGTAAAAAACTGACGACTACGCTGTTTTTCTTGGATGAAACTTTTGAAGAAATTACATATGGCATGGCGACAACTGTAGCTAATGCTGTTTAGGTACTGTTGAACTTTCCTTTTCTTTTCTTAAGCTCCATCGACATGAACATTGACCAATCCTTCCCAGAAATAATTTTAAAAAATATTTCATTCATCAGAGTTGTGTGGAAAATTTACATGATGACTTGACAACCATTCATGAGTGATTTCAGAATCCTCAATGCTTCACAAGCTTGATACACAACATTCACCGGATTGAAGAATAAAATAAAAAAAAAATATACATCGCAATTGGTCCAAATTGCTACAAGAATTATTGTTATTGTCTGAAAATTTCTTCCCATGGCTTTTGGAAAATTTATGACATGTAAGAAAATGCTGTAAAAGATTATATACAGCATACAAAGTATGTCATAAATATATTAAAAATGATCTTCTACAGCATACAAAATTATGTCGTGAAAAGTGTGATGATTTATGACATGCAAGAAAATGCCATAAAATATTATATACGGCATACAAAATAAGCAATAAATATATTAAAAACAACTTTTTACGGCATGCAAAATTATGCCATGGAAAGTATGATGATTTATGGCATGACAAAAATTATATACGACATACAAGGTATGTCATTAATGTTTAATTTATTACTTTTTACTACTTTACCTGCATGTCGTAAATGATACTTAACTTTCCACGGCATGTCATATAACGACATTTATGTGCATGCTATGGAAGAGTTTTTACGACATGCATTGCAAGCCGTAAAAATTTAATTTTGTTGTAGTGATAAATGATTAAGTGACTCACCCTTAGCTTTGAAAAAAAATGTAAATGGTTGATTCATTAGCATTAAGAACACCATTCGTAGGAGAAAATCTACCGTCTTCAGTCTGCCTTTCCATGCTAGCCAACCAAAAAATTGGACTCTATGTGGAGAGGGTGGGGAGGGGAGGGGAGGGGGGATGTACTCTTTTTTTTCTTTTTTTTTTTTGATCGGGAAAAGCAACATAGAATTGGAAAATAAGCACCTAACAAGACCCATAGGTGGTTGGGAAACCCAATTCAGGGGTAAGGAATTTCGAAAACAAGCAGAAGCCACCCAGTGGGCTGCCCTATTGGCCTTTCGAGGACACCATCTAAAAACTAGTTGCCTGCTCGAGGCCATCGATCGAACATCATTAAGCATAGCAAGGAGCTCCCACGGAGGGACCCCTTCGGACACACAGAGATGAATAACGGATTTACTATCGCTTTCAATTCGCACTATAGCAAGATTAAGAGTAGCGACCATGAGACATGCTTGCCGAATTGCTAGTAATTCACCTTGAGCAACAGATCTCACCCGAGTCTTACTCACCAGACCATCCACCAGATGGCCCGTGTGATCACGAAGGACTGCAATTGTGCCTATGCCTTGCTTCAAATCCACAGTAGCCTCGCAGTTGAATCTCCATTGGCTGCTAAAGGGAGGAACCCATGTAGACCCTCTGCTGTCCACCCCCGATGCTACAATATGAGGAGTGGTGGGCACTAGACAGGTGGCCAAGAATTCAGCTTCATCCCGCTTTGCTTTCGAGATCACCCCTGCTGGATCAACCAGACATTGGTTAAACAGATAATCATTTCTACCTTCCAGATGGTCCAAGCAACCCAAACCATTGAGCAAAACACAGATTTCCCCCAATCAGAAGTACCCAAAGACTCAAAACATTTTCCAAACCAATCTCTAGCCGAAAAACTATCACGTTTGTCGCATCTTAGGCCAAGATCACACCCAAACCATACTCTTCTAGACCATTCACATTCAAACAAGAGATGCTCAATAGATTCCGATGCTGATAAGCACACAAGGCAGCTGGCCGAAACGACACACTGATGAGAGAGATTCTGACAAGTGGCCAAAGCATTATGATAAATTTGCCATAAGAAATGCTTGAGTTCTGGTGGTAAGTTCAGATTCCATACAAACAGCCACTCATTCTCAGACCAAATCATGGAAGAAGATGGTAGAGTGGATGCCAAGTGCGCTTGATTCACGGCTTCTTGATACCCCGATTTAACGATATAACAGCCCTTTGAGTCATGATGCCAGAGAAGAATATCATCTTTATCCGTAACTGAAATTGGAAGAGAGAGTATAGCATCACAATCCGCTCTAGACACTAGGCTTCTAAGCTTGCTTTCATCCCATAGCTTGCGGGAAGAGTCAATTACCTCGTGCACCTTTTGCACCGAAACCCCACTAGGCTTTTCTAAATGAACGAGAAAGCCTGGATTAGAGGGTCTCCACTGGTCATCCCAGAAGTTGATGGACTTACCATTCAAAACTTGCCACCGCAACCCTCCTGTGAGAATGTTCCTCCCCTGGAGCAAGCTAAGCCAAGCCCAAGAAGGTCGCGCCCCTCGCGTGGCATGACAAAAATCCGAATTGGGGTAGTATATGCCTTTGAGAATTTTGGCAAATAATGAGTTCGAAAATTTAATTAATCGTCAACCATGATGAGCAAGGAGAGCTCTATTAAAAGCCCGAAAATCTTGAAAGCCCAAACCTTCATCGCGCTTCGACAGGCATAGTTTATTCCAGCTGGCCCAATGGATACCTCTCCCCTTCGGATCACCTTTCCACAAAAAATTCTGAATGTAGGAGCTCAACTTATCACACAATTTGTTGGGAAACAGGAAACATGCCATGGCATAAGTGGGCATTGCCTAGGTGACCGATTTAATTAGGACTTCCCGACTTGCTTGGGAAAGTAACTTCGCCTTCCACCCTTGCAGTTTAGACAACACTTTCTCGCACAAGAAATTATAAGCTTTGGCCTTGGACCGACCCCAGCACGACGGCAGGCCCATGTATCTGGCATTAGCTTGCATCTGCGGAATGCCAAGGAAACCACACACCTCCAGCCGGCGCGAACTTGAGACATTGCCTGAGAATTGCACACCCAACTTATCAAAATTAACCGAATGCCCCGTTGCTTGGCCATAGATTTGTAGCAATTTACAGATCTCAAAACACTCCGCTCGGTTGGCCTTGACAAAAAGCACCGCATCATCCACAAAGAACAAATGTGACAACGTTGGGCAGCCCCTTCGAATTTTCAATCCGACAAACGCCCATCATGAACACTATGATCAATCAATTTCGAAAAAACATCCATAACAAGGACAAACAAATATGGGCATAGAGGGTCCCCTTGGCGGAGAACCCGCGTTGGCTTAAAGTTAGTCCGCTTGGCCCCATTAACGATCACAAAAAAGGAAACCGTGGTGACACATTCCATCACCCATTGAATCCATTGAGAATGAAAGCCCATCTTACTTAACAAGGCCCTGAGAAAACTCCAATCCACTCGATCATAAGCTTTGTGGAAATCTACTTTAATTGCCACATCCTCCACCTTCCCTTTACGAATTTTCATTGCATGGAAAGCCTCATCGGCCACAATAATGTTGTCCTGGATCAGCCTTCCTTCCACAAACGCCAACTTATTTGGCGAGACCACTGCACTTAGAATCCCCTTCAACCGATTGGCAAGAATCTTTGTGATCACTTTCATATTAAAATTGCGCAGGCTGATTGGCCTAAACTTCGATAATTTTTTCGGCGCTGGAACTTTGGGAATGAGAACCAAATTCGTATGATTCATCTCCTTCAACAAAAAGGGGGGGGGGGGGGGAGGATATACTCCACCCACACCAATTTATTGGGTGAAAGAGGTGCCAAACCCAGTTGTCAGAAAATTATACACAAATGAAATTGTAAAAATAACTATTTTTGAGGTAGTCCAAACCAGTTTATCTTTTGTGTCTGACTTGACTGCAGGAGTTGCCTCTAAAAGGGCTAACATTCTAGTAACCTCCACCCTTCCCTAATCATATAGCTCATTTCTGAACTGAAGCACCTACTCTCATACAACCTCATTCCTTGTCAGCATTGGATTTCAGGACTCTCCCTTATTAACTATCAAACTATGTAGAAATGGGAATTCCTCTTTAAGACAAGTGAGAGAAAGAATCTCAATATATTTTTACACATCTGAAAACACTTTTTTGTAGGGACTTATGTGCAGGTTCCAATAGATTGATTTATTGCCCAATAGTTCATTTGATAATTAGCAACATTTTTCTTCAAATACTAACTAGCATATCACTTGTGCTATGCACGAAATTAGATTTTAAAAAATTATTTATGATTATGTCAAACATATTTTAAAATTATTAATATAAAATATACATAATTTTGAAAAAAAAAATATTGATGTTTTATAATTAAAGTAATAAAAATGAAAATTTATTACATTTATTCAAAATTCACTGAATGAATAAGATATATTATAACTAAAATGTTGTAGGTCTCCTATCAGCATTCCTGCATTATTAGCATGATAGTTAGTATTATAATTGATAAACAACACATATTATGTATTTATAAAATATTATAAAATAAAAATGTTATACTTACATATTATATATATATATATATATATATTTTACCTTGTAAAAGGTATAGATATTTTTCAGACCAATCTATATTTAAAACAAAGTTCATGCACGGTGCACAATCTAGTTAACGTAGCATTGTTGGTACAGGTATGATAAATGCATAGGCACAATCTTGGCATGACGCAATATAATCTTTAATCATTCTAATTCCATTATCCTAAAATTTTTTGGAATTATAACATTGTGTTTGAAAAGATAAGAAATTTTATAATTTTCTACCTTCGATATCATATTCTTCAAATATGATGGTTGACATCGCAAGATAAACTTTGCCTGTTTATCTTGAACAACAAGATTTATTGAACCAGTACTGTCTTTGACCAGAATGTTAACATTATATCTAATAAAAAATAAAATAAAAACTTGTTACCTAATAAAAAATTGAAACACTTGTTAAGTTTGAATTATTATTTTACATAACAATTATCATGTTATAATATCAGTATCATCATGTATGCAGTGACGACAAACAATGTGACCATAATGATATTCAACTTTTTGATAGCAGTGTAATTTTTTAATAAAATTATTGTGGAAGGCTTGAAAAGGGTGTGTAATTTCCTAATTACAGTGCATTTTTTTTCCTTTTTTTTTTCGCAATTGTAACCTGTTATTTTTTAATAAAAATTTATATTTGTTTTAGATATTTTTTAGTATACAAATTATTTTTTACAGTGTAATTTTTTTTTCTCTTTTTTTTTTTTTTGCAATTGCACCATGTTATTTTTTTAATAAGAATTTATATTTGTTTTAGATATTTTTTTTAATATACAAATTATTTTTTTTATATTTTTTATAAAAATAATTTAATAATCCCATCATTAACCATAGTGTATGCGAGAAGTTGAAAATGGTGTGGTAATAAGTATGAGAGATGTTAAAAAGACTTGTTAGTTTGAAGAAGTCAATAAATGATCCAATCATTAACTATGGTCTATGGGAGAAGTTAAAAATAGTATGGTAATAAATATAAGAGAAGTTAAAAAGGTTTGTGAGTTTGAAAAAGTCAATAAATGCTAAGGTTTTTTGTTTTAAATAAAAAAATTAGAAAATTAGGATTGACATATTGGAGCTCCCACAAAGCTTGTGGGTTAGAAATCCTATTTTCCTTGTATAATACTAGCCTATCACCCGTGCTATGCACGAGATAATTATAGATATTTATATTTGTTTTAATTTTTTTTAATATATAAATTATGTTTTTTAAGATTTTTTATAAAAATAATTTAACAATCTTATCACTAACCATAGTGTACAGGAGAAATTAAAAAAACTACTGCGGTAACTATGCACGGGCTGTATCTATAATTATTTGTATGAGGGGATTTTAAATGCTAAGATTTTGACCAAATCAATAAATGCAGGCATGTGAATTGGAAAAAGTTAATAAATACTGATCAGGGAATTTTGACCAAATCAATAAATGTTGAGATTTTTTTTTTAAAATCAAAAATTTAGAAAATTAAGATTGAAAGATTGGAGCTCCTAGAAGGCTTGGGGTTTAGAAACCTCATTTTTCTTAATATATTTACAATTATCTATATATGTAAATTGTGATTTTTAAATGTTTTTTTTAAATGTCTTTTTTTTTCCTCTTTTATATTATATTAAAGTTTAATATTTTGATAATAATCATATGTGTTTGACTTTTTAAATGTCTCCTTTCTTTTATTATATTATATTAAAGTTTAATATTTTGATAATAATCATATGTGTTTGACTTTTCAAGAATTATTTTTATACTTATTTTTAATGCATTAAAGTATTATTATGAGGGATAATAATCATATCTGTTGAGACTTTTCAAGGAATTCATATGTGTTGGATTTCAAATAATTTTTTTATGCTTGTTTTTAATGCATTAAAGTGTTATTATGAAGGTAAGACTTGGGGGTTGGGAGAAGTTAATAAATGCTAAGGTTTTTTTTTTTTTTAATAAATCAAAAAATCAGGAAATTTAGATTGGGAGATTGAACCTCCCACAATACTTGGGGTTAAAAACCCCCTTTTACTTAATATATAGTATAGATATAGATAGATAGATATATCTTTTTATTTTTATTTTTATTTTTGTGTGGTTTCTATTTTGGTATTTTTTTTCAATTTATTTAAGATGGAGTTGTGGGTATCTTTTTTTTTTTTTTAAATTTAATTTATCTGTGGTTTCTATTTATTTTTAATTATTATTATTTAGGTAAGTTATGATGTGAGTTAGATATGTGATAGACATGCGAGTTTTATTGATTTAAAGTTTATTTAGATAAACTTTAAAGATTTTTTTTTAGTATTTTAGTTTTTTTTGTTATGCTATAATATAATATGTAAAATATAGGTAGATATCTACAATTTTAATAAAAAATATTATCTGATTTTTTGGGGAAGAGAAAAGGAATGCAAGTTTTAATATATTTTTTTTGAAAATTTGTGAGAGAGATTAGGAGGGAGAGATTATGAAATATTTTTGTTATTAAATAAATAAATCAGTCAATAGTTTTTTTAATCAATTTTGTAAATTAAAAATCAATAATTTTGAAAAATTGATTAATTTGTCATATTAAGTGATTTAAAATTTTGATAGATATACATAAAAAAAAATACATAATTATATTATTAAATCATAATTCAAATTTAGATGTTATATCTTTTCGAGATCTATAGCTAAATTCTTATATATATATTTTTTATTTTTGTGTGTAACCATAGTGTATGGGAGAAATTGAAAAGAGTGTTGCAATAATTATGAGAAAAGTCAAAAGGGATTGTGGGTTGGAAGAAGTTAATAAATGCTGAGGTTGGGTTGGGAGAAGTCAATAAATGTTGAAATTTTTTTTAAATCAAAAAATTAGAAAATTAGGATTAGGAGATTGGAGCTCCCACAGGCCTTGGGGTTAAAAATCCCCTTTTGTTTAATATATAGTATAGACTAGCATATTACCCGTGCTATGTACGGGATAATTATAGATATTTATATTTGTTTTAATTTTTTTAATATATAAATTATGTTTTTTAAGATGTTTTATAAAAATAATTTAACAATCTTATCACAAACCATAGTGTACAGGAGAAATTAAAAAAAGCTACTGCAGTAACTATACACGAGTTGTATCTATAATTATTTGTATGAGGAGATTTTGACCAAATCAATAAATGCAGGCGTGTGGATTGGAAAAAGTTAATAAATGCTGATCAGGGGATTTTGACCAAATCAATAAATGCTGAGTTTTTTTTTTTAAATAAAAAATTTAGAAAATTAAGATTGAGAGATTGGGGCTCCCAGAAGACTTGGGGTTTAGAAACCCCCATTTTTCTTAATATATTTATAATTATCTATATATGTGAATTGCGATTTTTAAATGTCTTTTTTTTTTTAAATGTCTTATTTTTTTCCTTTTTTATATTATATTAAAGTTTAATATTTTGATAATAATCATATGTGTTGGACTTTTCAAGGAATTAAATGTCTTCTTTTTTTTTTATTATATTATATTAAAGTTTAATATTTTGATAATAATCATATGTGTTGGACTTTTTAAGAATTTTTTTTTATGCTTGTTCTTAATACATTAAAGTGTTATTATGAGGGATAATAATCATATGTGTTGGAACTTTTCAAGGAATTCATGTGTTGGATTTCAAAGAATTTTTTTCATGCTTGTTCTTAATGCATTAAAGTGTTATTATGAGGGTAAGACTTGCGGGTTGAGAGAAGTTAATAAATGCTAAGGTTTTTTTAGCCTTGTGGGAGCTCCAATTTCTCAATCTAAATTTTTTGATTTTTTGATTTTAAAAAAAAAATCTTAGCATTTATTAACTTCTCTCAACCCCCAAGTCTTACTCTCATAATAACACTTTAATGCATTAAGAACAAGCATAAAAAAAATTCTTTGAAATCCAACACATATGAATTCCTTGAAAAGTCTCAACTCATATGATTATTATCCCTCATAATAACACTTTAATGCATTAAGAACAAACATAAAAAAAAAAAAATTCTTGAAAAGTCCAACACATATGATTATTATCAAAATATTAAACTTTAATATAATATAATAAAAAAAGAAGACGTTTAATTCCCTGAAAAGTCTAACACGTATGATTATTATCAAAATATTAAACTTTAATATAATATAAAAAAGAAAAAAAAAAGAAGACATTTAAAAAAAAAAGACATTTAAAAAGCGCAATTCACATATATAGATAATTGTAAATATATTAAGGAAAAGGGGGTTTCTAAACCCCAAGCCTTGTGGGAGTTCCAATATCTTAATCTTAATTTTCTAAATTTTTGATTTAAAAAAAAAAAACTTAGCATTTATTGATTTGGTCAAAATCTCCTGATCAGCATTTATTAACTTTTTCCAATCCACATGCTTGCATTTATTGATTTTGTCAAAATATCTGATTAGCATTTAAAATCTCCTTATACAAATAATTATAGATACAGCCCGTACGTAGTTACTGCAGTAGCCTTTTTAATTTCTCCTGTACACTATGGTTAGTGATAAGATTGTTAAATTATTTTTATAAAAAGTCTTAAAAAATATAATTTATATATTAAAAAAAATTAAAACAAATGTAAATATTTATAATTATCCCGTGCATAGCACAGGTGATAGGCTAGTATATAGTTATTGCAGTATCCTTTTCAACTTCTTCCAGACACTATGGTTAGTGATAAGATTATTAAATTATTTTTATAAAAAAATCTTAAAAAACATAATTTATATATTAAAAAAAATCTAAAACAAATATAAATATCTATAATTATCCCGTGCATAGCACGGGTGATAGGCTAGTTATCTATATATGTGAATTGCGATTTTTAAATGTTTTTTTTTTTTTTTAATGTCACCTTTTTTTCCCCCTTTTTATATTATATTAAAATTTAATATTTTGATAATAATCATATGCGTTAGACTTTTCAAAGAATTAAATGTCATTTTTTTATTATATTATATTAAAGTTTAATATTTTGATAATAATCATATGTGTTGGACTTTTCAAGAACTGGTTGTGATAGTGATATGAATAGATAGACAAATTAAGTTGACAGATAGTGGTAGTGGGGTAGAAATGAATAAATAAATAATCTTTCAAAACAATAATTGTCCTTCTCACAAAATAATTTTATTAATCATATCATTTTCACTATAATGATCAATTATCTAACCCAATATCATATCCTATTATCACTCAAATACCCTTTTATATATTAAGTATATATTTTTTACACATGTACCAGAAGTCAAAAGCGGAAAATTTCCACCATTTGGTAGCTACTAAAAGAAAATAAACTTAAAAAGCAACCATTGAATTATATATTACAAGTTTACAAAATTGTTACATGGATCAAGTAATTCAAACTCATAGGAAACCTTAAAATTATTACATGGATCAAGCAGCCATCAATTCATTATATGAAACAGTACAAAAAAAGAACTACAATCCAAGCGAAGCCTTGCCATTACAACTAAAGCAAACTAACACCATAACAAAACCACAGAAATTAAAAGCAAGAAAAAACTCAAAGCCAAACACTAGAAGCTTTGGAGGACACAACAAAAGTACATCAAACAATGACATCTGCAAAAACACAAGAAACTAGAATTTCTAAATGGTTTAACTCAAACTTGCATGAGCTCATCTCCCAGAAATTTGAAGGCTTGAAAGGTATCAGAAGCAACATCCTATATTTTCAGCACCATCCTTTAATTCTGACTCTATGTCTTCAGCACCATCCTTTAATTCCGACTCTATGTCTTCTTTGTCATTCAATTGTTGAGATGCATTTTTCTCCAACATTTTTGTTGCACCCAAGTGCTTTAGTAGAAGCCAGACATGAGTGAGAAACTGTCCACCATGCCTAAGCTCTTGAACATGGTGATTCACCGAGCAGCAGCTTGCAGCATAGCACAACATCTCTACCCATATATTACTCATGATCTCCCATTTGTCATCCTTCTCCATTAAACTACTGGCAAGTTCTTTTCCATTAGACTCTGCTTCTTTAAAAAATTTATCCACGTCAAGATAAGCTTGCTTAAAATTTTCACTGTTGTTACAGAAAGGTAAAGTAGGACAAAAAAGCAGAAGATGCATCATGTAATATGACAATATTTTGGTTGTTTTCACTTTTTTTGTGATTGACTTTGAACTTTCTGGTTCCACTCCATATTTTTCAAGGCAAATGTCTGTAGCAACGTGCCAAACGGCAATACTTTTGCCAAGGGTCCACTCACCTCTTTTAATGGTATAAGCCTGTGGAGTTTCAACTTCCAAATCATTCTGTGATATCTTACCAAGCTGACAGATGATAAGTTCTTTGATACTAAGGTCGACTCTATGCGATGGTAGGCTAAATTTCTTCCATCTTTTTTCGATGCCACATAAACCCACCACCATGTCATCGAACTTTGTCCGTTCATATTTGTTGCAAAAGTTTAGCAAGCTAAATTGTCCCATAACCTCAGACCATCTTTTGTTTTTAGAGATCACAAATTCGTGAAGATTAAAAACTGGAGTGACCAACTTACTCGGGTAATGCGTACATGCCCAAACAATTGCCCAATCTGAACCAAGTTGCACAAGAGCTCCACCTATTTCTAAACAAATGGCTCCAACTAGCAAAATTATGGTTATCGGAAGATCACCTTTTAAATGCCCATCAGGCTTTTTAACTAAGAAAAAGCCCACCAACACAGTTACGATGCAAGAGATGGAAATGAGTCTGAGAATGCTTCCACATACTGTAAAAATTGTGCCTACCTTACTGAAGAGCATGTCATACATCAACCCCAACTCAATCTCAATCAACTTGAAAGTATTGTGAGCAGCATCATCTCTATTCATCAATTCACGAAATTCTTTTGTCAATTTGTTCAATTTGGACCTAGCACCCACATAATTGGAAATATGAGGTTTTAAGGTATGGAAATAAGAATAGGCTTGGAGCACTAGCTTGGCGTTAGGTTGTGCACTACTGATTTTGTCAATTGTGTTTTCATCAATTTGAACAAAACCCACATACTTTTTCTCGGATATTGACTTGATTACCCACACTCTCTCTCCATACTTGATAAGTCCAGGAAAGAGCATCAACAAGGCCAAAAGAGAGAACCCCATGGGAGAAGTCCAAGTCCAAGTTAGAATTAGGACGTAACTTGTTCTTAGACCTTGTGTCAATAGTCCTATAGCGTGCCTCGACCACATTTGATTTTCTTCCAAGCGTAAGACGGTCATGGTATCTGGACCTCCAAGACAAAACAAGATTATTGGTGCCCATAAACCCCTCAATAGACTAATTGGACTGATATCCTCATCGTCACCTTTGACCTTGGATAGCTTTCCGAGTGCAATTGTTGCCAGTAAATCAGAGAACAAGTAGAAAAACCAGACATTCACGTTGATCATCAGCTGTGTAGTACCCTTTCTACGATGACGCCCAAAAACATGAAGGTATAACTGAGTAAAAAGGATGTATAGAACTAGAATCCTCAAGTCCCATTTTTCCCATCCTTTTCTCATGCCTTCAAGGCCATTCACTGGGCCAAACATACAGGTCCTGATGCATGGCATGGTTCTATCTTCTATGCTACAAAGATGGATGAGAAAAATAGATAAATAAAAATAATGCAAAATGACCAATATCTCGTGGTATCAGTGTTGCACTTAATATCTAATCATGTTCAAGACATCTTTAAATCAATTGTTAGCTTTTCCATAATATTTCATAAAAAGCCAAGTATAAAAGGTCCATTATATAACATATAAGAGTTTTAAAAAAATTTTATATCTCGTAAAATGAAAATTTTATTTCAAAAAAAAAAAAAATGAGACTAATTCTTGTCATCATGAGAATAATCGCTAAAATATCGTCTTAAAAAAATTTAAAAATGACTTTACTGACAAAATTTTGAAAATGTCGATAATAAATTCACTTTTGCAGACAAACTGGTTTGGTTACGTAAAAGGTTTATTTTTTTAGATAAAAATTTGATTCCAAAATGATAGTAATTCATCATCAAATATCCAATTTTATTGCTACAAATACAACAATGATGCTTTTGGTTGCTAAACTATTTTGTACCTAAAAAATGATTTGGTCCCTAAATTTTTGTCTTTAAAATCTTAATTTGTTATAATGACATGTATCATATGCAAGTTATGTCATAAAGCAATGTTGGTTATAGCACATAGAGGTGTTGGTTATGGCTTGAATTGGTGGTGGGATCTATTAAATCAAAGTATGGTTAGCTTTTGCGTACAAACCAAAGTAATTTTTTTTTTTTTTTTGGTTATGGCCCAAAAAGATCTTGGAATTATGCATGAAAATGATATAAAAATCTACTTTTTTAGATCCAGTGATATGTAAAAGAGACGATTGATTAATAATTAAAAAATATATAAAAAAGAGAGAAAGAAAATTGTATTAGATATTTTAATTGACTGTCACATTGGTTTGTTGGTTTGGGAATGTCAACTGATGACATCTTTTTTACAAAGTGTTGGTGCTTTTGATGCTAATGCCATTTCTCTTTGATGCCGTTTGGCAAGTGAGTTGGGTTTGGGTTAAGACTAAAAAAAAGTACAAAAAAATAAAATAAGTTAAATAAGTCAAAAAAATAATCATTTTATTTTCTCTCACCAAAAAAATAAAAAAGTCAAAATTCTTTCCAAACTGAACTAATTTAACCAAATTAACCAAAAAGCCGAAAGGTCAAGCTAAATGTTTCATTGTCAGTTTGTGTGGAAAATTTGGGCTAGTTTTCTATCTTGGTGGGGGGAGTGCAATGGGTTGTTCCAAGTTCCATCGAGGAGCTGCTGGAAACACTATAAAAAAATTAAGGTTTTAAAAGTTAAAATTTAAAAATAAAATTATTTTCTTAAAATTAAATATTTTAGTTGTGAAAAGTATCATTATTATATTTTAGTAATGAAAATTGAATATTAGTGATGAATTATTATTCTTTTGGGACCAAATTTTTTTATCTAAAAAAAAAATTATTTTGATATCAAATTATTTTGTCCCTAAAAGTCTGTTTATTAGTGATATTTTTAAAATTTTGTAACTAAAAGTCTTTTTTTTTGACTTTTCGAGACGACTTTTTAGCGACTATCCTTGTGGTGATGAAAACTGATTCTTAAATGTTTTTTGTAACAAAATTTTCATTTTTACAGATCAAAATATTTAATCTCTAAAACTTTTATATGTTATAGGGAAAGGATTCAAGTTCAAAAGGGTGGAAGACAAGCTCTGGCATACATTTCCATGTGCCATAATGTGGTCATTGTGGAAGGCAAGGAATGAATGCAAGTTTCAAGGCTCTACTGTTTCTAGGGAGGATTTGCAGGGGCTAATTAAAGTGAGTCTAGCTCTTTGGGCAAAATATAAAGTTCTGAACTTCAACTTCACTGTCAATGATTTGGTTTTCAGATTTAGGTCCATTAGGGGTGGTTAGTGCCTTGTATCTGGTTGGGCTTAATTCATTTGTATCACCCCTGCTTTAAGTATGTCGGGGGTCTGTTGTTTGGTTGTTTTGGTTGGTTACTCTTTAACCATTTTTGATGGATGGTGAAGAAACTAAGAACTTCTTTATTATTTAATTTTCAGAGATGCTGAGAATGATTTACAATGCTGTATTTATAAACTTGTATGTAAGCACTAGTTTGTTACAACGGAGTGATAGTTACAACTATATGGCTGAGGTGGAAGTAACTTCGAGAAGCTTCTTTTTACAGCTGGAATAACAGAATTAGTTAAAGCAGTTTTTCTTGCAGCAGCAGCAGTTGTACCAGAATCTGTTGAAGCATCAGTGGAACTGTTATCAGTTGAAGCATCAGTGGAACTGCTATGTAGCTCAGTATCTTCAATAGTCCCCTGCAAGCTGATGGGGCAATCAAGAACCATGAGCTTGGACTTGAGATATTGAAACCGAGATACGCTTACAGGTTTAGTAAACAGATCAGCAAGCTGATCCATAGTTGGAATGTATTGCAACTGAATTTGCTTAGCCAAAACCTTATCTCGGACAAAATGACAATCGATTTCGATATGCTTGGAACGTGAGTGGAATACGGGATTGGAAGCTAGAGCTATTGCAGAGAGGTTATCACACCAGAGTATGGGTGTAGTAGGGGAAGAAATGCTCATTTCAGTGAGCAGCATGGAAATCCAACTTAACTCAGCAGCGGTATTGGCTAAAGCTCTATATTCAGCTTCAGTGGAGGAGCAAGAGACTATGGCCTGCTTTTTGGCAGACCAAGAGACCAAATTGGACCCCAAGAAAACACAATAACCAGACGTTGATTTTCTATCAAGAACATCTCCTGCCCAATTGGAATCGGAATACCCATGCACATCAAAAGTACTGGAGGAGAAAGACAAGCCATGAGTGATGGTGCCTTGAACATATCTAAGAATTCTCTTCACGGCAGCAAAATGTCCAATGGTAGGGGCATGCATATGTTGACAAGCCTGGTTAACAGAGAGTGACAGATCTGGTCTGGTAATGGTGAGATATTGTAAGGCACCAACAATACTTCTATAAAGAGCTGGGTCAGAAAATGGTAAAGCAGCATTTGGAGGAACACCAGGCTTGACTGAGATGGGTGAAGGGCAAGGCTTACAAGATGACAAGCCAGCTTTAAGAAGAATTTCTTTGGCATATTTAGACTGAGATAACAGATATCCTGAACTGGTAGGCTGGACTGAAATACCAAGAAAATAAGCAATGTCACCCAATTCCTTCATGGAGAACACACTGTGCATCTTTGTAATGAGAGATTGAATATGAGAAGAGCTATCACTAGTGATCAAGATGTCATCTACATAAACCAACAGATAAGTGACTGAAGTGGATGTCTTTTGAATGAATAAAGAAGAATCACTCTTGCTATTAGTGAAGCCTTGAGACAACAAGTATTGAGAAAAGGTGGAATACCAAGCGCGTGGTGACTGTTTCAACCCATATAATGCCTTGTGTAGTTTACATACTTGATTAGGTGAAGAAGAATCTGCAAAACCTGGAGGCTGAAGCATGAATACTTCTTCGTCAAGACGGCCATGGAGAAATGCATTGGAAATGTCTAACTGTTTAAGTGACCACTGATAGTGAAGAGCAAGACAAAGTAAGATTCGTATAGTGGGTTGCTTAGCCACTGGACTGAAAGTCTCATGAAAATCTATACCCTCTTGCTGCAGGTACCCTTTAGTAACCAATCGTGACTTATACCTTGCAATAGTGCCATCAGAATTTCGTTTAATCTTGAAAATCAATTTACAGCCGATGGCAATTTTGTTAGATGGAAGAGACACCAAAGACCATGTATGTTATTGCTGAAGAGTAGTCAATTCATCAAGCATAGCTTGATGCCAAACAGGAGACATCAAAGCTTCTCTGTAAGAAGGAGGTTCAGTAGTAGTGTAGGAAGCTGTGGCTAGGACAGAGGAAGCAAGCAAACAGTGAGGAGTAGCAGTAACAGCAGATTTGGATCTGGTAATCATAGGATGCTGATTAGACTGAGAAGGAGGGAGAGGAGGTAACTCAATAGAAATAGACTGAATTGGAACTACAGGTGTGGGTAAAAAAGAAGGAGGAACTGCAGAAACTGGGACAGAAGGAACTGCAGAATCTGGGACTGAAGTAGAGAGAATCTGAGAACCAGTAGAAAAAGAGGAAGAAGGCCAGAAAAAAGATTGAATATCAGGTAATGTGGTTGGTAATTATGTTGAAGAGGTTTGAGAAGATGTAGAAGAAGTCAGATGAGCAAAGGGAAACACGTGCTCATTAAAGACCACATGTCGAGACAGATAGACTCTACCAGTGAGTGGGTCAAGACATTGATACCCTTTAGCAAAAGGATGATAGCCCAGAAAAACACAGGACACAGATTTAGGATGAAGCTTGAGAGGCTGATAAGGCTTAAGCCAAGGGAAGCATTGACAACCAAATATGTGAAAATAAGAGTAATCGGGAGTGTATTGAAAAAGCTTTTCAAATGGAGATTTATGTCCAAGCTTAGAAGAGGGAAGTCTATTAACAAGAAAAGTAGAAATAGCAACAGCATCAAACCAGTATTGTAAAGGCACAGATGAGTGATGAAGAAGTGCAGTAGCAGTTTCAGTGATATGCCGATGTTTTCGCTCAGCAGTACCATTCTGAGAAGGAGTGTGAGGACAAGAGTGTTGGTGAATAACACCTTGAGTACTCAAGAAGGACTTCATTTTATTAGTAAAATATTCAGATCCACCATCAGTTCGTAGAATTTTTAATGAAGTATGAAATTGGTTTTCAATATAAGCCTTGAATTCTATGAACTTGTCACATACTTCACTTTTATAAGATAATGGGAAAAGCCAGGTAAATCGACTAAAGTCATCCACAAAAAGTAAGTAGTATTTATAACCAGAAGTAGAAGAATATGGCCCCCATACATCACTATGGATAAGAGAAAGAGGAGCATTTACAATAGTATTAGACAATTGAAACGGAAGTCTATGACTTTTAGCTATGCAACAATCAGTACAAGCAGAGTCCATTTTATTCTGGGAAACTTTCAACAATGGTTTCAGATGATTATACTTCACTAAGGAAGGATGGCCTAATCTATTATGCCAAATAGAGGAAGAAACAGATGTCTGTGATTTAGCAAAGTAAGAATGATGGGCAGCAGGCAACATGGATGAAGAAGGAGAGTAAAAATGGTATAGACCATCAGTACTAGAACCCTGATGAAGAATTCTCCTCGAATCCTTGTCCTGAATCACAAATTTAGAATCATCAAAGGTAATGAGGCAATTATTGTCCTTAGTAAATTTGTGAACTGACAGAAGATTAGAAGAAATGGACGGTGTATGTAAAACATGATTCAAACGAAAGGAACAATGAGGTGTAGGAAGCAGTCCCTTACCAGTGTTGTGAATGGGAACTGTAGTTCCATTACCTACTGTGATTTGATCGGAACCTTGATAAGGCTGTGTGTGACTGAGATGATGAAGATCATGTGTGATATGATCTGTAGCAGCAGAGTTCAAGTACCAAGGTGTGTGAGGAGTAGCAGTTGCTGATTAAGTTGCAGCAACAAAGGCTCGGGAGTTGAACTCAGAAGGATGCTGAGAACTAGAGGAAGACTGATACTGAGAATCCATCCGATACCAGCAGTCTAATGCAGAGTGACCAGAACTGCCACAAATCTGACAAGTTATAGATTGACCCCTGCTCCGAGAAAAACCTCTTTGATCAGAAAAGTTCCTTGAATTGGTGAAATTAGAGCCAGATCTACCACCACCGTGAGGATTGCCTCTAGAAGAGTGACCACCTCTATTGCCTCTGTAAGAATGACCTCTGAAGCCAGAAGAACGACCTCTGAGATTATCATTGAAAGAACCTCGAACTGAAGAACAGGCCATAGTAGGTTCAGAAGACAGTTTCTGAAGTTTGGAGTCCATATGAACAGCTTCAGACAGAAGAAGAGCAGTCAATTCTTTCATGCGAATTGACTCTGATCTGGCTTGAATGGTAGTCTTGAAGGCATCATACTCATCAGGAAGACCATTCAAGGTAAGCAAAACAAGATCTTCATCATCTATAAATGAAGAAACAAGAGCCAATTGACTGACCAAGTCTTTGATCTTGGAAAGATAATTCTCCATCGAATCTGTTTTCTTAGAAATGCTGTTTAATTTGTTCTTCAACTGATGAACACTAGATCGAAAAAGTAAAGTGAATTGCTTATGTAAAGCAGTCCAGATCTCAGCACAGCTATGAAGATGAAGAACAGAGGAATAGATTGCAGGTGACAAAGTTGCAGTAATGCAACTGAGCAAGTGTGCATCGATAAGCTTCCATTGCAGGTATTCAGGATTGTCTTTCTCTGAACCAGAAGAATCTGTTATTCTCAATTTTGGACATGGTATAGTTCCATCAACAAATCCAAGAAGACTAGTAGCAATGAGTATATTCTGCACTTGATTTTTCCATATCAGAAAGTTTGATGCATTAAGCTTGATAGTGATGAATGAAGAGAAGTTCGAAATCAGTAATGAGAGATTTGGAGAAAGTGAGGTTGAAGCCATGAGAGAAGATAACAAAGGAGTAGAAGGAGCCATGGATCAACTCGTAAGAGAGAGTTGCTTTGATACCATGAAGAAACTAAGAACTTCTTTATTATTTAATTTTCAGAGATGCTAAGAATGATTTACAATGCTGTATTTATAAACTTGTATGTAAGCACTAGTTTGTTACAACGGAGTGATAGTTACAACTATATGGCTGAGGTGGAAGTAACTTCGAGAAGCTTCTTTTTACAGCTGGAATAACAGAATTAGTTAAAGCAGTTTTTCTTGCAGCAGCAGCAGTTGTTCCAGAATCTGTTGAAGCATCAGTGGAACTGCTATGTAGCTCAATATCTTCAATAGATGGCCTTGTTTGGAAGCATGTTGAGTGTGTTTAGTTTGTGTTTTTAGATAAAATTTTTAAAAAAATTTGGAGAGAGTGTATAACCTTTCTTGATTTGTTTGATTGTATATTTTGAACATAATTTTAGAGTTTAGGAGTTTGGGATGATTTGATATTTTGTTATAGTTGAGTAGATGTGTGTGAGAGAAAAAGTGATTGAGAAGGAGAGAGGAGAGGGAAAAAAATGATTGATTGATGTGTAATAGAGAGAGATAATTTTGAAATTTTTTTGAGAAAATTTGTAACCAAACATGTTTTTGGAAATTTTCTTCAAAAAACATGTTTCAAAACACAAACCAAACACACCCATTATTTTAATAACTTTTTAGTTTTTTGGCTAAAATATGAGATAAAAAAATTAGTATGTTTGGAATAACTTTTTGATTATTTACAAAAGATGTGCAAAAAGTAGAGAGAAAATGGAATCTTTAACTTTTTTGAATAATTTGTTGATTTTTTGGCTTTTTTAATTACTTTTTGACTCTTAGGCTAAAAGTGATGTTTTCAAACGAGATCACCGTGTAACCTAGTTGGGATTAAAGTTCTTTGCTATGATACTTATAACACGATTACTTTTCTTTTATCTTTCCTTTATTGATGCTCGATCTAAGGTTTATCCTTGATTTTATATCAATAAAAACTCATCTTTACTGATAAAAAAAAAAAGAAAAAAAAAGGTCAAAATTTTGAGTTAGATTAATACTACTCAAATAGTTTTAGTTATCCAAACAAAAATAGAGTTTGTTATGTAACACAACCCTACATAAAAATGTTAAAACTCGTTGGATTTCAAACACTAAAACTTAACACTGTAATTTAGGAAAGTACTTGAACCAAGACCCAACTTAAATCAAAATAAAATTTTGGGGCCTACAGTTTGGGTACTTGGTTACACCTGGTTTTGTGCTAGTTGATCTTACTCCTTTTTTACTTTTATAAACACATATATTTGGACCAACTGCTATGACATAAATAATTATAAATGTAAATCCAAATGCTACCTTAGTGATGTAGATCACATTGTAAAGTATTTGGAGCAATTGGATAGACAGGTGGCAAAACAACAATTGTGAATTCAGAAATATATATATATATATATATTAAGTGTAACAGTGATACCATCTCACGTAATGATACCATCTCATGTAGTGTCACAAATGAATTAAGTGGTGAACACTCATCTCCTATTAACAAACAATATTGCGGTCCTATTGCAAATAAAAAATGCTTATTGAATGGTGATACTATCACATGGTATCATTATTACATCCAATATTTACTCGAACTCAGGCCAATATTGTTAGATTTGGTTTGGAAGGCCCATATTCTATCGGAAATAGCACAATGAGCAAAACCCACAACTTTTCCAGTACCTAAGGCAGTTTTGGTGCTGATTCCACTGTTAAAGCTTTTGAATGTGCATTTTTATCATTTTTTGAAAATTTTCATTTGACAATATATTATTTAGAAATATCAGTTTTTGATGTCACTTGTTTTAAAAAGTTTATATTACTTTCTAGTATCAAATTTGAGCCTAAATCCAAATTTTTGTTTTTGGTAATTTTTCATTTTCCTTAACTTTATTTGTGATTAGCAAGGATCTAACTTATTTGTTGTTTCCTATTCAAATTAAGACTTTTCTATTATAAACCTTGGGGTTAAGTAGTGCTTTCAAATTATTAATATGATTTTGAGAGAGTGTTTTCACTTCTTTGTGTGTTCTGTACTCTAGGTATTCTTAGAATCAACGAAGCTATAAATTTACATATAAAGATATACTAACCCTAGAAAGGGTCCAAAAGGAGCATGTGTTTGGTGATTAGGACCCCTAGTTGTAGTTCATAGAGTTTTTCGATAGGACACTCATTTAGAGATGCAAGATCACAATGTCGAACTTAAATGAACAAAGACTGAGAATGAGTCAGTTTCGTGAGCAAAATTATCAAATAGACACTAAATGACCTAGAAACAAGTATGATCACCAAGCTCGACCTAAAGAAACTTGTACAAACACACCAAACCTAGATAGGAAACATAGTTATAGATTTAGAAACAAAGTATTGAATTTGAGACTTAAAATTGAAAATAAGTTGTTCAAGGGAAAATCGACAACTAGCCACTAGATGGGCGGATACCAACTTGAGCACCTTGCTCGATTTGATAATAGTCTTGGATAAAGATTCAAGCTGTATTTAGATCATAAATTTGAGTAGAAATCTAAAAAGGAAAAGAGAAAAAATAAGTGAAATGTAACTATATTTTATTCACATTTCACCTAACTTTTATTTTTTTATTTTTTATTTTTTGTGGGCAAAATTCATTTTACCTCCTCGTGGTTTCGGAGTACTTTACCTCCTTATGGTTTAAATATAATCAGAAAATCCCATGTGATTTTGGATTAAAGTGTCACCGTTAATTTTTTTCATCCAAATTAACGAAAAGTGTATACACCATTCTTTAAAGTGAGCTTAGTTTTCAGAAACAATAAAGTGAAAGTAACACAACAAAACGACAATTTTATCCCCCATTTTCTCCAAACCTAAAATTAGATTAAGATGTTAATTAAAATATAACTAAAAATTGGTCTAAAATATAAAATATAATTAAGGATTGATTTAAAATTTAATTTAATTAAAATATATAATAAATAATAATTAAGAATTGATAAAATATAATTAAATTAAAATTAGATTAAGATGTTACGAATTACAATAAATAATTAAGAATTTAGGATTAATTGTGATCTAAAACATAATTAGATTAAAATTTTAATAATAATAATAAATAATTAAGGATTTGGAATTAATTGTGATATGAAAATAATTAAATTAAAATTAGATTACAATGTTAAGAATTGCATTAAATGATTAATAATTTATAATTAATTGTGATTTAATTGAATTAATATTAGAAATTAAAAATTATGTGCATGAGAGAGAAGAGAGAAACAAAATAACAAAAAGAAGCATAGAATGCGAGGATATTATAATCGTTTTATGTCTATAGTTAACGGCGTTAAAGGTTACACTTTGGTTTAAAATCATATAAGGTTTTCTGACTATATTGAACCATAGAAGGGTAAAATGTTTCAGGCTCAAACCATAAGGGTTTAAATGAAAATTTTCCTTTTCCAATCATTACCCAAATTTATGATTCAAACACAAACTTTGGAGATTATGAAACTAATAGACTTAAGATGGTAAATACACCATTTCGGCTATATTTGGATTATAAATTTGCGTAGAGATTTGAAAAATAAAAGAGAAAATGTGGGTAAAATGTAAATATAATTATATTTCATACATATTTCACCTACATTTTTTTTTCTTTTTAAATTCTTATTCAAATTTATAATCCAAACAAAGTGTCAAAATTGGCAAATAGCAAAATGAATGGGAAATTGAAACAAACAACCATGCTCAAGACTGAAAAAACTTGCCAAGAAAAAGTTTAAAAAGTTATAAAGTATTTTGAAATTCATAAAAAGTGTATTGAATTAATAATAAATCTTTGGAATCTACATATATTTTATTTTTTTCTTGTATCCAAGGAGTACTTTTTAGCAAAACTCAACTTTAAATTGGAATGCCGAACTAGATTTTTTGGAACATTTTTGGGATGGAACTAATATTTTTGAATGATGAGAACATCTCAAAACAGCCAACCAAATCATTATAAAAATCAAACAACAGTCCTATATATGAAGTCAACCGGTATCAAAGTAGAAAATCCGGACTGAAGTTGTCCTAGACCTCTGTAATTTGATCATACAATAATATCACCGTTATACTCAAATTTTACTCATTGCGTAGATGGAATTAATACCTACTTCTAACTTTATTATCATAAATTTCATATATATATATATATATATTCAATAAACAAAAAAAACAAGTGACAGGTGAACAAAGAATAAAGACTAGGAATTGGCTCTTTACCTACCGTGCCTGTGATGTCCGAGGTCGAGTTTTGCTAACAACCAACTGTAATTTCCACCTTCCACTCCTGTTGTCAATAAATAAATAAATAATTATATAAATTTTAAAATATGTCCCCCAAAACAATTACATTTTATTTGATGGTTTTCTCAATAATTTCTTGAAATTTTGAATTATGAATATTGGGGATAAAAAGTAGGAAAATTACATTTCAGTCCTAGTGTCAAAAAAAATTACAAATTCATGAAAAAATTTATGATTTTAATTATTAATATTTATAAAATTTACCAGTGATTGGTAATTGTTAATTATTAATTATTTATAACTGATGTAATATTTCTCCCAAAAAATAAATAGTGTGGAATGTGGTTGCAATAAGGGATGGTCATTTTGACCTATCCCGTGGGGACCTATCCCTACCAAATGTATCCCGGGCTAGCCCTGAGAATTAGGGGGCTCAAGGCGAACTTCGAAAATGAAACCCCTCTTACATTGGGAAAAAAGAGTGTTCATGGATAAAACAAAAAGTTACAACAATTTTTTTTATTTGTTTGTAGCCACAAAAAAATTTACCTGCACATATAATCATTAAAATTATAAACAAAAATTTACTTTCATATATTAAGATAGGAAGCAATCATTACAAATATTCAAAAAATAAAAATAAAAATATGATCTTGTCGCTTTATAGTTTAGTAATATTCAGTTTACAACTAAACCAATATCACATAAATATTACTCTTCTCACATTTTTAGTCGCAAAATCACTAATGAAGTTTGCATAATCGAATTTATCCACCATATCCTTTTCAATTGATAACAAAGCTAACCTATTACAAATCTAGTCTTGTTTCTTTTCTTTTTTTTGGGCCCCATGTTCAATTGGGCCTATAGTATTTAAGCCCTTTTTTTTTAATATCTAAAATACAAAATTATATTTGGGACCCCTATTTTCAACCCAAATTTGAGGACCCAAAACGCAGGCCTCTCTTGCCTGCCCTCAAGGCTGGGCCTGGATGTATCCAATCTATTGAAGATATAGGTGGGAGCGGGTATTTTTTTCCCATTTCGAGTGAACGTAGGGTTGGGGTTGGGGCAGAGGTTGAGGCTGGGGTTGGAGATGCACCGTCTAATCAAAATCCGACCCACACATAATTAATATATATTCTATATAATGAAAGATTATAAGTTTAACTATTCAACTTCAGATTGGGACTTTTGTAACCAAATTGGAAAATGCATTCTATTACGTAGCTTTGTTATAAATATTGTATTTTTTTTTTTTTTTGGGAGTTACGATAATTTGTGATTTAGAATCGAAGTTAAGTATTTTATGTGTTACATATTTTTGTGATAATATTATACATTTTTTTTATGCAAACATTTTCTAGATACAAAATGTGTAACAATACCATAAAATATATAATATTATCACAAAAATATGTAACTTTATTTTTGAATCATAAATTTTCATAATTTTTGCCAAAAAAATACATAATACTTATCACAAAAATACATAACTTACATCACAAAAACACAAAATAAGAAGCTATAGAATTTTTGGGAAGCTAGTCACTTTTTTTAGGGGGCCTAAAATTTAAAAAGAGAAGAAATATGCTAAAATAGCTAATAAAATAAAATATCATTTCACTTTTTTTTCCTCATAAATATCACATTCTACTACAAAAACAAGATCTAACTCTCTTCCCAAACACAAATATTTTAACATACTAAAATAGTCAAAAACTAAAATAATCTATTAAAATAGCCAACTTTCCCAATGCGGCTTAAGGCGGAAAGTTTGAGGCTGTGTTTGGTTTGTAATTCAAACCATGATTCCACACTTGTTATCAACCCTCTGTTTGCTTACAGTTTTCAAATCATGATTCCAAATTAATTTCAAAACACATTTTGAAAACATGTTTAGTAAACCAGAGAGCTTTTGAATTTTTTGTTTACCCAGTCGTCTGCCCGGACATCCGCCTAGATAGTTTTTGAATTTTTGAATCTATCCGGTCGTCCGGCCAGTTAACTGAAACAATGCGTTTTTTTTTTTTTTTTAAGCAACTGGGACTTGTTATCTAGAAAAAAAAATTATATTTGTTTTTGATATTTTTTTAAATATAGAAAGAAAAATTTGAGACCAAAATGACAAATTATTTGTACCTTTATTTAAAATTAACAAAAAAAAAAATTAATTTGTCACAATAATTTTTAAAAAATTAGAAAATATATATATTTTCAGAATTTTTAAAATTTTAAAATAAAAAAATTGTTTTTGTCAATAATTATTTTTTTGAATTAAATTTTAAAAAGAGTTTCGTTACGAGCTTCGAATAGAATTTTAAGTTGTGTCTTTGGTTATGAGTTATAAGTTTTTGAATTAAGTTTTGAAACTTTTCAAAACTCATAATCAAATAATTTTTCATAAACTCAACACTCATTTCAAAAATTCAACACTCAATTCAAAATTCAATTCAAAACTCTTTTCAAAACTTATAACCAAACAAATTTTCTACTTTCAAATCATAATTTCAAAACTCACAAAGTCAAAATATAATTTCACACTCGGATCATAATTCTAAATACAAACTAAACACTACCTGAAAGTTTTCTAATACTACCTGCAAAAGTAGACAGTTGTTTCAAATTTTTACTTTTGTCAATAAAGGCTTGCAACTATCTCCATCTCTATGTTATTATCTTTTTATTTTTTTCACATATTTTTATAAAAAATTAAAAAATATATTTATTTAGAATATTTCAAACAATTCTTGTATCAGACTATTCCCTCACTTTCACTTATCTCTCTCTATGGCCCGTTAGGGATTAAGTTATTTTAGTTTTTTTTTTTTTTTTGGTTATTTTAATTTGATTAAAAAAGTATTGTTTGGGTTGATAATTATTTTTTTTGTAGTTGATTTGATAATTGTGAGAGAAAAAGTGAAATTATTATGTTTTGAATATGACATTTTAACTTATTTTGTCTTATTAACTTTTTTTTTTTTTTGGCTGCCTATTTTAACCACTAAATTTTGACTTTATTAATTTATTCTATTAGAATGAAGTAACAAATTTGGTTTACAGAGGGTGTTTGTCATGTGATTTTTTAGCTAAAATAATTTAAAAAGTCAAAATATTCAATCACATCACAATCTATATTTTTTAACACATTTTTTCGTAAACGTCAAAAAAGTAACTAAAATAGTCAATTCTCAAATGAGTTCTTAGTCAAGTGAACAAGGTGAGTTCGGATGCTCGATATACAGGGAAGGGAAGAAAAACTCCGCCTGGTAGTAGGGATTAGGGACGGAATAGGGATGGCGGGGACGAGGGGCAGGTAATAACAAATTCGACAAAAATTTGTCATGTGACTATCCCTAGTTGTGACATTTGGTTTGATAAAAAATGAAAGTAAAATATCTTTCATAATTAATGAAAAATAATTTATTTGAGTGGAAAATATTATTCACTTTTTTAAAATGGAAAATATTTTTTAGACTAAGCACCGGCCAACCTCATCACCATCACCCCTACCCCCAATGCTACCACCTCCACCACTCCACTACCATCCCGCTATTACCACACTAACCCAATAACCAAAACCATTAATATATTGGTTTAAGATCACAACTAAACATGTTTGTTTGGGGTGTTTGGTTTTAGCTAAAATAGTCAATAAAGATAAAAAATAAAAAATTAAAATAATCAATAAGACAAAATATTACATCTTACACATCAATCAATCACTTTTTTTCTCCCAACCATATATTCAACAACCAAAAAAAAAAATACAAATCATCCTAAGTACAACTTTTTTCATCTCATAAAATAGCCAAAAAGTC
Organism: Camellia sinensis; assembly: GCF_055761805.1. Taxonomy (NCBI): domain Eukaryota; kingdom Viridiplantae; phylum Streptophyta; class Magnoliopsida; order Ericales; family Theaceae; genus Camellia; species Camellia sinensis. Next base: position 180,783,755 of record NC_138962.1, read on the forward strand.
ACTAAAATAACCCAGTTCCCAAATGAACACTTTGTTTGGTTTTGATTTTTCAAATACAGTTTTTAAATTTTTTATTTTTCATATTTTGTTGTCTTTAATGAATCTTTTTTATATTTTAAGGATTTTTTTTTTGATACACCTAAATAGTAAAATATTTGTAAAGAAATCTGGAAAGAAAAAATCAATAAATACAACCAAAAAAATTACTTTTTTTTTTTGTTGAATTTTTAGATATTTTTTCACATATATTTTTTTATGTTTCAACTACATCTAAGTTAGGTACATTTAAAAGTTTAAAAAAAAAAATTTGATTAAAAGTTAACTAAAAACACAAAAATTATAATTATATATATATATATTGATAACTCGGTATACAATCCAATGAATCAACTAATTTGGAGACCAATCCCACCGTCCACTAGTAGGTAGTCCAATTAAAGTTGGGGCAAAGCCCTATATAGACTAATCAAAGAAATTATTTGCACCTAAAAGATTTTGAACATAAAATCATGAAAATAGCACACCCCAGACCTGGTTAACCTTTTGGGGTTGTCGAAAATAACATTTGAAAACTCAAAACCAAACTAAAAATTGTAACATTTAACCTTCTACATCTACTAATTTTTTCAATTTGCATCTTTATGACCAAAAGACCCTTTCAGTTTTAATAAAAATTAGAATTTACCCTTGGAGCCTTCGCTTGACTCCCTCAACTAAAGAAAGTTCACTAAAGACAAAAATATATGAAAATCTATTAGTGTTTTTTTTTTTGTCGTTTTCAGTAATTTTTTTTTTTAAATTTCTTCACTAATATGTGCATGTAGATGAAGTATGTCTAAAATATGAAAAAAGTTTACCAAACATTAAAAGAAAAAAAAAAAAAAAACTCAAAAATTGTATTTGAGTTTAAAAACCAAACAAATGTAACATTTTTTAATTAAGTGAGATAAAGTGATATTAAGTGATAATCTAAGAGGATACATGTAATTTAACCTTATAATTGGGAATTTTTGTCATTAAGGTCTAAGTTTTTTTAAAAAAATAATAATAAACGTAAAGAATTAAGTGCTATAGTTTTTAGTTCGAAATAATAAAGTTAAACAGGACAATAATTTAAGAGGTAAATAATAATTTTTTTTTTTTTAAAAAAAAGGAAAAGAAATGAAGGGTTAGTGAAGGATAATGAAATTGAGAAAACAGCTTTTTAAATTACCAGTATGAGCAGAATCTGTGACTGCGGGCTTCAGAAGTAGCTGTTGATGTGCAGTTTTTAGAGAGGGAATGCAATGGTCTGAGAGAGAGAGAAAGAGAGAGATGGTATTGTGATGGAGAGAGACAGTGAGGGAGGGAGGGAGGGAGAGAGAGAGTGATGATATTGTAAAGTAGAACTAGTATTGCAATTACGCAGATGCAAGTACTTTTGAGAGAGAGAGAGAGAGAGAAAGAGAGAATGAAGTTGTAGTGTCCATTGGGAGTGTCATTTATAGCCGTGGATGTGGATCTGTTAAATCTATGGGATTAAAGGTTCCTAATAACGGTGATCTTACATATATTAATTGATATATTTAGTGTGTTAATATATTTTATAATATTATTATTTACTTTAATTATTATATAAATTATAAATATTCAAAAATTTTAAAATTATATTACATTATCAGTTAGTACACTAATTAATATACCAATTAGTACATATAGTATTATTTTAATAATAATAATATTATGATTTGACGTTTTTTTAAAAAGAAATAATATGGCAATGATTTTTTTTAGTTAAAATAAGTAATAAAGATAAAAATAAATTAAATCCCATTATGCTTTTCATTTTTTAAAATTCACAAACGAGCTCGTTGTATACCTTGTATTAAATCCCATTATGCTTTTCATTTTTTAAATTTTATTACCAAATTCTTTGCACTTTTCGCCAAATCAAAATGTGACCCTTTTGTTAGTTTGGCATTAAATTACGGTTAAATTATATTTTTCCCCTGTATGTTTGACTATTTTTTTATTTTGACATTTTAAGTTTGTTTTTTATTTTTATTTTTCCCTTTCATGTTTGAAGTTTTTTTCAATTTACCCTAAAATTATTTTTTTTCAAAATTTTACAAAAAATGTCATGTTTACTATCACATAATATAAAAAATATATTATTATATTAGAGTTTTGATTTGTGTAAGATTTGTGAGTTATACATAATAAAATATATTTTTTTTTTGATCGGCAAAGAAAAATTTCATTAAAAACATGAAATTTACAGGTACAAGGAAATAAAACGCAATGAGAGAGATTCGAAGAGTAAAACTCACTCTCCTACTACTGCTACTCGCGATCTTACAACCAACCCCTTAGCCTCACGATTTTATGTTTTAAAATACAACAATAAAATAAAATAAACCATAATCTTGAGCCCCCAGCAGAAAAAAAAGAAAAAAAAAAAACCCCGAACCACGCCCCAAGTACACCCCCCCAAACACTGTAACACTCGAGCCCCTCACTACAAACTCAACCACTGCAACACTCTTGAGCCCCACGCCTGGCCTGAACACAGCCAAGGCTATCCCTACTGAACACACCCAAGGTCACACCCCACCCATCTGAATACAGCCACCGACCAACCACCCACACTCCACCCATCTGAACACAGCCACCGACCAACCACCCAACTGAACACAGCCTCCGACCACCAACTCCGGGCAGTCAATGCATCCGAACACACCAAGGACCCACTGCCACACTCTTGCCCACCTGCTGCTACACCATGCCTAGTCTGCTGCAACTCCCAAAACCACACCCACGGACCCACTGCCATCTCCACACTCATGCCCACCTGCTGCTACGCCACACCCATGCTGCTGCAACTCCGGGACTGCTACAAGTGCCTCCTCTTTTGCTGCTGCTGCCTCCTTCTTTGGTTCTTCTTCAGCCTTGAAAACCCAGTTTTCCACTTCTCCCACGGTTTTCCTCTCCCAAACACATCCCTTGGTTGATCCTTACCAACAACGCGGAGCAGTCCCCTTTATTTAGACCCGGCTCCATTCTCCTCTTTCCCGACCACAAACTCCGACCACCATAGAGTTGAAACGGAAATCACCCCTCAAACTCCCACTCACACGGAGCGCTCGAATGAAGATCCTAAACTCTGGATCCTCCACCCCTCAAACTCCTGCTCGTAGAGAAGTGCCCGAATGAAGTTCCTGAACCAACCCACCCATGGTCAACGCAACCACTCTACACCGAAATCCATGGCCGAAACACCACTACCACCGAACCACTTCATTCGAAGAGAGAACCCACCAAAACCATCTATCTATACTGTGAAAAACAAGCATACTAAGCAACAGCATCCTAATCAATCTAGAGATTAGATCGGAATAGGAGAAAAACGGAAAACAAATGGGGGCTCAAGATTAAAGAAGAAAAAAGCATCAAACACAAGAAAAGAAGCTAGACCAGCCAACCGCCATAATAAAATATTTTTATGCAACATGACTATCAATATGTCATTTTCTGTCAAATTTTGGATACAAGTTACCTTTTCTTTATAATAAAAAAAATAAAAAATAAAAAAAAACACTTGAAATATGAAGGGCCAAAGTGAAAACAAACAAACTTGAAGGCTCAAAGTGAAAAAAAACAAATTTGAAGGCCCAAAGTGAAAAAATGACCAAATATAAAGGCGGCAGGTAGTATAATTTATCTATTAAATTACTTAGGCACTATTTGGTACAAAAGGCATTTTTTTTTAAGGTCATATCACATCTCTACTTTTTTACATATCTTTTCATAAAAAATTAAAAATTATACTTTTTTAGATCATTCTGAACACCATCGTAATGAAAATTGTTATACAACTCTCACATAAGGCATTTTTTAGGACTTTTTTTTTTATTCTTTTTTTTTTCCCTTCTTTTCCATTTTTGAATTTTTTTTTTCTTTACTGTAAAGGAGTGGTGGGTTTATAAAATACAATATAGAGAGAAAATATTATTAAAAAAATAAAAAAGAAGTAGAAATTATAAGAAAATTACATTTTGCCTTAGAAAATATCTCATGTGACCCTCACATAACAATTTTCATCAAATAATTCAACACCAAATTACTGGAAAGGCCAAATTGTAAGTTAATCAAAAGTGATTAATTGTCACAATTAAAAAAATAAAGTGAGATTTAATGTAAATTAGAAGATACAAAAGCGTAATTGACCCATATAAAATAGAAAAGTAAACAAAAAAAAAAGCACTATGTAATTGAGATTCATCGTATAGTCATATTTTAAAATAAATATTATTCCCTTCTTGTCACTACAACAAACTACACATTTGGCGACTAAAATTGGCGACCAAAACAATTTTAGTCGCCAAAAACAACATATTGGGCGACTAAAAACCTGATTTAGTCGGCGTTGATTTAATGTTTTTAGCTACGAAATTATTTTAGTCGCCATATAGTCTTATTGGCGACCAAACTTAGTTTTAGTCACTGTTTGTTACCATTTTACACTACTAAAATTTCATTTAGTCGCCGTATAATAACATTTTGCGAAAAAAAAAAATTTGTTGCCAAAAAATGGCCGTATTTTTGATGAATTTTTTACGACCAAAACTAAGTTAGTGGTTGTATATTAAACATTGCCGACGAAAATTTGAAATTAGTAGCCAAATAGGATGCTTTTGTCGACCAATTTTTAGTCGCTGTTAAGGATATTTGGCAACAAATAATCATTTAGTCACTAAAGCTTCGAAATTTTTTTAGAGGGAAACTCATTAATATTGGCGCACAGTATATATATTACACAGACACACATTTTTGTTTTGTTTTGTCTCACACACCAACATACAGAGCAGTCGATACCAAACCTCACCATCGCTTACCACCGCCAATCATCACCATCGCTGGCCACCGGCGCTCGCCACCACGACCACTGCAAATCGGCCCCACCACTTATTACAGGTATTTGTCTCTCGTCTTTCTCCCTCTCTGTCGATCTGGGTTTGTCTGCTTGTATCTCTTTCTCGCTGTCTCTCCCATCCCCGTGTCTCACGATTTCTATAGGGTTTTTATATGTTTTTTTTTCTTTCATTTTCTATTGATTTCGTAAACAATTTTTTAGGGCTTTTTCTGATTTCATGAATGGGTTTGGTTGAAATTTTGGATTGTGGATTTTGGATTCTCGATTTTGGATTGTTGAACTATATGACCAAATGTGCCTCTGTTTCAGGAATATTCCAAACTAACCCTATATATATATGCATGCATAGGTGAGAAATCTAATTAATGTTTTAGCTTGTTTTGTGTGTTAGTGAGAGGACCTGAGACCACAAGGAGAAAGCCTCTGCAATCTAAGTAAGCTAAGGAGCTTAAAGTGACATTCCAGTTCCCTTCTGGTATGCTTTTTGGAGATTTAAGGTACCTTTCTTTGAAAAAAAATTCACTCTAATTTGCTTATAATTTTTTTTATTTTTTGTTTGCTCTGATGATTAAAATCCTATTTATGTTGTTTCCACTATTTAGAACAACATATGTTTGGAATGTAATCAAACACTCAAATTTAAAGTAATAGAAAAAATAATTTATTAGTTGGTTAAATTTGATGTCTTCGTTGAGAATGAAAATCAAAGAAGGAAGTATTCTCCATTGCAGGTGTTTGTAAGGCACTTATTGGGGAAATTAAGTTCCTTAATTTGTTTGGTTTTATATATGTCTATAAACATATGAAAATGGTTACATCTTAAATTATCAAACAAAACATTTTATCATTAATCTTAAACTCTTGACAAATTAGAAAGAGGGCAAACATGCTTTCAGTGGACACAAAAATATTAGTTGGTATTTTTGTAGGACTTTTGGCGACTAAATTTTTTTAGTCGCCAATACCTTTGGCGACGATGTATCCGCGACAAAGCCAACGACCAAAATTTTTGGTCGGCAAAGTATTTCGGCAACTAAAATCAATACTTTTGGAGACTAAAAAATTAGTCGCCAAAAATATAGTTTCTTGTAGTGTGTGCATTTTTTTGTGTTATAATTCTGTGCATATAGTATCTTTATTTATTTTGTTTATCACATGCAATATTAACAAACATGAGTGGAGAGAATCATTAAATTAATAATAATGACTGTATAATAATAATAATAACAATAAAAAATAACTTTTAATTTATAAATGTGAGTAACATAATATTTTTATGGGAAAGACTGTGGTACACAATTCTCAAGGGGTGTGTACTATATACACCTTATAACTATAGAAGAAAATAGTATAATTCTATACTTTCTGAGTCATAAATTAAATAAAAAAAAAAAGGTCATAATGACGTAGCGGAATACACGGGGACTACATATTGTTCTAATAGACGAAAGAGGTTTTCGAATTCGTGAAAAAAATAGAACCTTGAATCTATAATGAAGAGGAAATTCTAAAAAAATTGAATTATATTGCATAAAAATTGTCCTTCTCATAAGACTTACATAGCTATTTATAATAAATTAAGCCTTGGAGACCAAGTAAGCTTGGACACCAAGATATCTAAAATTAAGAAACAATAAACTGAGCAGAATTCTATTATACACACCCCCATAACACATGCATCCTTAATTACGTCTTTTCTTTTTTAGTTATGACCAATTTTCTTCTTTAGTTATGATATTATTTTGATATTTTGGTTATGACTTTTTTGTGTTTGGTTATTACATTTTTTTTTTAAATTATTTTTTTTTTAGTCATGACTCGTAAAGTATAAAATTATACTATTTTATTATGTAGTTACAAGGTACATACCATAGTCTTTTCCATAAACTAATCCTATTCTTGGAAAACAAGATACCTAAGAATTAGGAAAACAAAATCAAAACAAATTAAGAAACCTAATAATTCTAAAATATTTATATTAAATTACAAAAATCCTAATCAAATAATATATCAAAAATATTAAACTGAAAATATAAAAATTCCTAAAATCTTGTCCTACATCAGACTCCTCTCATCGAGTTCATATTAGAGATCTGCCATCGTCCTTGCTAAATAAAACGGAACTTGGAATACTTTAGTTGTTTGTCCCTCTTCCAAAAATTTTATGGAAAAAAGTCTAGTTTTTGAAAGTTCAATTGGTTGACAAGATCAATTATACAAGCATTGGAAATCAAATTAATTGCTCTATACTAAGAAAATCAACAAAATTCACTTTATGTACAACCTGCATGCTTTCTTAATTTTGGACCATCCTAGATTCAATTGATCCTTCAATTATCAACCTTGGAACATCAAGTGTAGCATCAACCAATTTCTTTGTTGCGCGTAGCAGTTGTATTATCTCTTCTTCTATTTTCTCTTTGCTATTGAGCTCAATCGAATCTCCTTCTCCTTCAATATTTTTATGATATGATTGTAAAACTTTCTTTCCAGCATTCAAATTACCAACTGTTGATGCATTATCAACACTCAAACTAGACTTTGTATTTTCTTCATTAGTTTTACAAACAATCTCACCACAAATAATATTTGAATGTGAAATCCTTTCTTTTGTAACTACAATTTTATCGCAAACTTTCACAACCTCTATTGAAGAATCTTGATTTGTATATGACAAAATATCTTCATGATCATAAAAGTAAAATTTACTTGCTAAAAACTTTTTCATTACTAATCATGAACAAATTTTGTCTTTATTTTTGCGAACTTGATAATCTTGTAATCCATTTTACCACTTCAATGCTATTTTATCAAGTTTGTAGGATGCAATATAACCTTCTTTTCATGAGAAATCTTCATGTGTTCAAAGAAATTTTCAAGATCAAGTAACCAATCAAGAAAATCTTGTTTTTGAAACTTACGTGAACCATTGAAATATGCAATTTCTACAAAAATGCGTAAGCCAACATGTTGACTTCGGGTGAATCCTCCGGCGCAATTGTTGTCAACTGTTGGTTGTCTCTAGTTGACGATTAGTCCCAAATCGGCATGTAGATTACAAATCTCATTGCGAAGTTCGTGCACCTCTAGTTGATGTTTCTCAATCGTATCTTATATGACTTCCACCTTACGATCATCGTCAATAGGGGTTGTGTGTTCTCTATTGTCTTGTGTCATTAAGCCAAGTGAATCCATACTCTGATACCACTTGACGTAACGGAATACACGGAGATTACATATCGTTTTAGCAGACGAAAGATGTTCTTGAATCCACAAGAGAAAATAGAACCTTGAATCCACAAAGAAGAGAAAATTCTAAAGAATCTGAATTATATTGCATAAAAGTTATCCTTGCCATAAGACTTACACAACTATTTATAATAAACTAAGCCTTGGAGACTAAGTAAACGTGGACACCAAGATATCTGAAATTGGGAAACAATAAACTAATCTTATTCTTGGAAACAAGAAACCTAAAAAATTAGGGAGAAAAAATCAAAACAATTTAGAAACCTAATAATTCTAAAATATTTATATTAGATTACAAGAATCCTAATCAAATAATATATCAAAAATATAAAAAATCTTAAAATCTTTTTTTTTTTTTTTTGATCGGCGAAAGTCATCACATAACCAAACACAAATGAAACATAACCAAAGATCTCAAAATAATATCAAAACTAAAGAAGAAAATTGGTCATAATTTAATAAGAAAATGACGTAACTAAGAATACATATGATAAGAGATGCGTATAATAGAATTCTCCTCTTTCTGTATGTACAAATATATTTTTAACAAAATGATTTTGATAAAACTTTGTTTCACTGTTATATGTATAGGAAATACATCATATAAAACAAAATAAACTTTGCAAATTGTTTCTATTATTTATAATTTTAAAAAATATTTATTTTTAGTATAAGGTTTCAATATCAGCTTTGCAGGCAGGATTCACTCCAAAATAAGAAAATGAAAATGTTGGGTAAGGTAGGGGTACATCTTGGTCTTGAGTATACATGCTTAAATTCACTCATAATGATGTGATAAGAAAATTGGGTGCTTAATCATTGGATATGCAATCAATCCAAAGTTGACACCTATCACAACATACCATTGTGGATTTTTGTGTGGGAATTTTTGAGAGGTCTCAAATATTTCCTTATTTTTCTCATTTTTCAATTTTTGGTACAATACAAAATAAATCAATAAAGATATTTTTGTGGTCAAAACGGAAGATGCGATCAACTTATAGGGTTTCAAAGGAACTTATAGGATTTCAAAGGTTTAAGGTTTAAAGTCTTATTTTGATATTTGACCTGATCAAATCTCAAAAAAATTATAAGCCGTTACTCATCAATAGCATACGAGTTGAATTGGTCGAATTCTCATTCCAATCTCAGCCATAAATTGGCTCCTCTTATTTGAATTTCGCCCTGGATCCATCTCGAGTGCATCCATGCGCTCTTATTCGAATTTCACCCCAAATCTCTTATCTATCTGTTATCAAACTGTGCTTTGTGTGGCCTAATGATCTGGACTGCACTTTGTGTGCCCCCTGCCTCCCGAACTCTTACACCTCTATGCTTTGGACTCTTCCCAAATCTCGCGCCCATGCGCTCTTCAACTTCACACCAGATTTTACCTATTTTTCCTTGCTTGAGTTTCTTGTTCACTACTCTGGACTTAAGTTACTTGATTAGTACTCAAGCCTCGTTTGGGAACAGACTAATTTAGTAATTTTTTGGCTATTTGACTAAAAAGGTAGGTAAAAAAAACTTATATGTTTGGGATGACTTTTTGGCTAATTACGAAAAGATGTGCAAAAAGTAGAGAGAAAAGAGAATCTTTGACTTTTTGGTATGAGTTGTTGGCTTTTTGGCTAATTTAGTAACTTTTTGGCTAATTGGCTAAAATAGCCTCTTGCCAAACGAGGCCTCAATTGAGACCTATAAATTTGTCACTCTTGTAATGTTTAGATATCAATCTCAACACAATATTCTTTTTTTTTTTTAGTTATATTATCATAAGGATTTCGAATAACTATACGTGCTAAATTATTTCAAATTTATTAATCTAAAACTTTCAATGCATTATTGAAGTCTCAATATAAAATGCTAAGTTGAATTAAATTTTTTGATACAAATCCAACCTTAATATTTAAAATTCTTTTGATTTGTTTAAAGCAGGTTAATATTTTTAAAAGATTGAAATGAAATTCATTTTGATAAATGGCATGTCAATGGATAAGTTTAAGATTTAAAGGACAATAATCATATAAATCATTGTTTGCAAATTTATATGGCTAAAAACACTATGATGTAATTGAATATTTATTTAAGGAGACTTGGGCATAAGTTCAATTTCAAATTTTTTGGGGCAATACTCTATTCTTTTGAGGCCAAAATAACAAAATAATTTGAAAAAAAAATCATATTTATCCTACCAATCTATCTATTGTCCATTGTCTAGTTATTTGTCGGTCACCTATTTATCAACATTTACGTGTCCATGTATCATCTCTTATTTATCCACCAGTCACTTATTTGTCTATCTAATCTATCTATTTGTTTACATTACCACCACCAACAATCAGCGTAACCATCTAGTAGTAATGGGGTGAAAATGTAAGAAAATTCCCTCAAAATAATAATTTACCATTCTCACAAAATAATTTCATTAATCATGTCATTATCTCTAAAAAAATCAAATGCTTGGATCTAATACCATATCAACATAGAAATATCACCAATAAATCCTTTATTTTATTATTAATAAAGGCACTTATTCATTAAAATAAAAGTAGGCAACCTTCCATTACTTTTCATGCAAAAGACAAGATTCTATGGAGCCATAAAAAATAAAATAATAATAATAATAAAAAGATTCTATAGAAAAAAAAGAAAAAAAGAAAAAAAGAAAGAAAGAAAGACCACAATTAAGACTATGAGTATAATTTTTTTTTTCTTTTAGTTGTGACTCTCATAGGATTGAATTATGACACTTGTGATAATCAAATTTACAAATGTCATAACTTGCATATGGTAAGTACTCTTAAAAAAGTGTATACTATAGTATTACCCTTTATATATATATATATACACATATTTAATGGAAAATGTTTAAGACTTACACAAAATCTCTCATAATTTGATCCACAATAATGTGGCATAATAGGTGTTGAGAGGGAGATTTGCGCTGGACAGGTACGGCCGACCTACGGTAGCGCGGGTCATGACAGACCTCGCGGGTGCCAAGGTGCTTTCCCGATGGGCGCGGTTCTCCGTCACATCATACACGGCCGGGCTAGGATGGCTGAGCGGGCGTGGACTAGGGCTCGTATCAAGCTGAGATGTGACTAGGCTTGGCGCTTGGTCGGACCCACCAAGGTGTGACGCGACCGAGCTAATTGCGGCCTGGAATGAATTAGGGCCGGGGCAAAGGCCAGTGTGCCTCTTGGCCGGTCGACCCGGTAGAACCTCCTACAGCTGGGTTGTGAAGGTCACGGTTGCATTACTTCCCAAGGGATAGGCCGGTCGTGGTATTCTGGTCAGGTGTGCCACCTGGGCCAATGGTGTGGTGGGGAGGAAATCGGCTCCTAGCACGCGTCAATACCGTTTGGCAGTTTCATACGTACTGTTTGGAGGTTTTGGCCTTTACACGCATAAGGTGGTGGAAGGCGAGCACTGCCACCTGTCTAGGGAAGGACAGCAGAGGTAGTGCGTGCACAATCCCTGAGCCTGCATGGCCAACCTAGAAAAAGAAAGGAAGGGGAACGTTGGAGGTATGCTATCTGAACCTCGCTCTCTCTCTAAACAGTATTCTTCTTCCTCAAGTGATTTGACTTGATTGTCGGAGGGTCTATCCGGCGACACACCGTCGGGCAGCTCACCGTTTCTCTGTTTCCAGGTCAAGACGTCATTACGCGAAGCTTGAGTTCAAGGAGTACGGAAAGCAATGAATATTTCACCCTCGTACAATTAGCGCCGTCTATGGGAAGTCACTGTGATACACAAACCTTGCTCTTCAAGCTTTTTCGACCGTTTCCATGGCTAACAACGACGAGACTCCACTGTCTGTCGTCAATGGTGTCACACCAGAATCTGTTCATCGGAGAGAAGGCCCCCCAAACGTTACAGCCATGGCAGGCCTAGAGACCTCTTCGAGAGGTGCGCGAGACAAATGCGCAAGGAGTACTGATCGCTTGAAAAGCCCAGAGGGTTGTCGTTGGCGGAGGGATTCGCACGCCCAGCGTCTGGAGCACAAACTCAAAGATCAGGATGCCTTCATTCGCAAGATGGCGGCTGAGATGGAGGTGCTGAAGCGCTACATCAAGGGGAAGGGTGTTATTGGAGAGGGAACCCTTAGTGAGCACACCCCGTCTCCTCGTTCTAGCAGTTGCCGCCAAGGAAGGATGTATTCTCTCTCTATCACCAGGAGCTATGGGGTTGGGGACTCCAACCCCCAGGAGGGCAAATCTCTCACTCGTGATAGCACCTATCGTCCCTCACGCCCGTCGTCGATGTCGCGATACTCTTTTTTCGCCCGTTCCAGAGACTTGAGAGATGTGTTGGAGGAGAAGGCACGCCGTAAAGAGACTCAGAGATTGCCGGCGTTGCAGAGGCTAAGTTCCCAAATACGGCGTAGTGAGGAAGTGGCAATGCCAACGCCTAGAGTGGTGGCCCCAGCGCTTGTGGACAAAGAGCTGGCGAAACTTACAACTACGCCGCTGTCTCCAGAAATCGAGAGTACACCACTCCCTGCTGGATTCCACCAGCCTAAGTTCACCTTGTACGACAGCAAGACGGATTCGTACATGCACGTGAGTCATTACCGGCAAGTAATGGCTGGACACCGGCGCAATGACGCCCTTATGTGCTTGATATTCCCAGCAAGCTTGGGAGAACTGGGCCTGAAATGGTTCGAAAGGCTTCTGGAGGGGAGTATTGAGGGGTGGCAGCAATTAGCGGAGGCCTTCGTCACCAGATTCAAAACCAACACTCGAACACCAAAGAAGGTTGATCATCTTCTGGGCGTGAAGATGAAGTTTGGGGGTTCGTTAAAGGCATACAACACGAAGTACTGGGAAACCTACAATGAGATCCTCGATTGCCCCACCAATCTGGCGATCACTTAATACAAGCGGGGTCTCACAGTCGGACATAGGCTGCGAGATTCGCTTACAATGCATCAGCCCACAACCATGGAGTCTTTGATGCAACGAATCAATGAACACATTCGTGTGGAGGATGATACCGCTTCCGTGACCGAGAAGTTTAATCTGGTAGCTGCGGACAGAAAGGCAGCGAAGAAAGTTCACTCAGTTGGGCAGGCGGACAACCGCCCAAACGACCGGTCAAAAGATCAACGTCGTGGCTCAAACCGTGATGACAGAAACAAAGGTCGCAGAAGCGATCGAGATAACGCTCCCCGTGATGAAGAGGAGGATGCCAAGAGAAAATTGAAGGCAAGAACTGGTATCACCACGGTCTTCAAAATCCCTATTTACCGCATACTGAGTGAAATCCGAGGTGAGCCTTTCGTCTGCTGGCTAGCCAAGTTGGGGAGCGCACAGAGAGGCTTCAACTCGAGATATCGCTGCACCTTCCATGAGGAACGGGGGCATCGAACGGAGGATTGCTTGCTACTCAAACAACATTTGGAAGAGCTGGTGGCGGCGGGACATCTTGACCAATACATAGATGGGGGTATGAAAGTCGCGCCACTTGGACAAACCGAGCCAAACGGCCTACCCGCTCTTGAGGCAGCGCCCCAAGGTGTAATTAATGTCATCCATGGCATCATTGAACCTGCAAGGGTTTGTGAGCTAAGAGGGATAATTAAGAAAGCCGAGCACATAAGGGAAGTGCTCTTTGTTCAGCCCGCTGTGAAGAAAGGGAAGACCGAGAAGAAGGACATCTTTACCTTCTCAAGTAAGGACTTGGAGAGAATTCAGATGCCCCACAATAATGCTCTAGTAGTGACTCATCGCGTCAAAGATTTTGACATCAAGAGGATCTTGATTGACCAGGGGAGTTCGGTCGAAATCATGTATTACGACGCGTTCAAGCAGATGAAGCTGTAGGATAAGGACTTGGCCCCTGCGACGTCTCCTTTGGTTGGTTTCAACTCTCAGCCAGAATGGCTGGTGGGGAAGATCATATTGTCGGTCAAAGCAGGTTCAGTCATAAAGCAAGTAGAATTCTAGGTGCTCAAGGTTCCATCCACCTATAACTTAATTTTGGGCAGAGGATGGTTGCACGCCATGGAAGCGGTAGCATCGACCTACCATCAGGTTCTGCGTTTCCCGGTGCCAACCGGACAAATAGAGGAAGTTTAGGGAGACCAGGTGATGGCAAAACAGTGCTTCGTTGCGGTGAACGGTAGCCGGGCCACCAAAGGGTTCGTTTAGATGATAGAGGGACCAGAGGGAAAGGAAGTCTTGGAAGACGTAGGAAGGAAGGCCGAGGAGAAGTCGGTCGAAGATTTGGTGGAGGTGCGTATTGACGAGAACGACCCAACTAAGTTCTTTCTCTTGGGATCATCCTTGTCCAGCGCTGAGCGACTCGACTATGTTGACTTCCTGGTCTCCAACATAGAAGCTTTTGCATGGACGCCTTACGATATGCCTGGTGTCGACCCTAGCTTCATCTGCCATCAGTTGAGTGTCTTCCCAAATGCACGGCCAGTCATCCAAAGGACACGCTTTTCAGCCTTGCACCATGCCGAAGTAGTGGTGGAAGAAGTGAAGAACTTGTTGGAAGCTGGGGCCATAGAATAAGTGCAATACCCTCGATAGATTTCCAACACGGTGGTGGTTCCGAGAAAGAATGGCAAGTGGCGAGTGTGCGTTGACTATAAGACGGTCAACTGTGCATGCCCCAAGGATAGCTTCCCCCTCTCTCGAATCGACCAGCTGGTGGACTTGACCGCTGGCCATCAGAGGTTTAGCTTCCTGGATGCATATCGCGGCTACCACCAGATAGCCATGTATGAATCGGACCGAGAGATCACATCGTTCGCTACTCCTAGAGGCCTGTATTGTTACAAAGTCATGCCGTTCGGACTGAAAAACGCCGGGGCAACTTTTCAAAGGATGGTGACAAAGATGTTCGCTCCCCTTCTGGGCCGAACCATGGAGGCCTACATCGACGACATGGTGGTAAAGAGTAAGGAGAAATCTCAGCACCTCGCCGACCTAGCAGAGATGTTTGCTACACTTAAACACCACAAGCTTCGTTTAAATGCCTCTAAGTGCGCCTTCGGAGTCGGCACCAGAAAGTTTCTGGGTTTTCTGGTCATGAACCGAGGGATTGAGGCCGACCCATCCCAAATTAAGGCAATACAAGAGCTGGAGCGCCCAAACTCCACGAAGGATGTGCAACATCTTGCCGGGATGGCAGTCGCGCTGAACAGATTTATAAGCTGGTCTTCAGATCATTGCAGGCCCTTCTTCAAAACTTTGAAAGCCAAGTTCTTCTGGGATGAGGAATGTGACCGTGCACTGGCGGATCTAAAAGTGTACCTTTCCTCAACCCTTATCCTAGTCACGCCAAAACTAGGTGAAGAACTGTATCTCTACTTGGCAGTATCTCAACATGCAGTGAGCGCCGTCCTAGTCCGTGCTGAAGGCGTCCAGCACCTGTCCATCTTCTATGTGAGCAAGACCTTGCTCCCTGCTGAATCAAGATATCTGCCGCTAGAAAAATTAGCCCTGGCCCTAATGATGGCCTCGAGAAAGCTGGCGCACTATTTTCATGCCCATACAATAGTTGTGCTAACCGAGTTTCCACTTAAGGTACTCTTTGAAAAGGCAGACTTTACCGGGAGGATTTTGAAATGGGCCGTTGAATTGGGGCAGTACGACATCAAGTTCTGGCCGCGTACCACGATCAAGGCTCAAGCCCTTGCAGACTTTGTGGCGGAGTTTGCCCCTGGAATGCATCCAGTTTGCCCGGTTGATTTATCTAGTGCGGATTTGGCACAACCCATAGATCAGGCAATGGAGCCAAGTGTTAAATCACGAATGGAACGAGTGCAAATGGCAGCCAAACTGGAAGAGCTAGATAATTCATCAAAAGACAAACCCAACCAAGATAGGGAAAGAGACCAGAATGAGCTGACTGGAACCTCGGAGTTGAGAAGCTCGCAAAACCCATCGATTGCTGGAAGTTGTTTATTGGCGAGATGTGGAAGCTTTTCGTCGATGAGGCCTCCAATAGATATGGTGCCGAGCTGGGTATCGTGCTAACTTCCCCGGACGGGCTGGTTATCGAGCAAGCTATTACGTTCGGCTTCCTAGCGTCCAACAATGAGGCGGAGTATGAGGCCCTCCTTACCGGACTAAGGAGTGCATTGAGGATGAAAGCGTTGGCTCTCATGGTGTTCAGCGACTCCAAACTGGTGGTCAATCAGGTCTCTGGGGAGTATGAAGCCAAGGATGAAAGAATGGCCAAGTATCAGACGCTGGTGCGCGCAGAGATCAAGAAGTTCGCCACCATAAGAGTGGAACAAAATCAACCGTGAAGAAAACAACACAGCTGACGAACTGGCCGGCCTTGCATCTGCGCAAACAACTTTCCCTAATCCCTTAATGATATAATTCTTACCTCGGCCAAGCATTAAGGAACCAGAAGTGTCCGAAGTACTTTGCACCGACTTGGGACCCTTCTGGATGGACCCCATCATCACCTTCCTAAAAGATAGAATTCTACTAGAAGAGAAGAAAGCTGCCAACAAGATCCGAGCCAAGTCAGAGCAGTTTTGGCTCTCTTCATCCGGAGCCTTGTACAAGAAATCATTTACCGGGCTATATCTAAAGTGTGTCCACCCCGTCAAGGTGGAAGCTTTCCTCTATGAGATCTATGAAGGCATCTGCAGAAGTCATATTGGGGCCAGGTCTTTGGCCTATAGAGCAATTTTCCAAGGTTACTGGTGGCCATGCATGCAGGCGGACGCACAAAAATACGTGCGTCGGTGTGAAAAGTGCTAGAAATTCGCTCACCAAATCCACCAGCCGACTAGAGAATTGCTCCCCCTCATAAGTCCTTGGCCGTTTGCGCTCTGGGGATTCGATATTGTTGGACCGCTCCTAGCAGCTCCGGGCAATCGCAAGTTCTTCATCGTTGCTACCGACTACTTCACCAAGTGGGTTAAGGCCGAGCCATTGGCAACCATAAAGGAAAACGATGTGAAGCAGTTCGTTTGGCAAAACGTCATCACTCGCTTCGGCATACCAAAGGCCCTCATATCGGATAACGGCACTCAGTTCGATGGAAAACTCTTTCGCGAATTTTGTGAGGAGTTGAAGATTGAGTTCTACAACTCAACACCGGCCTACCCTCAGTCAAATGGTCAAGCAAAAGCCTCAAACAAGACCATCATAGACGGGCTGAAGAAGCGGCTAGAGAAAGCCAAAGGAAAGTGGGCCGAAGAACTCCCTAATGTGCTCTAGGCGTACCACACTACGCCAAGGCGATCGACCGGAGAGACACCATTCGCCTTGGCCTATGGTATGGAGGCCGTCATCCCGCTGGAAATTGGTATGCCGACCATCCGGTCTGAGAGTTTTCAGCCAGATTAGAACAATGAAGCAGTGGCATTGGAACTTGACCTAGCCGAGGAAAGAAGGGAACAGGCTCTCATCCACATAGCAGCTTACCAGCAAGAGCTCTCCAAGAAGCACAACAAGGCCGTGCATCCCAGGCTGTTCAAGGTTGGTGACTGGGTCTTGAGAAAGGTAATGGGCTACACGGTAGTCCCTGGCGAAGGAAAACTCAGCGCAAATTGGGAGGGGCCATACAAGGTGACTAGCTTAGCGGGCAAAGGGGCATACCATCTGGAAGACTTAGATGGAAAAGCTATCCCCAGACCATGGAATGCAGCTAACCTTAAGATTTTCTACTTTTGAGATGTAATGGTTTATGTTGCTTAGCGTTTTGAACATTTTGCCTTTTTGGAATTTACTGTAATTTGCCAACATGTAATGAAAGATAGCCCCACTCTTTTATATTAATAGTTTTTGTACAATGACATCACAAGGATATTGGCCCATTGTGGGTGCCAGGGGCAAGACGACCGATTTACACTGAGCCGAACTGATTTCCTCTCGCCGGTGTAGAAACAGACCGCGCAAGCAGTTGGTGTATTATCCAATGAAACAATTGGTGTGTTGTCCAATTTGCATAAGGGCCGAGCTGATTTTTGCTCACCCAATTGAGATGTTGGCGTCATGACCAACTTGCATGAGATGTTGGTGTTTTGACCAATTTACAAGGCCGAGCTGATTTTGCTCGACTAAAAGGAAATGTGTGTGGGCGTCTTGCCCAACTTATAAGAGCCGAGCTGATTTTGCTCGGCCAACTGAAATGTTGGGTGTTTATCCAACTGCTAAAGGCCGAGATGATTTCGCTCGGCCACATGAAAATATTGGTGATCTGCCCAATTTGCGCGGCCCCAAGCTGATTGTTGCTCGGCCAAAAGGACATGATGCTTTGCCCAATTTACTATGAGTAGATTTCGCTCAACCAAATAAAGTGTTGGCGTTTTATCCAATTTACGAGGGCCGAGCTGATTTTTGCTCGCCCGAATCTAAATGTTGACATTTTGCACATTTCACCCGGGCCGAGTTGATTTTAGCTCGACCGAATGAAATAACGACGTTCATCCGAAAATTGAAGAAATTCTGATTTTAGCTTGGCATATTGCGCGGCATAGTCGACCTACCAGTTGTGATTAAAATTGAAGAAATTTTGCATGCTGCAACCGCACAAAAATAGATAAGCGACAAGAAAAAAGTTTGAATTTTCATTGATAAAAGGAGTTGCATTACAAAAGTGGGGCCAAGCCCGGTTACATTCAATAAAAAAGAAGAAAGAGAAGAGGGGGGGAAACATCATTCTAGTTGATGTCGACAGTTTGCTCGGCGATGTCAATTGTCTGTTCGGTCAAGCCCTCCTTGGCCTCGTCATCAGCGCCATCCGCCGCAACAACCCCCTGCTCGGCCTCTTCATCTTCGGCCCTCTCAGAAACTTCGGCAACGGTTTGCTCGGCAGATTGCACGGCGACAGCTTCCTCTTCGGCCGTTTTCTTTGCCTCTTCAATGAGCCTTTCTTGGGCGGCGCTGGCGTACGCTTGCATGTAGGGCGGTATGAAGGCAGCGAGAGGGTTTTGGAACATCTTGGCATCTTGACCAAGGCCAACTTTTTCCACGGCAGCTTTCCAACCGCACTGAAAAAAGATGTCCTCCGTCGCCTGAACCTGCAGTTCATAAGTTTTTTTCGCCCTGCGCATACCCCCGGTCTTCGGCGTCCTCGACCGCCTTGTCCTTTTCTTCCTTGTGAGCATCGCGAAGCTTACGCAGCTCGGCGAGGTAGCGAGCCTTCGTCAGCTTGACAGCCCGCTGTTTTTCCTCTTCAGCTCGGGCTAATTTTTGACTTAGCGCATCGCGCTTAGCCTCTGTCGTCTCTTGCGCGGCCTTTAGCTTGGTCACCTCAGCTGTCTTGGCCTTGTTATCGGCAATTGCATCCCGCAGACTTTGCTGAACAGTGATCATCCGCTCGTGGGACAAGTAGTTCTTTTGCGCGGCCTGAAAGCACGTAGAGATTGTCAGAATTCAGATAACCGAGCAATAACTTAATGAACAAAAGAATCTCAACTTACCAACACAATCGATTTTACCGCCGAGCGAAGCACTTTCAGGTCGGACAGCTCATCGTGCTTTTTCATGTCAGCGGGAAGGATCAGCCCCTTGGTCATGTTGAAACCAAGAGAGTAATCCTTGTCCGCGTACACTGAATCAGCCGCAGAGACAACCTGACCTTTGTACTTGAACTCGGGTGCCCAGACCGGGGGGGCACTTGGGCTTTTGGATGGCCCGTTGAGTGGTTGTTCGGTCTGGTCCCCCAATTCGGTAAAGGCGTGCTCGGTTGAGTCTTCGTCCATCAGATGCTGTCTGGCTTGATTTTTTATCGATCTTTTCTTCGACTGGCCAGTTGCTTGTTCGCTGGCAAGAGCCAACACGACCCCCTTCTTTTGTGCAACTGGAGTGGAGGAAGTCCCCCCAGATGCCTCCGGTGGCTGGGACTCGCTAGCCTCACCAGTGATCATTGACTTAATGGCTCGGATCTTGGCCATTTCTTGCTCGGCTATTAGTGGAACTAGTTTGATTGGTGGAAGACTTGGGTCTGGCTCTGGAGATGGCGCACGCAGAAAGTCGGTTACCCTGCTCTTGCGCGGCGCTGTGTAATGGTAGGTCGGTTCGAAGCTGAGCAGCTTGGGTGATTCTCTCTCCTCAGCAGGATGACGCAGCAAAACTCTAATGGCCTCCTGGTTTGCACGGGAATAGTCTTCGGCCAAGAGCTTGTAATCTACAAAAAGAGACAAGTGTTAGATCGGCAAAAAGAAGACAATTGTTAGATCGGCAAGAGAAAAACCAATGCAAAAAGAAGATATTGCGGTTCACCGAGCTACTTACCAGCACTCCCAAAATCTTTCCTAATGTACCAGCCTGGTATGAGTGCCTCGGTGTCCTCGTAACGACCGGACACCCACAGGAAATCGTCGTCGTTTGTTTCTTTATCCGGATTACCCTCTATGAGCTTTGCTCGGCCGTTTTTGACCTTCAGGTACCAGCAAAGCCCACCTTTATTTTTGCTAAGACTGTATTGATGAAATATCTCGGCAAGGCCGAGATTCAGACTGAGTCTCCTATTTAGCTCGGCCACGCCGTTTATTATCTTGTATGTGTTGTTGGAGACTTGGGTTGGACAAAGCCTTGTCTGCCTTAAAAATTCGCAGATCAAGGGTTGGACTGGGAAGCGAAGCATTCCTTCTACTATGGAAACGACCGTGAAGGGGCACTTATCTAGCTCGCCCCATGGGGTATCTTCTTTCTTGGCCAACTCTAGATGGACGTTGCCCGGGATGCTGTACTCCCTACAGAACTCGGCCAGTGCACCGGGAGAGCTCACCATGAACCGGTATTTCCCCATTTATCTCGGTTGTATTTATTAGGTGACTTAATTCGTATCTCAGTGAAAAATTTTGTACGTTTTCTCGGACGTTGAGCTTCACTGGAGGGGCCTGGTTGGTCCTAGTTTGTTTTGCATTATTAAAAAATAAGCCCAAGAGTTAGCACGACATAAATTGCACGGCTTCAATTTGGAACTCCTAGCTCGGTCACAGTTCTTTGTTGTATTTGACTGGTCTGACCCCTATCTCGGCTCGACTATCCGACTGATTTGGCCTTTCTAGTTCGGTTTTGATTCCCTATGTCCAGCACGGTCGCGGCCTCAAAGAGAAGCTGCAAACAAGTTTTTGCTCGGCTAAGTCCTATTTATGGATCTAAATGGGGATTTAGCTCGGTCTTACCCAGGGTTCGTTCTGTTCATCCCAAAAAGGGGGTTTCATTCGTTCAAGCTAAGGGGAAACAGGGGCACGAAGGCCCCATCCATTTGTTCAGTTTCAATTTTCCCTAGGGTATACAAGTTTTACGCGAAGAAGGGGGGGCTGATGGAGCACCAACAGTCCTAAGCAAAGAGCATGAAGAACGCGAAGAACACAGGCATAAAAATATGATACAGATATCAGGAGGCTTACCGATGACGGGAGTGAAGAAGAGACCAGTCAGTCGCGAGCTCGATACAGCTTCGGAAGGAACGAAAATGGACGAGGATGATGCGAAAGGCAGCAGTGTCAGTGTTGGCAGACGTTTGGAGGTTTTGAGGGCTAGGGTTTTGCTTGGGAAGAAAGAAGATGAATAGTGAGGGTTCAAATGACCCCTCGTGTGTATGTTAAAAGAGGGGGAAACCCAAAGGGTGGCCGCCGTTTGAATTTCGCACATGGGAAGACAGCTGTGGGGCCGTACGGGTCCAACGTCGTGAGGCCACGTGGCATTGAAAAAAGGGCTATGTCAGTACGGCTGTACGACCCTTGACAAGACTATTGGCGCAATTCGAAAACCGATCAAATGAGATACCACGGTATTGGCAGCGACCGCAATCACGCTCGGCTTGCTACTGGCGCAACTCAGGGACCGAGCAAAGTGAGATAGCTCGGTCATGGTGGTAATCTCAATCACGCTCAGCCTGGATGGGATTAAGGGGCAATTGAGAGAGAGATTTGCACCGGATAGGTACGGCCGACCTACGGTAGCGCAGGTCGTGACGGACCTCGTGGGTGCCGAGGTGCTTTCCCGATGGGCGTGATTCTCCGTCACATCATACACAGCCGGGCTAGGATGGCCGAGCGGGCGTGGACTAGGGCTCGTATCAAGCCGAGCTGTAACTAGGCTTGGCGCTAGGTCGGACCCACCAAGGTGTGACGCGGCCGAGCTAATTGCGGCCCGGAATGAATCAGGGTCAGGGAAAAGGCCGGTGTGCCTCTTGGCCGGTCGACCCGGTAGAACCTCCTACAGCTCGGTTGTGAAGGTCACGGTTGCATTACTTCCCAAGGGATAGGTCGGTCGTGATATTCCGGTCAGGTGTGCCATCTGGACCAATGGCGCGGTGGGGAGGAAATCTGCTCCTAGCACGTGTCAATACCGTTTGGCAGTTTCACACGTACTGTTTGAAGGTTTTGGCCTTTACACGCGTACGGTGGTGGGAGGCGAGCACTGCCACTTGTCCAGGAAAGGAGGTATGCTATCTGAACCTCGCTCTCTCTCTAAACAGTGTTCTTCTTCCTCAAGTGATCTGACTTGATCGTCGGAGGGTCTATCCGACGACACACCGCCGAGCAGCTCACCGTTTCTCTGTTTCCAGGTCAAGATGTCGTTACGCAAAGCTTGAGTTCAAGGAGTACGGAAAGCAACGGATATTTCACCCGCGTACAGGTGTTAACATTTAATTTGCCACACACTTAATTATGTAAAACCTATCTCTTTTACCATATTATTGTAAATAAATTTACAAGTCTAAATTATGAGTCGTCCCTAGGACTCCTCTTTCCAAAGAGTTAGAGCACATTACAGCTAAAGAGAAAATTGCAGCCATCTCAGATGCTTTTGTTCGTGTACAAGCAAATAAGTGTTCTCGTTCATAATGCACTAAATATAAGTATTTTATCTATCTTCCTAAAAAATAATATTTAAAAATATAAATATTTTATTAATAAATCGAGCCAAGCTAAGTTAGGTTTCGTGAGTCCCGCCTTATTTCTTCCTGCTCAAAAAAAAAAGTTAAGTTGGATTGAGCTCGATTAAAATTTTAAATTGTAAGTTTAACTTAAAATTAAATAGGCTTAAAAATTAGCACAATTCAATTTTATTGGCCAAAATATAAATATCAAGTATTAAAAATAAAAAATTGAATTGAGCAGAATGAGCGGCCAACAAGCAAATCTCCACCTCAAGTTATAAGTGACCCTTTCTCTTATATTTAATTAATTAATTAATTAAAGACTTGAGTTTACCTTCGATTCTCATCTAGACTGGGAGTTGTTAAGGCTCATTGCATGTTGCGTTTTCATAATTTGAAGAGGTCAAGCCCTAATTAAATTTGTAGATGTATTAATCATAATTTTAAAATTGGAACACGTGAAGTACGTGAAAGCATTTCCCTTGAAAAGGGAGTAAAAAAGGATAAATAGTTTGATGGTGAGACAACCTTTGCTAGGATTCACATGTTTCGAGGATGTCCTAATAATGAATGGTACAGAAATTTCATTGTTTAAAGCATTCTTTTGGAGAAGTTATTTAGCTTCTGTTTGGGAAGTGGGTTGACTTTTTATTTTTTTGATTTTTTTGAATATTTTAGCTTGAGTTAAAAAGTTTGGTTTGGGAAGGATTTTTTGACTTTTTGGACTTTTTTTGAGAGAGAAGAGTGTAATGATTATGGGTTAGATGTGATGTTTTGTTTGTTGTGACTAAAATAACCTATTTTGTCTTTTGTGACTATTTTAACCCCATCTTTGCTTGCCAAACGGACCCTTAGTGGTTTGTTCTCTATCATTCAACATTGAACATTTATCCATCCATTTGTCTTTTGAGTCGAGACACAAAAGTGATAAGATCTAGGACTTTTCTTAAGTGTGCAACTTACACCTTACACTTACGCCTTTTTGTTTGCTGTCCTGTTTTATGTTTACACCTTCCACTTACACCTTTTGTGTTGGTTGCATATGGTGTGCAACCTTAAGGGGTTGCACACCATAACAGTACCCTAAGATCTACTATGCCTTTGTTTGACATAAATTAAAATGGGATGTTTTAGCTAAAATAGTCATAAAAAAATAAAATAATTTTTTTAATCTAATAAAATAAAATGCCACATCCAAATTATAATTATTTTATTTTTTTCTCACAAAAAAGCTTTTTAGTCCCGAATTAAAATAATCAAAAAATCAACTCACATCCTAAACGAATTATATTTTAATCAATCAAATTTAAGTCTCTTTTGAAAAGTGTAAAAAAAGGTCAATTTATTAATTTTTTGATTTATTTAGATCACATCAACTCTATACTTTTTGAATATCTTTTTGTAACACTTTTTGAATAACTTTTTGTAACAAGTAAAAAAAAGTTAACCTTTTTCAGTACTTATCAAAACCACCCTTAAATTGGAGCACCACAAGATTTACCCCTAGGGCAAAATATAATTTCTCCCTGAACTGACGTCATGAAGATGACACATGCTAGCTACCAACCCCAGCCACTGGATCATCGTTACTTTACAATAAATTACATTGAACTTAAACAACAACAACAACAACAATCATTTTACCTTTCAAATTTTATCTTGATGATCAATTACACCTCTAGACTTTAAATAATTTCAATTTTATCTCTTAAATTTTTAAAATTGTATCAATTTGTCCCTTACCGTCACATTGAAAAGAAATTTTTTTAAAAAACTACATTTTGACTCTAAATTTCAAATTATAGATTCAAATTCACCATCTCTTCCTCTTTCTCATCATTCCCTGAATTACCCAAATCCTTTGCCACCCTTCTCCTCCTTCCTATGCCGTCATAAGATTTCATCGAAATGGGGTTTGATGAGATTTGGGAATAGTGTGAAGTTGTCTCTGATATTCATTGGGTCTTTTGAGATTTTGGAGTGAATTAGAGAGGTAGCTAATCGTTTGGTCTTGTCACCCTAACTTTTCGAGATTTATGGCGTGTTTCACATTTGTATGCTTCAAAAGTATGAGCCCCATCCTTCGCATGTGCCAGATTAAACTGATTTAGACGCAGACGAAGATACCTCATATGAGGAGAGACGTGTTCAAGTGTTAGACACACGAGCAAGTCTTGCAAGGCAGGACTATTCCTTTGGTTATAGTGTTGTGGCGACACCTTGCAGTTGACAAAGCGACTTGGGAGCGTGAAGCTAAGGTCCGTGATAAGTATCCGGACTTGTTTTCTGGTGTTTGAACCTTTGTAGTTATTTTCGTGTCATATTGTAATATATGAAGATTGTAAACACTTTGTAAACTTGATGTGCTATTGTGTTGAGTTAGGTTGTTATGCTTTGCTTTACTGATGGACCTATGTTATTATTGTTATTGATGTGATTCAATTTTGGAACGAATTTTCCTAAGGAGGAAAGGTTATAGTAGCCCTGATTAAGACCCGATCATTTTATACTCCATGGTTTTAAGTTATGTATATATTGGTGTTGTTGATATTTGTCTTGGTCTTATGTTATCATTTGAATTGAGTTTGGGATTTGTTAGGTTATGTTTGGAACAAGTTGGGTTGTGTTTTTTTGGGGAGGTTTGGACTATTTGTTCTTAGGTTTGCTCGAGTGGTGAGTTAGTCGCTCGATCGGTCTTTCGTTTCTCCCATATTTTGAGTTTGTTGCCTGAACTTCTAAGAGCAGGTCCTTCTTTGCTTGAGCGGTGTTTTGATCGCTCGAGCGGTCTGTTCTGTAGGGGTATTCTTCTAGGAGTTTGGTTTCTTCACTCGAGCCTAACTTTGGTCACTCAAGCGATGTTCTATGTCTAACACCTGAGCAGTATTTTGGTCGCTCAAGCGGTCTGTTTGTATAAAGCTGTGGAGAAAAGATATTTTTCTCACTTTTCTAACTCCTTTCCCTCTTTCTAAAAAGCTTCCAAATCCATTTTTTCTTATCTCTCTCTAAAATTTTGGTGTAAATCCTCCGATCTGTCTCTATCTGTGAGTTTCTTGGTATACATGCTTCGGGATAAAAGATAGAGCTTGAGGTGAGGGTTGTTTTGATCGGAAAAAGTTTGAGTTTCGTCTTCGTCGCTATGGGTTGTTCTTTCCTTCTTTTGCTTGCTTTGAGGTAAGGATTTCTTTGCTGATTTGCATGTTACTTATCCTCGTTATATGTTAATTGATTGAACAAGACTTTGGGAAATTTTGGGTTTGATTTAGAATTAAATTGATTTATAAAAGAGGGGTTTTGGGGTGGTTTTCTTTGAATTGTTGTTGGAATGAGTTTGTCGATGACAAGTATTGAAATTGTGGAAATTTCTTTTAAATAAGGATTGTTGAAAGGAACTGATGTTATTTTGAAATTATGAAAATCCTTGAAAATTGTTGGTTTTGAACAAAAAGGGAGAAATTGGTGGAATTATGGAATAATGTTATCATTCTTGTTTGAATTGGAAAGAGGAGATTTAACATGTGACTGTTACTCCTATATTGAAATTTCAGAATTTATATTTGTCCCTTGGAATTTATTTTTTGAATAGAGATATTTGTTTTGGCTTTCAATAGAGGATAACAGTACTTGTTGTAGAAATTACATGTAAACTAGGTTAATGGAAACCCATTCGCACATGCATTCAATATGAACATTGGTTTTATACTTATTGCATTGAAAAGTATCATTTTGAGAAAAAAATTGGTGAATACAGTGGTGAATTTGGTTAGGGGTGTGGTTGTGATTATTTATGTTGGCCTTTGTGTCCTTGGTGAGAGTCTAGAAACTCGCGCGGTTAGGTGCCAATCCTTCCAGTTAGTACCGGTAAAGTGATTTTTGGTAGTGCTTGTATAGTTTACTTGCAGACACGTACCTAGAAATTTTCAATGTGTGTATTTATTGCCCCGTTTTCTGTTTTGGAAGCAAAGATTATTTAAATGTGATATAAACATGGCATTGCATTGTTTGAAAGAGAAAAATACATGTTTTGGTAATGGCATTCGTGTGCATTCACCATATGGCTTTGTTAGGCGTCATACATATCATTAAACTCATTGCTACTGGGCTTAGCTCACCCTATGTAGAAACCAACTTTCAAGTGCTGATGAATTGCCTGCGCCAAGGGGTTAGTTTGAGAGGACTATGGAGCTAAAGATTCGTTTTGTTTTTGTTTGTAAATGTATTTTGTACAAGCCTAGGACTTTTTCTATATTGGGCTTCGACCCACATTTGTTGTAACCAAGTATCGTCTTAGAAACTTGTAACCTTTAATGTAAGAACTTGTAATTATTTACTGTTGTTTCTATGTATCGGTCACATGCTATAAATTCATTATCTAGGATTGGTGAATGTATTAATGTATGTGATGTCTTTGTAATGTTCAAATCATATAAATGAATGAACGATACTTTTAGAAATGCTAATGGTATTTGAAAGATTAATGTTAGTAAGCTTTCACATATCTGTTAAGAGTCAAGAGGATATATGTTGTCACTATTTTTGAAGCGTTACAAAAATTACACAAAAAAATTAAAAATTTATTTTTGCTTTACGTTTTACACGCTTTTTCTTAAAAAGTGAATAAAAAATTCAAATATATTAATTTTTTTTATCTTATATTTTAATTAAAAAATTACTAAAAAAAATCACATCCCAACGAGCCCATAATGCTAAGATAAGTACATTTGTGCTTGGTGCAATTTATAGGCTTGGTTTCTCAACAAGGTTTTCCAATAAACTTCCAGTTTGATTCGACATCATTTTTAATTTCTCAAATTATTTTAAAAATATATTTTACATTATTATTTTTCCTTTGTTTCATGTTTTTCTTCCCTTTTTTGGATCTATGCTCTGTCACATATAAGTTCATGTGTTAAAACTCAAAATCATAAATGTTGGTTGTGTTTTTCATATTTTGAAAAACAAAACTAATAAAAACTACACAAAATTTGTACTTTTTATATTGTTTTTATTTTTGTGCTAAAATAGTTTTCAACAACTTGAAATTTTTTTTGAATATTTGTTAAAAAATAAATTTTTTTAAAAATGCCAAAAAAAATTAGAAAATAAAAATACATCAAAACAAATTGGTATATATATATATATATATAGATGTGATATCTAAGTTTGAGTATTAGTTGTTTACTTGATGTAACTTCGATTTCCCCTATTCTCCACCTACTAATTGTACAAGAAAATAAATAAATAAAGGTGTAAAAGAGAAGAAAGTTAATACTTTGTACAATGAACCAAATAAATATTGTGTACAAGGAACCAAACTTTGTGCAGATAAAGGAGACATCATACTGAGTAATATCATTCTTGATTGTAGGTTTAGAATCGATTATAGTTACTGGAAGGTGAACAAGTGTGCCAATCTATGAAGCACAGATACGGCTACGAGTATTTATATTGATACGATATAGGTACGTCGATATGGTAAAATTTAAAAAAAAAAAAAAAAGGATACGGGTGTGGCTTGTAAAAAAAAATAATAATTTAGATAATGCAAAAATTAATTAAATGGTTTAATTTGTTAAGGTCTAACCTACGATTAACATTTAATGTCAAAAGTAATAGTATAAATCAAAATTAAATGTCAATATATTAAATAACATACAAAGTATAGTTTAATTTTAAAATCATGCTAAGAATAAAACAAAAAATAAAAAAGGAAATCTAATGAAAGGAGTTTTATCTCTGTAGTAAAAGAAAATATTATTTCAACTAAGGTACAATACGGCTTGGGTATATACTAGGTACGTTTGGGTACGTCAAAAATTAAGAAGAAAAAAATTTAGATACGTGCTTCGTATACTCAGTACGTATATAAAAATATCATACGAGATAACATACGTCACTAAATACCTAATACGAGTACGACATATTTTTTAAAATATCCATACTTCATAAATGTCAAATCTACTGGTCAACCTGAGCAACAATATGGCTATTGAGTTTGTTTATTTTGAAGTCAAAGACAGTAACTGGAAGGTGAACAATTGTGCCATTCTACTAGACCACATGTGCAACAATATGGCGGTTGATTTTCTTTATTTTAATTGAGTACCAATTTGTATTGCTAATCAACTAGCCCTTGGCGCCAAAGGATCTTCTTGTATGGACTTATTTAGTTTTTAGAGTGAATTACCAATAAATTTTAAATAGTGAGTGTAGACGTTTCCGAACGTCCCAGGAGGAAATCCCGTCCCGTTTTGTTCATTTGGGCTCACTACAGTTCATAATTCAATACCACGGTCCTGTATCTAATCTCACAGAGTGCAATGCAATACCGATGAATCATCAAAGAGTCCAAATCCGGCAAATCATTTTTTTGAAAACAGATTTTTTTGAAAGAAGTGCCAAACATGGACTGCTTTGCCAGATACAGAGTCGCCACCTAAATATTTTATTTTTGGAAAATTTTGGAAACCCTGACTCGTTGCCTAAGGCCACGTGTCCGTCATCACCAAAGTTGTCTCGGCTCGGGAACTTGGGTACGATTGGGGAAGGTCACTTCATGAGCACCCCCGTTCGCCCGATCAAAGATCGGCCTCTACTAACCATGATATCAAGTTTTGAAGACATTATGCGTTCTTATTCCGGTTATTAGCCTAGAATTACTATGTGATGCGCACATCATACAAATATAGACCGGATCGCCTGAATTGGAACAAAACATTTCATGTTTGTTTCGAAAAACAGTTTGCTACTCGCAAGTAGGCTAAAATGTGGATTTGCCATCCTCAGGTGGGCTTAGAAAACATGATGATTTGCCACTCTCAAGTGGGCTTAAAACTCACAATTGATGAATTGTTCCAATCCAAATAACCCAACCTTCACCCACAGACATTCAGACAGTTATATCACATAAGTAGGTAGCCTCATGGTAAGCATGGTATCATGGCAGTCACTCACACACATGCAAAGATGCTAAAGCATAAATACTTACCAAATACTCTAAGCCAAAACAGAACCTATGTTAGAAATCCATGCATGATCCTAACTATACAGAAATGCCTAATGTAACACATGCAAAATGCAACTAGAAATAGGCTCGGCTATTCTAAGATGACATATGAGATGTAACAATTGATACATGTATTCAAATTGGAATTGAAATACGATGCAGTTAGCATGATGCGCCGAGCCCGGTGCATGCAAGATAGACGAATGTATGCAAACATGCAGAGCATAAGTATTCTAATTGAAAAATGACCTAAAACTAACCAACAAAAGCGGGTAAGTAAAAGGGAGAAAGAGATGGAGGTTATAAGACATACAACACACGCACACACACTTATTACAAAATTGGCCCTCTCTCGGAGGGTCCGAATAAATAATACAAACCGCCTAATTAATTAACTAACAAGCTAATTAATTATTACAAAATCAAATGAATAACTAGCTACAACTAATTATTACACAATTTAATTAATTAACAAATTAATTAACTAACTAATGAAAGACAACAAATAAATAGGGAAAGCAGTAAACGATGTTGTTCCAGCTCTGTTTGAAGAATAGGAGGGTATGCATGCTCGCTTTGGTTCCTCGCCTCGAAACGCCTTCTGGTTGCTCTTTAGAGGCTCTGTTTGCAAGGTGTCTTCCAGTGTTTGTTGCTGAAACTTACCAAAACACTGTTGGAGAGTTCACCAGTGGCCTGCCGGCTATGGAGGGAGATCTGCCGACCAACAACAGGGCATTGCCGGCCAAGGATGTGACACTGCTGGCCATCAGTGGTGCACTGTCGGCCACTCGTGTGCTGTGACACCAAGCTGCAACAAAGCACAAAATAGAGAAAATGGAGGGTCTCCCAAGGGCATGTATGCACTATGCCACCCCATATCGCCTCAAAACATCAAGGGAGAGGCCTAGTCAGGTCCACGACCATCAATCACGCATCCCAATGCATGATGGCCAACGATCCAACTTGTGCAAA
The DNA here is from genome assembly GCF_055761805.1 of Camellia sinensis. Lineage (NCBI taxonomy): Eukaryota > Viridiplantae > Streptophyta > Magnoliopsida > Ericales > Theaceae > Camellia > Camellia sinensis. The sequence goes on from NC_138962.1 coordinate 180,814,717, forward strand.
TCAATATGAAAATGAATGCACAAATAAAGCAAGTAAAGCCTAGAACTCTATCATGAATCATCAAGAGCTTCGGTGACCGAGAATTGAGACACGTTCCATCACTCAGAGTATGAAACGGCCCTTGTTCCTCGTGCTCGAATTAACACTTAATCCAAACAATGCAACACGTAAGCATGGCAAACATGCAATATGAACAACCTAACAAGGCTAATGACATGCAATAAGCACATAGGCATGATATGAGGTGACAACCTTGGACAACATGACAAAATGCAACATGAACATGCAACAACATGTAATGGGGCTAGCATGCGACAACATGCAATGATGGAGTAAGCATACAACAATATGCAAGACAGGCATGCGACAACATGCAAAGGGATGGACTTAAACTAATGTGGGCAGCTCTCAACTAAGCCCAAATCAATGGCCAAAAGTGATGAATTGATGGCATGAAAAGCATGAAATGGCAAGGCAAACATCTATGCCAAGTGGCTCAAGTATTAAGGCACAAAGAGGACAACTCTTAAGCACACTTAAGGAGCAACAAACGTGGATATATGACAATGAGGTAAGCTCTGAAATCTCATGTAAAGTGATGCCAAATCAACTTAAAAGTGCAAGCATAGCATGTTATGATGCTCAAAGCTCAAAGTAAGCAAGGGGACTTAAGCCAAGGCCATACAAGGCAAGCCCCAAAGGGCCAAGGGGACCTAAAACAGTCCTAGGGCAGGTCCAAACAAGACCAAAACTAAGCTCAAAGCTAGCCAACACGGGCTAGAACACAATGCTAAAAACATGGAGCATGCAAGGCTTTAAAGAGGCGATACACTACACCTATTAAAACCAAACATGGCATGACTTGGGCAACATAAAACAGAGTTACATCATGGTATAATAAGACCCAAAATGTGCTAAAATGATGAGCCAAATGTTTAGGCTTAATGGCATGCACAAAAGCTCATTCTTGAGGCATAAAGCACAAGCTATATAAAGCATTCAAAGCATGTCAAATGCAAGTGAACAAAAGCAATTCATGGACTGAAATAGCATGTGGAATGAGGGCAAAGCATGAAAACATCACATGTATGGCATGGTAGGGGCCTCAATACCCAAGACTAGCCTAAGCATTTACACTCTAGCTATACAAAGCATGAGTGATATGGCCATGGCAGCCCAAAACAGTCCTAGAGCAGCCCAAAATAAGCATAAAATCATGTTAGAGCAAAGCCAAAATATGCTAAGATGATGAGTCAAAGCATCATGCACAAAGGGCTAGTAAACAAGATTTGTTCTACACCTATATGGAGCATGAAAAGGATGATCAAACCAACTATGGATAGGATCATGACATGCCAAATGATGACCAAATACATGTTGAAATGTAAACCAAACAAGCTAACATGACATGGCAAAGCATGGAGCATATGAAGCTAGTTTAGGGGATTTACATTACAAGTACATCATGCAAGCATGAAGTGACAAAACCAACCTAAAACAGATTTATGGCATGGTGAAACATCACCAAAAACCCATTGATATGGACTCAACACAAGCTAAGCACACATGCTACTTTGATGAGCTATGAATGGAGTTACTCAACAAATACAAGATGAATGCAAAATATGACCAAACCAACCATGGACAGGACCAAGGCAGGTCCTAGAAGTCACAAAAATAGGCCTGAACCAAGCCTCAAAAATGCATGGAGGGATGGTCCTTCGGAAGGCCAAAGAGGAACCAAAAGAGAGGGGCCCACCTCCTCTGGTTAAGGACCTCAAAACCACACCTTTACCACTGAAAATCCACTGGGTTTTAGTGGTAAGAAGGCCAAACCAAGGCTAGCTCGGAGGCCTCAAGGAATAGCTTAAAACAAAGCCAAACAAAGCACGTAAGGGGGTTACACACACCTAACAACAAAATGGCCTTAACTAAACTTAAAAAGCACTTAAATACAAGACTTTTTTCAGTTATAAGCAAATCCCAAATAAATATGCAAGGAGGGCTAAAGTGAGGCACAAGAAAGTGCAAAAATGGGGAAAATACTCACCCTTGAAGACCCTCTTCGAAATCAGCAACTTCAGGGGGTGGAAACCAGTTTTCAGAGCTCAAGAATCCCTCCTAAGAAGCTTAGTCCAATGGTGGTGGTGTATCTTTATGTGTTGTAGTGTAGAAGTGCAAGGAAATCCAATTTCTAAGCACAAAATACAAACAATATAGAGAGAAAGAGATGTTTTTCTCTTCAAAATGGCTGAACCCCTGGCAAAGAGGGAGGCCTCTTGCTTATATAGAGGAATGCAAAGCCAAAGCTTCTTTGCAAGGGCTTCATCCCTCCATACACGTGTATGGAGGGGAGCAAACAAAAATCCAGCTGGCTCAAAAGATCTGGGGAAAAACCAGCTGAGACAGGGGGGTGCCGGCCATCATCAATGGTCGGCAGTGGCTCACTGATGGCCGGCAGGGCATCACCAATGGCCGGTAGTGAACCAAAAGGTCCACTAAGAAAGGACCTAGCCAAGGTCCAAAAAAAAACAGGGCAGAAAGGATACAAGGTCCGGGAAGCTCGAACCGGTGACGTTCCGCCGCGACAGTCGAGTACTCAGCGAGCAATCGAACTAGTTGTTGGGTGTACCTACAAGCACAACCAAGTCTTGAGGACGGTAAAAAATGGGGTGTCTACAGTTGCCCCTCTTTGACAGAACTCAACAGTCACAAAGTGACGGGAGTGAGTGTCAAAGCCCAGAGACGACCCATTTTTGACGAGGCCGAAGACTCAGACAATCAATCAATATAGGCATACAGAGATGCGCTCGGAGGCTGGGGCAAAATGCAAATGGTATGGAAGATGCAAGTGCATGACTAATAATCATGCCGAGAATGCTGTAACGAAGCATAACATGCAACAGTTTTAAGCAGGTGAACAACAGTCCTACATATTCCGACAGGAAGGATGTAAGAAAATTATGCGATTCTTACCACGTTTCACGCAGAGTGCATACAATACCTGTGCGGCTCGTCTGGCCATGCCAGCTTCAAATGAACCGTACATACAATATCGTGTCTGAAAAAGAAATAAACTTAACAAGTACAACATCATTAGAAACATGCATAACAATGCATTTGAAAAGTGTGTGACAACGCGTGGGAAGTGTGCATAAACACATATAAGTAAAGCATACGTGACAACGCATACAATGTGTGAAGCAGGAATTTGAACACATGTAAGTAAAGCACACGTGACAACGTGTACAATGTGTGAAGGAATCGAACACATGTAAGTAAAGCATGCGGGATTAACGCAGGCAATGTGTAAGGCAAGCAAAGGTATGAACACATATCAGTAAAGCACATGCCGAAACGTGCACAATGTGTAACCACCTAAAAGATACATTATACACATGTAAGTAAAGCATGCAGTAACGCATGCAATATGTATAGCAGGAATGAACACATGTAAGTAAAGCATGCAATGATGCAAGCGATGTGTAACCTCTTGTAAGATGCCTAAACACATGTAAGTAAAGCACACGCAGAAACGCATGCAATGTGTAAAGCAAGCAAAGGTATGAACACATATCAGTAAAGCACACGCCGAAACGTGCACAATGTGTAACCACCTGGAAATACATATACACATGTAAGTAAAACATGCAGTAATGCATGCAATGTGTATAACAGGAATGAACACATATAAGTAAAACATGTGGGTTAACGCAAGCAATGTGTAACCTCCTGTGAGATGCATAAACACATGTAAGTAAAGCATGCAGTAATGCAATCAATGTGTAAAGCAAGCAAAGGTATGAACACATATCAGTAAAGCACACGCCGAAACGTGCACAATGTGTAACCACCTGAAAATACATATACAACATGTAAGTAAAGCATGCAGTAATGCAAGCAATGTGTATAGCAGGAATGAACACATATAAGTAAAGCATGCGGGTTAACGCAAGCAATGTGTAACCTCCTGTGAGATGCATAAACACATGTAAGTAAAGCATGCAGTAACGCAAGCAATGTGTAAAGCAAGCATAGGTATGAACACATATCAGTAAAGCACACGCCGAAACGTGCACAATGTGTAACCACCTGGAAATACATATACACATGTAAGTAAAGGATGCAGTAATGCAAGCAATGTGTATAGCAGGAAATTGTGACAACTCATGATAAGGAAGTGCATAACGATGTGTGACAAGGAAATGCATGACAATGCATGATAGAGAAAATGCATGACAATGCATAATAGGGATAAGGAAATGCACGCTAATGCATGTAAGGTGCGCATGACGATGCGTGGCAAGGAGAATGCATGACAATACATGATAGAGAAAATGCAATGCATGTGAACTAGATGGGTGTTTATTGTAACAGACGAATACTAATTGGCACCAACAAAAGAGAAAGATGCTTAATAAGGACATCTTAAAAGGAGACCTCCGGTTTACATCCCGGAGGGTTTGGGATGCGTCACAAGGATACACCTCGTGCGCATTGATGGGTGTAAACCATCGTATATTGAGGATGTGATTCCCAAGCTCCCACAGAGGCATTTCGAATCAAGTTTTGAGCATCCCGCGGGATTGTTGGGACCCGAGAACAGATTCCAAGATCAAATAGGCTAGGAAAGCTGAAGAAGGCTTGCTGGCCACCAGGGACAACCGCTGGCTACCGCTGGCCATCTTCATCCATTGTCAGCCATCGACAACATGCTACCGGCCACCAATGTGCCCCTGCCGGCTATCGGTGGCAGATTCGGGCAAAAGGGGCTTTCAGGCCGTGGGTCTTTAAATTGGCTCAAAATCAACCCATTTCCTCACAAACCGTTCCATAGAAATCAATTTTCTTCCATTCTAGGTGTGCCTTCTCTCTAGATTCGTGCATTTTACGCATTTCCCAACACCCTATACAACCTTGCATCACTAAGGATTCTTGGTTTTCTTCGATCTGAACCAATCAGAAATTGCATCTAAGGCTTCTTTCATCATTTCCCACATTCAAGGATCATTTCCCCCGATCTTCTTGAGGTTAGTTCACTTTCCCGGGTTTTTCAACTTTTCTTGAATTTTCTCTTTCTTAGGGTTTGAGTTTGTTCTAGATTTCATCAATTCGCTCATTTTTGCTCATTTCCGCATCATTCTTTTGCGTCCATCTCAGATGGCTGACAATGTGCCTCATGACAAGGGTTTCCTCGCACTCCCTCCAGTAGAGCTAGCGGCAGAGTTTGTGGCTGAGCCAGAGGTTGAGCCTCAGTCGTTACCATTGGATGTACGTCCCTTCGACCTTGCGGCGTACCATTCGGAGACTCACATCATTCCGGTGGTAGGAGGCATCCATACATTTACCGATTTTGATGAGGATGTACCAGACGACCTCTTATTGAGAGAGCCGATGTCTCACTTGTCGGCCATTGCCGTGGAGGTACCACCTCTATTTTTTTGTAGTATTACTTTCGAATACCTGTATCTTTTGCACTGTTTGGATCTAATTGCATCGCACGCTTTGATCTGACTACATTTCATACATTGCTGATCTGCCCTTGAATGTACCTTACACATTACTACCCTATATATACTGCACATAACCGCATCTCATGCGTCACTGTTCTGAATTCGAATCCATCTTTGACACATCACTGCTTTGGATGCAACTGTATTTTCAATACATCACTAATCTGATCTGAACTGTATTTTCAATACACTACTGATCTGATTCGAACTGTGCTGATTTGGTTTGAACTGCATCTTCAATACACTACTCATTTGATTTGAACATGTGTTTTTAATACACCACTGATTTGATTTTAAACTGTATTTTCAATAGGAGGGATCTCGCTCCTTTCGAGGCTACGACGCTACGACCGCTCGCGACTGGTAGGATGTGCTCTCCACGGGGCTCCGCCAGATTGTCAACGAGACCGGCTTCGGTACATTTTGCTACGGCCTGACGCGGGTTACAGCGAGTCGCCCTCTCCTGGGAGCTCTTGTGGAGAGGTGGTGGGACACCACCAATTCCTTCCACTTTTCCACAGCAGGGGAGATGACCATGACTCCTTTTGATTTTGCTATGATCACCGGTCTGGACGTGGGAGGCAATCCGATTCCCCTAGATCCCGACATGGGGGAGTGGGTGGCTGCATGGGATGTGTTGCTTGGAGCACGTCCTCCCCTCGCTCAAGCGGGTATGGTTAGATACTCTTGGTTCGAGGAGCAGTTCCGTAGGGAGGATCCTGAGACTGATGAGGGAGTGGAGCAGTACGCCAGGGGCTTCCTCCTGTTCCTTTTTGGTACCACCTTGTTTTCAAATAGGTGGAATACCGTGGGTTTGTACTTCTTGAGCGCCCTGGTGGTGCTTCCGCGGGTCTGCTCCTACAACTGGGGCACAGCCGGCCTCACCACTCTTTATGGATACATGGGCTCCACATCTCGGATGCGTGGGAGATTGATTGGAGGCTATTGACGAGCTTGGGAGGTGCGCAACCTAGTTCCCCTTTTCATTACTTTGCTTAGCCTTTATACGTTTTACTTTGTTCAACATTTGTATTCTCCGTACTCACTATCACATTGTATGCTTTCTGCTTTGCATTTTCTGTACACCCTACATGGTGCACACTGCACACCATACACTGCACACATAGGATCTGCACACTGCTCATGATACACTACATGCACAGGATATAATGTTCGCCTTTCTAGGCCTGCATCTGTTATGTACTGTACTGCTTTTTGTATTCTGCTTTCTGCATTCTTGTTCATATGCTGTACTGATCATATCTGTTCAACAGTTTTGGGTATATGTATACTTCTCGGCGCTTGCTCCAGATCCGGTGGAGGAGACTGCAGTAACGGTCCCATTCTCTAATGTATATGACGGTCCACTCCGTCGTAGGACTCGGGAGGGCTTCATGTTCTTCCGGCAGTATTTTGACACAGTCGCAGCGCGTGAGGTAAGTCTGCAATAAGATTATTTCAATTAACCCAATGCACCTGCCTTAGTTATTTGACGACTAATCATCTTGTTGGTTCTCTTTCTCAGATTACATGGCGACCATGGGAGGTGATTCCGTCAAGACTCCGGGATCAGTATCGCGTTGCCCAAATTATGTCTCAGTACCGTATCCTCTTCGAGGGGCCAATTTGTCGGGCTTGGTTTCTGAGTGAGCGCTTTGTGCGTCAGACTTTGGGGTTGCTTGCCCCATTTGTACCGATGGCGCCTCCACCATCGATGAGGGAGACACACATGTTATCCGCCGACCAAGTGATCCAGTTCATGGTAGGGCTGGAGACAGATTACTTCCGTGCCGAGGGCGACTACGCGACCTTCATTCAGACACACCTGATGCCGCCTTTGACTGGTGTCCGAGGAGGAGAGGGAGCGAGGGCTCCAGCTATGAGAGGTAGGGGCGGAGCGACCAGGTCTCGTAGGAGGAGAGATCCTGAGGAGAGGCATGGGTCTGGATGGCCAGTGTTGCCTGCTAATATGACACTTCGAGGGCGAGCTGGAGAGATTTATCAAGTTCCCTTTGCTCCTCCTCCAGCCAGTCACGAGCTTGTCGGAGGTTATGGCTCGACTTCGGTGTATACTACACTGTCATCCCTTGTACAGTCATTCGATTTCACTTGATATTCTGCAGAGTATTAATGATTTCAATCATTTTTGCAGGCTCCCATTGAGCACACTCGTCAGTCTCTGGCGATGACGGCTTCAGTGATGGGGATGCTGCAGACGAGCATGGACCTACTCAGTATCTACAGCATTCCGGTAAGTTCGTTCAAACTGCACTTCGTGCCATGAAGTCTTTTCTTAACACACCATCATTTGTACAGCTTGCACACTGCATTGATCTGATACATTGTTCCCTTACACCACTCACGGTATACATTCACTACAAACATTCACTATTCACAGTACATCATTTTTTCCTGCATCTGATATATTTTGATTACTAATGCATTTTGGTGGATTGTCCCTCTTTCAGATTCCTTTCTTGCCGCCAGGCCCATCGGGTGTTCCAGCAGGAGCAGGGGCGGGCCCTTCAGCACCTCCTCGAGTAGCAGAGGGAGCAGGACGAGGGACTAATTCACGAGGGCCTGCCCCTGATGATGATGAGTCTGACGAGGAGGTGATGAGTCCGCAGTCAGATTCAGAGTCAAATGCCGATGGTGGAGATCCTGGACCTTCATCCAGGAAGAGGACCAGGACGAGTTCCCGCACTTGAGGCCACCGGCACTGATCCAGACATTTTGCTACTTCAGATGCTGATCTTCTTTTTGTTTTATTTTCCTTCTTACTAGTAGTTTTGCACATTGTACTGCATTAGGCTGGTTTATTTAAAACCAATCTCTTTTGTAAAAAGAAACTATGATGGAATGAAAATAACCTTTTTGTTGAAAAAGTGTTTCGTTCGTACATTCTATGCATCGCATCGCATCGCATTACTTTACACAACAATGTAAATGAAATCGAAGTTTTATTTTGAAAAACAAACGCTCAAATTGCACTAATCAGGTAGTGAACAAAACAACTCGATAAACAAAACAAAGCCTAGCAAGTTTACAACTTGATAAGCAAATTGCAACAAATCGATAAATGAAAGGAAGGTAATTACAACCTGACACAGAAAAAGAAAATAATACGTCTTAGACAAGACACGATAGAGTCCAACAGGACAAAACAAGACTTTGAAAGACACAAGGAACAGGACTCGACTGTAACGGACAACTGGGTATTCAGTGAGGGAGCTAATGGGCAAGAGGGAAGTACTGCCGGCCATCAATGGAGCCATGCCGGCCATCAGAGTGCCACTGCCGGCCACTGATGAGCACTGCCGGCCATCGACGGCAGATTCTCCGAAATGGCGACATCTGTCCTCCACTTACTACCTTATCTTCTATATGAGTTCCAGCTTCGGGATTCTCTTCATTTCAGCTCAAATTTGCACCAAATGGAAGCACTCCTTGCTCAAAACCTCACAAATTGGATTGTTAACTTAGATGGCTCGGAAAATCTCAATTTTCGGGGTTTTGGCATAAGTGCACTATTCACGCTGAGCCGCATTCCGCTGCGTTTTGCATTTCTTCATGCCGCGGCAAGATTTTGGAATCCGGTGACACATGTCTTTAGCTTTAGCGAGCAAGAGATGTGTCCCACCTTTGAAGATTTCCAAGCTTTGATGGAATCCGAGCGCTACGAGGAAATCCTGCCTCAACTCCGGTTTGGCCACGTCCAAGCCTTAGGACAAATGTGTGGCCTCACTTTGCATGATGCTCGATCATTGATTCATAACGGGGACCTGGACATCCCAAGCTTGGTTTGCCGATTTTCTGATGCTGGTAACTGCGACGATCACCATTGGCAGGGCTATCGGCGACACGCACTTTGCCTATGCTTGCTCTCTCATTTCTTGCTTGCCCCGGGCTCCGGCGGGTTTAGCACTCGTTTGATTGAGGTGGCCAAGGGCCTGAAAGAGGGCAAAAGCTGCATTGCCATGACATTGGCTGAGACATTGATGGATTTAGACGCTTTTCATTATCGGGAGACGGTTAGGCTTGCAGGGAGTCCACTACTATTACAGGTAATGTTTCCCACCCATCTCACATATATATTGCTCACATCGCTCAGCCCTCAAGCTAGGTTTTTCTCTCAAAACCCTTTTCTTGCTTTTCTCTCATCGTACATCTCTCTATTCTTTAATCTCTCGTTTTTCATCCCTCTCCAGGTGTGGTTGATGGATAAATTGAAGGTTGTGGACTCTTGCCCAGCATACTCAGCTCGCGGCTACTTCTTCCGGCAACATTTAGTCGATGCCCCTGATGAGGGATGGTGGTACAGCTGGATGTGCAATTTATCTGCTACTGACATTGCTTGGCGTTGTCCTTGGCTTAATCTACCGGCGATGAGCTACATCATGACCCGTCAACCTGGGATTCAACTGATTGGTATGACACACTGTGTCTTCTATTTTTCGTTCTAGCTCCGGCGCCGGTTCAGACATGATCAGATTTGCCCGACAGAGGGGATAGAGTACCCAGCTGTGTTTTCGATCCGAGGCGCACAGCTTGCCCGTTATGCTACAGCATGGAGGACTAGAGAGCTCCTGGCCCTCGCTCTCACTTTTAGTTGCACTTTATCTGATGAGTGCATAGATTGGCTCAATGAAGAGGCACAGGAAGGGCCCACTTTGGCAGCTGAGGCTTCGACCAGCTCTGGGAGGGGGCGCAGGAACACCTGACTTATCTATTCCCCGGATTTATTGCTTTATTAGTACTTTCAAGTTTTCTCTATGAATGTAATAAAAAAAAAGCAACTTCAATTTGCATGCAAGAGTAGGAGAACTCTGTATTGAAATCAATGAAATTCAAGGTTGTGGGTACTGAAAATTTTCCGCTTTGGCCCAAAAATGGTCTAAGTTGTAAAAAGATTAATTTGAGGAAAATCAACTTTTATTAAAACTTTTCAAAATCATTTTTGGTATGGATCAAAACTGGACATGCCTGAGATCTGTCACTAAGATGCACAACCCCGGATTCCAGCAACTGGAAAGTTGCCCCTAATCTGAACAGTACCACAGCACTGCACGGTAACGGAAAGTTGCCCCTAGTCTGAATAACACTGCACCGGAGATTATAACCCAGCTCTCGAATGCTGAATAGACAAAGATGACCGAGATGATCAAATGGACAAAGTTGATCGAGGAAAAGTTTGCGACTGAACTTCAAGATGAAGTTGCCTACGTATCCCAAAGATGGGAATCAAGCCTTACGTAGTTCAGGCTTTGGTTCACTTGAGTATTGACTCTCTCCTTTTGCGCTCTAACTTTTGCCAAGGCCGCCCTTTGCGGGTTTTCAACCTTGTGAGCTCAGTTGTTATATTTTCAAATTTTCTGTGCTCTAACTTTTGCCTAGGTCGCCCTTTCGGGTTTTCGGCCTAGCGAGCTTCTCAGGGGTAATATTTCTTCAACTTGTCTATATTGATCGGTTGGGAGAACTCTAGCCCATCTAGGTCCATCAGAACCACAGCTCCACCTGACCAAACAGACTTGATGATGTAGGGACCAGTCCAATTGGGTCTGAACTTGCCCCTAGGGTCGTGAATGGGAGCTCGGTTGTCCTTGAGTACCAAATCTCCTTCTTTCAAATTCCTAGACTTAACTTTCTTGTTGAAAGCTCGGGCAATTCGGCGTTGATAACCTTGAACATGGTACAGTGCCTTCAGTCTTCTCTCATCAAATAGCATGAGTTCTTCAAATCTGCTCTGCTGCCAATCTGCTTTGGCTATCTGACATTCAGCCAGTACTCGCAAAGACGGAACCTCAATCTCGATAGGTAGAACGGCCTCCATCCCATAAACCAATGAATACGGAGTCGCCCTAGTAGAAGTTCTAATTGAAGTCCGGTAGCCCCACAGAGCAAACGGCAGCTTATCTGGCCAGTCCCGGTAGGTTCCCACCATCTTCTGCATAATGCGTTTGATGTTCTTGTTGGCGGCCTCAACTGCTCCATTGGTTTGCGGCCGGTATGTGGATGACTTATGAAAAGCCACGTTGTATTTTTCTAACAAGTCAATCACTTCCTTCTTGAAGTGGAACCGTTATCTGAAATAATCTCGTTTGGGACTTCGTAGCGACAGATGATGTTGTTTCTGATGAACTTTGCAACGTGTGAAGCCTTCAACACCGCATAAGACTGGGCCTCGACCTACTTCGTGAAATAATCTATTGCGACCAGGATGAACTCATGCCCATTCGACCCCTTCGGAGTGACAGCCCCGATCACATCGATTTCCCAAACTGAAAATGGCCATGGCGAAGTCATGTTGTATAGCTTCGACGGCGGGATGTTCATGCGGTTTGCATGGATCTGGCATTTGTGGCATCGCCGAACAAAGCCGATACAATCCTCCTCCATGGTGGACCAATAATAACGTTGTCTGAGGATCTTCCGCGCTAGCATTACTCCATTCATATGTGCACCGCATTCCCCTCCATGGATGGCCTCCATCAGGCATCTTGATTCTTCAGCTTCAACGCACAGCCTATGCATTCCCAAATGACCTCTCTTATACAATTTACCTCCGCAGATGATGAACTGAACGACCATTCTTCTGATTGCCCTTTTATCCTTGGCATTTTCCCCTGGTGGATACGCCTCTTTCTCCAAGAAATTCCAAATATCGTAATACCAGGGGTTCTCGTCCTGAACCTCTTCTATGGCAGCAATTGATTCATATGTCGGCGTAAACTTCTGGTCAATGATGATCGGACGCATCCGAACTCCAAACGGGATGTCTATCATGGAAGATAGAGTTGCTAACGAATCTGCGAACCTGTTGTTCTCTCTTAACAGATGAGCGAAATTTAGCTTCTCAAACCGAGGAATTAACAAGTCCAAGGTTTGGTGGTACATTGTCATCTTTTTTTCTTTGACTTTCCAGTCTCCTTTTGCTTGAGACACAACAAGGTTCGAGTCCCCGATGACGTCCAACCGTCTTGCCCCTAGTTCCAGGGCTGCTTTTAGACCAGCAATGCATGCCTCATATTCTGCTTCGTTGTTCGAGACTTTGAACCGGAGTTTGAAGGCTAGAGGGATACGGGAATTGTCGGGTGCTATCAGCAACACTCCTATCCCATACCCATATTAGTTTGACTCTCCGTTAAAGTACATCGTCCAAGTTTCATTCTCGATATGCAAAATGGCCTCATCTGGGAATAAGTACTCAACTGCTTCACCCCCTTCCACTGGATGATCGGCTAAGAATTCTGCTACTGCTCTTCCCTTGACTGACTTGCACGTCACATATTTCAAATCGAATTCGGAGAGCAATAGCAACCAACGAGCTAGCCTACCCGTAAGTGCTGGTTTCTCAAAGAGATATTTGATGGGATCCAGTCGTGAAACCAACATTACGGAGTGAGCTAACAGGTAGTGTTGCAGCTTCCTGGCAGCCCATACCAAGGCTAAGCAAGCCTTTTCCAAAGGTGTGTAGCGAGTCTCATACTCTAGCATCTTCTTGCTCAGATAGTAGATGGCTCTCTCCACTTTGTCTTCTGATTCTTGCGCGAGCATGCAGCCCATTGTAGTCTTAGTTACTGAAAGGTACAATATCAACGATCTTCCCGACTCCGGTGGTGACAACACGGGTGAGTTCTGTAAGTATTCCTTGATCTGCTCAAAAGCAGCTTGGCATCGGCCATCCCACTGGAATTTCTTTCCTTTCTTCAGGAGGCCAAAAAGTGGTTCACAAGTCAAGGTTAATTTTGAGATAAACCGTCTTATGAATTGCACTTTACCCAGAAAGCCTCGCACCTCCTTTTCAGTCCTTGGTGGTGGCATTTCTAAGATGGCCTTGATTTTGGAAGGGTCGACTTCGATACCTCTCTGTGTAATCAGAAACCCCAGCATTTTTTCCCGCTGTAACACCAAATGTACACTTCTAAGGATTCAGCTGCAGCCGAAATTCTCTGATCCTTTGGAAGAACTTTTGCAAGGCGGTGTAGTGGCCCTCTCTTTCTTTGGACTTGACAATCATGTCGTCCACGTACAGCTCAACCTCTTTGTGGATCATGTCATGCAATATCATGGTCGCGACCTGTTGACATGTAGCTCCAGCGTTCTTCAACCCAAATGGCATCACCCTGTAACAGTAAGTCCCCCACGGGGTGGTGTATGCAATCTTCTCTCGGTCTTCGGGTGCCATTACAATCTGATTATAGCCTGAGAAGCCATCCATGAATGAAAACAAAGCATGCCCCGCTGTGAAGTCCACCAACTCATCGATATGTGGCAAGGGAAAGTTGTCCTTCGGACTAGCTTTGTTCAAATCCCTGAAATCCACGCATACTCGGATCCTGCCATCCTTCTTCGGCACCGGAACAATGTTGGCCAACCAAGTCGGGTATTCGGATACCAGCAGGAAACCTGCGTCAATTTGCTTGGTGACCTCGTCCTTAATCTTGAGAGCCTAGTCCGGGCGGATCCTCCTGAGTTTTTGTTTGATGGGTCAGGCCTCGGGGTCAAGAGGAATTCGGTGCTGTACAATCTCAGGATCGATCCCAGGCATGTCTTCGTAGGACCACGCAAAAACATCTTTGAAATCTTTTAATAAAGCGACTAAGCGTTCGCATTCCTCTGAAGACAACGTGGACCCGATCTAGACCAGACCAGCCACGGGTCTTTCTCAGTACCAATATTCACAGTAGTGATTTCATCCACTAAGGGTTTAACAAATCTTTCCTGCTCTTGTTCAATTAAGCGTTGCAAAATCGGAGGAATTTCTTCCTCGTCGTTTTCATCAAAATTTTGAAAGTCTGAGTTAATGCAATAAATCAAGGGCACAGAAAAGTACTCAGAAACCACTTCCACATCATTCTCATTAAGCACATCCAAATCGTCCTATTCTTCGGTTACAACAGACTCAAAAGAGAAAGAAAAAGACGACCTAGACAGGACTGTGGCATCCAGGTTATCACCCCCAGGAATACCAGACTCAAACTCAGACTCTGTCAAGCTGGAACCTGATTTCGACTCACAAGACTTGATGGAATCAGATTTCGGCTCACTACCTGACCCAGTGCTGCTTGACAAAAATCCCTCTTCATACTGCCAAATGAGAGAAGGTGCGATGGATGCATCCAAAATGGTCGATGGTGGGCCCGCAGCCGTTTCATTCCCGATCATGGACACCGAGAAGTTATCCCCTAAACACTTATGTTCGATCGGAGGATCTGAAAGTAGACACACCAACACTACCCCCATTTCACTTTCGGCGCCCTAAGAATCCGCTTTCTTGCTCTATTCAACCTCAACTGTTGGGTCTGTCTGCTCTTCGGCAACATCATCCCCGGATAATTGCAGGTCAAAGAAGATCTCAAAACCTGGCACGCGCTTCCTCTCCGCGTTCATCCATGACTCTGGGAAGCCACAAAACGGAAAGTCCTCCCCCTCCTAGACGAAGCGTCCGTTTAGGGTACCCTGGATGGGTCAGTGCATTAGCTCAAAAGGCTTCCCCGTCTGCTTCGCTCTGGCTCTCCCAGCCATCTCCTTTCCTTTCCTTACCCAATCCTCTTTGGTGGGCAGATAACCCAAACCAAAGGTATATGGGTTGTGTAGCACTTCGGCCAATGCTGCGACGCCCTTCCGGCCGCTCTTTCCCAATCCCATCCCGGGGATGTATTGAAGCTTGTTCATGAGGTATATTGATTGAGCACTGATATACACGCCCTCATTAACAGCCATGATGTTCTGCGTGACCCTGGCCTCAGCCAAAGTAAAACCAGATAAGAACACATCTTCCATACCGTGCTCGATTTCCAGAACCGGCGTAGATACTTCTGGCGGTGGATGGATCGATGAATTTCCAAAAACAATGGCTACTCCCTTTCCATGGGGGTATTTCACTATCTGATGCAAAGTGGACGAAACTGCCTTCACTTGGTGCAACCATGGCCGCCCCAAGAGCAGATTGAAGGTCGCAGGAACTTCTAAGACGTGAAAGTCTATTTCATGCTATCCTGGCCCAACCTTGGTCGGAATTTTCACTGTCTCAATCACTTCTTGGCTTGTGTTGTCATATGCTCGAATCACCTGGGCTATCGGCACAAAGTCTGCGGTCTTTAAATCGATTGCATATGCAGTTCTTGCCGGGCACACATTGATGGCGGACCTTGTGTCGACAAGTACCACGGGTATCCATTTGGTCCTACACTCCACAGAGATGTAGAGTGGCTTGTTATGGTTCGCGCCCTCAGGTGGCAATTTTTTGTCAGAGAAAGTCAACATCGAGGTAGCTCCTCCCAAAAAGACTAAGCCCACCAGCTGTTCGGGCGTGGTGTCTATTAAGAGCTTGGCCCTGTCCATGGCCGATAAGACAACTTGTCGATGCACTCGCGATGCCATAAGCAGTCCCCAGATGGAGATGTCTGCTTGTATTTTCTTTAACTGCATCAGTACAACCTCTTCTTCGATTTGCTTCTCTGCCTCCTTATCTTTCCCAGACACCTCTGGCTGATCTAGATGTGGAGGCTTGAAATACCGTCCACTCCTAGTCATATGATCGACTTCGCCGATATACCAGGTATCGTCGGGTTGATTGCTGCCTCAATCCTCATCCGTGTGGGCAAGACACAAGTCATCGTCCTCCCACCACATTCCATCAGCAGCCGACAGGCACCTGTCCGGCTTCGGTGTGATTGTACTCGCAGTACTTTCCATCCACATGCTCGTAGCATTCTCTGTCCTTGTGCACACACCACCTTCAGTCCCGACGGGGGCTTTAGCTTTCCTGATTCTCTCAGAATCCCCAGACTTTTCTTGTTCCGACTGCATCAGTGCAGTTTGTTGTTCAACTGTCTCTGCATTTACAATGCCCAAGTCCTGAGCGAAATTCTTAGTACCGGCGCTCTCCGGCAATGTACTCTGCTCTTCGACCCTTCCGGCCGGGCCCTGTCCCAACTGAGATTCTTCAACAACATCTAGTAGGTCATCAAGCCACCCGGTAGCCTCCACTGATTCCTCAAAATCAAACCAGTTGACTGCTGAGTCTTGTTCTTTGAAAAACTACAGGTTAGCTATGTCCTCTTCGAACGCTGCTAAGCCATCTGTCCCCTGCTCAAATCTATCCCCTTGGATCACACAAAGCTCTACCCTTTTCGGCAATTCCGCATTCGGTCCAACCTGGCCTACTGATAAAATGTAGTCACTCAGACTGCATACCTTCCCAGCAAAACTCCCATATTCCTTAGATTCTGACTCAACGATCCCATTCTCTTTTGAAAGCTCCTCTGTTCTGTCTTCGACAGTCACCACCATTGGTTCGGGTTGGGTTCTAGAGATGTCCAACATGCACAAGTCAGTGCAGTCAGGAAGGAGCACCTCCGGCTTGGGTAGGTGGAACGGGGTGATATATATGCTAGGATCGTAAGACACGACCCCAATCTGGATAAAGTTGACTCTTTTGGGAGGTGGAGCTTGGTTGTGTGGTGGGAGAGGGTTGGTTGTGACATTGGGTTTCTTTGGAGGCAAAATCACCTATTTGTCAATTAGATCTTGAATCTCATGACATAATCGAAAACATTGGTCAGTGTCGTGACCATGTTGCTGGTGATACACGCATTATTTGGCAAGATTATGGAAAAGGGGACGTTTTTCTGGCAATGGCCTCGGCTCCAGGGGCTTCAAGTGCCCTTTTCTGATTAAAACCCCCAGAGCTTTGGACGGGGGCATATATAATGGGGTGAAGGTTCTTTGGCTTCGCGATTGGTATTTGGTGGCTTGTATGTTACTTCCGGACGCACCGGAGAAAGGTGTAGCTGCCATGGGTCTTGGAGGGGGGATGGTGGTAACCATGCTGACTTCCGAAGCCCTTGTATTCGCAGCACTACTTGTGCCTGCGTTGTTGTTGCGGCTGAAAGTCCTTTTGGGCTGCTCCTTATCTTGGTCAATCAGACCCTGTTTTATTGCATCTTTGATCTGTACTCCCATCTCATGTAGATAAGAAAAGGTAGGGAAGGGGAGCACGATCATTTTTTGCATCAGTTTCGGCTGGAGATTGTGCACAATCATCCGGATTTGATCTTTGTCAGTAGGCCTTAGGGTCATCATTGAAACCTTCGCCCTCCACCGAGTTACGAAATCCGAGAAGCTCTCCTTAGGCACCTGCTTTGTTGTTTCAAGATTACGGGTTGTAATATCGATTTGGGTATTGTAGGAGTATTACACAACAAAGGCCTTGGCCATTTCATCCCAACTTCGCTTGACATCATCCTCTAATTTCGCATACTAGATAGCAGCCACACTTGACAAGGTCCGGTCGAATAATGAAAGCTTCTGCGATTTGGTGAGGCCTATTGACCGTAGTATATTTGAGAATAACCGGAGATGCACCATGGGATCCCCAGATCCGTCGAAGCGATCAATTTGCGACATTTTGAACCTATCCGGCAGCGTCACAGCCACGTCGGTATATCCGTCCTCGATATCCAGGATAGCCTTTACCCCTTGGGATTTCTTGAACAACTTCTCGAGCTTGCTCAATTTCAGTGCTGTAGGGTCTACTTCGAACTCGAAGGGGGAGTCCGGGTGGTTGATAGGCGTATGTGCCTTAGATAATTGAGGTAGAAGCGGGGGCGAAGCTGCCCCAGTTGGGATGTCTGTGTCCTCCTAGATGGTCTGGACATTTGGCAAGATGTTCTGGGCATTCGGCAGGACATTCTGGACAGTTGGTGTCTGCTCAGGTAGCGGGACCCCTAGTGGGGGAGGAGCTTGATGTGAGGTTGATGTTTCGACTTGCTGTTATAGCCGGGTTATTAGCTCCGCTTGCTGGGTCATGATTGTGGCCCGCTGTTTAGAGAATTCCGCTTGGCGGACAGTGTCCTCCTGCATTTGTTTCATACTCTCTTGGAGCTGGCGCATCATTTCTTTCATTCCGGCCATGTTCTGCTGATCCTGCTAACTGACTGGTATGTTTATCTCTATGGCAGAAACTGAGACCTCAGTTCAACTGTTCACTACTAGGGTAGACCATTGCTCTGGTAATCTCTGCTCAGACTCACTGCACTTTTTCGGCCTCCGTCTGATAACCGGGGGTAGAGAATGGAACACTAGTTGTCCGTCAACCAGATCCTCAGATCGATTGAGTCGGCGACCTCTTGTCCAGAGTGCTTGGGGAATATCTGCTTGGTCTGAAGCAATTGTGCTAAAACTGCCCTAGCAAAAGATAAATAAAGCGATAAGGAAATAAATAACCAGACAAAGCATAACGGCTTAAAATAAACACACAACGCACAGTTGAGCATAATAACACACAGTCGATAAGCTGAAAATACTATTCTGAAACACTGGTCATTATCCCCAAATCACTGTCCCCGAAGCTGAATCTGATACCCGCAGATGACTAATTCTCAAACACTGAACTGGTGCCCGCAGGCCTGATGCCCAAACTTGCAAACTGATACATGCATTCCTGTAGAGGCCAACTCTAAAGCACATAACAAACAAGTGAGAGCCAAAACACCCCTATGTTGGGGTAGGGTTTTCCTGTCCTATTTTGTCAGGAGCTAGGGTTTCACTACGCACGCAGCAATTTCAAACAACCTATAATCGGGTAAGCAACCTGTCCTAGTTTTGGAATGGTCACTATGGATTCCGAATATGCACTAGGTCGAATGGTCAAAAAGGGTGCCCCGGTGAAAACTGGGGTTTGTGTTCCCGTCGTGGCAGAGCCAGCACCCGGTCAGCCTTATGGCACGCTTCTCGAAGCGAGCCTCCGGCAAACCGTTCAAGAATAGCATACGGCAAACACGGTGTCCTAGGCGCACCAATGCACATGCAATGCAAAGAAACACATAAGTGTGAACGAAACAAGATATCATGAGTTCGAGTCAAGTTC
The DNA here is from genome assembly GCF_055761805.1 of Camellia sinensis. Lineage (NCBI taxonomy): Eukaryota > Viridiplantae > Streptophyta > Magnoliopsida > Ericales > Theaceae > Camellia > Camellia sinensis. The sequence goes on from NC_138962.1 coordinate 180,834,103, forward strand.
TCTAATCCCCAACGGAGTCGCCAAAAACTGTAGACGTCCCCGAACGTCTCGGGAGGGAATCCCGCCCCGTTTTGTTCATTTGGGATGACTATAGTTCAGGACTCAATGTCACAGTCCTGTATCTAATCTCACAGAGTGCAATGCAAGACCGATGAATCATCAAAGAGTCCAAATCCGGCAAATCGTTTTTTTGAAAACAGATTTTTTTGAAAGAAGTGCCAAACATGGACTGCTTTGCCAGATACAGTGTCGTCACCTAAATATTTTATTTTTGGGAAATTTAGGAAACCTTAACTTGTTGCCTAAGGCCATGTGTCCGTCATCACCAAAATTGCCTCGGCTCGAGAACTTGGATACAATTGGGGAAGGTCACTTCGTGAGCACCCCCGCTCGTCCAATCAAAGACCGGCCTCTACTAACCATGATATAAAGTTTTGAAGACATTATGCGTTCTTATTCTGGTTATTAGCCTAGAATTACTATGTGATGCGCACAGCATACAAATATAGACCGGATCGCCTGAATTGGAACAAAACATTTCATGTTTGTTTCGAAAAACAGTTTGCTACTCGCAAGTAGGCTAAAATGTGGATTTGCCACCCTCGGGTGGGCTTAGAAAACATGATGATTTGCCACTCTCAAGTGGGCTTAAAACTCACAATTGATGAATTGTTCCAATCCAAATAACCCAACCTTCACCCACAGGCATTCAGGCAGTTATATCACATAAGCAGGTAGCCTCATGGTAAGCATGCTATCATGGTAGTCACTCACACACATGCAAGGATGCTAAAGCATAAATACTTACTGAGTACTCCAAGCCAAAACAGAAGCTATGTTAGAAATCCATGCATGATCCTAACTATACAGAAATGCCTAATGCAACACATGCAAAATGCAACTAGAAATAGGCTCGGCTATTCTAAGATGACATATGAGATGTAACAATTGATACACGTATTCAAATTGGAATTGAAATACAATGCAGTTAGCATGATGCGCCGAGCCCGGTGCATGCAAGATAGATGAATGTATGCAAACATGTAGAGCATAAGTATGCTAATTGAAAAATGACCTAAAACTAACCAACAAAAGCGGGTAAGTAAAAGAGAGAAAGAGATGGAGGTTGGAAGACATTCAACACATGCACACACATTTATTACAAAATTGGCCCTCTCTCGGAGGGTCCAAATAAATAATACAAATCGCCTAATTAATTAACTAACAAGCTAATTAATTATTACAAAATCAAATAAATAACTAGCTACAACTAATTATTACACAATTTAATTAATTAACAAATTAATTAACTAACTAATGAAAGACAACAAACAAATAGGGAAAGCACTAAACGATACTATTCCAGCTCTGTTTGAAGAAGAGGAGGGTATGCATGCTCGCTTTGGTTCCTTGCCTCGAAACGCCTTTCGGTTGCTCTTTAGAGGCTCTGTTTGCAGGGTGTCTTCCAGTGTTTGTTGCTGAAACTTACCAAAACACTGCTGGAGAGTTCACCAGTGGCTTGCTGGCCATGGAGGGAGATCTGCCGGCCAACAACAGGGCACTGCCGGCCACAGATGTGACACTGCCGGCCATCAGTGGTGCAATGCCGGCCACTGGTGTGCTGTGACACCAAGCTGTAACAAAGCACAAAATAGAGAAAATGGAGGGTCTCCCAAGGGCATGTATGCACTATGCCACCCCATATCGCCTCAAAACATCAAGGGAGAGGCCTAATCGGGTCCACGACCATCAATCACGCATCCCGATGCATGATGGCCAAAGATCCAACTTGTGCAAATCAATATGAAAATGAATGCACAAATAAAGCAAGTAAAGCCTAGAACTCTATCATGAATCATTAAGAGCTTCGGCGACCGAGAATTGAGACACGTTCCATCACTCGGAGTATGAAACGCTCCTCGTTCCTCGTGCTTGGATTAACACTTAATCCAAACAATGCAACACGTAAGCATGGCAAACATGCAATATGAACAACCTAACAAGGCTAATGACATGCAACAAGCATATAGGCATGATGTGAGGTGACAACCTTGGACAACATGACAAAATGCAACACGAACATGCAACAACATGTAATGGGGCTAGCATGCGACAACATGCAAAGATGGAGCAAGCATACAACAATATGCAAGACAGGCATGCGACAACATGCAAAGGGATGGACTTAAACTAATGTGGGCAGTTCTCAACTAAGCCCAAATCAGCGGCCAAAAGTGATGAATTGATGGCATGAAAAGCATGAAATGGCAAGGCAAACATCTATGCCAAGTGGCTCAAGTATTAAAGCACAAAGAGGACAACTCTTAACCACACCTAAGGAGCAACAAACATGGATATATGACAATGAGGTAAGCTCTAAAATCTCATGTAAAGTCATGCCAAATCAACTCAAAAGTGCAAGCATAGCATGTTATGATGCTCAAAGCTCAAAGTAAGCAAGGGGACTTAAGCCAAGGCCATACAAGGCAAGCCCCAAAGGGCCAAGGGGACCTAAAATAGTCCTAGGGCAGGTCCAAACAAGACCAAAACTATGCTTAAAGCTAGCCAACACGGGCTAGAACACAATGCTAAAAACATGGAGCATGCAAGGCTTTAAAGAGGCGATACACTACACCTATTGAAACCAAACATGGCATGACTTGGGCAACATAAAACAGAGTTACATCATGGTATAATAAGACCCAAAATGCACTAAAATGATGAGCCAAAGGCTTAGGCTTAATGGCATGCACAAAAGCTCATTCTTGAGGCATAAAGCACAAGCTATATAAAGCATTCAAAGCATGTCAAATGCAAGTGAACAACAGCAATTCATGGACTGAAATAGCATATGGAATGAGGGCAAAGCATGCAAACATCACATGTATGGCATGGTAGGGGCCTCAATACCCAAGACTAGCCTAAGCATTTACACTCTAGCTATACAAAGCATGAGTGATATGGCCATGGCAGCCCAAAACAGTCCTAGAGCAGCCCAAAATAAGCATAAAATCATGTTAGAGCAAAGCCAAAATATGCTAGGATGATGAGTCAAAGCATCATGCACAAAGGGCTAGTAAACAAGATTTGTTCTACACCTATATGGAGCATGCAAAGGATGATGAAACCAACTATGGATAGGGTCATGACATGCCAAATGATGACCAAATACATGCTGAAATGTAAACCAAACAAGCTAACATGACATGGCAAAGCATGGAGCATATGAAGCTAGTTTAGGGGATTTACATTACAAGTACATCATGCAAGCATGGAGTGACAAAACCAACCAAAACAGATTCATGGCATGGTAAAACATCACCAAAAACCCACTGAAATGGACTCAACACAAGCTAAGCACACATGCTACTTTGATGAGCTATGAATGGAGTTACTCAACACATACAAGATGCTTGCAAAATATGACCAAACCAGCCATGGCAGGACCAAGGCAGGTCCTAGAAGTCACAAAAATAGGCTTGAACGAAGCCTCAAAAATGCATAGAGGGATAGTCCTTTGGAAGGCCAAAAATACAAGCAAAGAGGAACCAAAAGAGAGGGGGCCACCCCCTCTGATTAAGGACCTCAAAACCACACCTTTACCACTGAAAATCCACTGGATTTTAGTGGTAAGAAGGCCAAACCAAGGCTAGCTCTGAGGCCTCAAGGAATGGCTTAAAACAAAGCCAAACAAAGAATGCAAGGGGGTTACACACCCCTAACAACAAAATGACCTTAACCAAACTTAAAAAGCACTTAAACACAAGAATTTTTTCAGTTATAAGCAAAGCCCAAATCAATATGCAAGGAGGGCTAAAGTGAGGCACAAGAAAGTGCAAAAATGGGAAAAATACTCACCCTTGAAGACCCTCTTCGAAATCAGCAACTTCAGGTGGTGAAAACCAGTTTTCAGAGCTCAAGAATCTCTTCCAAGAAGCTTAGTCCAATGGTGGTGCTTTATCTCTATGTGTTGTAGTGTAAAAGTGCAAGGAAATCCAATTTCTAAGCACAAAATACAAATAATATAGAGAGAAAGAGAGGTTTTTCTCTTCAAAATGGCTGAACCCCTGGCAAAGAGGGAGGCCTCTTACTTATATAGAGGAATGCAAAGCCAAAGCTTCTTCAAGAAGCTTTGCAAGGGCTTCATCCCTCCATACACGTGTATGGAGGGGAGCAAACAAAAATCCAGCTGGCTCAAAAGATCTGGAGAAAAATCAGCTAAGACAGGGGGGTGCCGGCCATCATCAATGGCCGGCAGTGGCTCACTGATGGCCGACAGTGCCATGCCATGGCCGGCAATGAACCAAAAGGTCCACTAAAAGAGAACCTAGCCAAGGTCCAAAAAAAAAAAAAGGGCAGAAAGGATACAAGGTCCGGGAAGCTCGAACTGGTGACGTTCCGGCACAACAGTCGAGTACTCAGGGAGCAATCGAACTAGTTGTTGGGTGTACCTACAAGCACAACCAAGTCTTGAGGACGGTCAAAAATGGGGTGTCTATAGTTGCCCTTCTTTGACAGAACTCAACAGTCACAAAGTGACGAGAGTGAGTGTCAAAGCCCAGAGACGACCCATTTTTGACGAGGCCAAAAACTCAGACAATCAATCAATATAGGCATGCAGAGATGCGCCCGGAGGCTGGGGCAAAATGCAAACGGTATGCAAGATGCAAGAGCATGACTAATAATCATACCGAGATTGCTGTAACGAAGCATAACATGCAACAGTTTTAAGCAGGTGAACAACAGTCCTACATATTCCGACAGGAAGGATGTAAGAAAATTATGTGATTCTTACCACGTTTCACGCAAAGTGCATACAATACCTTTGCGGCTCGTCTGGCCATGCCACCTACAAATGAACCGTTGTAGACACCCCATTTTTGACCGTCCTCAAGACTTGGACGGCACCGCTCAAACACTCGGTGATCATCCATGTTTGTGTCCGTCTCGAGTTCCCGGAGGTCTTAATAGCGCGCCTTGCCTCAGGATCTCTCGACTCGACTGTTTTGTGTTTGGTTTTACACCAAACACTTGTGTTTTGCCTTGGAAGGCTAGGGAATGCCTTGTGAGGCATCGCCACACTCCACCAGCCATGGCTTGAGGCCACTGGCTGTGTTTTGTTGCCATCGGCCATATATTTGGCCGACCGGCACTCTAGATGGCCGACCGGCCATCTATTTTGGCCAAATTGCATTGCATTTTTGACTGGCCGACCACTGTTCATCTGATTTTGCAGATATTTTTGTGCCAGCTGTGATAGCTGGCACCCACCTTTGCTCCCCTCCATACACGTGTATGGAGGGATCTCTCTCTTAACAAGCTTGTCTTGGAAGCTTTACAAGAGAGAGCCCTATAAGAAGAGGCTTATTCTTCCTCCATGAGGTTAGACAACTCTTTTCCAGAGCTTTGAGTTCTAGGGTTAGGGTTTGCATATATCCTATCTCTCTCTCTCTCTCTCTCTCTCTCTTGGTGTATTTGTGTGTGTTTAGTCTTAGTATTGCACACAAACACCCACCATTACACCTTATCTCGGTTGCTGAGGGGTCAGAGGTCTGTTCTTGGAGTTCTTCGATGGTTTTGAGCTTGGAGAAGCAGCTGGACCACCATTTGTGAAGAGGGTCTACAAGGGTAAGACTTTTGTCCCTTTTTACCCCATTTTGTATAGTATTTTTGCCTACCTTGCAACTATTTTTTAGCTTTGTGTATAACATATAAAAGTTCTGTTTTTGAGTGCTCTAGATAGTTGTTTAAGAGTGTTTTGTGGTTTGGGGTTGTTTGACCCCTCTTAAGCCTTGTAAGGCTACATTTTGTGCCATTTTGGTTGAGCTCCGGGACCATTATGTTTGGGCCTCCTCACCACTGAAATCTTCAGGGATTTTAGTGATGAGGATGGTGCCTTGAGGTCCTAGGAAGGAGAGGGCCACCCCCTCTCCTTGTTGTCCTTAAAAAGGGCATTTTTTGCCTCTTGAGAGAGCATCTAGTTTAAGTGTGTGTTGGCCATGCCTTGACTGATTTCTATGCTTATTATGTCATAATATAGCATTGTTGCATGTTGGTTTAGGTACACCATGCTTGCTTAGCATACATGCCTTGTAATGCCATATTTAGGTCTTAACATGCTTTAGGTGTTGATCCTTGTTCTAGCATGTTTTAGGCCTAGCTTTGTAAAGCTTTTGTACTTGTTTTGCCATGTTTAAGGTCTGCCCTTGGTTTCTTTGTCGAACATGGCATGCATTGCATAGCCCCTTTGCATTTTGGCTTGCAAGCCTTAAATGCATGGACCCCTAGCATGCATTGCTTGCATCATTTCAGTGGTTTGGAACCACTTAGCATGCCATTTCAGTCCACATAGCATGCCTACATGCTTGCATTTGATACCCCTTTAATGTGTTAAAAGGTTATTGCCTTATGCCCCTTGTTTAGGCCTTTGAGTATGCTTGCATGTTTAAGCCACTTAGATGCCATCTAGGTGTTCCCTTAGCATTGTCTAGGTCTGTATTGGACCTGTTTTAAGTCCTCTTAGCCTTATGAAGCCTGGTTGACTTGGCCTTGGTTTAAGCCTCTTTAGCTTGCCTTGAGTATTTGGACCATTGGTTGCATGCTTGGTTTATCTTATTGAATTGGTTTGGCACCTTTCATAACATGATTTTCAGAGCTTATAATGCATGCTAATTGTCCATATTGTTCTCCTTTTAAGTGTGCTTAAAAGCCCCTCTTTGTGTTTAAGTGTTGATCCAACTAACATGCATGTTTGTGTGTCAATTAGCCTTCATTCTTTGGCGTCATGGCCACTGTTTTGGACCTAGTATAGGGTTATCCAATTAGTTTAAGTCCACCCCTTTGCATGTCGTCGCATGCTCACCTTGTGTGTTGTTGCATACTAGTGTGTTGTTACATGATTGAAGTTGCATGATTGCATGAATTCACATGCTTACTTGCATGCCCTGGCATCCACATTACATCTAGCATGCTTGTTAATTTGCATTGTCTCATGCCTTGCATGCTTGCTTGCCTAGGTTGTTATATGCCTTGTATGTTTGCTTGCATTGACATGTTGCATCCTTAGCCCACATGTCTAGGTTGCATTGCATTTTGCATGCATTACCTTGCCTCTTGAATTGAGTATGATAGAGGTCGAGTCGCTTTGTGTTTATTTGGTTTGCATTTCATTTGAAATCGAAATTACACACTTGATTCTTTGGGCTATCATGCATGGAAATGCGCGATTAGTGGTCCGAGAATTGAGGCCAATGTCACTTTGAGCCATAAACATGATAAGGGATGTGTTAGTGCACACATTGGCTTGAAATGCATTGCCATGCAAAGCTTTGCCCTCTGCTGCTGTCAAAAGCAGATTCTGCAGGAAACTTTGGCCGGTCGACTACATATAGTGCCGACCGGCCATCCATTGGTGGCCGATAGCTTAATCAGTGGCTGATGATCATTTCCCATGGCCGGTGACCATTCCACTCAGCCGATGGTGTTCCACAGCACTCAGAGGAGAAACCCTGAGACTTGTGCAGTCTTCAGAGGAGGATAACAGTCAAAGTAGAGGCATCTTGTGCATGGCAGTGGCTTTCCGAGCGGAACCGAGCGCGCATTGCATTTGGCCCTCTTCCCGAGACTGTTTACTGCTTTCATTAGATTAGTTAATTTGTTAATTAATTAATTGGTCTGTAATATTTAATTAGCTTGTAGGTTAATTAAACTGTATTATTCTTTCGGTCCCTCCGAGCGAGGGCGAATTTGTAATAAGTGTGGGTGCATGTGTGCATGTCTTCCAACCCCCACTTCTTTCTCCCTTTTACTTACCTACTTTTGATGGTTAGTATTAGGACATGTTTACTATTAGCATACCTTATGATATGCATGTGTGCATCATTCATCCGTATTACATGCACCGGGCTTGGCGCATCATGTTAACTGCATAAGTATTTCAAATCTAACTTGAATACGTGCATCAAATGGTTGCATTTCACATGTCATTTCAGGATTAGCCAAGCCTATCCTAATTACATTCCGTATGCGTTGCATTAGCCACTTTAACATGAACTAGGATCACGCATGTTTGCTAACTAGTTTACCATTTTGGCACGGAGTACGATGTAAGTATCTATGCCTTAGCATCTTGCATGAATGTGAGTGTTGCCATGACAGCGTGCTTACCATGCGGCTAAATGGTTATGTGATATAAACTGCCTGAATGCCTGTGCGTGAAGGTTGGATTGTTTGAGTTGGAACAACTCGTTGAAATCCGTATTTTAACCTACCTGCGAGTAGCAAAATTTCAAACCATTTTCCAAAATTAACGGATATGCAATGCTTTATTCCAAATTAGGCAATCTAGTCTATATTTGTTTTGCTGCGTGCATAACGTAGTAAATCTAGGCTAATAACCGGAATAAGAGCACACAATGTTTTCAAAACTAGATATCACGGTTAGTAGAGGCCGATCTTTAATCGGGCGAGAGGGGGTGCTCATAGTTGACCTTCCCCAATTGTACCCAAGTTCCCGAGCCGAGGCAACTTTGGTGATGACGGACACGTGGCCTTTGGCACCAAGTCAGGGTTTCCTAAATTCCCCCATTAAAAAATATTTTGGTGGCGACTCTATATCTGGCAAAGCAGTCCATGTTTGGCACTTCTTTCAAAAATCTGTTTTTCTCAAAACAATTTGTCGAATTTGGACTCTTTGGTTCAGATTAAGAACCGTGACAATTTGAGTCCGAACTGTAGTAGACCCCACATATGAACAGAACGGGACTTCATCCACCCGGGGCATTCGGGGACGTCTACAGTTTCTGGCGACTCTGCTAGGGATTATGAGAACTTAACTCGAACTCGTGATATCCTGTTTTGATTTCACTTATGTGTTTCTTTGCATTGCATGTGCATTGGTGCACCTTGGAACACAGTGTTTGCCATCTGCTATTCCTGAACGGTTTGCCGGAGGCTTTCCTTGTCAAGGCATGACCATAAGGCTGACCGGTTGCAGGCTCTGCCACGATAGGAACACAAACCCCGGTTTTTACCGGGGTACCCTTTTTGACCATTCGACCTTGTGCATATTCGGAATCCATAGTGACCATTCCAAGCTAGGACAGGTTGCTTACCCAATGTTAGGTTGTTTGAAACCGCTGTGTGTGTAGTGAAAACCCTAATTCCTGACAAAATAGGACAGGGAAACCCTACCCCAACATAGGGGTGTTTTGGTTCTCTCTTACTTGCTATGTGCTTTTGGAGTCTACAGGAACGTACATACCAGTTTGCAAGTCTGGGGCATCAGGCTTAAGGGCATTGGTATCAGAATTTGAGAATCAGTTATATCCACGGGTATCAGATTCAGTATTTTGGGAACAGTAATTTGGGGAACAGTGATTAGTCATCAGAAACAGTTGTTCAGTTGTACTTCTGTCTGTTCTGATAAAGTTGGGCTGAAATGCTACGTGTTTTTCATTTCAGTTCAGGGATTCAGTACAGAGTAGTCGGTATTCTCCTTAGCTGAGGCAAGGTAGACATCTGATCCGTCAGTCACCGTTCAGTTCAGTGGACTCATGACGACCCAGAGTTCAGAAGAGATTATGGTCATGGCAGCCACACTAGACCAAGGAATCACCCTGCGGGATGAGACCAATGTTGATGTACCGCATCCGCCCAGGTCGCCTGTCGTGCACCCAATCTGGAGCCCCCAGTTGTATCAGGCTCGCAAGCCCACTACATTCGAGTTGATGGAGATGATAGGTGACCTCCAAAGGTCTGTGGCAGATCTCGCCTATGGAATGTCGGCTTCGCCACCAACCGCACCATATGCCGAGAATTTTGTACCCCAGGAGCCCCCGTTATTCGGACGGATTATGATTGAACTTAGCCAACCCGAAGTGGTCTCAAGTTATAGCAATGACATTTCAACATCATCCCAAACCCTCGATCAGGCTGAGGTCAGAGGTAAGGGCAAAATGAAGACAGATGCTGATCCCATTGAACAACTGTTGTAGGTAGTCGAGGCTTTGAAAGCCGGGGGGATGAGTAAGCAACAGGTATTCGCAGCCGTGGCCAAGACCGTGGATGATACCGTTCCCACTCCAAATGAAGGCAGTACAAGTTAGTCAGAAAATCGGGATAGGCCCCGTCATGCCAGAACAGTTCCTTCCACTCCTAACCCTGCATCTGGGAAAGACCAGAAAACTAAAGCAGTGCCTGCCGACCTTTTCGCTAGTGCGTCTAGCAAGAATATTCAGACTTCAAAGTACCTGTCCCGAGGGCGCAGGGTCTTTCACGCTCTCTACATGCCGTTGTCCAAGGCACTTCAGATCCTGGCCGAAAGAGGGCATCTTAAACCCCTCGAGCCTAGGCCTCTCCCTAGTCCTCTTCCAGCAAGCCATGATGCTACTCAGTACTGCGTGTACCATCAGCAAACCGGCCACCCTACCGATAATTGTTTCCGCCTCCGTCATGAGGTGCAAGATTTGATCGACAACGAGGTTATCCTCCTGCCCACCTCAGCAAAGTCCGCTACTACCGAGCTATTAGATTTTGAGGATACTACGAGTATGTGATCGGGATTGGACCACCTGCGGGCGATGCCCGGTGTATTTCGGATGTGGCGTTTGGCACGCATTTTGAAGCATCCGCGAATGCTAGTTTTGTAAATTCTGGCTTGGGTATCGAGTCAGTCTTTTATTTTGTTTTGAGTCTGTCTCATCGTTTTGAGTCTGCTCTTTTTGCTTAAGGGTCTGTCTTGTTGTAGTGAGTCGATCCCCTTGTATAGAATGTCAGGTGATTCCGGGGTTGTTGCCTCGAACACCGTTTTGTTTTGTAATTACCCCTTTCGTTTTCTTTTTGAGTCAGTCTCTGCTGTGGAGCCAGTTGCAACCAGGAAATCTCAATGAAACAGCTGCGACTATCATGTTTTCGTGCTTACTGTTATTTTGAGCTAGTTATGCCAGAGGATTCGAATGGAACGACAGTACATTCCACTTGTTCTCTTGTGCCCTGGAAATCATTGTAGTGACTAAAGTTTTTCAAAACCTTTTTGAACACTACGGTGAAAACGAAGGAGAAGGAATTCCTCGGGTTTTGCAAAATTTTGATCAAATTGAGAGAAAGAAAGGCATGCTAAGCCCTTAATGATTGAGATCATGCTTATTAATGTGAGTACTGAGAAGGATCCTGGCTTGATCCAGATTGGCTCTACACTATCTTCAGCGCGAGCGATTCGTCGCCTTCCTAAAAACTTTCAAAAATTCAAAAAAAAATGTTTTGCGCGGTCCAGTGAAGACCTGTGTGGGATCGCTCTTGAGACTGTGCAGCTTAGGATCGCTCTCAGCCTCTAGACTCAACCTTTCATTTTCAAACCTTGAACCACGATTCGGAGTGTTCAACGATCAACCATCAAGAGAGGCCTGTGTAGCCGTATTTGAAACAACCCTCGAACAAGAGGCAAGAAATGTCAAATCAAGAAAATCAGATCTCATCAGAAGAAGCTTGTGAAGCTAGAACAGAAGCACCCCTCGAACTAGGTGCACAAATGTTTGATGTGCTCGCAGAGCCGAGGATGGGTCCTTCAGCAAATCAATACAACAATTATTCTCTTGGATTCAGATGATTTCGGAATCTCAAAACCATTTGGCATGGACTTGTTGCACTTTTACCCTTTGAGAGGCTCGCTGGGCCGAAAACCCGGAAGGGCGACCTAGGCAAAAGTTAAAGCAAGGAAAAGAAATGAAAAGAGTAGAATAATAAAAAAGAGAGAGAAAAAAAGAAAAAAAGAGAGAAGAAAAAAGAGCAAAAAAAAAAAAAAAAGAGAAAAAAGAAAGCAAAACAAAAAGAAAAGAGAAAAAAAGAGAAGCTTGCAAGGTCGAAAACCCGCATCGGGCGCCTTGGCAAAAGTTAGAGCCTAAAAAAAAAAGTGAAGGTTAAATACCTGAGTGTACATTAACCCGAACTACGTAAGGCTTGATTCCCATGTTTGGGATACGTAAGCAACTTCATCCTGAAGTCCAGCCCCCAACGCTTTCATAGCGACTAAGTTCGTGTAATGGTTTTGATCATCCTTGCCTTCTCTGTATCTGAGAGTTCGGTCGTGATCGTCACCGATGAGGACTGTTTACAAAATGCTGCGGCACCCATCCAAACAAGGGGCAACGTTCCGTTGCCGTAAGTTGCCACGAGTCACCATTCAAACCAGGGGCAACTTTCCGTTGCCATGCAACTCTTTCAAGCAAGGAGCAATTTTCCATTGCCTCCAATCCGAAGTTGCACATCTCAAGAGTAAGCTCTACGCTCGTCGAGCGGTGGCCATTTGCAAAAATAGTTTTTGAAAATTTTTACTAAGGTTGACTAATTCTTTAGAAAATTATTTCATTTTCCAAAACTGGACCATTTTCTTGGACCAAAAAAAGGAAAATTTTCAGTGCTCATAGCCTAGCTCGCACGATTTTCAAATCAAAAATCGAACAAGTATGTTAATCTAACTCTTATATTGGTCAAAACTGTTTTAGTACAAAACCGAAACAAAAATGGTCAAAGTGATGAACTAGGGGCACAGTTTAGTCAGGTGTTCTGTCTTTTCCCTTTTTATCAGGATACTCGTCAGAAGGGCACTCTATTCGCCAGAAGAAGGCACAACCGAAGCTGTCTATAAAGGGCTGAAAGCCCTCTCACCCTCCAAGCAACGAGGTATCGAGTCAAGTGCGAGGCACAAATCGGAACGGATCAAGATACTCCGTTCCTTTACCTGGGACACCGACTAGATGTCACCAGAAGAAGTAGCCGTGAGCTAACCGTATCGGGCATGAACCCACAACTTCCTATTCATCCATCAATCACCCTGGGGAGGGATGAAAAATGAGAGAATAAAGAATAGAGAGGTATAAATTGAGAGGAAAAAGTGAGCACGAGGGTTTTGAGAGAAAAAAAAAAACGAGCCTGAAGACCGAGCGACATGAGAATCACACAAGTGAGAAAGGGTGGGAAACAATACCCAGAGAAGCTGGCTCCCCGCAAGTTGAGAGATCTCTTGTCTTTGTAACACGTCTGTGTGTCGTGTCTTTTGATTTGTCTATCTCAACTCTTATTTTGAGTCTTTTCCGAGCGCGTCTCGTTGTGTTTAGGTCGTCTGCCTTTTGTTTTCTCTGTTGAGTCCTTTCGCTGTGTTCAGTTGTAAGCTCAATACCCCAGCTTGGAAAAAAAATCTTTCTTCAATTTCAAAATTAACTGTTCTGTGCTCAGAGTGCTGTGCCGCCCTCCACATTTGTGCAAAGCAAATTTGGTTCTTTCAACAACTACAGGGTCCACCCCCGATAAGTGCTAGGCTTATCTGAAGTTTTTGGGTTCCGGATTGCATCTGTGTGTTTCAGCTTCTGTCGATTCTACTTTTGTATTCCGTCTTGTCAGATTGGACTGTTTGTTCAGGATCCGCCGCGTGCAGAATAAACCAAGTGCTGTGTTATGGGCTATATGCAGATTAATCCTCAGTAGAGTAGGGGCTATGTGTTCAGAACGGGGCAATGGGTTGCTTGAGTTGTTTTGTCGATTAGCTAGTTAGTTATCTGGTTATTACAATGCAAGTGGTCAATATTCAGACAACAGATCAATTCCATCTACATTGAGGTGTAATGCGATGCAATGCAATGCAAAGTATGAAATATACAAATGTAACACTTTTTCAGACAAAAAAGGGTTTGTTTCATTTCATCATCTTTTTCAAGTACATAGTTTTGGAAACAAAAACTTGCCCGCCGCAGTACAAGGTACTCTAACACCAGCAAAAAAAGGAAAAAGTACAAAAAAAAAAGACAAATAGCAAAAATCTGTATCAATGTCAAGTGGCCTCAGGCCTAGGGGTCCGTCCTCGTCCTCTTCCTGGACGAAGGTCCAGGAGCATCGTCATCAGCATCATCATCTGAGTCTGAGCCCGAGCCGTCTCCGGTCTCCTCCTCGGACGCCTCCGCCTCAGCCTCAGCCTCGGACTCCTCATCATCATCATCATCGTCAGGGACTGGAGCCCGAGAGCTACTCCCTACGTGGATACGCCCCGCCTTGGTGCGGGGGTACGCTCTGCCATCTCGGGTGGAAATGGAAGGTCCGGCCGGAGCACCTCCCACAGAAGGAATCTGAAAGGGGTGCTGAAAAGTACAAAATGCAAACGCATCAGTATACAGTGAGCAATGTATCAGTGCAGAATGCAGTGTATGAATATAGTGTATGAATGCCGGGAACAATGTATCAGTGCAAAATGCAGTGTATGAGTATAGTGTATCAGATGCCGTGAGGGCCATGTATCGAGTGTTGTGTTGTGCATCAGATTGTATGAAATAGTGTATGGTTTAAGATTGTGGTCAGAAGAACATACAGGAATGCTATAGATGGCCGGCAGGTCGAGGCTCCGCTGGAACATCCCCATCACAGAGGCGGTCAGATCCAAGGCTGGCGGGTGTACTCAGAAGAAGCCTGCAAAAAGTATCAAATGCATCAGTATTCTGCGGAATATCAATAAACTGAAATGAAATGACAATGTAAGATGCAAGATGAAGTAGTACATACGGGGGGTAAGTCGTAAAACCCGACTAACTCATGATCAGCCGGAGGGGGAGCAATGGGAATCTGGTAAGTCGTCCCACCCTGTCTTCGGCATGTCATCACAGTGGGCAGTGCTGGCTAACTAGCCCCCCGTCCCCTCCGAGCTCCACTCCTACCACGGACCCGAGCTGTCCTCGATGTCCCTGCCCCTGCTCCTGCCCTAGCTGCTGGCGCCGTAGGCCTCTCTCGCTCAGCTCGGTGACCACCGCTCAAAGGCCGCATAATGAAGGTCCGGACGTACTTCGAGTAGTGGCCCTCGCCCCTGTAACCACTCGCATCCCAGCCAATCGTGTAGTCCGCCATCCGCTCAGGAGTGAACCTCTCGGTATCCCTCATGTGCTTAGGAGGGTGAACCGGGACTATCTGCTTTGGCAAACCCAGGGTCTGGCGTAGGAAATGCTCACCCAGGTACCAAGCCCGGCAGACTGGGCCCTTTAGCAAAATCCTAAAGCGTGAGGTCTCCTCCGCACCAGCAAACCTCTCCCGCATCGTCGCTGGTAATGGAGCCCATGGTTGCCAGGTGATCTGAAAATGAAATGCAGTTTGTCATCTACTATTATTGGCAATACGATGTAAAGCGAAGCTTAAATGAACTGTAAGTTGAACATACCTCTACGGGGGTGATGGTGTCGAAATAGCGGCGGAAGAAGATGAATGACTCACGGGGTCTCCGCACGCACCTCACGTCAAAACGGCGTGAGAACGAAACGACAAGAGGGGTCTCTACGTCAGGCACTGGGGCTAGCCTGGGAAAGTAGGCATAGACCCACAACTGCAGAGTGAATATCAGTATGCTTATCAGATGAAGCAGAATACAGAATAAAACAGAAATAATAGAATCGTGTATTGTGCAGAGTGTGCAGTATATAGTCAGTGTAAAACAGGGCATGTGTGTGCCGTGTGTGAAGTATACAGTTAGCGTGAAACAGAGAGTACAGTGTGTGCAGTGTACAGAGTACAGAAAGTGTAAAGCAGAAAAAGAAAATGTACCTCCCAAGCGCGCCAATAGCCTCCAAGCAATTGTCCGCTGCCACGGGAAGCTGAGCTCATATATCCATAGAGTGTGGCCAGAGCAGCGCCACCCCAATCATAGCGCAGGATTTGCGTGACATCCACCAAGGCGCTGAGCAGACAGAAGGGCACGGTGTTCGCTCGATCGGCAAAAATGGTCATCCCAAGTAGAAACATGAGGAAGCCGCGCACATATCGCTCCACTGCCTCTTAGGTCATCGGAACCTCCTCAACTAAGGCTGGCTGGACTCTGAACTGAACCTCGAACCACGAATATCGGACGAAGCTGGGACGTGCGAGAGGCGGCACCTCACCGAGCAGGTAAATCTGAGCGGCCTCCCACTTGTCTATGTCGGTATGGAAGGGGATCGGATCACCCCCCACCCTGATGTCGGTGAGCATCGAGAAATCGTAGGAAGTCATCGTCATATCTCCCGTAGCAGAGAAGTGAAAGGAGTCGGTGGTGTCCCACCACCTCTCTGCTAGAGCAGCAAGGAGAGGCCTGCTCGTGGTGAGTCCGGAAAGTCCTCTGCAAAATGCGCCAAAGCCGGCCTGATCCACGATGTAGCGGACCGCATATCGGGTAGCTCCGTGTACCAATCTCGAGCGGCAACATTCCCATACCTACGGACGGTATGGGAATCTCCCTGTTCAAAAGCAAACAGTTGCGAAGCAATATAAAATGTACAGTTTTGAAGAACAGTTGAACTTGATGCAAATATAGCGTGTGTGCACGTTTTCAAATTCAAACAAAATACCGGGTGCCGGTGTGCTTACAGTAAACTGCAGTGTGTACTGTGTCAGTATGTTTGAGTGTTTCAGGGCTAGTGCAGTGTGTGCGCACGTATCAGGTTCAAACAGATATCAGTTGCGAATGTGTTCACGGATAAATTACAGTCTACAATGTATCAGTGTATTTGAGCTAGGCAGTTAAAGAACATAATCAGCTATGGCAGTTAAGTGTTCTACATTGCGGAAAGTAAAGCAGAGGGAAGAATATACCTCGAAAGCGCCGAAAGATAGATGGGATGTTGGCTCGCACAAAAGAATCTCTGGAGGCGTCACCCTATCAAAGCTCCTGAACTGACGGAGTCCATCGGGAGGCAAGACATGGATCGCCGGTCGGTAGGTCACCGGATCGAACGGGCAGACCCTCAAGGGGAGGAGCTCGGCCTCGGGATCCATCTCATGATCCGGGGGAGTCCCGCCTTGTGGAATATTGCCTGCCATCTCAGAGAAAATGAGAAAGCGGCCGAAAAAATGAAAACAGGGCTAGAATGCGAAAAGTCATCCCCGGGGGAGGGGGAAAAGTGGCCGGAAAAGTAGGAATGTGGAAAATGTACGGAAATCAAGAAAAACTTGGGGGAAAGAAACCCCAAGAGGTGGAAATTGAAAAAACTACACCGAAACGAAGTTTCGATCGGATGAAAGTGTTCGAAACGCGATGAACTTCGCGAATCAAACGTCGAAAAGGGCGCGAAAATCAAGAAAAACGAGGAAATGAAGAGAAGAAAATACTCTAGAGAGAGGGAGGAGAGAATTTCGGCTAAGAAGAAGTAAGAAAAATAGGGTTTGGAACCCTATTTTAAAAGACCCGAGCCAAAAGACAAAACTGCCTCGATTCAGGCATTTTTTGCCGGTTGGCTAAATATTTGGCCGGTGATGTGTTTTGATCGTCCGTGGACAGCCGGTGACTTCCCCTTTTGGCCGGTGAGCCTCCTGCAGCCTTGTTTGGGTCAAATGAGTGGTTTGGGAATTTAATTTCTCAAGTCAGTGCAAGAACAGTGCATTTCCGAAGCTTAACCAGCCTCCGTTTCAACCTCGGACCCTGTCTTCTGTGCGTGACACTCGAATTTGTGCAAGGTGTATCCTTTTGGTATCTTTTTTGTCTCTTACAAGGTTCAAAAGTTACCCCACGTACGTTACGTTACAACGCTCTGTCGTGAACGCGCGTTGATTTTGCGTCATTTCTGTCACGTCATTGCGCACACATCTCGCATTGTCATGCGCACACATCTCGCATTGTCATGCGTATGTCATAATCGCATCATGCATTTCAAGATAGTGCATATGCCCGGTCTGGCGAGACCTTAAACCCACTCAGTTGCATTGTCATGCATTTCAAACGACACGCGTGGTTGCGCATTCAGGTTCACATGCATTGTCATGCATATCAAAAGGCGTGCGTTGTCACGCACTTGCATCAACATGCATTGTCATGCATCTCAAAAGCCGCGCGTTGTCGCGCATTTTGAAATCATGCATAATCATGCATTCAAAATAACAAAGCTCATGCACTTCAAGATAGTGCATATGCCCGGTCTGGCGAGACCTTAAACTCGCTCGGTTGCATTGTCATGCATTTCAAACGATGCGCGTGGTTGCGCATTCGGGTTCACATGCATTGTCATGCATATCAAAAGACGTGTGTTGTCACACACTTGCATCAACATGCATTGTCATGCATCTCAAAAGCCGCGCGTTGTCACGCATTTCGAAATCATGCATAATCATGCATTCAAAATAACAAAGCTCATGCATTTCAAGATAGTGCATATGCCCGGTCTGGCGAGACCTTAAACCCGCTCAGTTGCATTGTCATTCATTTCAAACGACGCGCGTGGTTGCACATTTGGGTTCACATGCATTGTCATGCATATCAAAAGACGTGCGTTGTCACGCACTTGCATCAACATGCATTGTCATACATCTCAAAAGCCGCGCATTGTCTCGCATTTCGAAATCGTGCATTTTTATGCATTTCAAAAAAAATCATGCACTTTCATGCATTTCAAAAGCCGCGTGTTGTCGCGCACTTGCGGTCTAGGAGACCTTAAATCTTCGAAGGTGCGAAACCTTTGGCGTCTGCATTGTCGTGCATGATCCTCGTCACGCGTTGTCATACGCACCTTACATGCATCATCATGCATCTCAAAAGTCGCGCATTGTTGCGCATTTCGAAATCGTGCATTTTCATGCATTTTAAAAAAAATCATGCATCATCATGCATCTCAAAAGCCGCGCATTGTCGTGCATTTCAAAATCATGCATTTTCATGCATTTCAAAAAAAATCTTGCATCATCATGCATCTCAAAAGTCGCGCATTGTCGCGTATTTCGAAATCATGCATTTTCATGCATTTCAAAAAAAATCATGCATTATCATGCATCTCAAAAGCCATGCATTGTCGCGCATTTCGAAATCATGCACTTTCATGCATCTCAAAAGCTGCGCGTTGTCGCGCATTTCAAGTTCATTTGCATTGTCATGCATCTCAAAAGCCGCGCATTGTCGCACATTTCGAAATCATGCATTTTCATGCATCTCAAAAACTACGCGTTGTTGCGCATTTCAAGTTCATTTGCATTGTCATGCATCTCAAAAGTCGTGCATTGTCGCGCATTTCGAGACCATGCGTTTTCATGCATTTCAAGCGACGTTGTCGCGCATTCAAGTTCACATGCATCAATATGCATCATGCATTTCAAAAAAAAAAAAAAAAACAACAACAAAAAAAAATGCATTTTTCCTTCATCATGCATCATCATGCATTTCAAAAACAAAAAATGTGTGCATCTTCCCTTCATCATGCATTGTCATGCATTCCAAAAAACAAAACAAAAACAAATAGTGCATCTGTCATGCATTTCATTGTAAATAGTGCATATGTCATGCATCATTATAAATAGTGCATATGTCATGCATCATTGTAAATAGTGCATCTGTCATGCATTTCCTTGTATATAGTGCATATGTCATGCATTTCACTGTAAATATTGCATTTACATTCCATTGCATATTGTATATATTGCATTGTAGCTTGCATGCATCCACTGCATCACCTTCCATCTATGGCTCGCGCCTTTCCACGTTGAGCTTGGTCTGGTATGTGCCGATACTTTTCACGTCAAAGCACAGTTCTGCATGTGTACGCGCCTATTCCACGCTGGTATGTTGGTTTGAGGGTTGCGGCACCTTTTTTGTGTTAGACGTGACTTGTCTGTGTACATGCCTTTCCTGGGCAATATATATTTTGGCCCACGTGCCTTATCTATTGTATCCTACCCATCCACTGCATATCGTATATATTGCATTGTAGCTTGCATGCATTCATTGCATCACCTTCCATCTATGGCTTGCGCCTTTCCTCGTTGAGCTTGGTCTGGTATGTGCCCATACTTTTCATGTCAAAGCACAGTTCTACATGTGTACGCGCCTATTCCACGCTGGTATGTTGGTTTGAGGGTTGTGGCACCTTTTCTGTGTTAGACATGACTTATTTGTGTACATGCCTTTCCTAGGCAAGATACGGTTTGGCCCGCGCACCATATCCATTGTATATATTACATTGCAGTGTAATTTTTTTGCATCCAGCATTAGGATCTTGTTCTTTCCCCAGCGGGTCGTTTCCCCACTTATGTCAATCCACCCAATTACTTGTCCTTGTGTCCGTCTACATCACTCATAATTCTACATGTGTTCGCACTTTAAGGGTTGCGGCACCTTTTCTATGGTAGACGGACTTGTTACTTCCATCAATCTATTTGACATTTGTGTGGTTTTGAACCGCTCATGATTGGATCATGATTCAATTGCATTGCATATCGTTTGCATTGTTTCAATTGCATTGCATTGTCATTTGCATTGTTTATACATAGTTTTGTATATATTGCATATCATTTTGTAATCAGTTTGCATGTTTTGCATGTTGCTAACAATATTGTACCTGTTAAGTTGCTTTCTTTTTCAGGCACGATATTGTATGTATGGTTCATTTGAGGCTGGCACAACCAGACGAACCAGACAGGTATTGTATCCTCCGAGTGAGACGTATCGAGAATTGCATAATTCTCTTACATCCCTTCTGCATTGTAGTGTAATTTGGTGTATGCTAGCTTAAAACTGTTGCATTGTATGTGCTTCATTACAGCTTTCTTTGCATGATCATGAGTTATGTTCGGCTTCTTGAATTTGTCTTGCATTTTGTCCCTGCCTTCGGGCGCATATCTTTATTGTCCTGCATGCTTTGTCTAAGTCTTCGACCTTGTCAAAAATGGGTCGTCTCTGGGTTTTGACATTCACTCCCGTCATCCTTATGACTTTCGAGTTCTGTCAAAGAGGGACAACTGTACACACCCCATTTTTGACCGTCCTCAAG
Source organism: Camellia sinensis (assembly GCF_055761805.1). Taxonomy (NCBI): domain Eukaryota; kingdom Viridiplantae; phylum Streptophyta; class Magnoliopsida; order Ericales; family Theaceae; genus Camellia; species Camellia sinensis. Next base: position 180,854,853 of record NC_138962.1, read on the forward strand.
ACTTGGATGTCACCGCTCGAACACTCGGTGATCATCCATGTTTGTGTTCATCTCAAGTTCCCGGAGGTCTCGGCAGCGCGCCTTGCCTCAGGATCTCTCGACTCGACTGTTTTGTGTTTGGTTTTACACCAAACAATTGTGTTTTTCCTTGGAAGGACAGGGAATGCCTTGTGAGGCATCCCCACACTCCACCAGCCATGGCTTGAGGCCACCGGCAGTGTTTTGTTGCCATCGGCCATATATTTGGCCGACAGGCACTCTAGATGGCCGACCAGCCATCTATTTTGGCCAAATTACATTTTTGGCTGGCCGACCACTGTTCATCTAATTTTGCAGATATTTTTGTGCCAGCTGTGATAGCTGGCACCCACCTTTGCTCCCCTCCATACACGTGTATGGAGGGATCTCTCTCTTAACAAGCTTGTCTTGGAAGCTTTACAAGAGAGAGCCCTATAAGAAGAGGCTTGTTCTTCCTCCATGAGGTTAGACAACTCTTTTCCAGAGCTTTGAGTTCTAGGGTTAGGGTTTGCATATATCCTATCTCTATCTCTCTCTCTCTCTTGGTGTATTTGTGTGTGTTTAGTCTTAGTATTGCACACAAACACCCACCATTACACCTTATCTCGGTTGCTGAGGGGCCAGAGGTCTGTTCTTGGTGTTCTTCGATGGTTTTGAGCTTGGAGAAGCAGCTGGACCACCATTTGTGAAGAGGGTCTACAAGGGTAAGACTTTTGTCCCTTTTTACCCCATTTTGTATAGTATTTTTGCCTACCTTGCAACTGTTTTTGAGCTTTGTGTATAACATATAAAAGTTCTGTTTTTGAGTGCTCTAGATAGTTGTTTAAGAGTGTTTTGTGGTTTGGGGTTGTTTGACCCCTCTTAAGCCTTGTAAGGCTACATTTTGTGCCATTTTGGTTGAGCTCCGGGACCATTATGTTTGGGCCTCCTCACCACTGAAATCTTCAGGGATTTTAGTGATGAGGATGGTGCCTTGAGGTCCTAGGAAGGAGAGGGCCACCCCCTCTCCTTGTTGTCCTTAAAAAGGGCCTTTTTTGCCTCTTGAGAGAGCATCTAGTTCAAGTGTGTGTTGGCCATGCCTTGACTGATTTCTAAGCTTATTATGTCATAATATAGCATTATTGCATGTTGGTTTAGGTACACCATGCTTGCTTAGCATACATGCTTTGTAATGCCATATTTAGGTCTTAACATGCTTTAGGTGTTGATTCTTGTTCTAGCATGTTTTAGGCCTAGCTTTGTAAAGCTTTTGTACTTGTTTTGCCATGTTTAAGGTCTGCCCTTGGTTGCTTTGGTCGACCATGGCATGCATTGCATAGCCCCTTTGGATTTTGGCTTGCAAGCCTTAAATGCATGGACCCCTAGCATGCATTGCTTGCATCATTTCAGTGGTTTGGAACCACTTAGCATGCCATTTCAATCCACATAGCATGCCTACATGCTTGCATTTGATACCCCTTTAATGTGTTAAAAGGATGTTGCCTTATGCCCCTTGTTTAGGCCTTTGAGTATGCTTGCATGTTTAAGCCACTTAGATGCCATCTAGGTGTTCCCTTAGCATTGTCTAGGTCTGCATTGGACCTGTTTTAAGTCCTCTTAGCCTTGTGAAGCTTGGTTGACTTGGCCTTGGTTTAAGCCTCCTTAGTTTGCCTTGAGTATTTGGACCATTGGTTGCATGCTTGGTTTATCTTATTGACTTGGTTTGGCACCTTTCATAACATGATTTTCAGAGCTTATAATGCATGCTAATTGTCCATATTGTTCTCCTTTTAAGTGTGCTTAAAAGCCCCTCTTTGTGTTTAAGTGTTGATCCAACTAACTTGCATGTTTGTGTGTCAATTAGCCTTCATTCTTTGGCGTCATGGCCACTGTTTTGGACCTAGTATAGGGCTATCCAATTAGTTTAAGTCCACCCCTTTGAATATCGTCGCATGCTCACCTTGTGTGTTGTTGTATACTAGTGTGTTGTTACATGATTGAAGTTGCATGATTGCATGAATTCACATGCTTACCTGCATGCCCTAACATCCACATTACATCTAGCATGCTTGTTAATTTGCATTGTCTCATGCCTTGCATGCTTGCTTGCCTAGGTTGTTATATGCCTTGTATGTTTGCTTGCATTGACATGTTGCATCCTTAGCCCACATGTCTAGGTTAAATTGCATTTTGCATGCATTACCTTGCCTCTTGAATTGAGTATGATAGAGGTTGGGTCGCTTTTGTGTTTATTTGGTTTGCATTTCATTTGAAATCAAAATTGCACACTTGATTCTTTGGGCCATCATGCATGGAAATGCGCGATTGGTGGTCCGAGAATCGAGGCCCATGTCCTTTTGAGCCATGAACATGATAAAGGATGTGTTAGTGCACACATTGGCTTGAAATGCAATGCCATGCAAAGCTTTGCCCTCTGCTGCTGTCAAAAACAGATTCTGCAGGAAACTTTGGCCGATCGACTACATATAGTGCCGACTGGCCATCCATTGGTGGCCGATAGCTTAATCAGTGGCCGATGATCATTTTCCATGGCCGGTGACCATTCCACTCAGCCGGTGGTGTTCCACAGCACTCAGAGGAGAAACCCTGAGACTTGTGCAGTCTTCAAAGGAGGATAACAGTCAAAGTAGAGGCATCTTGTTCATGGCAGTGGCTTTCCAAGCGGAACCGAGCGCGCATTGCATTTGGCCCTCTTCCCGAGACTGTTTACTGCTTTCATTAGATTAGTTAATTTGTTAATTAATTAATTGGTCTGTAATATTTAATTAGCTTGTAGGTTAATTAAACTATATTATTCTTTCGATCCCTCTGAGCGAGGGCGAATTTGTAATAAGTGTGGGTGCGTGTGTGCATGTCTTCCAAGCCCCACTTCTTTCTCCCTTTTACTTACTTGCTTTTGATGGTTAGTATTAGGACATGTTTACTATTAGCATACCTTATGCTATGCATGCGTACATCATTCATCCGTATTGCATGCACCGGGCTCGGCGCATCATGTTAACTGCATAAGTATTTCAAATCTAACTTGAATACGTGCATCAAATGGTTGCATTTTACATGCCATTTTAGGATTAGCCGAGCCTATCCTAATTACATTCCGTATGCGTTGCATTAGCCACTTTAACATGAACTAGGATCACACATGTTTGGTAACTAGTTTACTGTTTTGGCACGGAGTACGATGTAAGTATCTATGCCTTAGCATCTTGCATGAATGTGAGTGTTGCCATGACAGCATGCTTACCATGCGGCTAAGTGCTTATGTGATATAAACTGCCTGGATGCCTGTGGGTGAAGGTTGGATTGTTTGAGTTGGAACAACTCGTTGAAATCCATATTTTAGCCTACCTGAGTAGCAAAATTTCAAACCATTTTCCAAACTTAACGGATATGCAATGCTTTGTTCCAAATTAGGCAATCTAGTCTATATTTGTTCTGCTGCGCGCATAACGTAGTAAATCTAGGCTAATAACCAGAATAAGAGCACACAATGTTTTCAAAACTAGATATCACGGTTAGTAGAGGTCGATCTTTGATCGGGCGAGAGGGGGTGCTCATAGCTGACCTTTCCTAATCGTACCCAAGTTCCCGAGCCGAGGCAACTTTGGTGATGACGGACACGTGGCCTTTGGCACCGAGTCAGGGTTTCCTAAATTCCCCCATTTAAAAATATTTAGGTGGCGACTCTGTATCTGGAAAAGCAGTCCATGTTTGGCACTTCTTTCAAAAATCTGTTTTTCTCAAAACGATTTGCCGGATTTGGACTCTTTGGTTCAGATTAAGAACCGTGATAATTTGAGTCCGAACTGTAGTAGACCCCACATATGAACAAAACGGGACTTCATCCATCCGGGGCGTTCGGGGACGTCTACAACCGTACATATAATATCGTGCCTGAAAAAGAAATAAACTTAACAGGTACAATATCGTTAGAAACGTGCATAATAATGCATTTGAAAAGTGCGTGACAACGCGCGAAGTGTGCATAAACACATGTAAGTAACGCATACGTGACAACGCATGCAATGTGCGAAGTAGGAATTTGAACACATGTAAGTAAAGCACACGTGACAACGTGTACAATGTGTGAAGGAATTGAACACATGTAAGTAAAGCATGCAAGATTAACACAGGCAATGTGTAAGGCAAGCAAAGGTATGAACACATATCAGTAAAGCACACGCCAAAACGTGCACAATGTGTAACCACCTGGAAGATACATTATACACATGTAAGTAAAGCATGCAGTAACGCAAGCAATGTGTATAGCAGGAATGAACACATGTAAGTAAAGCATGCAATGATGCAAGCGATGTGTAACCTCCTGTAAGATGCCTAAACACATGTAAGTAAAGCACACGCAGAAACGCATGCAATGTGTAAAGCAAGCAAAGGTATGAACACATATCGGTAAAGCACACACCGAAATGTGCACAATGTGTAACCACCTGGAAATACATATACACATGTAAGTAAAGCACGCAGTAACACATGCAATGTGTATAGCAGGAATGAACACATATAAGTAAAGCATGCGGGTTAACGCAAGCAATGTGTAACCTCCTGTGAGATGCATAAACACATGTAAGTAAAGCATGCAGTAACGTAAGCAATGTGTAAAGCAAGCAAAGGTATGAACACATATCAGTAAAGCACACGCCGAAACGTGCACAATGTGTAACCACCTGGAAATACATATACACATGTAAGTAAAGCATGCTGTAATGCAAGCAATGTGTATAGCAGGAATGAACACATATAAGTAAAGCATGCGGGTTAACGCAAGCAATGTGCAACCTCCTGTGAGATGCATAAGCACATGTAAGTAAAGCATGCAGTAACGCAAGCAATGTGTAAAGCAAGCAAAGGTATGAACACATATCAGTAAAGCACACGCCGAAACGTGCACAATGTGTAACCACCTGGAAATACATATACACATGTAAGTAAAGCATGCAGTAATGCAAGCAATGTGTATAGCAGGAAACTGTGCCAACTCATGATAAGGAAGTGCATAACGATGTGTGACAAGGAAATGCATGACAATGCATGATAGAGAAAATGCATGACAATGCATAATAGGGATAAGGAAATGCACGCTAATGCATGTAAGGTGCGCATGACAATGCGTGACAAGGAGAATGCATGACAATGCATGATAGAGAAAACACAATGCATGTGAACTAGATGGGTGTTTATTATAACAGACGAATGCTAATTGGCACCAACAAAAGAGAAAGATGCTTAATAAGGACATCTTAAAAGGAGACCTCCGGTTTACCTCCCGGAGGGTTTGGGATGCGTCAAAAGGATACACCTCGTGCGCATTGATGGGTGTAAACCATCGTATATTGAGGACGTGATTCCCAAGCTCCCACGGAGGCATTTCGAATCAAGTTTTGAGCATCCCGCGGGATTGTTGGGACCCGGGAACAGATTCCAAGATCAAATAGGCCAGAAAAGCTGAAGAAGGCTTGCTGGTCACCAGGGACAACCGCCGGCTACCGCCGGCTATCTTTATCCACTGCCGGCCATCAACAACATGCTGCCGGCCACCGATGTGAATTTAAAGAATTTAAAGATTCCAAATTTTTTTTTTTTATGAATTTAAAGATTTCATTATAGTGTGAATTATATGAAGGGCCAAACATAAACGCCTAACTTTTTAGTGTTTTTTTTCCAAACGTAATATTCCAATGTAATACTCAAAAAACGTAATACTCCAATGTAACATACTAAAAAACGCCTTAGTATATTTTTCTCAAATGTAACAACGTAACATTTTAAAAAACTCCTTAGTGTACTTTTTTTCCAAACATAATATTCTAATGTAATACACTAAAAAACTCCTTAATATATTTTTCTTAAATGTAACAACGTAACATTTCAAAAAAATTCCGTAGTGTACTTTTTTCAAACGTAACACTCCAATCAATGTAGCACACAAAAACTCCTTAATGTACTTTTCGCAAACATAACAACATAACATTCCAAAAAAACTCTTTAGTGTATTTTTCCCAAACGTAGCACTCTAATCAATATAACATACAAACACTCCTTAGTATACTTTTTTCAAACGTAGCACTCTAATGTGACACTCCAATATAATATTAGAAAATCACACTAACAAAAATGTAGATTTTCATACTTGACAACCAACATTTCAGTCACCAATCCCTCCAAAAAGAATCTTCCACATCTTATATTTCCATTCCTATCCCAAAAATGAATCTAAAAATTAGAAAAATGAATTATAGAAAGGCATTCACTTAAGCTCAAATGACCCCAAATCAAATAAGGGTGAAGCACCAATAAATCCCAAATAGTGAACTTATGAACTATTTAGTCCTCCATTTTTTTTATGAACCCAAAAATCTCATTCTAGTGTGAACTACCTGAAGGGCCAAACATAAACGCGCATGTATTATGTGTTGAAGAACAAATGTGGATTCTCTCATAATGTTGAAATTACTAAACATAACATTTCAATTCAAAAAAAAAATGAGTATATTTTTCCCAAACGTAATACTCCAATGTAATACTCCAAAAACGTAACACTCTGTTAAGTTTTTGTAATTGGTAATCTCGTTTGGCAAAACTTCTTTCAGTTGTAATTTTATTCGATCTTTTATTTCAGTGAGCCTATGAGTATTTAGATGCGAATCCAACCCAAATTGTGTATATGCAGAGGAGTTTGTGATCTTAATCTTTTCATGTTTGCTACTTCGCTGACTAAGTACGAGGATTGAGCTACCCAGGCAAAAAGAAAAGAGGCAGTCGAAGTTGTTTGGCTGCTCGAGTGAAGAAAAGGATCATCCATTATTTTTGTAGAGCGCCTGAACTTTTGGGAAGAAAATTTTACTGCTCGAGGGGTCAGCCTATATGTTTCGCATCGCCTTTAGTCACACCGCTCGAGCGGTTTGCGTGATCCAGTTTACTAGTTTTAGGGTTTATGTCGTCCAGATTTTTAAAGAGGAACAAGATACAAAGTGTTTTGTATTGGAGAGCGTTTTATGAATGTTTCCTTGATGATTTAAAAGTGATCAATGGATCCATGAACTTCATATCAACATCATCAATGGTTTGTTTATTTTCTTTTATTCACCAAGGAGAGAGTTGTTCTTTGGTGGATTCTGGAGAACTTGCACTTGAAGCTTTGGTGGATTCCGGAGTGGCTCATCATTGTGGATTCGACATCAGCATTATGGATTCAACGTTGAACAAAACAATTCCGAGGTGAAGACGGTGGTGGAAGAGGCACATAGGGTCGATTCAATTCGAGCGTGGATTCGCTAGGTAATTGAGGGTACACTTGTGTAATTCTTTTTTGTCTTCTTAGTGGATTTTTTTGTGGCTTTGGCTTGTAATTTTTTTTAATCACAATTGGAGGCGCTCCAATTGTGATTTTTTCACATTAAATCATTATGTCGATTTGTCTTTGATTGTTTAATTGGGATTGGTATTCACTATTTAAAATTGAAGAATAATCACAAATCAATATCATGGGGATTTTTAGATTTTTCAATTGGTATCAGAGCAAGTCACTCTATTTTTATTTTTTCAAAACTATTGGAACGACATCTTGTTTGATTTGTGATAATGGATTCAATTCGTGAGGGGAATTCCATAGTTCAGCCACCCTTATTTGACGGATCTAATTATTCTTTTTGAAAAGCTCGGATAAGAGCACTTTTAAAATCTATTGACGAAAAAGTTTGGCAATCTGTCATGTGTGGGTGGACCGAACCAACGATTACCATTGATGGAGTAACTTTCTCCAAACCAATTGATAAATGGGACACAACTGATTACCAAAATGGTAGCTAGACTAGTAAAGCTATCAATTCTCTACTTTGCACTGTCACACCAGAAGAGTTTAGCCCTACTTGCAATTGTGAAGTCGCAAAAGAGGCATGGAATATCTTACAAACTATTCATGAGGGCACTCCTTCAGTTAAACGCTCAAAACTTCAAAAGCTCACGTCTAGTTTCGAAAACCTTTCAATGAAAAATAGTGAGGCCTTTGATGAATTTTATGCGAAGTTGAGTGACATTGTAAATTTCAGCTTTAATTTAGATGAAAAAATACCGGAATCCTAGATTGTGGGAAAAATTTTAAGGTCCTTGCCCAATCGGTTCCAATCAAAAGTTACGGCTATTAAGGAGGCTCAAAATGCTAACAACCTCAAGCTGGATCATTTGGTTGGAAATCTCCAAACCTATGAGGCACATATGAATTTCAAAAAGAAACAAAAAGATGATATTGTTTTTAGTAGTGTTCATAGAGTTGGAAAGGATCCTGATGAGGATTGTGAGATTAATTCCAAGATTACGGATGCTTTTGTAAGACAATTTAAAAAAATATTTCTGAAAAAGAAGCCTAATCTTTTGGAATCAACTCATAAATCTAAAGGCAAAGATAAAGTCAAAATTGATTCTACAACTAAGAAGAAGAAAGGAAAAATACAAGGGAACTCTCAAAGAGTCCAATACTATGAATGCCAAGGATTTAGCCACTTTTCTCAAAAATGCCCTAGTTTATTAAGGAAGAAGACGGTTTTCGCAAGCACCTGGGATGATGAATCAGAGTCTGATAAGGATGAAAGTGATGACGAGACTCATGGCAAAGAGGGGCGTGAACAATTTCTTGCTTTCATGGCGACTTCCGGAACTGAAGGCCGAATGGAGTATCTGAAGAGGCCGGTTGAGAATGTTACTGATGATGAATCCTCGGGGAGTGATGATAAAGAGCTTCAGTAAGCTTATGAAAAGTTGTATAAGAAATCTTTTAACTTATCTAAATTGAATAACTAACTCACTATCAAACTCAAAGCCTATGAAAGTGAGAATGTCAAATTAAAATAGGTCATTTTCGAGGCTAGGAATGATGCCATCAAGATTTCTAGTGATCGATAAGCTCTTTGTGAAAAACTCTTGACTTGTGAGACAAAGGGAATAAGCTACAACAAATCTATGCAACTAATGAAGAAAAGATTAAAACTCTCAAGATGTCTCAAGTTTCCTTGGAAGAGCTAATCATCAAGAAAGAGGAAAAACTCAAGTATACTATGGCTACCATTGGTTTTTGAAACAAAGGATCAAAGACTTTAGACAATATCATTGGGTCTTAACAAATGTGTTGTGATAAGAGTGGCATTGGCTTTCGAGGCGACAACGAGCAAAAATGGAGTGCATCTACATCTCATGATACAAGAACTCAAGGAAAGGGGAAGCAAAAAACTTAACATGATGATGGACTTCTCAATCTTCCTAGAGTAGGTATGGCTAAAGAAAAGAAGGTACACTCTGTTTTTATTTGTCATCATTGTGGTATGTATGGTCATATTCACCCTTATTGTTATGAGTTGTATGGGAAAGTGTCTCATAGAGATGGAAAAAATTCCAACATCTCGTGGGGTAGGAGACACTTCATTGGTCGTAATGAGGTTAAGGGTCATATTAGACCTCGCTGTTTTGATTTGCTTGAGACCAAATGTGAAGAGAAGTTGTGTTTGCCTACACCTAGCAATAAGAAGTTGGAAACCAAGTCGAAACGAGTTCCCATTGAAGGCGAAGGGAACCACAACGTCAAGACACCACCCAAGAACCGCAATTCTCACAACTTTGTTCATACTAAAGCGGTTTGGGTGAGAAAACTTGACTTGTGTTGATTTGTTTATTAGTTTTGGGTTTTTTTTTTCCTCTCTTTTTGTTTTTGGGTTTCTGTTTGTTTTTCTTTTTGGGTCGTTTAGTGTGTGCTCGTTCACTTTTTGTTTTGCTTTGTTTAAAAAAAATATTAATAATAAAAAAAATCCAAAAAGATTTTTTTAGTATGGTTTTGCAAGCTTGAAATTTTTGAGAAATTCTTGGTGCATATCGGAATTGATGAGAATATCCATTACATGTTAATACATGTGTGATTTCTGTGATCATTACTCATTTCGGAGTATGTGTACTTTGATTAGTATGTCTCATTCTGTACACACTCTTGGATTAGCAAATATCAAACTCTTCCGCATAAGTAATCAAATTTCTCAATGGACTTCTAGCTTCGTGTTTTTTGCATTTTTAGAGGAATTGACATATACTAGCACATCATGGGTGATTTTAAGTCTGTTAACCACCTTTCATTTTTTTGCATCTCCACGACTTTTCCCTCAGTTCTTTGTAGTCAAGGTATGAGGAAAATGCTACCTCAAAGGCACCAACCAGGCTATCCTTATTCTATCCATGCTTCTCTGGTTCGGTTTCCATACTCTTGAGCGTAAAAGCTGTTGATGAGTGCGCAAAATAAAGAAAGAAAATTAAAAATTAAAAAAAAAAATTATGATTCATTGGTTGAGGGGGAACCTTCGCATTTACTCAACAAATACCTATTGATTCTTAATAGTTTGACTTTCCTACGTTGTGTTTAGATCCCCTTGCCGGAGGTCCAGCTATCAAATCACTACTAGGATTTGAATCTAGTGTTTGTCGAACTCCAAGAGCCACACACATACTTTTATCATGGGATCTATACTTTTCACAAGTTGCATCACATTCTTTTATGAGGAATCTTCTAAAGGTTGTGCACATTGTGTTTTCAAGTAATTGTGTTTCTTGGATATTCTTGTGTGTTTTAAGGTACAAATATGAAATTTCTTGCTTGCTCTACCATATTGTTTTTTATCTTTTCTTTTTTGTTCGTTGTTTTTGGTGCTTGCGGTTGGTTTTAGTGAAGGGAAGTTTGGTTAATCATTGCAAGGTTTTTTTTAAGCATGAACTTACATTGATTGGTTTGGTAAGGGAGATTGGCGTTAGTTGGTTTGCATATTGTTATGCACTGCTTATTTATTACTTACTTCTCACATGCTATTAATTTTTACTTATTTATTACTTACTTCTCACATGCTATTAATTTTTACATCATCGTATCCTTGCTTGTGTGGTTTTTGCTCTTACTTTAGCGGATTAAGCTTCCTTTTACAATTCATAACAAAAATGGAAAGAATTTTGAGGCGAAATTTTGAGTGTTTTTTCATATTTCTTAAAATTTTTATCTATTCATGCTGTATATTCTTATAATCTCCAATTTTCTATTCATATTTCCATCTATTCATGTTTCTTTCATATACTCTTATGGCACTAATAGTTATGTCTATTGCTTTCATATACTCCTGTGATAGTGATAGTTGTTTTGCAGATCATGATCCTTGAGAAAGAAGTTAGGTTTTGTTGGTTGTAATGGGTTGGGGTGATTATAATTTTATTTGTTAGGTGTGTTTTGTCATAGAATTGCCAAAAGGGGAGATTGTTAGTTTTTTGTAATTGGCAATCTCATTTGACAAAACTCTTTTCAGTTGTAATTTTATTCATTTTTTATTTCAGTGAGGTCATGAGTATTTAGTTGCGAATCCAACCCGAATTATGCCTATGTAGAGGAGTTTGCGATCTTAATTAGGATTTTATTTGTTAGGTGTGTTTTGTCACGAAATTTCCAAAGGGGAAAATTGTTAGGTTTTTGTAATTGGCAATCCCCTTTGACAAAACTCATTTCAATTGTAATTTTATTCGATCTTTTATTTCAGTGAGGCTATGAGTATTTAGATGCGAATCCAACCCGAATTATGCCTATGGAAAAGAGTTTGTAATCTTAATCCTTCCGTGTTTGCCACTTCGCTGACTAAGTACGGGGATCGAGCTGCCCGGGCAAAAAGCAAAAAGGTGGTTAAAATTGTTTGACCTCTTGAGCGGTCATTTGTACGCTCGAGTGAAGAAAAAGATCATTTAGTATTTTTGCAGAGCGCATAAACTTTTGAGAAGAAAATTTTACCGCTCGAGCGGTGAAAGTTACGCTCGAGTAGTCAGCCTATATGTTTCGCACTGCCTTTAGTCACACCGCTCGAGCGGTGAAATGTGCGCTCGAGCGGTTTGCACTATCCAGTTTACTATAAGGTGCGCAGTTTGCTGTTTCTAGAGTTTGTGTCGTCCAGATTTTTAGAGAGGAACAAGATACAAAGTGTTTTATATTGGAGAGTGCTTTATGAGTGTTTCCTTGATGATTTAAGACTGATCAATGGATCCGTGAACTTCATATCAACATTATCAAGGGTTTGTTTATTTTCTTTTTTTCACAATAGAGAGAGTCGTTCTTCGGTGAATTATGGAGAACTTGGACATGAAGTTTTAGTGGATTCCGAAGTGGCTCATCGTCGTGGATTCGACATCAACGTTATAGATTCAATGTTGGACAAGACAATTTCGAGGTGAAGACAGTGGTGGAAGAGGCACATAGGGGTCGATTCAATTCAAGCGTGGATTCGCTAGGTAATTGAGGGTACACTTGTGAAATTCTTTTTTATCTTCTTAGTGGATTTTTTGGGGCTTTGGCCTATGCTTCTTCTTCTTCTTCTTTTTATCACAATTGGAAGCGCTCAAATTGTGGTTTTTGCACATTAAATTGTTGTGTCAATTTGTTTTTGATTGTTTGATTGGAATTGGTATTCACTATTTAAAATTGATATATAATACAAATCAATATCTTGGGAATTTTTAGATTTTTTACACTCTAATGTAATATACTAAAAAACTACTTAGTGTACTTTTCTCAAACATGACAACGTAACATTTCAAAAAAAAAAATCCTTAGTGTATTTTTTTCAATCGTAATGCTTCAATCAATGTAACACACAAAAATTACTCAGTATATTTTTTCCAAACCTAACACTCCAATGCAACACTAAAAAATCACATTAACATAAATGTAAATTTCCACGCTCGGCAACTAATACTTCAACCATCAATCCCCCTAAAAAAATCTTCCACACATCACCTCACCTCTCTATTCCCATCCCAAAAACAAATAAGAAAATTGAAAAAATAAATCACAAAAGGGCATTCACTTAAATTCAAATGGCAGCAAATCAAATAAATACAACTTTTTAAAATAAAAAGGACTAATTGGTTCATAAGAAAACTCTTAGGACTAAATGGATTAACATTCCTCCATATGGGATTTGTGGGTAAATTTTTCTAGTTTTTATGCAGTAGTTTTTTATCACAAAAAAAAACTTGTTACTAAGAGAAATTACTAGGGGGGGGGGGAATCTAGGGTTAACTCTAGTAACAAAATAAATATCAAAATTCTAATTTTATTAATTTAAATCCTAATTTTTTAATTTATTTTCAATCTAAATTATTTGTTTATTTTTGTTAAGTAAAATTAACGTTATTTTTTTTTCTGTCAATTTTACTTAACAAAAATTGGCATATGATTTAGATTGAAAACAAATAAAAAAATTAAGATTTAAATTGACAAAATAAAAAATCAAGATTTATTTTGTTACAAATGTCAAACTCTAGGGTTTCTTTCATATTTTTTTCTTAAAAACTAAGGTAATTATTGGGGACTTTTCATGTAAAAAATTATGTCCAAATTAATTAAATAGAAATAGGGAGGAAGAATAGAGGGATAATTCTATTTTCACACACCAATTTCTTTCAGTTTACACCCTTAATGAAATTTTCCCTTAATATAATTTTTCCCTAAAATAAAAATGCTATAATACTCTTATCTTCTTCCTCTCAAACCTTAATTTCAAAACATCACAACCATCCTCCATCGCTAGCACCATCTCTCTCCTCTGCTATCTCCTACTGTCACATCTTTTCTTTCTCTCTCAGCTTGTGAACCTTTCACCATGAACCATATACTCCCACAAGCCCCTCACCGCAAACTACCCATTTGGGAGTGGTGGCGGCGGCACTGATAAGGACTAAGAGTGGCGGCAACGGCAACGAGGGAGTGGTGGGTGAATGGAACAAAAATTAGGCTCTATTTGGTTTGGTTTTAAAACATGTTTTTAGATATTTTTTTTAAAAAAGAACCTAAAACTAATTTAATAAAATAATATATGAAAAAGCACTCATTATTTTCTTATGATCTTATCTTCTTAGGGGGGCGGGGAATTTAAAATTTAAAAAATATTTTTTTGATACATATTTTTGTCAAATTAATTTATATATTTTTTTTAAATAAAAAAAATTATTGAGAAATTTAAGCGGAACATAGTTTTAAGGTTTTAAAATTGAAGATGATGCTATTATTTTAATAAAGAGATATATATTGAGAATTTTAAATTTTTTATATATGTACTGAAAATATAGTTATTAAATGTATATACTGAGAACTAGTGTGTGATGATAGAGAGATTTTAACAACTTTCACTCCGGAGCCATCATTGGAAAAGATAAAGGAAATTACAAACATATTTTCTCAGGTTTATTTAAATTATAAATTATCTTTGTGATTTTCTTAGGTTTATATTATACTTTATAAGGTTTCTAATTTCATAACAAATAAACTCTTTTATTAATAAATCATCAAATTTATTAATAGTTTTTAATAATATTAAAATTTTATTTCAATTAATAATTTAGATAATTTTATTATTGTATAAGTGAATAGTTAGAAATTTTATTTTTTTAATTAATTATGTTAAATAAAAAATTCTGTCAATGAAATATTTATAATTTTTTAAATTATAAGAGATAGTTTGTATTTTAAATAAATTTTAGAGATTGTATTTGTAATTTCCTAAAGATTAAAAAAAAGCAGAAACTGATAGCACAAAAAGCAGAAACTGAGAGCACGTTTCATTATCTGATGTGTGGTAGTGCACAACACTATCATAAAGAAAGACCAAGACCATAATCCACTCCCATATCCTTCCCTCACTGTTGGATGACTGAGAGATTGGGACGTCATCACCATCATCAACACACCCACATTATTCATTATTAGGGAGGGAAAGATTATGGGGTGTGCGTGGGAAGAGTTTTTTTTACTTTTTTTTGTTTTTTTTTGGAATAAAATAGTACTAAATGATAAAATAGATTAAAATAATTAATAAAATAAAATATCACATCATAACAGTAAATCATATGTAATTTATAGTTAAAAAATAAAATAATATAATTTTATAATATCTAATTCATAATTATAAAATATATATATATATAATCAAATGAGATATAACTAAATATCTTATGATTTATTACTAAAATATTGTCATTATTAAAAAAGAAAATTAATCATAAATAAAAAAGAAAATGACATAATTATGGGTACATATGGTATATCCCTTTTAAGGAGTGTATATACTAGAATTTCTCTATTAGGTAATGATATCTGCCCGTTGACTCGCCCAGTCCAGTCTTATTTTTCTAGGACTTGAGAAGGTTATTTTAACCCATAGGGTTGGGTTAGACCAACATTTTCAATCCAAAATATTAATGGGTTGGGTTTGGGATTTATACTTTCAACCCGACCTAGTCCACTATTAAATTAATTAATTATTTATTTATTTATAATATATTAAAATATATATTTTTTTGTTGGGATTTAAATTTTATGTTTTTTTAATTGAAAATCACATTTGTGGTGATATATGATTGAATTTATTTTTAAAAAATCCTTCAATTTATACGCAAAATCTTTCAATTTATAATGATATCAGTATACTTATTTAATAAATATAATGTGATTGAATTTAATTATAGAATGATTTTTTTTTTAAACATATAACCGATAGGTGGGTTTAGGATTTATAATTATTTCTTGGACCGTACTTGGACAGATATAGAGGTCCGATGTTAGGGTTAGATCAGGCTTGGGTAGACACAAAATCCTTTATTATGTAGTGTTAACCCGGCCCGAACACGATCCGACCCAATATTTGTCCACCCCTAGGTAATACCCACTTTATTACTATTCTTTTCTTTTCTCTTTCTTTTCTTTTTTTTTTTATGTTCACACTTCTTTGTCATTAAAAATTTAAAAATATTTTTTTAGTATTTATTTTTGTCAAATTAATTTATATATTTTTTTAAAAAATAATAAAATAATTGAAAATTTTAAACCAAACATAACCTTAGAGTTTTAAAATTGAAGATGATATTATTTTAATAAATAGATATGTACTTAGAATTTGTAATTTTTTATATGTATATTAAGGTTTGTTTTGGAAAGTAAAAAAAAAAAAACTACTTTATTAACTTCTTTTTTTAAAAAAATGTGCAAAAATATAGAAAAATAATATAATCTAAAAAAATTAATAAACTGATTTTTTTTCATATTCTCAAACGAAGCTAAGAATAAAATTATCCAGAAGAGGGAGATTTTAACAACTTTCATTCCATGATTGGAGCCATGCATGATTGGAAAAGATAAAATAGCAGAAACTGACAACATGTGTCATTATCTGATGTGTGATAGTGCACAACACTCTTTATGACTTCGATAAAAAGAATCATAAAGAAAGACCAAGACCATAACTGTGGACCTCTCGTCATCATCCACTCTTTCATGTCTTTATCAATTTTACCCTAGACTTATTTTTTTTTTTTTGGATACAACGGAAATATTTTACCCTAGATTTTCAATAATATTAATTTGCTCCTCAAATTTTTGAAATCTTGATCAATGTAGTTCTTGCCATCATATTTTGTTTGTAATCAAACGGAACTTGCTGATGTAATATTAAATTTTATTTGAAATTTTATTTTACTTATAAATTAAACCTTAAAAATTAATTAGCCTCCTAAATATAAAAAATTAAATATTTAAAAATAATTTTTTAGCTCAATAATGAAAAAATTAAATTTTAAATAATATATATTTTGTAAAAAAAAATAAAAAACATATAAAAAATTTCATTTAGAATTATCTTATGACTATGAAATATAGATACTTTGACAAACATGTCGTATCTCTCCCGAGTACTTACTGATGTATTGTATTTCTACATATGTACTGGGTACACAAAACACGTACACAAATTTTTTTTTCTTAATTTTGACATACTCAGACATACATAGTATATGCCTAAGCCGTGTCGTACCTCAATCGAAACAAAATTTTCTTCTACTACAGCGATAAAATTCCTTTTACTAGAGTTTTTTTTTCAATTTTAGTTTTATACTTAGCATGATTTTAAAATTAAGTTATGGTGTATAAATTATTTAGTATAATGACATTTAATTTTAATTTATCTTATGCTTATATTTTTTATATTAAGTGGCAATTTGGAAACTTGGCTAAAAGTTATTTTTTGGTTTTTAACCTATTTTGGGCCACATCACCTCTCTATTTTTTTTATAAGTTTTTTAAAAAAAAAGTTAAAGAATCAACTTTTAACCAGCTTTTCAAAACAACCTTAAATGTCAATTGTATGTTGAATCTTAACAAATTAAACCATTTAATCAATTTTTGTATTACTTCAAATTAAAAATAAATATTTTTTATGAACGTATCAAACTATACACTTATCTTATTTTCTTTTAATTTTACCCTTTTTACGTACTCGTATCGTACTCGTACTCATACTCGTACTCGTACCAGTACCAGTACTTATACACGTACCTGTGCTTCATAGGTCTCAAATTATCTTGAGTCGATCTTGGAAAAACTTATTGAGCTGAAATTTCTTAATTACTCTATATGTGTGCGTATGCGTAATTGTAACTAATTTATACCTCAAATTAATTTTAATAGAATTGATCGACTAATAGTTATTTTAAAATTAAGTGAGAAAAATTTTAAAATTCAATTACTATTTAAAGAGTACTCAACATGAATAATACTCAATTTTTTTATTTAAAATTTAAAATTTTCATTTTTGAGATAAATTTTCTTAATTAAATATTTAAATTAATTTTTTTTTATGTTAGGAGGGCTAATTGATTTTTAAAATATAATTTAGAGGCTAAAATAAAATTCTAAATGAAATTTAGTACCACGATAATAACTTCCATTTTATTGTAGTCGAAATGCAATAATAGAGACTAAATTAATCAAAATTTAAAAAATTTAAGAGACAAATTAATGTTATACGAAATCTAAGGATTAAATTGAAAAACCCAAGAAAATTTGAAGGACCGAAGGATGTTTCCTCAAAAACGAATCATAGAAAGACCATAATCGTGAACTTTTGGTTGTGGGTACTGTGACGTGGTATCTTAATGATATTTTAATTGATAGAATGGATAGAACTCATAAATTTATATTGAATAAATAAAGAATATAAAAGAATATAAAAATTTATAATTAATGAAAAATACCATCACATAACGTTCTAGGAGTACCAAATAATTTTTCTCCACTCTCATATCCTTCCCTTAGTGCTGGATGACTGAGAGACTGGGATGTCGTCGTCATCATCAACAACGCTCATCTTTATTAGGGAGGGAAAGATTATGTACACCCTTTAAAGAGTTGATGAGATAACAACTCATATAATAACACTTCTAATAACCACAATTCAATGAGACTACAGCTCATATAAAAACACTTCAATATTTCAATTAATACACATATTCGCTGTATTAATGGAGTCCATCCCTTATCTCCTTCCAAACAGGTTTGAGAGTCCATCCTCTATCTTCTCTCAAACCATGGAGTACATCCCTTATCTCCTCCCAAACAATATACATATACAATGTATTTAAACACTCATCATATACAATGATCAATCAATACACATATTTGATGTATTATTCCAATCGTCACATTGAATGACATATTCCAGATGATTAGTTTCAGTTTTCCCTAATCAACATATAGTGTCTACAACAATCAAGACTATCCTCTATCGATAGCCCAAAGCAGTTATTTCTAAACAGATAATAAATGTATCAACAGACATAATATTAACATTTTCATAGGTAAGTGATTAATTAATCTAACTATACCATTCAATCTCATAATTCCCCAATTTCATGAATTTCAACTCAAATTCATATTTCCACAAATTGATTATTCAAATTAATTATTCAACACTATTAGGACATTTTCCCCTTTTTTCAAATATTAACCCTAAGGTTCAATTTCTTCCATTTAACAACAATAATGCCATTTCCAAGGTCTCACATACACATAGAGTTTTTAAAACACAAAACCCCTCTTTTATAAATTGCACATCAAACCCTAACTTTTCCCAAAATTACCTAACAACACCAACTTATCAAAATGACTGAAATTTATGTTAAAACCCATAAGAAGGAGTAGGTTATCCCTACCTCAAAAGAAGAGACCAAATGGAGAAAAAGATAAAAACCCAAGATGCTCCAAATCCACAAATTTTCGGATTGAAATGTAGCCCACACCGAGCTCCACACCTTTAATAAAGGGACTAGGATAGAAATACACTAGAACTAGATGGATTTATAGAGAGAAGTGGTGGTTTATAGAGAGAGGCAGTCGTCTAGGGTTTGAGAGAAAAAGGAGATGAAAAAGTGAAGAAGAAGAAACTGCTGCCAACTGATATATTCGAGGCTCGCTCGAGCGAAGAATTGGTCGCTCGAGCGACCAGACACAAGAAACCTCGCTCGAGCGTAGAAAGCCTCGCTCGAGCAAACAATTTGAAGCTTCAGGTCTACAACCCAGAAGCACGCTTGAGCGAAGAAACCCAAAACATACAGCTCGCTCGCTCGAGCGAAGGAAAGCTCGCTCGAGCGAAGAATTGCAACCATTAGGTCCAGAGCCAGAAGCAGACGCAAGTTCGAGCGCAAGACTTCTTGCTCGAGCCACCAGACACAAACACACAACTCTCGCTCAAGCGAAGGAACCCTGGCTCGAGCGAAGGATCTAAAACACAGAGCTCGCTCGAGCGACAAAAGCCTCGCTCGAGCGAAGACACCAAAATCTGGGCAGCAACCATTTGTTCCCAAACATAACCAACCTGTTACAAACCTGCCCAACACATCCTAAAACTCAAATATATAGAATTGAGGGATGGAAACAAGAGATATACAACAACCAACACCACGGAACCTAAGTCCGGAATACAACAACCAAAGGAGAGAAAATCAGGATCGCTATAACCTCCCCCCCTTAAAGAATTTCGGCCCCGAAATTAGATATAAGTTTCAAAAACATGATTTCTCAATTCCCAACAATATTACAATTCAATAACCAACATCTTGACCCATTACCGGTCATCCCATCTCTATTCAAGAGGTAATTCACAATATAATTCAATATGCATTTTCAACATGCATTTTCTAAAATCCAACAATTTCCAATATACATGATTCACAATTCCATAACATATTCAATGTTAATGATTTATTTGCATTCCTACAACATATTTAATATATACAATGCTAAATTAAACTTTCATTCTCAAGACATGCTCAACCATTACAACATTTCCATAAACCAAAACATATACAATGCTTTACAACTTAAGACACATTCAATGCTCTTAAAGTTTATCAATACAACAAAATTTCCATTACATAGTTAAACATTAACAAACAAGTCTGGATATTTCTCACGGACATCCAACTCACGTGCCCAAGTGGCTTCCTCAACCTCGTGATGTTTCCACAAAACTTTTACTAAGGGTATCGTCTTGCCTCGCAAGACCTGTTCCCGCCTATCTAAGACCCGCACCGGTCTCTCCTCATACGAGATATCCTCATCTACCTCTAAGTCGGTCCAATCCAATATATGCGATGGATCCGACTCGTACTTCCGAAGCATACTAACATGAAACACGTCATGCACTCCAGACAATTGTAACGACAAAGCTAAACGGTAGGCAACCTCGCCAATCCTCTCAAGGATCTCAAAAGGGCCAATAAACTGAGGGGGCAACTTCCCACTCTTACCAAACCTCATCGAACCCCGCCTAGGTAATATTTTCAAGAAGACATGATCACCCACCTCAAATACCAAAGGCCTCCTCCTACAGTCGGCATAACACTTTTGACGACTCTGGGCTGTAACAAGTCTCTTACAGATAAGCTCAACTTTCTCCGTCGTCTCCCGAACCAACTCCGGGCCCAACAAAGGTGCATCACCCACCTCGGCCCAACAAACTGGAGACCTACATGGTCAGCCATACAAGGCCTCAAACGGTGCCATACTAATACTTGATTGGAAACTGTTGTTGTAGACAAACTCCACTAAAGGCAAGTGCCTCTCCCACGACCCACTAAAGTCAAGGACACAACCTCGAAGCATATCCTCAAAGATCTATATAGTACGCTCGGACTGCCTGTCAGTCTGAGGATGATAAGCCGTACTAAAGGTCAATCTAGTACGTAAGGCACTCTGCAAACTCTGCCACAACCTAGTAGTAAAACGTGGATCTCTATCTAAGACGATCGACACTGGGACCCCGTGCAACCTCACTATGTCCTAAATATACAAGTCGGCAAGATGACCTACCGAATCTCTCACGCGTATAGGAATAAAGTGCGCCGACTTAGTCAACCGGTCTACAACTACCCAAATAGCATCATTACCCCGTTGAGTCCTCGGAAGACCTACAACGAAGTCCGTAGTGACATGCTCCCACTTCCACTCGGCTATAGGCAAGGGTTATAACAAACCCGCTGGCCTCCGATGTTCGGCCTTCACTTGCTGACAAGTAAGGCACTTAGACACGAAAACTACCACATCTTTCTTCATACCCCGCCACCAAAACTGGCGACCCAAATCACGATACATCTTAGTGCCTCCCGGATGCACCGCAAGGCGTGAATGGTGAAACTCTTGGAATACCTCCTCTCAACAAGACTCTGGCATAAACAGACGGTCTCGGTATCTCACACGCAGGTTGGGATACACCGTCAAACCCTTCTCAACCTTCCCACTGGAGATCTTCTCCCGGAGGGATTCTACCTCAAAATCACCTCTCTGTGCCTCTAATACTCGATTCATAAGTGTAGGCTGCGCAACTACGGAACACAAAGCCTCAGACTCAACTGATTCGCCCAGAAGCAAATCAAACTCGCCAAGTGCACCCAACATCTCCCACTCCTGGATAGCTATACAAGCTACATCACTAATGGATTTCCTGCTATGGGCATCGGCCACAACATTGGCCTTCCCCGGATGATAATGCAACTCGAAGTCGTAATCCTCAATAAATTTCATCCACCTAATATGCCTCAAGTTCAAGTCTTTTTGTGTAAACAGATACTTCAGACTCTTATGATTCGAGAATACCTCGAATCTCTCACCATAAAGGCAGTGCCTCTAAATCTTCAAGGCAAAAATCATAGCTGCTAACTCTAGGTCATGTGTAGGGTAATTCCTCTCGTGTATTTTCAACTACCGTGAGCCATAGGCTACCATTTTCCCCTCCTGCATCAACACATAACCCAGACCCTCTCGTGAGGCTTCACAATAAACTGCATAGCCCAAACCTCTCTCTGGAATATCAAAACTAGAGCAACAGTAAGTCTAACTTTCAACTCTTGGAACGACTTTTCATAAGTCTCACTCCATACAAATTTGACCCATTTCCGCGTCAATCTAGTCATTGGTGAAGCTAGCCTGGAGAAATCTTTCACAAATCGACGATAATACCCAGCTAATCCCAGAAAATTACAGATCTTAAAAACACTCTTAGGCTGTGCCCAATCCTACACTGCATCTGTCTTAGATGAATCAACAGACACCCCTTCTCCGGAGACCACATGACCTAAGAATTTTACCTCTCTTAGCCAGAACCCACACTTTCCAAACTTGGCATACATCTTATGGGCTCTAAGCAACTCAAGTACCACTCTCAAGTGTTCCTCGTACTCTTCCTCAGAAGGTGACTAAATCAGAATGTCGTCTACGAAAATGACTACAAAACGATCTAAGAATTCCCAGAATATCCAGTTCATCAAGTCCATAAACACTGCCAGTGCGTTGGTGAGCCCAAAAGGCATCACTAGAAACTCATAGTGGCCATACCGCGTACGGAATGCCGTCTTCGGAATATCCTCCTCCCTGACCCTCAACTGATATTAGCCCGATCTCAAGTCTATCTTAGAGAAACAACGGGACACTTTCAACTGGTCAAACAAATCATCAATGCGAGGCATAGGGTACTCGTTCTTAACCGTAGCCCGATTCAATTTCCGGTAATCAATGCAAAGTCTCAAAGCCCCATCTTTCTTTTTAGCAAAGAGGGTTGGTGCTCCCCACGGTGAAGTACTAGGGCGAATAAAGCCCTTATCTAGCAATTCCTGGAGTTAAATCTTCAACTCACTCAATTTAGTTGGAGCAAAACGATAAGGTGCCATAGAAATCGGCGTCGTGCCGGGCACTAAATCAATAGAAAACTCCACCTCTCGACGGGGTGGCAAACTAACAAGGTCCTCGGGAAAGACGTCCGAGTACTCACAAACCACTCGGGGTAACTCAATCTGGATCTCATCACACTCACTACTCATAAAAGCTAGCGAGAAGACCACTAAGCTCACTCCACCCTCGCGGATCATACACTGGTGGCAAAACACTACCAGCCCGATCCCCTAAGAAATGGAAATAATCCCCGCTCAAGGTACACACAGTAACCCGCTGGCGGTAGCAATTAATAACAGCCCGATATGACGATGGCCAATCCATATCCAAAATCACATCAAAACCCGACATAGCCATAACCACAAAAAAAAAATGGAAACCGACGATCAGCGACCTCTATATCACAGCCCCGACACCCTTGTTTCAAAATTAACTCACCCCTAACAGGTGACACAACACAAATAGGAGATGCTAACTGCACCAACTCCAACCCCAAAACAGATACAAATACAGCAGATATAAAGGAATGGGATGCACCTGTATCAATCAACACACTAGCAACCGAGTTGCAAAACAAAATGGTACCTCTCACAACAGATAGAACCGGTACAAGATCCTGCGCGGTAACAGCATACACGCGCTCTGAAGGTCTCTGGTCTACCTGCTCACCCCTCGGAGCATAAGACTGCTACACAGACTGGTGCCCCGCCTGACCACACTGGTAATAAGAGAGCGGTTGGCCTCTCCCCTGACTCTGGCTCTAAGGTCGAGCCGAAGATGAAGCTGCTCTCTGCCCTCCTCCCCTTTGCGGGCAAGCTGGAGACTCTTGGCCCAGCTGACCACATTTGTAACAAGTAAAGTCTCCCTGACTGCCTCTTCCAGAACCTGAACTCGGCACTAGAAAGGTAGATCTCACAAAAGCACCTTGTGACTGCTGAGGGTTAAAACCCCTCTGCCTCCTGTCATCCCCTTGGCCATCCTGACTCCTCTTGGAGCTCCTCAACCTCTCCTCCTCCTCGTGCATAATAATCTCCATATGGGCCGCAACATCCACAAGGCGTCCATACTCCCGAGTCATGGACCCAGTAACCCTAACCTTGAGTCCGTGCCTCAACTTCCTTTCGAACTCCAGAGACGCCACTAGCTCAGGTGCAAACCTTGATAAACTAGTAAATGCAGCCTCGAACTCGGCCACTGATGAACTTAGCTGCTTGAGCTGACAGAACTGATCTCTTAACTTCTCCCTGACAATAGGAGATAAAAACTTCTCCTGGAAGGCGTCAACGAAAGCCTCCCAAGTCCCACCAATACGGCCCCGAACAAACTTCCACCACTGACTTGCGTCTCCCTTCAGCTGGAAGGATGCCAAGGTCACCTTCAAAGCCCCGTCTTCGATGCTAAGCATCTCAAACGTCTTCGTCATCTGCTCAAACCACTCATCAACCTTAAGTGGATCTTTCGGATCCCCCAGAAACTCATCCGGATTGGACCGGAAAAACTCTCTCTTCAGAAAAGAAGGCCCTGCCTCAGTAACATAGGCCTGGACTTGATTCTCAGCTCTGAGAATGTCCATGGATTCCCTCAATGCTCCTGCCATCTCGCGGGCAAAGGCGCCTATGGCCTGCTGACCTACTGGCTCAGCCACATTGGCCTAACCAACACCCTCTTGCTGCGCCGAAATCTCATCCGATATAGGCATCTCCTGCCTCCTAGGCCTACCTCGCCTACCACCACGTCCTCGTCCTGACATCCTAATAAAGGTAACGAAGATCATTAGCACATTCACAAGTGTGCCGAAGCTATAACACTCGCCTCCTAATGCATTGGACAACAGTAATTCATTCCACGTAAGCACATAATCACATAAGCACTTACGAATTTCATTTCTGGATAATGACAGTCCCAAGGCGTTGCTAAAGTTCCAGTTAGAAACAACATTGATCAGGTGCTTTTCCAACAGAACTCCCAGAAACCCAAGGATCCAAACAATATCCTAGAAACTAAATCCCATACCCATATAGTCACATAAACATGTTATCAAATAAACATATAACATCATGCATAAGTCTCTAACAAGCGAGACAAACCCATTGTGGTACTAACCACTTCCCGCGTACCCAAAGTATTCGAACCCGGTACGCTCTGATACCAAGTTGTAACGCCTTCAAAATAATACATATAAACCCACATCCTTGACATGCATAGACATAAGAGAATAAAGCATATTTTCATTCATCAAACTGTTTAGTGAAAAAGTATTACATGTTGACAACAAAAGTAAATGCCCTACGGGCCTACAACTTTCCAAGTCAACACTTGGGTTCAACAAAAGAAGAGTTCTAACTCTTTATACAAATAAGCCCTTGGCTTGAATTTACATGTAATACACAAAAATATAACAACAAAAGTTCTTCCGCCTCTAAGCCTCCCAAGCTACGTCCTTGAAGGTGGCATATCACCTGGACCTGTAAATGATGTCCCATATAGGGTGAGCCATAGCCCAGTAGAGATATACTAAATCAGATATGAGCAATAACTAAAACATTAGCATATGATAAATGGCTAATACTTGTGAACCAACTTACAACACAATTCAGTTCCATGACAATTATGTACATGATTCATTCCACTTTCCTTTACTTAATCAGTTCAATTCATAAACATGGCTCAGAACCTGGCCAACAATTTGATGAGATAACAACTCATACAATAACACTTCCAATAACCACAATTCAATGAGACTATGGCTCATATAAAAACACTTCAATACTTCAATTAATACACATATTCGCTGTATTAATGGAGTCCATCCCCTATCTCCTCCCAAACAGGTTTGAGAGTCCATCCCCTATCTCCTCTCAAACCATGGAGTACATCCCATATCTCTTCCCAAACAATATACATATACAATATATTTAAACACTCATCATATACAATGATCAATCAATACACATATTCGATGTATTATTCCAATCGTCACATTGAATGACATATTCCAGATGATTAGTTTCAGTTTTCCCTAATCAACATATAGTGTCTACAACAATCAAGACTATCCTCCACTGATAGCCCAAAGCAGTTATTTCTAAACAGATAATAATTGCATCAACAGACATAATATCAACATTTTCATAGGTAAGTGATTAATTAATCCAACTACACCATTCAATCTCGTAATTCCCCAATTTCATGAATTTCAACTCAATTTCATATTTCCACAAATTAATTATTCAAATAAATTATTTAACACTATTAGGGCATTTTCCCCCTTTTTCAAATATTAACCCTAAGGTTCAATTTCTTCCATTTAACAACAATAATGCCATTTCCAAGGTCTCACATACACATGGAGTTTTTAAAACACAAAACCCCTCTTTTATAAATTGCACATCAAACTCTAACTTTTTCCAAAATTACCCAACAACACCAACTCATCAAAATGACTAAAATTTATGTTAAAATCCATAAGAAGGAGTAGGTTAACCCTACCTCAAAAGAAGAGACCAAATGGAGAAGATGATGAAAACCCAAGATGCTCCAAATTCACAAATTTTCGGATTCAAATGTAGCCCACACCGAGCTCCACACCTTTAATAAAGGGACTAGGGTAGAAACACACTAGAACTAGATGGATTTGTAGAGAGAAGTGATGGTTTAGAGAGAGAGGCAGCCATTCTAGGGCTTGAGAGAAAAAGGAGATGAAAAAGTGAAGAAGAAGAAGCTGCTGCCAACTGATATATTCGAGGCTCGCTCGAGCGAAGGATTGGTCGCTCGAGCGACCACACACAAGAAACCTCACTCGAGTGAAGAGAAGCTCGCTCGAGTGAAGAAACCCAAAACATACAGCTCGCTCGCTCGCTCACTCGAGCGAAGAAAAGCTCACTCGAGCGAAGAATTGCAACCATCAGGTCCAGAACCAAACGCAAACGCGAGCTTGAGCGCAAGACTTCTCGCTTGAGCCACCAGACACAAACACACAACTCTCACTCGAGCGAAGGAACCCTGGCTCGAGCGAAGGATCTAAAACACAGAGTTCGCTCGAGCGACAAAAGCCTCGCTCGAGCGAAGACACCAAAATCTGGGCAGCAACCATTTGTTTCCAAACACAACCAACCTGTTACAAACCTGCCCAACACATCCTAAAACTCAAATATATAGAATTGAAGGATGAAAACAAGAGATATACAACAACCAACACCACGGAACCTAAGTTCGGAATACAACAACCAAATGAGAGAAAACCGGGATCGCTATAGAGAGAGAGAAGAAATAATAAAGAGAGAGAGAGAGAGAGAGAGAGAGAGAGAGAGAGAGAGAGAGAGAGAGAACTAGAAATGTCCCGTCGTTGCCGGAAATTGCCTCCATTCATCAGAAATCGCCTCTCTGGTTCGTGTGAGAGAGAGAAATGAATGTGTTTTAGTTTATATACATGGCACACTTGTAATAACTTCAAATTGTAAGGGGCATTTAAGTCATTTTGCTCCTCAAATGGCAACTGCCTGCTTAAGTTGTTTTGGAAAGCTTCTTCTCTCCCACTCAAAGAAAAAAAATGATTTTTGACTTATAAAAAGCTATAATCTATATTATTAAGTTGAACCAAGCATACCAAAACAACTTAAATTAGCTAAAATAAGCTCTACCAAA
Source organism: Camellia sinensis (assembly GCF_055761805.1). Classification (NCBI taxonomy): domain Eukaryota; kingdom Viridiplantae; phylum Streptophyta; class Magnoliopsida; order Ericales; family Theaceae; genus Camellia; species Camellia sinensis. The sequence continues at coordinate 180,882,583 of NC_138962.1, forward strand.
CAGGGCCAATATCAAAGACTAAATATTTCAATCTTAATGCTAATTCTCAAGAAGATAATAATTATTTTATTTTATTTTATTTTATTTTTTGCATGTGCAAATAGTTATATAAAGGGTAAATTATAGTAATTAAATTTCCTTAAATTATGACTCATCTACACTTTGCTCTCTTGGAGTTCAAAACTCAACAATTAATCACTTCGAAATACTATGTTGCTACAACTAAGCTCTCCTGTTAGGATTCTATTTGGAATTTATATAAAATTATATAGGAAACACTTTTTGAATTTTTGTGACTATGGTGATCTCGTTTGTACTTTATCACTAAGATATAAAAGGTATAGTTCAAATAGAATCACCAGGTAAGGATATTATTGTTCATAAAAATCAATAAGTATGTCATATGATTTATACATGATCTGATTTTGTTTAAATCCCTAACAAATCCTAATGAAAAAAGTTTGGTATAATAAGATAATATTTCGATGTGATTACTTGAGTTCTGAAATTTAGAAAAAAGAAAATGTAAATGAGTCATAATTTAAAGAAATTTAGTGTAATTTACCCTTACATAAATAGGGGGGGAAAGTACGGAGTTTTATATGTTTTTCATACTTATTCGGACACTGCCAAACGTCCTTTTTAGGTAGCCTTCGTTTGGGATATGGGTTGGCTTTTTAGTTTTTTTACATTTTAACTATTTTAGCTTGGGGCTAAAGAATCTCGTTTGTGATAGGTTTTTTTAGTTTTTTTGACTTTTTGTGAGAGGAAAAATAAAATGATTATGTTTGGATGTGATATTTTGTCTTATTAAAATAAAAAACTTATTTTATTTTTTTTTTTTGTGACTAAACTAGCCCCAACCTAACCCAAACCTTCATGCCAAACATAGAGTGTGACTTGGTGAAAACATTTAGGAGTTTTCTTAAGTGTGCAAGTGCACACCATGTGCCACTTACACAAAAAGTGTAAGGGTAAGGTGTAAGTATAAGTATAAGGTGTAAGTGTAAGGTGTAAGGTATAAGTGGGTTGCACATGGTGTGCAACCTCAAAAAAGGTGTAAGTGTAAGGTTTAATTTTTTACAAAAGGTGTAAGTGTAAGGTGTAAGTGTAAGGTATAAGGTGTAAGGTGTAAGTTGCACACCATAACCAAACCCAAACATTTAAAACCATGGAGTGTGACTTGGTGAAATACAGCTTTGGTTAGGAAAATGAGAAAAAATAAAATTAAAAAAATAATAATAATCTAATATTTTATAAGGAAAAAGAGGTTAACCTACGAGTCTTGTGGGAGTTTCAAGTTTCAAATCTAAATTTTATAATTTTTTGATTTTTATAAATTAAAAAAAATCTTCTATTGGTAAGCTCTTATTCAAGCAAAAATAAATAAATAAATAAAAATTAATATCCCTTGATTATTTCCTTTTAAATGGAAAGTATATCAAATCTTTAAAAAAATAAAAAGTATACTAATCCATTTCAAAATTAAAATTTAAAGGTCATTAAATATGAAAAATAATCTATTAATTTAAATTTAAAATTGGCACACTATAAATTTAAAATTATAATGATCTTGCTTTATAAGTTTTAAGTACAAATTTAAAATTATCATAATTAGCTCATAATTTTTGTATTTAGGAGTAATAAGAGTGACGTTGAAATTATTTATATATTTTACAAAAGAATGGTTTTAAGAAGAGATATTATGAGAGTTTCAAAATCTCATAGAAAATCTCTATACTATTATAACTAAAAACGTTATCATCCTATTAAAACTTAAAGCCACAATTCTTTTTTTATTTTATTTTATTATTTTGTTTAATTTTTGTAATATGTGTCACAATATGATTGGTTTATAAATTATTTTTTATTCTTAAAATAAAATTTTAAATTTAGATTTTTCTTTAAATTATGTTACCAGAATAAGATCAATATTCATTAATTTATACATCTTTTATTAAATTATAAAATAAATTTTAAATTTAAATTTTGTTACTACAATTAGAATGAGGTCAATATTCACATGTGTCATAATATTATTGGTCTAAACATAATATGTTATTAAATACATGTAATTAAATTATCAATCACTATTAAAAGTTTATATTTTTTTTTTGTCATTTTTGGTTTTAAATTTTATAAAAAAAACATTTATGCCCTTCTAAATTACAAGGACTTAAACAATAAATTGTTTTAATACAAAATATATTTTTAGCAAAATACAAAAACATTAAGAAAATGAATGATTTTTTTAATAATTACTAAACCTAATGGATTATATCAATTTTTTTTTTATCTCAATTGTCAATTAAACAAATTAAAATAAAAAAATAAAAAATTTTTTGGCTTAAATAGTTAAGAAGTGACTTTTGCTAAATTCAAATAGAAATAAATATTTTTTTTCCTATTAAAACTGATAGTTGGTGACACTTTTTTTTAAAATATATATAATAAAAAAAGAAAATAGGAGTTACAAGTGATAATTTATTATTCCAGCAATACTATAGACCCACACTTTCACCCATAATGATGCGATGAGGGAGTTGGGCCCCATGTTAGTGTATAGCAAATCAAGAATTGACACATATGATACCCACATTATTGTGGATACAATTGCGGGTGTTTTTTTTGTCGATTTCAAATATTTTCCTTATTGTTCATTTAGACTATTCTAGCACTTCAGAAACATGGTGGATCCTGTTAATTTTTTTTTTTAATTTTTAATCTCAGTTGTCAATTAAACAAACTAAAATAAAAAATGAAAAAAATTTGGCTGAAGTTGCTAAAAAATGAGTTTTGCTAAAACAAATAGAAATAAATGTTATTATTCTCATAAAAGTAATGGTTTGTGAAATATCTTTTTTTTTTTATTTAAAAAAATGAGGGTTATAGGTGATAATTTATTGGTCATTTATAATTATTTTCAGATCAAACGAGAATACCATTCTAAATTTTCTTCTTACCTTTTTCTTTTATACAGATACTTTTATTTTATAGAAATTTAATTTTATTATATTTAAATATTTTATTGCAATTTTTAAATTAAAAATAATTTTTGAAAAATCATACTATTTAAATTATTTTATGCCATTGTAAAATATAATTTTTTTAATATCAACTTATTCGATGATCCCTTTCTAAAAGGCGTATTTTCTTTTGTTCATTAATATTAATTTTTTAATTAATCTGATTTATTATTAAAAAAATAAATTAGCAAATAATTTTATATATTTATATATACAATTTTTTTTAATTGTTCATGTTATTTGGTGTCTCTGTCCATGTCTATTCAAATTTATTTGAATTTTTGAATTTTACATAGGTTTTCATTGAATTAAAAATTATGTTACACAATCTTTAAAAATTTACAGGCTAACTCACCCAAATTTACAACTTTAGCAAAGCGGTTGAAAGTTACATTATTGAAGTTGTGAAAAATTAAAAATGGATACATAAATTGTGATAAAATTGTAAAAACTTAAATTGTAAGTTTCAATATATATTTTTTTATTTTCATAATTTACATACAAAAATCTAACTATTTATATTATTTTATATAAATATATTTTATTAGTTTTTTCACATCCTGTGCATAGTACGGATTTTCACTAGTAGATAGGAAAAGAAAAAGGCATTCACACCAGAGGTAAATTTCTAAAACTATTGGCCCAATTAATCCAAGTTAAAAGTTTTTTAGGCAAAAAAGATGTTATTTGTCTAAAAAGATATATTATTTATTCATAAGCTTAACTATCTGCCTATATGTTCAATTGACATCTATCTATTCAAATGTACCTATTTGTACACATGTTATCTATTTGTTCAAATGTGTACATGTGTCACTTATGTGTCCAACTATCTGTTCAAATTTCTTACTATCTGTACACGTGTCACCTATCTATTCAAATATCTATTCATTATCATCTATCTGTTTAACTCACTACTACCAGCAGCCACTGTCGTCGGCGATTGTCCATTGGTCGCCAGCAACTATTCAACCAAATTTCTGACGACTTTTCAATGCATATCTTATTCACCAAATAAGCTTAATTCTTGGACCTAATACATACTGCACCCTTCAACTTGGATGTATCGGTAATCTTTTCCAAAAGAAATTAAGATGGATGATACTATAGCATTTTTTTCCCCTGATTATCTATAACATTAGAGAAAATAGAAAGAGAAGTGTCAAAATGGAATTTTGTGAATTGTGGAATATTTATTACGAATAAACTTTATTAAATTTCTCATTAAAATGATGACATTTGATTAGGGATGGAACTAGGAGAAAATTATAGGGGCTATGGCTTCCCTATTTCTATGAAAAATTATGTTTACTGTAGCCCTTTTAAAAAAAAAAAATATATATATATATATATATCATTCTTCTACCATCTTAAGTTATTTTTTTATTTTCTACTAAAAAAATTTCTTTTATTCTAATAGAGATTACTTCTATGGTATTTGAATTTTTTTAATGTTTATATATATAGTTTATATATCATATTATATACACATGTGTGTTTGTATATATGATGAAAAAAAATTATTTGTCTTTGGCCCCCTCCAATAATGAAATCTTGGTTCCATCCTTCCTCCGATTATGCATACATTAAAACTAAAACAGATTTAGATCATTTTCATTACATGGTAGATTGGAGATCTTTATTTTAATGCATAAAGTTGTGACACATATTTTTATTTATATTATTTTGATTGGAAAAAAAAATTTATTAACTTGAGCAAAAGATACATCTAGATAATTAAAAGGGTAATTACACTAAGCTTCCTTAGGTTTAATAAAATTGCAGAAACTTCTCCTGACTGAGGTTTCTAAATTGAAAAAAAATAAAAAATAAAAAAAAATCTCTCTTGAAGTTTGGTTTTGTATGGTATTGACCTTCCTAAAGTTTAATCAAATTGCAGAAACCTCCCCTAAGGTTTAGTTTTTTTATTATAGATTATCCCTTTTGTTACTTTATTATAAAAAAATAAATAAATAAATAAAACAAAAATTATTGATATCATCAAATAATTTAATTATGTTTTCAATTTTACCTTTTAAATTTGTTTGCAATTACAAAGAAATAAAAAATATACAATTCTTATTTTCTCTCTTTATCATTTTTGCAATTATTGTTTATTGCACATGCATCCTTTATCCAAAATCCACTTGTTGCCAAGTATGCTGTAAATTTACTTTAAGAGATTTTGTACAATCCACCACCATAAACCCTATTTTATTACATCATCCTATGTTACCACAAAACTTTGAATTGCAGCAACAATAATAACTTCATGTTGGGTGTTTTGGAAGCAAATGTGTGTTTAAACTACAAAGGAATCAATCTAAAACATACAAAATCTGATCTGATTTTTTTGCAGAAAATAGAGAAGAAGAAGAGCCAAAATAGGGGAGAAGAGGGGTCTAAACTGAACAACACCTTTTGCAGATTTTTCTATTAACTTTTTAGCTTCCCTTACAAGTTTTATATATGAAATTATATCAACCCAAGTACCAATAAAACATCTGGACCAATTTCCTCCACATACATTAACTATAATTAACAAAATCCAACCTAAAGCATAACTAGAATTAAATAAGCATAAGTGATTGTTTGGATACAAAATTAAACAAGCACATTATTTCAACATTGCTCCCCCCTGATGTGCTGCTCCATAACTCCAAGTAACTCTCTGAAATGCTGGAACTTTTCTTTGGGAAGAGCCTTAGTAAATATATCTGCAATTTGTTCATCTGAACTGCAAAATTTGAGCTGCACTTCACCTTCTTCAATTGCTTCCCGAATAAAATGATGTTTAATTGCAATATGACGAGTGCGCCTGTAAAAAACAGGATTCTTAGCCATGGCAATGGCTGATTTGTTGTCACAAAATTTTTTGGTACCATCTTCTTGCTTTTCGCAAACATTTTCAAGTATTCTCCTCAACCAAATTGCTTGGGAAGTTACCAAACCCGCTGAAACATATTCAGCTTCTGTAGATGATTGCGCCACATTTTGTTGCTTCTTTGATGCCCAAGAAAATACTCCAGAACCCAAGGAAAATGCATACCCGGAGGTGCTTTTCATATCATCAGTGCAACCACCCCAATCACTATTACAAAAACCAAACAATTTCACAGTTGAATATTTGCAATACTTGATACCATAGCTGGTTGTGCGTTGAATATATCTCAAAACTCGTTTTGCAGCACCAAGATGATTTTGGCTGGGATTATTCATAAATCTAGAAAGCAAAATTGCAGCATACATTATATCCGGCCTTGTAACTGTAAGATACAACAAATTTCCAACCAAGCTTCTATACAATGAACCATCGACTTTTTTTCTCTCCATCTTCCTTTGTAAGTTTTTCATTCACAACTAGTGGTGTGGCCATGGGCTTACAACCACTCATGCCAAATTTCATTAAAATATTTTCTGCATATTTCTTTTGAGAAATAAATACTCCATCTTTAACTTGACAGATTTCAATTCCAAGAAAATGATTCAACAAACCGATGTCACTCATTTCATATCTTCTCATCATGTCATTTCTAAATTCTTCAATCATTATCTCATCATTACCAGAAAATAACCAATCATCAACATACAAGGCAACAATAAGAATTGACATACCTTGATTTTTCACATATAAGGTTGGTTCACTCTTGCTTTTCTTGAAACCCTTGTTGATGAAATAGAAATTAATTTGGCTATACCATGCTCTTGGAGCTTGCTTTAGCCCATACAATGCTTTCTTCAATTTATACACCTTGTCTTCATCTCCTTTCATTAAAAATCCTTGGGGTTGTTCAATATACACTTCCTCTTTCAATTCTCCATCTAAAAACAAAGATTTAACATCAAGTTGATACAATGACCAACCTTTTTGGGCTGCTAAAGCAATGAGAGCTCAAATGGTGTCAAGTCGTGCAACTAGTGCAAATGTTTCTTGAAAGTCGATTCCAGGCTGTTATGTGTACCCTTTTGCGACCAGTCTTGCCTTGTTTCTTTGGAATGAACCATCCGAATTCAACTTTATAAATCCACTTCACCCCAATGATTTCCTTGCCTTGTGGTTTTTCAACCAATTCCCATGTGTTGTTCTTCTCAATGACTTCAATTTCTTCTTCCATTGCTTTCTTCCAAGCTTCCTCTTTAATTGCTTCTTCAAAACTTTGAGGTTCCACTACACAAGCACTCAAACTCCTCAATTTTTTTGGAGTTGAGCTAGGTGAGGATGAATTAGAATTTGAGCTTGAACTTGGAGAAGAGTTGGAAGATGATGATGAACCTGTCCTTGGTGAGGATTGGTGTGAATCTTCATCATTTTCATATTCATGTGTTGAATTTTCTTGCTTCTCATCAAATAGGACAGATTGCTTTTCAATTTTACCTTCTTCCCAATTCCATGAAGCATTCTCATCAAATAACACATCCCGGCTGATTATTATCCAATTTTTCTTCAAGCTATACAATCGATAACCCTTAGATTTGTTGCTATATCCCACAAAGATACATTTCTCACTTGTTTCATCTAATTTACTTCTTTTTTCATTTGGAATTTGAGCATAGCAAATACATCCAAATACTTTGAGATGTTTTGCTGACGGCTTTCTCCCACTCCAAGCTTCTATGGGAGTTTCACTACAACAAGTTGGGTCTTGAATGACGAAATTTTTTTGTCTCCAAAAAGCTAATTTCATCACTATAGATATTTGTGAGGAAATATTTTCATCACTGGTTTCGTCATTGAATGTTTGTCACTAAAAACCACTGTGACGAAAAATAATTTCGTCACCAATGAAATTACTTCAGTGACGAAATTTTTTGTCACCAATAAAACAACATTTTGTCGTTAAAAATTCTCATTTTTGTCACCAAATAGTCATTCAGTACCATATTTATAACTTTAGTTGACGAATAAATTTGTCACACATGTGGATTATTGATGAGGAAATAATTTCGTCACTGTAACATGTAAAGGTGACGAAATTTTTCGTCACACATGTTGATCATTGATGAGGAAATAATTTCGTCACAGTAAGATGTAATATTTCGTCACAAATATATATATACGTGACGAAATTTTTAGTCACCAAATAACAAAATCAATGAAAACTTTCATATATAGGCTGCAATAAATTTTGTTACAAAAATTGTTTATTAGCGATGAATAATCACTTTGTCATAATAACAAGTACAAATGACGAAACAAATTCGTTACTAAACTTGTTCCATATTTTATAATTTAATTTAAATTATTATTTCACAAATATCTCTGCTCATATCTCAATAGTTTTCAAATATACTAACAAATCCACTGGCTATTATACACCACTCCACAAGACAATTCAATAACCAATATATATTATAAATCAAAATATATCCATCAAACAAATTTAATAATAATTCATTAAGTATAACAAAAACACTATCACAGCTAATCTCGAAATGAACTAAGTATCAATCGACAAAAAAAATAACATTTGATCTTGATTTACGAGTAGAACTAAGTATTAGTCCACAAAAAATATCAACACTTGATCTTGATTTGCAAGTATGCTTCCAAATGTCATCAAAAATCAATCTGCAAAGAAAATAAAAAGGAAAACATTAATATATTATCAATTACAACTAAACTAATATATAAATAATTTTATTTTATAAACCAATTTAGCAAAAATACATTTTTTTAATATTGGACTTTCATCTGTCCTAAACCAAAAAAAACAGCTGATCTAACTGGGGCAAGTGAATCATGTGAAATGAACACATATGAACCTACCAATATTGAAAACAATCAAGCAACATGACGACTTTTATTGTCATTTAGAATGGTTCAGTGAAACTTGGAAATTGGAATCAAAGGTGGTCCACTATTATGCAAGCATCATACCCAATTGATGAGCAACTAACCAAAACAAAATAAAACAACTACAAATAAACATAGAAAGGAACAAAACCAATATACACCCCCTAAGCTGCCATCCCTTGAACTAGCATACATTCCATTCATATTGTGAGTTTCCAAACCAAAAGTCTCGTGCTTATACTATGTGTTTCTACAAGTCACTTTTGTCCTTAATAAGGAGTTCAAACCAATTCCTAGGCATTTTCATGATTATTACACTGTTTTCCATATTTTAAAGCTAAAGAGTTCAATAAATGCAAGTTTGATACTCACCCAAAAAAAAAAAAAAAATGCAAGTTTGAGCTAAATTTTCAAATCGGGAGTCTAGTGCTTGTTCTGTGAGTTTATGTAAGTCACTTTGGTCCTTACTAAGGTGTTTGAACTGATCATTGGGTATTTCTATGGCTAATTCAAAATTTTCCCTCTGGATGCCAATTTTCAACCTTAAGTGTTCAAAAAATGTACCCAAAAAAAAAAAAAAAAAAAAGGTGTTCAAAAAATGCAGTTTTGAGCTTCATTTTAAATAGGGAATCCTATGATTGTTCCATGAGTTTCTACAAGTTAGTTTAATCCTTACTAAGTTGTTAGTATTGATTCTTGGGCATTTTCCGTGACTATTTCATGATTTTTCCCTCTAAATGCTTATTTTCAAGCATAAATACTAAAAAAAATATTTTGTTCTTACTTCTATGATTACTTTTGGTTGGCATGAAGTCAACTACAACAACAAAAGACAAATCAAAACAACAAACACTAACAGAACCTTGCTTCCCCTATTTCAAAGTCGAGCTAAAAGCAACAAACAATACTTAAGACTTAAACTAACAACATCAAACCTGCCATATAAGCACCACAAATCAGCACCCAAACACAACAATCAAACCAGACCCAATACAGTAGCAATCATGCCACAAAGTGTTTAATGCTACTTGGATTTTTTGGTACTGTTGCTGGTAACATCAAGCATTTGGTTTTGTTTATTCCCAACTAGGTTGCGTCCATACTAAAGGCTGATATGGACTGCACAAGAATAAGGTTAGAGTGCCATCTGTTAGGCCATTTGTTAGAGGTGGCTGCTTATGTGTTGTGTCTTTATACACAGTTCTAACTTGGATTCTATTAATTTCCTTTTAGTTTCTTCATTTCTTATTTCTCTTAAATTTTTTTCTTATTTTAATTAACCGTATACATAAGCGATTATGAGATTTTATTAGCAAAAATCAAGATTAATATTGAACTTGATGTTAGCATAATCTCAATGTCATTGCCCTTAAAGCAGTACTAAAACTAATTTTATTTTAATTTTTTGGTTATTTTCTTCACAAAGTGGATAATATATTGATTCCAAATAATAAAGCTGTAATAGTGGAAAACAAAAGGACTAAAAGTGAAGTCAAAGATATAAGATTTGCAAATATGAAAATTTGACCACCATCTACAATTTAAACTACCAGTAAGCAAATATAATGCTAAAGACATAACTGACAGATTTTAATGGGTTCTAGCAATTGATGGGGCTTGCTTTGGGGGTTGTATTTAAGTGGTGTGAGCCTTGTTGTAATCTAGATTTGTGTCCTATTTTCAAACCTAAAGTGTTATGTTTTACATTGTTATAGAAATTGTTGGGTATGTATGCAAACAACCTTCCTTGTGAAGGGATTCAAATATATGGTGGACACTGCAGCTGATTTAAAAAATAAGATAAGAAGTCCAAGAAAATAAACATGATAGTTTTAAGCCAAGTAACTACAAGGAAAATTGTGTACATAAAGCACAATAACATACGTGAAAAGAGAGAAGATTCTAAAGCATACACTACTACAAAAACAGTTAAAGATCACACTTTTTTTGTGTGATGTAAGTTATTTAGGATGCTTTGATCTCTAATGAGGTCTTTCATATACCTCATTGCATAAAACCCACATTCCACGTTTGTGGGTTGTTGCGGGGACTACATGAAAGCATTTTCATTATTATTAGAAACTACATATAAAGTGTTATGATCAAGCTGAACAACCATTAGCATAAATATAAGAGTGATAAAATTAGAGAAAAGCATCTTTTAACGACACTCAAAACTAAAATATATACAAACTAAAACAAGAAAAGCATCCACTTTCTATAACATATGTATAACCAGCCGCTTGCATCAAAATGAAGAACATTGTGAACCTAAAAGGAAATGAACAATCAATAATTTTCAATTCAAACAATGTCAATGATTTAATTTAACAAATGAGACCAGAAGAGTGTAACAATCAACATAAAGAAGCAAAGAACATACAAAATGAGCCTTATCAAATCAAAATTCTGCATACCCGATGGCTTCTCAGGGTCAAAGAATGTGTACCACAAATCTTACTTCAAACTCCTTATACTTTGAGGGAAAAGTCAGATTGAACAATTTGTACAACTAAACTTGCATCCCTCGGACTAAACTGTGAGACCGCTTTCTATTTATCTACCTTCAGTAATTGAGGATGAAGTTAATGGCGTAGATTCAGCTTGTTGAGACTCATCAGAGGAGCCTCGAGAAGCTTCCTTTTTCAACTTGTGGTGCTACACCTGTAATGGCTGCATAAAAAAACATATTTCTTCACTAGGTCAATAGGTATCTAAGAAACACAGATGTAAAAACAAGATGCAGATGCAACATAATACGGACATACTAAAACTACAATTTTCAAAAAATGGAGACAAAAAAATTGAAAATATAACAGAGAACACCCTAAAGTATATTTTAAGAAGGCATAAGGATTCACAAACAAATTGGAAAGTATTAGTCTTTATGGTTTGATAAATTAAAAAGCCTGATGGAGTAATTAGTTGGTATAAAAAACTTCTTTTCATTTGACTCTATTTTTTCCCAAACTTGAACCAAGGCCATAGATGTGCCTCACACATGCTAGCATGTCTGTTTTTTAAAAAATAAAAATAAAAAAAGGGCTTAATTGGACACATGTCAGACATAGACATGCTGACCTAGGAGGCATGTCCATGCTTCCTAGATAGGTAATCTCTATTTCATGAAATCACATGTCTAATAAAAAACAAAGTTAAATCACATATCTTCTTGTCTTGCACAAATAGTATTAAAGACAGCAGAAACATTATTGCAGTACATTAAAATTGAAATTTCTTTTCTGAGTGATCAACAGGGTACTCATCCAGATCCTAAGCACAGTCACTATTTGAAATGCAGATGAAATAAACAATAGTATTTTTTTTTTATCAAAGAATGGAAAAAAAAATAATACATTAAAAAGCAGAAGAAAAAGAGAAAACCAAATGCAAGACACAATATGCTAAGCATTGCCCCAGTGGAAATATGAAAAAAAGGCATATCTCAATGGTTAGATAAGCAACAGTACCCACATCAAGAAAATGTGAATTCCATAACATTGAAAATGCAGATTTTTTATAAAGCTCTGAGAAAAATAAATTTTTATGGATAATACAAAGGATAACCACCTATACAATGCCCTTTTTAAAGTATAACAGACTGCAGTCTTTTGTTCTACTTTCTTGGAATTGATTTCCAATGTGAACAATCTATAATACTAGAATATAAATAGTACAACATTGAGAATATACAAAGGATATACTGAATATACAAATAAATATCATAATACTAATGTCAAATTTTGAGACAATAGACTATAGTGAAAACCCAAAACAAAGTACTTGTTATCGAAAAATTACCAATGCCATAACCAAACAGATTTATCATTATCAGCATTGTATCGACAAACAGAAGGGTTGATAGTAACCACCCAATCCTTGACAACTCCAGTAACACGAATTGCCAAAGCACTTGTATGCGAGATCACAAGAAAAATTGATAGATTGAGAGCAAAAGTACAGAGAGAGTTGAGTGTCAGGATAACAGGTTGAAAGCTCCATGTCCCTTGGGCATCCATCTTTGGCTTCTCTAGAAAAATCCACAGATGAACAAGCAAAGAGCACTATACAAGAACTATGATTCCGTTCACATGGTAAAAAGGTTCTGTATACAAACATCAAATGGTGAAAGAAATAATGATAACAATTGAACTTTGGCAGATGAAAATACATGCCTGTAGGGACTAACGTAGTATATGACAGAAATAGAGTTTAGTTTGAGACCCTTCCTTTTAACAAAAATCTCCATGAATATAAGCCTCAAAGCTTCCCTGACAACACCTCCCATTTGGTAAATCACACCAATCCAGTTAATATCAATCTCCTCATATGAAACCACTAGAACACCAAAACTTATCACTGACATTATTAAAAGCATTCTACAGCTCGTCATTTCAAGTCCAGTTGTAACTCCAAGAATGAAAATAGCTACTGGCACTGCAGATCTCAGTCAGAAATCAAACGTACTATCACTAACAGAGGTAACAACAATAGTTATATGAATACTCGAGTCAACAATCATTCCTAAGGAGAATGATTAATTAAAAAAGAGGGATAATCAATACTTACTAATTGCTTTCAACATTTGAGCAAAGGCAACAGATATATAGAGATAAGCAGTATTTCCCAACAAAGAGTCATTGCAAACATTGCACCAATTGGGATGACTGATGTAACATATCTGAATGTTAAAACTTAATTATATTTATTTTATTGTACATTGAAGGAGGAGGGGTTGTTGAAGAAAATATTAAATATTAAATTCAATTTTTTAATAAAATAATAACATATTTAAAACTAACTAGCCATTGAATAAAATAATAAAACAAGGGTAAGATTTATTTAAAATAATAAAATATTAAATTCAATTTTTTTAATAAAATAATAACATATTTAGAACTAACATAGATAAGATTTATTTAATTTTAAATTTGATTTTTTTTCCTTTAGAAATAATTGTAACTGGTATAATTAATCATAGTCTATGTACAATTCATAAATTTGGCAAACAACCATCCATTAATTTCAAATAACTCGTCAAATAAATAGGCTTTTCTAGTTTTTGAGGTAAAAACAATCATCTATTAGTTTAAATAATTCACCACATCAACCATTCACTTGTTTTGAATCTTTATCAAATTTTGTCGAGTCCTTTTAAATTTAGGTGGAGTTTTTTGTGGACTAGTATAATAGCTAAAAATATTTTGGAGCCTTTTTTTTTATAATCAATTTTCGGCACCGGCGACCCTATATTCTTCATATATAGAATAGCAATTTTGGGCATTTAAAACCCTAGAAATCATTGTCATCTTATATCCTTTTCAATTTACTACATTCTTTTTAATTTTTGTATGATATACAACAAGTTAATCTATTTCCTAAACAGAGGGCCATTAATCCATCTTCATGGGTGATCTCATGCTTAAGGATAAGATTGCACCAAGTCAGTTCCATACAAATTCTTATCAAATCTAGAACTAGACAAACCTGAATCAATACTAGAATTCCAACCCAAAACTGAGTGGAGGAACAATGTATTAATATAAATAAAACCAAACCAAAATTCCTTGGGTGGGATACAAAGCAAAGAGGGACCACCTATCGAAGCAGAATGAAGTAGTGAGGTGTAGCACAATGACCGCAACGGTAAACGGCAGAAACCATGAGAGAGGGAGAACTTCCAATCGTGAGAGAACGAGTGAAAATCGTGGAGAGAGATGAGGGGTTTTTACCTACCAGCAAAAACAAGAGAGGGGAATTTGGGAGGGATTATAAAAAAGGTCCCTGTTTGGTTTGAGTTTTGTTTTCTAATTTTTTTTCTTATTTCATTTTTAAATGTTTAAGAATTATTCATATCCTTTCTAAAATTATGAAACAAAATTTTACATATTATTTTTATTTTTTTATTATATGTGACAAAATTTTATAATTTGTCACGAATTATTCTTATTTAGTGATGAAATTTATTTTCTTCACTACTTTTCGTCACCATAGGTTACTTAGAAAGCTAATTAACTTGTGTTTTGTCTTGAGAGAGAGAGAGAGAGGGGGGAGAGGAAAACTAATAATAAAAAAAAAAGGGGGATGAAAAGTAGTCTATTTTTTTTCATTACCACCTAACATGTCAAAATTTTTCCTCCAAAATTAGTGACAAAATAATTTTCTCACTAAAAAGCCTCAAAATATTAAAAATTATTAGTGACAAAAATATATTTCTCACCAAATGGTCTTAAAAAATTTAAAATCAAGTTTCACAAAAAATATATATATACAATTATTGGTAACGAAAATATATTTCTCACTAATAATTTTATAATTGGTGACAAAAAATTTTCTCACTGAAAGTTGCAAAAATTTGGCGCCGCAAAAAAAAAAAAAAATTAGCAGGAAAATCTTCGGTAACGAAACTTAATTTTTCCTCACCTAAAAAGAAGTATTTGTTGACAAAAATAAATTTTGTCACCTATTATTTTTATTTTTTATTTTATGTGACAATTTTATAATTCGTCACGGATTATTCTTATTTAGTGACGAAATTTATTTTCTTCACTACTTTTCGTCACCATAGGTTACAGAGAGCTAATTAACTTATGTTTTGTTTTGAAAGAGAGAGGGGGGGGGAGAGGAAAACTAATAAACAAAAATAAATAGGGGAAAATAGTTAGGGTGTGTTTGGTAACGTTTACGTTTTCAGTTTATATTTACAAAAATTTTATAAACTGGTTTTTGTTTATTTTTTGTTTATTTTTTGAAAAACATAAACTACAAACGCGTTTGGTAATTGACAAAATGTTTAAAAAAAATTTAACATATAAAAAAGAGTGAGAAATGGCGAGTGGTGGCAAGTGGCGACGGAAGACGGTGGTGAAAAGTGGTGACAATGGATGGTGGGTAGCTGGTGGTGGTGGGTGGTGGCGGTGGGTGACGGTGGTGTTGGTGGTGGTGGTGGGCGGGTGGGTGGATGGGTGATGGTGGCGGGTGGTAGCGGTGGTGGTGGTGGTGGCGGCGGGTAGTGGGTAGTGGTGGCAGGTGGGTGGTGGTGGCGGGTGGTGGTGGTGGTGGTGGTGAGTGGATGGGTGACGGTAGCGGGTGGTGGATGGTAGCGAGTGGGTGGTGGTAGGTGGTGGCGGGTGGTGATGATGGGTGGGTGGGTGGGTGACGGTCGCGGGTGGTGGATGGTAGTGGCAGGTGGGTGGCGGATGGCGGGTGGTAGTGGGTGGTGATGGTGGATGGGTGGGTGACGGTGGTGGTGGTGGTGGTGGTGGTGGCGGGTGGTGGATGATGGGGGGTGGTGGTAAGTGGGTGGCGGATGGCGGGTGGTGGTGGGTGGTGGGGGGTAAGTGGCGGATGGTGGTGGTGGTGGTGGTGGGTGGGTAGGTAGGTGACGGTGGCAGGTGGTAGGTGGTAGGTGGTAACGAGTGGGTAGTGATGGTAGTGGTGGCGGGTGGTGGTGGCAGGTGGATGGGTAGTGGGTGATGGTGGTGGTGGTGGTGGTGGTAGTGGGTGGTGGGTGGTGGTGGCGGGTGAGTGGCAGGTGACTGGTGGTGGTGGGTGGCTGGTGGTGGTGGTGGTGGTAGGTGCGTGGTGAGTGGTGGTGGCAAGTAGGTGGTGGTGGCGAGCGGTGGATGGTAATGGCAAGTGGTGGGTGGTGGCGGGTGGGTGGTGGGTGGTGGGTAGTGGTGGTGGTGGTGGTGGTGGTGGTGGTGGGGGTGAGTGGTGGGTGGTGGTGGCGGAAGACGGTGGTGGAAAATGGTAGCGGGTGGTGGCTAGTGTTGGGTGGTAAAAAAAAAAAAAACTGAAAACTCAAAATGGAAACACATTTTTTGTGTTTTCATTTTTTGGCCAAATTTATAAACTGAGACCACTGATTTATAAATCAAAAATTTTACCAAACAAGTTTTTATTTGAGTTTTTAAAATTTTTGTAAATATAAACAGAAAACTGAAAACGTAAGTGTTACCAAACGACACCTTAGTAGTCTATTTTTTTCTATTACCGTCCAATATGTCAAAATTTTTCCTCCAAAATTAGTGAAAAAATAATTTCGTCACTAAAAAGTCTCAAAATATTAAAAATTATTAGTGACAAAAATATATTTCTCACCAAATGGTCTTAAAATATTTAAAATCAAGTTTCTCAAAAAAAATATATACAAAATTATTGATGACGAAAATATATTCCTCATTAATAATTTTATAATTGGTGACAAATTTTTTTCTCATTAAAAGTCTCAAAATTTTGGTGCCACAAAAAAAAAAATAGTGGAAAACCTTTGGTGACAAAACTTAATTTTTCCTCACCTAAAAAGAAAATTTTGTTGACCAAAATAAATTTCGTCACCTATTATTTTTATTTTTTTTATTATATGTGACAAAATTTTATAATTCGTCACAAATTATTTTTATTTAGTAACGAAATTTATTTTCTTCACTACTTTTCGTCACCACAGGTTACTTTTGTTGTAGTGTTTCGTTCCAAACGGCTTTGGTAGGACACCTATTTATCAAGTACACTGCTATGTAAACAGCTTCAGCCCAAAAACTCTTTGGTAGCCCCTTTTCATGCATCAAAGATTTGGCCATTTCCACCATCGTTTGATTCTTTCTTTCGGATACACCATTTTGTTGTGGAGTATAACCCATTGTTAGTTGCCTTTCTACACCTTCATTTTCGCAAAATTTGTCAAACTCCTTAGAGTTGTATTCTTTGCCATTATCACTTCTCAAAGTCTTTATGTAGTGCCCACTTTGCTTTTCCACCATGCTCTTGAATCTCTTGAAAATAGTGAACACTTCAGATCTTTCCTCATGAAATACACCCATGTCATCCTTGTATAGTCATCAATAAAGAGAATAAAGTACTTGTTTTGGGCATGGGAGGGAGTTCTCATAGGCCCACAAACATCCGTATGAACTAACTCTAACATTTCTTTGGCTTTCCATGCAACTCCTTTAGGAAAGGGTTGTCGATGATGCTTCCCAAGTGCACACCTCACACAAACATCATGTATTTCCTCAATACTTGGAAGTCCTTGGACCATATTCCTTTGGTGAAGCACTTTGAGACTATGAAAATTTAAATGCCCAAGTCTTCTATGCCACAACCATGACTCATCATTCGTATGAGCTTTCAAAGCAACATTTCTAACATAGTTGAATGTGAGTGGGAAGCTTCGATTATTTTCCATTTGAATTTTTGCCACCACTCGCTTTGCATTTCTGTCATGAATGGTGCAGTTGTTAGCTTCAAAATGGACTACATATCCATGTTCCACAAGTTTTCCAACACTTGGCAAATTTTGCTCCAAGCCTGGAACAAGCAACACATCATGAATAAACTTAATCCCTTCTTTGTTTCAACTCTTATGGTTCCTTTTCCCTTTGTATTTACAAATACTCCATTTCCCATTTTAACTTGAGAGCAAATTGAAGTGTCCATGTCTAAGAAAATAGACTTATCACTTGTCATATGATTGCTACACCCACTATCAAGGTACCAAACATCATTTTTGTGTTCTGAAGCTGCTTGACAAGCATAAAATAAGTTTCCTTCTCCATCTTTCTCCTTTGAAAAATTAGCTTGTTGATTGCTCTTGACTTTGCAATCCTTTTGGAGGTGGCCAAAATTCTTGCATTTATAACATTGTAGTTTCCCTCGAAACCAACAATCCTTCTCTAGATGATTTCTCCTTTCACAAATTCTGCACTTTCTTGTATTTTCTTCCACACTTGAACTTCTATGAATGTTGCTTCTACCTCTTCCCCTTGATGAATTTCTTCCTCTACCTCTTCCTTGTCTACTGCCTCTTGATGATTTCCCTCTTGTTTGTTCATTACTTGATAATTCTCCATGACTTTTAGAATTCAAATTAACTTTTGATTGGAATGCACTCTCCAAAGGCTTCTCTGATTGTTTTAATAACCTTTGTTCATGAGCTTTCAAAGAACCCATCAATTCTTGGACACTCATTTTAGAGATATCCTTTGTCTCTTCAATTATTCCCACCATTGTGTTATATTTTTCTAGGAAACTAACCAGAATTTTCTCAACAATTCTCTTTTGTTTAACTCTTTCACCATATGATTTCATTTGATTGACAATGTCTACTAGTTTAGAGAAATAATCAGTTAAAGTTTCAGATTCTTTCATCTTCAAATATTCTAACTCCCTTCTAAGAGTTTGGAGTTTGATGATTCTTACCTTTTTGTCTCCTTGAAATTCTTGTTGTAAAATGTCCCATGCTTCATTTGATTTCTTGGCTTCAATGATTCTTGGAAACAACTCATCAAAGAGTGCTTGTTGGATGAAGAAGAGTGCTTTAGCATCCTTGAAAAATCTAGAAATCCCCTAGATGTTGATTTGTGATTATGTATCAATTTAAAGCAGAATATAACAATCCCAATCAAACAATCAAACAATCAAGACAAAGAGACACAACAATTTTAACGTGGAAAAAACCACAATTGGACACCTCCAACTGTGATCAAAAAACCACGGGCAACAGCCGCAAGAACAATCCACTAAGAAGATTTAAAGGAATTACACAGGTATACTCTCAATTACCTAGCGAATCCACAACGCCTAATTGAACCAACCTCTATGTGCCTCTTCCAACCCCATCTTCACCACGGAATTGTCTTTCTGATGAGCCACTCTGGATTCCACCACAGCTTCAGGCTCGAATTCTTCAGAATACACAACTGAAGAACAACACTCTCTTTTGTAGAACAAAACACAACCTTTGATGTACTCTCTTTAGAACATGAGTTGAATACTCAATAAAACATCAAAGAAAACTCACAAAGTATCCCCAGATATAAACCCTAGAAACCAAAAAGAAGATTTGGAGAAGTAATCCTAAAATCTGACCCAACACGCGAATTTATAGAATCTGTCCCGCGATCTCCGCTCGAGTGCCCAACAGCCCGCTCGAGCGGGCTTCAGCAAAATATGCGCGAAAT
This sequence comes from Camellia sinensis, assembly GCF_055761805.1. NCBI lineage: Eukaryota > Viridiplantae > Streptophyta > Magnoliopsida > Ericales > Theaceae > Camellia > Camellia sinensis. The sequence continues at coordinate 180,902,364 of NC_138962.1, forward strand.
ATCACAGAGGTCCGCTCGAGCGCCAGAAATCCCGCTCGAGCGCGAAATCACACAGCTCAGTACTTTTGCAGGCGACCAAAACTGCTGGAACCAGGAATTCTCCGCTCGAGCGCGGGTATGTCCGCTCGAGCGGACAGGCAACTTGGAATGCATTTTTGCATTTTGCTTCGGGGGCGCTGCCCCTCGACCCCGCCGTGGCGCTGCCCCGGACCCGCCAAGAGGCGCTGCCCCCTGGACCCCCGCGAGCTGACCGGGCAGCTCGATCCCCGTCAAAATCAGCGAAGTGGCAATCTTGAAAGCTTTATCAACACAAACTTCTCTGAAAGGCTTGATTCGGGTTGGATTCGCATCTAAACACTCAAAGTCTCACTGAAATAAAAATGCGAATAAAATTACAACTCAAATGAGTTTTGTCAAACGGGTTTGCCAAGAAATAAAACCTAACAATCCTTTTTCCTGGTTTCCTCTTGTGCTGAGGTTAATGTAGTTGTTGAATTGGGTTCATCATACCCATTTTGTATCAAGTTCCATAAACCTTGGGACTGAAATAAGGTCTTCATCCTCACAAACCAATAATCATAATTTTCTCCAGCAAAAATGGGCATAGATGGTTGCTGGATGCCTATACTTTGATTGCTTGAGTTGGCCATGGAGATTTTCTGCAAAACTCACTTTTCTTCTTCACGCACTTTTTATTTTCAGCCCTTTTTTTCGAATCCAAGCTTTCACTTTGAACTAGGCTCTGATATCACTTTATGTTGGGTGTTTTGGAAGCAAATGTGTGTTTAAACTACAAAGGAATCAACCTAAAACACACAAAATCTTATCTGATTTTTTCTGCAGAAAATAGAGGAGAAAAAAAGCCAAAACAGGGGAGAAGAGGAGTCTAAACTGAACAGCACCTTTTGCAGATTTTTCTATTAAATTTTTAGCTTGCCTTACAAGTTTTATATATGAAATTATATCAACCCAAGTACCAATAAAACATCTGGACCAATTTTCTCCACATACATTAACTTTAATTAACAAAACCCAACCCAAAACATAACTAGAATTAAATAAGCATAAGTGATTGTTTGGATACAAAATTAAACAAGCACATTATTTCAACAATGTTCATGATCCCACTGCATTCCCTCCTTCGGCCAACAACAATGCAACCACCACCCTTTCCCTTCTCCAGCCCATCACAGTCCATCATCTATCTAGCCACCACGTAAAATGGGAGGTTACATGGAATGGGCTTCTTGGTGGTTGGGCAAAGGATAGGTTGTGATTGGCTAAAAAAAAGGGTTATGGTTGGGTAATGTCTAGGTTATAGTTGCTCCAAAAAGGCATGCAGTAGGAGCCATCACCGGCATGAAGGTATTGTTTCTTCATAATTCTATTTTTGTTGTATTCTTTTTTATCTTTCTATTTTTTTGGTGAATGATAATTCTTGGAATGAACATTTTGTCTTAACTAAATCAAACATGATTACAAGGGAATATGTGATCATTTTTGTTGAATCAATTGTTAAAGTTATTTAATTATTAAATTATTATTGTCCGAATGTAATTATTTTTTCGTATTAACTAACTAGAATTGAACTCTAAGATTTTAGGGCACGTCTACCTAGAACTCTACCATCCTAGTTGGATTAGGATCAATCTCTCACAAGAATCCTAAATCATCCAGTTCAGGATGTCTTGAACTAGGAGTCAAGTCTTCTGAAAGTCTCCAATCTAGTATGGTAGCATCATACCTCAGCCAATAACAATTATCCAAGAGACACCTCATCTAACGACCACGCCATGTGAACAATTCTAAAATTATGTTCCCACCACAAATAATTTCTAACCAATTCACAAACCAGGCCATCCCTTTATATCCTTTTATGATTTGTTGTATAATAATTCAAGCACTAGATTCGTAGAGATACCATTCAATGCCAGCCACTCAACTATCATAGCTATCTGTGTTATTTTGTTGTTTTGAAAGGAAAGCTGCGAACTATTCCAAGTTATTGGATGTAATTGAAAAGAAGTGGGAATCTTGCTTTTAAAAGGGAGAGCATTGAATCAGTGACTGGTCCATTAATTGAATCTTTCTTTCTTCAGAGAGAAATTTGGGATCACCGTTGTGCAGTTTGTTTTGGGTTTAATTTTAATTATCTTAATTGTTTATTTTTAAAAATTATTGAATAGAATGTATTTATAAAAAATCAAATTAATTAAATATTAATAAATTTTTCGTCAATTCATATTTGTAAATAAAAAATATATATAGTAAATATAACTTTAAATATAAGACCGAATACAAATATAATTAGATGAAAGGGCTATCGATATCTAATTAATTTAATTTTTTACAGATATGTTATGCTCGATATTTCTTAAAAAATATATGATTTAGATCATCAAAATATGATTCGAAATAAGCCCCACAAAGTGCATAACAGTCACTCATGTGGTATTGTACAAACACTGAATCCAACTTTTTCAAGGAGGGAGTTGTATTTATTTTTTTAGACTAATGCCTCGTTTGGGAACATGCTAATTTAGAAATTTTTTGGCTATTTAGCTAAAATATGAGCTAAAAAAAATTAGTATGTTTGGGATGACTTTTTGAATTTTTATGAAAAGATGTGCAAAAAATAGAGAGAAAAGAGAATCTTTGACTTTTTGGTATGGGTTGTTAACTTTTTGACTTTTTTAATAACTTTTTGATTTTTTGACTAAACTGACTTGTTGCCAAACGAGGCCTAAGGATTGTTTTGAATATGACTTACAAGTTAATTTATTTATTTATTATAAAAAGACGTGCAAAAAAATAAAAAAGTGATATGACCTAAATAAATCAATAATTCAATAAACTAATATTTTTGACCTAAATGAAGTCCTGAAAGAGTAGATTTTTTTCGATGTAATAAGTTCTTAATTTGAAAATTTTTGGGGGGTACTTATTAATTTGAAATTTCATTTAATTAAGTGAGTTCAATTTATTCTATTACACTCCGTCTATTATGAAGGTACTATTTGGTGAAACTTATTATAAGTTAAAATTTAATAATTTAAAAGCAGATGATAAAAGTATCCTTCATTCAGCTTTCTAAATTAATTTTTTTCAATTTATTTAAAATATTTTTGTCTAATAAGTTAATTGAAGAAATTGTACTAAACAATTTAATTCAAACTCTCAAAATAAAAAAATAATAAATAATTCAAATAAGCTACATTAAACAATACTAAAATAATTTTGTAAAAATAAATTTTTAGTCAATTTTGAATCAATATTAAAGTGGATTTCACATGTTTGTTGGGACAGTCCACAGTGCAGCATTCACCTCAATTTGTTGTGACAGTCCACAGTGCGGCATTCACCTCAATTTCATATGACATTAACACTCGGTAGGGACCACAATATTACTATGTTAGTAAGAGACCAAAGTTGTCTAATTAATTCATTTACGATCTTTTCTTTCATATTGTATGGATGAACACAAAAATTTAATTTGTTTAAAATTAATAAATTGTATTTAAATCATGAATTTGAGTAGATATTTAAAAATAAATAAAATATAATTATTTTTCATTCTCATTTTCTTCGTAAATTTCTATCTAAATTCATTATTCACACAAAAACTTAAAGAGCGAAAGGAAAATAAATTTCAAAAAGCACCACTTGAACAGAAGAGATTGAAGAATGATAACTAATTTTAAAAAGTTCTCTGACAGATTATTGATTTTCTATGAAACTTTATCGGGTTTGTCTAGCCCAACTTTGAATTTGGGGTTGAGCTTTATCTAGCCCAAGTTTTTGGATTCCATTCTTTTACCAAATTTCAAAAACAGAAACACTATTTTCCAACGCCGTCCACATTTGATATTTAAAGAAACTGGAGCCCCTCCAATTGCTATTTGGGCCAGAGAGGTTTACAATGAGTTTCGTTTTGACGATTCGAACGGTTCATTTCATTAGATACTTTATATATTTTATTCACATAAAAAATTTAATCAATCCAATAATTGTAATATATTTAATTAATTAAAAAAATAGATGACAATTGTGTTTTTAAAAATATACTGTTTATTTTTTTGTTAACAAAAGCGATAATTAAATAGGTTACGATTATCAAATCGATCTAATTTTTTGTGTGAATAAAATATACAAAATGCCTGACAAAATAAAATTAAGATCATCGAAACGGGACTCGTAGGAAACCCCATGGACCTGAACATCGCCCTCCAATTTGAATTAAGGATTGGAGGGGTTTCACTTCCATAATTAAGGACCTGGAGCCTCTCTAATCCTTCATCTAGACTAGAGAGGGTGTTGTTCAGGCCCGGGGGGCTCATTACGAATTTCGTTTTGACAATCTGAACCATTCATTTTGTCAGGTACTTTGTATATTTTCTTCACACAAAATATTAAGTCTATCTGATAATCATAACCTATTTAATTTATTGGATTTATTACCAAAAAAAGAAAAAGACGACAATTGTATTTTTAAAAATATACCATTTATTTTTTTGATGACAAACTATGAATTGAATATGTTATGATCATCAGATCGATCTAATTGAAGGATAAATTTGTAAATTTAATCATAAAATCAAATTTTTGAGCATAAAAGAAAGAGTAATTCTACTTACACCACTACTATACCTCTTTACACCCTTCATCTCATTACATCACTAAAAAAATATAACTCTCATTACACCCCCATTATATTACCAATATTAACCCTAAATTAACCTTCTCATCTCTTTACACCACTTAAGTTTTGGTGGGAAAAGAGAGAAGCAGCAGTAAGGAAGATGAGGGGTTTGGACGGCAGAAGGGGTTCAAATGGCGTTGTGGTCTGTGTTACCGGCGTGGACGATTGAACTCATTCTTCCCATTTGCCAAAAATAAGTGAAAAACTCTTCTTTCTCTCTCTATATTGACAGACATATATATGTATCTCTATCATCTATATCATATATATATATATATATATATATTTTTTTTTTTTTGAATACGTGATGCCCCCAAATTTTTTTTTCGGAACATCATAAAATTTAAATAACAAATGACTTTCTAAATAAAATTTTTAACAACTAATTAGGGAATTTTAAATTCTCACATAGTTAAACTTCAAATACAGAATAAAGAAAAATTACAAGTTTACATTCATCGTCGCAACATTTTTAAATACTAATACTAGAGCAAATAAAATTTTATTTTGATGAAGTCTTGACTTTAAGTTAACCAAGGTTCAATACTAGCAGTAGCTCAAAATTCAGCCTCAGTTTCTTCTTTGACATAATCTGGCATGAAACGCCAGGACAACAAAATATATGCCATGAGTTTTGCAACACAGTAAGAAAATATAACCAACATACCATTCTTTTTAAGAGAAAATAATCAAACCATAATAATTAAAATAATAATAATAATTAACAGCATGATAAATGTAACAACCATTATAATAATTTCGATAATTTTAATAGTTTAGGTGACGCTCAAAATCTCACCCAAGAGATTTTCTTACCAACCACTAAGCCATGGCCACGGTTAATTTGGAAACCCCCATTTGGTCAAATATTCAAGAACTAGCAAAGATGCCCACGCCCGGAGTTATATATCCAAGCCGTGGCATCCGTGGTCTGCCCCAAGGAAACGGTCTGCCAGGGGTATGTAACTTCCCTGCGTGCCACCCGCACATCCACCCTTATTCTAAAACCAAATACCGATAAGGGTTCAAATAAGACCCGTACCATTTTAGGGTTTCGCGAAACAATTTACGTAAAAATTATTAAAAATCAGGGCTCACCCTGAACAACCGGTATTAACCCTCTGTCATTAACTTTATATATACAATTAATCATTTCGGTTAGTTTTTATATTAATCACAAATTATTCAAATTTCAATCACCAATAATGTTACACTAACTCATAAAAATTTCCAACATAAAATATTACACATGTCACACAATAATAATTCAATGTAAAAATTTCAATAAACAATTAATTTAAACCATGGTATGAATATGATAACTTAGATACAAAGAAATAAACCATAATCACACACATGCATGAATTTTTAATTTACAAAATTGGACTAGCACAATATTAAATAAACTACAATACACCCATACATGGATTACTAATTTACAATATTTGATGAATTAGACCAACACAATAATTGATTTTTATCTGAATAAATGATTGAAGTGATGATTTTAAACCTGTCCACAAAATTTCAGATTATACATTAGGTATTAAAAATTATAAGTAAATTATTTATACAATTCTAACATTTGTGCGAATTTGCAGAATATTCAATAAAGATGTTTAGGTCATTTTTTAGAAAGAATTTCCCAAAAATAAGTTATAAATAATTCTGTAAAATTCCCAGAAATTGTATGACACAGATTTATCACATTTTCTTAAATTAATTCCATACTTAAATTCATAGATCAATTCCATAATCTAAAAATTTATTATGAAACTAGACTTCTCAAATTTCATCTTTTAATTAGAAATTACCGAATTTGGCTTAATATAAAATTTTTAATAAACTTTCAAACCTGTGGTAAAATCTGTCTTACAGTTTCAGATTTAATTAAAAATTTGTATAAATTCGTTCAAAGCTCAATAATTGTTGCCAAAATTCCTGGATGAACTAGACATCATTTCAACAACTTTGTAGAAGAAATCATCTTCAAATTTTGAGTGTAAAATTGTCTAAAAATTCATACCAATTTTCTGGCAGATTCAAGGACCAAATAAATTCTTCAATCCTCTCTTTAATGGTATAAACTACACATGCAAGCTTATTTCCACAATAATACCATGACTTTAAGACTATCAATATCTTGAAATATTTGATATACACATCACAAAATTTATAGACATATATATAAAAATTTCTATCTATAAGTTAGTCATTTTATCACATTAATATAATCTGAAAATTTCAGCAATTGAAAAAAATAAGAGAGTTGAGAGGGTTTTCTTACTTAGTTGTAGGATTGAAATGAAATAGTGAAATGGTAGGAAAATATGAAACATTCTTAACCTCCTCCTCTAGTTAACTCATTCCTTCGCAGATTTTCTTTTCTCAGGTTTCCTTTACATTCTTTACTCCAAGAGTAGCATGCTCATATATGTAAACATGTTGAGGTTGAAGCTGAGGCTTCTCTCTCTCTCTCTCTTCTCATCATTCTCTAGTCATGTCGTATCTTCTAAACCCAAGAATTATGATGAGGCAAGGGTTCCCATACTTACATGCAAACAAACAGGTGGCATTATTCTGCCATCGAGAATTTGATTCAGATTTTTTTATTTTATTTTATTTTTTTTTGTGGGTGTGTGTGTGTGTGTATTTGTATGGGTTTCTTAAAATTGATACACTAAGATTTTTAACTAAAGTATTTAGTAAGAATAATTATCCTGTTAAATCCTAATTAAAATAATTTATAAACAATAAATATTGAATACCCACAAAATTATTATTTTTAATAATGTCTTTGTTCGTGATTTAATTAGATTAATTTAAAACTAACTTACACACTAATATATTTTAGACAAACTCCAAATAAAATTAATTAATTAATTAATTATTTTATTTTTATTTTTATTTTTATTTTTATTTTGAATAATTAAATGCAGGTTTTCACAATCTACCCCCTAAAAAAAAAAATCGTCCTTGAAATTAATTCGTACTTTTAGACTCAAAAAGTTTAGGGTAATTGGCACGTATCATATCTTCTTGTTCCCACATTGACTCTTTCGTCCCACAATGTCTCCAGAGAACTCGAACCAACAATATAGTTTTACCTCGTAATTTCTTCTCGCGACGATCTAAAATTTTGACAGGCTTTTCTTCAAATGTCACATCTTCATCAAGATTAATTTCCTCCCAATTAATGATGTGAGAAGGGTGTGGCTCGTATTTCCGTAGCATAGAGACGTGGAAAACATTATGTACTCCAGCCAGTTGAAGGTGGTAGAGCCAAACGGTATGCCACGTCTCCTATTTTGTCCAAAATTTCGAAAGGCCAAATGAAGCGAGGTGACAACCCCTTCTTTCCGAAACGAACAACTCCTCAACGAGGTTGTATTTCAGAAACACATGATCTCCAACTTTAAATGCTAAAGGTCTTCTCCTTTGATCTGCATAGCTTTTCTGCCTACTCTGAGCGGTCTCAAGTCTCTGTCTAATTAATTTCACTTTCTCAGTAGTTTCTTGAACTAACTCTGGCCCTAAAAGATGTGCTTCTCCAACTTCCGTCCAACATATTGGTGATCGACAAGGCCATCCATACAGAGCCTCATACGGTGCCATACCAATACTTGCTTGAAAACTGTTATTGTAAGAGAATTCGACAAGTGGTAAGTGTTTTTCCCAACTACCCTTAAAGTCCATCACACAAGCTCGAAGCATGTCTTCTAAAGTCTGAATTGTTCTTTCTGATTGACCGTCAGTTTGAGGGTGAAAATTTGTACTAAAACACAATTCTGTACCCAAGGCTTTCTACAGACTTTGCCAGAATTGTGATGTAAAACGAGAATCATGATCTGACACTACTGAGACTGGTACTCCATACAACCTAATGATTTCTCGAATAAATAATCGACTTAATGATTTGATTGTGTCTGCTGGTCCTATTGGTAGGAAATATGCCGTCTTAGTTAACCAATCAACCACCACCCAAATGGCATCCTGGACTTGCGGCGACCAGGGTAATCCCATTACAAAATCCATTGTTATATGTTCCCACTTCCACTTCGGTATTGGTAAAGGTTGGAGTTTCCTTGCCGGCTTCTGATGTTCTGCCTTCACTTGTTGACACGTCAAGCACTTAGATATGAATTGAGCAACGTCCTTCTTCATTCCACTCCACCAATATTGTCGTTTAAGATCCTGGTACATCTTGTTTCCTCCCGGATGGACCGCAAAAACCGAATGGTGAAATTCTTTAAGTACTTCTTCTCTTAATTGTTCGATGTTCGGCACAAAAATTCTACCTAAATACCTTAAACTACCATCTTGATGGAGCATCCAATCCGGTGAAGATTCCCCGGACACTAATCGTGCCTTGATGAAGTCAGTCTCTTGATCAAATCTTTGGGCTTCCTACGCTTTGGTAAGAAGTTGGGGTGTTGTAACTATCGCAAACAACCTACCCTTCCCATTCTGATTCTCTGGTTGTAACTTAAACTCATTCACGGTGCTTACCATTTTCCATTCTTTAATTGATATGTTGGCTACAATCTCTCTTGTCTTTCGATTTAGTGCATCTGCTACAACATTAGCCTTCCCGGGGATGATAAGACAAAGTGAATTGGTAATCTTCAAGGTACTCCATCCAGCGTCTTTGCCTCATGTTCAAATCTCTTTGTGTGAACAAGTACTTCAAGTTTTTGTGATTGGTAAATATCTCAAACTTTTCGTCATAAAGGTAATGTTGCCAAGTCTTAAGTGCATAGACCACAGCCACCAACTCCAGATCGTGAGTAGGATAATTTTTCTCATGATTCTTCAATTGTCTTGATCCATAAGCTACTACCTTCCCGTTTTGCATTAACACACTACCTAACCCTTCTTTAGAGGCATCACAATAAACTGTGTACCCAACGTCACGTTCGGGTAAGATTAATATAGGAGCGCTTGTCAGTCTCTTTTTGAGTTCTTGAAACGACTGCTCACAAGTTTCGTTCCATTCAAACTTTACTCCTTTTTGTGTTAGGAGTATCATTGGCTTGATTAATTTGGAGAAATCTTGAATGAATATACTATAATAACCTGCTAATCCCAAGAAACTACGAATCTCAAATGTATTCTTAGGTTGTTTCCATCCCATTACTGCTTCTACTTTAGCAGGATCCACTGATATTCCTGATTCAGACACAACATGACCTAAAAAATTTGCTTCCTTCGACCAAAATTCACATTTGCTAGCTTTAGCATACAATTGGTTCTCCCTTAGAATTTGCAAATCGGTTCTCAGATGTTGCTCGTGATCTTCCTCCGATCGTGAGTATATCAAAATATTGTCAATGAATACTACCACAAATTGGTCCAAACAAGATGTAAAAATTTTGTTCATTAAACTCATGAATACCCCAGGAGCATTCGTCAAACCAAATGGCATTATCACAAACTCATAGTGGCCATAACGGGTTCGAAACGCAATTTTGGGTATATATTCTTCTTTGACACAAAGTTGGTAATATCCCAACCTAAGGTCAATTTTGGAAAAACATTTTGAACCTCTTAATTGATCGAACAAGTCATCAATTCTTGGTTAGGGATATCGATTTTTAATGGTGACTTGATTTAGTTGTCAATAATTGATGCACAATCTTAAGGTTCCATACTTCTTCTTTGCGAATAATACTGGCATTCCCCAAGGAGACGTACTTGGTCTGATGAACTTTTTATTCAACAATTCTTGCAACTGCTCCTTCAATTCCCGAAGTTCAGCTGGCGCCATACGATGTGGTGCTATTGAAATTGGTGAAGTCCAAAATTGAAGCTCGATCGTGAAATCTACGTCTCATTTTGGGGGTAATCCTGGTAATTCGTTAGGGAAAACGTCAGCACACTCGCACACCAAATGGGGTAACCCTAGATCCTTTCGATTTTCGTCTTCCAAAATTAAGCTTGCCAACCATCTAGTTAGTTGATCATGCCACTGCGACTTGCGACACGTTAGAGTTAAAGAATCTTGTCTATCTCCTTTAAATTGAACTTTCGTGCCATTAAGGGAGGATGCTGTCACTGTTTTACAGTAACAATCAATAATGGCTCGATGAATTGACAACCAGTCCATTCCTAGGATGACGTCAAAGTCAGACATCTCCACAACTCTTAGATCACAGATCAAATATGAACCGGAGAATTCTAGTTCACAAGATTTACATACTAGATTTACTCGGGTTTGACCTCCTATGGGTGAAGCGACACTTATAGCTATCTCTAGCGTCTCTGGCTCTAAACCCAAACTTGACACACATGCAGTGGATATAAAAGAATGCGAAGCTCCTGAATCAAACAATACTTTAACCCAAGAATTCATAAGGATTAACATACCTTGAATTACTGATGGGTTACCAACATCTTCTTCTTCTTGGAGAGCATACATTCTCCCCACTGCCTATTGGTTAGTCCCTCCTAGTTTCTTTCCATTTCCAGCTCCTTGTGGTTGTGTTCTTCGTCGGCTTGCATTCTTAGAGGCATGTGGCTGCCCCTTGTTGGTCAGAGAATTTTGAGTAGGCTTAGAACCTTGCCCTGGTTGGCATTTTTTGTATTGTTGTGCCCCTCGTTGATCCATAAACTCCCTACCTTGAGGACACTCACTTCAATGATGCCCCTGTTGACCACATCTAAAACATTTTTATTTCTATTCATTTACAAAGTTTCCTCCTTGCTGGTTTCCTCGATTCTGCCTTTGTTGCTGCTGCAACCCTCCGGCATAAGGTGCTGGTGCAGGATGGTTTTTGGTGTTGCGGATTGGACGTCCTCCGCGTGGTTGGTTGTTGTTCCTTGATCATTGATTTCGAATGCGTTCGGAATCCACTAATTCTCGTTCCACAATTAAAGCTCGATCCACCATTTGAGCATAGTTGGAAAGTTGCACTGCGATCAATCTTCCTCTAATGTCTGTGTCCAAACCCTATTCAAATCGTCTTACCTTGTCCTCTTCATTTGCTACTATGGCTGAAGCGTATCGTGAGAGAGCTTCAAAACGATTCGCATATTGAGTAACTGACATTTTTCCTTGTTTCAGTTGGAGGAACTCTTGAATCATTTCTTGTCTTAGCGAGTTAGGAAAATACTTTTCCATGAATAAGTCTTCGAATTGTCTCCAAGTTAATGTCTCTACTTGTCGAGTACTTCTGATCATTTCCCACCAATGATCTGCTTCCCCTTCCATTTGAAATGCTGCCATGGTCACTCTATCTAGCTCATTTCGGATGTCAGAAGTATTTAGCAACTTCTTAATTTGTCTTAACCAAACTTTAGCTTCATAGGGGTTTGATCCACCAAGGAATTTGTGGGGATGTGGCTTTTCAAATTTTGCTATCATTTCAAATTTGTTTTTATCTTGGTTTCGGGGTGGTATATTGCCTACCCTATTAGCAATTGCGCATATAATTCGAGCGACATCGCCATCAGACACTCTATCACCATTACCGTTGTTACGATTCCTTGTTTGTCCATCCATTCTGCACATGGGATTTTTTTTCTTTTTCTTTTAGTAATTTGTGATTTATTCAATTATTTATTTATTTATTATTATATATTATTATATTTATGTGCAAGGATAGTAAATAATAATAATAACAAAAAACTTTATTAATTAGATTAGATAAGCTACAATCAGCAAAATAAAAATAAAAAATTAAAAATACTACGTACAAAAGATAGCCCCTACAATCCCAAGTTAATTCTTACATCAACAATTCTAAACTAGGCAATTTTACATGCAAGCATACAAAATAATCGGTTAGCCTAGTTTGTAATTCCCTTAAGGCCTCTAAAATAGCCAAGGAAAGTCTCTCCTCACAAGGGCTTCTGGCTCCCATGTGGCTTAGAAAATCCCATGAATCGCCATATCACCCTCATGAAGACAGCAGTTCCCTGCACACAATGCCCTAGCAGCTGCACCAGCTCCTCCCGATAGATCCTCCAGTCCTTAAAGTCCACTGACCCATCTCTCTTCACAATTCTGCATGGGTCGGGCATGATATACTGAAGGCTCCAAATGTCAAAAAGGTTACCCATCCTATCAGTGAAACCATCCGGGAAGGGGCCTAGCTGATATAACCAGGGAGTCACTTGTCTTAGAATTTGGACAAGTCCGATATAGGCACCTACCCAACTCTCAGCTTTCCAAGCACAACCTCCTAGGGGATAAATTCTAACATATACAAAAGAGCCAATCTGCAACCCATTTCGCACATCCCAATTCTCAAACACGGCTCCTACATCTTCAGTGCTCTCATCAGTATTGCCTTCTATAGACTCCTCTTCATTGTCTGACTCAATCACAATTACCTCCAGTGGGTTGTACATTGGTACAACCTCTTCGGGTTCAGGCTCAAGCTCAGGATCAGGTTTAGGCTCAAGCTCAGGCTCAGATTCATAGTCTTCTATAGGCAACTCCATTTCTTTGCTTGGGTCAAATTCTATGTCATAGTTTCCCACTAAACTTTCCTCATTAGAGTTAATATCTGATGACCTTGGCATTCTACAATTAAAAAGGTTCTAACTTAGTGAAGTCACCGAAAATTAAAACTTAACGTAAGGTTTTCTTAAACGTAAAATAATAAATTGCTACCTGTAGATACCCCATTTTTGACTGTCCTCAAGACTTGGATGTCATCGTTTGAACACTCGATGATTATCCATGTTCGTGTTCGTGTTCGTCTTGAGTTCTCGGAGGTTTCGGCCGCGAGCCTTGCCTCGAGACCTCTCGACTTGTTTGTTTTGTGCTTGGTTGTAGACCAAACACTTGTGTGATTGCTTCTAAGGGCAGGGAATGGCTTGTTGGCCATCCCCACACCTCACCGGCCATAGCCTGAGGCCACCGGCCCTATTTTCTTGCTACCGGCCAAAGGTGTTGGCCGGTCGGCATTGTTTTTGGTCGGTTGGCCATTGTTTTGATCAATCGGCCACTTTTTCTGGCCGAGACCTTTTCTTGGGGAGGCTTGACCCTTCTAAACCCTTGGTTTAGCTTCTTGTGGGAGGCTTGACCCTTTTAAACCTTTGGTTTAGCTTCTTGGGAGAGGCTTGACCCTTTTGAACCTTTGTCTAGCTTCTCCAAGAAGCTTGAGCCTTTTTCTCCAAGCTTCTAAGAGAAGCTTGAACCTTTAGCTTTTTGAGGAAGCTTGACCCCTTTGCTCTAGCTTCCTCAAGAAGCTTGACCCTTTTTGCTTTAGCTTCCTTACGAAGCTTGGCCCTTTGCCCCAAGCTTCTAAGAGAAGCTTGGACCTTTGTTCCTCTATAAGAGGGAGCCTCTCCCTCATTAGAAAAGGTTCAGATTTTTGGCCAAGGCTTCATACACATATAACTCTCTCTATATCTCCTCCATTTTAGCTCAAAAGTGTAAGGTTCTTGGCCCCATTGCACTACAACTCTTAGCCTAACCCTTCCACCTTCGGTCTAAGCATCTTGGAGGCCATTTTCAGAGGCTAAGGGACTGGTTTTTGGGTCCAGAGCTGCTGGAGTTCTTAGCTACAAGGGTAACACTCTTTTTCCCTCTTTTATTCCCCATTTTTGCACAAGCTTTTAGCCTGTCTTGCATGCTGTTTTGAGCTTAGTGTATAACTGATAAAAGTTCTGATTTTGCATGCTTTTGATCTTTGTTTAAGGTCACTTTTGTGTTTGGAGTTGTTTACCCCCTCTTAGGCCTTGTTTGGCCTCTTTTTTGTGCCTTTTTTGTGAGCTTTGGGACCACCTTGTATTGGCCTTCTCACCACTGAAATCCCTTTGGATTTCAGTGGTGGGGATGGTTTTTTGAGGTCCTAAGAAGGAGAGGGCCATCCCCTCTACTTATTGTCTTGTTTACTTGCATTTTTGGCCTTACAAAGGAGCCCATATTTGCATGCATCCTAAGCTTGGTTCAGGCCCTTTTTGGTGACTCTTAGGACCTTCCTAGCCTCTTTCCATGGCTGGTTTGGTCCTCTTTTGTTTGCTTCTTGCATGTGTAGAGTAACCCCTTTCTTGGCTTATCAAAGGAGCACCCCATTCTAGCATGTGTTGACTATGTTTCAGTGGGTTTTTAGTCATATTTTGGCATTCCATTAATCTGTTTTTGGCTGGTTTGGTGGTCCCTCATTTGCTTCACATGCTTGTAGTGTAAACTATGCTTACTAGCTCACATTGCATGTTGTTTTGGCCCTCCATTCTAGCATATTTTGGCCATGTTTCAAACATGTTTTGTTCATATTTTGGGCTACCTTAGCTCTATTTTTAGGCCTCTTGGTTGATTGGTGCTTGCCATGCATGGTTGTAGTGTAATAGCCTTGCTTACCTTTGAGTTTGGAAGCCCCTTGCGTGCATTGCTTGAGGTGTTTGCATGTTTTGGTATCATAGGGAATGCTATTTCAGAGCTTATATGTGTGCCATATTCTCATGTTTAGCATGCCTTCGATGCGTTTGAGAGTTGCATCATTATGCCTTGTTTATGAGCCTTTGCATGAGCTTCATTTTGGTGCATGTCAAGCCCTCATTTTAGCTCATTTTGCCACTATTTAGGGACTGCATGAGGTCTGTTAGGAGTTGGTTTCATCATTTGTGCGTTTCTTTGCATACCTCTAGTGTAATGTGCTTCACTAGTTTCGGTATTTGAGCCTTCTTACATGCATTACACGAGTCGTTGCATCATTTCGGAGTCATTTTGTATGCTATTTCAAAGCTGGAGTGTATGCCATTGTACCTCATGTTTTATCCTTGCCATGCTCTTGGAGAGTTACATTTTGTGCCTTAGTCACGGGGCCATTGTATTACGCATGTTTGCATGAGTTTTGGTGCCTTGATTCCATCATTTTTAGCCACTGATTTTGGCATGCTTGAGAGCTACCCATGTTAGTGTAAGTCCATCTTACCATGTTGTTGCATGCTATACATGTCCATATGTTTTGGTTGTATGCCTATTGCATATTGCATGTTAACATGCTCATGTTGCATTAGATTTGTTGCACACTTGAGTTATTTGCATGCTTGCTTGCTTGTCTAGGTTGCATTGCATTGTGTGTGCATCCCTTGCCTCTTGATCAATCATGATAGAGGTTGGGGCCCTTTGTGTGTTTTGTGCATTTCATTCCATATTGAGTTGTACACTTGGCTTCTTTGGCCATCATGCATTGAAATGCATGATTGATGGTCCGAGGGTCAAGAGCCATACTCCCTTGAGTCCATAACATGATAAGGAGGGTGGTTGTGTACACATTGCTTTAAAAATGCATTGCCATGCCTTGTTTGTCCTCTGCTGCTGCAAAACAGGGTTCTGCAGGAATGAATGGTCGACCGACCATATTCAGTGCCGGCCAACTACAAATCTCTGGCCGAGAGCCACACTTCTGGTCGATGACCACTTTTCCATGGCCAGTGACCATTCCTCTTGGCCGGTGACATCCCACAGTGATCATGGAGTGATTCTGAAGCATCCTTGGGACTTGTGCAGCCTTCAGATGTGCAGAGCAGTGCAAACAGAGGCAACATAAGCATGGCGATAGATTTCCGAGCAAAGCCGAGCATACATGCATTCATCCCTCTTCTCGAGGCCTCTTTACTGCTTTCTTAGCTTAATTAATTCATTTAATTAGTTAAGTGTTGTGTAATAATTAATTAGCTTGTTAGTTAGTTAATTTGTATTATTCTTTCGGTCCCTCCGAAAGAGGGCAAATTGTGTAATAAGCGTGCGTGTGTGTGATGTATGTCTTCCAACCCCACGTCTTTCTCTCTTTTATTTAACCGCTTACAATGGTTAGTTTTAGGGCACATTTCAATTAGCATACTTATGATAGCATGTTTGCACACATTCATTCGTATTGCATGCACTGGGCTCGGCGCATCATGCTAACTGCATTGTATTTCAATTCCAATTTGAATACATGTATCAAGTTGCATTTCACATGACATCTTACAATAGCCGAGCCTATTTCTACTTGCATTTTTTATGTGTTGCATTAGCTATCTTAACATGAACTAGGATCATGCATTTGATTACTAACTAGTTTCTGTTTTGGCTTGGAGTACTAGGTAAGCATTTACGCTTGAGCATCCTTGCATGTGTGTGAGTGTTGCCATGACAGTATGCTTACCATGAGGCTATTTGTGTATGTGATGTAACTGCCTGAATGCCTGTGAGTGAAGGTTGGATTGCTTGAATTGGGACAATTCATTGAAATCTGTATTTTAGCCTACTTGCGAGTAGCAAAACTCAAACCATTTTTCCGAACAAACGAATATGCAATGCTTTGTTTCAAATTAGGCGATCTAGTCCATACTTGTTTTGCTGTGCGCATCACATAGTAATTCTAGCTAATTAACCGGAATAAGAACACATGTGTTTTCAAAAACAAGATATCATGTTTAGTAGTGACCGATCTTTGATCGGACGAGCGAGGGTGCTCATAGCTGACCTTCCCCAATCGTACTCAAGTTCCCGAGCCGAGGCAACTTTGGTGATGACGGACACGTGGCCTTAGGCAAACGAGTCAGGGTTTCCTAAATTTCCCCAAAAATAAAACATTTAGGTGGCGACTCTGTATCTAGCAAAGCAGCCCATGTTTGGCACTTCTTTCTAAAAATCTATTTTTCAAAACGATTTGTCGAATTTGGACTCTTTGGTGATTTATCAATCTCACATCGCACATTGTGAGATTAGATTATGAACCGTGACAATTTGAGTCCGAACTGTAGTGAGCCCAAACAAACAAAACGGGATTCCCTCCCGGGATGTTCGGGGACGTCTACACTACCCATGGCCCAAATGTTCAAATCTAGGCTCTGATACCAAACTGTGATGCCCCCTAATTTTTTTTTTTTTTTGGAACAACATAAAATTTGAATAATAAATAACTTGCTAAATAAAATTTTTAACAACTA
Source organism: Camellia sinensis (assembly GCF_055761805.1). NCBI lineage: Eukaryota > Viridiplantae > Streptophyta > Magnoliopsida > Ericales > Theaceae > Camellia > Camellia sinensis. Next base: position 180,919,954 of record NC_138962.1, read on the forward strand.
ATTAGGGAATTTTAAATTCTCACATAGTCAAAGTTCAACAACAAAATAAATAAAATTACAAGTTCACATTCAACGTCGCAACATTTTTAAATACTAATACTAGAGATAATAAAATTTTATTTTGAGAAAGTCTTGACTTTAAGTTATCCAAGGTTCAATATTAACAGCAACTCCAAATTCAGCCTCAGTACCTTCTTCAACATAATCTGGCATGAAACGCCAGGACAACAAAATATATGCCATGAGTTTTGCAACACAGTAAGAAAATATAACCAACCTACCATTCTTTTTAAGAGAAAATAATCAAACCATAATAATTAAAATAATAATAATAATTAACAGGATGATAAATGTAACAACCATTATAATAATTTTGATAATTTTAATAGTTTAGGTGACACTCAAAATCTCACCCAAGAGATTTTTTTACCAACCACTAAGCCATGGCCACGGTTAATTTGGAAACCCCCCTTGGTCAAATATTCAAGAACTACCAAAGATGTCCACACCTGGAGTTATATACCCAAGCCGTGACATCTGTGGTCTGCCCCAAGGGAACGGTCTGCCAGGGGTACGTAACATCCCTGCGTGCCACCCACACATCCACCCTTATTCTAAAACCAAATACCGATAAGTGTTCAAATAAGAACCGTGCCATCTTAGGGTTTCGCGACACAATTTACGTAAAAATTATTAAAAACCAAGGCTCACCCTGAACAATCAGTATTAACCCTCTATCATTAACTTTATATATACCATTAATCATTTCGGTTAGTTTTTATATTAATCACAAATTATTCAAATTTCATTCACCAATAATGTTATACCAACTCATAAAAATTCCCAACATAAAATATTACACATGTCACACAATAATAATTCAATGTACAAAATTTAAATAAACACTTAATTTAAACCATGGTATGAATATAATAACTTAGATACAAAGAAATAAACCATAATCACACACATGCGTGAATTTTTAATTTACAAAATTGGACTAGCACAATATTAAATAAACAACAATACACCTATACATGGATTACTAATTTACAATATTTGATGAATTAGACCAACACAATAATTGATTTTTATCCGAATAAATGATTGAAGTGATGATCCTAAACCTATCCACAAAATTTCAGATTATACCTTAGGTATTAAAAATTATAAGTAAATTATTTATACAATTCTAAAATTCGTGTGAATTTGCAGAATATCCAATAAAGATGTTTAGGCCATTTTTCAGAAAGAATTTCCCAAAAATAAGTTATAAATAATTCTGTAAAATTCTCAGAAATGTTATGACACAGATTTATCACATTTTCTTAAATTAATTCCATACTTAAATTCATAGATCAATTCCATAATCAAAAAATTTATTATGAAACTAGACTTCTCAAATTTCATCTTTTAATTAGAAATTACCAGATTTGGCTTAATATAGAATTTTTAATAAACTTTCAAATCTATGGTAAAATCTGTCTTACAGTTTCATATTTAATTAAAAATTTGTATAAATATGTTCAAAGCTCAATAATTGTTGCCAAAATTCCTAGATGAACTAGATATCATTCTCAACAACTTTGTAGAGAAATCATCTTTAAAATTTGAGTATAAAATTGTCTAAAAATTCGTACAAATTTTCTAGCAGATTCAAGGACCAAATAAATTCTTCAACCCTCTCTTTAATGGTATAAACTACACATGCAAGCCTATATCCACAGTAATACCATGACTTTAAGACTATCAATATCTTCAAATATTTGATATACACATCACAAAATTTATACACATATATATAAAAAATTTCTATCTATAAGTTAGTCATTTTATCACATGAATATAATCTAAAAATTTCAACAATTAAAAAAAATGAGAGGGTTGAGAAGGTTTTCTTACTTAGTTGTAGGATTGAAATGAGATAGTTAAATGGTAGGAAAATATGCAACCTTCTTAACCTCCTCCTCTAGTTAACTCACTCCTTCGCAGATTTTCTTTTCTCAGGTTTCCTTTACATTCTTTACTCCAAGAGTAGCATGCGCATATATATAAACATGCTGAGACTGAGGCTTCTCTCTCTCTCTCTCTCTCTCTCTCTCTCTCTCTCTCTCTCTCTCTCTCTCTCTTCTTATCATTCTCTAGTCACGTTGTATCTTCTAAACCCAAGAATTATGATGAGGTAAGGGTTCCTATACTTACATGCAAACAAACAGGTGGCATTATTCTGCCATCGAGAATTTGATTCAGAATTTTTGTGTGTGTGCGTGTGTATTTGTATGGGTTTCTCAAAATTGATACACTAAGATTTTTAACTAAGGTATTTAGTAAGAATAATTATCATGTTAAATCCTAATTAAAATAATTTATAAACAATAACTATTGAATACCCACAAAATTATTATTTTTAATAACGTCCTTGTTAGTGATTTAATTAGATTAATTTAAAACTAACTTATACACTAATATATTTCAGACAAACTCCAGAGAAAATTAATTAATTAATTTTTATTTTCATTTTTATCTTTTTTATTTTTTTGAATAATTAAATGCAGGTTTTCACAGAATAAACAAAGAATAACACATTCCCAACACAGTTTTGGTGGTTTTGATCTTCTAATTTAATTCAGTTTGTAATTTTTGGTGCTAATTTAGAATGTTGAAGTTCAAATTTTAGTCCTCTATTTTGTCAGATTTTTTTTTCTCTGTTTTGATCTTCTAATTTTGAATTTTGAATGTTGAAGTTCAAATTTTGGTCCTCTGTTTTGATCTTATATGTTTTGATTTTTTGTTTTTGTTTATTTTGCTAAATAGTCTGTATATGGATACACAATTTTATGTTTATGTTTGTGTTTGTAAATTTGTATTTTCTTTTTGGCATCTCATATTGGATATGATGTTTGGTTTGGATAGAATTATTGATGGCTTAGGATACTTCTATTTTAGAGGTGCTTGGATTGAGTGATTTGATGAGAAATAGTAAGAAATTAAGTGAAAGAGAACTCCTTTCTAGAAGTTTCTTGAATTATGAAGTTATGCATGATGGAACTCAAGACTGTTAAATTATATAGCATAGCATGAACAAAATTAATGGAAAGGGGGAAAGCAAACTAATTTCTTTGTGATTTAGCAACTTCAATTAGTTGTTGGCTCCTGCTTGAATAAAGTATTTCTACTCTTTCTGAGAAACTGTGGCTAAGAAACTATTATGTATGGTTGCTTAAGTGGAGTTCTGTCTTTTGAACCTACAACACTTGTTTCTGAGAGTTGTGAAATATAAAATATACAATTGTCTACTCGCATTTGTTTTGAAGTTGGGTTGGATGCATTCATGCTTAGAACTCAAATTGTAGAATAAGGTTACTACAAGACAAAGAATCCAGAATTAGAATACTTACTTACTAGTCTAAAGTTCCTTCATTATGTATATTTTCTAAAACAAGATCAATAAACAAGAAGCCAAAAAACCTTTGGGAAAAACCCTCGTGAAGACAGAAAGAGGATCCATTGTACTTGAGCTTGTGACTTCAGTGGAGTACTTGTCACTCTGATTTGCTGTCATTTGGTTTCTCTGTTAAATTGTAAGGAAGAAACATGAATGAAACACCCCTTAGCTCATTTGAATGACCTCTTCCTTATTTCTTAGAACAGTGTAACTTTTATGTTGATGCAATTTTCTTGGACAAAAAAGTTTCAAATGGTGCCAAGTTTCCCCTTCACTTATCATTTTAATAATTTTTTTTTTCTAAAACATCATGTATTAATAAATCATGTATTTTTCTCTTCTATAATTAGATTTTTTTTCCCTTTTATACATTTGCACATTCCATTTTTTTTTTTAAAAAAAAATTGAATTTTATCTATGAAATTATGGTTTCTTTGCTGATATTGTTAACATCAGTCATTTAATATATTCAAGTTTTTGCTGATATTGGATTTAATGTTTTTTTCTTTATACACAAAAATGGTTACTGGTGTCTCACGTAAGAGACTAATAGCATCCAACAGAAGACGTGCTAGGCAAACCGAATTTGAAGCATTGGAAGTGAATGTACCTGTGGAGGAGGATGACCATGTCGATGTGAATAATGACTACGTTGACGACAATGTTAGTGTAGAGGATGACGATGTCGATAATGATATTGGTGTAGAGGTTGACCTTATAGAGGACGATGTTAGTGTAGATGATGACAACACATAACCAGTTCTGGGTGCTCCAGAGGATCCTTTATTGCTAATTAGCTTCCGTAACCATGTTGCTCCCGCTGTTTGGAAGAAAAAGGTATTTTTTGAATTTCTCAACAATAAATGAATTATATGTACTATATGCTTCAAATTATTTATATGTTTTATGTAAAATGCAGAAACGGGGACCTCTTAAATATTTGAATTGTTCTCGAAAGCTTGCCCAGTGGCCATGGATGTCACCAATAGTCGAAGATGCTAGGTGGAGACATTTGGTTGAGTAGTCTGGTCTTAGTGTCCTTATTGATCACACATATCGACATGGCAATAGAGTGGCAATATGTGCCTTCATCGAAAGGTGGCATCCAGAGACAAATACATTTCACATGTCAAATGGTGAGATGACTGTCACATTGGGCGATGTACGAACCACACTTGCATTTTAGTCACTTATAGGGTGTAGACACCCTATTTTTGACCGCCCTTAAGACTTGGGCGCTTTATTCCGAACACCCGATGATGAAAGTTACACTGTGCAATCTTTTGAATTCTCAACAAAGAAAGTTGGATTCAAGCTCTAGTCCCAACCTTACACCACATTTTGACCAAAACTATTTTGAACAAAACTAGTTTAGACCTTAAAATCCTCTTTTTCAAAATATTTTTCCAAATGTTTCTTCGATGTTCCGAGGCTCGCATTTCGTTTAAAATATTACACTTTTCAGTAAACCGAGTAAGGACAAGGTGGAAATAAATAGAAGGGAGGTGAACTCTTTGAAAAATATTTAAAACATCTTATTTATAGGTTTGAAGTTGAAGGAAATAAAAGGGGAGGGAAGAAAACTAGTTTAGGAAAAGGTTGGGCGTCAATCCTTTAAGAAAGAATGAGCAGCCTTCACTAAATTAGGTATATCTCTCTGACCACTTAGAATTTAGATACGAGGCCACCACCATTGGAAATTAGACTTTTGGGGGTTCAATTTAGACTCAAGAAACACATAAAATTGAGTCCAGAAGAGGGAGATATGCCCATTTGAACTCGGGCCTAAAATGCAGACTTTTGGACCCGGCCGGGGCCATTTAGAACCGGTCGTGGCTCATTTAGACCTGGCCGGGTCTCAATGAGAACTTTTCCAGAGTTGCTTTTTCGGCTTGGCCGTGTGTTTTGGGGCTCGGCCGGATCTCAACAACGAGAAACAGGACAGTTGGCGGGAATTCGCCAGCTGTTGTTTTTTGAAGATATTTTTGACCAAATTGGCTCAAATTCTATAAATAGACCCCCTGCATTCAGAATTAAAGGTTAGAAGATTTTCCTAAGGGCTTTAAGGGAGATTGAGAGCTAAAACCATCTTCCTAGCTTCCTTTGATCTTCAAACAATCTTGAACAATACATACAAAATACATACACCATTAGAGCTCGTTCTTGAAGTTTTTTGCTAGAGTTTCAAACCATATTTCATAAACTTGAGGGTGTTTGGAATCAAGTTTGATCAACAACCAAAGCTTGCTCTCTTTAAGAGGTATAAGCTTGTCACATTTTTCCTTGCTTTCATTTCAGTATTTTTTTTTAATCTTTTTTTCTTGTGTTTTCCTACTATTTTGGATCCGTTCCAAGTGTTGGAACTTGGGGTTGAAGAGCTACCAAAGGTAGAGAGGCTTAACACCCTTTCTTGCACTTTTCTTATAGCTTATACCCTTTGTTTTTGCACTATTTCTTTGGTTTTTACATTGATTTTTAGAGTTTAAAAAGGCTGAAAAACATGGTTTAAAAGTCTCAAAAGTGGAAGGGTTAGCCACCTCTCCTTGATTTTGCTTACTAGTTTTATATCTCTTGCTTTTGTCTATCTTTTTGTGCTTTTTAAACACACTTTTAGCCACTGTTTTTGGGCCGTTTTGGAACTGTTCTTGGACTATTTTGGGGTTGAAATATGTGATTTAAAATTGCAAAAAGTGGAGGGGTTAGCTGCCCCTCCTTAGGCTTTGTTCCAGCGCTTTTTCTCTACTCTTTTTACTTACTTTCTCTTGCTTTTAGCTACTCTTTTTATTTTATTTTATTTTTTTATACATTTTAGGGGCTGTTATGGGCTATTTAATTCATTTGAATAGTTTATGCTTTGAATATCATACTTGTTGTGTTGTAAGTCCTCATGGCTTCGGTTGTTTAGGCCTTAGACACTGAGTCATTTGAGTTGATGGATTTATTTACTTAACTTTCATGCGAAGAGTTTCTTTTTAAATAATCAATTTCGCATAATCATTTCTGCGCCCTCCCCCATTTCTTGTTTTTCTTTGTTTAAGAGTTGTTTCAAGTGATTGATTATTATTCGAGGTATGAGAAAGAGATCCTATACTCAATGGCTTAATCTCTTCGGAGGTTCATCGTCAAGGCATAGCCTCTCTTTCATGTTAAGGATCACATCTCGTTTGACATTTCTTCTCATTTAGTGGACTTAACTATCACTTTGGACAAAATGATTAAGTAATGGAAAGGTAAGTCAAAAAAGGATTAATAAAATTGGTTTAAAAGCAACTCAACCAACATAAAGAAAATGAGGAAGATTGCTTGGATTTGGCCGAACGTTATGCTGAGTCCATAGTGTCAAGAGTCGTCACGCATTGATTCATGTTATTTTGATGAAACTTGAGGCGTGTCTATGTCCCTGTTTGAGCCTCCATGATAAGAGAGAGGGGTGGTTGTCTTCATTGCATTTATTAATTGTTTTATCCAAATTGTGTTCGAAATCATCAAGCCATCAACTTGTGCCTATTGACAGTTTTGGACTCAAATTCACTCTTCTCTTGAGTTTCATAATAGAGGGGAGCAAAAGGGACAAATAAGGCCTAGAGTTGCTCTGTCTATGTTGTTTTCACCCTAGAGCACAAAAATTAATTTTTGCAAGAAACTAGGGCACGACCAGCCTCATTTGACCCGACCGGCGCCTCATTAGAGGCCAGGCGGGCTCCAATGTTTGGTAAAACAATGAATTTTGGCAGAAACAGGGGGCAGTGGCTGAGGGTGAAACAAAGCAGTGGCACAGAAGGCTGACAAAGTAGCTTCTGAAAACCATCTTCATTGACGCGCATGCGATCCTTGTGCATCATAGTTCATATTATTATTGTAATTATGGTTGTCATATTATTAATCAAGGTTGTTAAAATCGGGATCCTACGTTGGATCGTTGGAGGTGTTTATAGGATCGGATCGTAGAATCGGATCGAGGATCGTAAGATCCTACCGAAAAAGACAAATTACATAATAATTTAATTTAAATAAATATTTCTTATAAAGTATATACAAAATGAACCTATATTTTATTAAAAAGAAGTGAAGATATTGTGAAAAATATAATACTCTATGTAAAATGTACATATAATATTATTGCAATAGAAAACTCGATGGTAAAAGTTCTGTATTTTATCAAAAAAGAAGGTGAAGAAGAAGAAAAATTCTATAACAAAATACTTTACAATGTACAATAATACATAAAAAGTAAAGAAAAAATATTTAACAAAATTGGATATGAAAATAGATAAAGAACTCAAAAGAGTAGCTTAGTCGAATGATAAGGTTTGTCGTTAGCATCCCTGGTGGAGCGGATTCGAGTCACAAAAATAATTTCTCCAGAAATTGGGATAAAGTTACAATCATCTTACCCTTATTAGACTCCGCTAAAGCTAAGTTTGTTTTTTCGACTATTTAATTTTCTTAAATTACCGCAATATTTGAATGTTTGTTTCCTAATTTGTTTTTCTTAGTCTATTTGATTCAATACTACTTAATTTTTATTTTTTATTTTGACAACATAAATTGATATTTAGACAACAAATATAAAATTTACAACAAAATATGTCATACAATACAAAACAAGGCTTGTGAATTGGATCGGATAGGATCGGATTCAGATCGGGATTCCACGATCCTATAAGATCCCACTACCAGGATCAAAAGATCCTACCTATAAGGAGTTTTTTACACGATCCGGATCGATTGCACTCAAATGGATCGTAAGATCGTAGGATCGTAAGATCCGAATCGGGATTCTGATAACCATGTTATTAATGTTATAATCATGGTTCATATTATGTTGTAAATTATGGTTGTCATATTATTATTGTTGTAGTTACTTTTCATATTATTGTTGTAATTATTCTTGTTGTAATCCTTGTTGTAATACTATTGTTGTAATAAGTTAGATAGCTAGTTATTCATTTCTTATTCATTATTCATTCGAATTTGTAATAAGTAGTTAATTTAGCTAATTCATTCATTTGGTGTTGTAATTGCTAACTTAAATTCGTACATTTATTCGGGCCCTCTTGTACGAGGGCAAAATATGTAATAATTGTGTATGTCTTCCAACCCCCATTTCTTTCTTACTTTTATTTATCCGCTTATGATGGTAGCATAGAGCATCATGTTTCCTTAGCATTTTTTTTATGACTTGCATCCACTCGTGTTGCATACATAAGAGTTTGGCTCATCATTCTAACCAATGTCAAGATTAAAATCTTTGCTTGAATACATGCTTTATCCCATGTCTTGGATTGGATCATATGCCATGCTCATAGCCGAGCCTATAAAACTTGCATAAATGTGTGCGTTGCATTAGTCACATTGCATCATTTAGGAATATGCATATTTTGTAATCATTTTTTTTTTATTTGGCTTGCCTTGGAGTACTAGGTGAGCACTTATTGCTTTAGCATCCCGCATGTGCGTGATTGTTGCCATGTCATCAAAGCATGATTCCATGAGGCTAAGTGCTTAAATGATATATTTGTTTGAATGCCGGTGGATGAAGGCTAATTGCTTGAATTGGAGTAAATTGATGTACATACAAACTCACATTTTCAAGTGGTACATATTCAAAACAATTTTCAAACATGAAATCAAAGTGTTCCAATTTTTTGCAAATTAGTCTATATTTGTGTGCATCACCTAGTAAAGTTATCCTAATAATCTGAACGAGAACATATCATGTAAATAAAAATCACATCATGATTAGTAGAGGTCGATCTTTAATCAGGCGAGTGGGGTGCTCAATTCATGACCTTCCCCTCTCTTACCTAAGTTCTGGAGCCGAGACACTTTGGTGATGAAGGATAAGTGGCTTTTGGCACGAGTCTCAGGTTTCCTAAATTTTCCGAAAATGTTTAGGTGGCGACACTGTAATCTGGCAAAGCAGTCCATTTTTGACATTTGATTCGAACATCAATTTTCCAAAAGAGTTGTCGGATTTGGACTCATTTGTGTTTATCTATTTCACATTGCACTTGTGAAATCAGATTCAGAACCACGGGAGTTCGAACTATAAGGTTAGTCGTATCCGAAAGGAGCACAAAAAGCGAGCTATAGTTTCTGGCGACTCTGCTGGGGATTTAGAGAACTTGACTTAAAATTCATGATGTGAAATTTTATCTACCTATATATGTTCTTTGTATTGCAGTTGCATTGTTACTTTAAGTCACTGTGTTTTCCATTTGCTATTTATGGACGGTTTACCGGAGGCTTGCCCAAAAGCTTGCCAAAAGGATGACCGGTCAAGGGCTCTGCCATGTTGGAAACATAACCCTTGGATTTGGATTACTGCTGTACCGCTTTATCTTCCTTTCACTTCTCAGTGTTAGGTGTGAGAGGTATATTAGGTGATCTTGCCAAGGTACCTCTTTTGACCAATTGGCCTAATGCATATAGTCAAACTTAGTGACTTTTCAAACATAGGACATGATGCTCTCCTATTTACTAGGTTGTTGTGATACCACTTGTTTGAATAGTACAGTTATAGATCACTCCAAAACTAAGACAGGAAACCCTAACCTCTCATAGGGGTGTTTTGAATGCTTTTGTGCAAAATGTGAAATCTTTGGAAATGTGTGATGCAATCCTGGGAGAGTCTTAATCTTGAGGCGATTCCTTTCAAACTTGAGGGTCATATTAGAATCAGAATTTGGGTCAAAATCCAGGGGTTTGTGTTTGATATGGGTGAATTGTTAGCAAGACCAGAACCAGAGCCCAAAATTGTATCTTGTTTTGTTTTGACCAGCATACTCGGTATCCCGATCTGATGGGGCATTTGTTTTTAATGTTAGGTTTGTCTGAGCCAAAGAAGGAGCTATAACTAACTCAACAAAGGCCTAGTCCATCCAATCCCAGAAAAACCCACTCAGCAAAGGTCCAGTGGCCAGCTCAGAAAAGATCTATCCAATGCCAAAAGACCAATTCTAAAAAGCCCAATCCAGTCGCACCCATGTAGACTAATTTTGTTCAGAAACATCAAGTATAACCGGGTCAAAATCCTTGTTAGTCAGCTCTCAAGTTACACCCATCGATTTCCTCGATTGCCAACTCAGCAGACTCATGATGGCACAAAGTCCAGAAGAAGTTGTAGCCATGATAGCAGCTTTAAACCTGGGAATGGCCATGCAGGATGAGACCAGTGCTGAAATGCAATGCCCGTCTGGGGCATCTACCACACATCCAATCCCGGGCCCCCAACCGAACTTTGACCCACCTCTACCAGCTGAAGATTTGCAAGGTCCAGATCCTCGAGAAGGGTTGGCTCAGGCTCGGGTTTTCAGACCCTTAGTGCAACCTAATAAGGGCCTTTTTCCCCTTGATATTAATCATCTCGACTTGACCTTGTTAAAAATTACTAACCATGAGAAGCAATTCAAAAAGGCACAAGGAATTAGCTCGATACCCAACATTGAAGATGGGTGCACTGAGGCTGCCGTACAGCTCCCAGATAGATTCAAAATGCCACCCATTGACCATTACAACGGGTCTGGAGATCCTATGGTACATATCCGGCTTTTCTTGGACGTTCTGAAACCGATGGGTCTGACTAAGCCTCAGAAACTCTCTCTGTATGGAAGAATCCTGTTTGGTATAGCAGCCATTTGGTATGCCAAGTTAGAGGATAAAGTGAAGTAGAACTGGGAAGATTTGGCCGAGGCATTTGTCAATCAGCATTCTTACAATACCCAAATTGAAATGACCACCCAAGAGCTTGAAGCAACCCACTAGAATCCTGAAGAACCTTTTGTGGAATTTGTTGCAAGGTGGAGAGCAAAGGCATCACAAATGACAGATCGACCTTCTAAGAGTGACCAAGTGCGGATAGTGGTGCAGAACCTTGAGCCAGATATGTTACAAAAGTTAATAGTCGCTTCACTGTTCACTTTCAAAAAATTTCATGAGTTAGGGGTTCAGATTGAAAGCGCATTTAACAAAGGGATTATTCTTAGAACAAGTGAGCCAACAATGAGGGTGTTTTCCACAGTACCAATGCTAGCAATAGCACTATTCCCAAACCCACTGAAATCAATACTGTTGTCATTCCTAAAACTGCCAACCCTTTCGCCATTACCAACCCACAAACAGCCAGCCCAACCCGAGCTCAAGGCAAAACTTTCACCCCTCTCTATATGAGCTTAACTAGAGCACTAAAAGTCTTGATGGAAAGAGGGTATCTTAAACCCCTTTATCCCTAACCTCTTCCTGACTCACTCCCTACTAGACATAACTCCACTCAATATTGTGCGTATTATCAGCAGCACGGTCATGGCACTAATCGTTGCTACCGCCTTCATCATGAGGTTCAGAATCTCATCGATAACTAGACGATAGCTCTACCCCAAGACCCCAATGTTACCACCAACCCACTTCCCATCCATGACCAAGTATCTCCTACCCACCTTAACCTCATCCATACACTACTTCCTACCTTCAACCCTAGAATATTCATCACCCCGGTCCTTTTACCCAAGCTTGAGGTGTTCATTCCAGAAAGCACTGATTTGTGCATGATGGATACGCCCACTCTGGTTCGGACACATCAAGAGCACCAAATGATCGAACCCACTACTGCTAAGATGTTGAGAATGATTTAAGACCTTCAAGGAATGGTGGCAGGTTTAACCTTTGGGGTTCTAACCCCATCAAAGAATTCTTCAATCTTGGGACAAGCTAAAGGTGGAATGGGCCAATCAAGAGCAAACATAGTCGAAGCAAGTAGCAAGAATGAGTCTGGGGCAAGTATTGATCCCTATTCACATCTTCGGTGGGCTATTGAAACTTTAAAGGTCAACGGATTGAACAAGCAGTAAGTGTTTACAGTTGTTGCAAAGACTGTAAATGACACTTTTATCAGTTAGGTTGAGAGCATTTTGAATTAGAGGGTAAGCCATGAAAATGGATGCTTTACCCGAAACACCCTTCCTGATTCCAGTCCCAAGCCCATGAATACCCAGCCAACAGTCGCCAATCCCTTAGCCAATGTCTCTAAATCTGATGCTTCCTCCTTCAAAAAACGGGCCTTCACCCATCTCCATATGAGCCCAACCCTCTCCTTGAAGGTATTGATGGAGAAAGAGTATCTCAAACCGCTCAATCCTCGATCTCTCTCTAATCCTCTCCCACCTAGACATGACCTTACCCGATATTGCACATTCTATTAGCAGTACGGTTACCATACTAACCGTTGCTTTCGTTTTTGCCTTTACCACGAAATTCAAGACTTGATTGACAATAAGGTCATCACCCCACCGGCAAATCCCAAAGTTGTTAATAAACCTCTCCCTGACCGCAATAGATTGCCATCCCATAGCATAAATCCCATCCATGGCTTGCCAACAACCAACCTTGACCCTAGGCAGCACATTGTACCCACCAATGCCAACAATGATGGTTGGAATGATCAACCTCAGTCTTAGCTAGGGGAATTGTCCAAAGCATGTGAATAAAGGACCTCCTAAACTAGGGGCATGGTGTGAAAAAGAATTTGTTCCGGTCAAAGAGATGTGTGGGGATAATCGGGATAATTGTGAGGCTCAATCTGTGAGACTCCATTTCAAAATCTGAAATCAATCCTGCTGAGTGTGGATGTTAGTATTGCTGAATAGAAGGCTGGTTTGAACCCTTCCGTGGGCTACTTGAAGTTGTTTTTGAATTTTGTAAATGGACTTGAAGAGTAAGAACCCCTTTTGTCTCTAGGATGTTGATTTTGCTTTAAGTTGTTTCCTGTAAATAGTTAAGCTGTGCATTTTATTCTCTTTGTCTTTTCTTGCATTGTTGCGTCAGTTGAGTCTTTTCCTTCGAGTCGCACTCGCGTACCCTCAGGTCTTCGTTGTTTTCGATAAGAAAACAAGAGTCAAATTTTTGATCATTTTGTTGTGCCTACAGTAATGCATGTGTGACCTTTTAAAAATAGAAAAGCTTTGAATTTGTTTTTTGAATGAGATTCTGTTAATAAGCTCGAGTGTTGAGAAGGATCCCCCTAATGGTTTGAGTGGATTCTGAATTATCAGTGCAAAGTCCTTCATGATCTCAAAAGTTTAAGTTGCTTCTTCAACTATTTCTTCTACAAACTGACAAAGATAGAAATTCAGAATTGTGCGTGGTATTCTACATTGTCCTAGGGATGCTCTTCACCTTTAAGTGATCATTTTGGCAAGCACAAGACGGCTTTCAAACCTCACAATCATAGAATTTCTCCCCCTGGTGTTTTCATTATTTTAGAAAGAAATGGATAAGCGAAGCAAAAAAAGAAGAAAAATAAAAAGAGAAAAGAAGAAAAAAAGAAAAACCAAGAAAAGGAAAGAAGGAAAAGAAAAGAAAAGAAAAACAAAAGGGAAATGAAATCAACCATCAAGCCAGAGGTATTAATTGGAATAAAATCCAAGCAACTATAAGGAAATGAACTTTTGTCTGAATTTGGGGAGGCCAATGTGAGGAAGTACCATGAGAAGAACCAACTCTGAAAATAGAGCAAAAAAAAAAAAAAAAAAAAGACATGCCTAAGAGAATGAAGAACCAAACTCAAATAAAGGTGAAGCCAATTCCCGTGTTAGGGCAAGGATGACTATTGAACAAATTCACTGCAAATGCTGTAACGATTTCCTTGAGAGGCTCGATAGGCCAAAAACCCGAAAGGGGGACCTAGGCAAAAGTTAGAGCATGAAAAATGAGTAATCAAACAAATAGAGCTCGCAAGGTTGAAAACCCTGAAGGGGAAACTTTGGCAAAAGTTAGAGTGCAAAAGGAGAGTGTCAAAACCCGAGTGAACCTTAGCCATGAACTACGTTGACCTGATTCCCATTCTTGGGATATGTAGGAAACTTCATCTTGAAGTTCGGTCTCAACCATATCCATCTTGTTCGTCTCGACCCAATCATCTTGTCCGATTCGCGTCGTTAGCTTTGCATTCATCCATGAGCTACACTGACTACTACACACACTTACGTTGGGTAAAAAAGAACTAGCTTGAATCAACAAGTGGAGCAATTTTCAATACTTGAACTTATCAATAGAATCTCTAACTTGAGCAACAAAAATGAATTGAAACTCGAGTTTTGCAAAATTGAGTTTTAAAGGGAACATAAGTAATACAATGGGCACTATGAATGATCAGTCACCTTGAGTCTTTTTCTACTTTTGGGTCAGTTGTGAGTTCTGTTGTGTCGCGTCTGGTGTTTGTTTCAGTCTACGTTATTCATCAAGTCACCATAACGTGTCTGTCGTTCAAAAGTGCTCTTCATTAAGTCACCATTGTGTGTCTGTCGCTCAAGTTCAACAGAGTGGCATGGTCAAAATTCCATACACGAATGTTTGCTCTAAACTCAAAAACAAGTCCATGTGTGGAATTTATAAACAAACTGAGAGTGCCTATACAAGGGGCATCGCATTCATGATCATTGCAAAGTGTATGTGAGGAATCCGTCACTACTTTGGGGAAAAATTAAGTAGATTCTCAACATGCTGGGCTAGAAGAGAAGCATCAGTCTGATTGTTTGGCAACCGTTTTAGGATATGATGATCCCCATCACACGTGCCTGCATGATGTTGAAAAAGGTGGCTAGTGATTAGACACTAGGGCAATTTTTAGTACAAATGATTGGGCCATCAATTGAACAAGGGACATGAACCCAACCGGTGGCTAGTGAACACTAGGGGCAATTTTTAGTACATTTGATCGGGTCATCAATTAAACAAAGGGCATGAGCCTAACCTTTCTCTCAATCTACTCAGAGCTATTTATCAGGCACTTTCCCCTAGATTTGGGTGGGCTTACCCCCACGATGATTCTGATATGGTTTAGTTTTCGAAAGTTGTCTCCAACCTTTTCAAAACTCTCTTGGGATTGCTATATTCCTTCTGATTAATACGTGTGTTTTGTATTATACCTAAGTGTTCATACGCCCTCGTTGATTTGAACTGTGTGATTGGTTGTTCTTACTCTTAACTTTGTTCAGTACTTAACAGAGTTTTGTCAAGTTGCCTCCCTTTGTGTTACATTTCAATAAGTTGTGGCAAGTTGGTTTCAAATAAATTGTGGCAAGTTGCCCTGCACTCATTTCCTAAGGTACATGACGCATTACTCTGAGTACTGTTCATTTCCATCTACATACCATGCATCTTTCAGTTTGTTTTGTGCACCTTGAGTTCGCATTATTTTGTGCTTTCACCTTGTATTGCACTGTTTTGTGCACCTTGAGTTCACATTGTTTTGTGCACCCTTTATCGCAATGTTTTGTTCATCTTGAGTTCGTACTATTTTGTGAATCTTGCATCGCACTGTTTTCTGCACCTTGCATCACACTGTTTTGTGCATTCATACATCTTCACTTTGTATCGCACTATTTTATACACCCTATCTCGCATTATTCTGTGCATCTTGTATCATACTGTTTTGTGCATCTTGCATCGCATTGTTTTGTGCATTCGTACATCTGTCCCTTGTATTGCACTGTTTTGTGCACCTTGAGTTCATACTGTTTTGTGCACTTTGTATCGCACTATTTTGTACACCTTAAGATCGCACTGTTTTGTGCATTCACCTTGTATCGCATTGTTTTGTGCACCTTGCATCACACTGTTTGTGCACTTTGTATCGCACTATTTTGTGCATTCACCTTTGAGTTCGCACTGTTTTGTGCACTTTGTATCGTACTGTTTTGTGCACTTTGAGTTCGCACTACTTTGTGCATTCACCTTGAGTTTGAATTGTTTTGTGCATTTTGTATCGCACTATTTTGTGCACTTTGAGTTCGTATTGCTTTGTGCATTCACCTTGAGTTCGCGTTGTTTTGTGTATTCACCTTGCATCTTGAGTTTGCACTATTTTGTGCATTCGTACATCTGTCCCTTGTATTGCATTGTTTTGTGAATTCGCCTTGTATTGTATTGTTTTGAGCACCTTGGGTTTGCACTATTTTGTGCATCTTGCATCGCACTGTTTGTGCACCTTGTATCACACTATCTTGTGCATCCGAATAGCACTATTTTGTGCACCTCATCCGCACTGTGTTGTGCACTCACAGGGTCTAGGAGACCTTAAATCCTCTAAATGTGAAATTCTTTTGGTGTTTGTCATGCTTGAACGACTTCAGGCGCTCTGGTATAGCCACCTGACTGTGTTTGTAGTGAGTTCTTAGGAGACCAACTAAGACGGTGGAAACTAGAGTTCGAATGGCGAGGCCTAGAATGCAAAGGTTTGGAATTTTCGAGACTAAAGTCTGGTTTAAATACCCATGGGTGTATTCTCAGCTTGAAATTTGTATGGCAACCCCATAGGTTGAGGTAGCTTGTATGCACGTCAATTCTGGATACTGAACCAACCTAGTCTGTCACCTTGTTGAAGAATAAGGAAAGTTACAAACACAGCCAGGGAGAAAAGTCATACTTGTGGTTTGGAAGCACAAGATGAAGGAGGAAGTCTTAAAGCCAGGAAGAAGAGGAAGATCCCCAGCAGCATAAGGTGAGTCATCGTCGATTGCCCCTGTAAGGTACTTTCACTTCCCAATTACTACATCATATCCATTATTATCTATTACGTCTATCGCATTGCATATAACATCTATCATATGCATCTACTACACTATCCATTACATCATACCATTTTAGTCATTACATCATTTCCATGTTAAGCTTAGTTTGGCATGTGCTCATATCTTTTCCTCGTTGAAATGGTTCTGTCATGTGTAAGTACCCATGCTGCGCTGAGACCAGTATTGAGGGTGTTGGCACCTTTTCTGTGTTAGGCGTGGTTTGGTTTGTGTCCATGCCTTTTCTCGATAAGACGTAGTTCACCCGCGCCTTTTATTCACTGCATCCATTGCATTATACTTTGTTTTGTTGCATTTAGCATTTAGGATCATTATCTTTCCCTAGCAGATCATTCCTCACTTATATCATACCACCTAATTACTTGTACTCTTTCTCTTTCTACGAAAAACATAGTTTTGCATGTGCTCGCACCCTTTTCACATTAAAACATGATTCTGTTATGTGTAAGCATCCATGCTACGCTAAGGCCAGTATTGAGGATGTAGGCACTTAGCCTGTGTTAGGCGCCATTTGGCTCGTGCCCACACTACTTTTCTATATAAAACGTAGTTTAATTTGCATCTTCATTCCTTTATGATATTTGTGTGGTAAGCACTGCTCGTTGTTTAGATTGCTTACATTATATATCATTTGTATAATTTCATTGCATTATGTATCATTTTGCATCTTGTCCCTAAACTACGTTGGTTTGATTCCTTGCAATAGGATACGTAGGCAACCCTCGGGTTCAACCAATTGCATGTTCGTTTGCCCAAGTCTTACAGCCTTGTCAAAATGGGTCGTTTTTAGGCTTTGACATTCACTCACATCATTTCATGACATTGAGCTCTGTCAAAGAGGGGCAATTGTAGACATCCCATTTTTGACCGCCCTTAACACTTGGGCGCTTCATTTTGAACACCCGATGATGAAAGTTACACTGTGCATTCTTTTGAATTCTCAGCGATGAAATTTGGATTCAAGCTCTAGTCTCAACCTTACACCCCATTTTGACCAAAACAATTTTGATTAAAACTATTTTAGACCTTAAAACCCTCTTTTTCAAAATATTTTTCTAAATATTTCTACGATGTTCCGAGGCTCGCATTTCATTTAAAATATTGCACTTTTCGGTAAACCGAGTAAGGACAAAGTGGAAATAAATGGAAGGGACATGAAATCTTTGAAAAATATTTAAAACAACTTATTTATAGGTTTGGATTTGAAGGAAATAGGAGGGGAGGGAAGAAAACTAGTTTAGGAAAAGGTTGGGCATCAATTCGTTAAGAAAGAATGAGCAGCCTTCACTAAATCAGGCATATCTCTCTGACCACTTAGAATTTAGATGTGATGCCACCACCATTGGAAATTAGACTTCTAGGGCTTCAATTTAGACTCAAGAATCACCTAAAACCAAGTCCGGACGAGGGAGATATGCCTATTTGAAGTCGGGCCTGAAATGCAGATTTTTGGACTCGGCCGGGTCCATTTAGAACGGGCTGTGGCTTATTTAGACTTGGCCGTGTGTTTTGGGGCCCGGCCGGATCTCAATGGCGAGAAATAGGACAGCTGGCTGGAATTTGACAGTTGCTTGCTTGTTTTCATTTTTCAGAAAATACTTTTCAGAAAATTTTACTTTTTTATTTTTCGTATTTTTTTGTTTTTACTGATTTTTTTTAATATTTTAAGCAATTTTTTTTTTTTTACTTTTTAGACACACCTAACATAAATACACCTAAAAAGTAAAAAAATTGTAAAAAAAATCTTTTAAAAATTCACTAAATACCAAAAATACAAAAAAAATACAAGAATTCAGTACATTTTTTGTATTTTTATGTATTTATTAATTTTTAAAAATATTTTTTCAAAATTTTTTTACTTTTTAGATACATCTAACCAAGGTGCATTTAAAAAAGTAAAAAAAATATTTAAAATTTAAAAAATATTCACTAAAAACAAAAGAATACGAAAACCAAAAAAATCAGTTTTCAAAAAACTTAATCCAGAAAACTCACACCAAACACACTAAATTTTTGAAGATATTTTCGATCAAAATGGCCCAAATTCTATAAAAGATTGAGAGCTAAAACCATCCTCCTTACTTCCTTTGATCTTCAAACATTCTTGAACAATATATACACAATACATACACCATTAGAGCTTGTTCTTGAAGTTTTTTGCTAGGGTTTCAAACCATATTTCATAAACTTGAGGGTGTTTGGAATCAAGTTTGATCAACAACCAAAGCTTGCTCTCTTCAAGAGGTATAAGCTTGTCACCTTTTTCCTTGCTTTCATTTCAGTCTTTTTTTTAATCTTTTTTCTTGTGTTTTCCTACTGTTTTGGATCCATTCCAAGTGTTGGAACTTGGGGTTGAAGAGCTACCAAAGGTAAAGAGTCTTAACACCTTTTCTTGCACCTTATCCCATAGCTCATACCCATTGTTTTTGCAGTCTTTTCTTTGGTTTTTACACTGATATTCAGAGTTTAAAAAGGCTGAAAAACATGGTTTAAAAGTCTCAAAAGTAAAGGGGATAGCCACCTCTCCTTGATTTTGCTTACTAGCTTTATATCTCTTGCTTTTCTCTATCGTTTTGTGCTCTTTAAACACACTTTTAGCCCTTGTTTTTGGGCTGTTTTGGAACTGTTCTTAGACTATTTTGGGGCTAAAATATGTGATTTAAAATTGCAAAAGGTGGAGGGGTTAGCCGCCCCTCCTTAGGCTTTGTTCCATAGCTTTTTCTTTACTCTTTTTATTTACTTTCTCTTGTTTTTAGCTACCTTTTTTTTTTTTTACATTTTAGGGGCTGTTTAATTCATTTGAATAGTTTATGCTTTGAATATCATACTTGTTGTGTTGTAAGTCCTCATGGCTTCGGCTGTTTAGGCCTTAGACACCGAGTCATTTGAGTTGATGGATTTATTTACTTAATTTTCATGCGAAGAGTTTCATTTTAAATAATCAACTTCGCATAATCATTTTTGTGCCCTTCCCCCTTTCTTGTTTTTCTTCGTTTGAGAGTTGTTTCAAGCGATTGATTGTTATTCGAGGCACGAGAAAGAGATCCTATGCTTAATGGCTTAATCTCTTCGGAGGTTCATTATCAAGGCATAGCCTCTCTTTCATGTTAAGGATCACTGCTTGTTTGACATTTCTTCTCATTTAGTGGACTTAACTATCACTTTGGACAAAATGATTAAGTAATGGAAAGGTAAGTCAAAAAAAGATTAATAAAATTGGTTTAAAAGCAACTCAACCAACATAAAAAAAATGAGTAAGATTGCTTGGATTATTTTGACGAAACTTGAGGCGTGTTTATCTCCCTCTTTGAGCCTCCATGATGAGAGGGAGGGGTGGTTGTCTTCATTGCATTTATTAATTGTTTTGTCCAAATTGTGTTCGAAATTATCAAGCCATCAACTTGTGCCTATTGACATTTTCAAACTCAAGTTTACTCTTCTCTTGAGTTTCATGATAGAGGGGAGCAGAAGGGACAAACAGGGCCTAGAGTTGCTCTGTCTGTATTGTTTTCACCCCAGAGCACAAAAATAGATTTTTGCAAGAAACTAGGGCACGGTCGGGCTCATTTGGACCTGGCCAAGCCTTATTAGGGGCCGGCTAGGCTCCAATGTTTGGTAAAACAGTGAATTTTGGCAGAAACAATGGGCAGTGGCTGTGGGAGATATAGATTAGTGGCACACAAGGCTGATAGAGCAGCTTCTAAAAACCATCTTCATTGACGCGCATGCGATCCTTGTGCATCATAGTTCATATTATTGTTGTAATTATGGTTTTCATATTATTAATGTTGTAATCATGGTTCATATTATTGTTGCGAATTATGGTTGTCATATTATTATTGTTGTATTTACTTTTCATATTATTGTTGTAATTATTCTTGTTGTAATCCTTGTTGTAATAAGTTAGATAACTAGTTATTCATTTCTTATTCATTATTCTTTCGAATTTGTAATAAGTAGTTAGTTTAGCTAATTCATTCATTTGGTGTTGTAATAGCTAACTTAAATTCGTACATTTATTCGGACCCTCTTGTACGAGGGCAAAATATGTAATAATTGTATATGTCTTCTAACCCCCATTTGTTTCTCCCTTTTATTTATCAGCTTATAATGGTAGCATAGAGCATCATGTTTCCTTAGCATTTTTTTTTATGACTTGCATCCACTCGTGTTGCATACATAAGAGTTCGGCTCACCATTCTAACCAATGTCAAGATCAAAATCTTTGCTTGAATTCATGCTTTATGCCATGTCTTGGATTGGATCATATGTCATGCTCATAGTAGCGCCTATAAAAATTGCATAAATGTGTGCATTGCATTAGTCACATTGCATCGTTTAGGAACATGCATATTTTCTAGTCATTTTTCTTTATTTGACTTGCCTTGGAGTACTAGGTGAGCACTTATTACTTTAGCATTCCGCATGTGTGTGATTGTAGCCATGTCATCAAAGCATGATTCCATGATGCTAAGTGCTTAAGTGATATATCTTTTTGAATGTTGGTGGATGAAGGCTAATTGCTTGAATTGGAGTAATTGATTAGTGTACATACAAACTCACATTTTCAAGTGGTACGTATTCAAAATAATTTTCAAACATGAAATCAAAGTGTTCCAATTTTTTTGCAAATTCGTCTATACTTGCATGCATCACCTAGTAAAGTTAGCCTAATAATCTGAACAAGAGCATATAATGTAAATAAAAATCACATCATGATTGGTAGAGGCCAATCTTTGATCGGGTGAGTGGGGTGCTCAATTCATGACTTTCCCCTCTTGTACCTAAGTTCTCGAGCCGAGACACTTTGGTGATGACAGATAAGTGGCCTTTGGCATGAGTCTCAGGTTTCCTAAATTTTTCAAAAATATTTAAGTGGCGACTCGATAATTTAGCAAAGCAGTCCATTTTTGGCAGTTGATTCAAACATTGATTTTCCAAAAGATTTGTCGGATTTGGACTTATTTGTGTTTATCTATTTCACATTGCACCTGTGAAATTAGATTCAGAACCATGGGAGTCCGAACTGTAGGGCTAGTTGTATCCGAAAAGAGCACGAAAAGAAAGCTACACAGGGATTTATCATGTCCTAAGTTTAACAAGATACAAGGCTGCTGAACTAGTGAGTCCTACTTTGGCAGTGCCAATGAATGATGCATTTGCAGAATTAGTTCAATCTCGTAAGTTATCCGTGAAGCTAGAGTGGTTGAGAATCAAACTTCATGAAGTTAAAGATAGAGATGATGCAAATTTCATATAATACGCAACCAGAGCTTACTTGCTATATTTATTAGGTTGTACCCTCTTTGCTAACAAGAGTGGGACTCGAGTGCCCATTGTTTACCTGCACATGTTGATTGACATTGATGCTATTAGCTCATATGCATGGGGTGCTGCAGCTTTTGCATTCCTGTATAGACAATTAGGACTTGCTAGTAGGGTTGGTGTTAAGCAGATTGCTGGTTACTTGAAGCTATTGGAAGCATGGATTTATAAGCATTTTCGTTTAGGAACGCCTCATCCAAATTTGTCCTATTCTGATGAACAACCTCATGTCTGTCGTTAGAGTCCACGGAGAGATGAGAGTTTTACAGAAGTCCACTTGCAGACATTACGAGAGCAGCTTGACATGTTACTTGCTAATGAGATTAGGCATATTATAATAGTGTCATATTGTACAAAAAAAAAAAAAAAAAAAATTTATAACTAATATTATGCATTGTCTATTTGTAGATAGAGTGGGATCCATACCGTTTATGCAGGACACACTATCTATTTCATGAGGTTGTATATTATACTGGATGTTTGAAATGCTTTGATATTGTTGAACCTTATCACCCTAATAGGGTTTTGCAACAGTTTGGTAGGGTCCAAACCATCTCACTAGCACCATTATCTCCTGTTTGAGCTACACGAGGCAGTAAACCAGGACGGTACAGAATCATGTATCAATACCATGACATGATATGGGTGCAATGAGAGAATCATGTGTTGTCCATTAACGCTCATAGTGTGCCTGTACAACAGAGCCGATCTGAATGTGTACGGGGATACCATCAGTGGTATGCTTGTGTTTCGCACCGGGTTGTTCAAAATCCTACACATCACTCTCAGTTTGATCCACGTGTTTAACGTCCCGAGAATGATGTTAATATGGATCCTGAGTGGGTAAGCAAATTGTGAATTAACTTATTTCACTTTTAAGTGGCTCACCATAAATCAAACACTAAGTACAATTTTTATCAATTTCTTTTCAGTGTAATGATGTTGCTTTCAGTGTTGGTGCTGCAGTCCATAGGTTCGGTCGTGATGAGTGTGTCTTCCATCCTGACATGCTGCATGAAACCATTGGTAGGATACTACAAGTTCTTGATGGACAGAGTTTGGGATCTACATCGACACGTACAGAGCATCAAGTCTACTATCGTAAACGTCGTAGGATGGACCGTACATAAGAATTGGGATCTAGTTTTTTTTGATGTCATAGTTATGTGTTGACCGTACATAAGAGTTGTGATCTAGTTTTTGTTTGATGGCATAGTTTTTTTTGAATATCTAGCCCGTATGGAGTTTTGGATATACTTTTGTGTGGATCGTATATGAGTGTTGGGATCTAGTTTTTTTTTTTTTTTTTTAATGGCATAGTTTTTGTGAATGCCTAGCCCATACAGAATTTGGGATATACTTTTTCCCAATGGTATAGTTTTTGTGGATGTCTTGGATCTTTGGTAAACTGGATGTTTGGTTAGACAAGTAATGAAATGCCATACTTTTGCATGAATTTTAAAAAAATTCACATCTATTTTGTATTCAATATTTATGTGATGATTTTAATGAAAAATTATTTTGGTGAACATATAGATTTGTTATTGTTTGTAATGCATTGTAATGATATTAAAGTGTCTTGGAGTGATATGGTACCATTTTCTAGAAGTAACATTTTTTTTTCAGTGCTATGGGCCAGTTTAGTGGCACACTGCTAAATAATTTCCATTATTCTGGTGTTCTGTTGCCGGAAAAAATAGATCCCTTCACCATTTTGTTGCTATACATTTACAGAGTCACTTTCTCCTAAACAATGTTTTTTTAATTAGTGTTGGGCCTGTTTGGTAATACAATGCTAAACAATTTGAATGACTCCAGTGCCATGTTATCGGATAAAAAAAATTTTCCCAGCATTATGTTGCCGTTCAATTGGATAATTTAAGTTTGCATCACAACAAAGCCAGTGGAGCCCACATTGAAGTGCCTGTTCGGTCACACAATACGAAACAATTTACATAACTTCGAAGTTATAAAATAAATTGGTTTTTCCAGCGTTTTGTTGCTATACATTTACAAAGCCCTTCCTTCCAAATAATGTGGTAATAATTTGTGTTGGGCCTATTCGGTAATAAAATGCTAATGAATTTCAATTACTCCAGTGCCATGTTACCAGACAAACTATTTTTTCCCAACATTATGTTGTTGTACAATTGGATAATTTCAATTTGCTTCATAACAAAGTCAGTGGAGCCCATTGTGAAGTGTCTGTTTGGTCACACAATACTGGACGATTTACATTTTTTCGGTGTTATGTTGCTGGAAAAAATAGGTTTGTCCAGCATTCTGTTGCTATACATTTATAGAACCACTTTGTTTTAAACGATAATTTAGGCTATTCGGTAATACAATATTAATGAATTTGAATTAATCCAGTTCGATAAAAAAAACATCCATAAATCAAACATGCATTTATAAATTCATACATAAAAAGTATCCATTAAACTTTTCATAAAAAAATTAAGTGTATGAATATCCATAAAAGCATCCATAAAATCTATCATTATTTGCATCCATCAATCAAACATGTTATCACAATTCGTCTATATCGATTGTATTGGTAGTTACTACGTCAAGGCTAATAAGAGTACGAAATTGATGAATATGGATAGTATATGCTTTCTCTCATCCACTAACACACGGGTGATGAAAATGAATCCAATTATTTGTTATCAGAGGTATTGGATGACTAGGTTGTAGATAAACCTATAACAAAGAAATCAATAAGTAGAATTACAAAATAAGACATGGTAATGATCTAAGTAGGCTCGGTAGTTACCCGCACGAAATGGTTTCCATTTACAAATCCTATGCAAATATCTCTTTGATCAGGTGTTGCAATCGATACGGATCTAAGTGGTAGAAATGTCAAGCATTGTTGCATGGATAAATGATAAAGAACGACTCGGTAGTATGATGCTATCAAATGGCCCATGTCGAGCATAGTCATCCAATGATTAAATCCAGAGCCAGGTTTGAAGTACGATAAGATAAAGTTAAGGTCATCAATCCTTTCTTGTGAACCAAATAGTTGCACGCGGTGCACTACATTCGAATGCAACTCAGTCAACAAGTTTCACCTAACTTGTTGCCAATCATCTTCACCTAAACCAATCAATCCAACTATTGCCTTGAAACCACAATTGCCATCTGCTTGTACATCTTTTATGTGACAGATATATGGTCTCAACTTCTTCAAAAATTGTTCGAAGTAAGAGATACAATTTGTTGACTGCGTCATACAGACCTACATCACAAATACATACCAATGGATATATGAAATAATTAAAATGAGGCTGAACAACTATTAAAATATATTTTGTACATTGTTACAAGTTTTATGTAATTACATACATTATCTTTTTTTGCCTTCTTCCATTGCACTTGCTTACGAACTGGTGCAATTGAGATGCTAATACCTTGTGAATAACTATCTTCCCCAGATAGTACGAACTCAAACGCAAATGGCTCGCGTTTAGTAGATGTATCGATTTTGAATTGACTACGGCTGCAACCTCGGCCCCTACCTCAAGTGTTAATCTTGAGTTCAGGTTCCACAAAAAATGTACTGTCTTGACTAATTAACTCCCTCAACTCCTTCAAAAGGATCACTTGTTGCATCTCGTCAATCTTTTGGAATTTCTCAATAAAAAAAATCAGCCTCTGTTTTGCAATCCAACTCCACAAAAGTACTTTATGAAACTAGAAGCATGTCTGACTTCCTCAAATGAGGATTTACGCATGAGAGGGGAATCGGTCGACCTTGTTGAAAATAATCAGCTATTTCATGTGCACATGGCCACCCACGTGTACGTCACAAAATGTAGCCACATGTAGCAACATCTATTCCCACACTAGTATTTTGTCCAAACTACAAATTGAAATAAAACCAACTTAGTGAACTCAGTAGATGTATAGTTGTGTTGGACTACAATCAAACTTTGTTGAAATGAAGCTTTAATGTCTGCATGCTGCAACTCTAACAAATTATGTATTTTGGTCAAAGATGTCTCAAAACTGCCTTGACTTGATCCAAGTTGCCTCTTCAATTTAGCATGAGAACTCTTCGCCCTACAAGTATGTATATTTTGGTATTTAATATAAAAATCAAAAAATTATAGCAATTCATAAATGTAATGAGCATAATTTACTTGTTTGTAGTAATATTTTCGAAATGCATAGTACTGTCTATCCAAGCTGCGACAAATTTTTCCTTGTATGGCTCTAACCAATTGGTAGTAACATACTTAATAGCTTCAGGATACATACTAAATTCGGTCTTGAGATTGAAAAATTGTTCATTGAATTCTGTTTTTGTTTTAACCAATATCAAAGCACTCCAATTATACATGAACTTATCCCATTTATCTTTTGTCTCAAAAACCTTCTTGCACTTCATCATAACATTCTTGCTACCATGCCATCTGCATAAAAGATTAGTAGCCATAGGTAAAACTTTTGAGATGGTTTTCATCAAAGCCAACTCTTTATCTGTAATAATGACTTTTGGGAAAGTAGTATTCTCCATAATAGTACGCAATACACCTAAAGCCCATATATAGTTGTCCTCCCGTTCATGACCAAGATAAGCAAAAGCAACTGAAAATGTCAAGTTCGTTGATGTTACCCCAACAATCTCTAAGAGAGGAAGTCAATACCTATTAGTCTTGTATGTGCAATCTATAATCAACACATATGGAAATGCACGAAACAACTCCAAATTAACCAAGTGTGCCCAGAACAAGTCAGTCACCATCTCTCTATCATCACATCGATGCCACTCAACATAATTTTGAATCGACAATTGCCACAACAGTTGTTGCATTTGTGATCTTCCTATCCTCTATACTACTTGATGTCGATGACGTGCATTGTAGATTGTTAGCCCCAAGGTTATTCAAATATAAATTCTTATTGATTTTGATTATTGACAAATATTTTGAATTCATTTTGTTATTCAAAGTTTTCAAAATAATAGTATACAAATTGTGCTTCAAAGGTTCTAGAAGTTATATGATTCTAGAGTGTTGTTTTTCAATGATTTTTAGCCCTTCAAAACATGAGATTAGCACTTGGATGCAAAATTCTAGTTATACTTGAAACAGGTCCAAGGGTCGACACCAAAAGAGCAAGGGTCAAGACCAGAGTAAAGTTAAAAATGTCTAAGTGTTCCAGAAGCAAGGGTCAACACCAAATTTCAGAATGCAATCCAGCAGCAAGTGTAGACGTCCCCCGAACGCCCCGGGAGGGTTAGCTCCCGTTCTGTTCATTTGGGGTTACTACAGCTCGGACTCTTAAAATGTCACGGTTCCTAATCTGAACCAAAGAGTCCAAATCCGGCAAATCATTTTGAGAAATTGATTTTTGAAAAAGTAGTGCCAAACATGGACTGCTTTGCCAGATATAGAGTCGCCACCTAAATATTTTATTTTGGGAAATTTAGGAAACCCTGACTCGGTGCCAAAAGGCCACGTGTCCGTCATCACCAAAGTTGTCTCGGCTCGGGAACTTGGGTACGACTGGGGAAGGTCACTTCGTGAGCACCCCCGCTCGCCCGGTCATAGACCGGCCTCTACTAACCATGATATCAATTTTTGAAAACATTGTGAGTTCTTATTCCGGTTATTAGCCTAGGTTACTATGCGATGCTCACAGCATATAAGTATAGACCGGGTCGCCCAGATTGGAACAAAACACTTCATGCTTGTTTATGAAAATGGTTTGCTACCCGCAGGTAGGCTTGAAACATTTGATGATTTATTCCAATTCAGATAATCCAACCTTCACCCACAGGCATTCAGGCAGTTATATCACATAAGCACATAGCCTCATGGTAAGCATGCTATTCATGGCAACACTCACACGCATGCAAGGATGCTAAAGCATAAAACTCACCGAGTACTTCAAGCCAAAATAGAAACCACATTAGAAATCATGCATGATCCTAAGTATACAAAAATGCTTAGTGCAACACATGCAAAATGCAACTATAACAGGCTCGGCTATTCTAAACATGGCATATGAAATGCTACAACTATCATGTATTCAACTTTGAAATCGAAAATACAATGCAGTTAGTATGATGCGCCGAGCCCGGTGCATGCAATACAGATGAATGATGCAAACATGCTGTCATACTGTATGCTAATTTAAACATGCCCTAATCTAACCATCAAAAGCGGATAAATAAAAGGGAGAAAGACGTGGGGTTGGAAGACATACAACACACACACGCACACTTATTACAGTTATGCCCTCGCGCAGAGGGTCCGAATAAATATACAGTCCAAATATTACAGTCCCAAATAAAAGAATATTACAGTCCAAAATATTACAAAATTCTAATTAATTAAAGAATTAACTAAGAAAGCAAATAAAACTGGCGTGCAGGCCAGGGACTGCCTTGCTTCTGATGGATGATGCATGTCCGGATTGTCTTGCGCAGAAATCCACCGGAATGCCCCAATTAGCCTCTGTTTACACCTGTTCTTGAAATGCATGCCAAGCCCCAAAAGTTGCTGATTCCTGATTTTGCTGCAACAGAGAGCAGAAAAGGGGCATAGCAATGTATTTGCACAGATATATGCATGTCTCGATCCTCGTGCCACCAATCACGCATACCGAGGCATGATGGCCGAGGAATCGAAATGCACAACTCAATATAGAACGAATGCACATGAAACTACAGCTAAAACCTAACTCCATCATGGATAATCCAGAGTGTTGGTGACTGGGGAATTGAGACACATTCCGTCACTCGGAGTACGAAATGCACCTCGTTTCCCGTGCCCGGGCTAACTCTTATTCCGGACATGATGCAATATGCATGATATGTGTGAAATACAACTAAGATACAATCCTAACATATACAATGCTATGGAAATGAAATGCCTCGAAATGCGTACACACGGGCACGCAAACCGAGGCAATGGTAAATGCTATGAAAATGAGATGCCTCGAAATGCGTGCACACGGGCACGCAAACCGAGGCAATGGTAAATGCAATGAAAATGAGATGCCTCGAAATGCGTGCACACGGGCACGCAAACCGAGGCAATGGTAAATGCAATGAAAATGAGATGCCTCGAAATGCGTGCATACGGGCACGCAAACCGAGGCAAAGGTAAATGCAATGAAAATGAGATGCCTCGAAATGCGTGCACACGGGCACGCAAACCGAGGCAATGGTAAATGCAATGAAAATGACTAAAATGGCATGGAAAACATAACATGGACTTATACTAACATGAGGGAACCTCAGCCACACTCACATAAGAAGCCGGTTGATGAAAATGAAGTGCCTCGAAATGCGTGCACACGGGCACGCAAACCGAGGCAATGGCATACGCAATGCAAATGACATGGAAACATGATATGGGCTTATACTAACATGAGTGAGCCTCAGCCACACTCACATAGGATGCCGTCGGATAAAAATGAAGTGCCTCAAAATGCGCGCACACGGGCACGCAAACCGAGGCGATGGCAAAATGTGATGAAATGATATGAAAACATGATATGGGCTTATACCAACATGAGTGAGCCTCAGCCACACCCACATAGGATGCCGGTAGATAAAAATGAGGTGCCTCGAAATGCGTGCACACGGGCACGCAAACCGAGGCGATGACGGAATGCAATGAAATGACATGGAAATGACAAATAGGCTTATACCAACATGAGTGAGCCTTAGCCACACTCACATAGGATGCCGGTAGATAAAAATGAGGTGCCTCGAAATGCGTGCACACGGGCACGCAAATCGAGGCGATGGCGGAATGCAATGAACTGACATGAAATGGATGGCAATCATTCTAACAGAATTTCAGCAACAAAATATGGGGGAAAACAGTCCCGAAATGAAGCGAAATGATACCAAATGCAAGGAATTGTCCCGAAATGCAACATTAGGCACCCGAAATGGCCTATAGCTATGCCAAACATGCACAATATGGACATGCAATGCAAAGACAGAAGCTAGACAGTCCCAAAAAAGGCACTTTCACAGTTATAAACATGGCCAAACAGCAAGCATAGGTATGGCAAAAATGGCATGCAAGAATAGGGGCCAAAAGAGGGGTAATGAAGCAAGTGATATAAGCAAAACCCAAAATGAAAAATTTCCTTCTACAACACTGAATAGGGACCAAAAATATGAATATTTACAGTTTATGGCAGCCTTAAAATCAGTATACAAACATGCTAAAAGTGTGATGCAAAATTAGGCTCAAAAGTGGCTACAACATGAAGTATACAAAATAATCACCCAAACAGCAAAAGACCCTTAATAAAACATGTATAATGGACCAAAATAAGCACTTTTCCAGAACTGTAAAATGGCCAAAAACAAAAGCATGGTAGGCTAACTAAACATGCAAGAATGGGGAATAAAAGAGAGATATAACATGAAGTGACCTATGGAGGCCCCAAACCATGAAAGGACATAAATGAAAAATGAAGTATGGACCAAAATAAGCACTTTTTCAGAACTGTAAAATGGCCAAAAACAAAAGCATGGTAGGCTGCCATTGCATGCAAGAATGGGGAAGAAAAGAGGAGTATAAAGGTAGGTACAACATGGAAGTCCCAAATGGTGTTGAGCCCTTCTTAAATGTTGAAGAGGGGCTCAAAATAAGCCTAATATCAGTTTACAACATGCTCGAAAATAAATTTCTCATGGGCCAAAAATAGCATGCAAGATTGTGACATATAAGAGGATCAATGAAGCAAGTGTGTCATGGAGGGCTCAAACAGGGTTGAGCCCTTAATGAAAGGTGAAGATGAGCTCAAAAGAGGGCCCTTTTCAGTTAGGGCCGGAGCTTGAAACAAAAAGCAAGTGGGGCTTAGAAATAGATCAAGAAAAGGGGTCAAAAGGGTAAAAGTATTACTTACCCTTGAAGACTCAAACTTTTGTTGCTTCTTGGATGAATTTGCAGCTTCTTTGGCCTTTGAGAAACCTTCCTTGTTGCTGGAAATGAGGTAGTGGTGGTAGAGCTTGGTGGTGTTAAAGGAATGATGGTTAGGGACTTAGGGTTTTTCAAAGAATTGAGAAGGATGAAGATGGAGTTGCGCATGGAGGCTTGAAGGAGAGTTTTTCTAACCCCAACAAAGGAGGCCACCAGCTGGTTATAAGGGTTCAAAAGGGGGTGTAAAGGTGGGGGAAAAGGAGAGCAAAATTCCCCTACAAAATATCCCCCGGGTAAAGATCTTTTCTGGGGGATATTGCCCCACAGCTGTAAAGTGCACAGTGCAAGGAACACGGCCGGCCTAGTACTTTTGTTGCAGGTGGCCAGCCGGCCACACCCCCTAGCCGGCCGGCTAGGGGTCAAAAGGTTCAATCATATTTTCTGGCCGGCCAGCAAGTGGTGAGGTACTCCTATGTGTGTACAACACAACCATGTGGTTAAAATTCCAAGAAAGTGGGTCCAAGGGGTTTAACATTGGCTCGGAAAGAGGGGGTCAAAAGGGTCAAGTTGAATTACTGGCCGGCCATGAACTTTTAGGGGCCTCTCATGTGTGTAGATCACAGATATGTGGTTGAAAGTTCAAGAATGTGGGCCCAAGGGGTTCAACATTAGCCCGGAAGAAAGGGGTCAAAAGGGTCAGGTAACCTTAATGGCCGGCCACCAACTTTTAGGGGCCTCCCATGTGTGTAGATCACAGATATGTGGTTAAAAGTTGGCAACATTAACTCCAAGGTGTTCAACATTAGCCCGGAAGTTGGAAAAAAACGGGTGCCGGGAGGCTCCGGAGGAGAGATAACTGGTTGCTGCAACAATTACTAGCCTTCCACCCTTCCATGACCTTCCTAGTGATGAAACAGAGGTACCTGCCAAAAATGAGCAAAAACCGATGCAAAACGAATGTTCGGGGGCCAAAACACGCAGTTCGGGATCCCGAAAACCGGAAACTGGACTCCGAAATGGGAAAAATGGCCTACGGCCACCAAATGTAGCCTACGGACATTGAGAGATGGTCTACGGGACCTCTCTCTTCCCTTAGGAAAAGAAACAGAGAAAATCGAGTCTGATTCGCAAACCGAGACAAGGCACAGAAGAGGGTTCGGAAGTCCGGAGGTAGGGCTCACGGCCGTGACTCTGAAACTTCTGAACAAGAACATTACGCAATATCACCAAGTGCTCAACTGGTGACGTCTAAGTCTCAAGGTCGGTCAAAAATGGGGTGTCTACAGTTGCCCCTCTTTGATAGAACTCGGAAGTCACAAGTGACGGGAGTGAATGTCAAAGCCCAGAGACGACCCATTTTTGACAAGGCCGAAGACTTAGACAAACATACAAGATAAAAAGGTGTGCCCGCAGGTATGCCCGCAGGCAGGGGCAAAATGCAAAATGATATGCGAGAAGATGTTGAAGATTGGACTTATACGCTACGCGAAGCCGGTTTTGAAAGTTGGACTTATACGCTACGCGAAGCCGGTTTTGAAAGTTGAGGATTCATGCAATGCACTGTAATGTAGTGGCTAAAATGCAATGTAATGGCTAAGAGGTAAAGGTACCTTACAGGGGCAATTGGCAATGACTTACCTCATGCTGCTGGGGATCTTTCGCTCCTTCTTGGTTGAACTGCAGGTACTACTTTTCTCCCTGACCATGGTCGCAGCTTTCCCTATTCTCCAACGGGGTGACAGACTAGGTTGGTTCAGTATCCAGAATTGAGGTGCATACACGCTATCTCAACCTATGGGGCTTCCATACAGATTTCAAGCCGAGGACACGCCTCTGGGTATTTAAACTAGACTTTAGTCACGGAAATCCCGAACCTTTGCGTTCTAGGCATGAGCCATTCGAACTCTAGTTTCCACCGTCGTAGTTGGTCTCCTAGGAACTCACTGCAAACACAGGCAGGTGGCTATACCGGACCACCGGAAGTCGTTCGGGCATGACAAACACCAAAGGAATTACACCTTTAGAGGATTTAAGGTCTCCTAGACCAGGAGTGCACAAGATAGTGCGAATAAAGATGCAGGATTTAAGGTCTCCGCAGACCGGAGGGTTTAAGGTCTCCTAGACCGGGGAGTGCACAAGACAGTGCGATGCAGAGTGAATGCACAAAACAGTGCTAAACAGATGCACAAAATAGTGCGATGCTAAAGGTGTACAAAACAGTACGAGCAAGGTGAATGCACAAAACAGTGTGATACAGATAAGGTGCGCAAGATAGTGCGATACAATGCACTAACAAGTACAGGTGAGATGCGCAAGATAGCGCGATGGAATGCATGCAAAATGCAAGTAAGGTGCACAAAACAGTGCAATGCGCAAGAAAGCGCGAGTGATTTGAAATGCACAGGACAGTGCGATACGCTAAACAACACGATTGAAATGCACTAAACAGTGCGATACGCTAAACAGCGCGATTGAAATGCACTAAACAGTGTGATACGCTAAACAGCGCGATTGAAATGAAATGCACTAGACAGTGCGATACGCTAAACAGCGCGATTGAAATGCACTAAACAGTGCGATACGCTAAACAGCGCGATTGAAATGAAATGCACTAGACAGTGCGATACGCTAAACAGCGCGATTGATTTGAAATGCACTAGACAGTGCGATACGCTAAACAGCGCGATTGATTTGAAATGCACTAGACAGTGCGATGCGCTAAACAGCGCGATTGATTTGAAATGCACTAGACAGTGCGATGCGCTAAACAGCGCGATTGATTTGAAATGCACTAGACAGTGCGATGCGCTAAACAGCGCGATTGATTTGAAATGCACTAGACAGTGCGATGCGCTAACCAGCGCGATTGAAATGCACTAAATAGTGCGATTGATTTGAAATGCACAAAATAGTGCGAGTGAGATACAACCACAAGATGCACAAGACAGTGCTAGTGAGATACAAAGTGTAAGTGCACAAGATAGTGCGCGTGAATGCATGTTCTATGCAAATGAGGTGCATTTTCTATGCAAGTATGGAAGAGTGCATTTTCTATGCAAAAGATACGAGCATTTTCTATGCAAGAAACAGGAGCATATTCTATGCAATATTGAAAGCAAATTCTATGCAGAAACGAAAGCAAGCATATTCTATGCATGAATCATAACGATGTGCGGCAGGCATGTCACAGAAGTGTATAGGAAAGTGCACATTCTATGTAGTAGAGGAGCATCAAACATGTACCCTGGTGCCTCTGATTTATCTCTTAGAGGACTTTGCAACACACTCAGCTCAAAGGGGCACACCCTGTTCATATTGGCGAGAGGTAACATCTGCTGCTGCTGCTTTAATTGCCATTCTGACTTGAAGCATGCTTAAGCTTGGAGTAGAGGCACACTCATTTTTCAGGGCACTGGCAAGGCCTGAAAAGGTACATATGGAATGTAATCGCAGAATTTTCTGAAGGTGAAACACACTCAGATGCTCAAAATTTCCCCTTTTTTTCTTTGTAGTCCGGAACCCATATAGCTTCAAATAGGTCCTTGTTTTACTGTTCCCACATGACTCAGGTCGAACCCTGCGGTTTTATGAAAGGACGAATCTTGTTTTGCATAGATGTGGAGAACGGCACGGCACTCGGAGTGCAAAACGATTTTATTTTGAAATTGATAAATGAGCTCTCGACCGGGTATCAAGCCTACGACTGAACACAGCAAGACGACTCAACACGGAAATAAAAGGCACACAACTTAGACACATCGGGTAACACTCGAAACGACTCAAAACAAGAATCGAGATAAAACAAAAAGATACGACACTCAAATGTGCACAGGGAGCCTGTTTCACCGGGTAGTGTTTCCCACCCTTTCTTATTTGTGGTTCTCACATCACTCGGCCCTCAAGCTCTGTTTTTTCTGAAAAAGCCCCTTTCTCACTTTTTCTCTCGTCATACATCTCTCTATTCTTCAATCTCTCGTTTTTCATCCCTCCCCTGGGTGGTTGATGGATGAACAGGAAGTTGCGGGCTCACGCCCAACATAATCAGCTCGCGGCTATTTCCTTCGGTGACATCTGTCGATGCCCCGGATGAGGGAATGGAGCATCTTGATCCATTCCAATTCGTGCTTCGCACTCGGCTTGATACCTCGCTGCTTGGAGGATGAGAGAGCTTTCAGCCCTTTGTTGTTAACTTCGGTCATCCCCCCTTTTTTTTTGGCGGGTAGAGTGGCCTTTCTGGCAAGTATGTTGGCAATGGGGAAAAGACAGGAAGCCTGACTCAACTGTGCCCGTAGTTCATCATTTTGACCATTTTTTAGTTTTAGTTTTCTCCTAAAAAAAAATTTTTGACCAAAATGAGAGTTAGATTAACATACTTGTTCAATTTTCTGATTTAAAATCATGCAAGTTAGGCAGTGAGCACTGAGAGTTTTCCTTTTTTGGGTCCAAGAAATGGTCCAGTTTTGAAAATGGAATACTTTTCGAGAAGATTAGTCAACCTCAGTAAAAATTCTCAAAAACTATTTTCGCAAACGACCACTGCTCAACGAGCATGGGACCTACTCTTGAGATGCGCAACCTCGGATCCATGGCAATGGAAAATTGCCCCTTGTCTGAAGGACACTGCATGGCAACGGAATGTTGCCCCTTGTTTGAAATGACACTGCGGCGTTCTGAATGGCAACGGAAAGTTGCCCCTTGTTTGGATAGCACCGCAGCGCATTGAATGGCAACGGAAAGTTGCCCCTTGTTTGAATGACACCGCGGTGCATTGAATGGCAACGGAAAGTTACCCCTTGTCTGAATGGCACCGTAGTGTATTGTAGTCAGTCCTCAGAGTGACGAACGCAACCAGACTCTCAGATATAGAGAAGGCAAAGATTATCAGAACCATTACAAGGACATGATTGAGTTTGAAGTGTTTTACGGATGGACTTCAGAATGAAGTTGCCTACGTATCCCAAAGATGGGAATCAAGCCTCACGTAGTTCGGGGTTAAGGTACACTCGGGTATTAACCTCTCCTTTTTAGGCTCTAACTTTTGCCAAGGCGCCCGTTGCGGGTTTTTGACCTTGCGAGCTTTGTTCTTCTTTTCTTTTCAATTCTTTTCATTTCTTTTTCCTTTTTTGATTTTTTCGTTCTTTTCTTTGCATCTTTCTTTTTTGTTCTCTTTTTTTCTTTTTGCATTTTTTGCTTCTTCTTTTTTTGTATTTTTTCTCTTGCTCTAACTTTTGCCAAGGTCGCCCTTCCGAGTTTTCGGCCCAGTGAGCCTCTCAAGGGTAAAAGTGTAACGAGTCCATGCCAAATGGTTTTGAGATCCTGGAGTCATCTGAATCCAGGAGAATGGCAGCTGCTTTGCTTTGTAAGCTTCTTCTGATGAGATCTGATCTTCTTGACCTGACTTTGGTGCCTCTTGTTCGAGGGCTGCTTCAAATCTAGCCACACAGGCCTCACATCATAGTTGACCGTCGAACCTTCTAATTTCAAGTTCAAGGTTTGGAAGCGAAGGGGTTGAGTCTCGAGGCTGAGAGCGATCCTAGGCTGCACAATCTCAAGAGCGATTCCACACAGGTCTTCGCAAGACCGCGCAAAACATTTCGTTTTTGAAAGTTTTTAAGAAAGCGACAAATCGCTCGCGCTGAAGATAGTGTGAAACCAGTCTGAATCAAGCCAGGGTCCTTCTCAGCACTCACGCTAACAAGCATGATTTCATTAAGGGCTTAGTACGCCTCTCTTTCTCTCAAATGATCAAAGTTTTGCAAATCCTGAGGAATTCCTTCCTCTTCGTTTTCAACACAGTGTTTAAAAAGTTTTGAAAAACTTAGGTCAATGCAATGATTTTGGGGTGCAGAAGAGAGCAGGTGGAATGTACTGCCATTTCATTCAGATTCCGTCACAACTAGCACACGGCAGAAGCGAACATAGAAGTGCAAAAATTACTGCTGTTTCATTCAAATCTGTTGGTACAACTGGCTCCCTGGCAGAAACAGACTCAAAACAAAACGAAAAGACAAACACAAAACAAAATGGTGACGCCCGAGGTAACACCCCCCGGAATCACCCGACTCCTGTACAACAGGACTGACTCGATACAACAAGACAGATCCAAAATAAAAAGAGACTGACTCAAAACAAAAAGACAGACTCAAAACAAAACAACAAGACTGACCCAATACCCGAGTCGGAAACCGGCATTCGCCAATGCTCAAAACAGTGCATGCCATCCACCATATCTGGAGTAAACTGAGCGCTGCCCGCAGGTGGTTCATCCCTCCAATCACATCACATTATCCCCTACAAGTTCACTGATCAAATGCCGATAGACTTTGTAGGACCTGGTGCGGGAATGACCCCATTGTCAAATAGATCCTGTACTCTATGGCGAAGACGGAAGCAGGCGTTGGTAGTATGGCCAGTTTGTTGATGGTACGCGCAGTACTGGGTAGTATCATGTGTAGCCGGAAGAGGGTTCGGGAGAGGCCGAGGCTCAAGGGGTTTGAGATGGCCTTGTCCAACAAGGATTTGGAGAGCTTTGGACAAAGGCATATAGAGGGCATGGAAGACCCTCCGACCTCGGGGTTGGTATTTCAAGGTTTGTGGATTTTTGCTGGACGCACCAGCAGGGGGATTAGCAGGTGCTGGCCTAGTTTGCCGATCTCTTCCGAGTGGAGGATTAGAGATAGCAGGATCGTCTCTAGTATGACAGTCCTTCTCCCGATGTTCCCTTTGATTCAGACCGCCCCCAACTTGAGCAGCGAAAGTGTCATCCACAGCTTTTGCAACAACTGCGGGGACTTGCTCTTTGTTCAGTCCCTCAGCTTTCAAAGCCTCAATATCCCACCGAAGGTGTTCATGGGGACCAATGCCTGCCCCTACTAGTCTCTTCCACTTTGTCAAGAGATTGGCTTTCCTCAAATGCAGCCCGTCCCAACGTCGGGGAGTCTTTTGACATGAAGTTCCCGGTATGTGGTATGGTCGATGCTGGAGCCAATGTCCCGGAGGCCAGATCTGTCACGGTTCTTTGAAGATCTTTAATCATTCCCATCAACTCAGAAGTAGTGGGTTCACGGGTTTGAGATGGTTGAGGTTCAGGTGCACCCATCATGCATAAGTCCATGCTTTCTGGGATAAACACCACAGGCTTGGGTAGATGGGCCGGGGTGATGTATATGCTGGGGTCATAGGTGGATGGTAGTATGTGGATGAGATTGAGGTAGGCAGGAGATGTTTGGTCATTGGGGTCTGAAGGTGGAGCTATCGTCCTATTGTCGATGAGATTTTGGATCTCATGACGAAGGCGGTAGCAACGGTCGGTGCCATGACCGCGCTGCTGATGGTACATACAGTACTTGGCGGGGTTATGTCTGGCTGGGAGTGGGTTGGGAAAAGGTTGAAGATCGAGGGGTTTGAGATGCCCTTTTTCCATCAAGGCTTTTAGTGTGCTAGTCAGGCTCATATAGAGGGGGGTGAAGGTTCTACCCTGAGTTCGGGCTGGGCCAGCTGTTTGTGGGCTTGGTTTGGCAAAAGGTTCGGCTGTGGCGACTATATTGATTTCGGTGGGTTTGGGAATAGCTCTACTACCAGTGTTGGTACTCCATGAAATCACCTTCCTTGTCAGTTCCCTTGTCCTGGGAATGATCCCACTGTTGAACGCATTCTCAACTTGAACCCCCAGTTCATGCAAACTTTTGAAAGTGAATAGTGGAGCGACTATCAACTTTTGCAACATATCATGCTCAAGGTTTCGGACCATCATCTGCACTTGATCCCTCTCAGAAGGGCGACGATCTGTCATTTGTGCTGCCTTTGCTCTCCACCTTGCAATGAATTCCACAAAAGGCTCTGTTGGGTTTTGGCGAGTTGCTTCAAGCTCTTGGATGGTCATTTCAACTTGGGTATTGTAGGAATACTGATCGACAAAGGCCTCAGCCAGTTCTTCCTAGTTTTGCTTCACTGTATCCTCCAATTTGGTATACCAAGTGGCTGCCACACCCGACAGGGTTCTTCCATACAAAGAGAGTTTCTGTGGCTTAGTCAGACCCATCGGCTTCAGGACATCTAAGAAAACTCGGATATGTACCATTGGATCTCCAGACCCGTCGAAACGGTCGATATATGGCATTTTGAATCTGTCTGGGAGCCGGATGGAAGCCTCGGTGTGCCCATCCTCAATGCCAGGAATGGAGTTAAGGCCCTGTGCCCTTTTGAATTGCTTCTCAAGGTTTGCAATTTTCACTGCAGTCGGATTGAACTCATCAACATGAAAGGGTTGAGTTCTCTCATTAGGCTGCACCAGGGGTCTGAGCACCTGAGCTTGAGCCGACAATTCTCGAGGATTCAGACACTGCGAGTCTTCAACTGGTGGAATTGGGTCAAAGTTCGGCTGGGGTCCCAAAGCTGGATGTGAGGCAAATGCCCCAGATGGGCGCTGCGTTTCAATACTGGTCTCAGCCTGCATGGTAGTTCCCTGATTTAGCGCTGCTGTCACGGCCGCAAACTCTTCCGAACCCTGTGCCATCACAGTCTGCTGAGTCTGAACAAAGGTGATGTGACTGGCGACTGACGGATTAGATGAACAGATGAGCCCTGACCGGCTTTTCTTTACCTTGCCTCAGCGAAAGAACACTGGTTGCCCTTGAATTGAATTTCTGATCTAACAAAGTCTATTAGCACAAGTTCGATGAACCTCGGGGGATATCGGAGCCTTCTGAAGCTATGGTTCCAAGGCTACCTAGCAAAAGAGAAAACAGACAGCACCTCAGCCTGATTTCACGATAACCCACATGAGCAAAGCTGAGTGAGTGTACTCTCTACTGAATTCTGCCTCAAAATCTGAGTCTGATGCCCACAGGTAAAGCTGACTCCCAAATACTGATAGTAATGCCCACAGGCCTGATGCCAAAATTCGCAAACTGGTGCCCGCAGGCCTGGTGCCCAAACTCATACACTGATACATGCATTCCTGTAGAGACGCACTCTAAAGCACATAACAGATAAGTGAGAGCCAAAACACCCCTATAAAGGGGTAGGGTTTCCCTGTCCTATTTTGTCAGGAGCTAGGGTTTCACTACGCACATAGCGGTTTCAAACAACCTATAAACGGGTAAGCAACATGTCCTAGTTTGGAATGGTCACTATGGATCCGAATATGCACTAGGTCGAATGGTCAAAGAGGGTGCCCCGGTAAAACCAGGGTTTGTGTTCCCATACTGGCAGAGCCCACAACCGGTCAGCCTTATGGTCATGCCTTGACAAGACAAGCCTCCGGCAAACCGTTCAGGAATGGCAGATGGCAAACACGGTGTCCTAGGCGCACCAATGCAAATGCAATGCAAAGAAACACACAAGTGTAGTCAAAAACAGATATCATGAGTTCGAGTCAAGTTCTCTAAATCCCCAGCAGAGTCGCCAGAAACTGTAGACGTCCCCCGAACGCCCCGGGAGGGTTAGCTCCCGTTCTGTTCATTTGGGGTTACTACAGCTCGGACTCTTAAAATGTCACGGTTCCTAATCTGAACCAAAGAGTCCAAATCCGGCAAATCATTTTGAGAAATTGATTTTTGAAAAAGTAGTGCCAAACATGGACTGCTTTGCCAGATATAGAGTCGCCACCTAAATATTTTATTTTGGGAAATTTAGGAAACCCTGACTCGGTGCCAAAAGGCCACGTGTCCGTCATCACCAAAGTTGTCTCGGCTCGGGAACTTGGGTACGACTGGGGAAGGTCACTTCGTGAGCACCCCCGCTCGCCCGGTCATAGACCGGCCTCTACTAACCATGATATCAATTTTTGAAAACATTGTGAGTTCTTATTCCGGTTATTAGCCTAGGTTACTATGCGATGCTCACAGCATATAAGTATAGACCGGGTCGCCCAGATTGGAACAAAACACTTCATGCTTGTTTATGAAAATGGTTTGCTACCCGCAGGTAGGCTTGAAACATTTGATGATTTATTCCAATTCAGATAATCCAACCTTCACCCACAGGCATTCAGGCAGTTATATCACATAAGCACATAGCCTCATGGTAAGCATGCTATTCATGGCAACACTCACACGCATGCAAGGATGCTAAAGCATAAAACTCACCGAGTACTTCAAGCCAAAATAGAAACCACATTAGAAATCATGCATGATCCTAAGTATGCAAAAATGCTTAGTGCAACACATGCAAAATGCAACTATAACAGGCTCGGCTATTCTAAACATGGCATATGAAATGTTACAACTATCATGTATTCAACTTTGAAATCGAAAATACAATGCAGTTAGTATGATGCGCCGAGCCCGGTGCATGCAATACAGATGAATGATGCAAACATGCTGTCATACTGTATGCTAATTTAAACATGCCCTAATCTAACCATCAAAAGCGGATAAATAAAAGGGAGAAAGACGTGGGGTTGGAAGACATACAACACACACACTTATTACAGTTATGCCCTCGCGCAGAGGGTCCGAATAAATATACAGTCCAAATATTACAGTCCCAAATAAAAGAATATTACAGTCCAAAATATTACAAAATTCTAATTAATTAAAGAATTAACTAAGAAAGCAAATAAAACTGGCGTGCAGGCCAGGGACTGCCTTGCTTCTGATGGATGATGCATGTCCGGATTGTCTTGCGCAGAAATCCACCGGAATGCCCCAATTAGCCTCTGTTTACACCTGTTCTTGAAATGCATGCCAAGCCCCAAAAAGTTGCTGATTCCTGATTTTGCTGCAACAGAGAGCAGAAAAGGGGCATAGCAATGTATTTGCACAGATATATGCATGTCTCGATTCTCGTGCCACCAATCACGCATACCGAGGCATGATGGCCGAGGAATCGAAATGCACAACTCAATATAGAACGAATGCACATGAAACTACAGCTAAAACCTAACTCCATCATGGATAATCCAGAGTGTTGGTGACTGGGGAATTGAGACACATTCCGTCACTCGGAGTACGAAATGCACCTCGTTTCCCGTGCCCGGGCTAACTCTTATTCCGGACATGATGCAATATGCATGATATGTGTGAAATACAACTAAGATACAATCCTAACATATACAATGCTATGGAAATGAAATGCCTCGAAATGCGTGCACACGGGCACGCAAACCGAGGCAATGGTAAATCCTATGAAAATGAGATGCCTCGAAATGCGTGCACACGGGCACGCAAACCGAGGCAATGGTAAATGTAATGAAAATGAGATGCCTCGAAATGCGTGCACACAGGCACGCAAACCGAGGCAATGGTAAATGCAATGAAAATGACTAAAATGGCATGGAAAACATAACATGGACTTATACTAACATGCGGGAACCTCAGCCACACTCACATAAGAAGCCGGTTGATGAAAATGAAGTGCCTCGAAATGCGTGCACACGGGCACGCAAACCGAGGCAATGGCATACGCAATGCAAATGACATGGAAACATGATATGGGCTTATACTAACATGAGTGAGCCTCAGCCACACTCACATAGGATGCCGTCGGATAAAAATAAAGTGCCTCGAAATGCGCGCACACGGGCACGCAAACCGAGGTGATGGCAAAATGTGATGAAATGATATGAAAACATGATATGGGCTTATACCAACCTGAGTGAGCCTCAGCCACACCCACATAGGATGCCAGTAGATAAAAATGAGGTGCCTCGAAATGCGTGCACACGGGCACGCAAACCGAGGCGATGGCGGAATGCAATGAAATGACATGGAAATGACAAATGGGCTTATACCAACATGAGTGAGCCTCAGCCACACTCACATAGGATGCCAGTAGATAAAAATGAGGTGCCTCGAAATGCGTGCACACGGGCACGCAAATCGAGGCGATGGCGGAATGCAATGAAATGACATGAAATGGATGGCAATCATTCTAACAGAATTTCAGCAACAAAATATAGGGGAAAACAGTCCCGAAATGAAGCGAAATGATACCAAATGCAAGGAATTGTCCCGAAATGCAACATTAGGCACCCGAAATGGCCTATAGCTATGCCAAACATGCACAATATGGACATGCAATGCAAAGACAGAAGCTAGACAGTCCCAAAAAAGGCACTTTCACAGTTATAAACATGGCCAAACAGCAAGCATAGGTATGGCAAAAATGGCATGCAAGAATAGGGGCCAAAAGAGGGGTAATGAAGCAAGTGATATAAGCAAAACCCAAAATGAAAAATTTCCTTCTACAACACTGAAGAGGGACCAAAAATATGAATATTTACAGTTTATGGCAGCCTTAAAATCAGTATACAAACATGCTAAAAGTGTGATGCAAAATTAGGCTCAAAAGTGGCTACAACATGAAGTATACAAAATAATCACCCAAACAGCCAAAGACCCTTAATAAAACATGTATAATGGACCAAAATAAGCACTTTTCCAGAACTGTAAAATGGCCAAAAACAAAAGCATGGTAGGCTAACTAAACATGCAAGAATGGGGAATAAAAGAGAGATATAACATGAAGTGACCTATGGAGGCCCCAAACCATGAAAGGACCTAAATGAAAAATGAAGTATGGACCAAAATAAGCACTTTTTCAGAACTGTAAAATGGCCAAAAACAAAAGCATGGTAGGCTGCCATTGCATGCAAGAATGGGG
The DNA here is from genome assembly GCF_055761805.1 of Camellia sinensis. Classification (NCBI taxonomy): domain Eukaryota; kingdom Viridiplantae; phylum Streptophyta; class Magnoliopsida; order Ericales; family Theaceae; genus Camellia; species Camellia sinensis. The sequence goes on from NC_138962.1 coordinate 180,963,819, forward strand.
AAGAAAAGAGGAGTATAAAGGTAGGTACAACATGGAAGTCCCAAATGGTGTTGAGCCCTTCTTAAATGTTGAAGAGGGGCTCAAAATAAGCCTAATATCAGTTTACAACATGCTCGAAAATAAATTTCTCATGGGCCAAAAATAGCATGCAAGATTGTGACATATAAGAGGATCAATGAAGCAAGTGTGTCATGGAGGGCTCAAACAGGGTTGAGCCCTTAATGAAAGGTGAAGATGAGCTCAAAAGAGGGCCCTTTTCAGTTAGGGCCGGAGCTTGAAACAAAAAGAAAGTGGGGCTTAGAAATAGATCAAGAAAAGGGGTCAAAAGGGTAAAAGTATTACTTACCCTTGAAGACTCAAACTTTTGTTGCTTCTTGGATGAATTTGCAGCTTCTTTGGCCTTTGAGAAACCTTCCTTGTTGCTGGAAATGAGGTAGTGGTGGTAGAGATTGGTGGTGTAGAAGGAATGATGGTTAGGGACTTAGGGTTTTTCAAAGAATTGAGAAGGATGAAGATGGAGTTGTGCATGGAGGCTTGAAGGAGAGTTTTTCTAACCCCAACAAAGGAGGCCACTAGCTGGTTATAAGGGTTCAAAAGGGGGTGTAAATGTGGGGGAAAAGGAGAGCAAAATTCCCCTACAAAATATCTCCCGGATAAAGATCTTTTCTGGGGGATATTGCCCCACAGCTGTAAAGTGCACAGTGCAAGGAACACGGCCGGCCTAGTACTTTTGTTGCAGGTGGCCGGCCGGCCACACCCCCTAGCCGGCCGGCTAGGGGTCAAAAGGTTCAATCATATTTTTTGGCCGGCCAGCAACTGGTGAGGTACTCCTATGTGTGTACAACACAACCATGTGGTTAAAATTCCAAGAAAGTGGGTCCAAGGGGTTCAACATTGGCTCGGAAAGAGGGGGTCAAAAGGGTCAAGTTGAATTACTGGCCGGCCATGAACTTTTAGGGGCCTCTCATGTGTGTAGATCACAGATATGTGGTTGAAAGTTCAAGAATGTGGGCCCAAGGGGTTCAACATTAGCCCCGAAGAAAGGGGTCAAAAGGGTCAGGTAACCTTAATGGCCGGCCACCAACTTTTAGGGGCCTCCCAAATGTAGCCTACGGACATTGAGAGATGGTCTACGGGACCTCTCCCTTCCCTTAGGAAAAGAAACAGAGAAAACCGAGTCTGGTTCGCAAACCGAGACAAGGCACAGAAGAGGGTTCGGAAGTCCGGAGGTAGGGCTCACGGCCGTGACTCTGAAACTTCTGAACAAGCACATTATGCAATATCACCAAGTGCTCAACTGGTGACGTCTAAGTCTCAAGGTCGGTCAAAAATGGGGTGTCTACAGCAAGGGTCGACACCAAGAACAACAAGGGTCGACACTAAATTTCAGAATGCAATCCAGCAGAAAGGGGTCGACACTAAATTTTAGAATGCAATTTCGCAGCAAGGGTCAACACCATGAATGATAAGAGTCGACATCAGGAACACCTGGAACTAAACTCAGAGAAGAGAAGAAGAGCAAAGGGTCGACACCCAATTTGTAGGGGTCGACACCTGTAAAATCTGGATTTCAAAAATCTAGTTGCCAAATCAGATCTGGACTGACACAACCCTTTTCTCAGCCACTTTTTTAGATTTATGTGCAGAATATGTCATCTTTTCTGACCTCTGAGTAGATCTTCTAGAACCATATCCTTTCCGAGAAGTTGATTTATGAAGGAGAGCATTAAATGAAAAGCTTGTGCATTTAATGATCGTTCTTTTCCCAAGACCTATCTATAGTCTGTATACACCATGCCCTGACCAAACATAACTGGAAGATATTTTCCATGATTTGCTCCAACGGCTAGAAGATTCAAATCTCCTCTCTCTAACAACTAGAAGCCATTAATGTTATAAAGAATAAGCTCTTCTTGTTCAAAATACACACTTCTTCAACACAACAAACCTAGAGAAATCAAGAGCAATCAAGAGCTTTTAATATACTCCTTTGTACCTCCATTTTCACATCTGAGTGGGACTTAAATTATCTGCGAGCTTACACTTTCATACCCATCTTTTGAGAGAGAATGTTTGTAAAAGATGGCAGTTGAACTTCTTTCTCTTGTTCCTTATTTTCTGAGTGAAACACTTGTAAAGTGAGGCATTTAGTTAAGAGGTCCTCAACAGATTAAAATAAGTCCTTTGTGAAAATCCACAAGCTAGGTGAAGCTTGGTGGTGCATTGATTCTTAGTGAAGAAATTCTCAATGAGGTCTCTTAAGGATTGGACGTAGGCCGATGAGCCGAACCACTATAAATCCTTGTGTTGAGCTCTTATTTCCTTTCCTTTTATTTTCCATGTATTTATTAATTGTCTGCTGCATTTAATCACTTAGTCTTTTGAAATCTATTTTCTGGCCAAATTTTTTAATTACCCAATTCACCCCCCCTTGGGTTGCTTTCCTGTATAACAATTGGTATCAAAGCCTCGTCTCTAGTATTGTGACTTAACTATCTTAGAGTGATCTATGGAAACCCCTAGCTCCTCTCTTCTTGAAGGTCAAGCCTCAATCCGACCACCATTTTTCAATGGCACAAATTTCAACTATTGGAAAACCCGTATGATTATGCATATCCAATCTATCGACTATGAGGTTTGGAAAATTATCTGTGATGGTCCTAAAGTCCCTACCAAAACCATAGATAGTCTGTTAGTTCCCAAACTTAAGAGTGAGTGGACTAGTGTTGATTATAAGGATATTCAATCAAATGCCAAAGCTGTTAATATGTTGTATTGTGCACTTGATGCTACTGAGCTTAACTGAATATGCACTTCCACAAGGGCGAAAGAAATTTGGGATAAACTTACTGTCACTCATGAGGGAACCACTCAAGTCAAAGAGTCTAGAATGAGTTTTCTTGTTCATAACTATGATCTCTTCAAGATGAAACCTGATGAAAACATATCCCAAATGTTCACTCTCTTTATGAATATTACAAACAGTCTTAAATCTCTTCGTTATACTTATACTAATGTAGAAATTGTTAGAAAAATCCTTCGTTCATTGCCAAAAAGCTGGGAGAACAAAGTTATTGCAGTGATAGAAACAAGAGACTTGTCAACATTAAGACTTGATAAGTTAATGGGATCTCTTCTAACTCATGAGATCATTATGCAAGAAGGAAAAGAAGAAGAAAACAAGAATAAGAAGAAAAGGATAGCTTTCAAGTCTATCTCAAAATCTCAAGAGGAAGAAAAAGATGCTTCGAAGGAAGATGAAGAAATGGCTTTCATTACCAAAAGGTTCAAAAAATTTGTGAAGAAGAAACAAGGTGTAAGAAAGTTTTTCAGAAAAGACTTCAACAAGGATTTTCAAAAAAGAGAAAATCATAAAAAATCTGAAGTTACTTGCTGCGAATGTAACAAGCTGGGACACTACAAATCAGAATGTCCAGAGCTTAAGAAACAATTCAAGAAAAATAAGAAGAAAGCCATGATCGCAGCATGGGGAGAAGACAATGATGACAGCGACTCAGAGACTGATATTTGCAAAAATGAAGTCGCAAATCTATGCTTGATAGCACTTGAAGATGAAAATGAGGTAAATGATGAATCATTTACTTTTGATGAATTACAAACTGCCTTTGATGAATTGCTTGCTGAATTTAAAAAAATGAGTTAAAAAAGTAGTTGTCAAAAGAAAGTGATTTTGAGTTTATTACAAGAAAAGAAATCCTAGACTTCTAAGATTAATACTTTAGAAAATGAAGTATTGTCAATGGAAAAGGAAAAAAAAAATTCAACTGAAAAAGAATCTTCCACTTTTGAAAAGAAAATAAATGATTTGCAAAAGGAAAATGAGTTTTTGAAAAAGGAGAAAATTATTTTAAATGAAAACATAGAAGATTTAAAAAATGTTCCTTCAAAATTCACTCAAGGTCTTAAATAAAATTCTCAAAAGTCAAAATCAAACCTTTGAAGGATGGGGATTGGATATAAACCTTTTTCAAAAGTAAAAAATTCCAAAAAGATATTTGTTCATGCATCATCTAACCATTCTCATCTCACATGTTATTATTGTGGAAGAAAAAATCACATCTCTCCTTCATGTCCTGCTAAGAGAAACTCATTTGTTAGAATGAAAAAGAAATGGGTTCCCAAAAACACTTCAACTCCTAACTCTCACGGACCCAATAAAGAATGGGTACCAAAAAGCCAACAAAAATTTGATTTTTGCAGATGTGCTTTAGGTCAAAATCCAGCAACAACCGGTGGTACCTTGATAGTGCATGCTCAAGGCACATGACCGGCGATAGAGCAATGTTCTCAATCCTAAAATCCAAAGAAGGAGGTCATATAACCTTCGTAGACAATAGTAAGGGAAAGATCATCGGTGAAGGTAGTATGGATAAAACTTCTTCTCCCATTATCGAAAATGTGTTGCTTGTTGAAGGATTGAAATACAACTTGCTTAGTATTAGTCAAATGTGTGATAGAAGCAATCATGTCACTTTTGAAAAATTCCACTGCACCATTAAAAATTCTGCTGATAACAAAGTACTTTTTGTTGGTCATAGGCATGAAAATGTGTACGTATTTAATTTGCATAATTTATCTCCTAATCATGATGTTAAGTGCTTATCTGCTATAAAAGAATCTAGTTGGTTATGGCATAAAAGGTAAGGACATGCTCATATGGACTTGCTTTCAAAACTTTCAAAATTTGACTTAGTTGTTGGTTTACCAAAAATTGATTTTAAAAAAGATGGACTTTGTGACGCTTGTCAACAAGGAAAACAAACATGAGTTCAAATCCAAAAATATCATTTCTACTTCTAGACCTCTTCAATTGTTGCATATTGACTTGTTTGGACCATCTAGAACTTTAAGTCTTGGAGGTAAATCTTATTGTCTTGTTTGTGTGGATGATTATACTAGATTTACTTGGGTGATCTTCTTGGCACACAAAAGTGATACTTTCTCTACATTTTTTGCTCTTTGTAAACATATTCAAAATGTAATTAGTCTTGCTATTTGTAGCACTAGAAGCGCTCATGGGAAAGAATTTGATAATGATGAATTTATTCTATTTTGTAATGAGCATGGCATTGATCATAATTTTTCTGCTCCTCAAACTCCTTAATAAATGGTGTGGTAGAAAGAAAAAAATAGAGTTCTTGAGGAAATGGCTCGTACTATGCTTTGTGAAAATGATTTGCTAAGATATTTTTGGACAAAAGGCATCAATACAGCTTGTTATGTTATTAATCGTGCCATGATTAGACCCATACTTAAAAAAACGCCCTATGAATTGTGGAAAGGTAGAAAACCAAACATCGGTCATTTTTGTGCATTTGGGTGTAAATGTTTTGTACTTAATAACAATAAAGAAGATCTCAGGAAGTTTGATGCAAAATCTAATGAAGCTGTGTTTCTTGGCTATCCAAATTCTGGTAAAGCGTATCGTGTCTTTAATAAAAGAACTTTACTCGTTGAAGAATCTACACACGTTGTTTTTGATGAATCTAACTCCTTTGCTTCCAAGAATATTGTTAGTGATGATGTTGCACATTCTAATCCAAGAATAGAAGGCATTTACTTATCGGAACATGATGAACTTCATTCTTCGGAACCCAATGTTGAAGTATCTATGGAAGATCTCTAAAAAGAGTATGCCCATCCAGCAAAGGAAAATGATCTACCCAAAGAATGGAAGTATGCTCATGGATATCTCAAAAATCTCATTATAGGAGATGCCACACAAGGTGTAAGAACTCATTCTTCTATTCATAATGTTTGCGGCAATTTAGCTTTTGTTTCTCAAATTGAGCCAAAAACTTTTTCTGAGGCTGAACACAATGAAAACTGGATTTTTTCTATGCAAGAAGAGTTAAATCAGTTTGAAAGAAATGAAGTTTGATTTTTGACTCCTCGTCCTAAGGATCATTCCGTTATTGAAACAAAATGGTTTTTTTCGAAACAAAATTGATGAATCCGGTGTTGTTATTAGGAACAAAGCTAGACTTGTAGCCCAAGGTTATAATCAAGAAAAGGGCATTGATTTTGATGAAGCTTTTGCAACCGTTGCACGTCTTGAAGCCATTCGAGTGTTGCTTGCATTTGCTTGTTTTAGAAATTTTAAACTTTACCAAACGGATGTGGAAAATTGGTATATTTCGGAGGAAGTGTATGTTGAACAACCTCCCGGTTTTGAAAATTACAAACACCCGGACCACGTTTATGAACTTTCAAAAACTTTGTATGGTTTAAAACAAGCCCCTAGAGCTTGGTATGAAGCAATTTTCTTATTGAAAAAGGTTTTTCTCGTAAGAAAATTGATGCCACTCTTTTTAGAAAAACCAAAAATGATGATATGCTTATTGTTCAAATTTATGTTGATGATATCATATTCAATGCTACTAATGAATCTTTGTGCGAGGAATTTGCTAAGGATATGCAGGGCGAATTTGAAATGAGTATGATGGGAGAATTGACATACTTTCTCGGATTACAAATAAAATAAACCCAAGATGGAATTCATCTATCTCAAGCCAAATATATCAAAGATCTCCTCAAAAGGTTTGAAATGGACTTATCCAAACCTGCAGCAACTCCTATGAGCACATCGATTAAAATTTAAAAAGATGAGTAAGGTAAACCGGTAGACGAAAAGAAATATTGAGGTATGATTGGTTCCTTACTCTATCTCACTGCTAGTAGACCCGATATCATGTTCAGTATTTGTATGTGTGCTCGTTTTCAATTGGCTCCAAAAGAATCACATAATGGATCTTGTTGTTCAAATATATGTTGATGATATCATATTCAGTGCTACTAATGAATCTTTATGCGAGGAATTTCCTAAGGATATGCAAGGCGAATTTGAAATGAGTATGATGGGAGAATTGACAAACTTTCTCAGATTACAAATAAAATAAACCCAAGATGGAATTCATCTATCTCAAGCCAAATATATCAAAGATCTCCTCAAAAGGTTTGAAATGGACTTATCTAAACCTGTAGCAACTTCTATGAGCGCATCGATTAAAATTGACAAAGATGAGTAAGGTAAACCAATAGACGAAAAGAAATATCGAGGTATGATTGGTTCCTTACTCTATCTCACTGCTAGTAGACCCGATATCATGTTTAGTGTTTGTATGTGTGATCGTTTTTAATTGGCTCCAAAAGAATCACATATCACCGCAGTAAAACGCATTTTTAGATATCTTGTTGGTACTCCACTTTTGGGTCTTTGGTACCCTAAGATAAATGTTTTTGACCTTTATGGTTACTCGAATGCCGACTTTACGGGATGTAGACTTGACCGAAAAAGCACTAGTGGCACTTGTCATTTTCTCAAAAATTCACTTACATCATGGTTTTGTAAGAAACAAAATTCTGTGGCCTTGTCTATTGCTGAAGCGGAATATATTGCCACTACTAGTTGTTATGCTTAAATGCTTTGCATGAAACAACAACTTCTTGATTTTGGACTTCACTTTGATCACATTCCTATTAAATGCGATAACACTAGCGCCATTAATCTTTCAAAAAATCTCATACAACACTCACGCACTAAACACATTGAAATTAGGCATCACTTTCTACGAGATCATGTACTTAAAGGTGACATTGAACTCAAATTTGTGCCTACAAGCCAACAATTAGCCGACATCTTTACCAAGCCTCTCAATGAGGAACAATTCTACTTTATACGAACTGAGCTTGGTATGTTAAATATTCCTATGTGATGTTAAACTATGTGATATTATGCTTCATTGTGATATTTGCTATGAAAAAACACTAGATTTTGTCTTCCAGGACCCTTAAAGGTCAACCCCCTACATTATAGGGTCGACACCTTGTGAACTAGCCTCGTGTTTTTTGTTGCTAAGGGTCGACACTCTTCTTCTCTAGTGTCAACACCAGTTAATTTCTGATTCACTGCTTTTTAGGGTCAACACATCTCTTTAAAGGTGTCGATACCTGATGAATCTGAGGATACTATTTTTTAGTGCCGATCTCCTTCCCCTAAGGGTCGACACTTATCTTTGGCCAAAGGTTTGCCCCGCGGTCTTTTCAAGTTTGAAGGGTCGACCCCTTTCTTCACGAGGGTCGACACCCTCTCAAGGGTATATATACACCGCAACCCTTCATTTTTTCTCCTGTGACACCTCTTAAAACCTAGCCTTGGCCCATTTTCCTGTTCAGGCGATTTGCTCTGACGTTCCATATTATGATCCTCTTTCATCTCTCAAGCACCTCCTCCAATTCCAACATGGAAGTGACCACGCACCTCCTCCTCTTCTACCGCCGTCGCTGGTTCTCCTCCCGTGTTTCAGTTCAAGAACCCTAAGAGCAAATCTAGGACTTCAATCTTCAAAAGGTAATCTCTGGACGCATAATAGATATTGTATTCTTTGAAAAATATTCTATTCCCGTAAAAGCCTGATTTGATAACCAAAAGTGGTAATCTCTTTTGAAACTCGACTGTGACATTTACCCTACACTCATCAAAAAGCTTTTTTCAAATCTCTCCTATAATGAGGACACTTCTCGTCATACCCTCGACTACTTTGTTAAGGGTGTCTCTTTCACTTTGACACCCTCTGTCATTAACTCCATTATGAAAACCTCCAATGATGGACACAGGGTCAATCCATTAGTAACTCTTAAACCACGCCAATACTCTCATCTTATTGGTCTTCAATTTCTCACCAGTAACCCTGATTTAACTGATCATATCACTGTCTCTAGGAAGGACCTTTCCCTTGAGATGACACTACTTCATCACATCATCACACACAACATCATTTCACTCTTTGGCCACTTTGATGCCATCACATACGGCCACACTTACCTCATTTGGGCCCTATCCACTGCCCATTGATTTCGTTTCTTGGTAGTTCACTGTGTCATAAACGCTCATAAACAAAATAATCAAACCCTTCCCTATGGAATGATTTTCACTAAGATCTTCAAGCATTTTAAAATAGATCTCAAGGGGAAAGAAAAAGTCCCTCAAGACCCCTCTTGTTATGGGGCTGGAACTCTAATAAACATAGGATATTCACTGATCAACCACATTTGGACCAAGACCAAGAAAACTGGGTTTTCTCCTGGCTCTTCCCTTCCCAGTCATTCCATCCATCCTTTCTCCACCCCCGGTCCTTCTACACCACCACTTCCTTCTGTCATCTCCTCTCTCTCTCAAAAAATCGAGCTTCTTGACTTTATGGTCCAGGGTCCCCTGTTGGATGGGATTGCTTCAATTAATTCCAGGCTTAACAATCTAAACTTAGATTCCCACTCCATCCCTGCCTCTGACATTCTATCATCCTCTCACTCTGTCCTTGCTTCATCATCCTCTGCCTTGGAACGAAAGGTGGATGAGTTGGACTCCTTAGTTCTACAACTTATCTCTCAACACAGTGAAATGCAGAATGACATTGATCGGATGAAGTTACAGTAAGCTCAAGTCATTGTAGCTGCTAAAGAGGGTATCAAAAGTATGGTGATTGCAGTGTACGGGATCAAGAACTCCAACGACGAATTCTGAAAAAATTTCCAACAGTGCTGGGACAATGATCTAGGTGAACAAATCCGAAAGTTCATGCTGTGGTTTACCCAAGGATGGTGCCAAGCTGCACCACATTGGCCCTGAACTCCTCCTTCATTTCGCTGATGCTCTGATCCCCACTTTTTGCTGATGACAAAGGAGGAGAAATTGTTGTAGTTGGCTCTAATTGTAGTTGGATGTTTATATCACCTTTTAGATAATAGATGTATATGGATGTCAATGACTTGGTAAAAACACTTTTTAGGTACAAACTTTGGGGAAACACAAATTGGGTAGTATATGTCTTGACAATTTAGATACGTTATGAAAACTTCTTTATATATATGAATGTTGATGAATTCTCCTTGAATGATATAAAACATGCTGACATTTGCTCTTTAGTATTGGTTGTGATTGGTTGTTGTGGGAGTCGAATTTCAATGTGTCAATAAGGACGAATGGATGAGTCCAGTCCGAGACATAACCTTTATTCGGCATTGATCCTAGTCAATTGAAAAGCCGAATAAAATAGTCGGCATTCCAACCAATAGAACAAAGGCCGAGTAGAAGTACATGTAATGGATCGAGGATAGGCTGGCCCTAAGGCCCAAAGAGAATAATATAAATACAGGATCATAAGTCAGAGAAAGGTATGTGAGAACTAGTACGCTTAAGTTAAAATATAAGCAATCGAGAGAGTTTATACTTACTTATCTGTCAGAGTGTTAATTCCGGCACCCCCGACCAGAGTGTTCATTCTTTTTTAGGTTACCAGCTGAGGATCTCGAGTGCCCCATTAGATCCAAAGAGTATTTCCAGAACCACTTCCCCACATTTGGCACCGTCTATAGGAATACTTAAGCACATCCATGGCGGACGTGACGGAAGATCCTCCGGCAGTCGCTGTCGACCCTACGCCGCAAGATGAAACCACTCCAAGCAATATTCTTGGGCCAAAGAACATTACCGCAAGAAGGGCCTTGAACTTCGATTCACCCTCGACATCAGCACATGAGGCAATGCAAGCGATTATGGAGAAAGCAAAGCAAAATGAGCAGAGGTTGGAGAACATGATTCCTGAGAATGAACGTCTCTGTCAGGATTTGGCCTTGGAAGTGGCGAAGTCCAAACAAGCTGTATGCCAAGATCCGGAACGACCTCTGAGGGTAGGTGGTTGACAACTTCGAGCCCGACAACAAGACACTGACAGTGACTTTGACTCATTATCCCCGGAGTCCAAAAAGAAGGGTCGACTCGAAGCTACCAGTTCCTCTGAAGAAAGTGTACGTATAAGGCATAAGCGAAGAAGAAACAGTTCAGCCGAAAAAGAAAGCGACGGATCGCAAGGGCGGTTCTACCCAAAAAGTTCAAAGCTTCATCGTTCACTCTCTATGATGGAAAATCAGACCCCACTGATCACATCTGTCACTGCAAGCAAGTCATGACATTGCATGCAGACGACGAGGCCCTCATGTACCAAATATTTCCCAGTAGTTTGGGACCATTGGCTGTCAGGTGGTATTATAAACTGGAGCCGGCTTCGATCAAAACTTCCACCAACTCCAAAAATCTTTCAGGGCAAGGTTCATCACTAATGAGGTCCAACCAAAGCAAGCCAATTCTCTGTGGGCAATACAGATTCAACCGGGGGAAACCCTTCGTGAGTATTCGGCGCGGTATTGGGAATGTTTTAATCTAGTAGATAATGCTTGCAATGACTCCATAGCCATCACCGCCTTCAAAATGGGGTTACATCCAGACAGTGCCCTCCGCAACTCTTCGACCAGACAGCCCCCAAAAATGGTCTAGGCGTTGATGAAAAAAGTTGAGGAATACTGCAAAGTAGAAGACGATTCCCTCCGGGTCAAAGACGGGCATAAAGCCGGTAAGACAGCCCAACCTGAAGTTGTACAGTCGATAAATGCTGTACCACCACGGAGCCCTGAATCACGGAATCAGGCTAAGCGAGATAGAAGACGGGATTCACGCCGATCAAATGACCAGTGTCCACACTGAGCTAATGAGTAGCTTCAAGTGGATAGCAGGCGCCCGAGGCGCACTGACAAGAAATACACAGAGTTATCAGATCCAATCAGTGTGGTTATGGCTAAGGTTTAACACCTTCTGTTCTTCAAATGGCCATAAAAAATGGTGGGACCTCCCAACAGGAGAAGACGGGATAGGCAGTGTGAATATCACAAAGATCACGGTCATGATACTGACAGTTGCCATGCTTTGAAAGACCACCTTGAGGAGTTGGTACAAGACGGTCGGCTCCAGCAACATGTCTGAAAGAACGCAACCAAAACAATTGCCCTTCGGTAGGATTCACCTCCGCTCGGCGTCATCCATATGATATACAACCTGCCAACAACCCCAACCGTGCATATAATTCAGTCACATCCAGTCCCCCAAAAGCAAATCACACTAGCAAAACGGCTCCATGAAGCTCCGAATATTACCTTCGATGATTCTGATTTGATTGACATAACACTCCCCCACATTGATCCAGTGGTCATTGAACTACGCGTAAACTGATTTACCATTGAATGTGTTCTCATAGACCAGGGGAGTACTTCGGAGGTTATGTATTACAAGACCTTCATCAAACTCGGGTTCAACGAATCAGACCTATCTCTGGCTCCTTATCCATTATTCGACTTCAACGCAAATCCAGAGTACCCGTTGGGGAAAATCACATTACCCGTTCAAGCGGGCTCCCGAACAGTGGATGTAGAATTCTTGGTCGTCAAGCTACCATCGCCGTATAATCTCATCATTGGGCGAACTTGGTTAAATACTATCCAGGTCGTACCAAGCACCTATCATCAGCTGCTACGCTTTCCGACAGAACACGGCATTAAGCAAATCCGTGGCTCCCAGAAATCGGCACAATCATGTTATCTTCTTGCTCGAAAGACGCCAAAAGAGTTGCAAGTGAATTCTATTGAGGTGCCGGATCGAGAGAGCCTCGACGATATTGGGCGGCTCCCAAGTGAAAAGGCCACGGAAACCCAGACAGGTTTTTCATGGTCGGCGCTTCCCTGAATCAAGTCGACAGGCAGCAGCTGATTTCCTTCCTACTCGGCAACCTTGATGTATTTGCATGGACTCCGTATGAGATGCCGGGTGTAGATCCGTCTGTTTCGCAGCACTGTTTAAATGTTGACCCTAAATGCAAGCTGATTATTCAGAAAAGCCGGCGGTCAGCTGCAGAGCACACTGCCGCCGTTGTTGAAGAGGTTGACCAGTTGCTTGACGCCGAGGTAATCAAGGAAGGGACCTACCCTACATGGCTCTCTAATACTGTGGTTGTGAAGAAGAAAAATGGGACTTGGTGAGTGTGCGTTGATTTTACGGACCTTAACAAAACCTGCCCCAAAGATTGTTTTCCTCTCCTCAGAATTGCCAAGTTGTAGATGCGACGGCACGCCATCAGCGTATAAGCTTCCTCGATGCTTCCAGAGGCTACCATCAAATTGCCATGCATCCGGAGGACCAAGACAAGACTGCATTCCTCACCCAAAGAGGAACCTATTGCTATAAGGTTATGCCTTTTGGGCTGAAGAATACAGGGGCAACTTACCAAAGATTAGTCACTGCCATGTTCAAGGAGCAGCTCAGCCACACTATGGAAGTGTACATCGACGATAAGGTGGTCAAGTCCAAAGAAGAGCAAACTCATCTAGCCAACCTGGAAGAGACATTCGACATTTTAAGCAAATACAAATGAAGCTGAACGCTTCCAAATGTGCATTTGGGATCGGCTCTGGAAAATTCTTGGGTTATATTGTCAACCACTGAGGAATCGAAGCCAACCCGAGGCAAATCACAGCAATCTTGGAGCTCGGCTCTCCTCGTTCAGTGAAAGAGGTTCAAAAGTTGATAGGGATGGCCGCCGCACTCAACAGGTTCATCAGCCGGTCCACAGATCACTGCCGACAATTTTTTCACTCTCTACGGCAGGGCAAGGCTTTTGAATGGACCTCCGAGTACGAAGCCTCTTTCAACGGCCTCAAGACCTACCTCCGATCAGTTCCACTATTGACAACACCTTCGGTAGGCGACCCGCTCATTTTGTATCTGGCGCTTTCCGACCGAGCCGTCAGTGCCGTACTGATAAAGGAAGAGTTGGGGGAGCAGCGGCCAGTGTATTATGTGAGCAAGGCAATGGTTGATGTCGAAACACGCTACCTTCCATTGGAAAAACTCATTCTGGCCCTCGTCATGGTGGCAAGAAAGTTGATGCATTACTTTCAGGGGCATACCATCGAGGTACTAACGGACCACCCTCTCCGGTCGGTACTCCGTAGTGCAGAGGTATCAGGGCGTGTTTCAAAGTGGGCTCTTGAACTCGGCCAATACAATATCCAGTTTCTGCCTAGAACCTCAATCAAGGGACAGGTGTTTGCTGACTTTGTGGCCGAATTCACTGGGGGTCTTACCGACTTCAAGTCTGACGAAATTCAACCTAAGTCAAACTAGAGAATTTATGTTGGAGACATTTGGCAGTTGTACTGTGATGGATCGTCCAATCAACGCAGCAGCGAGACCGGAGTAGTGATAATGGCTCCCGACGGGGCAATAATTGAGCAGGCTGTCAAACTTGACTTCGAAGCATCAAATAACGAGACCAAATACGAGGCCCTGCTAACCGGCTTGCGGAATGCACATCTCCTAGGTGCTCGACGTCTGCTTATACTTTGCGATTCAAAATTGGTGATCAATCAGCTAAAGAGGGAGTACGCTACAAGAAATGACCGTATGGCCGCTTATATGAAAATGACAAATTCCTTGCTGGCAAAAATTGACCATCATAAATTGAACCAAATAATCTGTGACCAAAATACACATGCAGATGCCCTGGCTTGCCTAGCCTCCGCCATCAACTCAGAGATTAAACGGACCATTGAAGTTGGTTTCATCCCAAAGCTGAGCATTGGCCCTTTTGAGGAAGTCCAGGTCAATGTCATTGAGTCAGGACCGAGTTGGATGGACTCCATTGTTGCATTCCTATCTTCTGAACAGCTCCCAGCGGACAAGAAAAAAACGCACAAGCTACGAAACAAAGCCCTGTAATACTACTTGGATCCGTAAGGAAAGCTTTACAAAAAATCCCTTTCTGGTCCATCCCTGGAATGCGTTCATCCGGATAAAGTCGAGGAACTCCTGACTGAAATACATGAAGGTAGCTATGGTGCCCATTCTGGTGGGCGCTCTTTGGCCCGTCGAGCTATAACACAGGGGTATTATTGGCCGACAATGAGAGCTGATGCCGAATATTATATGAAAAAAATGTAAACAATGCCAGAAGTTCTCCCCGTTAACCCATCTTCTTGTTGAAGAGTTAAGCTCTATCACCAGTCCCTAGCCGTTCGCCCAGTGGGGACTTGATATCGTCGGACCATTGCCAAGGGCACTAGGAAACAAGGGATACTTGATCGTCGAGACAGATTACTTCACAAAATGGGTCGAAGAGGAGGCACTAACGCACATTCGAGATGCTGATGTTAAGCGTTTTGTATGGAGAAATATCATAACACGATTCGGCATTCCAAGAGCACTTATCTCAGACAACGACACCCAATTTGATTGTGGCGTCTACCGAGAGCTATGCAGCAAGTATGGTATCCGGCCTTACTTTTCCACTTCGGCTTACCCACAAAGCAATGGTCAAGCCGAAGCCTCTAACAAATCCATCTTGGATGGCATCAAGAAGAGGTTGGAGAAAGCTAAAGGCAAATGGGTCGAAGAATTGCCGAGTTTATTGTGGGCTCATCGAACTACGCCGAGGCGATCCACTAGGGAAACGCCGTTTGCTTTATGCTTTGGAACCCAGGCAATCATACCCCTGGAGATCGGCCTCCCAACCTTGAAATTGAAAGTTTTTGATATAGGCTGAAACGACATGATGCTGGCCTTGGATTTGATTCTAATTGAAGAAGAAGAGACCATGCCCTTGCATCCATTGCACGGTACCAGCAGCAGCTTGCTAAGTCATATAATCAATGTGTTCAGCTGCGCCGCTACACACCAAGAGAGTTGGTCCTGAAGAAAGTACTTCTAGCTGCCAGGAAACCGGCTGATGGAAAATTGGGTCCTAACTGGGACGGTCCCCATCAGATCGATTTGATCGCAGGAGTAGGGGCATATCGGCTCAAAGACATGTTTGGAAGGAATCTACCATGGCCTTGGAATTCAACGCACTTGCGTAAATTCTATCATTAAACCCGACCTGTGGGGAATGATACTAGTTTTGAATGGTTCACCATGTACACAGTCCACTTTTGTAATGCAAAGATTCCTGTTTACTCACTGCAAAATCCAGTTCAAAAGTGTTCCCATTAAGCCTCCAGATTTAGAGAGCCCTTCGTGGAATCTACGCCCGCTGCTCGGAGAGCCTCTGCGGCTTGAAATGCCTTGATCCAACCGTGTTTAAATCCACGATTTTCACATCAGCAAACTTCCTCGGCGAGCATTTCTCTGGTCTTCTCTATCCTGACTTTTCGGCCTTCATAGAAGCCTTTTTCATAAGCCCTCCCTTTCGCGGACTCTATCGCAAACATGCTCGCCCTATCACAATCGGCAATTGCATTACTGATAAGCCGTTAGGTCACCCTTTCTTCCACAACTGGGTTAGCTTGTCTAGCTGGTTGTGTCTGAGCGGCCTTGACCTTCCTTAGCTCGCGCTCAGCCACTTCCGCGCGAGCTTTCAAGTTTCAAATGCGTTCATCCTTCGGAGTCACGAATGATGGAATCTGCCTCTGCCATCGGTTTGTTCCCAATGAAAACAGAAAAGCTCAATGGGCGTGGTGGTCCACTGGCCTCACTTCGCAAATGAGGGAAGCTCCCCCGCTGACGTTTCTCCTCCCTTGGTGACTTGCTTCGTCGACGCGGAGAGTGGCGCCTCTTATGTTCTGTAGATGCCCTACCTCCTGTACGGGAAGGCTTGCCACCTCGATTCATTGATGACTCTAGCTCCGCCAGCATCCTGCCTTCTCCTTTACTATTAAAGAAAAGTCTGGTTGACATTCACACTTTTTCGGCCACGAAGGACGAGCAAAATCGAGTCGCTTTATGAAACTTAGATGGAGTCTCTCGCCCCCTTTTTAATCACTCAGGAGTGCACCCCACTCCCGAGGCGACCTTATCAATGCGCGCACTCCTGCAACCACCGATATTTGGCATTGTTGATTCATTCTGATATTCGACATTGTTGATTCATTTCGATCTGGAAGAGATATTCAGTGTTGTTGATTCATTCCGAACTAGGGCAACGGCAGGTTCGTGAATCTCAACGGCCAAAAAGGCTGGCCGAAAGGATCACGTGCCTGTCATCCCATGAACTAATGATATTCGGCTTTCGGAGTTCATACATTGGCTGCGGCAAGGGAAAATTTATTAATCTGATTAGCCAAATATCTAAGCCCGATGTCGATCGATTTATGCCCCAGCCACTCCATGAACTGATGATATTCGGCTTTTGGAGTTCACACATTGGCTAGGGCAAGGGCAGATTTATTAATCTAATCGGCCAAATATCTAAGCCCGATGCCGATCGATTTATGTCCCAGCCACTCCATAAACTAATGATACTCGGCTTTCGGAGTTCATACATTGGCTAGGGCAAAGGCAGATTTATTAATCTGATCGGCCAAATATCTAAGCCCGATACCGATCGATTTAAGCCGCAGCCACTCCATGAACTAATAGTATTCGGCAAGATCACATTTATTAATCTGATCGATTATTCAATGAGGATAAATTACTAAGTTGCTTAGTTATCTAATCGGCAAGTGTACACGAACGTTTATCTACCGCACAACAGACAGCAGTAGTTTTACCCAAAATAGCAAAAAATAGTAATCTTCATTGATAACAACAATTGAATATAGGAAATAATGCAAAGCAAGGGAAATTTTCATTCATAAAGTGAATACTGATAGTCGTCATTTTATACATGAAGATTACCCCAAGTAAATAGATGTCTACTAAGAAAACAAAACATGTTTACTAGAACATACATTCAAAATACCTAAGAAAACTAAAGTGTCTCCCAAATCAATCCTTCGGATCAGACTCAAGCGGCTCAACGTCCACTTGCTCGTATGGAATCGGCATGGCCAATGTCACTCCAACGACAGCAAGGGCTTTGAGCCAGCCATGTTTGAATCCCCGATTCTCAAATTTGGGGACTGCTTCTACATAGTTTTCAACGGCGACGCTCTTCCCAGCCTCGAACACTTCGGAAGCCTCGGAGTCAGCTTTTTCCTTCGCCTTCTTCGACTCTTCCAATTTGGCCTCCAGCCTGGCAAGCGCCTCCTTGGCTAACTTGAGCGATTCTTCGCTCGCGTTTGCCCTCTCCTCGGCGGTGGATTTGAGCTGGTCAGTAGTCCACGCCCTTTTATTCTCAGCTTCGGCCCTTGCACTTTCTATTGTCGCTCTCACCACCTCGAACTCGGCCCTGTTCCTCACCCTCGACTTCCGATTTCAAACGGCCAATTCTTTCAATGGCGTCATGCTGGCAGCGGCCTATTTCAGCTATCCTTCCAACCATCTGCAAAACAAGGAGTTGGGATCATCACATACCAGAAATACCATCTACAAACCGAACCAAAACAAGGAGTTAGGATCAAATCACATACCAGAAGGGCCGACTGGGCTGCTAATACTATTGCTACCAAATTCGACTTCGCCCAAAAGGTTACCTTGTAAACCGACAATGAGACCGAGGAAGCCAAGCTCAACGCCACAGCTGGATCTTTCAAGGCCGACGCTTCAGAGGAGATCGGCATGTTTTTTATCTTCGGTTGAACAACAAAAGGAGCAACCACATCCGACTCCTCTAAGCGTGGTCGTTTATCAATGGGGTTCTCCTCAGAGCCGGCCTCGCTCTCGGCAGTACGTTTCTCTCCCCGATCTTCTAAAATCGATCGTTCTTCTGGAATCGGTCGTTCGGCTTCCTTCTCCATCTCGACCACATCAATTTGAGCCGTTTCTTCTACAATAATAAGTTCGAAAGATTCAGTCGAGGCAGGTCCAGAACGGATGGCCTCAGCTCTCCGCTGGGCGGCCATGCGTTCGGTGTTTTTATTTCATGCCAATTACGTGAGATTTTCCGCAGCCATACCCTCAGAATAAGCGTCGGGAAGGTCTCCGAAGGTTGTAAAAATATCTTCGTAGGAGACGCCCCCTTGGCATGTGGATGGAGGGTCGAACGAGTTGAGTCCGGCTTCCTCAAAGGTCGAGTTAAGAGCTTCGTCTACCTCCGCTGCCAACTGGTTCGAGTCCTCGGCGATTGGTTAGACCGCTTGTTCTTCTACGTGTTCCGAATTGGATGTTTCTAAACCGATCTGTCTTAAGTTTTTGAAGCTGGGGAAGATAAGGGCTGTAAGATGGCTGTTGCCTCTCGGGATTGGAATGTTGTCTACAGTCGAAAATGTCGTGTAAGTCGGCTCGTACCGCAGGGGAATGTGGGCCGCCCTCCCATGTTTTTGAAGGATTAGACGGCCGACGAACTATAGCGCGGTTTTAATTTCTGCAAGTAAAGCGTTGTTGTCTGAAACCAACACTCTCTTTAAGTCATTGCCTGCATAAACAAAGCGATTAGATGTATATAGGGCCGAATACAGATATGGTAATAATAGAAACAAAAGTGATCTAATTGGCCACCTGGTTCACCTTTTCACCTTGGCACGGTGTCTAGGCGATCTTCACCCTCGCCGAATTCCTAATTGCCCCGGACAACGACCATCACGTCATCAACACGCTTGCCAGAGCTGGCAAGCATTGTCACTAAGTGATGATCGGTATCCTTGGCTCTAAGAAAGTAGCATCCTAGCCGGCCAGTAGATTTGGCTAGGACATAACAATGCCGAATGGCGGGTATACCTAAATTAATCCTAAGATGCCAGTTTAGCTCTACAATCCCCATTATGATGCGAAAAAAATTCACGTTGGGCTGCGAAGGGATTAGACCCCAGTATCGAAGAACGGCCCTCAAAAATGGGTGAAGGGGAAAGCGGACTCCGCCCTCATCAATTGACAAGAGAGGAAAGACGACTATGCTCTCATTAGCCCACTCCATATCAGTGGTGTTGTCTGCCAAAAGTGATAGATGGACGTCATCGGGGATGGAAAAATGGCGTCGAAAGCTGGAGATTTGATCCGCTAAAAGGAGCTCCTTCAGATGTTTTGCCATCCTGGCCAGCCTAAGGATTATGGAAAACTAAAAGCAAACAAGGAAGTGGGATCGGAAGTGAAGGAGAAGAAAACTTACAGGAGACGAAGGGAAAAAGGAGAAACAAGGAGTTGCAGAAGCCGCGAAGTGAAGGAGTTGCACTAAAAGGCGAACTAGATATTTTTGAGTATTCAAAACATACATTCGAAGAGACAATTTTAAATCACATTAAATGGAGGTCGTGTACGAAGGGACGGGAAATCGCTATAATGACCAAAAAGCATGTACCCGTTCTGACAGGCATTGGGAGGATTAACCGTCGAATTTTTGACTTTCCAAGTTTGAAGCCAAACACGCCAACTAACTGATGCTAGTGGGGTATTTGGGGGACAATTGTGGGAGCCAAATTTCAATGGGTCAATAGGGACGAATGGATTAGTCCAGTCCGGGACATAACCTTTATTCGGCATTGATCCTAGTCAATTGAAGAGCCAAATAAAATAGTCGGCATTCCAACCAATAGAACAAAGGCCGAGTAGAAGTACATGTAATGGATCGAGGATAGGCCTGGCCCTAAGGCCCAAAGAGAATAATATAAATACAGGATCATCAGTCAGAGAAAGGTATGTGAGAACTAGTACGCTTAGCTTAAAATACAAGCAATCGAGAGAGTTTATACTGACTTATCCGTCAGAGTGCTAATTCCGGCACCCCCGATCGGAGTGTTCATTCTCTTTCAGGTTACCAGCTGAGGATCTCGACTACCCCATTGGATCCAAAGAGTATTTCCAGAACCACTTCCCCATAGTTGTGACTGCCTTTATATACACTACCAACAACACACGCACTTAGAGATTTATGGAATTTGTTTTAAAATGCTTATGATTTCATTCTATGTTTATGATTTCATTCAATGAAAACAAACCGAAGAAATTAGTTTTACTAATGAATGGTTCACTGCATATTGACGGGGGGAGCTTACTCTATTATTGTATCTATTAAAAATCTCTTGGACATACATATTTTGAGTTATCCTTGTTATGGCCTCAAAGCCCTTTTTATAGGGAGAGTTTTTTATCTCATTTTTTTTACAAAACTTCTTGAAAAACTCTCTTAATGCTTTTACTCATACTTTGAAAACTTTAAATATTTGTCATCATCAAAAAGTGGGAGATTGTTAGCCCTAAGATTATTCAAATATAAATTCTTATTGATTTTGATTATTGACAAATATTTTGAATTCATTTTATTAGTCAAAGTTTTCAAAATAATAGTATACAAATTGTGCTTCAAAGGTTCTAGAAGATATATGATTCTAGAGTGTTATTTTTCAATGATTTTTGGCCCTTCAAAACATAAGATTAGCACTGGGATGGAAAATTCTAGTTATACTTGAAACATGTTCGAGGGTCGACACCAAAATAGCAAGGGTCGACACCAGAATAAAGTTCAAAATGTCCAAGTGTTCCAGAAGTAAAGGTCGACACCAAGATAGCAAGGGTCAACACTAAATTTCAAAATGTAATCCAGTAGCAAGGGTCGACACTAAATTTTATAATGCAATCCAACAGCAAGGGTCAACACCAAGAACATCAAGGGTCGACACTAAATTTCAGAATGCAATTTAACAACAAGGGTCGACACTAAATTTCAGAATGCAATTTAACAGCAAGGGTCGACACCAAGAATGATAAGGGTCAACACCAGGAAAACCTAGAACTAAACTCAGAGAAGAGAAGAAGAGCAAAGGGTCAACACCCAATTTGCACAGGTTGACACCCAATTTGCACGGGTCGACACCTGTAAAATCTGGGTTTCAAATATCCAGCTGTCAAATCAAATTTGGACTGACACGACCCTTTACTCAGCCACTTTTTCAAATTTTTGTGTAGAATATATTAGCTTTTCTAACCTCTGAGCAGATCTTCTGGCACCATATCCTCACTAAGAAGTTGACCTATGAACGAGAGCATTAAATGAAAAGTTTATGCATTTAATGATCCTTCTCTTCCCAACACCTGTCTACAGTTTGTATACACCATGCCCTGACCAAACACAGCTAGAAGATATCTTCCATGATTTGCTCCAACGGCTAAAAGATTCAAATCTCCTCTCGCCAACTGCTAGAAGCCATTAATGCTATAAAGAAGAAGCTCTTTTTGTTTGAAATACTCACTTTTTCAACACAACAAACTTAGAACAATCAACTTTTAATATACTCCTTTGTAATTCCATTTTCACATCTGAGTGAGACTTAAATTACCTGTGAGCTTACACTTTCATACACATCTTTTGAGAGAGAATATTTGTAAAAAAGGACAGATGAATCTTTTTCTCTTGTTCTTTATTTTCTGAGTAAAACATTTGTAAAGTAAGGCATTTAGTTGAGAGGTCCTCAACAGATAGAAGTAAGTCCTTTGTAAAAATCCACAACCTAGGTGAAGCTTGGTGGTGCTTTGATTCTTAGTGAAGAAATTTTCAAGGAGGTCTCTTGAGGAGTGGACATAGGTCGGTGAGCCGAACCACTATAAATCCTTGTGTTTAGCTCTTCTTTCCTTTCCTTTTATTTTATTTTTTTTTTTTGTATTTTTTGATTGCCTGCTGCATTTAATCACTTAGTCTTTTGAAATCTATTTTTTGGCCAAATTTTTTAATTACCCAATTCACCCCCCTCTTGGATTGCTTTCCTGTATAACATAGATTGTCTTCATTGTTGTCGCATTAAAGGCAGCCCTTCGTTTTAATGTAACCAATATCTCTTTTGGTCGCATCATACTCTTTGACATGTCAACTAATAAGGATGTTTCCTTCTTAGATAATCTGCCAGCAAATGAGTTCCCTTCAAGATGTTCAGCAGACGAATGATTATGCACTCCGCATAAGACATACAACATCCACTCATCATTTGTAGGTAATTTTTCCTCCCTTAATAGAAATGGATATCCACACTTTTTAGAACCTATCAACCTCAATCATTCCCCCTTGATCTTTTTATTATCTCTATAGTAATCACTTCTTTCACAAGCAAGGGTAAGTCTTGGTTTTCTACCATTACCTCCCGTATTTGATGTCTTTATAACAATGACAAATCTAGTTTTCTTCCCAACGTCAGAAGCCCATTTAATGCTTGACAACTACTAAAAATCTAAACATAATAAATACATTTATACGTAAAATTATTAATAAAACTCAATACAAATTAAAAATAAGAAAAAATCGTATTCATAAAAAAACTTAACAAACCTCGTCTGTAATGAATTCATGATTGGAGTCCACTAATAATGCAGTACTTGAGTTGTTGCAATGAGTATAAGTATAATCCTTCTAAGCAAAAAAATATAAAAATATTAAAAAATGAAATTGAAAATACATGGTAATGTGTAGCCGGACAAATTTAAAAAATCCAACATTATATTACCGAAAATGTATCTTTTATTCAACAGTTGGCAACCAGGCTTATATTTTTTATTCGACATTGTGATGTCAGACTATGTTATTTTGTTTGATTTCAAAGCACCAAACAAAAATCGAAGACCAGCCTAGAAAATTGAAACAAAAACCCACCAAACAAATAAAAAAAACTCACCATTTCACTTTTTTTATGGTTCTTCACCATTGTTTTTTCATCCATTGCTTTCTTTGATGATCAAAATACTATGATTCTCACTTTTGAAAAGAGATGTGTAAAAGAAAAGAAAAGTTGAGAAAGGAAAAAAATGAGAAGGGATTGAAGACCAAGGGGTGTAAGGAGATATTAAAATATATTTAATTTTAGTGTTTTGTCTTTAAAAGTAATTTCACACATGGATAAAATTGGAAGAAGAAAAAAAATCTCATATGGAGGGTGTAAAGAGGTAAAGTAGTGGCTGGACAAATTTGTTTTAGTTCGACAACATGACACTAGAATAATCTAATTTGTATAACAATGTATCACTGAATAGGCACTTCACAAATGGATTCCAACTAATTTCTTGTTAAATAAAGTAAAATCATCCAATCGAACGACAACAAATGGCTAGAAAAAATTAGTTTATCTGGTAACACGATGCTGGAGTAATTCAAATTCTTTAATATTGTATTAACAAAAGCTATCGATGTAAAAAGAAAAAACTGAAAGGGTTTTGAAGAGTTTTAGTTTAGGGTTTGTTTTGGTAGTATAATAGGTGTAATGAGAATCACATTTTTTTTAGTGGTATAATGAGATGGAGGGTGTAAAGAGGTAAACTAGTGGTGTAAGTAGAATCACTTCCACTAATTTACCTCTTTACATCTTTCATATGAGATGTTATTTTTTTAATTTTTTTCAATTTTTTTTTTTAAATTTTATCTATACGTGAAATCACTTTTAAGGATAAAAGACTAAAATTAAATATATTATATTATCTCCTTACACCCATTGCTCTTTAATCCCTACTGCTTTTCTTCCGTTCTCAATTTTTTTCCTGCTACATATCTCTTTTCAAAAAGTGAGAATCAGTATTGTTTTGATCATAGAATATAGCAATGGATGAAGAAACAGTGGTGAAGAACTATAAAAAAAAAAAAGTGAAATGGTAAATTTTTTTTATTTGTTTGGTAGGTTTTTGTTTTTGTTTTTGTTTTTTTGTTTTTTTTTTTTTTTTTGAGAGAGAGAGTTCTTTGACTTTTGTTCGGTATATCAAAATTTAACAAAATAAAATAGTCCGGAATCACATTACCGAACAAAAAATATATGTTCGGTAACCCACTGTCGAATAAAAGATATATTTCTGGTAACCCAAGGCTGAACATTTTTAATTTGTTCGGTTACTCATTACTGTGCATTTCCAGTTTCATTTTGTTTTATTTTATATATATTTTGCTTTTTTGCTTGGAAGGGTTATGCTTCTATTCATTACAGCAATGCAAGTACAATTATCCAGCTGCTGAACATCTTGAAATGCACTTGTGGGAGCCGAATAATACATTATGCAAAGAGGCCGAGTACACATTTGGAAAATCAAGATATATATTATATTCGGCCTTGTCTTGTACCATCCAAAAACCGAACATCCTAATCAGCCATAGAACCAGTTGAGCGAGGAGTCAAGTAGGAATTGGTTTACGGCAGAAGAAGCCGAGTGAACAATCACACGGTGGATTAAAAGTGGGCCCGACCCTGAGGCCTAGGAGTGGATATAAATAGAAGAACATCAGCCAAAGAAAGGTATGTGAGAAATAACTCCAAGAAACTTGAGACATAAGCAAACGTGAGATATATACTGACTTGTCCATCAGAGTGCTAATTCCGACACCCCCGACTGGAGTGTTAATCCCTTTTCAGGTGGCAATCAGAGGATCAGGCACGTCCTTCAGGATCCAAGAGTATTTCCAAACCACTCTTCCACAATTGGCGCCGTCTGTGGGAATACTCAAATACATCCATGACGGGCGTAACGGAAGATCCTCCGATAGTTGCTGACGAAACTACACCAAGAGACGACCTCACACCAAGAAAGATGCTGGGACCAGAGAATATCGCCACGTGACGTGCCTTGAACTTTGACTCAGTAACTCAGACATCACCCTCAACTTCAATGCATGAGACAATACAGACAATTATGGATCAGGCAAAGAAAAATGAACAATGGCTAGAGAACATACTGGCTGAGAATGAGCGCCTACGCCAGGATTTGGCCTTGGAGGTGGCGAAATCCCAACAAGCTGCATGCCAAGACCGGGGTTGACCTTCGAGAAAAAAGGATGGTCGCCGACGTCGACTTCAGAAACGTAATAGTGATAGTGATTCAGACTCACCATTCCTGGAGCCTAGAAAGAAAGGGCGCGTTGATGTATCCAGCTCGTCAGAGGGAAGTCCATATGTGTGGCATAGATGGAGGAAAAATGATGATTCAGATAAGAAAGATAAACACAACCCATTCGTACGACGAATTGCTAGGGCTGTGCTACCCAAGAAATTCAAGGCACTGTCGTTCACCCTCTACGACGGAAAATTAGACCCTACTGATCACATTTGTCATTACAAGCAAGCGATGACGCTCCATGCTGATGACGAAGCCCTCATATGTCGGATATTTCCAAGCAGTCTGGGACCACTGGCCGTGAGGTAGTACTATAAATTGGAGTCGGCATCAATTAAGAGCTTCCACTAACTCCAAAAGTCATTCAGGGCAAGATTCATCACCAATGAGGTCCAGCCAAAGCAAGCCGACTCTTTCTGGGCCATGCAAATTAAATCGGAAAAAACTCTTCGTGAGTACTCGGCCCGCTATTGGGAATGCTTTAATCTGGTTGATGATGCTTGCAATGATTCCATGGCCATCACCACCTTTAAGATGGGATTGTATCCTGACAGCCCCCTCCGCAATTCATTGACCAGGCGTCCCCCTAAAACCGTCTGGGCATTAATGAAGAAGGTTGAAGAATACTGCAAAGTGGAAGATGATGCCCTTTGAGTCAAAGCCGGACGTAAAGCCGTTGAGACGGCCATGTCGGGAGTTGTACAGCCGATTAGCTCTGTGCCTCCAAGAAGCCCCAAACGGCGAAATCGACCCAAATGAGACAAAAGGCATGATTCGTGCCGATCAAACGATCAATGTTCATATCAAGCTAATGAACAATATCAAGTGGATAGCATGTGGACTAGGTGTCCAGGCAAGAAATACAAGAAGTTAACGGAGCCAATCAATAAGATTCTGTCGAAAATACAACACCTTCCGTTCTTCAAGTGCCTGCCCAAGATGACTGGACCCCCCGATGCACGAAGACAAGATAAACGATGTGAGTATCATAAAGACCATGGTCACAACACCGATAGTTGTTTTTCTTTAAAAGATCACCTGGAAGAATTGGTGCAAGACGTCCGAAAGAACAATTCAACAAATACAGTAGCTCTACGGTCGGAGTCACCCCCTCTTGGTGTAATTCATATGATACACAGCTTGCCGGCACCACCTGAGGTGTACACAATCCAGTTATCGTCTGGCACCCATAGCCCAATGATGCCAGTGAAACGGCCACACGACATTGGAAGGATTAGTTTCGATGACAATAATTTAGTTGGAGTGACCCACCCCTACACTGATCCCCTCGTCATCGAGCTACGTGTAAACAGATTCACCATCGAGCGTGTTCTTATTGACCAGGGCAGCACTTCGGAGATAATGTATTACAAAACATTTGTCAAGCTTGGTTTTACCGATTCAGACCTATCTCCAGCTGATTATCCGTTATTCGGCTTCAATGCCAACTCAAAGTACCCTTTAAATAAGATCACACTACCTGTACGGGCCGGAACCAGATCAGTAGACGTAGAATTTCTGGTTGTTAAGCTCCCCTCCCCGTATAATCTGACCATGGGTAAAACCTGGTTACATACGATGCAAGCCGTGCCAAGCACCTACCATCAACTGCTCCGTTTTCTGACTGAATACGGTATTGAACAAATTCGCGGTTCTTAAAAATTGGCGCAAGCCTGCTATCTTCTAGCTACAAAGAGACCGAGGGAACTGGAAGTGCAATCAATTGAGGTGCCGGATAGGGAGAGTCTCGAAGACATTGAGAGGGTCCCGAGTGAAAAAGCAACCGAAGCCCTACATTGAGTCGAAATTGACAGAAATCCTGACAAGTTCTTCATGATCGGCACTTCCTTGGATAATGTCGAACGGTAGGAATTAATAGCTTTCTTACTCGGTAATATTGATGTGTTTACATGGACTCCATACGAAATGCCAGGAGTAGATCCATCAGTGGCCCAACACCGCTTGAACATTGATCCGAAATGTAAGCCAATTGTTCAAAGAAGCCAGCGGTCAGCCGCGGCGCACACTTCGACCGTCATTGAAGAAGTAGATAGGTTACTTAACGCCGGGCAGTCCATAAAGTAACTTATCCTACATGGTTGTCCAATACTGTGGTCGTGAAGAAGAAGAATGGCTCTTGGCGCGTCTGTGTAGATTTTACAGACTTGAACAAAGTTTGTCCCAAGGACTGTTTTCCCTTGCCCAGAATAGACCAACTCGTAGACGCAATGGCACATCATCAACGCTTGAGCTTTTTAGATGCCTACAGAGGCTATCACCAAATTGCCATGCATCCAGAGGATCAAGAAAAAACCACATTCCTCACCCCAAGAGAAACCTATTGCTACAAGGTCATGCCTTTTGGGCTGAAAAATGCGGGGGCAACTTATCAAAGACTAGTGACTTCCATGTTCAAGGAACAGCTTGGCCGTACCATGGAAGTATACATCGATGATATGGCGGTCAAATTTAAGGAAAAGCACTCCCATCTAGCCGATTTGTCAAAAACATTCAGCATTCTTCGAAAGTACAAGATGAAATTGAACGCTTCTAAGTGTGCATTCAGAATCGACTTCGGAAAATTCCTTGGCTACAACGTTAACCACCGCGGAATCAAAGCCAATCCAAGACAGATCATGGCAATTTTACATCGTTAACAACCTTGGTTAGTCAAAGTCGTTCAGAAGCTAATGGGGATGGCCACCACGCTCAACAGATTTATCAGCCGTTCCACAGATCACTGCCGACAATTCTTCCACACACTTCGGCAAGGTAGAGCATCTGATTGGACTCCTGAGTGCCAGGCCGCTTTGGACGGCCTGAAATCTTACCTCCGATCAATTCCACTCTTGGTAACACCTGCAGCCGACCATCCACTCATTTTGTATCGGGTAGTATCTGACTGGGCCTTTAGCGCCGTATTGTTAAAAGAAGAACTAGGGGAGCAGCAACCAGTTTACTATGTGTGCAAAGCTATGGCCGACGCCGAGACATGTTACCTTCCACTAGAAAAGCTTATCCTTGCTCTCTTCATAGCTGCAAGAAAACTGATGCACTACTTTCAGGGATACACCATTGGGGTGCCAACGGAGTATCCCCTCCGATCATCACTCCGCAGCGCGGAGGCGTCTAGGCGCGTCTCAAAATGGGCTCTCAAACTCGGCCAGTATGATATCCAGTTTCTACCCAGAACTTCCATCAAAGGGCAGGTGCTCGCCGACTTTGTTGCTGAATTCACAGGATCCTTGGCCAACTTTAAGTATGATCAAGTGCAAACTAAGCCCGACTGGAGAATGTATGTTGGAAACCTTTGGCAAATGTATTGCGATGGATCATCCAACCAGCGTGGCAGTAGGGCTGGCGTAGTAATCATGACCCCTAAAGAGGCAATAATTGAACAGGCCGTCAAATTGGGATTCGATGCATCAAATAATGAGGCCGAATATGATGCACTGTTAACCGGCTTGTGAAATGCACTTCATCTCGGTACACGGCGTCTGCTTGTTTTTTGTGACTCAAAGCTAGTAATCAACCAGCTGAAAGGGGAATATGCAGCCAAAAATGACCGCATGGCAGCCTATATGAAAACGGTGAATTCTTTGCTCGCGAAATTTGATCACCACGAACTGAATCAGATAACCTTGGATCAGAACATGTATGCAGATGCCCTAGCTTGCCTAGCCTTTGCTATCAACTCATAAATTAAGCGGACAATTGAAGTAGGGTTTGTCCCCGAGCCGAGCATTGCCTCTTTACAAACAGTTCAGGTTAACGTTATCGAACCTGGTCCGAGTTGGATGGACCCTATCGCCGCATTCCTATCTTCAGAACGACTCCCGATAGATAAGAAAGAAGCACACAAACTCTGAAACAAAGCCCTCCGATACTATTTGGATTTGCAGGGGAAGCTCTACAAAAAAATCTCTCTCCAGGCCGTACTTAGAGTGTGTTCACCCAGATAAAGTCAAGGAACTTTTATCTGAAATACATGAAGGCAGTTGTGGAGCCCATTCGAGCGAACGTTCTCTGGCTCACTGCGCCGTATCGCAGGGGTACTATTGGCCGACCATGCGAACCGACGCCGAGTGTTATGTTAAGAAATGTGGTCAATACCAGAAGTTCTCCCCTTTAACTCACCTGTTGGCCGAGGAGTTAAATTCTATCACTAGCCCCTGGGCGTTTGCTCAATGGGGCCTTGATATCGTTGGACCGTTGCCAAGGGCCCCGGGAAACAGGCGATTCCTAATTGTTGCGCCGGATTATTTCACAAAATGGATCGAAGTGGAGGCACTAGCACTTTTCCTCACCGGCTTACCCCCAAAGCAATGGTCAAGCGGAGGCCACTAACAAGGTTATTTTGGACGGCATCAATAAAAGGCTGGAGAAAGCTAAAGACAGATGGGTAGAAGAGTTGCCTAGTGTGTTGTGGGCTCATCGCACTACTCCGAGGCGAACCACTGGAGAAACGCCATTTGCTCTGTGCTTCGGAACCCAAGCAATCATCCCCCTGGAGATCGGCCTCCCAACCTTGAAATCTAAAGTTTTTTATATGGGCCGAAATGACATGATGTTGGCCTTGGACCTGACACTGATTAAAGAACGCCGAGACCGCGCCCTTGCATCCATGGCACGGTACCAGCAACAGCTCACTAAGTCGTATAATCAACGTGTTTAGTTGCGCCGTTATACACCAGGAGAATTGGTTCTCAAGAAAGTGCTTCCCACTGTTAGGAATCCGGCTAACGAAAAATTGGGTCCTAACTGGGACGGCCCCTATCAGATTCATTTAATTGCAGGGACAAGGGCATATCAGCTCAAAGACATGGATAGAAGAAGCCTGCCACGCCCGTGGAACTCCACACACTTGCACAAATTCTATCATTAACTTGTACAGCACGACAGCTTGTTTTGATTTTACGCCATGTGTATCTTTCTTTTTTAATATAATGTCCTCTCGCTCATTGAGTTCTGGTTGTGTGAATAAGCCTCCGAATTCAGAGTGCCCTTCGTGGAAATCACGATTGGCCAAATAAGCCTCCTAATTCAGAGCGCCTTTTCGCGAATGACGCTTGTGCCAACACAAATAAGCCTCTGAATTCGGAGCGCCCTTCGTGGAAATCATGATTGGCCAAATAAGCCTCCAAATTCAAGTCCCAGCATGAATGATGTTCAGGCCGAATAAGCCTCCGAATTCGGCGTGCCTTTTCGCGAATGACGTTTGGGCTAACACAAATAAGCCTCCAAATTCGGAGTGCCCTTCGTGGAAATCACGATTGGCCAAATAAGTCTCCGAATTCGGAGTGCCTTTCGTGGAAATCACGATTGGCCAAATAAGTCTCCGAATTCGGAGTGCCTTTCGTGGAAATCACGATTGGCCGAATAAGCCTCCAAATTCGAAGCGCCCTTTCGCGAATGATGTTTGGGCCAACACAAATAATCCTCTGAATTCGGAGCGCCCTTCATAGAAATCACGATTGGCCGAATAAGCCTCCGAATTCAGAGCGCCCTTTCGCGAATGACGTTTGGGCCAACACAAATAAGCCTCCAAATTCAGAACGCCCAGTGTGAATGATGTTTGGGCCGAATAAGCCTCCGAATTTGGAGTGCCCTTCGTGGAAATCATGATTGGCTGAATAAGTCTCCAAATTCGGAGAGCCCTTCATGGAAATCACGATTGGCCGAATAAGCCTCCAAATTCGAAGTGCCTTTTCGCGAATGACATTTGGGCCAACACAAATAAGCCTCCGAATTTGGAGCGCCCTTTCGCGAATGACATTTGGGCCAACACAAATAAAACTCCAAATTCAGAGTGCCCTTCGTGGAAATCACGATTGGCCGAATAAGTCTCCGAATTCAGAGCGCCCTTCATGGAAATCACAATTGGCCGAATAAGCCTCCGAATTCGGAGCGCCCTTTCACGAATGACGTTTAGGCCAACACAAATATATCTCCAAATTCAGAGCGCCCTTCGTAGAAATCACGATTGGCCGAATAAGCCTCCAAATTCGGAGCGCCCTTTCGCGAATAACGTTTGGGCCAACACAAGCCTCCGAATTCGGAGCGCCGAGCGTGAATTACGTTTGGGCCGAATAAGTCTCCGAATTCGAAGCGCCCTTTCATGAATGACGTTTGGGCCAACACAAGCCTCCGAATTCTGAGCGCCAAACGTGAATGATGTTTGGGCTGAATAAGTCTCCGAATTTAGAGCGCCCTTCGTGAAAATCACGATTGGCCGAATAAGCCTCTGAATTCGGAGCGCCCTTTCGCGAATGGTGTGTGGGCCAACGCAAATAAGTCTCTGAATTCGGAGCGGCCTGCGGGATTGACACATTTGAGCCGAATAAAACTCCGAATACGGAGATCCTTTCGTGGATATTGTGATCAATGTAAAGTAGTAGACAACTTAATCTGTAAGCATTGATCGAAATGACATATTTACATCTAGAATGATAAGTTTTATTCAATAGATCATAAGTACATGCTTTACATTAAAAAATATATATATATATATACATCAAAATTATTCAGCGCCTCCCTTGTCGTCAGTCTTCTTGGCTTCGTAAGCCTCGAACGGAAAAATGTAGCTTTGATATAAGGGTGATGCCAGATCAACGCCCGCGACTTGGAGTGCCTTGGTCCATCCATGCTTAAATCCGCGATTCTTGCATCGATATACCTCCTCGGCCAGCTTTTCCTTAGTCTTATCTATTCCGATTTTTTGGCCGTCATGAAAGCCTTTTTCATAGGACCTAGCCTTCGTCGATTCAATTGCGAACATGCTGGCCGTTTCTCAGTCGGCGATCGCGTGATCTAAAATTTGGTGATTTACTCGCTCCGCAACAATCAGATTCACTTGACTCGCCGAGTGAGTCTCAGCAGCACTAGTTCTCTTCAGCTCATTTTTGGCTTTCTCTGAGCGGGCTAGCAAGCTCTAAATGCGAGCATCCTTTTGCTCTATCTCTCTTCATGCAGCACGCAGACGCATGCTAATTTCGTAGGAGGTATACAGACCCTTTACTGCTCTATGAACGCCCTTCCAAAAAACTTTGTAATCAGCCCGACTGACCATGGACTGCTGAACTTCTAGTAGAAAAATCTGTCGTACAAACTCGACTGCCACATTTGGGTCGTGGATGATGGAATCTGCCTCCATCATCAGTTTGTTCCCAACAAACACCGAAAAGCTCAACGGGCGCAGTGTCGCACTAGGTTCACCTCTTGAACGCGGGGAGTGACCTCGTTGCTGCTTTTTCCTTCGGGGTGACCTACTTTGATGACGTGGGGATTGACGTTTCTCACACTCCCTCGACGTCCTACTCACCATGCACGTAGGCTCACCACCCCGGTTCATCACTGCATCCAGCTCTGTGAGTGTCCTACTTTCCCCTCTATTGTTGAAGAATAGTCTTCTTGCCATCCACGGTCGTCTACACTTCTTTTTGGAATAGAATGCAACAATGACAACTTTGCGCACGTAGCCCCCTCCCCATTTATTGATTACAGGAGGCGTGCTCCCGAGGCGATCTTATCAATGCTCGTATTCCATGAGCCACTGATATTCGGTGTTCCAATTCATTCCTTAACTGGGGTAGGGGCAGATTCATTAATCCTAGCGGCTAAGGATTCGCTAACCTACTCGGCCAAATCTCAGGGCCTTGCGCCAATTGGATCATGTGCCCCAGCCATTCCATGAGCCACCGATATTCGGCGCTCCAGTTTATTCCTTAACTGGGGCAGGGGCAAATTCGTTAATTCTAGCAGCTAAGGATTCACTAACCTACTCGGCCAAATCTCAAGGCCTTGCATCGATTGGATCATGTGCCCCAGCCATTCCATAAGCCACCGATATTCGGCGCTCCAGTTCATTCCTTAACTGGGGCAGGGGCAGATTCGTTAATCCTAGCGGCTAAGGATTCGCTAACCTACTTGGCCAAATCTCAGTGCCTTGAGTTGATTGGATCATGTGCCCCAGCCATTCCGTGAGCCACCGATATTCGGCGTTCCAGTTCATTCCTTTCAGGGACAGGCAAATTCATTAATCCTAGCAGCTAAGGATTCACTAATCTAATCGGCCAAATCTCAGGGCCTTGCACCGATTAGATAATGTGCCCCAGCCATTCCATGAGCCATCATTAACTGGGGCAAGGGCATGTTCATGAATTTAGTCGGCTAAATTAAAAAGTTGGCTAAATTAAAAGACGACTAAATTGCTAAGTTGCCAAGTTACGCAGTTATCTAATCGGTAGCTATTTGGTAAGATGTTTAATTCACTCATCTCATGATCCTACATCCTTTTGGATTGATAGCTAGCATGCACAATAGATAATAGTCATTTTACCTAAAGTAGTGAAAAGCAAAAATCTTCATTAAATAAGAAAGATTGAGTACAGAAAACAGTAACAAGCAAAGGAAATTTTCATTAATAACTTGAGTACAGATAGTGATCATTTTATACATGAAAATTACCTTAAATCGACTAACAAAAATTTACAAGAACCATGCATGGGAGATGCCTAACAAAAATAAAGATGTCACCCTAGTCAATCTTCGGGGTCAGACTCCAGCGGGTCAACGTCCACCTGCTCGTATGGAATCGGTTGGGCCAATATCACATTAGCGGCAGTGAGGGCTTTGAGCCAGCCATGTTTGAAGCCCCGATTCTCGAATTTGGGGACTTCCTCCACATAGTTCTCCAAGCGGCGTCCTTCCCAGCTTGGAACGCTTTGGAAATCTCGGAGTCGACTACTACTTTTGCCTTCTTTGATTCTTCCAAGTCAGCTTCCAGCTTGGCAATCACCTTCTTGGCCAACTTGAGTGCGTCTTCGCTCGCGTTTGCCCTCTCCTCGGCGGCCAATCTGAGCTGGTCAGAACTCTTCGCCTTTTCTGCCTCGGCGTCAGCTCTTTTGCGCTCATCCGCCGCTCTTGCCGCCTCAGACTCGGCTCTTTGAGAGGCCTCCATGGCCTTGCCCTTCTCATTTTCAATTTTAACTTTCAAAGAGCCGATCTGCTCAATAGCATCATGTTGGCGGCGGCCGATCTCGGTTATCCTGCTCATCGTCTGCAAAACAAGGAGTTAGAATTTAAAAGTAAAAGTAATAAATAATAATATACGTTCATATGCGCATAGGCGGAAAG
The DNA here is from genome assembly GCF_055761805.1 of Camellia sinensis. Lineage (NCBI taxonomy): Eukaryota > Viridiplantae > Streptophyta > Magnoliopsida > Ericales > Theaceae > Camellia > Camellia sinensis. The sequence goes on from NC_138962.1 coordinate 180,998,458, forward strand.
TTGAAAATAAGGTTACGTCATATACCAATAGGGCCGATTAAGTGGCTAATGCTATTGATAGCAGATCTGGCTCTGCACGAAAGGTCGCCCTGTCGACCAGCAAGGAAATTGAGGAAGCCATACTCAAGGCCACTACCGGATCTTTCAAAGCCGACGCGTCGGATGCAATCGGCACATTCTTTATCCTTGGTTGGACGATGAATGGCATGACTGAGTCCGATTCCTCCATACGTGACTGTTTGTCGGTGAGTGATTCCTCAGGGTCGGCTTCACTCTCGGCGGGACGCTTCTCCTCCTTCTAATCGGCCTTCTGACTCAACCCTTCGACTGTCTGCTCTGTCTTGATCGTCTCAATTTGAGCCGTTTCTTCTACGGCAACAGGCGGAGAAGACTCAGTCGCCGCATCAGGTTCAAAACGGATGGTTTCGGCCCTCCTCTGGACGGCCATCTGTTCGGCGTTTTTCCTCCTTGCCAACTGTGTCAGCGACTTTCTTAGGATACGAGCCGAGGAGATCTCCTAAATCAGTAAAAATGTCTTCAAAGGACACATCCCCTCGATCTGACGTGGATGGAGGGTCGAATGGACTAAGGCCGGTTTCTTGAAAAGCTGAATTTAGAGCTTTGTCAACTTCTTCAGCTTCCAAAGCGGACTGACTCGGCTACTCGGTGGCTTCCTCGACTACTGGTTCTTCGACCTGTTCTAAATCAGAATCCTCCAAACCAATCTGTCTAAGGCTTTTGATGCAGGGGAAAATAAGGGCTATGAGTTGCTGTTCACCCCGTGGAATCAGAATGTTTTTCGCGGCCGAAAACGTTGTGTAAGTTGGCTCGTACCTTAGAAGTATATAGGTCGTCCCTTGCTTCTAGAGATTTGGATGGCCAAAGAACTGGAGTGCGGTTTTAATTTCTGCGAGCACAGCGTCGTCGGCTAAAACCAGAACTTTCTTCAAAGCGTTACCTGTACAAATAAAACGATAAGTACGTGGAAATAAAGCCGAGTAAATATAAGGTAGATAAACATAAAGGAACTATACGACAACCTGGTTCGCCTCTCCGTCTAAGTATAGGGTCTAGGCGATCTTCGCCTTCACCGAATTCCCAATTACCTCGGACAACGACCATGACATCATCAACTCACTTGCCAGAGCTTGCAAGCATAGTCACCAAGTGATGGTCGGTGTCTTTGGCCTTGAGAAAATAGCGCCCCTGCCAGCCAGAAGATTTGGCCAAGACATAACAATGCCAAATAGCAGGTATGCCAAGATTGATCCTTAGGCGTCGGTTCAACTCTATAATCTCCATTATGATTCGAAAAAAACTTACATTAGGTTAAGAGGGGATTAGGCCCCAATGGTGAAGGATGGCCCTAAGGAATGGGCAGAGGGGGAAACGGACTCCGCCCTCAGTAATTGATAGGAGACGAAAGATGATTGTACCTTCATCAGTCCTCTCCATATCAAGGGTGCTGTTCGTCACGAGTGATAGATGGACATCGTCGGGGATGGAAAAATGGCGTCGAAAATCAGAGATTCGATCTGCAGAAAAGAGGTTGTTCAAATGTTTTGCCATCATAGTCAGTCTAAGGCGTACGCTAAACTAAAAACAAACAAGGAAAAGGGATTCGAAATGAAGGAGAAAAGAACTTACAAGAAGTAGAGGAGACAATGAGAAACGGAAGGAGGTTGCAGAGGTCGCGAAATGGAGGAGGTATGTCGAAAGGCAGACCAGGAGCTTTGAGTATTCAAAAAGCATGCATTCGAAGGGACAACGAAGTTTTAAATCACAAAAGATGAAGGAAGCATATGAAGGGGCGGGAAATTGTAATGATGACCGAAAAACGTGTGCATTCTGACATTCGCATTGGAATGAGGTTAACTGCCAAATTTCTGTTTTGACTTTTCAAGTTCGAAACCAAACATGCCAACTAACTGTTGTTAGTGGAGTGTTTAGGGGGCAATTGTGGGAGCCGAATAATACGGGATGCAAAGAGGCCGAGTACACGTTTGGAAAATCAAGATATATATTATATTCGGCCCCGTCTTGTACCATCCAGAAGCCAAACATCCTAATCGACCATAGAACCAGTTGAGCGAGGAGCCGAGTAGGAATTGGTTTACGACAGAAGAAACCGAGTGAACAATCACACGGTGGATTAAAAGTGGGCCTGACCCTGTGGCCTAGGAGCGGATATAAATAGAAGAACAAAGAAAGGTATGTGAGAAATAACCCCAAGAAACTTGAGACATAAGCAAACGTGAGATATATACTGACTTGTCCGTCGGAGTGCTAATTCTGACACCCCCGACCGGAGTGTTAATCCCTTTTCAGGTGGCAATCAGAGGATCAGGAACGTCCTTCAGGATCCAAGAGTGTTTCCAAACCACTCTTCCACAGCACTCATTTGTTGGTAGATTATCTGAGGAAGAAACATCCTTATTAGTTGACATGTCAAAAAGTATGATGCGACCAAAAGAGATATTGATTACATTGAAACGAAGAGATGCCTTTAATGCAACAACAATGAAGACAATCTCAACGCACGTAAAGTGACAAATGACTGGACAAATTTATTTTAGTCATACAACATGACACTAAAGTAATCTAATCTGTATAGTAGTATATCACCGAACAGGCATTTCATAAATGGGTTCCAACTAATTTATTGTTAAAGTAAAGTAAAATCATCCAATTGAACGATAACAAATGGTTGGAAAAAAATTAATTTATCGGGTAATACGACATTGGAGTAATTCAAATTCTTTAGCATCGTATTACCAAAAGCTATCAGTGTAAAGAGACAAAAATGAAAGGGTTTTGAAGAGTTTTTAGTTTAGGGTTTGTTTTGATAGTATAATGGGTATAATGAGAATCACTTTTTTTTAGTGGTGTAACGAGATGGAGGGCGTAAAGAGGTAAACTAGTGGTGTAAGTAGAATCACTCTAAAAGAAATCTATTGTCAACGCCAATAAATTAGGATGGTGAAGGAAGGAGATGTATGATTTTTTTTCCTTCTTTACTTTGATTATTATGGTATTAGGAAAATAAATTTAGGATTATTTTTACCAATTTATCATTTAGTTTGATCCCATATAATGTATAGTAAACCCTATTTTCTTATTCTTGGGGTATTAGGAAAATAAATTTAGGAATATTTTTTCCAATTTATTATTTAGTTTGATCCCATATAATGTATACTAAACCATTATAGCGATTCTGGTTTTGACCCGTTACCTATTGCATTTTGGACGCGAGTTGGCATGGTTTAGAATGATTATTCATGTCTTGTTTCCTTTGTCCCCCCTTATCTTGGCTATCAAGTTGTTGTTGTGTGTTTGGAACAGATTGGGTACTTGTTTTTCCAAACTTGTGATGCCCAGATTTTGGTCATTCCGCTCGAGTGGGCACTCTTGCGCTCGAGCGGGCTTCACAAATTTTGCTTCTCCGCTCAAACGGCCATTCTCGCGCTCAAGCGGGATTCGACAACTCTCAGTATTTTTTTTCAGGTCTGCAGATGCTGGGAGAATGCATTGGACACTTAAGCGTCCAGTTTCACGCTCGAGTGGGAGTCTATGTCTGACACTCGAGGGGGGCTTTCCACGCTCGAGCGGACTGTATGTATTTCAGTCTGAGAAGATGATATTTTGAATTACTTTTTCATATCTCCCGCTCTCTAAAACTTTCCAAAAAGCTTGTTCTTGAGCTTCTCTCTCTACAATTCACCTTCTCTATTAGATTTCATCTAGATCCATTGGGATTTCCACCCTAGTGCCTTTGAGAAAAAGGTAAAGCTCGTCAAGATCTTCATTTTGAACCAAATAGAATTGGATTTCGATGTTCTTGGAATTTCTCTCTTGCTTTGTCTCATCTTCTCACTTAAGGTAGGGATCTTTCTACACCTTCATATGATATTTAGCTTAGTTATTTGCCTCTTGTGTAACAATGGTGTGATTGGGGGGATGTTTTAAACAAACCTAGGGTTTGGGCATAAAATGGAAAAAGGGGTTTTTGGGTTGTAATGACCCAATTTTTTTTTTTAAAATAGCCAGCGCATAATTTAATTGTGCAAATTTTTGAATTTGATTACCGTGTAAATTCTGTGCGAAAACAGTTCGGTTTTATATTTTTTTAAAATAGTTACTGATCTCATAAAATTATGAAATTTCTATATGTTGTTTCCATATGAGTCTAGCACGTTGGATAAAATTTCAGAATTTAATGATGAGTATTTATTTTCTAAAAATTCACGGACTGATTGGTGTTCAATTTAATTCATAGCAGAATTTAAAACTGAGTTTTGGGTGTTCAAACCATGATTTGAGATAAATTTTTTGAGTCTATTTTAGTATATAATTAGACCATATTTGATTTATGGGTGAGACCCATGACTTAGATTTAATTTAAATTGAGTTTGTTTAATGACTCACGTTTAATTATTTGGTCATTTTAAAATGTGATTGGTAATAACCACCTTGGGAGTTGCTATTATTTATTATATAGGATTATAATAAATATTTGATGGTTGATTTTATAGTGTGTACCATTAAACGAAATATATTTTGTGGTGAAAAAATATTATATCTTTTTATCATTAATGATGTTAAAATATACTTTTAATTGATATATCTATATATATACATATGTAGGTTCATAGATGTTTCAATATAATAAAATAAAGTATAATAATGATGATAGAAGAGCAAGCCCACGTGGGGGCTTCCCTCCCCCTTTTCATTTCTATTCATTTTCTTTGTTTGGCAAAGAGCTTATCATCTTCCTTGTTTCATCTCTCTCTCTCTCTCTCTCGGCTGACTCTCTCTTTCATTTTTCTTTTTCCTTTAAACATTCATCACACAAAAGCTATGATCCACCAAAATCTATTAGGTTTTAGACCATAGTTCTTAAGATCAAAGTGAAGAGCTTGGTGAGAGCAACGTTTTGACCGGTGGAGATCGAAATCCAACAAAGTCGAAAATTGGGGTTTTTGCTTATTTCCTCTTCTAGCTTGAGGTAAGGATTTTTCCTACACTTCTTTATGCATTTTTACTTGATTATATGGAGTTTAGAGTTATGTATAATTTAATTAGAATTTTTGAAAAATTTGTGATTTATTTGCTTAAAAGGAAAATTTTGAGAAAAATAAAGAGTTGATGTCTAACTTGTGAAAATGTAAACTTGGAATATGTTTGTAAGGTTATGAAAGAGCTATGTTTTAAGTTTAAACAAAAACGAACTACAATTTGATCGGTTTTGAAATTTTAACCAGTTTGCGACCAAAGGAGTATTTTTAAAGAAAACAAAGGAATTATGTTTAACTTTTGGGGCTTTTGATCAAAATAGTATGTCATAGTTGAATAATGCTTGGAGAATGAGTTTGAAAAGAAAATGATGTTTTCTTGGGCATTAACGACATTATTTTGCTTAATGTATCTGTGGGAATAAAACTGACACAGTTAGAAATAGACCTTGAGATGTTACCGGACGTGATTGTGATATGAAAACTGGTGTAGTTGTTCATATTTGATGAGATGTGGAATAGATTGTATTTATCAAAATTTTTGGAATTTAATTGTTTAAATATCTATTTAGAAATATCTGTTTTGGGCTATCGGTGGAGGATAGCCATGATTGTTGTAAAAATGCACGAGACTTAGGTAAATTGAACCATATTCCTCATTTGTTGCATTGGACGTTGCATTACATTTATTTCATTAGAAATGTATCTATTTTTTAGAAATGTTTAGAAATGTATCTATTTGCGAAAAGATGAATACTTGGTGAATCTGGATAGGGGGTGTAGAATCGCCCAATTAGGTGTCGAGCCTTCCAGTTTACTGGTAAAAATGACAGTGGTAGTGCATTAGGGCCTACTTGCAGACACTCAGCTAAAGATTCACAGAGCTTGTATTCATGTAACATATATGGTTTAAAGTAAAAATGGTTTTATATCTGTTGTTGCATCTCAGCATTGCATGCTTTATAAAAGAGAGATAAATTGTTTTATCATGAGCATGGCATGAGCATACTCCTCTTTAGTCTTGTCATGATTCATATGTGGTATAGTAAATCTCTACTGGGCTATGGCTCACCCTATAAGGGAAACTGTTAGACTTATTTATTTTGATGATTTATTTAATTATTTTTTAATTTATTTGAAAAAGAAAAATAGAATGCAAAATTTGTTTTGATGATTTATTTAATTATGTTTTAAATTCAAAATTTATTTTGATGATTTATTTAATTATGTTTTAATTTATTTGAAAGAGAAAAATAGAATCAAAATTTATTTTGTCCCATTATTTCTCACCTAAACCTTTATCCTAAATGTTGTTAGAATATATTTAATATTTGATTTAATTAGAAGTTCAAATAGCCCAAAATAGAGGTTCAAACAGCCCAACACAACAGCAGTTCAAAAGGTTCAAGTGAAAGATATTCAAATTAGTAGTGATGGAATGGAAGATATTCAAATTAATAATAATGGAGTACAACAGCTATAAATGGCTATAAATTCAAATGAATACAACGGCTATAAACGGCTATAAGTTTCATTACATATACCAAAGCCTCTAATGTAAACAAGTTATAAGAAAAATCAGAAAATATTCTTTGATCTGTAATCACTCACATTTATTCTCTGAAAAATTCTCTGAGAAATGTTCTTCAATTTTTGTTTACATCCTCTCTCAAAAATTATACACTGAGCCTTATACCATTAAGCTCATCTTTCTTGTGTGAGATTTACAGAAAAATCAAAGCTTTATTTTATATATCTATCTTTCAGAGATATTTATTGTAACCTTTCTTTGAAAGCAAAAATACAATTTCATCTTGTAAAAGTATTGCAAACACAGTGTTCTTAAAATCTTGAGAGTGATTGTGAATCACCTAAGATTTGCAAGGGCTTGTGAAGTCTATGTAAAATCCGTGGAGGATTGCTCCATTTGTAAAGAGGTTGCTAGCACCCCTGTAAAGCTAGAAAATAGTGAAAAATCTCAAGTGAAGCTTGAGGAGTGGATGTAAGCTTGGTTGAAGCCGAACCACTATAAATTTGTTTGTCTCCTCTTCCCTAATCTCTTTACTTTCCTACTACTGCTATAGCTATCTAATATTCATGTGTTAATCATTTGATTTACCCTGTATGTTAGTTATACTTCATTGTTATTTTGCTTGATCATTTATTGTTAAGTTCATCATTGTGCTTGTTAATAATTTGTTGTACTAGTAATTAATTTTATTGGGGTATTATTAATTTTAATTTGTAGAAATCTAATTCACCCCCTTCTTAGGTTGCTTTTTGGGTAATAGAAACCATTTCAGGTACATGTGCTATGCTTTCACCAAGGCATTGTCTTAGGAGGACTCGGAGTTGAGACTTCATTTTTGTTTTATTGCTATTTGGTGAATGTAAGCCCAGGGTTGTATTTGTGTTGAGTTAAAACTCCATTTTGTGTAACCAAGAATGTTCTTGGATAAATTTGTAAGCCTGTAGGGCACTTATTATCTGGTTGGCTTCCATTTCATACTTGTTGTAAAATGTATGCTTGGGATTGGAACTAGGGCATTGAGATATGAATAGCATGTATTTGGCATTTGAGATTTAATGGAAATGGATGTATGGAATAGTTAGTTATACATATGTGTTCGTCTATCAGGTGGATTTTGTAGCATAAATAGATATACCCTGCCCAATTTTCGGGGCGTTACATGGGTGTAGGTGAAATAGATGCTTGTGGGGTTTAATAATGATGTCGTGTTATGTCTAATTTGATGATTTTGACACTTGGATAATATTTGGGAAAAATGGGGAAGTTGCCCTAATTAGATTGACTATTATTTTGTAAAAATAATTGGAATTGACATTGAAAATGTGAAATTAAGAGGGTATTGATATGAATGGTGTGATTGGTTATGTATCAACTCAGTTTTTTAGAAGTTTTGAATAAACTACCTGTTTGAGATTTAATATCTATCTAGAGATAACTGTATTAGGCTATCGTTGGAGGATAGCTTTGCCTGTTGTAGAAATTGTATGTGGATTAGGTAAATTGAAACTAATCTTTGATGGTTGTCATTGAATATGACTGTGTTTATATACGTTGTACATGTATGTTGGTTTGGAAGTGGAAAGGGAATGTGCTTCATGTTTGATTATCTATCTAAATACATTGCATATGTATGGATATTTGTTTGGAAGGAGAAAGGGGATGGACTCCATTATAATTAAGTTGACCGGAGTGTTTTGGGTGAAAGTCTTGAAATTATACATGGGTGCCTAGCCCGCGAACGAAATATCCATAAAATGCCAATTGTAGTGCTTGTATAACCTACGTTTACATGGGTCCCGTTAGACGTCTGCCCGCGGACGAAATTGTCGTGAAATGGAAGTTTGAAGTGTTTATGCATATGTGTTGTATGATTTGAAAACTATTAAGTTGTAGCCTCAGTTCGGTTGTTGAGAAATAATGAAATTGACTCATAAATGGAGACAGATAAGTGAACGGAATATGAATTGAAAGGAAATGGATTAAGACTTGAAATTGATATCTCATGAGTATATATAGTTGTGGAACGTTTCATCACATGCATTGTTCATGCACTTGTACTTATACCTTTGCTAAATTTCATATAGTGCGTTGGATGACTTCTACTAGGCTGTGGCTCACTCTACTTGGGAATAACATTTTCAGGTAATGATGGCATGCCTCCACCAAGGCAATAGCGTTGGAGAGATTTTCGGGAGCAAGAGCTTCTCGTTTTGATTATATATTTTGTAAAGCCTAGGGCTTAAGATGTAATGAGCGTAGCTCACTTTTGTTGTAACGAAGTTAAGGCTTGGAAATGTGTAAGCCAATAGGGCGTTCATTTACGTTAAACTCTTTGTATTCATTAATTTTGTTTAATGAACAGACTAAGATTCTGATTTATGCTATTATTTAAATATGTTTATAGATGTCTTTATGTTATTATTTTGGGGGGCGTTACAACCATATTTTCTTACTCTTGGATAGACAGCATATGACCCATTTTAATGAGTTTGAATTTGTTAAAGTTGAATATAGTGTGGGACTAATTTTTATTGATTTCAATTATTTAAATTGTTCATCTTATTAGACAAGCTGAGAAGAACATAAATGTAAAAATATAAGTAATCACATGATTAAATCACATATTTATTATAATAAATAAACAGTCCATTTATTAAAAACATGTATGCCATATAAATAAAAAGGGTCCGGTTACCATGTGCATTCACTTAAAGTTGCACATCATGTGCACCTTATATATTATATTTTTTGTGAGTGGTGTTATACATTTTGTATGTTATACTTTTTGTGAGTGATGTTATACATTTTGTGAGCAGAGTTATGATTTTGTGTTTTCGAAGAAAAGTTGTGAAAATTTGAATATTATACTTTTTGTGAGTGGTGTTGTTGTACATTTTGTGAGCGAAATTGCGATTTTTGTGTCTTCGAAGAAAAATTGTGAAAATTTGAATGCTATACTTTTTGCAACTAGTGTTATACATTTCGTGAGCGAAGTTACAATTTTGTGTCATTGAAAAAAACTTGTGAAAATTTGAATGTTATACTTTTTGTGACTGGTATTATACATATTGTGAATGAAGTTACAATTTTTGTATCTTCGAAGAAAAGTTGTGAAAATTTGAATGTTCTTCGAAGAAAAAAGTTGTGAAAATTTACATGTTATACATTTTGTGAATGGTGTTATACATTTTTTGTGAGCGAAATTATGATTTTTGTGTTTTTGAAAAAAAGTTGTGAAAATTTGAATGTTATATTTTTTGTGAGATGCATTATACATTTTGTGAGAGAAATTATGATTTTTGTGTTCTTTTGGATAAAATTTGTGATAATTTTTTTAAGTTGTACTTATTGTAAGTGGTGTTATATTTTTTGTGAGGGAAATTATAAGATGCACATCATGTGCCCATTTTTGTGAGTGCACATTATAGACTTTTTTAAATAAAAATAATTTTATGGTATGGCAATTGATATTGGCTCAATTTGATTTTTTGCTTGGATAATTTTATAAGTAGATTGTATGAGATGAACAATTAAATCATTAAAGTTGGCCTAAGTTAGTCCCATAATAGGTCAACTTCGCCGTGAAATTGAAAATTTCAATTTTAGCAAATTTGAACTCCATACACTATAACAAAAATACATTTTAGTGGCACTATAGTACTGATATGTTTTTAGCAATTGCCACAAAAATAATATTTGGTTCTATGTTTTAAAAAAATGTCACAGGCTCACAAACATAAAAGACTCTAGTGGCATTTCAATAAAGAAGCATTGCATCACTACAAAAAAAATGTGATCTAGTATCATCAATTTTATGACATTTTTATAAACGAATGACACAAAAAATTATTTTAGTGACATTTATCAACAGATGTCACTAAACTAGAGAGGTGTAAGTTACTTTTTATGGCATTAGGTGAAAAGTGTCATAAACAAATAAATTTTTATGGCATTTTGAAAAATGCCACTCCAAAATCTTTCCATGGTATCTAATGACATTTTTTGAAAAAACAAAAAACACCAATATATCCCAAAATTTTTTAAAATAAATAAATAAATAAATTGAACTCAATATAACTTTTTCTTTAAAAAAAAAAAACTCTATTTACCACATCAACGACCTTATATGAATTAATTAAAAAATAAAATTTTTAACTACTCTCCTATACAATGATTTAATTGCTTTAATTTTTAATTAAAATAAATTTCTGACATCATCAAAAAGTGTTAATTGACTTGATCATTTTTGCATTAATTACTTAAAAGTTCTATCTATAAATGTTATGGCAGCTTAGGTTTTATTTAAGATTTTTTTAACCAGTAAATCCTATTTAATAAAATTGAAAGTATTATCAGTTGCTCCCAATTTTTAAAACTAAAAACATTATCAATTTTGCATAGTAATGTTTCAGATAATTGTTTAACTAACTGATGAAAAAAAAAACAGAGTATGGGATTAAACATTTTTGTCCTTCTATTTATTGGTTTGATTCAACTATCTAATAAAATTGAGAATATTATTAGTTTTTTCTAATTTTAAAACTGAGAACGTTATCAGTTTTTTCATTTTTAATTTTTTTTTCTTTTCAGTTTTGCACATCATCATCATGCTCCTTTATAGATACAAAATTTTTACAAAAAAAATAATTCAGCTTTTTCAATTTTTCAAAAGTTTTTTTTTTTTTGCACATAATTTTTTTTAAAAAAAAATTTCAATTTGAAAGTTGATGTTTTAAAGTTTTGAAAATCAAAATAAATGTCAAATCATCATATTCATTTATAGATAATCATAAATAATAAACAATCATTGTTTGAAGTGTAATTCCAACTATTAAAAATTTAATGAGACTTGAAGGTCCAGCAAATCTTAGTTAGAACTTAATGGAGTATAAGGCCTGGTTTGGGAACAGACTAATTTAGTAACTTTTTGGTTATTTGACTAAAATATGAGCTAAAAAAAACTAGTATGTTTGGGATTAATTTTTGACTTTTTATGGAAAGATGTACAAAAAGTAGAGAGAAAAAAAAATCTTTGGCTTTTTGGTATGAGTTGTTGATTTTTTAATTTTTTTAGTGACTTTTTGGCTAAACGGGCCACTTCCCAAACGCGGCCTAAGTATATAAATTAGGTCTTGTGTGTAAATGGCCCATAATTTATTAATAAAATGAACAATTTATTATGAAATTGGAAACTTCAACAAACGTGATGCAATTTTTAAAATCACAGAGTACAATTCACTTTGCTTTGTTTGGGTTTTCTAAAAACACTTTTTATAAATTTCTACTTTCTTATTTTGCATTTTTTTTGTTTTTACTGAATTTTTTTAATATTTTAAGCAATTTTTTTTAATTTTTAGATACAGCTAACATAAATACACTTAAAAATTATAATTTCCATAAAAAATCTTTAAAAAATTCATTAAATACAAAAAATACAAAAATTCAATATATTTTTCGTATTTTTGTGTATTTATTAATTATTTTGAAATATTTTTTCCACAAATATTTTCACTTTTTAGATACATCTAAATAAGGTGCATCTAAAAAAAATTAAAAAAAATTACTTAAAATTTTTAAAATATTTACTAAAAAATATTTACTAAAATTAAAAAAATATAAAAATAAAAAATTTAATTTAAAAAAAACTAAAACTAAATAGACTGATTTGTATTTTAACCAAATGGTGTAATTTGTCTTATATTGTTTTATTAAAAATGTGAACACACTTATTTTTAAAATAAATAAATAAAAATAAATTTATTTTTGGTAACCAATGAGATAAGGAAACACGGGAAATGAAGTAGGGTTTATCATTCTTCATATTTCACGCCGTCATTATATACCATCCACACTGTAAATTTGCAGCGTTTTCATCTTCTACAATCTACTAAAGTTCACTGGGTATTATTTCTCTCTTTCTCACTCTCACACACACAAGCAAACACATACAATACCTCTATATTTGTCTCTTATTTATAATCTTCTTGTTTTAGGTATAAAACTTGATACAATCTGAAAATAAAATCTTTTGATCCATGAATTTCTTAATTTTCATCTTTTAAGATCAAGGGTTAATTGTGATTTATTATTCTTGAATTTATGTTGTGATTTTATATAATGCATTGCAAGTGTTTGTTAAATGCCTCAATAAAATCCCTCATTATTTTGCTGCCTTTTTTTTTTTCTTCCCCTCCTGTTTGTAAGGACTGATTTATGGAGTGATTTGTGGCTATGTTTGAATTTGAATTTGTAGATGAAAAAAAAGAAGTTAAAATTAATGATTTTGGGATACCTATTAGTTTTTTGACGTGTAAATATAGAAAAAATTAACAAAAATTTGGACAGAATAACTAAACTAAAATTAAATTTGAAGTGTAGAAATAAAATTGTTCAAATTGAAAAAATAGGTACCAAAATAAAATTGATTATTTACACAAAATTAAGAAGTGAAACATAATTCCACACACACACACACACACACACACACACACACAAAATTCTGATAATTACTTGATTGAGAGTTAAACAATAAAAAGATGCACATAACAAATAAAACATGACACCACCCACCCATGTCAGAGACAGTGCCTGACCTGAGATAGATTTTCCACAAAGTCCTTTACCGAGTAAGGAACATTCACCAAATTTGACTACCAAAGTCCTATCCTTACCTTTACCAATTCTCCAAGCTCTTCCATATTAGCTTGGCAATTATTAAAAATACAATCATTTTTAAGACTCCAAACTGACCACATCATCGCAACTGGAACAAGCCTCCATATCTTCAAAACCAACTTTTTAAATTTGGTTCCCAGCCACCAAAGCAACACACTTTCCATTGTTGCAGGTGTGACCCAACTTAGACCCCTCCACTGTAGCATTTTTTGACCAAACCTTCCAAGGTTCAAGGCAGAGAAACAACAGGTGATCCACTGTTTCTGCCTCAATTTTGCAGAAAGGGCAAACATTCACCATTTTGCTGCTCAAAACCCCAATCCTCTGCATAAAATCAATTGTCTTCACCCTTCTTTTCCATACCAACCAAAAAAGAAACTGTGCTTTTGGTGGTGCCACACATTTCCATAACAGCCTAGATACTTTCAAGCTAGGTCCTTGTTAGAGCTTATGCCACTCTCTTACTGATGCCACTTTGAACTGATTAGAAGGATGGGCTGCCCACCTAACTGAATTAGGATGTTCCAGAGTAAGCCTAGGGGCCTCTCTAGTTAGCCCTTGTAGCCTTATGACCTCCTTTTCCTCCCAATCTAAGAGAGATCTTCTGAACACCAATTTCAATCCCCTGATATGTCCCTCCTCTGCATAAACGTTCTGAGAGTGTTTCCTTCTCCATAGAGAGCTTGAACAATCTAGGGAACTCCTCTTTTCACTTTAAGTTCATGAGCCACTTGTCAGTCCAAAAGTTGATCCTGTTCCCATCTCCAACCTCAATTTTAAAGTTAGATGAATAGAAATTATACAAAGCAGGGTTAGATTTTGCTTAAAATATCCTTCCAAACATTAGATTCATTTCCTTCCATCTCCATTGCTGGTTTCCATGTGCCCCCTTCAGATCCATGTTTTTGCTAATGATAACATTCTTCCACAATGCTTTATCTTCCACCCCATATCTCTCCACCACCACTTGGCTAACAACTCATTCATATCTATAGCTCTTCTAATCCCCAATCCTCCTTGATCTTTGCTCTTCTAATCCTTGCTCTTCTCTATTGACACCTGCAAATTTCTCACTAAAACAACCTCACGCTCTTTTTGCATAGGGTGATTAGGTAATAAATAATAAGATTATTTGGTTTAAAAATTATGTGAGATATAGTAAGAAAGAGAACTCGCTTATTTTGTCTAATTTATTTATTTATTTTTTTTTTTTTTGTTAAAGATACTCATCACTAGAAGAAACGATCGAACCATCTCACCCTCACCTCTCTGGCGGCGAGTTCAAGTGAATCCCAACATCGAAAAACTAGAGTTTTGAATTAGGCTTCAATTTCTGTATAGAATCGTAACTATTGCTTCTTATTTTCTGACATTTATTTTGTTCGGGTTTTTAATATATATATAAAAAAAAATTAGGTCTTTTGAATTTATAAATTTAAAATTGGGGACTGTTGAACATGAAAGATTGGGGCCTTTGTAGATGTTTTTAATTGGATTGCTTTGTTTCACTGGTCGTTTATTTTTTCGTACATGTCACTGATGCTTGTTTCCTGAGATATGCTTGTACATGAAAGATTGGGGCTTTTGAAGGCTTTTGATATTTTGAATTTTCTTGGAATATTTATTTAATTTCATGAGATTAAGAAGTATTTTACTTTAAATTAATCTACACCGAGATAATGCAAATATATCTTGGTGGCATGCATTAATTTGCAAAATGTAAGACAAATATCTCTAGAAAGAGTTTTACGCATGATCTTTTGACTTCTGTTGTGCCCTTTTCCTGGGAGGTTTGGATATGTTGCTTGGTTGTTTCCTTCATTATTTTGTCATATTGGTCTAAATTTACTACTGCAATTCAGACTTTTCGGGAAAGTGTTAGAAGGTGGCACATTACTAGTAAGAAGGTGGTACATTACTCCCACAACCTGATTCATTTTTTCTCACTTTATCCTTTATTTCTGCCAACCCAAGTTCAATCTTTTGTGTTTACCTTCATCATTGGAAGCAAGTTCTACAATTTCATTCAATGTCTTGTGCTCTTTTTCATGAAACTTTGTAGTGAAATCAACTCCGAAGTTAGTGTATGTGGTTCTAAAGAATGTGTACCTTTTTTCCAAATCCTTTCTCCATCTTGGCATAATGTATTTCTTTGGAATCTCATTTACGCACCTTGTACTGAGCACACAGAGTGAGTGGGCACACATAATGCCCCTAAATTCAAAGGGAAATTCTATTTCCACACACCAAAACATCTCATTCCACATCCTCTCTCAATACATCTACCAACTAATTTTGAATTTTGTGATTTTACTCAATACACAACTTTTTTTGCCAAAAATATCCCCCTCTTTGACATTGAAACCATAAACCAACATCCATCCTCCCCTGCTATGGTCTGAAAAAGAATGCAAATGAAGGTTAGATTTCCAACTCTCTCTCTCTCTCTCTCTGTTCCATCTTCAATCCAACTACCTTGAAGGAAGCATTAGGTGGTGTTTTCGTCTTATTCACGCGATGAAAATGATTTTTTCCATTTTTTTGGGTTATGTTAGCACTTTCTTCATTGTCTACTCCAAAACTTCTTGTGCTTCTCCATCAAGAGCTCTGCCTTCTGGTTTTGATATCATTTTTGGGTTGTGAAGTAGCTTCTTGGTTGAAAATCTTAACAAATTCTTTAACCTTTCCCTTAGCTCCATTTCTCCCAAGATTGTCTCCAGATGTTCTGCTTGAATCTTACGAGTGAAGTTCATTCTCTTGAACCACTTCTTCTCTTTTTGAATTAATTCCTTCTTGACCTAGGGGACGACAGAGGAGGAGGAAGGGAAGATCCAATGTCAACAATGGTGAATCCATTCAACAACGATCAAAGTATGTGCACAGAGGAGATGAAGAAATTAGAGTTTTGGCGGAGAAGATAAGTACACTTTAGTAATTTTATTTTAGGATAAAATTGTAATAAAAAAATAAATCATTAAATGTGTGCACAGAGGTAGATGAGTGTGTGGAAATAGAATTTCCCAAATTCAAACAACTGACACTTACATTGGACCTCACATTCAGTTAAATTACAATAGACAACAAACTCCACTTGCGTCAACTTCTCACCAGCTACAATAGATTCCTTGACATGATACGTAGAAATTGATCCCTCCTCTTTGATGAGAAATGGATGACAGTAAACTACTCGCTTCAATTCTCCTTGAACTTCATTAAATTTTGCATTGGTGTAAGCTGCCTGAAATTGCTTTTCAAAGCCGTATATCATTAGGCAATCATTCAATTTGTGTCAAGATTTAAAGTTTTCTTTCTTCTCTTTCTCTACCTTACTTCTCAAAGCATTATCATATTGTTCAAAAAATTGCTTTAAAGTAGTTTTCGAGTTCACATATCCATCAAAAAATGCATTCATGCTCTTACTTTGTTGTGTAGTTGACATGCCAACCCAAAAAATGTCTTTAACATAGATAGAAACCCACCAATGTCACTCACCATATAATACTCCCAACCACATTATCATAAAGATTGAACTTTGCAATCATCGCTTGCCATTCTTTATCAAATTCATCTTTTGTGAAAAAGTCATAAACTGCATTTTGCAAAGCAAACTTTATGTGTTCATATTGGAAATATCCTCTTAATTTCTCCGAGATTTTGTTCATTATATATCATAAGCACCATCGATGTCAAGCCTTTGGAAAGAGAATTTCTATGACATTTTGTATAGCTCTGCACTGGTCAATTATTATAGCTTTTGGGGGAGTATCAGACATGCAACTTAGCCATGATTTGAATAGCCAAACAAATGTATCAATGTTCTCATTACATAACAATCCACAACCAAGTAAAATTGATTGTTTATGGTGATTAACTCCTACAAACAGAGAAAACGGCATATCATAGTTGTTCGTGAAATAACTTGTGTCAAATAAAACGTCGTCCCCAAATGCTTCATAAGTCGCCCTACTCCATCCATCCGCCCAAAACAAGTTTCGAATGCAACAATCTTCATCAAAGTCAATGACATAATAGAAGTTTGAATTTTGTTCTTGCATCCTCTGAAAATAATCTCGAAGTGATTTGACATCTCTTACCCCAAGCCTCAATCTTCTAGTATTCTCAATGTGATTCCTTGCATTTTGCTCATCAAATGTTAATGCATCGTATCCCCCTGCTTCAACAAGTATAGAATGAAAATTCCTAGCCATCCTAATCCGTACTTCATCATTAATATCTAATCTTCTATTCACAGGAGTAAGAATTATTTTATTCATTGCAAAATGTCATGAGTTAGTAGAAATCAAGTGGTGAGTATGCTCAAGCATAATTGTGGTTAACATATATCTTTCATCCTTTTGTAGACTCGCTCGTACCCTTGCTTTGCCACCAATTTTTATGGATGAAGATGGTTTCAGAGGGTTTACTTTTGATTTTTTTTTTTTTTTTTGGTTCTCTTCCCTGCTCGAGTACATTCAATTCCAAAGTATTTTACTTCCCATTATCTCCAACATTTTGTGTTCTATATGCTATCGCAAATCTAGCGTGTTTTGCATATTTTACATAAAATGCGTACACTTCTTGCTTTGAGCTAAAAGACATTTCCTTCTTAGGTTCTTCAACTTCTTCACTCTCATTTAATGAAAGATTGTTTGAATCAATCTCCATTGTTTCTCTTTCAAGCTTGAAACTGAAACAGAAAATTCAATGGGCTCATTCAATAAGTCATCATCAATGTCATTATATTAGATCCCAATAAACAAAAGTATTTCAAATAAGTCATTCATTAATTGCATAGGAATCCTCCTCTTTCTACTTGTTTCCTAACTTACTCTTTTCAAGGCCTAATATATATATACACACACACGTATATGAGTGAGAAAAATGGTTGGTGAGGTGCCAATCAAAACAACCTAGCATACCCAAGAACAACCAAAGAACAGAGCAAAATATTCACAAAAATGGCTGTGTTTAATGACTTGATTGAGTTTAACAGAGTTTCATAACCAAAATATTCACAAAATTCATAAAGGGAATACTGTTACAGTTTTACATTAGAGGTTTAAGACAAATTACAACCATGGTCCTCATAGTTTGACTCTTGCATTAATTTGACCCTTGAATTTTCTTAGTGTCAACTCTGTCAATGTTAGTGGACAAATCTTCTCATTGTTACATCAAAGTTGCTCTAATGATCAGTAGTGAATGAATCTGCTAACTTTGGTCATTACACACTGCAAAACCTTAGGTAGTGTTTGGTTCATTGGAATGAGACAGAATGGAATGGTCGTTCCATCAAAATGTTCATTCCCATGTTGGTTGACTAACAAAATAATGACAAAATACATTATAAATAGAATTATCATTCACCATTTCAAAAGAATGGTCATTTCATATCAGAGCCTAAAGGAATGATCATTCTATTCCATTCCAACTCATTCATGTGAACCAAATAGAGCATTATGACCAAAAAGAATCAGTTGGTGTGGTGTCACAACCCGAATGGAGTACAGTGCAATGCTTCAATTTGTGATAAAGGAGAGGATATGCTTCAATTTGTCCTCTTTTCTTTTTTTTTTTTTTTTTTTCTTTGTTGGTTGATGGGTGATAAAAATAAAACCCCCTCTTCATTACTCTCTTAACCCACAAAGCCACTCAACTGTTTCCAATTCATTGTTACAAAAAATACATAGGTTGCTCATACAAATCAAGCAGCCATAAAAAACTCAGATGGGTTTAATTACAAATAAAGCAAGTAAATCAAGAAAGGAGAGTAACAATGGAGAAAGAGCAACAAAACGCTCAAGTGTGTTCAATTCAAAAGTGCAACGGGCAGGGTCAACATAAACTCCCCAGCTTAAGATAAGAAAGATGACCCACTCAAAATAAATAAATAAATAAATAAATAAAATAAAATAAAATCAGAGCTTACCTCACTGCCGAAGAATGAGAAACGTCGGAGAGCAAGAGAAGTGGTGGTCAGTGGTTTGTTTGAAGAGAGCAGCGAGAGAGAGACTTTATATCCATTTCATTTCTCACCAAAATGATAAAATTTAATGGGAAACAAATTTTTGATTATAAAATATTTATAATATCAAGATTCATTTAAAATATAAATAATATATAGTTTAGTTTGATTTTCTTACTCTTATTTCATACATCTTTTGCCTTTTATCTATATTAATTTTTTTTCCCCCTATAATCATTGAGGGTGTATTATAGAATGGAGTGTGAATTATAGATTTTTTTTATCCACCATCACTAGGGACAGCTACAAGGACTACTGAATCAATTGTCCAGTCCATCCAAATTCCACATAAGATATAACTAATAATTTTTTAATCATAATCAAAATAATAATTACAATAGATTATAATTAACATCACAATTAGAAATAGCAACGGGTCGAAAATTTTTGAGTTTCAAAGACAATTCTTAA
The DNA here is from genome assembly GCF_055761805.1 of Camellia sinensis. Classification (NCBI taxonomy): domain Eukaryota; kingdom Viridiplantae; phylum Streptophyta; class Magnoliopsida; order Ericales; family Theaceae; genus Camellia; species Camellia sinensis. Next base: position 181,018,115 of record NC_138962.1, read on the forward strand.
TTTTAAATTTAACTAGTTTGACGATACAATTTCATAGTTTACTCTAACAATAACATTTTTGACCTTCAGACCGTTATAATTTACCATACCTATTAATGTTGCGCAAAAATTTACCCTACCCTATTAATGCTGTGCAAAAGTTTTTGCTTGTCTCTATATAGTACTGGGTAGCAGACTCGCAGGTATGTTTCTCCTTTTATGTGTGAATTTAAATATGTTTCTCTTCTTAAATATGTACGTACCATGTTGTTGAATACACATATTCTTCATTCATGGTCTACTAATTTGGTGTTTATGAACCTGAAATTTCTCAAACCACAAATCAAATTTTGAGTGTAAAGTGTGCCAACTAGCTTGTCAACGTCTACAAGCTGTTTGATAAAATTCCCCACTGACCATTTACTCATGCACATTGTACTTGGCTATGCATTTTTGTTGTTCTGTTTTGAAAATTTGTTGAGGGTACGTATGATAGTGTTGATGAACTCTATCTGAACACAACCCAATTGACTAACAAGTGATTATGTGACTCTTGGATATAGGGGGGCGGAACCAAGAATTATGTTTGAGAGGGGCCAATGTTTATGCATAAAAAATATTAAATTAGTTTTGATATATTACTCATTGAATATAATTTCTTATATAAGCGTTGTTAAAGAATTATTTCACGAGAAAACTAAATAAATCTAAAAAATAGTTTTTTCAATTTTGAGCTATTAGATCTCAATATACAATTAGTTGATTTTATATAATCTAGTAAATAAAAAGTGAAAAATGCTTAAGATCCCTGAAAAATGCTTAAATTTACACTCAATGGCATTAAATGTTACATGTCAATTGATTTGTTTATAAATCAATTAACTAAGACCTAACCCCTGCCATGTCACTGTAAATAAATTTAAGGGTGAAGTTTTAGGTTCTCTGGCATTACTCCTAAAAAAGTATACATATCATTTGATTTCTAAAATCCAAAAAATAAGTGACATGTACCTCTTGTTTTAATAAAATCAACTAAAGATAAAATATATGCTGTTATTTAAAACGTGAAATAATTAGAGATCATTTCATTAGATGTTGTAAAATATTAACGAAATAAAAAGGTAGTAAACTATTTCTTATAAAATTTAAAAATCCACCTTATTATACATTTTAAAAATACTCATAAATATAGAATTAATAATAAATTGTCGAAAATCGGAGGGAGGCGGGGCCCCTCCCCTGCTTGGATTCAAAATCTGTTTTCCTTTAGCTAAGAAAGCAAGAAAATTTACTTTGAGACTTATAATGTAGAAATGCCAAGGTTCTGATGTGAGCCCATGCTATTTTATTCAGTTCAACTTATAATATTGTTGTGGCGGTTGTATTTTTAGTTATGAAATTGTATATTGGTGTATGAACGGGTGTTTAGCAGGGGTGATGTGTTGTATCAATGTTGTGGTAGTTGTATTTTGAATTAGGGATTTATATCTTCTGGTGTTTGGAATCCAGACTTTGGGTGATTGTTTAGTAAAGAGATTCTGTTTTATAGCTCTGATGTGGGCTCTGACATGGTGGTACTTTAAAGAGTCAAAATCCATGCAATTTGGCATTAAAGAGCAAGAGAAGTGCTTCTATGATGCTTACCACTTTGTGCCTTTGGTTTCTTATAAAAGCCATGACCTTCTTTTGAGTGGGTTGTACTTCTACCTTTGGTTATCCCCTCTTTTGTTTTCTAGGAGCTTTAGGATAGTTATTGGACTTACAATAAGGGGGAACCATAACATTGTCTGTTCTTTGACAATCGGCAAAGTAATTTGGACTATAAGTTGCTCACTGCAGTCAGTTGATGTGTAAGAGTAAAATTTTCCTAGAATTTTCCCGCTTCAACTATTTCCTGTGGCAGTGTGATTGAATGCTTCTTACATGGTTGTTGTAGTGTTTGTAACATCAAATTCTTATTGATTCTGGAAGATGTTATGTGGATTAAAAATGAATTGCACAACAATCATGTAAACTTTCTTTCTATGGTCAATTGTTTCAGCAATAAAATGGCAAATGGTTTGATATGGGCAACCACAGTGGATTTGGCAAGGAATAGTGAGCAGATTGTTTCTCTTTATTGCCAACTATTGTAGAGGCTTAACTCCCCTGATTTGCCACTGAACTTGGCAGCAAGACTGGCCAAAAAAGCTGAGGTTCGTGCCATCTTCATGCTGGCTTCTGAGGAGCGATCCCTCCACAACATCAAAGATCTCATTGATGCTGCTGAGTACTCCCTCTCCCTCTTAAGAAAAGGCCAAATCCCCAAATACATCCAATGAATAAGTTATTCATCATCCTGAAGTCTCTCTCTCCCTTTGTGTGACTATGTGATTGGCCATGAAAGATATTCTAAACTAGTTATTGCAGTAACTTATTGGAATGAACAATGTTGATAAAACTTTTTGATGATTCTGATTGAGAAATGAAAATTCCTAATCATTGTGTGCCATGCACCAAGATATGTTTTAGCATTTTATTGAATTTGACTTGTGATTAGCAGATAATGTAGATTTTGTTTGTGTTCTACATTGTACGAACAGCTTTGGCCAAAATGACTTCTTTTTTTGCTCTTGATTTTTTTTAGCAGATAATTCACCAAGCTGGCCTGCCACCCAAATTTTCAATTTACAGTTTCAAAGAATATGTTTTCTATGTATATCATATATGTGAAAGTCTACAAAAAGCTTGTGTTAGAGTGAAACTATCCTTGTGTATTTGTTTTGCACACCATGTGTTTGTTTATTTTCCTTGTAGAAAGAAAAGGTAAATAGATAGTTGGTGGAAAACTGGAAGCACTGCCTCAATAAGCGTGCTTGCGCATCCATGTTCAAATTTTGTTTGTGTAGATGTACTTGTTTATGTACTATATGTGAATTTGACAGTATTGTGTTTGCAGGTGAATGACAACAACCATAATTCATTTCTGTATCAATTTTGTGGCTCTACTGCTCTATGGTATGTCTCAACTCCTGAGTTTTTCATCCTTGCGGTTCCATTGGTACTTGAAAATTAATCTATTTGACCTCTTTTGACTTGTAGGGAACCAGCAACAAGGTTAACTCTTGGCATTAATTTTGCATTGAGTGCAATAATATGAAACATTATTACTTCAATAAATTTCTAACAGCTCTTAGTTACCAAAGATGGTAGATATTTTGTTGAATATGGCCTTTTCCCAACTTTTTGAATAGGGCTTAATTTGATTCCTGGGTCTGCGACTGTCTATGTGCGCTGTTTCCTATGGACCCCAGCTATGTCAATGCCATTTTTACCCAAATTTCCAACCCAAATATTAGTATTTACAATGTGATCATCTGATGCTTTTCTTGTTTCAAGAACTACAACGATTTGTTAACTAAATTATTATTTTTTTTTGTTTTTTAATCATGAATTGCTTGCGAAAGGCATGGTTTCGGGTAGCCACACGTACCCTTTTATTCTTAGGGCATGTGCACAATCAAGTGCATTGAGATAAATAAGGGCAGGAGGTTCATGTGCATGCAGTTAAGTTGGATTGGTATCGGATTTGTATGTAATGAGCACGAGATGAAGATGTATGTTGTTTGTGGGGTTATTGAAGCAGTCCAAAAATCGTTTGATGGAAGTTCTCATAGAGATTTGGTTTCGTGGACGACGTTGATTTAGGGATATGTTAAGATGGTTTTTGGAAAGAAGGTACACTGGTATTTTTCTAGACATGTGAAGTTTATTTTGAAGCCCAATAAATGATGATGGTAATAGTTCTTTCTGCATTTGCTAATTTGGGAGATTTAAGTTTGGGTAGGAGGATACATGGTATATGTGTGATCATAATGTGAATTTGTGTCTTCGTTGGGAATCTGTTGGTTGAAATGTCCTTGAAATATGTTGATACAAATTTTGCTCTTGGAATTCTATGATACCAGGATTATGATCAAAGGAAATTCAAATAAGCCTTAAATGTTTTCAGGAAGATGCAGAGTAGAGCTGTCAAACCAAATTTCAAATCATACCTATAAAGTAACGAGATGTACATTAGTGGCAGTGGACACGTATAAATTATTTTCTTAAATGGAACTGACTAGAGTAGCATTGTCAGACCGTGTTCCACCATCTATTCTAAAAACAATTGATATTAGGGAGGGTTTCACTTACGTCTTTTGGGGCATTTGACATCAGGCCTGTAGGTTTGTTCTTGGAGCTGTCATAAGGAGTAGCATTCTGCACCCAACGATTCCTCCCTCACGATGATATGCTCCTGCAATGATACCCATTTGTCAGATCACGTTTCACCATTGAGACCTTGGAAAATGGCAAAAATCATTTTTAAAATTAGAGAGGAAGAAAAAAAAAAAACAAAAAAGTTTAAGAGCTTACACAAGTCTCACAGTACAGTGAAGGTTTTGGTGATTTTGTGTCACAATTTGTTTATTTTAAAGCTAAAACTGTTAAATAAAGTTCATAGAAAATAAAAAATGTTCAGTAAATGCATGATGCAAATACCGACTCATCTGAAGCTTGGAAAGAATTTAAGTTCATAATTGATGCCAAATATAAATTTCTGTGGATGGAATATAACAGCAGCCATCTGCCTTAAATTATTTTGCAAATGAAATTGTCCTGTGGATCTAAATTGCAGTTGTTTCAATGTTTTATTAAATTGAAGTTTAGAATGGAATATATAGAAATTTTCTTTTCTTAGCAAAATTAAAAGTTTGTAGACCAACGTACAACTGCCACACCTGCACTGAGAACTGCCCAAAGCATTAGTTACAGAAGCAACCAATGCTGTTCTTTTTTATTTATTATTATTATTATTATTATTATTATTATTATTATTATTATTATTATTATTATTATTATTATTTACTTTTGAGAATTACTTTGAGTGACATTGATTGTTATTTACATGACAGGTAAAATAACTTGGTGAGCATGGATGGCTTGAAATCTATTAGTAAAGCAATATCGAGAACATTTTCTGTCAGTTTCAGATTATTCTTTTAACCTCAAATTTGTGCACTGTGACTCCATGGACATCTAACACTTGTTCGGTCCAGCGAGAGGTAAGCAAGAGAAATTGAGATCATAAATTCATTCCCATTATTATGAAGGAATTATGTTATATTGATTTTATGTTGATTGCATATTTCTTCATAAAACTAAAAGTTTACCTAATTAGACTACATTTTTGTGGAATTCTATTGTAATCTTGACTTAAAATTGTTTCTTGCAAAAAAAAAAAAAAAATCTGATTTTTCATGTGGCAATTGATGCCGAAGATGAAACTGATGTCTTGAGATTTGACACTCCCAAGTCCCAACCTTTTAGAAGTACTTTTTTCGGGTTGATATGAAACGGGATATGTTATATGGACTCAAATACAAGTGTTGAGTGCAGGTATGTACTTAAGTGTCTAAGGATATAGAGACATAGCAAAATATTCATATTTTTTAATATAATTATTTTATTTTCTAGGATAAAAGTGTGTTCATGAAGTGTCATAGACAGAGTATTTCATGCATAATATGGAGATGTATGCATACTTTTATGTTTAACTTGAATTACTAAATATGTCAGCTCGGTGAATATCTAATTACACATTATCATACCCTTATCTAGGTGTCAAGTGTCCAACATGGATACTTTGTACAGTACACGTAACTCCGCCTCCTTCGTGCCAAAACGAAAGTGAGAATTTAGTTAGTGATCTCTATTAGATTCCGAAAAAATAAAAAAGAAAACAATCTATATAGAGATGCTAAACAAAATGTGAAGTGATCCTGTCCATACAATTCTTATGACTGTTTCTTTTGCTGTTGTTGTGCACCATAATTTTTGTTTAAACAAAGACTAAAAAACAGGAAAAGGAGGGAAGCACACAACTATAGCTTTTGCCTCCTATGAACGATCAGGTAGGATGCCTATGTACAAAACTGATTTTTGAACATTATTAACTACTTTTCCGACAAGTCCCATCTGTCGAAGAAATGTATCAGTATGCAACTCCTACACCTTTGGAAACTTATCACTTTAATAATTTTGGACAATTGCATCAAATGAAACATCAATAGAGAGAGAGAGAGAGAGAGAGAGAGAGAGAGAGAGAGAGAGAGAGCATCAAATAAATTAATTAAGAATAGATTGCTTAGACCAACAAACATGAAACATCTATTAGATTAATTAAGGCGTATAGGCATTATCCATATGGTCAGTTTTGAACAAACTACATTACTTTATTAGAGAGAGTGGGTGAGAGATTTTCACAAACATAGATTCCTTGCCTTGTTATCCAACCCTACCTTTAAAAAAAATTTCCTTTGTTCAAACTAGTTGTAAGACATGGAAATTCTGTTACTCTTTGATCACTATGATCTCAAGACATCTTGGAGCAGGCAACTGATGCAAGTAACGTTTAGTGCATTGCATTAATAATCTTCACCATTGTCTCTCTCAATTACCTCTTCTCAAGTAGCGGGGGTTTTTTATATTATTATTTTTATCATGTGAAATAACTAGTTTTCCTTAATCACTGTAAATTCTATCAGTTAAATTTTTTTTTTAGACATTATGAAAGTGGAAGAGGTCATGCTGCACAATTTGTATGGAAAAGTTCAGTATTATTTAGTATTTTTCATTAGCTTAGCTCAAAATCACTTTCTTCATTATCATACAAATGAATTAGATTAATTTAATAGGATTCTCCTAGCCAGAACTAGAACCCTTAGCACAAAGTGTTTGAAATAACTACTTTTACGTTGTTATTTCAAATTTATCATGACAAAGCTCTCAAATTCAATCTTGATATTCATATCTAAACTATCAAATCTAAATTTAAGTTATTCTGTTTGAATGGATAGTGTCAAATTCTTTCATTTTACAACCATAAATTCAAAGACAGCCTAAAATAGTAGTTCTAATGAAACATAGCTTCAAAAAACTAAAAAAGATGAGAAGTAGCCTCTAAGTAACAAATTTGTTTGCTGCAACCTTGCCATCATTGCTATCAAATGAACAAACATTCATATATATATATATATATATGTATATATGGTAAAACCATTGTGTTGTGCACACAAATTGGGTGTGCTTTGTTTGCTTGCTAGTTGTATAACTTAAATAGAAGGGGCTTCATAGTTTGAATTGAATATTGAGTTACTATTGTCAACCGATGAAAAGAGAAATGGTTGGTAGGTTAATTAACAATCTAAAGAATTAAGAACTCCTCTTTATGTTGATTGTTTTCTCCACAAAATCACTTTAGAACTCGTCACAGTGGTTCAGCCTTTTGTCCATTTTTGTGAATCCTTTTACCCTTTCAACTTCATATTGAAATGTTAAAATGCTTTTGGTTGCAGATAATTTTTATCCAACCGTGGTAAAAAAAAAAAAGAGTTTGTTCGTTTGCTTATTCCACTTCATACAATGGTATGCGTTAATTTGCTGCTGAAATTATTTGAAAACTTGCGGGCAGTGAATTGGATATGTTTTAACATAGTTACTAGTTATCTTGTGTTAGTTCAAGCTGGCCTACTCCTGTTATTTTGTGTTTATTTTCACTTTTTATTCATTTCCTGTGAACATTTTCTTAATGTGTTTTTGACCAATGAAGTTTTGTGGTGAGCTTGGTAACGACCACAGCAGTAATTTAATCAAATCTCAAGTGACTAGAGATTGTTGAGAACCATGTATCCTGCATTTCTCAACCTCCACAAGGGAAAATTCATGCATAGAATATCAGTCAAAAGAGCATGAGAGAGAGAGAGAGAGAGAGAGACTTATCAAGAAATTTTTTTTTTTGTGAAAAACAGGGCATTTTGACCATGTGTAATCTGATATACAGAATGTAATAGGAAATATGAGTTTAGCCCTTACTATTCCAGAGAGCAGTTGAAGCACTTCATACCCCCAGCCCAAGAGGGAAAAAAATAAAAAAATAAATAAAAATAAGTAACAAAAAAATAAAAAAAGCAAAAAAATAAACTTATGAACAATTCAAAAGAATGATGTCAATGTTTGGTTTTGTTGCATACCAAAGTGCAATTGATGTGTTGCATAGCTACTTTAGAGAACATTTTGTTGAATTAGCAGACAATGTTGTAAAGAAAATTGTTGCATATCATTAGAATTTACTTTGATCAATTTACCCCAATTTCATAAATGAGATCCAATGTTAAAACATTTGGCAATTCTGGTGATTTTTCTAGTAATTGGGATGTAAACTTACCGAGTTGAGTTAATATGGAATAATAAGTTTGACAACGTACAACCTAGTCTAGTACGGATATTAATTTTAAAAAAAATCAAGCACCAACTCGGGGATATTTAAAAATTGTAACATCAACTTTTCATGAACTTAATTTCTATCTGAATCCCAACAAACTTGCTTGTTTCTCTCTTATTTTCATTTTTTGTTTTCCACGCACATTTATTTTTTTTGGTTAATTATACTTTTCATCCCTGTAATTTGACTTAAATTTCACTTTAGTTTCTATAATTTCAATTTGAATAATTTGGTCCATACACTTTAAGTCTAGTTTCAATTTGGCCATTCTGTCTAAATTTTTGTTAATTTTGTCTATGTATACATCTTAAAAAATTGACAAGTGTCTCAAAACCTCTAATTTAGAAAAAAAAAATAAAAAATAAAAAATTAAGATCTTAAAAAATTGACAAGTGCCCTAAAATTGTTAATTTTAATCTCCAATTTAGACGGAATGACCAAATTAACACTAAATAACATTAAACTTAAAGTGTGTAGACCAAATTGTTTAAATTGAAATTATAAAAATTAAAGTAAAATTTGAATTAAATTACAAAGTTGAAAAGTGTAATTTTTCCTTTATTTTTTTTTTATTTTATATTTTCCTTTTCCATTTCTGCAATCCATCTCCTAATTGAAGGACGAATGGTTGCTCTAGTTAGTTTACATTTTTTTTTTTGGTCATTTCCTTTTCCTTTTCACATCTTTATTCAAAATTTATAATTCAACCATAACGTAATTGAGTTTTCTTTCCTATGTAATAAAGTTAATTAAAAAGTTCCAATTTTAAAAACTTTTTTTACATAATCAATTTAAGGAGGAGTTACGGGCCGGTTCTTTGGACTGAACTTAATTCCTAGGAAGTTCTGATCCAAAATAATTTAGTCCATCTTCCATTTTTACTCCTTACATTCAGTTGAGTGATTTTACCCTCAACCCAAACACATTCCCCCCGCTCTCTCTCTCTATCACACACTCTCTCTCCTATTTCTGTAACTGACACACCATTTCCTCCTCTTCCATCACCAACCATCATCCCCTTCTCCTTTGTTGCTATCACAGTTGCTCTTTCCTCATCATTCATCTGCTAATTTCAACATCGTAATCCTCCACCATCGATCTACAATCTTTGACATCATCGTTGCCACCATCTTTCTCCATTACCAATTTACCATCTTCGATATCGTTGTTGCCACCATCTTCCTCTATCACTGGTTTGGGATACAAAGTGTTCAATCAGTGCATTGAAACATGTTGATATTCTACAGACGTGTAACTGATTAAATAAATTTGTTACTTAATTCAATGATAAATTTGTTGTGATGCCCCCTCGCTCTCTCAAATCAAGTCTGCTATTTGTAAATTTTTTAACAAATTTATCAGTGATAAATTTATCACTAGTTTATCATTAGTTTAAACAAATTTATTATTAGTTTATCACTGATTTAAATAAATTTATCACTGGTTTAAACAATATAGAGCTCCGAACTCGTCAATGTCGACACATCTATCTCCATTCATGTCGATTTTCTTGATCTCTCTCAGATCTAATATCATCTCTCTCAAATCTAAGGGCCACAGAGATAGTTCTCATGTTCAACAACACCAACGAATTCATCAATGGCTCTAGAACTCATCAATGTTGACACACCCCATCTCCATTCATGTTGATTTTCTTGATCTCTCTCAGATCTAACACTATCTTTCTCAAATTCAAGGGCCACAGAGGCAGTTCTCTTATTCCCCAACACTAACGAATTTATCAATGGCTCTGGTAGTTCTCATGTTCACCAATACTACTAATTCGTCAATGGCTCTAGCAGTATAACAGCTGGGGTAAAATTGGGATAAAAAAAATATAACAGGACTTCCTGGTACATGAGATAAAAACTTAGAATTTAATAGGTAATAAATTCAATTATTGGGACCGATTGATAAAAAATCTTTAATTTAAAGTACCACATAAACAATGTTAAATGCTGCTCCCAAGTTATTGAATAATTATCCTTACCAAGGCCCATCAAGTATATTTATTAATGGACTAACTCCTCCCCACAACAGAAACTAGAAATAGGTCCAAATCTCATTATTTGGAGGCAAGTTTTATTTTTAATATATTTGTTTGGTGTTACTCCCATTTAATATACTTCTGTAAAGAAAATAATTAATAAGTCATATTTTACACTTCAAATTACTATTGAATCCTATTAAGTTTTAATATGAACAATTAAACCTTATTTTTCATTTAATATTTCCCAAAAAGATCATTGTTCCATAATGATATATATTATACTAATTTCCCCCTCATTTAATATAAATAATAATTTCATAAATATTTTTAATCTAAGTAAAATTACATTTTTCAATTATAAAAATTAGGATATTGTATTAAAAAAAGTCATTAACTACAATGAAAAAATTATCAATAAGGTTTATTTATTTTTTTATTTTATTTTATTTTTTTTTGTATCGAGTTGTATCAAGTTTTATAATTAACAAATTAGTCTTCTTTCTTTATTTTTTATTATAAATTGTTATAAAAAAATTTCAATTATTCATAATAGCATATTTTATTTTAATTTTATTAATATGAACAACAAATTTCTTAAACAGTTTAATTTATTTAAAATTTATATTAAAAAAAATTTTAATTGTTGAAATTATATGAATTTTCATAAACAAAGTAAGTGTAAGATTCATCAATTATCTCATACGTTGAGAAATATATAAAATTTTCATAGTACTATTTTTCATTATTCTTTGTAATTTTAATAGAATTTAGCCATTTTACATTGTTTATAGTAAAAAAAAAAAAATCATAAATTGTAATAACAGAAAATGTTGCATTTTATAGTATATTTGTTTCAATCCAATTTTTATTTATGATTTTTAAATATAATATTAATAATTTTTGTAATAAAAAATTTTAATTTTAATTCACTTAAATTTTTTTTTATAAATTTGTTGTTCATATTAAATGAAAAAGGTAAAATTAAAATAAGATACACTGTTATGGAGTGATGAATTTTTTTTAAAATATTTTATGACAAATAAGACTTAATTATTCATATTAAAACTTGATTAGACTCAATAGTAACCTTAAAAGAAAAATAAGACATATTTATTACTTTTTCATTTTGTAAGGGTCGTGTTAATGTTATTTTCTTAAGGGTCATGTTAATGTTAACTTTACCGATACAAGCTAGAAAATTTTTAAAATTTTTAAAATTTCAAATTTTTTATGCAATTGTTCTAAAATATTTTTAGGGTTAGTTATACTTTTTACTCCGGTAGTTTCATCTAAATTTTATTTTAGTCCCTATAGTTTTAATTTTAACAATTTAGTTCCTATATTTTAAGTGTAATTTCAATTTTGTCCTCCCGTCTAAATATTTGTTAATTATGTCTATATGTAAACTTTAAAAGATTGACAAATGTTCCAAAATTGTTAATATTAACTTATAATTTAGATAGAAGAACCAAATTGAAACCTTAAAAAATTGACAAGTGTCCTAAAATTATTAAATTTAGCTACCAATTTAGATAGAATGACCAAATTGAAACCAGACTTAAAATGTATAGACCAAATTATTTCAATTAAAACTATAAATATTAAAATAAAAGTTTAGTCAAACTATAAGGTGAATATTAACTCATATATATATATATATATATATTATACATTTCAATTCATACTTGTACATCTTTCAAAGTTATTGACAACCCAAAGGATCTCATTTCTATTTTCTTTTTGGGTCTTATAAGAATTTTTTTATTTAAAAGAATTAACTAAAAAAATAAAATTTCTAATTGCTCTCCTATATAATAATAATAAAATTACTTGAATTATTAATTAAAATATATTTCTGACATCATTAAAAATTATTAATTGACTTAATGATTTATTGATAAAAAGAGTCATTTATTATAAAATTAAAAAGAGTCATTTATTATAAAATTATAAACGTTAGGGGGCGAGATGTAATTTCTAGAATCATAGGAGGTAATTTATATTTTAAGCAAATCTCAAGGGTGTATTTATAATTTACTATTTGTTTTTTAAAAATGCTAAAGATCCTAAATAATTATCAGATTACACAATACTCACACAAGTATGGGTCTCATATGGTATAGGTCTCACACCCACATGAGTATTATATAGAATATTTGATAATTCATTTGAAATTCCTAACTTTTCTCTTTCTTTTTAGGGTAAATTACAAACACACCCCATAAGATTTTTTTTAAATACAAATTGTCTCATATGATTTTGAAAATTACATCCCACTCCTTGAAATTTCAAATTTCATAACAAATAGTCTCTTTTATTCAAGTCAATTAACAGTTTTTAATGATATTAAAAATTTATTTCAGTTAATAATTCAAGTGATTTTTTTATCATATAGGAGATTAGTAAGAAATTTTATTTTTTTTTTAATTAATTCTATTAACTAATTTTTTTTTTTTAACAATTGGGTGTTTATAATTTATTAGACCACATGAAGCAATTTGTATTTCAAGTAAATCTCAAAGGTGTATTTGTAATTTAGTATTATTTTTATAAATAAATTGTATATTATACTTCTTTAATACAGAGAAGAAGCATGTTAAAAAAATCTTTGTAAATACAACAGTGTTAAGAACATAGAGATCAAACACGAAATGAAATATAAATGTCTCATCATGTGACATCTGTAGCCCATTCTATGTTTCTCAGTGCACTTAGGCCTCGTTTGGGGAATTGATGTTTTAACCTAAAAGTCAAAAAATTTCTAAAAAGGATAAAAAGCCAACAAGTTATATAAAAAGTCAAAATTCTATTCTCTTTACTATTTGCATTTTTTTTTCTTTTTTTTTGTAAAAATCCAAAAAAAAAAAAATCCTAAGCATACTAATTTTTTTCAGAGAAAATTGGTGATAAATTCAATTTAAACAGGGCATTAGGTCTAGTGGATATTTTTTTGTTGGTGAGATACGCACCATTTATAAAATAATTTGATGAAAAGTCCTTTTGTTATTTTGGGAGGATATTTTGTTTTCAATTTTACCTTTAATTTTTCTACTGACTTTTTTTTTTTTTACTATATGTTCAAATTTATATCTATATGTTCAAATTTTTTGACTATCTACTCAAATTTTTTGTCTATCTATTTAATTTTTTTGACTATCTGTTCAAAATTTTCCCCTTATCTGTTTAAATTTTATTATCTTCGATCTGTCTAAATTCTATTTGTTCTATTTTAAATTTTTTTTCTATCTGTTGAAATATGAAGCTAAACAAAATCCTATCTGTTGAGCCAAACAAACCCCTATTTGTTGCAATACCAAGCCAAACCAGACCCTATTATATCTATAGCAATTTGCTTCATCATCATCATCAACATCATCATCAACAACAACAACAACAACAAGAAAAGTTTGAGCTAAGAAATAAAAAATAATAGATAGAAAAAATTAGAGAGATGAGCAAGGATTATCTGTTCAACAACAAATCTAAGCCAAGAAAAAAAAAAAGATAGAAAAAAATTAGAGAGAAAAGTGAGGGTTATCGAAAGCCTAAATTCAAAGTTCTAAAGCATTTGATGTGCTTCAAATCTGCAAGTAACGTAATTTCCTTACAAAAAGAGAAAATATACTAAAAGTTGCAAGCAGCATTAATTCATTTCAAACAAAACCTAATCAAACAAACATTGCAAAGCTTCCGAGATCTCAAAATCCTCAACTCTAAGTTCTAAAGCATTTATATAAGCATACACATGTATATATGCATAGAAACATAACATAATGAAGAACTTTTAGGTCAAAGTTTATACAGATATATGTATATACAACCTGAGAACTAGTGAGTATGGTGAGAAGTGCTGCAATGAAGTACCACTCCATTATTTTCTTCTTCTTCTTCTTCTTCTTCTTTCTATAGAGCATAGATTTGCGAAAATTCCATCACAGAATTGAAGCTAGTGAAGGAGGACATGACTAGCAGATCTGGTGGGGATGTAGATTTGGCTGGTAGAGAAAGCATCTTCGTAAATCGAAGTCGTCGCCATTATATATATATATATATACGTCTTTGTGTATATACCTCTCAAATCTGTGTCGTCTCTGTACAACAACTAGATTGATTTGAGAAATGGAAGAGAGAGACGTCTTAGATCTAAAACTAGAATGGAAAAAGAGAAATGAGGAGAAGGAGAATGAGGAGGAGGAAGAGAGAGAGAGAGAGAGAGAGAGAGAGAGAGAGAGAGAGAGAGAGCTAATATATATCTTCGAACTCATTCGTTACCTTTCCAACACCAGACTTCAGCTTCTTTCCCAGCGACATGTTAGGGAAAGTAGATGATTTCCTACTGTTAACATATAATATACATATAATATACACCCCCACTACCATGTATAGCTGTAAAAGCCCTTGCACCTGTAAAGGCCACAATGTGTAGCTGTAAAGAAGAAAACTTTCACTTTAGCTTTAGCTTCTCTCAATGTAAATTATCAGGCATCCGATTCTAATTGTCTCCCTCTCCTCTCTATAAAGAGAGGGAGCTTGCTCTCTTGTAATACATAGATACATAATATAACCACACCAACTTTCAGTCCCTCTCTGTTCTCTCTCTCGTTACCAAACTCACATGGTATCAGAGCCTAGAAACACAATTCTGGCATCTCTCGATTTTGGTTCTTAGTTCCGTACACAGTGAACTATACCAAACAGCTCGGAATTTCCTTACGATCCCAACGGCACCAAGCCCATCACCAGAAAAGCCCTCACGCACTCTCACGCGCCGCTTCTTCTCTCGGCGCGTCTCTGCTTCCGTTGCCACTCTCACACGCGCTGACACGCGCCTTCCACCCTGCTCTGTCGTGCGCCGCACCTGCTACCGTGCACCAGCGTGCGCCGTTCGTCTACCGTGAGCCGCGCGTGCGCCGTTCCGCTATTGTGCACCCGCGTGCGCCATTCAGCTAACATACGCTGCCAGTCCCCCTCTGCTACCGTGCGCCGCACGCCTTCCTGCTAACGTGCGCCGCTGACCTCATTTTCCACCCTGCTGACATCATCCCTGCACAGCCCACATTTCCTAGCTATTTTCGGCCTTCCGGACTCACTGGTACACTCTGTTTTAACTAATTTTGCTCCTACAGGTCTCTCCCTATCCATTTAGCCCTACTCCACTATTATTATGGATCGTCCTGATGCCTCCCATCCCATTTCCGTTATTTTGGATGGTTCCAACTATGTTCTATGGGCCCAAGCCATGTCTTCCTTCCTCAAAGGAAAGAAGCTCTGGCGAATTATCACCGGGGACATGACCCAACCGGTCAAAGACACTGCTGAAACCACTATTTCCCCTGCTACTCCTACATATGAAGATCGCCTTGAGGAATGGGACAGTAAGAATTACCAAATCATTACCTGGTTTCGGAATACTTCTGTTACCTCTATCAGTCTTCAGTTTGGTCGCTTTCAGCTTGACTCTGTCACCACTCCTGCCAAAGACATCTGGGATTTTTTGAAAGAACGATACCAGACTACTGGTCTTGCTCATCAATATCAACTTCAGAGCCAACTTCATCGGATGCGCCAAGAATCTAGTCAGTCCATCAATGACTTCCTCTCTCAAATGTACTCCGTTTGGGACCAGCTTGCTCTTTCTGAACCAACTTGGCCTCACCAAGAAGATGCTGTTTTATTTACTGCTTATCGTAATCAGCAACGGTTGGTGCACTTTCTCATGGCTCTCACTTCATCTTTTGAGCCCGTACGTGCCTCTCTTCTTCATCGCCATCCCTTGCCCACTCTGGAACAAGCTATTTCTGAGTTGCTATCAGAAGAGACTCGTCTTGGTACTCTCCAAACTCATCATGTGGACTCTGTTCTTGCCACTCCCCCGTACCGGCCATCATTCCCCCAGCGGACCACTGCCTGTCTCTACTGTCAGAATCGGGGCCTTCCTTCCACACATCTCCTGGTCAATTGCCCAGTCAGAACCTGCCGATATTGCAACAAACTTAGTCCTGGTCATCTGCAACAGGATTGTTTTCGCCATCCATCCCGCTCATCCTCCAACAACCACTCTTCTCGCGGTGGTTCTTCTCGGGGGAGCTTTCATCGTTCCAGGAACCAATCTCATCCTGGGAATCAGTCTCCTCACACCGCCACTGCTGCTGCTGCCGCTGAGGGTTTTTCTGAGTCTCCGGCTCCGTCTACCCCTCTCTTTTCTCCAACGGATGTCGAGGCCATATTCAAACACCTTCTCTCCCCTTCTAGTACACCTCCTCCTACTGCTTTGTCTGTAATTCCAGGTAACTCTTCTTGGTATTTTGATTCTGCCTGTTGTAATCATATGACCTCCAGTTCAACTATATTTTCTTCCATCTCTTCTTCTCCTCATATTCCCTCAATTCAAACTGCTGATGGTTCTCTCATGACTGTCCGTCATCTTGGTACTGTTTCCACATCTTCCTTAACTTTACCTCAAGTTTATCATATCCCTGCTCTCACTTTAAACCTTATCTCTATTGGTCAATTATGTGAACTTGGTCTAACTGTCACCTTTTCTGCTACTTATTGTTTGGTGCAGGACCCTCAGACGAGGCAGACTATTGGGATCGGCCGTAAGCATGGACGTCTCTATGAGCTCATTCACCTTCATGTTCCTGCCTCTCCTCAGATCGCTGCTCCTGCCTCTGCTTCCTCATTATCTCATTTTCACCTTTGGCATTGTCGCTTAGGACATATTTCTATTACTCGCTTAAAGTCTTTGGTTTCTAGTGGGCAATTGGGTCATGTAATTCCAGATACTTTCGATTGTATACCCTGTCAACTTGCCAAACAACCTGCTTTATCATTTAATAAAAGTACTTCTGTTTCTTGTGCACCTTTTGATCTTATACATTCGGATATTTGGGGCCCTTCCCCTACCACTACTATGGGGGGATCTCGTTATTTTGTTGTTTTCATTGATGATTTTTCACGGTTTACCTGGATTTTTCTCATGAAAACTCGGTCTGACCTCAAAACTCTTTATTATCAATTTGCCCAAATGATCCACACCCAATTTTCCAAAACCATCAAACTTTTTCGCTCCGACAATGCTATGGAATATCGGGATTCAGATTTCCTTTCTTTTCTTCAGAGTCATGGTACACTGCCTCATCGTTCCTGTGCTGGCACGTCCCAGCAAAATGGCCGTGCTGAACGGAAACATAGGCATATTCTTGACACTACTCGCGCTCTCCTTCTTTCTTCTTCCTGCCCTGAAAACTTTTGGGGGGAAGCTGCCCTCACTGCTGTCTACACTATCAATTGTGCTCCTTCCCCTGTCATCCATAATCAAACTCCATTTGAACGTCTGCATGGCACTCCCCCTCCCTATGCTAATCTTCGGGTTTTTGGCTCTGCCTGCTTTGTTCTCCTTCAATCTCATGAACGCACCAAGCTTGAACCGCGTTCTCGTCTTTGTTGCTTTCTTGGGTATGGAATTGAACATAAAGGCTTTCGCTGTTGGGACCCTCTCTCTAAACGTCTTCGTATCTCCCGCCATGTAGTTTTTTGGGAGCACCAAATGTTTTCCTCCCTATCCTCATTTCACTTACCTGCACTTTCCACTAATGTACTATTTACTAATCCTTCCATCGATCTCTTCTCTGATGATTTTGATACAGGTCCCTCCGTCATTGAGACGCCCTTGCTCACTCCTGCTCCCGACCAGACTGCTCTCCCTGAAGGTCCACCTCTCCCTGCACCACCTCCTTCTCCACTGGTTCTTCCTCCCACCGATCCTCCTACGGGTCGACCACACCGGGTAACTCAACCTCCTATCCACCTTCGTGATTATATTGTTGGGTCTGCTGCCTTTTCTACTTATGAACCTACCTCCTATCGTGAGGCTTGTACTAATCCTCTTTGGCAGCAAGCTATGACTGATGAACTTCAGGCTTTGGACAAAACTCATACTTGGGATCTTGTTGACCTTCCTCCTGGCAAAACTGCGATTGGCTGCAAATGGGTTTACAAAATCAAGACTCATTCTGATGGCTCGATTGAACGCTACAAAGCTCGTCTTGTTGCCAAGGGTTTTAACCAGGAATATGGGATTGATTATGAGGAAACCTTCTCTCCTGTTGCTCGGCTTACCTCTGTTCGCAGTTTACTGGCTGTTGCTGCTGCTCGCCACTGGGAGCTTTTTCAAATGGATGTCAAAAATGCCTTCCTCAATGGTAATCTTCTTGAGGAGGTCTACATGCAACCTCCCCCTGGGTCTACTTTTCCCCCTCATAAGGTTTGCAAACTACAGCGTGCCCTCTATGGCCTCAAGCAAGCACCCCGTGCCTGGTTTGCTAAGTTCAGTTCTACCATTCATGACTTCGGGTTCACCTCTAGCTCCTATGACTCTGCTCTTTTTATACGGACTACTCTTCATGGTACCACTCTTCTCCTTTTGTATGTGGATGATATGATTATCACTGGTAATGATGCAGCTGGTATTCTCCACCTCAAACGCTTTCTCCACCGTCAGTTTGAGATGAAGGACCTTGGTACTCTCAACTATTTTTTAGGCCTTGAAGTCTCTCATGATTCTACTGGCTCTTACTTATCTCAGGCCAAATATGCATCCGATCTTCTGGCTCGTGCTGGTCTTACTGATTGCAAAACTACATCTACTCCAGTTGATCCTCAGATTCGTCTCACTCCTCTCGACGGGGCTCTCCTCCCTGATGCTACTCTCTATCGTCAGCTCGTCGGCAGTCTTGTCTATCTCACAGTGACTCGTCCTGACATTGCCTATGCTGTTCACATTGTTAGTCAGTACATGTCGGCTCCTCGCACTCCCCACTATACTGCTCTACTTCACATCCTTCGGTACATCAAAGGCACCCTGTTCCATGGCCTTCACTACTCTGCTTCCTCATCTCTGGAACTGCGTGCCTTCTCTGATGCTGATTGGGCTGGGGATCCTACGGATCGACGCTCCACCACGGGCTTCTGTTTCTTCTTAGGGGATTCTCTTCTTACTTGGCGTAGCAAAAAACAATTCCTCACTGCCCGTTCCAGCACCGAAGCTGAATACCGAGCCCTTGCCGATACTACTCAGGAACTTCTCTGGCTTCGCTGGCTCCTCACTGATATGGGTATTTCCTCTTCTGGCACTACCGCTCTTTATTGTGACAATCAGAGTGCCATTCAGATTGCTCACAATGATGTTTTCCATGATCGCACCAAGCATATTGAGATTGATTGCCATTTCATTCGACAACATGTTACACGTGGTACTGTTCATCTTCTCCCAATTGCTTCTGCCGATCAACCTGCTGATATCTTCACCAAGGCTCATTCTCCTGGGCGCTTCCGTGATCTTGTTTCCAAACTCAACTTGGTCGATGCCTACCCTCCTTGAGTTTGCGGGGGGCTGTTAACATATAATATACATATAATATACACCCCCACTACCATGTATAGCTGTAAAAGCCCTTGCACCTGTAAAGGCCACAATGTGTAGCTGTAAAGAAGAAAACTTTCACTTTAGCTTTGGCTTCTCTCAATGTAAATTATCAGGCATCCGATTCTAATTGTCTCCCTCTCCTCTCTATAAAGAGAGGGAGCTTGCTCTCTTGTAATACATAGATACATAATATAACCACACCAACTTTCAGTCCCTCTCTGTTCTCTCTCTCGTTACCAAACTCACACCTACAAGTAAATCAATTAATAGAAATAAAAATTAACGGGAAAAAAATTAAATTAACGACACAAGAATTTTTACGTGATTCTCTCAATGTGAGATACGTCCATGGGATCAAAATCCGATTTCACTATCAACCAAGGGTTTTCAAACGAGTACAAACGATATACGTATGGTCTCACAAAACCACCCTTAAGTGAATTCGAAATAATTAAGAGGAAAGATCTCACCAAATAGACAAATAAATTGTCTTCGAAACAGAGTTGAAAAAGACTCAAAATAAAGACTCAAAATAATAACTTAAATCAATTCACATGTTGCCGCTAAATCCAAATAATCAACCACAACACTGCATGAACACAACACCAAAATTAATTTAACCAACCGAATTAATTTTCCAAGCACCCACCAAATGGATCAATTGTTCTAGTTGCCGCAGCATCCCTTGGAAGAACAAAAACAATATATATAAATATATTGTTGATTCTTGGACTTTTATGAAAATCTTAATTGTTACCAAACGGATTATTAAATACCCATTGGGTCTCCAAAAGTTAGATATAATAGATTAAAATATATTATAATCAACACCAAATCAAATTAAATATTTTTAATAAACCAATTGGATTCCATACTCTAATAAGGAGGTATAGGTAAGGTATGCGGTGGAGGATCTTAGGCTCGACGAGCTTGAGGGGCAGCCAAAGATGGGTTCTCAAAGCAAGATGAGAGGTTTAGGATAAGGGATTGAGTTGGGGACGACGATGACTTGGTTTTTGTTAGAGAATGAGGGTCAGTCGGAGTCGAAACAAAGAGGGTTTGGAGAGAGAGAGAATGAATAGAGTGTGTGTGATTGTGTAATGGATTGAGACAATGTATATAATATATATAAGGGTATTTGATAATTTTTTCTAACTTCATCCGTTTGAACAAAATATTTCAGCGCCTAAACTTTTGGTTATATAAAATTGAGATTTTGAATTTTAGAGTGAGCACCCATTTTTTACATCATATTTTATATAAAAAATAAAAAATTTATTAAAATAACCTATTACCAAATGAGACCTTAGTAAATATATGAGAAAATGGATTATTTGAGAAGAATAATTCTATGTACCCCATCTTAATTATCTTGAATTTATTTCCAAAAAGAGAACATGCTGTTATAATTGAATTTGTGTAGTGTGAGATTGATATATAGAATGAATTTAAATTATAAAATAATAATTTTGAATAGTTAAATATAAATTTGTTGTATTAATATGTTGTTTGAGGAGAAAGAAAATGATGATAGGGAAGGGGAGAGAACAATAATGGGGATCAGTGCAAATCAGAATACGGAGATTATGAGTGGGTCCCATTGATGGGAATCTCAGTAACAAACTTCCTCTGGTCTGTCAAAAAGTGCATTACAAAATATCAGAATACTGCACATTACTTTCAGAAATTTATATTCAAATATCCCAAACACACACACTCTCTCTCTCTCAAAAATTTCTCTCATCTTGAAGTTCTTGATTCTGTTCTCTTGATCTCTGTTGGGTTTCCTCTGTAATGAGCGCAACTCATGTTTAAGTATATGAATTGAAGAATTCCCATCATGGGTTGTGCTTGAACTGCTTTTAATCTATTTTGACACAAAGTCCAGGTGAAAGTTTCCCATAAAAAGGTTAGGGTTTTTGTAACTTTGCTTTTCACAGCTTTGTAGAACCAATCTATATCGGCTTTGACTTGGTCTCAATGAATTCCTTTTGGTACTTACTGTCCTTTGCCATGTTTATGTTTCTTTTTTAAAACATGGTGCAGAGGGACAGAGACCCATAAATATAAGAGGAACAACCAAACATCAAGATCAAGTGATCCAGAAAGAAAAGGAAAAAGAAAATGTATGAAGAGATTGCTTGCTTTGATCCCAACACCACCATGCAAGAAGGCTTAGCTGAAGATGGTTTGTCACAAAATGTCCCCAATTACACTCCTAGTTTCTCCATGGAAGACCTCTCTTACCATCAAAATCCACCACCAGAAGAACCTGCTGGAGCCGCCGCCGCAGCAGCCATGGAAGTGGAGCTTCAGCAGCAAATGGGTTCGAACATGAAGCACTGTTACAACAACAACAACAACAACAACAATTTCATTGATACCCATTTGACACAAGAAGTGGTTCATAACTCTAACCAAGTGTTACAATATGATCAGTCCAATTGGGACAATAATTTTAACCATGAGATTCAAGAGATGAGCTTTCATAATCCTCCTCATCATCACCAGAGTTTCAATAACTCTTCTTCACAAACAGACGATCCATACCCTCCAACACCAGACCTTCTCAATCTCTTTCAGTTGCCAAGGTGTTCACTGCCCAATTCATCATTATCTTTCATGACTCCAACCCAAAAATCTGCTAATTTTCAGGCATCATTAGGGTTTCTTGGGCACCTTCCATCAGCAATGGACACCGCGTCCGCGTCGAGCGTAATATATGATCCTCTTTTTCATTTGAATCTTCCAGCACAGCCTCCTTTGTTTAGGGAATTGTTTCAGTCTGGACCACATGTGTATAACTTGGGAGGATCAAGGACTGATTCTTTGTTTGGTGGTGGTGGGGCTGATGAGAGAAGAGGAAGTGGAGGTATGTATCAAGATGGGGAACGGAGGCATTTTGATAGTGGAGTTTTGGAGTTCACTGGGGACATGAGTTGTATGGCTTCTAGAGGGAGCAATAGAAAGGGGACTACTAAACATTGTGCTACTGATAGGCAAAAGAGAGAGTACATGAATGATAAGTATAAGGCTTTGAGCAGTTTGGTTCCGAATCCTTCCAAGGTATTCACTTGCCATAACAATCTCTCTCTCTCTCTCTCTCTCTCTCTCTCTCTCTCAAGGGTTTCTACATTTTACCTTTTCATGATGAACTAACTGCTTAATAATGCATATACTTTTCCTTGATCTTGTTTCATTTTTTGGGGAATTTACAAGTTCTTCTGTATATATACGTGTGTGTAGAAGCACTTCAACCAAACACATAAAAACAAATGGATGAATAACAATGCTAGGTACCTCAAAATTTTGTGACTCAAATGGCTTAAATCATTCAAAACGACGTCGTTGTAAGTGTAAATGAGTGTAAAACGACGTCATTTTCACAGATTTGAGCTATTTGAGTCACAAAATTTTGAGCTACCAAACATTTTCCATTTTACAAATTGGTAGGTTGTAGGGCCTATTTGTTGGTTGGTAAGGCCTACATTACAAAAAAAATTTATGTCCGATATTATTTTTGTGTTCCTAAACATTATATATATATATATATATATGGGATCCTTTAATTTGAAGAACAACACAGCTTGATGATGCGTATATATATTTGTTAGTAGTTACTAGTTGGTTATATTTGATTGATAATTTCAGCATTCTTTTGTGTTTGGTGGGAGTACAAACCAAGAGTGATAGAGCATCAGTAGTTGGGGACGCTATTGAATACATCAAAGAGCTACTTAGAACAGTCAATGAGCTGAAAATCCTTGTGGAGAAGAAGCGGTGTGGCAGAGAGAGGAGCAAGAGGCACAAGACAGACGATGGAAGTGCCACCGGACACGGAGAGTGCTCCAACATCACGCCTGATCCCGAGCAATCCTACAATGGATCAACATTGAGGAGTTCGTGGCTTCAGAGAAAATCTAAAGACACTGAGGTTGATATTCGTATCATTGACGACGAAGTTACGATCAAACTTGGTCAGCGCAAGAAAATCAATTGCCTATTGAT
The DNA here is from genome assembly GCF_055761805.1 of Camellia sinensis. Lineage (NCBI taxonomy): Eukaryota > Viridiplantae > Streptophyta > Magnoliopsida > Ericales > Theaceae > Camellia > Camellia sinensis. The sequence goes on from NC_138962.1 coordinate 181,041,824, forward strand.
TGTGTCCAAGGTCCTAGATGAGCTTCAGCTTGATATCCAACATGTTTCTGGTGGGCTTGTTGGTGACAACTACAGTTATCTCTTCAACAGCAAGGTGGGTGATCATGTTTTTCACACTAATAGTCAATTACACTTGTTTCAGTTTGTTTTCTTTTAGACTATGTATCAACCTTGAATTTGCTTAAAGATTTGTGATAGGAAAAGAAAATGAAGGAAAATGTAAACAAAGTAGAAGCTATTTCTTTTTTTTCTTTTTTACATTTTTTCCTTTTCCTTTTCTTTTCCTTCCACAATTCTTTTTACAATTCCAAGGTCCAAACAAACCAGGCAATTCATGAGCTTGATGTACTCGTCAAAAATTTGCCTGAGCTCGATTCATTTATTATTAATATGAGCATCCTCTTATATTTTGTTCTTAGTTTTCTTCTTTTCCTAGTAGTATTATAATTAATTTAAGGTTTGTTTTGGCAACCTATTAAAATACTTTAAAAGTCAAAAAAAAAAAAAATTCAACCCTTCTCTCTATATTTTTTTACACACTTTTTTTTGTAAAAATTAAAAATCAACTAAAATAGTCAATTCCTAAAACAATCATAAGTGTAATTTCTCCAAGGACGACTCGTTTATGTAATCGAGAAAACTTGAGCCAAGTTTATCAAATATTTGATGAGCCGAGTTTAAGCTCAATTTTCAATTCAACTTGAACTTGGCTTGAGGTCCAGCTCAACTGATTCTTAGTAAATAAAACACTCTGAAAATCGCCTTGCCTCTATTCATTTATGGCCTTGAGACCATCAAATCATATGCTCCACAAGAAGGGGTTTTTGACAGTATAAAGCTGTGCTGGTTTTTTTCTCATGTTGCAGATATGTGAAGGGTCTTCAGTGTATGCTAGTGCAATAGCCAACAAGCTCATTGAGGTTATGAACAGACAGGATGCAGCAATTCCACCAACCAGTAGCTATTACGGGTAGAAGAAGAAATCTGACATGATATTGGTAGTCCTTTTTCTCTCTCATGACTGCTATATATATATATATATTAGGGAATATATAGACAATAATAAAGGTTGTGGCAGGACAAGTAGGATTGTAATTTGTGTAGCAACTTTTTTAATTTTAAAGATTGAATGTTGTTTTGTTTGTTTTAGTCACTTGTGGTGCCACTGCCAGGTGAACTGTCTTGATTGTACTCATTGCATACATTTGATGCAAATGAAAGGTTTAATTAGCAGTCTTTTGTTCTGAATTTATCTCTTTTATTTTTACAGTAAGAGATTTGGTGAAGTTGAATTTGATAACATATTTATAAGTCTATTATTTTATCCTCATAGTTTTTGGGATGGAAAAAACAGCACTTTTTATCAGAATGTTATAATTGATAGGATTTTTTGGGGAGCTATATTGTATATTTATTAGGCAATGAGGGAAAAAAAAAAATAAATAAATACCCAAAAAATTTCTAGGAAGAATAATTATATTCTTACAGAAATTTATATTAAAAAAAATATATATATACAAAATGATGTGCAATGTCTAGAGTGTTGTGTACAAGCACTTCATTCAACATGGAGCTGCACTCCACCAAGATGAATGCAATGATCCCACATTTCTACACATTTTTTGAGATATTTTCTAGATATATAACGTTGCAATTTCTCATTTTGTTTTTTGGTGGATGTGCCATGACTATGAGTCAGTGGTTAAAAAATGGTCATCTTTTTTTTTTTTTTATTTATAAGTAAAGAAAATTTTATTGATGAAATGTAACATATAATTAAAGTATACAGATACATCAATAAAGGGGAAGTTACAGAGCTAACAACAGCACAGAGATTGCAACTTTTTTTTTTTTTTGATTGACAAAACAAAGAAACTTCATTGATGTAAAGCATAGTACAAAGTACAAAACAAAATATATCAATAAAGAAAGGCAAGTGCAAAAGCATCACAATGGGAAATGGAAGCTACGGCAGACCTGAACACTGCCCCTTTTCTCAGATTGAGTGTTTGCTTCATAAATTTCTTCCCCACTTCATGTTTCCCCTTCTTCCGTCGTTTGTGACTACCATTTTCCTCACCACTCACCTGCAAACTGTTCTTACTAATAAGGGTTGAGCCCATTCTGCTGGGTATATGTTTGGGCTGCCCCACCCCACTAACAGTTGCACTCATAGGATGAGTGCTGGCCTCAGTGCTGAGACCTGTTAACACAGCCCTTTGGCCCAACCCATCCCTACTTAAGTCCTCTTGGGCCCTATTTAAATCCACCTCCAAGATAATGCCTTGTTTCTGCCCAACAGACCCACTCATACTTCTAATAAACCCAGGGGTGACCACCTCATCATCAGCTCTACATCTACCTCCCTTTCTTGTGCCACCCTCCTCTGACATCCCTTTGCAGAGCCTCCTTACAGAGCCCTTCTCACATGCAGCTCCTCGTGTGTGGCGCCAGCCTCTGACACACCTATCATTAGGTCTGTTTCCTTCACTACCGAAACCTCTCTAAAGCTTGCTTTCCTCTCCATGGCAGTAGTATGGTCATGATCCACCATCTTATCCCCTGCATCCACCTCACCCCCTACATCCACCTCAGCATCGACCTAGATTTCCACCTTATCATCTTCTTCCCCTTGTCTGCTGTCTCTATCTGCAATAGTCTCAACATCACCCTCGGAGCTGTAGCTGGCTTTATTGTTCCTCAGAAAAGATTGACAGATACATTGCTCTTTCACTATTGTTAGGACTATGATTTGTTCCTCTGAGATCCTAACTAGATATAATACACCCTGGCAATCTAGATTGAGAAGATGATTTATGGAGTCCATGCATCTTGTCTCAATCTTGACTTTTCCATAGTAAAGAGACTCCATATTCATTGTGTCTGCATGCATTTCAAGCACCTCTCCTCACTCTATACCTATTGTGCAAAATGTATTATTATTTCACAAGACCAATGGTACACCATAGCAGCTTAACCACACCTGCCTCACCTGGTCAAGAGTCATGCTTTCATTACATTCCTCAATCAAATCACACCAGTTTGTAAGCCAGTCCTTTATTAGCGATAATTTCTCTCTCATAGCACCCACTGATTGAAATGAAAGAACTATCTGCCTTCCACCTCTAACTCTAACTATGATGTCTTCATAGCCTCTTCTTTGAAGTTCATCCTGAAACTCTACAACCGAGAGATGTGGTTTCAATCTTACCACAGCACTTTCATATAACCAGCCATTTGCACCTTTCTGCACCTTAATAGTACGGACTAAGTTGGGTTGAGGACCCTTGCCTCTAACCACATCGGCATAAGCTTTCTCCCATGATACGAAGCCCTTACAGTGTGATGTCCACCCTTTTCCCTCCACTGTTGTATTTGTTGTCGGATACTTTGATTCTTATGATGTACCTTGCTGAACTCAGCCATTTTAACCTTCAGTGCTTTGTCATCACACCAAAGTCCATTAGCTTTCTACAGAGCCATATCCGCTGCTACCGAGCAACCATACTAGATAAATCCAAATTTGGATCCTGTAGATCTTCTCCTCTTGTTCGAGATGTACGCATCCAGCACCATACCAAAATTTGAGAAGAGTTGAAAAAGCCCTTTCGCCCCCATCGATGTTGGTAAATTGTCCACAAACACCGAATAAATGGTACTCCCCTTTAAAGCCCCCTTTGCTTGACCACCATGCTTTCGAACCACCAGTTGCCAGCCTTCAATCCCATTCGTACTCATTTGCCCCTTCATAGTTTTTTTAAGAGATTGCAACTTGATCCAACTCAGTGAACAGCAAGAGAGGACCCAAAAACTGAAGCTAACCAACACCCCAACAGTTGGCAAGAAACTAACCATGGGAAAGACCAAAAGCCAAAGAAACAACAACAGAAATCAGACAGCAAACCTGATCTGGTGGAGGTTGGATACAATGTCGTGCACTGAATAATCTACTTTCAAGAACCATTTGGACCACAAAGCTATCTGCACTTTAATCTTTTCGCATAAAACTTGAATATCAGGATGAGCTCCCTTAAACAAACATTCATTTCGCAACTTTCATACGAACCAAAAAATGACAGAGGGGATAATCTGCCAGACTTTACCAATCCATGACTTGAGCTTATCACCAAACCACCAATGCAGCAAACCTGCAACAGAACCAGGTATAGCCCAGACCTGACCGCACCAATATACCATGTAAGACCAACACTTCCAAACCAGAGGACAGCGCAGGAGCACATGATCAACAGACTCCTCCACAGTATGACAGAACACACATAATTTATTAACACTCACATCAAGGACCCCAATCCTTTGGAGGAAAATAGAAGTTTTGACCCTACCTCGCCAAGCCAACCAACAAAAAAACTGCATTTTTGGAGGAGCTAAGTTCACCTACACCCCTGGTGGTACTGCCACACCTTGCCCTATAGCTGTATCCCACCATCTCCTCATAGATAAGACTGTGAACTGCCCAGACCTCTCTGCCGCCCAAGAACAGGAGTCCTCCAGCCCAATTCTAAGGATTAGAGATACCACCAGCAGACCACACAGCCTCTGCAACTCCTCCTCTTCCCAAGCTAATAAATTCCTTCTAAATTGGAGCTGCCACCCCCCTGATAGACTTTTCTTCATACTGGTTTGGTGAAGAGTCTCCTCCTTCTCTGTGGATAGGCTGAAGAATCTAGGAAATTTAGTTTTCAAGCCTCTACAACTCAACCAAGTATCATGCCAGAACCAAATTCTCTTCCCCTTACCAACAATGATTTTTATTTGGCCTCCAAAAAACTCACCCAGTTGCTGATTATTCTCAGTTATCTGTGTAATGTCCTTCCAAACCATGGAAGCCCCTGCTAACTGATTCACTGAATGGATCCAAGCCCCACCCATTCTGCCATACTTAGAACACACCACTGATTTCCAAAGAGCCTTATCCTCACTACAAAACCTCCACCACCACTTTAGTAACAAACATGCATTAACCTCACCTAAGTTCCTCACAGCCAAACCACCTTGGCTCTTGCTTTTTGTGACCTCCTTCCATTTGACCAGATGCACTTTCCTATTAATTTCATTCCCTCCGCACAGAAAGTTGGACTGCAGCTTAGTTATAATCTTAATAATCCCCTTTGGCATCTTAAGAATAAAAAGAAAATAGATTAGTAGATTAGCCAAGGCTGATTTGATTAGTGGCAATCTTCCAACAAAAGACAACAACTTTCTCCTCCAATAAGAGAGCTTCTTATTGACCTTGACCACAACTGGTAGCCATGTACTCTTCCTTTTGGGATTAGCCCCTACAAGTAAGCCTCAAAAATTAAAAGGCAACTTCTTTGACAAACAATTCAAATCCTTAGCCAAGTCTTTGGTTTGGTCTTCATTATACCCAACCCCCATAGACAAAGCTTTTGTGGAAGTTGATCTTTAATCCAGACATCACCTCAAAGCACCTCAAAACTCTCTTGATATTCAGAACTTCCTCCTTAGCCCCTTTACAAAAAATGATAGTGTCATCTGCGAATTGAAGATGAGAAATTCCCAAGTGATCTAAGCCTATAGTGGCACCTTTAATCAGACCCACCTCTATGGCCCTCTTCAATAACAGATTTAGACCTTCAGCTGTAATAATAAACAAAAAAGGAGATAAGGGGTCCCCCTACCTTAACCCCTTTTGTGGTTGAAACTTTTCAGTTGGAGCACCATTAACCAAAATAGACACCTTAGTTGTAGTAATACAAGACTTCATCCACCTAACCCATCTTGCCCCAAAACCAAACTTATCCAACATTGATAGCAAAAACTCCCAATTTAATGAATCATAGGCTTTCTCAAAATCCAATTTCAAAATTATACCTTTCTTCTTAGCGCTGTGCCACTCATGTATAACTTCATTAGCTATCAACACACCATCTAGGATGTGCCTACCACAGACAAATGCTGATTGCACCTCACTGATCACCTCTGGAAGCACCTGCTTCAACCTTCTAGATAATACCTTGGCCAAGATCTTACAGATGGAGCTAACCAAGCTAATTGGCCTATAATCACCCAAGCCTATAGGATTATCCTTCTTGGGTACCAGCATAATGAAGGAGCTATTTACCCCACTGGATAGTTTTGCATTTGCATAGAATTCATGAATCATTTGTACTATCTCACCTTTCATGACTGTTCAACACTTCTTGATACTGGCAAGATTAAAACCATCCGGTCCAGGGGCTTTGTTCCCATCGCAATCTTGAAAAGCTGACCAAATTTCATCTTCAGTAAACATTCCTTCCAGATTCACTGCTACCTTCGAGCTAATGACTTTAAAGGGACCTGAAATCATAGGCCTAACAGTCCAATTCTCTGAGAACTGCTGTCTAAAATGACTAACCACAATTTGTTTAACCTGATTAGGTTTTTTAAGGCTCACCCCCTCCATAAGGACTGAATCTAACATATTTTTTCTCTGCCTCCTACTAGCCATGATATGGAAGAATCTAGTGTTTTTATCCCTATTACAAGCCCAAAGCATTCTGGACTTTTGATGCCACAACCTCTCCTTATCTCTACTTATTTTCCACACCAGATTTGTAGCTTCCCTTCTCCTTTTAAGTTTCACATCATTTAGAGGCCCATATTCTGCTTTCAAATCCCACTCATGCATGTCCTCTTCAGCTAATTTTAGAAGAGAATCAATATTTCCAAACACCTCCTTGCTCCACACCCTTAGATGAGTTCTTAAGACTTTTAATTTTCTCCATAGTCTATACCATGCCCGTCTTGATACTTGTGTATTTTCCCAAACGAGTTTAACTTCAGATATGAAGGTAGGGTGTGAAAGCCAAGGATTTAAGAACTTAAAAGGTTTAGATCCCTAATCCCTTTCATCTTTTTTCAATAAAATTGGGCAGTGATCAAAAATAGTTCTAGGTAAACCCTATAGTTTGAAAGAAAATTTTGCCAGCCATCTTGAATCCAACAAAAATCTATCTATCCTATTCCATCTATCCCCATCCACTGCATTACACCAGGTAAACTGCCTACCTAGCATAGGAAAATCAGACAACCCCAACTTATCAATAAACTCATTAAAATCCTTCATACCCCTCTCTCTTCTTGAGCATCATTTCCTCTCACACATGAGCCTAATTTCATTGAAATCCTCACCAAGGGTTAGGATAGTGATGATAAACAGTGACCAGAGCTTTGCACAACTGACTCCTTTTCAGAACCTCATTAGGTGCATAAATATTGACAATGACACTTTCAAAAGGAAAGTAAGAGGAACCTGACAGTAGAATGAAATTCCTGCTGCAACAACAATCTTCAAGCTTGAAAACATTTGGCTTCCATATGCACAGGAGTCCACCTGCACTGCCTTCTGAATCTACCCCCAAGAAATCCATCTCTTCATTAGGCCAGATAGACCTCACAAAGCCTTCATCCATAGAACTTCTTTTCGTTTCTTGTAATAATAAGACATCCACACTCCTACCCTTCACCAGATGCTTTATCTTTCCCCTTTTTTTCTGGTCTCCTTAGCCCATGGACATTCCAAGATAAAAATCTTCATAAATAAACTGAAATAAAACTTTAGTACCCCTGATGACAAGCATTTAAGGTCTGCTTGCCCCCTCTGCATCTGCAATCCTTGCTAAATCATTCTCTTCTAGTTCCACTATCTTACTCACTACCTCTTCTTCTTTTCTATGAAACTGCGGACCCAAAATTGTTCCCACCTTCAGAGTTGTTTGTGCTTCTTCTAGTAGATTTCTTCTTCTACTTCTTGATTGACTCTGAGAAGATGACAAGGAGGAAGCTACTGCTGCTGTAGCAACTCTAAAAATGGCTCATCTTTGGAATCCAAGGCTGCCAACTACACCTTTTTGTTTGCTACAACCTCCTACTAACCTACGACTTTTCTTTGAACCAGAGCCTTTTTTCCAGGTTTGGTGGACTTTTTGAATTGCAATTTCCTTACCTCTCAAGCCCAACCTGCACCCCTTCGAGTAGAACTTCCAGGTTGAGATTGGGTCTTTCACCCTCTGTACTACTCAACTCCTTTAAAAGCCCTGAACTGCCTACATCCCTATTTAGAGTTTGAATTTCATTCATCATTGTCTTTTGTAAGTTGACTGCCTGAAATGGGCCATCCTCCTTGGGACATGCATCTATAATGCCATTCCCCATGCAACCCTGTATAGCAACTCCAGCTGGTGCATGCTTCCCATCATTACCCCTTCCCAGCTCCTCTGATCTGACTAGCCCTATTCCCAAAACCCTACTAACTCCATCAGAGCCTCCTCCTATCTCCTCTTCTCTTGCTGAAGTGGCTTGGTGCACACACCTTCGAAAACCTCCATTGCCAGAAAGCTGATCCACCTCTTCTTTGTCTCTAGATTGAATATGACTAAAATCCTTACCATCGCTGGTGCTGGAGCTAGGACATAAACACCTTGGAAACTCCTCGCAGACTCTTATTGGAATGATCTTACCTCTGCACTCCAAATACACAGTGGAATTAATCATCTCCATGTTCCTAGTGAGAATTAGAACTCTACATTGCTGAAAGGTTTGAGGGTCATTAATATCATCCTCAAATTGAACTGCCAACCCCTAGTGACTTGCTATGCTTCGAAAAGTTGTTACACTCCATAAATTGATTGGAATACCGAAACAATATAACCATACACATCTCTCTTGCTCTACAAACTGGCCATCCTCCCCTTCTTCAACTGAGTCACACCACTTCTGACCCCAGTTTTGGAGCTGCACCTTCCATTCCTTCATATGTTGGGCTGAGCTGAAAGATAGCAGCACTATTCTACCTTCATACTCCCTAACAATCACATCCTTCAGCCCCCTTCTACATAGCTCGGCTTGAAAGTCCTTAATAGCTAAAAAACTGCTCAGTCTCACAACTAAGCTTTCATATCGCCATCCATTACCCTCCTCGTAAGCCTTAATCACCACTTTCTCACTAGCACTAGATCCACTCTTCACTAATGCCTCTGCATATGACTTCTTATCTCCGTGGCTCTGGCTCTGCTGCAAATAATACCTCTGATTTGTTCTCTTCCCATCCTCACCTCTTCGTAGCCCTTTATGCTCCATAGGGCCAGATCTGTGAAATTTTTGGTACTCAGCTCTTTTCACCAGCAATGCCTTGTTATCGCACCACAGACCATTTGCCTTCTAAATTGCCATAGCTGTAGCCACTTCATAATCATATCTCACAAATCCGAATCTAGATCTTGTTGCTTGCCTTCGCTTCCCTGGAATAAACACATTCTTGACTATGCCAAACTTGCTAAAGAGATTGAACAACCCCTAAGGGTCCACAGAATCTGGAATATTATCCACAAAAATGGTGACCAGCCCTACCTCCTTTCGAAATCCTCTCTGCCATCCCAACCTTCTCCTGTGGATCACTGGGTTCCAACCACCTTGCTCCATGTTTCCAATATGAGCCTTCTTAACCCTAAGAAAGATTTTGAGAGAGAGAGAGAGAGATACGGAGAGAGGGAAAATGTAGACTACAAGAGATGTAGGTGTTAAAAAATGGTCATCTTCCAATAGAGCACTCCACTAGGATGACTACAACAGTGTGACACTGCATTCTAGACACTTTTTTATATAATAATTTTCTTTATCCATACATTGCGATTTCTGATTATGTAGTTTAAGTGTATCAATTGGGAATAAGAATGTACTTTACAATGAGCCAAGGCCACTGATAAGTGTTCCCTCTTTTAGGTAAGCTAAAGTATTTGCTAACATTTATTTTTGGTGAGCTCAAAAAACAGTTTTGTAGTATAGATAGTAAGTGTAATATATGATGAAGCATGAGTGCATTAAGAAGAAAAGTTACAAATTGGAAAGGCCAAACATGCTAGTGAATTATGAATTCCCCCCCCCCCCCCAACACTTAATGCACCCTATGCACTCTTGTTTCACAAGTGTCAGCAAGAAAATAGAATAGTAGGTCAACTAAAAGAAAAATGCTATACAAATAAGAAGAAAAAAATTACAATCTTCATTTCTTACAAATTGATGTGATACTGATAATACTTTGAAATACGAAACAAAAGGTGTCATATAAATTTGTAAATAAAGGTTTTTTTTCTTTTTTTTTCTTTTTGAATAGAACTATTCTAACTAAAACAAATGAAAGGGAAACTCACCAATGGGTATAAAGGAATTATCAAAGATATACAATAAATATGAAAAATTACGCCAGTACATTCTATGTTTTAGTCCTTGTATCATTTTAATTGGCTCAATTTTAATTTCAAATTTATAATGTTGTCTCAATTTTGTCTAATCGATTATAACTAGGAAATATTACAAACTTACTTAACTTAGTAAGTTAATCTCAACTAACTCAGTGATTATTCTCCATAAAAAAATCTTAACAGTGTTATCAATTAGACTAAATTGACACAAAATCTAAAGTTAATGGTCAAAATTAAGCCAATTAAAAGTCTAGAAACCAAAATAACACAAGATGTAAAATATACTAACGGGTGGCACACATAATGCTTGTGCAATTTAGATAAGTAAGAACAAAAACAAACAATAACAAAATTAATATCATAATATGTATGTTATCTAAGTAATAAAAATGTTCATAAAGAAATCCAAGGTCTTGGGTTTAAACCTTACTCATACTTTTGAATAATAATTTTTATTTCAGACTAGATAAAGTTGTCACGTGACATTACGTGAAGGCTTGAACACCAAATCCAACCTTCACTTAATAATAGTATATATAGATCAATAGATCGATAGATAGATGAACTATGGAAGCAATTTGTCCAATAAAATTCAAGAAGGGACAATATCACACTAAGCATGAGATGTTTCTTTTGCCTAGATACTTTGGTAACTTTAAGTAATTGTTTTACTTACATATATAATTAATTACTGTAGTTGAACTAGGGGCCAAGCAGTGGAATTCTTGGAGAATTGTATGGATTGGTTACTTGTATCAATTTGGGCAAAATTCACTTTTACCCCTTTCTCATTTACGCTCAAAGCACTTTATCCCCTTATCGTTTACAGATATATAGGTAAAAACCCTCATGTGATTTGGATTGAAATACAACTATTACATTTTTCGTTAAAATTGACAGAAATGCTCCATACGCACAGGTTAAGAGAGTAGACAAGGAAAAAGAGATATGTTAAAGTCAATTTTCAATAGAAAATTACATTATAACCCTTAGACTTCATCATTTACCCCTAGCATATGTAAAAACCCTAAAACTCAAATTGTTGAACCCTCATACCAATGACAACTAACCATCTCCCTCACCACCATGTTGTCTCCAGCCACCTCCCTTGCTATTGCACCACTCCCAACCACCTTCTTCACTACTCAACCATTTATCAAGTCATTTTTTTTTCTTTTCTTCTTTTTTTATTGAAGGAACACTCTTGCTCTCGTATAAGTTTATATACATATGTATATATGTGATTAGAAATGTTTGTGCTTTTTTTTAAATGCATAAAAAAAGGGTAAAAACTTTTGAGAAATATACCAATTGTAAACTAACTGGCCCACTTCAGCGATTTTTAATTGTTTTAAGCTTGTTCACTGGTTTTTCTTCAAAAGATTTCTCTGACATTGAATTTGTACAGACAAATACAAAAGACCCACTTTAATGGCTTCATTTAGATCATAATTCAAAATTCAAATCCATCCCTTTCCCCCTTCTTGTTTTTCTTTCCCCAGTTGAATCTCTAAATCACTGACCAATTTTGATATCAAGACGAAGAATTCTCAATTGAATTTTTTCTCCTCTAGGTTGTCACCATTTTGTGGAAGAAATCTTTGTTTGGATAATGCTAATTTCGGCCTAGAAAATCCAAATTCTTTGCAAGTTTTCACCAAGTATGTCACGACCCAAATCCGCCCCTATAAGTTTAACATCATAATCGGCCAGTAATCCTGGGATTACCAAAAGCCTCTGAACAAAATATCATGTAATATAAGGGAGCTATGACCTACATCGTCAATAAACATATAATACAAAAGAACTGTTCACTTAGACTAGCCAAAAATCTTAAACTTATAATTTGATTTACAAAACTAGACCACTGATTCTTTCCGGAACCTCCTTGGGAGGCGCAAAGGTTGGCGGACAAAACAGAAGTCTAGGCGATCATCACTGAGCCTAGTCACACGCTTGATCACCTACATATATAAATATTACAGTGAGCTGGAGCCCAATGAATAATAACAGAGTAAAGATTTTAATGAATGATGTCTATAATAGATTCAGAAATCAAAATTCAAATCTAATGCCAATTCAGAAACATAATCATGTTTGTATTCGTATCAGAAACAGAGTTATATTCATATTCAAATCATATGTGGTATATCCATTAGCGTTAACAAATCACATTGGTCATTCATATCAAGTTCCATAATAAAACGTCCGGTACCGGGTATCATATAACATACGTAGGCCACGATATTGTTTTCCCCGGGCGAGGGCCTTATGCTACGGTATTGTTTTTCCCAAGCGACGACCTCATGCCACAGTATTGTTTCCCTTGGGCGAGGGCCTCATGACCATAAGCCACAGTATTATTTCCTCTGGGTGAGAGCCTCTAATAAGGATACAACAAATACATTTCAAAGAATTGGGCCATCATTCATGTAATCTCAAAATAGCATTTTGTACAATTCATTTCAAAAACTGATCATATCGTATCATAATGTTCAAAAAGTATTCCATATTGAACATAGCTTTATAGAGTTATTACTCACAGACAGCTTTGATAATAGAACAAATGGATCAACATCTCACGGCACGTGACCTACACAAACAAAGAACAGATACACATATTGAAACACACGCTCAGATAGTACTTAACTTATTTCGTTTTGTTCTTAGTGTGTTTCTAGCCATTATCCTCATTATTAGGTCTTAATTGGGGCATAAGAATGCCTAAGATGTAATGAGGATACCAAAATATGCTTCAAAACACTTAGTCAAATTTTCAAAAACAGGACAATCCGCTCAAGCGCAACTTCAATCACTGAAGCAGTATTCAAAGTCTGTAAAGTACTGGTTGCTTGAATTTTTTGCTCGACAAATGCTTGACAGTCACTCGAGCACGACTTTGGTCTCTCAAGAGGTCTACAGTAGTTTGTAAAATTTCTGGGAGCTCTCATTTTACGCTCGAGTGCAATTTCGATCGCTTGAGCGAAAGGTCAAGGGTGGCTGTTCGAGCACAGATTCTGCCGCTCGAGCCAACCCTCAAATTCTGTAAAAGTACTAGGAGCTCACATTCTCCGCTCGAGCGTAGACTCCACCGCTCGAGCAGATAGTGCAAATTCTAGAATTTCCAAATTGCAGATTCAAGTTCAAAGCTCAAATTCAAACCTACAAAAACATCCTTTTGGGTCCAAAACTTAAGGAAACATATGTAAACTCGTAAAACATGGTGAATGCAAAATCATTTTGCAAAATCAAAGCCCAAACGCATGCCAATTGTGCAAAATCAAACTTAGAACTTGAAGAACATAACATGAAGATACCATGCATGAATTGTCTTGGCTCCAAAGCTTTCAAAACATGATCAAATATGGTGTTTACTCAAATACATGTTGAATTCTTAGAATAAAGCCAAAATGAGAACATGCAAGAACAAATTCTTTGAAAAACACTTCAAAATGCCATGAAATATGCATGCATGCATGGCATGAGTTTTAATTCTTAAAGTGTAGCTTAATTCTTGTGATTTATCTCTCAATTCACTTGAATTCTAACATTAGCTAACTCGAATACATAACTAAAGAGTTTAACTCTTACCTTGGCTTCTCAATTGTGCTCTAGATGGCTAATTGTTTGAGTTCCCAAGCTAATTCTTCCAAATTCTCTTCAATTTCCCTTGTTTGACCTTAAGTTCCCCTTCTCTCTCTCTCTCTCTCTCTCTCTCTCTCTCTCTCTCTTGGTTTAGACTAAAAAATGAGGGGTTGAGAGTGTAAAGTGTATCAAAGGAGTTGGAAGCTGTCTTATATAGGCTCATTAAGGAGCTTAATCAATGTATGCTTAAGTTAATCAACTATACCCATGTTATTCTAATTATTTGGTTTCGAACCGAATTTCAATTAAACCTACCATAAAATTCTAAAAATTCTAAATAACACATAAACCAAGTCAATTTCGCGATCAGGTGCCGGTGAGGCCTTCATTTCGCATATCAAATCGAAAATACAAACAGATATTCCTACCATAAACAAATATAAATGAAAATAACATATAACACATGCAATTAAAGTAAAAGTTCCTCCTAATTACTTATTAGGCATTTTTAATCATGGTTTAACAGTTAATCACAGGTCGATGTTGTTACAGTCTTCCTCCTTTAAAGATTTTGGTATTCTAAACTCGAATTCCCTTCATTTTAGAAGAACATCGGATCCAAAGGGAACAAGTCAGGGTATCTCTTCATCATATCTTCTTCAGTTTCTCATGTTGCATAAGTTCCTCCATGATTTTGCCAATCAACTTTCACAAATGGGATTTTTTTTGTTTCTTAGTCTTTTGATTCAGCTGTTAACAATATGTATTGGCCGTTCTTCATAAGTAAAATCATCTTTTAGAAGCACATGAGTTGGTTTAATCACATGGAACGGAACTCTCAAATACTCTCGAAGCATTGAAACATGAAAGACATGTTGCATATGTTCCATGATCAGAGGTAAAGGCACTCGATATGTTACCGGATTGATTTTCTCAAGAATTTCATACAGTCTAATGTACCTCGGTGCCAACTTGCCCTTCACACCAAATCGTGTTTGGCCTTTCATCGGAGTTGCTTTGATAAATACGTGATCCCCAACTTCATATTCTCTGTCTCTTCTTCGGACATCCGCATAACTCTTTTGGCGGCTCCGTGTAGTTTTTAATCATTGTTGAATCAGTTTCACCTTCTCAATTGCTTCTTGAACAAGTTCCAGTCCCAATAACGATCTATCGCCTACTTTGGCCCAATAAATCAGAGATCGGAATTTCCTACCATACAATGCTTCATAAGGAGCCATTCCAATGCTTAAATGATGGCTATTGTTGTATACAAATTCAGCCAGAGGTAGATAAGTGTCCCAATTTCCTTGGAAGTCTAACACATACATTCTAAGTATATCTTCCAAGGTTTTAATGGTTCGTTTAAATTGGCCATCAGTCTGTGGGTGATAAGCACTACTCAGTCTGAGTTCAGTTCCCAAAGCCTGTTGTAAACTCTATCAGAAACTTGGTGTGAACTTAGAATCTCTGTCAGATACAATGGATACTTGCACATCGTGCAATCTCACAATCTCATTCACATAAATGTTAGCCAATTTATCCATATTATATAAAGTTTTGACAAGTAAGAAGTATGTAGATTTAGTCAAACGGTCAACAATTACCTAGATAGAGTCCATACCTCGGGACGAGCGAGGCAATCCAACAATGAAGTCCATCATAATGTGCTCTCATTTCCATTCCGGTATTGGAAGCGGCTGAAGTAATCCAACGGGTCGTTGATGTCCAACTCTTACCTGTTGGCAATACAAACACCTAGCCACAAAATCAGCAATACTTTTCTTCATTCCAGGTCACCAGAAATTCTGTTTCAAGTCATGGTACATCTTTGTATTCCCGGATGCATAGCAAATTTTGAGTTGTAAGCTTCGGTCATAATATGTTTTCTCAGTTCTGAGTGGTCTGGTACACAAAGTCTACCCAGAAATTTCAACACATTGTTTTCATACACAAATTCCAACCTCCGTTTTGATTCATTTTCATCAACAATCTTCTTCAGAAATTCATCTTGTAATTGCTTTTCTTTAACTTCCCCAACTACTGAGCATAAATGACAGCAAGGATTCCAACATGTTCACACAAAACTACTTCAATTTCATTTCTTTCCAAATCACACAACAATTCTTTCTGGCCAGTGAGCAAACATGACAAATTCCCAATAGACTTCCAGCTATGCAACTGTATTAGCTTTCCCTGGGTGATACAGGATTTGCAAGTCATAATCCTTGATTAACTCGAGCCAGCTTCTCTGTCTCTTGTTTAGTTCTTTTTGAGTAAAGAAATATTTCAGGCTTTTATGGTCAATGCATACTTCACAAGTCACTCTATATAGATAGTGACGCCAGATTTTTAAAGTAAACACCACAGCTGCTAGTTCAAGATCATGACTTGGGTAGTTCTTTTCATGAGGTTGGAGTTGACGAGAAGCATAAGCAATTACCTTACTATTCTGCATTAGCACACACCCCAAACCCTTGTATGAAGCATCATTGTAAATTTAAAACCCATCGATTCCATTGGGCAATGCCAGAATATGTGTAGTTACCAATATAGTCTTCAATTCTTGAAAGGCTGACTCCCGTTGATCATGCCAATTGAATGATACATTTTTCTATGTTAACTGCGTCAACGATGGCAAGTTTAGAGAAATCCTTCACAAATCTGCTATAATAACTTGCAAGCCCAAGAAAGCTTCTGACTTCTGATACATTTGTTAGTTTAGGCCAGTCTACAATGGCTTCAATTTTCTATGGATCAATTAATATGCCATCCTTGTTAATTACATGCCCCAGAAATGTCACACTATCTACCCAGAAATCACATTTTGAAAATTTTGCATATAATTTTCTTTCTCTTAAAGTTTGTAACACAATTCTCAAATGGTTCTCACGTTCTTTCCTTCTTTTAGAGTAAATTAAAATATCATCAATGAATACAACAACAAATTCATCCAGATATGATTTAAACACCATGTTCATAAGGTCCATGAAGGCAGCAAGTGCATTAGTCACCCCAAACGGCATTACCAAAAACTCATAGTGTCCACATCTAGTGCTGAATGTAGTTTTTTCTATGTCTTCCGCTTTAACTTTTAGCTGATCTAAGGTCTATCTTAGAGAACACTTGTACTCCTAGGAGTTGGTCAAATAGGTCGTCTATACGGGGCAGTGGGTATTTGTTCTTCATAGTCACTTTTTTCAATTCCCAATAGTCAACACATAGCCTCAAAGATCTATCTTTTTTTTTTTACGAACAAAACTGGAACACCCCAAGGTGAAGTGCTCGGGTGAATAAACTTCTTATCTGGTAATTCTTGAAGTTGAGATTTCAATTCTTTCAATTCAGAGGTTGACATTCTATATGGGGTTTTGGAAATTGGTTGTGTTCCAGGTATTATATCAATAATGAATTCAATCTTCCCATCAATTAAGTCCCCAGGCAAGTTATTCGGAAACACATTGGGAAATTCACAAACAGTAGCAATAGTTTCCACACTAGGACTATCAGAACTCTCAGTCAAAATACAACATAGATAGCCCCTACATCCCTTCCTAAGCAGTTTAACAACTTTCATGACAGAAATCAAGTATGTGGGAGGAACCACCCCATTCCCCCCCCCCAAAAAAAAAAAAAAAAAAATCAGGTAAATCAGGTGGATGAAACACAACATATTTATTCACGCAATCAATAGTTGCACAGTACTTTGTCAACCAGTCCATGCACAGTATACAGTCAAAATGATCAATACCCAATGGCAATAAATTAATATACAACGTCACATCACCAATCACAATATCACATGCCGGATAAACATAAGCACAAACCATAGAAACCCGGATGGTGTAAATACAAACAGTAAACAATTCATGGGTTCTAAAGGTCTAATTAATTTCCAGGAAAAGGCATGCGACACAAAAGAGTGTGTAGAACCAAAATCTATCAAGACATATGCATTTTGGGCACAAATGGAAATTATACCAGACACCACAAGCTCAGTGTTCTGCACATCCCCAGGCACTAGTGCAAATACTCTCTATTGCCTTAACGTTTCATTATCGGTGTTACTTTTAGCATTGGTTCTTGCATTTGACCTCAATACAGAAGCAGATCCGGCTGAACTTACTATGGGGTGATTGGCATTCTCGGACCCAAGCGAACAATCTTTCATTATGTGGCCAACCTTGCCACACCGGTAACAGGCACCAGATGTATGGTAACATACACCCTTGTGCTTCCTTCCACATTCAGAACAAACAGGTGTAGATCTACTATTCTAACTAGAGCTACTAGAGGACCCCGTGTTTTGCTTCTTTGAAAATGACCGACCTTTTTGAAATTGATCCGGATCTCTTACCTTTTCATTCAGTTGTTAGGGCTTTAGTTTTTCTCTTTGCAGCTAAGTTAGCTTCAGCCATTAGAGCTCTATCAAGCACATCAACGTACTTGGGCAGTTTCAATACACCAACCCAATCAAACACATCTAAATCCAACCCTTCTTCAAATTTTCGAGCTTTCTTAGAGTCCGTATTCACCATGTGAGGACCAATCGGGCTAACTCAGTGAATTTAGCCTCATACTCAACTACAGACATGTTGTCTTGCTTGAGTTCTTGAAATTCAGACACTTTGTGGTCTTGAAAGCACTGGGGAAAGTACTTTTTGTAGAAAATCTCTTTAAATTGATCCCAAGTCAAAGTCCCACTGCTTTCACGAACAAACATCCACCAACGTCAGGCTTCGTCCTTTATGGTGTAGGTGACCAACAAAACTTTATGAGTCTCAGTACATGAAAAGACTTCAAATAACTTTTCAGTTTCTAGCATCCACGTTTCAGCCTTTAAAGGTTCTATTCCACCTAAGAAATTCGATGGCTTCATCTTATTGAATCTTTAAGTCAAGCTGATGATGTCATTGTTTATCGGTTCTGCTTGGACCGGAGGAGGCAGAGGAGGCAGAGGTTGTTGTCTTTGTTGTTGCATTATTGCTTCTGTCAAAGCTTCAAGCATTCTTTCCATTCGGTTCATCCGGGTCTTAGAAGATTCAGTTATACCATTATTTCTTGTATTTTTCATTTGCTATAGGTAAACAGAGCACTTATAAACATAGGTAAATAATTTTTTTCGCAGTGTTCAATTTCAGTTCATTCTTTTCAGTTTCATGGGTTCATGTTCAGATTCATTTTTCATATTCACAGAAATTAACACACCCACTCACACATGTAGATGTAATGTCCCTAATTCTTGCTAGGACATCCTATAGCTCATATGGACTCGTGTGTATGGTATAACTCATACTCTGACACCACTCTGTCATGACCCAAACCTACCCCTATAGGTTTAGCATCGTAACCGGCCAGTAATCCTGGGATTAGAAAAGGCCTTTGAACATAATATCATGTAATATAAGGGGGCTGCGGAAGCAATTATACAAAATTCATTGTCCATAGAGTTGTGCAGACATACATGAGACAGTAGATATAAAACTTATATACGTATACCCACATATGACGTCATGAACACATCCATCCTACATCTTCAATAAACATATAATACAAAAGAACTGTTCACTTAGGCCAGCCAAAAGTCTTAAACTTATTATTTGATTCACAAAACTTGATCACTAACTCTTTCTTGAACCTCTTCGAGAGGCGTAAAGGTTGGCTGACAAAACAGAAGTCTAGGCGATCATCATTGAGCTCGGTCAAGCGCCTGATCACCTACATACATAAATATTACAGTGAGCTAGAGCCTAGTGAATAATAACAGAGTAAAAATTTTAATGAATGATATCCATAACGGATTCAGAAATCAAACTTCAAATCTAATGCCAAGTCAGAAACATAATCATGTTCGTATTCGTATCAGAAATAAAGTTATATTCATATTCATATACAAATCATGTGTGGTAAATCCATTAGCATTAACAAATCATATTGGGCAACCATATCAAGTTCCATAATGGAATAACCGGTACCGGGTATCATGTGACATACATAGGCCACGGTATTGTTTCTCCCGGGTGAGGACCTCATGCCACGGTACTGTTTCCCCTGAGCGAGGGCCTCATGCCACGGTATTGTTTCCCTCAGGTGAGGGCCTCATGACCATAAGCCATAGTATTATTCCCCCTGGGCGAGGGCCTCCACTAAGGATACTACAAATACATTTCAAAAATTGGGCCATCATTTATGTAATCTCAAAATAGCATTTTGTACCATCCGTTTCAAAAACTGATCATATCGTATCATAATGTTCAAAAAGTATTCCATATTGAACATAACTTTACAGAGTTATTACTCACAGACAGCTTTGATAACAGAACAAATGGATCAACAGCTCACGGCGCATGACCTACACAAACATAGAGCAGATACACATATTGAAACACATGCTCAGATAGTACTTAACTTCTTTCGTTTCATTCTTAGTGTGTTTCTAGCCTTTATCCTCATTATTATGTCTTAATTGGAGCTTAAAAATGCCTAAGATGCAATGGGGATACCAAAAAGTGCTTCAAAACACTTAGTCAAATTTTCAAAAATAGGACAGTCCGCTCGAGCGCAACTTTGGTCGCTCAAGCGGTATGCAAAGTCTGCAAAAGTACTAGGTGCTTGAATTTTCCGCTCAATAGACACTTGACGGTCGCTCGAGCGCAAGGCTGAGTAAAGAGGATCTCTACTCGAGTGCGACTTCTGTAAAAGTATAGGCAGCTTGCATTCTCCGCTCAAGTGCAGACTCCATCGCTTGAGCAGAGGGTGCATATTCTGGAATTTTTAGATTACAGATTTGAGTTCAAAGCTCAAATTCAAACCTACAAAAAACATCCTTTTGGGTCCAAAACTTAAGGAAACATATGTAAACTCGTAAAACATGGTGAATGCAAAATCATTTTGCAAAATCAAAGCCCAAACGCATGCCAATTGTGCAAAATCAAACTTAGAACTTGAAGAACATAACATGAAGATACCATGCATGAATTGTCTTGGCTCCAAAGCTTTCAAAACATGATCAAATATGGTGTTTACTCAAATACATGTTGAATTCTTAGAATAAAGCCAAAATGAGAACATACAAGAAGAAATTCTTTGAAAAACACTTCAATGCCATGAAATATGCATGCATGCATGCATGCATGACTTGAGTTTTAATTCTTAAAGTTTAGCTTAATTCTTGTGATTTATCTCTCAATTCGCTTGAATTCTAACATTAGCTAACTCAATTACATAACTAAAGGGTTTAACTCTTACCTTGGCTTCTCAATTGTGCTCTAGATGGCTAATTGTTGGAGTTTCCAAGCTAATTCTTCCAAATTCTCTTCAATTTCCCTTGTTTGATCTCAACTTCCCATTCTCTCTCTCTCTCTCTCTCTCTCTCTCTCTCAGTTTAGCCTCAAACATGAAGGGTTGAGAGTGTAAAGTGTATCAAAGGTGTTGGAAGTTGTCTTATATAGGCTAATTAGGGAGCTTAATCAATGTATGCTTAAGTTAATCAACTATACACATGTTATTCTAATTATTTGGTTTCGAAAGGAATTTCAATTAAATCTACCATAACATTCTAAAAATTTTAAATAACACATAAACCAAGTCAATTTCGCGATCGGGTGCTGGTAAGGCCTTCAATTCACATATCGAATCGGAAATATAAACAGAGATTCCTACAATGAACAGATATAAATGCAAATAACATATGACACATGCAATTAACGTAAAAGTTCCTCCTAATTACTTATTAGGCATTCTTAATCATGGTTTGACAGTTAATCACAGATCGAGGTTGTTACAAAGTACCCTCTACTAGTGAAACAAAGCTTTCGTAATTCAATTGTTGAGTTAATAGTTTCTAGGTGATGTAGGGTTCTTTGTTGCAAAAAAGGAATATGGGTTTTGTGCTAATTGATTAAAGAGCTATCAATTTGATAATTTTCTTTATTTTTTGTTACTCATGCAAGAAGAATCTTGGCAAGGAAAAGACGTGCAAATTAAATAAGCTTATAAGAAGCCTTTCTATTCTTTTTCAGGGAGTTGCTTCTTTTATTTATTTACTTATTTATATACAGAGGTGAGAAAGTGAATAATACATTGGGGTATTAATGTCATTTTAGATTTTTTTGTTAATGGAGTTAGTATTGCATTTAAGTTCAAAATTACATAGGAGCTATTTGCCTATATTTAAACAATCAGGAGGTAAAATACTCCAAGCTTAAATCACAAGGGGGCAAATTGAATTTTGCCCTATAAGTTATTTATTCTAATATACTCATACACACTCATTATGCAAGTATATTTTAATGCAATGGAATGAGATGTTATATAGGATTTGAGGAGATGTGGACAACTCAAAACAATTGCCAATTTGCATGGTGGGGATATTTCTCATTTGCAAAATTGTAGGGATACATGTAAGTTCAAGGCTTATGTAATCTAAAAGTGTTAGGCATATAGAAGAATTTTATAGAATCGAACACAAAAGAAAGATAATTGTGCTTATGTGTTCAAGTGTAAAGACTACCTAATGTTTTACTTTGGTGAGAAAGGTGCATTTTTTTTTTTTTGTTATTGTGTGAACATCATATAAATAAATTAAATAAATAAATAAAATCTACTACATAAAGGGATAGGAAAGGAGATGTGACTTGACGAGTACCCTTTGAATTGTACCATCATTGAGGGTACATTTTGTCAGATTTGTTGACATCCTATTTTGAATCGAATGATTGTCTATTCACAATATTACGATTAAGCAAGTTCGAATGGCCGCCTTTTGAATTTCATGGTGGTTGTGCAATTATAACTGAATGAACAAAAACATTGTCATATGAATTTCTAAAATTATTAAGGTTATTTGAAAGAGGTTAGATAACTTCTATCCTCAAATTTGTATTTTTATGTTTCTCCACTTTAATGCATTATCAATCGTATCATGTAAATATCTTGAGGAGCAAATTATAACTATAGCCCCTATATTTTGTCACTTATGATGTCATTTTGGTTCCTATAATTACAATTGTCTCGATTTTGACTCTGATGTTTTTTTTATTTTTTATTTTTTATTTTGTCTTAATTTAGTCCAATTGCTTACAAATGTTAGCATTATTTTATTGAAAATGTGCATATGAGTGGAATGTATCATGCTTTTAAGAGAAAAATTGTAAACTTGACCAATTCAGTGAGTTAACGAAAAATTGTAAACTTGACCAATTCATCGAGTTAACCTCAACCAACTCAGTAATAATTTTTTGTAAGAAAAAATCCTAATAACGTTATCAATTGGACCAAATTGACACAAAATCTAAAATAAAATGTCAAAATTGAGCCAATTGAAAATATATGAACCAAAATGATATAAGGGACAAAATGTAGGAACTGCTGATATAATTTCCCTAATCTCAAGATATAATCTAACAATTAGTAGTGCATTAAGATAAAAAAAACTTTTAGAAGAAAAAATCTTATAACTTTCAAACAAAGGTCTTGAACAACTCATTTCTTATTTGACCAACCTTTTTTTTTTTTTTTTGATCAGCTAAAAGAGAGGCTTTATTGATGAAAAAACAATTACAAAGTAAAGAGATACATCAATAAAGAGGGAAGAAAGTGGAAAAGCCTCACAGTAAAGCAACCCCATCCCAACTAGATTGGCACCGGAAAGCATACCCTATCATTTGCAGCACTAATCCTCACAAGTTGGTAAGCTACCAACAAGACAGTAACAATAGAAACAAAAACTGACAGCAACACCAATAAACTACAAGACAGCGACACCAAAGCACCAGTAAACTACAATACACACCTGATCTGTTTCAAATTAGATACTAAATCATGCACTGAGTAATCAATCCCTTCCATGTGTAGCTTTGCCCATATGGAAATTCTGACCTCCACCCTCTCACTTATATTGGCATAGTCAGGTTGTGCCCCTTTGAATAGGCACTCATTCCTCAACTTCCAAACATACCATAACACAACTAGTGGGATAATCTATTCATGAACCCAATTTTTATACTTTCCTCCTACCCACCATTGAAATAATCCCTCAAATTAACTTGGTATTGCCCACTTTAGATCCCATCAACTTATAATCTCAGACCAAAGCTTCCAAACCAAAGAACAAAGTAACATGACATGCTCTGTTGTCTCCACCTTAGTTTTCCAAAATAAACACAAAGTACTTGCACTTGCGCTTAGCACTCCAATCCGTTGTAAACAAAACTGACATTTTAATCCTACCTTTCCATACTAACCAACCAAAGAAGTGCACTTTTGGAGGGACTTTATTTTTCCACATACCATTAGTAACATTTAATGAAGGCCCATGAGTTGCTTTCTACCAAGACCACATTGAATCTGTTGTTAATTGCCGAGAAGAATGTGCAGACTAACTACAATAGTCTTCCTTGTCTAAATGAAGTGATGGGGTTGTCACCAACATGTCCACCAGCCTATGCTCCTCCTCTTCTTCCCAAGCAAACAAATTTCTCCTATAAGCCATTTGTCATACACCTGAGCAACTTGAAGATGAGAAAATCTCATTTTATTGGGTCCCACAACAGCCCCTCTAATTAGTCTCTTCTCCTTAGCTCTATCCAATAAAATATTCAGACCCTCCGCTATGATGTTGAACAAGAGTAGTAACAAGGGATCCCCTTGTCTCAACCCTCTTTGTGGTGAAAACTCCTCAGTTGGTGAACCATTAACCAAAACTGACACTTTCGTTGTTGAAATGCAAGACTTCCTCCACCTAAGCCATTTTTCTCAAAAACTCAAATTTCTCATCATAGATTATAAAAACTCTCAATTTGCTAAGTCGTAAGCTTTCTCAAAATCTAGCTTTAGGATAACCCCTTTCTTCTTTAAGCTTCTCCACCAATCCATTGTCTCATTGGCCATTAACACACTATCAAGAATATATCTACCTCCCAAAAATACTGATTGTACATCACTTATAACAGTTGGTCGTACATGCTTGAGCCTTTTAGACAATACCTTAGACAAAATTTTATGCACTGAGCTCACTAAACTAATTGGTCTATAATCCCCCAAACCCACAGGGTTGTCATTTTTAGGTACCAGAGCTATGAAAGAGATGTTAACCCCTTTTAGTAGTTGCCCATTAGTGTGGAATTCTTGAACAAGCTGCTGTAGACTGCCTGAAATCGCTCCGCACGCCCCCCCTTTCGGAAAGGGCGCGAATTGTGTTCTAGCTACTACAGTTCGGACTCTTATCACGGTTCTGAATCTAATCTCACAAAGTGCAATGCAAGACTGATAAATCACCAAAGAGTCCAAACTCGGCAAATTGTTTTGAAAAATTGATTTTAATCAAAAAGCGCCAAACATGGACTACTTTGCCAGATTTCAGAGTCGCCACCTAAATGTTTTATTTTGGGAAATTTAGGAAACCCTGACTCGTGCCTAAGGCCACGTGTCCATCATCACCAAAGTTGCCTCGGCTCGGGAACTTAGGTACGAGAGGGGAAGGTCCTAAAATGAGCACCCCCGCTCGCCCGATCAAAGATCGGCCTCTACTAACACGATATGTTGTTTTTATAAACACATGTGTTATTATTCCAATTATTAATCTAGAATTACTATGTGATGCGCACAGCATACAAGTATAGACTAAATCGCACAATTTGGAACAAAACATCTCATGTTTGTTTTTCGAAAATGGTTTGAAGATGCTACTCGCAAGTAGGCTAAAATGCGGATTTGCCACCCTCAAGTGGGCTTAAAACATGATGATTTGCCACTCCGCAAAGTGGGCTTAAAACTCACATTTTGATGAATTGTTCCAATTCAAGCAATCCAGCTTTCATCCACAGGCATTCAAGCAGTTATAGCAGTTAAGCACATAACCTCATGGCAAGCATGCTAAACATGGCAACACTTACACGCATGCAAAGATGTTAAAGCATAAACACTTACAGTGTACTCCGAGCCAAAACAGAAACCAGTTAGAAATCAATGCATGATCTTAATTATACAAGATGCCTAATGTAACATATGCAAAATGAAACTAAGTAGGCTCGGCTATCTAAGATGGCATATGAATGCAACACTCGATAACATGCTTTGAAACACGTATTCAAGTAATTATTGAGATTCAATGCAGTTTGAATGATGCGCCGAGCCCGGTGCATGCAAGACAATGAATGATGCAAACATGCAAATCATAAGGTATGCTAATTGAAATATGCCCCAAAACTAATCATTGAAAGCAGTTAAGTAAAAGGACGAAAGACATGGGGTTGGAAGACATTCACACACACACACGCACACTTATTACAACATTTACCCTCTCGAATGAGGGTCCGAATGAAAGAGACCTAACTAGCTACGCTACTTAAGCTAACTATTAAAAAACAAAACTAATTAACTAACGAGTTAACTAATTACAAACACAAATGAATAGCCAAACGCATTAACTATTTAAGTACAGAATCAACCAGTTAACCATCTAAGTAAAGTAGTTAAAAGGAGCCTTGGGGCGAGGAATGCATGCATGCTCGGTTGCTTTTTCCTGAAATCCTGTTGCGTTGCCACCGGTTGCCTCTATTTGCATTCGCCTTAATTCCTGAACATTGAACCAATTCCCAGACTACTTCTGCTCCAGAACCAGAACCACTCTGAACCACCTTCAAGCTGGTAGGCTATCGGCCACCAGGGGAGGCTGTAGGCCACTTGTCGGCCACTTAAGGAGGCTGTAGGCCACTTCCTCTGCCCGGTCGGCCAGTTGCTTCTGCATACCCTAGTTTTGCTGCAAACAGAGTTCAAGAAGAGCAAAGCAAGGCATTTGCAGGGTATGTGTGTACAACCACCCTCCTTATCATTTCTCAAGCTCAAAAGAGTGCGGTACTCGACTCTCAGGCCACCAACCGAGCATCGCAATGCACGATGGCCGAGAAGCCAAATTTGTACAAGTTAATGAATGCACAAGTAATACACAAGACTCAAGAAGCCTCCACCTTATTGTAGACGCGCACGAACGTCCCGGGAAAATCCCGTTTTGTTCATTGGGCTCACTACAGTTCGGACTCAATGTCACGGTTCTTAATCTGATCTTGCAAAGTGCAATGTGAGATTAATAAATCACCAAAGAGTCCAAATCCGGCAAATCGTTTTGAAAAACTAATTTTTAGAAAAAAGTGCCAAACATGGACTGCTTTGCCAGATACAGAGTCGCCACCTAAATATTTTATTTTTGGAAAATTTGGAAACCCTGACTCGTGCCTAAGGCCACGTGTCCGTTATCACCAAAGTTGCCTCGGCTCGGGAACTTCGGTACGAGAGGGGAAGGTCATGCAATGAGCACCCCCGCTCGCCCAATCAAAGATCGGCCTTTACTAACATGATATCTTATTTTTGAAAACACATGTGCTCTTATTCCAGTTATTAACCTAGAATTACTATGTGGTGCGCACAACATACAAGTATAGATTGGGTCGCCTAAGTTGGAACAAAACATCTCATGGTTGTTTTTGAAGGCGGTTTGCTACTCGCAAGTAGGCTAAAATATGGATTTTGCCACCCTCAAGTGGGCTTAGAAAACATGGTGATCACTCTCAAGTACGCTTAAAACTCGCAATCAACGAATCGTTCCAATTCAAGTAATCCAACCTTCACCTACAGGTATTCAAGCAGTTATATCACATAAGCAGTTAGCCTCATGGCAAGCATGTTATCATGGCAGTCACTCACGCGCATGCAAGGATGCTAAAGCATAAACACTTATCGAGTACTCCGAGCCAAAACAAAAGCTATGTTAGAAATCAATGCATGATCCTAGCTATGTCAAGAAAGCCTAATGCAACACATACAAAATGCAACTAAGATAGGTTCGGCTATTCTAAAATGTCATGTGAAATGCAATTTGATACATGTATTCAAACAGGAATTGAAATACAATGCAGTTAGTATGATGCGCTGAGCCCGGTGCATGTAAGACAGATGAATGGATGCAAACATGCGAGCATAAGGATGCTAATTGAAACGTGCCCTAAAACTAACCATTGTAAGCTGGTAAATAAAAAGGAGAAAGAAATGGGGGTTAGAAGACATGCATCGCACACACGCACAATTATTTACAACAGTTGTGCCCTCTCGACGGAGGGTCCGAATGAATAATACAGAACCAACTAGCTAATCTAAGCTAATCTAATTAAACTAGTTATTACACAACAGAAAGAATAACAAGCTACAGCTAATTATTACATAACTCTAACTAATTAACAAATTAACTAAGTTAGCAATTGAATAAGCATGTAAACTATATGAAATAGGCTGCCTCAACTCTACCTTGGATGACGAAGGATGCGTGCCCGGTCACCTCATGCGAAAATCCATCGCGATGCCCCGATTTGCCTCTGTTTGCAACTGGTCTCAGAACACTGCAAAAAGCTCCAAAAGTCTGAAACTCCATCATGGGAATCTGTGGAAGGGCTGCCGACCAGTTGTTGGCATTAGAGACCGCCTGCCGACCACTTTTTGTGCTGAAAACCAGAAAAAGTGGTTGGCCAGCCACTTTATCTGGTCAGCCGACCAGTTTCTGCTGCCAGACTTCAGTTTGCTGCAACAAAGAGCAAGAAAGGGGCATGTCAAAGTATTTGCAACACATGCATTCACAACCACCCTCTCTCTCATTACATAAGCTCATGGGGATGTGGTTCTCGACCCTCGGGCCACCAATCACGCATCTCAATGCATGATGGCCGAGGTGCCAAATTGCATAACTCAATATGAAATGAATGTACACATGAACACATAAAGCCTAAAACTCCATCATGTATAGTCAAGAGTATCGGTGACCGAGAATTGAGGCACGTTTCATCACTTCGAGTATGAAACATCCCTCGTTTCCCGTGTTTGGAGTAACTCCTATTCCAAACACAATGTAACAAATAACATGGCATGGCATACACAATGCGGCTCAAGCATGCAAACATTCAATGCAATGAAACAAGCATATGAACACGATGCAAGGGACAAGCATGAAAACATGCAACTAACATATTAGCATACACAGTGCTCTGAACTACATGGCATACACAATGCTCATGACAACTAGTATACGCAATGCACATGGTAACTAGCATACGCTAGGCAATGGACATGGTATGCACAAATGCAATAATCACTCATGCAACAACATGGCATTCTCAATGCTATGAACCACATGGCATACTCAATCCACAATGGACTTAAACCAAAATGGATAGGCCTTAGCCATGTCCAAATCAGTGGCCATACATGTTAAGATAGAAACTCAAAATGCTATACAAACATGCATGCATATCGGCCCAAGCTTAAGGCTCAAAACACCACTCTCCAAAAGCATTGAAAGGATGAAACATGGGGTACAATGGCATATGTTCCAGCGCTGAAATGGCATGCAAAATGACTTAGAATCATGCTAATAACCCATGTAGTACATGTTGAAAGGCTCAAGCATCAAAGCTAGTGAAGTGCATTACACTAGAGGCATGCAAGATAATGCTCAAATGGCCAAACTAACCCCAAACAGACCCTATGCAAGCCAAAACAGTAGCAAAAATGAGTTGGGATGATGGCTTGAAAAGCACGAAAATGAGGCTCATGTAATGGCTCACAAATAGGGCACAAAAGCACAACCCTCAAGAGCACTTAAAGAGCGGGAAATATAGAAGTGTAACAGGCCTACATGCTCTGAAATATCATTCTCAGTGATGCCAAAACATGCAAATACCTCAAGTTAAGCATGCAAGAGACCTCAAAACTCAAAGCTAGTCAAGGCTATTACACTACAAGCATGCATGACAAGCTTCATTCGACCAAGAAGCCTCAAAACAGAGCTAAGACAGCCCAAATAAGAACAAAATCATGCTAGGGCATAGCCAAAATATGCTAGGATAATGAGCCAAAACATCATGCATACAAAGTTAGTAAACAAGATTTACAATACAAGCATATGGAGCATGCAAGAGGCTACCAAACCAGCCAAAAACAGAGTTATGACATGTCAAATGATGGCCAAAAATCTACTGAAATGGAGCCAATACATGCTAGAAAGACATGCCACTTTGATGAGCCACAAATGGGAATACACTACACATACAAGGTGGCCAAACCAGCCATAGACAGAGCTAAGGCAGGCCCTAAAAGTCATGAAAAAGTGCCTGAACCAAGCCTTGAAAGTATGAAGATGCATGCTCCTTTGATAGGCCAAAAATTCAAGCAAACGAAACAAGAAGAGAGGGGATCACCCC
The DNA here is from genome assembly GCF_055761805.1 of Camellia sinensis. Classification (NCBI taxonomy): domain Eukaryota; kingdom Viridiplantae; phylum Streptophyta; class Magnoliopsida; order Ericales; family Theaceae; genus Camellia; species Camellia sinensis. The sequence goes on from NC_138962.1 coordinate 181,071,876, forward strand.
CCTCTAATTTGAGACCTCAAAACCATATGCCTACGACTGAAAATCCACTAGATTTCAGTGGCTAGAAGGCCAAGCAAGGACTAGCTCAAAGGCCTTGAACCATGGCACAAAACAAGGCCAAACAAGGCATGCAAGAGGGTAGAAGACCCTTAACACCCAAGAGGCCTTAAACAAACATTAAAAACACTTAAATACAAAACTTTTTCCAGTTGAAAGCAAAGCCTAAATAAGCATGCAAATAAGACCAAGAGAGCAACCAAAATAAAGCTTAAAAGGGAGAAAAGAGGTTACCCTTGAAGCACTGCAAAACTAGCAGACTTCTGAGCCAAGAATCAACTTTTTTAACCTCCAAGAACCTCAGCTCAATGATGGGGGTGTATGGTTAAGGGTTGTGGTGCAAAAGTGAAGAACAACACACTCTTTAGGCACCAAATATAGAGATATAGAGAGAGATATATGCTTATGCCTTAGGAAAATTTCAGAACCTCTGCCATGGAGAGGGAGAGCCTCTCTTATAGAAAAACAACGGTTCAAGATTCTTGGAGAAGCTAAAAATTGGATGCAATCCCTCCATACACGTGTATGGAGGATACAGTCTGTGCCCTTCAGCTGGCACAGCTGGCATCCACACTGTCTGCCAAAACAGGGGGAGAGCTGCCGACCACTTAAAGTGGTTGGCCTACTACTTGCAGTGATCGGCCGACCACTTCAAGTGGTCTCCCAGGAAATAAAGTGGTCGGCAGGGGGAATTGGTGGTCTCCACACTGAAAGCAAGCCAATGGTGGGGTGAGAGACCAGAAAAAGCTGGCCCAAAGACCAAGAAAACCAGTTTCCCGACCAGAAAATCGGCTGGCGGGAAGGAAAGTGGTCTTAAAGGGGAAAAACTGGTTTTCCACCCTCGTACCACCTTCCAAGCAAGGAAAACAAGGTTTGTACAAAAAACAAACCAACACGGACGCAAAACGAGAGTTCGGGAGGCAAAGCGTGCAGCCGGGAGCCTCGAAACCCAGCAGTTGAGCACCAAAAGTGGTACACGACCACAAAAGTGGTCTCCCGGACCATAGTGCCCTTCTAGATAGAATAAACAAGGTGTGGTTCAAAAACCACGCCAAACGGAGAACGTTAAGCGGTCCCGAGACAAGGCGCACGACTGAAGGCTCTGAAAACCGAGAATTGATCTCCAAACGGGAAAAAGTGGTCTACGACCGCGAAAAGTGGTCTACGACCACAAAGAGATGGTCTACAAGACCTCTCTTCCTCCCTCTGAGAGGAGAAAACAAGGTTTGGTCCACAAACCGAGCCAAAGCACAAAGAGTTTGAAGACCCGGAGGCAAGGCTCTCAGCCAAAACTCCGAAGCTCGAAACGAGCACAACATGCACTTTCGCCGAGTGCTCAATCGATGACGTCTGAGTCTTAAGGTCGGTCAAAAATGGGGTGTCGACACCTATCATGCACAATCAAGGGGGACGACGACAAAGAAATGAGGTGCGTTTCATCACTTCAAGTATGAAACGCCCTTCGTTTCTCGTGTTTGGATTAACGTCCGATCCAAACACAACGCAATGCAACACATGCAAACAACACGCTTATCTATCAATGCTAGAGTGGCATGCACAAGGCTCTATCACGTAAGCAATGCATGCATGGCATGTTTAGAAGCTAAGGCATCAAAGCTAGTGAAGTGTATTACACATGAGGCATGCACTACAATGTTCAAATGGTCAAACTTACCTCATGCCATAACAATGGTACAATCATGCTAGAAATGAAGCACCAAAAGCTACAACAACATGCTCATGCATTGGCTCGCAAGCCAGACATAAAACACAACTCTCAAATAAAATGAAGAAATGATAAATAAGAGAGTATGGCAGAGATGTAGGCATTGAAATCATATGCCAGGTGATGACATATCACGCAAACAACACAAGTATGGCATGCTAGAGGACTCAAGCATTAAAGCTAGTAAGGTACACAACACTAGGACTATGCAATACTATGCACAAACAACCAAACTTGCCCCAAAACAGAGCTATATCATGGCAAATTAGTAGCAAAACATGCTCAAACTAAGGCTTAAAGGAGTAGAAAATCATGCTCCTTTGGTAGCTCACAAATAAGGCACAAAGGCACAACTCTCAAAAGCTCTCAGGGAGTGAAAGAAGTGAGAACATGACACATGTATATGCTCTGAAATTACATGCTAAATGATGCCAAAACATGCAACCATCACAAATATGGCATGCTAAGGTGCTCAAAACTCAAGACTAGCTAAGGCACTTGCACCATAGCCATATCAAGCAAGCCCCAAAGGACCAAGATCACTTAAAACAGTCGTAAGGTAGGTCAAAACAATGCTAGAAACATGATGGAGTGTAGCCAAAACAAGCTAGAATGGTAAGCCAAAACACTAAGCATGCAAGGCTAATGAGTGGGATTACACTACAAGTGTAAGATGCAAGAAAACAATGATCAAACCAACCCAAGATAGAGTTATGGCAGGTCCAAAAAGTCACAAAAACATGCTTGGACTAAGCTAGCAAATGAGAGAAATACATGCTCATGTATTAGGCCACCAACACGAGGCATAAAGGCACAACTCTTCACCACAATGAAAGAGTGATAAACATGGGAGTATGACATAAGTTTATGCTCTGAATTTACATACCAAATGATGCTATATCACACAAATGTCACAAATAAGGCATGCTAGGGGTCCCAAGACACAAGACTAGCAAAGGCCATTACACTATGGCCACACAAGGCAAGCCCCAAAGGGCCAAGATCATTCCAAACAGAGTTTAAGCAAGTCAAAACAAGGCTAAGAACCTACTGGAGCAGAGCTAAAACAAGCTAGAATTAGAGGCACAAAGCATGATGCATGTTAAGCCTACAAGGAGGATCGCACTACAAGTACAAAGGCCAAGCAAGAGGTGACCCCACCAAGTAAAATTAGAGTTAAAGCATGCCAAAATAACTCCAAAAACATGCTGGAATGAAGCCAATACATGCTAGAATAACAAGCTAACTTACGAACCATGTTAGGCTAGTGAGCAAGTTTACACTACAAGTGTAAAAAGCAAACAACATGTGGCCAAACCAACCCAAAACAGAGTTACAACATGGAAAAATAAGGCCTAAAACATGCTAAGATAGAGCCTCAAGAGGGTAGAAAAATATGCCAAAGTGTTAAGCCAACAACACATGCAAACAATGCACAAAAGGGGGGGACCACCCCCATCCATTTTGGGTCTCAAAATCCACTTTCCACCACTGAAATTCCTTTGGAATTCAGTGGTGACAAGGCTAAACAAATGTCATCTCAAAGGCCTTAAAGGATGGCACCAAGCCTAAGCAAATAAGGCACACAAGAGGGTAGAACACCCTTAACACCAAAAAGGCTTCAAACAAACATTCTAAGCACTTAAAAAAAGAACTTTTTGTAGTTGTAAGTTAGGCCTAAAAAAGCATGCAAGGATGGCCAAATACTTAAGCAAAACAAAGCTTAAACAGGGTAACTACTCACCCTTGAAGAACCACAGCAAAAATAGCAACTTCTGAGGCAAATGACCAGCTAAAACCACTCAAATAAGGCTTCCAAGTACCTCAGCAACAAGATGAAGGTGTTTGAGTAGGCGTTTGTGTGCAAAAGTATGAAGAAACAGGACTTTAAGGCACAAATATATATATATATATATATAGAGAAAGAGAATTCTAGAGAGAGAGTAGATATTTTTTGCTCTTCAAAAATCTGAACCCTTGAAAGGGAGAGAGAGCTCCCTTCTTATAGAATTCCAAGCCTCAAGCTTGTTGGACAACCTAGAAGCTTGGTGCAATCCCTCCATACGCGTGTATGGAGGATGCCTTCTGTGCCTAATAGCTGGCACAACTGGCAATAAAAATATCTGAAAAAGCAAAAAAATGGTCGTTGGCCACATCAAGTGGCAGACCAGCCACTTCCACTGGCCTACCGACCACCTAAAGTGGCCTATAGGAGGGACAAGTGGCATACAAAAGCCAAAAGTGGCCGACAGCCTCTCCCCTCCCTCTAGGCAAGGGGGAACAAGGTATGGCACAAAAACAAACCAAAAGGAAGAGAGTTAAGAGGCCACCAGACAAGGCACTCAGCCGGAGGCTCCAGAAACTAGCCTACAGGCCACTACAAGTGGCCTACAAGAGGGAAAAGTAGCCCACAGCTACAAAAAGTGGCCTACAGGCCTCTCTCACCTTCAAGGCAAAGGCCCCAAGGCAATGGTCCAAAAACAAACCAAGAAGAAGAGAGTTAAGAGGTTCCGAGACAAGGCGCTCAGCTGAAAACCTGAGAAACTCGAAACGAGCACAAACATGCGCGATCATCGCGTGCATGAACGATGACGTCTCAATCTTAAGGTCGGTCAAAAATGGGGTGTCCACAGTTGCCCCTCTTTGACAGAACTCAGAAGTCATGAAATGAAGAGAGTGAATGTCAAAGCCCAGAGATGACCCATTTTTGATAAGGCCGAAGACTTAGACAAATAGACAAGATAACAAAAGAAATGCCCGCACGCCGGGGCAAAATGCAAATGACATGCACAATGCAGAACGTAACTTATTATTATGCAAAGAGGGCTGTAAAGAAACGCCTAGATGCAAACGTTATGCAAAAAAAAGCTACAACAAACTCATACATAAGAAAGTAAGTAAACACGCCACGCGCAGGAATCACAGACCGAACTACATTTCATGCAGAAAGGATGTAAGAAAATTCTATGCAATCTTAACCACGGACCACGTAAGAAAGACTAGAAGCAAGTAACGGGAACACCCAAAGTCTCAAAGGAAACACCTCTTAGCATATCAAACGTGAAAGGAGAGGGATTGCGCAAGAAAGCGCAGTTATCCAAACGCGTGTCCAACGCGAGAGGAGAAAGGTACGTCCAAACGCATGTCAAACGCGAGAGGAGAAGGGTACGTCCAAATGCATGTCAAACGTGAGAGGACAAGGGTATCTAGACCCTTGTCAAACGCGAGAAGAGAAAGGCATCCAGACGCGTGTCAAACGCGAGAGGAGAAAGGTACGTCCAAACGTATGTCAAACGTGAGAGGAGAAGGGTACGTCCAACCGCATGTCAAACGCGAGAGGAGAAAGGTAGGTCTAACCACGTGTCAAACGCGAGAGGAGAAAGGTAACCGAGCGCGTGTCAAACGCGAACATGTGTGATAGAAATGCAGTTAAACTGAACCAAAACTTCTCTGAATAAACCGTACATACAATATTGTCTGGTTTCACCAACTTCAAATGAACCGTACATACAATATCGTGCCTGTACAAAAGAGAGATTTTGACAAGTACAATATAATAAATACACATGTTCAACGCTATATCAATATACAATTTCAATACGAAATAAACGCGTGCCCATATGATGCAAATGAAAAGGTGCATAACAATGCATGGGAGACGTGCATAACAATGCAAGCGAAACAGTGCATAACAATGCGTAGAACAATGCATAACAATTTAAGTGAATAGGGTGCATAACAATGCAACTGGAATGTGCATAGCAATGCAAGTGAAAAGTGTATAACAATGCAAGTGGAAAGTGCATAACAATGCAAGTAAAACGGTGTATAACAATGCAAGTAAAGAGGGTGCATAACAATGCAACTGGAATGTGCATAGCAATACAAGTGAAAAGTGCATAGCAATGCAAGTGAAAAATGCATAACAATGCAAGTGGAAAGTGCATAGCAATGCAAGTGAAAAGTGCATAGCAATGCACTTCCAATGCAACATCAATAGCATGTTCGAAGTAAAATGTCAGATAAGGAAATACATACCTTAACGAGAACAATTCAAACGCAACCTCCGATTTACCTCTCGGAGGAGTCAGAATGTACTTAAAACGGATACACCTCGCTCCTGACGATTAACGATGAGTCGCGCAACAAAGACGTGAATCGAAGCCCCTGCGAGGACATTTTGAGCCGAAAAGTGAACTTTGCTTGCACTTTCTCAAGAGCCAAGGACTCCAAACAGCATAAAGAACACACAGGGAGAACCATGAACACCTATAGGCCACCCCTAGTGACTGTCGTCCACTTATCCAGGTTGTAGGCCAATTAAGTGGCCGGTTGGCCACAAAACCTGGCTGATCGGCCAGTTTACAAAACTTCGGGGCAATTTTGTCTTTTGATGCTCGGTTCTTTAAATAGACAACTCCAAGCTTCATTTCATTCACACCTCCAGGCCGAAAACTCTTGCTCTCTCTCCCTAGGCCCTTTTCCCTCTTAGATTTGGGCTTTGCACGCATTTTCCAACACCCCACGCGAAGTTGGTTCACTAAAATCTTCTAATTTCCTTCACTTTGAACCGAACAGAATTTGTTTTCGAAGTTTCTTTCTCCATTTTCACCATTTGAGGTATGTTTCCCTTGAATTTGTCTTGAGTTTGGCACCCTTTCCCGGATTTTGACTTTCTTTGACTTTTTCTCTTCTCGAGAGTTGACTTTTGTTGACTTTCGGCAATTTTGCTCATTTTGCTCATTTTCGCCTACTTTTCAACTTCCTTTCAGATGGCAGACCATATTCCACACGATGGGGGTTCCCCGAGAGTAAAGGACGAGCCTGACATCATGCCATTGCTGCCAAGGATTCAGCCTTTCAATTCGGAGAGGTACCGCCCTTAGGAGAACGTACTACCACCGAGCATTGTTCGTCAGTTTACAAACTTTGCATGACGGGCACCCGCGGACTTGCTACTACGGGAGCCAGAGTCCCACTTGTCCCATAATGCACCCGGGGTATGCACTGCACTTTTATATTTTCTGCAATGTTCTTTACATTTCTCGCATAATTTGTACTTTTGCATTGTATCTCATCTGCTTATACTGAACATACTTCATGCACTATAGCCTGCTCATACTGAACACAGCTCACACACAACGGTCTACCCATTTTGAACACGACTCACACACAACATTCTGTTCATTCTGCACACAGCTCATACACATCATTCTATTCATTCTGAATACAGGTGATTTCTCGCTTCACTCGAGGGTATGGATCGACTTTTGCGAGAGAGTGGTACTCAGACCTCCCAGATGCCGTTCGACATATTGTTGACGAGGCAGGCTTCAGCCTATTTTGCACAGGGCTCTCGCATCTGACGGCGAGTAGGACCGCTTTGGGTGCATTGGTAGAGAGGTGGTGGGATACCACCAACTCCTTCCACTTTTCTGCCACTAGGGATATGACGATGACCCCATATGATTCTCTATGCTGACAAGCCTCGATGTGGAAGGTCAAACGATTCCGTATGACCCAGACATGGGGGAGTGGGAGGCAGCTTGGATCTTCCTGTTAGGAGCACCCCCACCTATCTTCCGATCCGGCACAGTTAGGTACACATGGTTTTCGGACTACTTTAGAGGGACCGAGCCCATGACTATCGAGGACATAGAGTAGTATGCCCGTGGATTCTTGATGTACCTTATCGGCACCACACTGTTCGCCGACAGGTCAAACACGGTCGAATTATATCTTCTGAGCGCTCTAGTAGACCTGTCCCAGGTCCAGGATTATGATTGGGGCGGTGCTGGCCTTGCCACCCTCTATTGCTATATGAGTTCGGTCTCCCGCAGGAGCAGGGTGAGAGTAGGTGACTATTGGAGAGCCTGGGAGGTATGCTTTACTTTTCAGCTTTGCAGTTCCTGCTATACTTTCTGCTTTGCATTTTCTTGCTTACTATATTTCTTGTATTTGCTGCATTCTGCATTGCACACATGTTCTGCTTTCTGCATCATATGTGTATTCTGTATTCTCATTGCCATTATCTCATTTTTCCACAGTTATGGATGTGCACCTATTTCCCAGTGCTAGCCCTTGAGCTCGAGGTCGAGACACCTCTCGAGATCCTTTATTCATGCTGATATGACGAGAGATGCCTGTCGAGGCCTCGGGAGACTCTACCACATCTCCAGCATTACTTTGACATGGTGCGGGCGACCGAGGTAATCTAGAACTCTCAGTTCCTTATGCTTTTAGCTTCAACCTATTTTGCATGTCTAATGACAACTAATCAATTCATGTACTTGCTATCCTCAGATCACTTGGCAGCCTTGGATAGTGATGCCAGGGTTCTCTCGGTTCCAGTTTGCTGGGGCATGGGCCACCTCCCGGTACCAGATCCTGTTCGAGGGACCGATTGGTAGAGCTTGGTTTCTCGGAGAGCGCTTCATGCGCCAGACACTGGCGATCCCCTTCAGGCAGTCCCTTCATCTCCTCCGTCAGACATGCGCACCACAGAGAGTCTCTTCCCTCGGGAGGTTAGTGACCTCATGCAGGGTGCTGACATCATTCTTTTCCTCGAGGAAGGGGAGTACACGACATACCTCTATACATATCTGATGCCCCCATTGACAGGTGTCCGTGTCCCTATGAGGAGAGCTGTTGATATTCCCTCGTCGAACAGCGCCCGAGCTGTAAACGTCCCCTCGACGAGTAGGGACAGAGCATCGAAGAGGTAGGGCTAGGGGGATGCCTCCCACTAGGCAGTGTGCTGGATGGCCAGATCCTCCGATAGAGCTGACAGGTTGGCGGTATGGGACACCTTATTAGATTCCACTTGAGCCCCCATTGCCAGATCATCGATATGTCAGGGCTTCTGACTCAGCACCGGTATGCATTACAACTTTCATTTATCACTCAGATACTTAGACATTCATTCACTGATGATTTCAACTTGCACCTGTAGCCTTCCACAAAGTATGTCAAGGGGCTACTCGGGGTGATAACCTCTTTTGAGAGCATGATCTTGAGGAGAGAGACCATGCTTAGCTCCCATGGGATCCAGGTAAATTTTTAGTTTTTCATGCATTGTCATACTTTTGCTGATATACCGAAACTGAACACTTCATTGAATTGATTCGCTGTATACATAGATCACATCTGACACGACATACTGCATGCACACATTGTATCTGACTTCCACACATACTCCTCATACTGAATTTGTACTTGACACTTGCTGATAAATTCAAAATGTCTTTTCAGGTCACACCCTTGCAGACAAGACCCTCTAAGCCATCTTGAGCAGCAGAGAGAGAGGTTTCGGCACGCGGCCGAGGGAGACGTCAAGCGCCTGCCAGACGCGTTGACGAGTCTAGTGAGGAGGAGGAGGAGCCTGCGAGTCCTCAGTTAGAGTCATCCGAGGGTGGAGGCAATGCTGATGAGGGTTCTGAGGATGGCAGCTCTGGTTCAGGCAGCGGTACCGACGACGACAGTGCTCTAGAGCCTACTCGGTCGAGGAAGTGGGCGAAGAGGGCCTCTCGAGCTTGAGATATATAGCACTGATTCAGACGCTTTTGCGTTATTTCTCTTTTTGCTAATAGTATTGACACATTGTACAGCCTTAGGCAGTTTTATTTTCTTTAAAACTTGTACCTTTTGTAAAGAGAAACCATGATGAAATGAAAGCAGCTTTTTTTATTCAAAAAGTGTTGCATTTTACATTCTAAGCATCGCATCGCACCATCTTACATAAAAATGGGATTGATGAAAATTGAACATTCGTGTATTACCATGTCAGGTAGTGAACCAACATAATAAACAAACAACCCAACTTCAGGAACAATTCGATAAACGAATTACAACAACTCGATAAGCAAAGAGCAACAACTCGATAAACAAATCGCAACAACTCGATAATCAAAGAGCGACAACTCGATAAACAAAACTAAACAACTTGATAATGAAGCAAATTCAACAAAATAAGTAAAACCGAACAACATAATGCATCTGAAACAGAACAAGATACAAATTCCAGCACCTCGACCACTTCAGGAGGACCGGAGGCTACTTGCTGGAGAGGAGGAGTGGTTGTCGGCCACCTACACTGGTTGTAGGTCCACTTAATGGATGTGTCGGCCACTTAAAAGGGCCGGTTGGCCACTAGCCGGTTGGCCAGTGAGGCTCGGAACCACCAGATTTTTGCCACTTGTCCTCCACTCACCCCTTATCTTCAATAGAGGTTTCAGCTTCGTAGTTCTCTCATTCTAACGCAGTTTTTGCCCCAAATGGAAGCATTTCTTGTCCAAAACCTCACAAATTGGATTGCAAACTTGGATGGCTCGGAAAAGTTGAATTTCTGGGGTTTCGGAATAAATGCACTATTCACGCTGAGTCGCACCCCGCTGCGTTTTCCGTTCCTTCATGTCACGGCTAGGTGTTGGAATCCGGTAACTCACATTTTTAGCTTTGGCGAACAAGAGATGTGTCCTACTTTCGAAGATTTTCAGGCTTTGATGGAATCTTAGCCCGAAGAAGAGATCTTGCCCCAATTCCGCTTCGGTCACATCCAAGCCTTAGGACGGATGTGGGGGCTCAGTTTGCATGACGCTCGTCTTTGATTCGTGACGGAGAATTGGACATCCCTAGCTTGATTCATCAGTTTTCTAATGCCGGTAACCGCGGCGATCATCACTGGCAGGGTTTTCGGCAACATGCGCTTTGCTTGTGCATGTTGTCTCATTTCTTGCTTGCCCCAGGCTCCGGTGGGTCTAGCGTCCGTTTGATTGAGGTTGCCCAAAGTTTGAAAGAGGGCAAGAGCTACATTGCCATGACACTAGCTGAGACACTGATGGGTTTGGATGCTTTTCATTGCCGGGAGATGACTAGATTCGCGGAGAGTCCACTACTACTGCAGGTAAAGTTTCTTACCCTTCTCACATGTGTATTCCTCACATCACTCGGCCCTCAGGCTCGGTTTTTCTCTGAAAACCCTTTTTCTTACTTTTCTCTCCACGTACACCTCTCTATTCTTTAATCTCTCATTTTTTTATCCCTCCCCAGATATGGTTGATGGACAAGTTGAGAGTGGTGGACTCATGCCCAGTATATTCAGCTCGCGACTATTTCTTCCGGCAACGTCTAGTTGATGTCCCAGATGAGGGATGGTGGTGCGAATGGTTGTGCAGTCTGTCCGCTGTCAACAATGCTCGGCACTGCCCCTGGCTTAATCTGTCGGCGATGAGCTACAACATGTCTCGCCAGCCGAACATTCAGCTAATTGGCCTGACACACTGAGTCTTTTACTTTCCATTTCAATTCTGGCGCCAATTTGGGCATGATCAGACTTGCCCGGAAGAAAGGATAGAGTACCCTACTGCATTTCCAGTCCGAGGCACACAACTAGCTCGGTATGCCACAGCATGGAGGACGAGATAGCCTTTGGCCCTCGCTCTCACTTTCAGTTAAACCCTCTCTGATGGGTGCATAGCTTAGCTCGATGAAGAGGCGCAGGTTGGGCCTACTTTGGCATCAGAGGCTTTCACAAGCTCTGGGAGGAGACGCAGGAACACCTGACTATGCCCCAAGTTTATTTGCTTTAATTAGTACTTTCAAGTTACTTCAATTTGTATTCAAGAGTAGGAGAACTCTGTATTGAAATCAATGAAATTGAAGGTTGTGGGTATTGAAAATTTTTCGTTTGGTCCAAAAATGGTCTAAGTCGTAAAAAGATTAATTTGAGCAAAATCAACTTTTATTAAAACTTTTCAAAACCGTTTTCGATATGGATCACAATTGGACACACCCGAGATCTATCATTGAGATGTACAACCCCGAATCCAAACAACTGGAAAGTTGCCCCTAGTCTGAATAGCACTGCACTGGAGATCACAACCGAGCTCTTGAATGTAGAAAAGACAAAGATGACCAACATGATCACATAGACAAAGTTTATTTGGAAGTGTTTGTGGCTGGACTTCAGAATGAAATTGCCTACGTATCCCAAAGATGGGAATCAAGCCTGACGTAGTTTCGGTTCAGGTTCACTCATGTATTAACCCTCTCCTTTTGCGCTCTAACTTTTGCCAAGGCCGCCTTTTCTGGGTTTTCAACTTTGTAAGCTCAGTTTTTATTATTTCAAATTTTTTGTGCTCTAAGTTTTGCCTAGGTCGCCCTTTCAGGTTTTCAGCCTAGCGAGCCACTCAGGGATAGTATTTCTTCAAATTGTCCATGTTGATCGACTAGGAGAACTCAAGGCCATCTAAATCCATCAGAATGACAGCTCCACCCAACCAAATAGACTTGATGATGTAAGGGCTAGTCCAATTGGGTCTGAACTTGCCCCTGGGGTCGTGGATGAGAGCTCGGTTGTCTTTAAGCACTAGATCCCCCTCTTTCAAATTCCTGGACTTAACCTTCTTGTTGAAAGCCCTGGCAATTCTTCGTTGATAACCCTGGATGTGATACAGTGCTTTCAGTCTTCTTTCATCAAAGAGCATGAGTTCTTCGAACCTGCTTTGCTACTAATCTGCCTCAGCTATCTGGCACTCAGCCATAATTCGCAATGACGAAACCTCAACTTCGATAGGCAGAACAACCTCCATCCCATAAACCAAGGAATACAGAGTTACCCCAGTAGAAGTTTGAATTGAAGTCCGGTAGTCCCAAAGAGCAAATGGCAGCTTATCTAGCCAGTCCCTGTAGGTTTCCACCATCTTCTGCAGAATATGCTTGATGATCTTATTGGCGGCCTCAACAGCTCCGTTGGTTTGCGGTCGATATGTAAATGACTTATGAAAAGCCACGTTGTATTTCTCCAACAAGTCGATCACCTCCTTCTTGAAGTGGGAACCATTATCCGAAATAATCTCATTCGGGACCCCGTAGCGACAGATAATGTTGTTTCTGATGAACTTAGTAATATGCGATGCCTTCAACACCGCGTAAGATTGGGCCTCGACCCACTTCATGAAGTAGTCTATCGCTACCAGAATGTACTCATGCCCGTTGGACCCCTTTGGAGTGACAGCCCCAATTACATCAAGCCCCCAGACTGAAAATGGCCATGGCGAAGTCATGTTGTACAGCTTCGACGGCGGAATGTTCATGCAGTTTGCATGGATCTGATATTTGTGGCATTGCCGGACGAAGCCAATACAATCCTCTTCCATGGTTGACCAATAATAACCCTGTCTAAGGATCTTCCGGGCTAGCATCACCCTGCTCATGTGCGCTCCGCACTCTCCTCCATGGATGGCCTCCATCAGGCGCTTTGATTCTTCAGCATCAACACATAGTTTGTGCATCCCCAGATGACCCCGCTTTGTACAGTTTACCCCTACAGACAATGAACTGAGCAGCCATTCTTTGAATTGCCCTCTTATCTTTGGCGTTTGTCCCTGGTGGATAAGCCTCATTTTCCAAGAAGTTCCAAATGTCATAATAACAGGGGTTTTGATCTTGTACCTCAACTATGGCAGCAATCAGCTCGTAGGCCAGCACGAATTTCGGTGGACGCATCTAGACTCCAAAAGGGATGTCTATTATAGAAGATAGAGTTGCTAATGAATCGGCGAACCTATTGTTCTCTCTTAAGAGATGAGCGAAGTTCGGTTTTTCAAACCGAGGAATCAGAACGTCTAAGGTCTGGTGATAAATTCTCATATTTTCTTTTTTAACTTTCCAATCTCCTTTAGATTGAGATATAACAAGGCATGAGTCCCCGATGACATCTAACCGTTTTGCCCTCAGTTCCAGCGCGACTTCTAGTCCAGCAATACATGCCTCATACTCTGCCTCATTGTTCGATACTTTGAACCAGAGTTTGAATGCTAAAGGTATACGAGAATTGTCGGGTGCTATCAGCAACACCCCTATCACATACCCATGCTAGTTTGACGCTCCGTCAAAGTACATTGTCCAAGTCTCTTCTTCAACATGCAGAATGGCCTCATCTGGGAACAGATACTCAACTGCTTCATCTCCCTCCACTGGGTGGTCGGCAAGGAACTCCGCTATCGCTCTCCCTTTTACCGACTTGCGCATCATGTACTTCACATCAAATTTGGAAAGCAGAAGCAACCAACGGGCTAGCCTACCCGTAAGTGTTGGTTTCTCGAAGAGATATTTGATGGGATCTAATCTCGAAACCAGTATTACGGAGTGAGCTAACAGGTAGTGCCTCAACTTCCTGGTAGCCTATACCAAGGCCAGACAAGCCTTTTCCAGCGGAGTGTAGCTGATCTCGTATTCTAGTATTTTCTTGCTCAGGTAGTAGATAGCCTTCTCCTCCTTATCTTCAGATTCCTGTGCAAGCATGCAACCCATCGCCGTTTCGGTCACTGACAGGTACAATATCAACGGTTTCCCCGGCTCCGGCGGTGACAACACAGGTGGGTTCTGTGGATATTGCTTGAGCTGTTCGAAAGCAACTTGGCATCAGTCATCCCATTAGAACTTCTTTCCTTTCTTCAGGAGACCAAACAATGGTTCAGAAGTCAAGGTTAATTTTGTAATAAATCGTCTTATGAATTGCACTTTATCCAGAAAGCCTCGCACCTCCTTTTTAGTCCTTGGTGGTGGCATTTCTAAGATGGCCTTAATCTTGGATGGGTGAACCTCGATGCCCCTTTGTGTGATCAAGAACCCAAGCATTTTCCCTGCTGTAACACCACAAGTACATTTCTGAGAGTTCAGCCGCAATCGATACTCTCTGATCCGTTGGAAGAATTTCTGCAAGGCGATGTAGTGACCCTCTCTTTCCTTGGACTTGACAATCATGTCGTCCACGTACATCTCAACCTCTTTATGGATCACATCCTGCAAAATCATGGTTGCAGCCCGTTGATACGTAGCCCCAGCGTTCTTCAAACCGAACGGCATCACCCTATAACAATAGGTTCCCCACGGGGTAGTGAAAGTGGTTTTCTCCTTGTCTTCGGGTGCCATCAAAATCTAATTGTAGCTTGAAAACCCATCCATGAACAAGAGCAGCGCATGCCCAGCAGTGAAGTCCACTAATTCATCGATATGTGGCAGAGGAAAGTCGTCCTTCGGATTGGCTTTGTTCAGATCTCTGAAGTCCACACATACCCGAATTTTGCTGTCCTTCTTCAGCACCGGAACTATATTGGCCAACCAAGTAAGGTATTCAGATACCAACAGGAACCCTGCATCAATCTGCTTGGTGACCTCTTCTTTGATCTTCAGAGCCCAGTTCGAGCGGATCCATCAGAGTTTCTGCTTAATAGGTCGAGCCTTTGGGTGAAGAGGGATCCGGTGCTATACAATCTCAAGATCGATTCCAAGCATGTCTTCGTAGGACCACGCGAAAACATCTTTGAAATCTTTTAATAAAGTAACTAAGCGCTCGCACTCCTCAGAAGACAACGTGGACCCGATCTGGACCAGCTGTGGGTCCTTCTCAGTACCAACATTAATTGATGTGATTTCATCAACCAAAGGTTTTACAAACCTCTCCTGCTCTTGATCAAGCAAATGCTTTAAAACCGGAGGAATTTCTTCCTCGTCGTTTTCATCAAATTTTGAAATTCCTGATTAATGCAATAAACTAAAGGCACATAAAAGTAATCAGAAGCCACAGCTGTACCATTCTTATTAATCACTTCCAGATCGCCTGTTCCTTCAGTTACAACAGACTCGAAGGAAAAAGAAAAAGACGACCTGGACAGGACAGTGGCATTCGGGTTATCACCCCCAGGAATACCAGACTCAGACTCAGAAGAGCTGGAATCTGATTCTGACCCCACAGACTCTATGGAATCAGATTTCAGCTCACTACCTGACCTGGAACTGCTCGATAAAAAGCCCTCCTCGTATTGCCAGACGAGGGAGGGTGCAATGGATGCATCGAGAATACCAAAATGTGGGCCCACAACCGCTTCATCCTCGATCATGGAAACTGAGAAGTTATCCCCCAAGCATTCCGGTACGATATGAGGATCTGAGAGGAGACAGGCCAGCGCTACCCCCATCTTAATTTCTGTGCTCTCAGAATCTTCCTACTTGCACTGCTCATCCTTAGCTGATGGGTCTGTCTGCTCTTCACCAACTCATTCCCCGACAACTAAAGATCAAAAAAGATTTCGAAGCCGGGCAAGCGCCGCTTCTCTGAATTCAACCGGGGCTCCGGAAAGCCGCAAAATGGGAAATCTTCCCTTTCTCGGACAAAGCATCCGTTCAGGGTCCCTTGGATAGGTCTGTGCATTAACTCATAATGCTTCCCGGCTTGCTTTTTCTTGGCTCTTCCAGCCATCTCTCTTCCTTTCCTCGCCCAATCCTCTTTGGTAGGCAGATAACCTAATCCAAAGGTATATGGGTAATGCGGCACTTCGGCCAATGCTGCGATGCCCTTCCGGCCACTTCGCCCCAATCCCATCCCGGGCATGTGTTGAAGCTTGTTCATGAGGTAGACAGATTGTGCACTGACGTATAGCCCCTCATCAACAGCTAGCATATCCTGTACAACTCGAGCCTTAGCTAGGGTGAATCCTGACAGAAATACATCCTCCGCGCCATGCTCAATCTCCAGAACTGGTGTAGAAACCTCTGGCGGTGAATGTATTGAAGAATTTCAAAAAACAATTGCCACCCCCTTCCCGTGGGGGTACTTCAGCATCTGGTGCAAAGTGGAAGAGACAACCTTCACTTGGTGCAGCCACGACCGCCTAAGGAGTAGATTAAAGGTTACTGGAACATCCAAGACATGAAACTCAATGTCCTGTTGCCCCGGGCGAACCCGAGTCTTAATTTGTATGGTCCCTATCACCTCCGGGCTGGTATTATCATAGGCCCATATTACTTGGGCTGGAGGCACGAAATCCACGGGCTTCAACCCGATAGCCTACGCTGTTCTCGACGGACATACATTAATTGCAGATCCCGTGTCGACCAGGACCACCGGCATCCATTTCTCCGTGTACTCCACGAAGATATAGAGTAGCTTGTTATGATCTAAGCCCTCAGGCGGTAGTTCTTTGTCGGTGAAGGTCAAGGTTAGGGAAGCTCCTCCCTGGAAAACCAACCCCACAAATTGCTCGGGCGTTGTATCAATTGAAAGCTTGGCCTTGTCCATGGCTGTAAGGACGGCCTGTCTATGAACCTTCGAGGCCATAAGCAGTCCCTAGATGAAGATGTCTGCTTAGATTTTCTTAAGCTACTTCAGTACAGCCTCCTCCTCCAGTAGTTTTTCATTCTACCTCTCCGCTTCTTTGTCTTTCTCGGACGCCTCTGGCTGGTCCAAGTGTGAGGGCTTGAAATACCGCTCACTCCTAGTCATATGGTCAACCTCCTCGACATACCAGGTGCCATCTAGTTAAGTCTGCCCCCAGTCTTCGTCAGTGTGGGCCAGACGCAGGTCGTCGTCTTCCCACCACATGCCATCGGTAACCGACAAACAGCCGTCTGATTCTGTTGTAACTATTTCGGTGCTCACAGTACATTCTGCCCCCTCGAGTGCCTTGGCTTTTCTAGCCCTTCCAAGATCCTTAATTCTTTCTTTCTCAAGTCGCTTCAATGCAGCCTCTTGTTCAGTGTCTGTTGTACTCAAACTGCCCGGGTCCCGAGCAAAATTCTTCGCACCGGTGCTCTCCGACGATACTTCCTGATTCTCAGCCATTCCGGCCACTACTGATATTCTTGTTTCTGACGGTCTCTGTTCTGGCTGAGATTCTTCAACAACATATGGCTGGTCACTGAGCCACCCCGTATTCTCTGCCAATCCATTCAAGTCGAACCAGTTGGTGTTCACATCTCTTGAGTCCTGCTCTTCAAAGAACTGTAGATTTGCAATGTCCTCTTCTAGCTCTGCTAGGTCATCTAGCCCCTGACTAGGCCCATCTTCCCGGACCACACTGATTTCTGCCCCAGCTGGTAACTCTACCCTCGGCTTGACCTGATCTGTTGATACGATATAACCACTTGGGTTGTACGCTTCCTCAACAAAGCTCCCAAACTCCTCAGGCTCTGAGTCGTCATTCCCATCTTCCTCCAAAGTCAACCCAGTTCTGGCTTCGACAATCACCACCACCGGTTTAGGCTGGGTTTGAGAGGTGCTCAACATGCACAAGTCTGTGCTGTCTGGGATGAACACCTCAGGCTTGGGTAGGTGGGAGGGAGTGATGTATATGCTAGGGTCATACGGGATGGCCGTTGTTTGGATGAAGTTTACCTACCTAGGTGGAGGGTTTTGATTATGTAGCGGGAGAGGGTTAGTGGTGACATTCGGATTTTCTGGAGACGCAATCACCTTATTGTCAATAAGATCCTAGATCTCATGACGCAGTCGGTAGCACTGGTCAGTGTCGTGGCCATGCTGTTGGTGAAAGGCACAGTATTTGGCCGGGTTATGGGAGGAAGAAAGTTTGTTTGGTAATGGCCGCGGCTCTAGGGGCTTCAAATGCCCTTTCCTGATTAGAACCCCCAGAGCTTTGGACTGAGGCATGTACAGTGGAGTAAAGGTCCTCTGGCCTCGAGGTGGATATCTAGCTGCTTGTGAGCCGGTTCCGGATGCACCAGTGAATGGGGTGGCTGTTTTTGGTGTGGTGGTGGTGACCATGCCCATATCGGAAGTTCTGTTAGCTGCAGCACTACTCGTGCCTGCATTTGAACTCCGGGTAAATGCCCTCTTAGGCTATTCCTTATCTTGGTCAATCAGACCCTGCATCATGGCGTCCTCAATCTGTACCCCAATCTCATGTAAATCAGCAAAGGTGGGAAAGGGTAAGAAGATCATTTTTTGCATTAGCTTGGGTTGGAGGCTGCGCACAACCATCCTTATCTGATCCTTCTCAAGTGGCCGAGTTGTCATCATAAAGGCCTTAGCCCTCCATCAAGTGACAATGTCAGAAAAGCCTTCTTTCGGCTCTTGCCTGGTCGCCTCAAGATCACGGGTCATGACCTCGATCTGGGTGTTATATGAATATTGTGTGACGAAGGCCTCGGCCATTTCCTCCCAACTTCTTTTCACTGAGTCCTCCAGCTTGGCGTACCAGATGGCCGCAATACCCGACAGGGTCCGGCCGAAGAGTGATAGTTTCTGGAGTCTCGTCAAGCCCATCGGGAGTAAAATATCCGAGAACAGCCTCAGATGAACCATAGGGTCGCCCGAGTCGTCAAAACGGTCTATGTGGGGCATCTTGAATCTGTTCGGCAATACTACCGCCGAATCAGTGTAACCATCCTCTATGTCTGGGATCGAGTTGAGTCCCTGGGCCCGTTTAAATAGCTTTTCAAGCGTACTCATCTCCAGAGCGGTTAGGTCCATCTCAAATTCAAACGGTGTATCTGTTGAGAAGGCCGATGTCTTTGAAGTCTGTGGTAGACTGTTGGCAGGACTGGCCCTGTTGGAGCGTCCATATCTTCCTGGACGTTTGCAGTATCCCCGAGTGTTAGAACTCTAGGTGGGGGCAGGGGTGGATGCGAAGCAAATGCTCCGGCTTGTTGCGGTTGCTGTTGTTATTGGAGCTTGGCAATCAGTTTTGCTTGTTGGGCTACAACCTTTGCTTGATACATGGTAATCTTTGCCTGGCGAGCAGCATCCCGCTGGATGGCCTGCATGTTCTTTTGGAGTTGACGCATCATGTCCTCTATTTCGACTGTAAAGTGCTGATCTGACTGAACAGGTATGTATTCCCTCTCCGAGGTGGAAGTAAATATCTCAGCCTGACTGCGTACAGGTGAGGTGGATAATGATCGCTGAACCAATGATTGCTATACTGATACTCTCTGCCTAACTGCCCTCCGTCTTGTAACCGGGGGTAATGAAAAGAACACTGCTTGTCCGTCAACTAGATCCTCAGATCAGTGAAGCCTTCTACCTCTAGCCCAGAGTGCTTTGGGGGAAACTGCCTCCTCAGAAACAATGATGCAATACTACCTTGCAAAAAGATAAATAAAGCATAATAAGGAAACAAAAAGCGGAAAAACGGACAACAATTCGGCTTAAATAAGCACAACACACAGTTGATAATCACAAGCTGAAAGAACTGTTCTCAAATACTGATCGCTGCCCCTAAATCACTGCCTCAAATCTGATACCCCCAAATACTGATGTCCTCAGACTGATGCTCAGACTTGCAAACTGATACATGCATTCCTGTAGAGACACACTCTAAAAGCACATAGCAAGCAAGTGAAAGCCAAAACACCCCTATGGAGAGGTAGGGTTTCCCTATCCTATTTTGTCAGGAGCTAGGGTTCCACTATGCACGCATGCGGTTTCAAACAACATACATTCGGGTAAGCAACTTGTCCTAGTTTGAAATGGTCACTATAGCTTCCGATATGCAACTAGGTCGAATGGTCAAAAAGGGTGCCTCGGTGAAAACAGAGGTTTGTGTTCCCATCGTGGCAGAGCTCGTAACTAGTCAGCCTTATGGCACGTTTTTCAAAGTAAGCCTCCGGTAAACCGTTCAGGAATAGCAGATGGAAAACACTGTGACTTAAGCGCACCAATACAAATCCAATGCAAAGAAACACATAAGTGTAGACAAAACAATATATCATGAGTTCGAGTCAAGTTCTCTAATGCCCCAACAGAGTCGCCAGAAACTGTAGACCGCCCAAACTCGCTCCGCGCGCCCCCCTTTTCGAAGAGGGCGCGAATTGTGTTATAGCTACTACAGTTCGGACTCCTATCATGGTTCTGAATCTAATCTCACAAAGTGCAATGTAAGACTGATAAATCACCAAAGAGTCCAAATCCTGCAAATCGTTTTGGAAAATCGATTTTAATCAAAAAGCGCCAAACATGGACTGCTTTGCTAGATTTCAGAGTCGCCACCTAAATGTTTTATTTTGGAAAATTTAGGAAACCTTGACTCGTGCCTAAGGCCACGTGTCCGTCATCACCAAAGTTGCCTCGGCTCGGGAACTTGGGTACGAGAGGGGAAGGTCCTAAAATGAGCACCCACGCTCACCCGATCAAAGATCGGCCTCTACTAACATGATATGTTGCTTTTATAAACACGTGTTCTTATTCTAGTTATTAATCTAGAATTACTATGTGATGCGCACAGCATACAAGTATAGACTAAATCGCACAATTTGGAACAAAACATCTCATGTTTGTTTTTCGAAAATGGTTTGAAGATGCTACTCGCAAGTAGGCTAAAACGCGGATTTGCCACCCTCAAGTGGGCTTAAAACATGATGATTTGCCACTCCGCAAAGTGGGCTTAAAATTCACATTTTGATGAATTGTTCCAATTCAAGCAATCCAGCTTTCATCCACAGGCATTCAAGCAGTTATAGCAGTTAAGCATATAACCTCATGGCAAGCATGCTAAACATGGCAACACTTACATGCATGCAAGGATGCTAAAGCATAAACACTTACAGTGTACTCCGAGCCAAAATAGAAACCAGTTAGAAATCAATGCATGATCTTAATTATACAAGATGCCTAATGCAACACATGCAAAATGAAACTAAGTAGGCTCGGCTATCTAAGATGGCATATGAATGCAACACTCGATAACATGCTTTGAAACACATATTCAAGTAAGTATTGAGATTCAATGCAGTTTGAATGATGCGCCGTGCCCGGTGCATGCAAGACAAATGAATGATGCAAACATGCAAATCATAAGGTATGCTAATTGAAATATGCCCTAAAACTAACCATTGAAAGCAGTTAAGTAAAAGGACGAAAGACGTGGGGTTGGAAGACACTCACACACACACACGCACACTTATTATAACATTTACCCTCTCGAATGAGGGTCCGAATGAAAGAGACCTAACTAGCTACGCTAATTAAGCTAACTATTAAAAAACAAAACTAATTAACTAACGAGTTAACTAATTACAAACACAAATGAATAGCTAAACGCATTAACTATTTAAGTACAGAATCAACCAGTTAACCATCTAAGTAAAGCAGTTAAAAGGAGCCTCGGGGCGAGGAATGCATGCATGCTCAGTTGCTTCTTCCTGAAATCCCATCGCCTTGCCACCGGTTGCCTCTGTTTGCATTTGCCTTAATTCCTGAACATTGAACCAATTCCCAGACTGCTTCTGCTCCAGAACCAGAACCACTTTGAACCACCTTCAAGCTGGTGGGTTGTCGGCCACCAGAGGAGGCTGTAGGCCACTTGTCGGCCACTTAAGGAGGCTGTAGGCCACTTAAAGTGGCCGGTCGGCCAGTTGCTTCTGTATACTCTAGTTTTGCTGCAAACAGAGTTCAACAAGGGCAAAGCAAGGCATTTGCAGGGTATGTGTGTATAACCACCCTTCTTATCATTTCTCAAGATCAAAGGAGTGCGGTACTCGACTCTCGGGCCACCAACCAAGCATCGCAATGCATGATGGCCGAGAAGCCAAGTTTATACAAGTTAATGAATGTGCAAACAACACACAAGACTCAAGAGGCCACCACCCTATCATGCACAATCAAGGGGGACGGCGACCAAGAAATGAGATGCGTTTCATCACTTCAAGTTTGAAACGCCCCTCGTTTCTCGTGTTTGGATTAATGTCCGATCCAAACACAATGCAATGCAACACACATGCAAACAACACGCTTATCTATCAATGCTAGAGTGGCATGCACAAGGCTCTATCATGTAAGCAATGCATGCATGGCATGTTTAGAAGCTAAGGCATCAAAGCTAGTGAAGTGTATTACACATAAGGCATGCACTACAATGCTCAAATGGTCAAACCTACCTCATGCCATAACAATGGTACAATCATGCTAGAAATGAAGCACCAAAAGCTACAACAACATGCTCATGCATTGGCTCTCAAGCTAAACATTAAACACAACTCTCAAATACAATGAAGAAGTGATACATAAGAGAGTATGGCAGAGATGTAGGCATTGAAATCATATGCCAGGTGATGACATATCACGCAAACAACACAAGTATGGCATGCTAGAGGACTCAAGCATTAAAGCTAGTAAGGTACACAACACTAGGACTATGCAATACTATGCACAAACAACCAAACTTGCCCCAAAACAGAGCTATATCATGGCAAATTAGTAGCAAAACATGCTCAAACTAAGGCTCAAAGGAGTAGAAAATCATGCTCCTTTGGTAGCTCACAAATAAGGCACAAAGGCACAACTCTCAAAAGCTCTCAGGGAGTGAAAGAAGTGAGAACATGACACATGTATATGCTCTGAAATTACATGCTAAATGATGCCAAAACATGCAACCATCACAAATATGGCATGTTAAGGTGCTCAAAACTCAAGACTAGCTAAGGCACTTGCACCATAGCCATATCAAGCAAGCCCCAAAGGACCAAGATCACTTAAAACAGTCCTAAGGTAGGTCAAAACAATGCTAGAAACATGATGGAGTGTAGCCAAAAGAAGCTAGAATGGTAAGCCAAAACACTAAGCATGCAAGGCTAATGAGTGGGATTACACTACAAGTGTAAGATGCAAGAAAACAATGATCAAACCAACCCAAGATAGAGTTATGGCAGGTCCAAAAAGCCACAAAAACATGCTTGGACTAAGCTAGCAAATGAGAGAAATACATGCTCATGTATTAGGCCACCAACACGAGGCATAAAGGCACAACTCTTAACCACAATGAAAGAGTGATAAACATGGGAGTATGACATAAGTTTATGCTCTGAATTTACATACCAAATGATGCTATATCACACAAATGTCACAAATAAGGCATGCTAGGGTTCCCAAGACACAAGACTAGCAAAGGCCATTACACTATGGCCACACAAGGCAAGCCCCAAAGGGCCAAGATCATTCCAAACAGAGTTTAAGCAAGTCAAAACAAGGCTAAGAACCTACTGGAGCAGAGCTAAAACAAGCTAGAATTAGAGGCACAAAGCATGATGCATGTTAAGCCTACAAGGAGGATCACACTACAAGTACAAAGACCAAGCAAGAGGTGACCCCACCAACTGAAATCAGAGTTAAAGCATGCCAAAATGACACCAAAAATATACTGGAATGAAGCCAATACATGCTAGAATAACAAGCTAACTTATGAAGCATGTTAGGCTAGTGAACAACTTTACACTACAAGTGCAAAAAGCAAACAACATGAGGCCAAACCAACTCGAAACAGAGGTATAACATGGAAAAATAAGGCCTAAAACATGCTAAGATAGAGCCACAAGAGGGTAGAATAACATGCCAAAGTGTTAAGCCAACAACACATGCAAACAAAGCACAAAAGGCGAGGACCACCCCCATCCATTTTGGGTCTCAAAACCCACTTTCCACCACTGAAATTCCTCTGGAATTCAGTGGTGAAAAGGCTAAACAAAGGAGATCTCAAAGGCCTTAAAGGATGGCACCAAACCTAAGCAAATAAGGCATACAAGAGGGTAGAACACCCTCAACACCAAAGAGACCTCAAACAAACATTCTAAGCACTTAAAAAAAGAACTTTTTGTAGTTGCAAGTTAGGCCTAAAAGAGCATGCAAGGATGGCCAAATACTTAAGCAAAACAAAGCTTAAAGAGGGTAACTACTCACCCTTGAAGAACCATAGCAAAAACAACAACTTATGAGGAAAATGACCAGCTAAAACCACTCAAATAAGGCTTTTAAGTACCTCAGCAACAAGATAAAGGTGTTTGAGTAGGTGTTTGTGTGCAAAAGTATGAAGAAACAACACTTTAAGGCACAACTATGGAGAGAGAGAGAGAGAGGGAGAATTCTAGAGAGAGAGTAGATATTTTCTACTCTTCAAAAATATGAACCCTTGAAAGGGAAAGAGAGCTCCCTTCTAATAGAATTCCAAGTTTCAAGCTTGTTGGACAAGCTAGAAGCTTGGTGCAATCCCTCCATACATGTATATGGAGGATGCCTTCTGTGCCTAACAGCTGGAACAGCTGGCAATAAAAGTATCTGAAAAAGAAAGAAAATGGCCGTCGGCCACCTCCAGTGGAAAACCAGCCACTTCCACTGGCCTACCGGCCACCTAAAGTGGCCTACAGGAGGGACAAGTGGCCTACAAGAGCCAAAGGTGGCCGACAACCTCTCCCCTCCCTCTAAGCAAGGGGTAAAAAGGTATGGCACAAAAACAAACCAAAAGGAAGAGAGTTAAGAGGCTACCAGACAAGGCACTCAGTCGGAGGCCCCGGAAACTAGCCTACGGGCCACTACAAGTGGCCTACAAGAGGAAAAAGTAGCCTACAACTACAAAAAGTGGCCTACAGGCCTCTCTCTCCCTCCAGGCAAAGGCACCAAGGCAATGGTCCAAAAACAAACCAAGAAGAAGAGAGTTAAGAGGTTCCGAGACAAAGCGCTCAACCGAAAACCTGAGAAACTCGAAACGAGTACAAACATGCGCGATCATCGCGTGCACGAATGATGACGTCTGAGTCTTAAGGTCAGTCAAAAATGGGGTGTCGACAGCTGCACAACCTCCCTTTTCATGACCTTCTATCATTTCTGAATACTTGTTAAGTTAAAACCATCTAGCCCAGGGTCCTTCTTTCCATCGCAATCTTGCACAGTAAACCAAATCTCCGATGCTATGATCTTTGCCTCTAAAGCCTCCACTTCCCTATTACTGATAGATTGAAAAGGACCTGAGAATTTTGGCCTGTTACGCCAATCTTCTAAAAATAGCTTGCTAAAATGTCTGACTACTGCTTGTTAGATCTGTTATGGTTCTTCAAGCCTTACTTCATTTTCTTCTAATGAGTCTAACAAATTTTTCCTTTGCCTATTGCTTTCCATCAGGTGAAAAAATCTAGTGTTCTTGTCACCATTCTGAGCCCAAGCCAACCTGAATTTCTAGAGCCACATGCTTTCACTTGTTTTATTGAGTTCATATGCTATTCCACGAATTTCCTTTCTTCTTCTGATCTCTGATTCTTCCAAGGATTTTGTTTCTACCTTCAAATCCCACTCATGTAATTCATCTTCTATTAACTTGAGTTGACTATCAACATTATCGTACACATCTTTATTCCATCTCCTCAAATATGCTCTAAGATTATAGAGGTTTCTCATTAATCTATAACCTGCCCAACTTGTGACTTGTGTTTCCTCCTAAACTTTATTCACTTTTGACATAAACTTAGGGTGTTTAGTCCAACATTTATAAACCTAAAAGGTTTTCGACCCCAATCCCTCTTATCCTTTTTTAACAATAATGGGCAGTGGTCTGAAATGGTTATTGGCAACCCCATTGTTTAAAAGAGAACCTCTCCAACCAAATGGTGTTTAACAAGAACCTATCAATCCTACTCCACCTCTCCACATCCAATGCATTACACCATGTAAATCTTCTACCAAGCATTGAGATATCACTCAATTCCATTTGTTCAATGAACTCATTAATCTCTCTCATACCCCTCTTCCTTCTAGTACATCTTTTCCTTTCATTTAGAAATCTAATCTCATTGAAATCCCCACCAATACACCAAGGATTTGAGTAAAAAAATCTTTAATCTAGACAAACAGTCCCAGAGTTTTTTTCTTCTCTCAACAACATTTGGAGCATATACATTTACCAAAACGCA
The DNA here is from genome assembly GCF_055761805.1 of Camellia sinensis. Taxonomy (NCBI): domain Eukaryota; kingdom Viridiplantae; phylum Streptophyta; class Magnoliopsida; order Ericales; family Theaceae; genus Camellia; species Camellia sinensis. The sequence continues at coordinate 181,098,127 of NC_138962.1, forward strand.
ATCAAAAGAGCTTTGAGCCATACCTGACAATAAGATAAAATTTATATTACTACAACACTCTTTTAATTCAAAAATGGCTGGATTCCATAAGCATAAGATGCCACCAGCACTACTAACAGCACCCACCTCCATGTATTCCATTTCCCCCCATGGCCATAGCAACTTGGCAAAGATTCCATCAACACTACATCTCTTTGTCTCTTACAGCAAAAGTACATCAATCTTCCTTTCTCTAACCATACTCTTGATTTTCCTCATCTTCTTAGGTCTTCTCAGACCTCTTACATTCCAAGATAAAATCTTCATATGGAAACTACTATCATTGCTCCAGATCTCCCATCTTGCAGCCTAATTGGCTTAAGAAGCTACATCATCACCTTTAATTCTTCTCAGGTCCTTGTCTTCTAGCTCTATTATTTTTCTTACCACCTTCTTTCCTTCCCTTCACTATTCAGACCTAGAATTTTCCCAACTTGCATTGTAGTTTGTGCTTTATTTAACAGCTTCCTCCTCATTTGTGAAGTATCACTCTGCGAAACTAATAATGAAATTACAGCAGCTGCTGCTCTAAAAATGGCTCCATTCGTTAGACAATTGCTGAACAAAACACCCTTTTGGTTAGCTTGATTTCGACTTTGCTTTGTCTCATTCATCAGCCCAGTTCCTTTCTTCTTACTACGATTCTTCCCTATTTGAGTTGCTATAACCCTTTTTGATGGATTACCCTTCTCATTCTCTTTTGCTTAGGCAGATTGAATAACAAGTAGTCTTTCCTGGGTTTGGACCACACACTCATTTAGGTTAGAAGCCTCAATGGTAAGCCCATTAATCACTTTCTTAAACAGAGCTCCACTCAATACCACCTCAAGATTTATATTGGGGCTTATACCTTCTGACCCATTGATACTCCTTAAAAATCTAGGAGTGCAAATATCACTTTCAACAATTTGAATTTCATTAGCCACCTCTTTTCTTGGTTTTACCATATGTTCTAGCCCATCCTGCTTCCAGCCACCTCTGACACGTTGGTTTCCCATATCACACTCTATATCTTCTACGGCTGAGGCTAACAACCACTTATTACTTTTTCTTTCCTTACCTACATTTGCGTCATCATCATCCTCCTTACCTCATTTCGCGATCAGGTGCCGGTGAGGCCTTCATTTCGCATATCAAATCGAAAATACAAACAGATATTCCTACCATAAACAAATATAAATGAAAATAACATATAACACATGCAATTAAAGTAAAAGTTCCTCCTAATTACTTATTAGGCATTTTTAATCATGGTTTAACAGTTAATCACAAGTCGAGGTTGTTACAGTCTTCCCCCTTTAAAGATTTTGGTATTCTAAACTCGAATTCCCTTCATTTTAGAAGAACATCGGATCCAAAGGGAACAAGTCAGGGTATCTCTTCATCAAATCTTCTTCAGTTTCTCATGTTGCATAAGTTCCTCCATGATTTTGCCAATCAACTTTCACAAATGGGATTTTTTTTGTTTCTTAGTCTTTTGATTCAGCTGTTAACAATATGTATTGGCCGTTCTTCATAAGTAAAATCATCTTTTAGAAGCACATGAGTTGGTTCAATCACATGGAACGGAACTCTCAAATACTCTCGAAGCATTGAAACATGAAAGACATGTTGCATATGTTCCATGATCAGAGGTAAAGGCACTCGATATGTTACCGGATTGTTTTCTCAAGAATTTCATACAGTCTAATGTACCTCGGTGCCAACTTGCCCTTCACACCAAATCGTGTTTGGCCTTTCATCGGAGTTGCTTTGATAAATACGTGATCCCCAACTTCATATTCTCTGTCTCTTCTTCAGACATCCGCATAACTCTTTTGGCGGCTCCGTGTAGTTTTTAATCATTGTTGAATTAGTTTCACCTTCTCAATTGCTTCTTGAACAAGTTCCAGTCCCAATAACGATATATCGCCTACTTTGGCCCAATAAATCAGAGATCGGAATTTCCTACCATACAATGCTTCATAAGGAGCCATTCCAATGCTTAAATGATGGCTATTGTTGTATACAAATTCAGCCAGAGGTAGATAAGTGTCCCAATTTCCTTGGAAGTCTAACACATACATTCTAAGTATATCTTCCAAGGTTTTAATGGTTCGTTTAAATTGGCCATCAGTCTGTGGGTGATAAGCACTACCCTGTCTGAGTTCAGTTCCCAAAGCCTGTTGTAAACTCTATCAGAAACTTGGTGTGAACTTAGAATCTCTGTCAGATACAATGGATACTTACACACCGTGCAATCTCACAATCTCATTCACATAAATGTTAGCCAATTTATCCATATTATATAAAGTTTTGACAAGTAAGAAGTGTGTAAATTTAGTCAAACGGTCAACAATTACCTAGATAGAGTCCATACCTCAGGACGAGCGAGGCAATCCAACAATGAAGTCCATCATAATGTGCTCTCATTTCCATTCCGGTATTGGAAGCGGCTGAAGTAATCCAACGGGTCGTTGATGTCCAACTCTTACCATTTGGCAATACAAACACCTAGCCACAAAATCAGCAATACTTTTCTTCATTCCAGGTCACCAGAAATTCTGTTTCAAGTCATGGTACATCTTTGTATTCTCGGATGCATAGCAAATTTTGAGTTGTAAGCTTCAGTCATAATATGTTTTCTCAGTTCTGAGTGGTCTGGTACACAAAGTCTACCATGAAATTTGAACACATTGTTTTCATACACAAATTTCAACCTCCGTTTTGATTCATTTTCATCAACAATCTTCTTCAGAAATTCATCTTGTAATTGCTTTTCTTTAACTTCCCCAACTACTGAGCATAAATGACAGCTAGGATTCCACCATGTTCACACAAAACTACTTCAATTTCATTTCTTTCCAAATCACACAACAATTCTTTCTGGCCAGTGAGCAAACATGACAAATTCCCAATAGACTTCCAGCTATGCAACTGTATTAGCTTTCCCTGGGTGATACAGGATTTGCAAGTCATAATCCTTGATTAACTTGAGCCAGCTTCTCTGTTTCTTGTTTAGTTCTTTTTGAGTAAAGAAATATTTCAGGCTTTTATGGTCAATGTATACTTCACAAGTCACTCTATATAGATAGTGACGCCAGATTTTTAAAGTAAACACCACAGCTGCTAGTTCAAGATCATGACTTGGGTAGTTCTTTTCATGAGGTTGGAGTTGATGAGAAGCATAAGCAATTACCTTACTATTCTGCATTAGCACACACCCCAAACCCTTGTATGAAGCATCATTGTAAATTTAAAACCCATCGGCTCCATTGGGCAATGTCAGAATATGTGTAGTTACCAATATAGTCTTCAATTCTTGAAAGGCTGACTCCCGTTGATCATGCCAATCGAATGATACATTTTTCTATGTTAACTGCGTCAACGGTGGCAAGTTTAGAGAAATCCTTCACAAATCTGCTATAATAACTTGCAAGCCCAAGAAAGCTTCGGACTTCTGATACATTTGTTGGTTTAGGCCAGTCTACAATGGCTTCAATTTTCTATGGATCAACTAATATGCCACCCTTGTTAATTACATGCCCCAGAAATGTCACACTATCTAGCCAGAAATCACATTTTGAAAATTTTGCATATAATTTTCTTTCTCTTAAAGTTTGTAACACAATTCTCAAATGGTTCTCACGTTCTTTCCTTCTTTTAGAGTAAATTAAAATATCATCAATGAATACAACAACAAATTCATCCAGATATGATTTAAACACCATGTTCATAAGGTCCATGAAGGCAGCAAGTGCATTAGTCACCCCAAACGGCATTACCAAAAACTCATAGTGTCCACATCTAGTGCTGAATGTAGTTTTTTCTATGTCTTCCGCTTTAACTTTTAGCTGATCTAAGGTCTATCTTAGAGAACACTTGTACTCCTAGGAGTTGGTCAAATAGGTCGTCTATACGGGGCAGTGGGTATTTGTTCTTCGTAGTCACTTTGTTCAATTCCCAATAGTCTACACATAGCCTCAAAGATCTATCTTTTTTTTTTTTACGAACAAAACTGGAACACCCCAAGGTGAAGTGCTCGGGTGAATAAACTTCTTATCTGGCAATTCTTGAAGTTGAGATTTCAATTCTTTCAATTCAGAGGTTGACATTCTATATGGGGTTTTGGAAATTGGTTGTGTTCCAGGTATTATATCAATAATGAATTCAATCTTCCCATCAATTAAGTCCCCAGGCAAGTCATTCAGAAACACATTGGGAAATTCACAAACAACAGCAATAGTTTCCACACTAGGACTATCAGAAGTCTCAGTCAAAATACAACATAGATAGCCCCTACATCCCTTCCTAAGCAGTTTAACAACTTTCATGACAGAAATCAAGTATGTGGGAGGAACCACCCCATTCCCCAAAAAAAAAAAAAAAAAAAAAAAATCAGGTAAACCAGGTGGATGAAACACAACATATTTATTCACGCAATCAATAGTTGCACAGTACTTTGTCAACCAGTCCATGCACAGTATACAGTCAAAATGATCAATACCAAATGGCAATAAATCAATATACAACGTCACATCACCAATCACAATATCACATGCCGGATAAACATAAGCACAAACCATAGAACCCCCGGATGGTGTAAATACAAACAGTAAACAATTCATGGGTTCTAAAGGTCTAATTAATTTCTGGGAAAAGGCATGCGACACAAAAGAGTGTGTAGAACCAAAATCTATCAAGACATATGCATTTTGGGCACAAATGGAAATTATACCAGACACCACAAGCTCGGTGTTCTGCACATCCCCAGGCACTAGTGCAAATACTCTCTATTGCCTTAACGTTTCATTATCGGTGTTACTTTTAGCATTGGTTCTTGCATTTGACCTCAATACAGAAGCAGTTCCGGCTGAACTTACTATGGGGTGATTGGCATTCTCGGACCCAAGCGAACAATCTTTGATTATGTGGCCAACCTTGCCACACCGGTAACAGGCACCAGATGCATGGTAACATACACCCTTGTGCTTCCTTCCACATTCAGAACAAACAGGTGTAGATCTACTATTCTAACTAGAGCTACTAGAGGACCCCGTGTTTTGCTTCTTTGAAAATGATCGACCTTTTTGAAATTGATCCGGATCTCTTACCTTTTTATTCAGTTGTTAGGGCTTTAGTTTTTCTCTTTGCAGCTAAGTTAGCTTCAGCCATTAGAGCTCTATCAAGCACATCAACGTAGTTGGGCAGTTTCAATACACCAACCCAATCAAACACATCTAAATCCAACCCTTCTTCAAATTTTCGAGCTTTCTTAGAGTCCGTATTCACCATGTGAGGACCAATCGGGCTAACTCAGTGAATTTAGCCTCATACTCAACTACAGACATGTTGTCTTGCTTGAGTTCTTGAAATTCAGACACTTTGTGGTCTTGAAAGCACTGGGGAAAGTACTTTTTGTAGAAAATCTCTTTAAATTGATCCCAAGTCAAAGTCCCACTGCTTTCACGAACAAACATCCACCAACGTCAGGCTTCGTCCTTTATGGTGTAGGTGACCAACAAAACTTTATGAGTCTCGGTACATGAAAAGACTTCAAATAACTTCTCAGTTTCTAGCATCCACGTTTCAGCCTTTAAAGGTTCTATTCCACCTAAGAAATTCGATGGCTTCATCTTATTGAATCTTTAAGTCAAGCTGATGATGTCATTGTTTATCGGTTCTGCTTGGACCAGACGAGGCAGAGGAGGCAGAGGTTGTTGTCTTTGTTGTTGCATTATTGCTTCTGTCAAAGCTTCAAGCATTCTTTCCATTCGGTTCATCCGAGTCTCAGAAGATTCAGTTATACCATTATTTCTTGTATTTTTCATTTGCTATAGGTAAACAGAGCACTTATAAACATAGGTAAATAATTCTCTTCGCAGTGTTCAATTTTAGTTCATTCTTTTCAGTTTCATGGGTTCATGTTCAGATTCATTTATCATATTCACAGAAATTAACACACCCACTCACACATGTAGATGTAATGTCCCTAATTCTTACTAGGACATCCTATAGCTCATATGGACTCGTGTGTATGGTATAACTCGTACTCTGACACCACTCTGTCATGACCCAAACCTACCCCTATAGGTTTAGCATCGTAACCGGCTAGTAATCCTGGGATTAGAAAAGGCCTTTGAACATAATATCATGTAATATAAGGGGGCTGCGGAAGCAATTATACAAAATTCATTGTCCATAGAGTTGTGCAGACATACATGAGACAGTAGATATAAAACTTATATACGTATACCCACATATGACGTCATGAACACATCCATCCTACATCTTCAATAAACATATAATACAAAAGAACTGTTCACTTAGGCCAGCCAAAAGTCTTAAACTTATTATTTGATTCACAAAACTCGATCACTAACTCTTTCTTGAACCTCTTCGGGAGGCGTAAAGGTTGGCTGACAAAACAGAAGTCCAGGCGATCATCATTGAGCTTGGTCAAGCGCCTGATCACCTACATACATAAATATTACAGTGAGCTAGAGCCCAGTGAATAATAACAGAGTAAAAATTTTAATGAATGATATCCATAACGGATTCAGAAATCAAACTTCAAATCTAATGCCAAGTCAGAAACATAATCATGTTCGTATTCGTATCAGAAATAGAGTTATATTCATATTCATATACAAATCATGTGTGGTAAATCCATTAGCATTAACAAATCATATTGGGCAACCATATCAAGTTCCATAATGGAATATCCGGTACCGGGTATCATGTGACATACATAGGCCACGGTATTGTTTCTCCCGGGTGAGGACCTCATGCCACGGTACTGTTTCCCCCGAGCGAGGGCCTCATGCCACGGTATTGTTTCCCTCAGGTGAGGGCCTCATGACCATAAGCCATAGTATTATTCCCCCTGGGCGAGGGCCTCCACTAAGGATACTACAAATACATTTCAAAAAATTGGGCCATCATTTATGTAATCTCAAAATAGCATTTTGTACCATCCGTTTCAAAAACTGATCATATCGTATCATAATGTTCAAAAAGTATTCCATATTGAACATAACTTTACAGAGTTATTACTCACAGACAGCTTTGATAACAGAACAAATGGATCAACAGCTCACGGCGCATGACCTACACAAACATAGAACAGATACACATATTGAAACACATGCTCAGATAGTACTTAACTTATTTCGTTTCATTCTTAGTGTGTTTCTAGCCTTTATCCTCATTATTATGTCTTAATTGGAGCTTAAAAATGCCTAAGATGCAATGAGGATACCAAAATGTGCTTCAAAACACTTAGTCAAATTTTCAAAAATAGGACAGTCCGCTCGAGCGCAACTTTGGTCGCTCAAGCGGTATGCAAAGTCTGCAAAAGTACTAGGTGCTTGAATTTTTCGCTCGATAGACGCTCGACGGTCGCTCGAGCGCAAGGCTGAGTAAAGAGGATCTCTACTCGAGTGCGACTTCTGTAAAAGTACAGGCAGCTTGCATTCTCCGCTCAAGTGCAGACTCCATCGCTTGAGCAGAGGGTGCACATTCTGGAATTTTTAGATTACAGATTTTAGTTCAAAGCTCAAATTCAAACCTACAAAAAACATCCTTTTGGGTCCAAAACTTAAGGAAACATATGTAAACTCGTAAAACATGGTGAATGCAAAATCATTTTGCAAAATCAAAGCCCAAACGCATGCCAATTGTGCAAAATCAAACTTAGAACTTGAAGAACATAACATGAAGATACCATGCATGAATTGTCTTGGCTCCAAAGCTTTCAAAACATGATCAAATATGGTGTTTACTCAAATACATGTTGAATTCTTAGAATAAATCCAAAATGAGAACATACAAGAAGAAATTCTTTGAAAAACACTTCAATGCCATGAAATATGCATGCATGCATGCATGACTTGAGTTTTAATTCTTAAAGTTTAGCTTAATTCTTGTGATTTATCTCTCAATTCGCTTGAATTCTAACATTAGCTAACTCAATTACACAACTAAAGGTTTAACTCTTACCTTGGCTTCTCAATTGTGCTCTAGATAGCTAATTGTTGGAGTTTCCAAGCTAATTCTTCCAAATTCTCTTCAATTTCCCTTGTTTGATCTCAACTTCCCACTCTCTCTCTCTCTCTCTCTCTCTCTCTCAGTTTAGCCTCAAACATGAAGGGTTGAGAGTGTAAAGTGTATCAAAGGTGTTGGAAGTGGTCTTATATAGGCTAATTAGGGAGCTTAATCAATGTATGCTTAAGTTAATCAACTATACACATGTTATTCTAATTATTTGGTTTCGAAAGGAATTTCAATTAAATCTACCATAAAATTCTAAAAATTTTAAATAACACATAAACCAAGTCAATTTCGCGATCGGGTGCTGGTAAGGCCTTCAATTCACATATCGAATCGGAAATATAAACAGAGATTCCTACAATGAACAGATATAAATGCAAATAACATATGACACATGCAATTAACGTAAAAGTTCCTCCTAATTACTTATTAGGCATTCTTAATCATGGTTTGACAGTTAATCACAGATCGAGGTTGTTACAAAGTACCCTCTACTAGTGAAACAAAGCTTTCGTAATTCAATTGTTGAGTTAATAGTTTCTAGGTGATGTAGGGTTCTTTGTTGCAAAAAAGGAATATGGGTTTTGTGCTAATTGATTAAAGAGCTATCAATTTTATAATTTTCTTTATTTTTTGTTACTCATGCAAGAAGAATCTTGGCAAGGAAAAGATGTGCAAATTAAATAAGCTTATAAGAAGCCTTTCTATTCTTTTTTAGGGAGTTGCTTCTTTTATTTATTTACTTATTTATATACAGAGATGAGAAAGTGAATAATACATTGGGGTATTAATGTCATTTTAGATTTTTTTGTTAATGGAGTTAGTATTGCATTTAAGTTCAAAATTACATAGGAGCTATTTGCCTATATTTAAACAATCAGGAGGTAAAATACTCCAAGCTTAAATCACAAGGGGGCAAATTGAATTTTTCCCTATAAGTTATTTATTCTAATATACTCATACACACTCATTATGCAAGCAGATTTTAATGCAATGGAATGAGATGTTATATAGGATTTGAGGAGATGTGGACAACTCAAAACAATTGCCAATTTGCATGGTGGGGATATTTCTCATTTGGAAAATTGTAGGGATACATGTAAGTTCAAGGCTTATGTAATCTAAAAGTGTTAGGCATATAGAAGAATTTTATAGAATCGAACACAAAAGAAAGATAATTGTGCTTATGTGTTCAAGTGTAAAGACTACCTAATGTTTTACTTTGGTGAGAAAGGTGCATTTTTTTTTTTTTTTGGTTATTGTGTGAACATCATATAAATAAAATAAATAAATAAATAAAATCTACTACATAAAGGGATGGGAAAGGAGATGTGACTTGACGAGTACCCTTTGAATTGTACCATCATTGAGGGTACATTTTGTCAGATTTGTTGACATCCTATTTTGAATCGAATGATTGTCTATTCACAATATTACAATTAAGCAAGTTCGAATGGCCGCCTTTTGAATTTCATGGTGGTTGTGCAATTATAACTGAATGAACAAAAACATTGTCATATGAATTTCTAAAATTATTAAGGTTATTTGAAAGAGGTTAGATAACTTCTATCCTCAAATTTGTATTTTTATGTTTCTCCACTTTAATGTATTATCAATCGTATCATGTAAATATCTTGAGGAGCAAATTATAACTATAGTCCCTATATTTTGTCACTTATGATGTCATTTTGGTTCCTATAATTACAATTGTCTCGATTTTGACTCTGATGTTTTTTATTTTTATTTTTTATTTTGTCTTAATTTAGTCCAATTGCTTACAAATGTTAGCATTATTTTATTGAAAATGTGCATATGAGTGGAATGTATCATGCTTTTAAGAGAAAAATTGTAAACTTGACCAATTCAGTGAGTTAACGAAAAATTGTAAACTTGACCAATTCATCGAGTTAACCTCAACCAACTCAGTAATAATTTTTTGTCAGAAAAAATCCTAATAACGTTATCAATTGGACCAAATTGACACAAAATCTAAAATAAAATGTCAAAATTGAGCCAATTGAAAATATATGAACCAAAATGATATAAGGGACAAAATGTAGGAACTGCTGATATAATTTCCCTAATCTCAAGATATAATCTAACAATTAATAGTGCATTAAGATAAAAAAAACTTTTAGAAGAAAAAATCTTATAATTTTCAAACAAAGGTCTTGAACAACTCATTTCTTATTTGACCAACCTTTTTTTTTTTTTTTTTTTGATCAGCTAAAAGAGAGGCTTTATTGATGAAAAAACAATTACAAAGTAAAGAGATACATCAATAAAGAGGGAAGAAAGTGGAAAAGCATCACAGTAAAGTAACCCCATCCCAACTAGATTGGCACCGGAAAACATACCCTATCATTTGCAGCACTAATCCTCACAAGTTGGTAAGCTACCAACAAGACAGCAACAATAGAAACAAAAACTGACAGCAACACCAATAAACTACAAGACAGCGACACCAAAGCACCAGTAAACTACAATACACACCTGATCTGTTTCAAATTAGATACTAAATCATGCACTGAGTAATCAATCCCTTCCATGTGTAGCTTTGCCCATATGGAAATTCAGACCTCCACCCTCTCACTTATATTGGCATAGTCAGGTTGTGCCCCTTTGAATAGGCACTCATTCCTCAACTTCCAAACATACCATAACACAACTAGTGGGATAATCTATTCATGAACCCAATTTTTATACTTTCCTCCTACCCACCATTGAAATAATCCCTCAAATTAACTTGGTATTGCCCACTTTAGATCCCATCAACTTATAATCTCAGACCAAAGCTTCCAAACCAAAGAACAAAGTAACAGGACATGCTCTGTTGTCTCCACCTTAGTTTTCCAAAATAAACACAAAGTACTTGCACTTGCGCTTAGCACTCCAATCTGTTGTAAACAAAACTGACATTTTAATCCTACCTTTCCATACTAACCAACCAAAGAAGTGCACTTTTGGAGGGACTTTATTTTTCCACATACCATTAGTAACATTTAATGAAGGCCCATGAGTTGCTTTCCAGCAAGACCACATTGAATCTGTTGTTAATTGCCCAGAAGAATGTGCAGACTAACTACAATAGTCTTCCTTGTCTAAATGAAGTGATGGGGTTGTCACCAACATGTCCGCCAGCCTATGCTCCTCCTCTTCTTCCCAAGCAAACAAATTTCTCCTATAAGCCATTTGTCATACACCTGAGCAACTTGAAGATGAGAAAAACTCATTTTATTGGGTCCCACAATAGCCCCTCTAATCAGTCTCTTCTCCTTAGCTCTATCCAATAAAATATTTAGACCCTCCGCTATGATGTTGAACAAGAGTAGTAACAAGGGATCCCCTTGTCTCAACCCTCTTTGTGGTGAAAACTCCTCAGTTGGTGAGCCATTAACCAAAACTGACACTTTCGTTGTTGAAATGCAAGACTTCCTCCACCTAAGCCATTTTTCTCCAAAACTCAAATTTCTCATCATAGATTATAAAAACGCTCAATTTGCTAAGTCGTAAGCTTTCTCAAAATCTAGCTTTAGGATAACCCCTTTCTTCTTTAAGCTTCTCCACCAATCCACTATCTCATTGGCCATTAACACAGTATCAAGAATATATCTACCTCCCAAAAATACTGATTGTACATCACTTATAACAGTTGGTCGTACATGCTTAAGCCTTTTAGACAATACCTTAGACAAAATTTTATGCACTGAGCTCACTAAACTAATTGGTCTTATAATCCCCCAAACCCACAGGGTTGTCATTTTTAGGTACCAGAGCTATGAAAGAGATGTTAACCCCTTTTAGTAGTTGCCCATTAGTGTGGAATTCTTGAACAAGCTGCTGTAGACTGCCTGAAGTCGCTCCGCGCGCCCCCCCTTTCGGAAAGGGCGCGAATTGTGTTCTAGCTACTACAGTTTGGACTCTTATCACGGTTCTGAATCTAATCGCACAAAGTGCAATGCAAGACTGATAAATCACCAAAGAGTCCAAACCCAGCAAATTGTTTTGAAAAATTGATTTTAATCAAAAAGCGCCAAACATGGACTACTTTGCCAGATTTCAGAGTCGCCACCTAAATGTTTTATTTTGGGAAATTTAGGAAACCCTGACTCGTGCCTAAGGCCACGTGTCCGTCATCACCAAAGTTGCCTCGGCTCGGGAACTTAGGTACGAGAGGGGAAGGTCCTAAAATGAGCACCCCCGCTCGCCCGATCAAAGATCGGCCTCTACTAACACGATATGTTGTTTTTATAAACACATGTGTTCTTATTCCAATTATTAATCTAGAATTACTATGTGATGCGCACTGCATACAAGTACAGACTAAATCGCACAATTTGGAACAAAACATCTCATGTTTGTTTTTCGAAAATGGTTTGAAGATGCTACTCGCAAGTAGGCTAAAACGCGGATTTGCCACCCTCAAGTGGGCTTAAAACATGATGATTTGCCAATCCGCAAAGTGGGCTTAAAACTCACATTTTGATGAATTGTTCCAATTCAAGCAATCCAGCTTTCATCCACAAGCATTCAAGCAGTTATAGCAGTTAAGCACATAACCTCATGGCAAGCATGCTAAACATGGCAACACTTACACGCATGGAAGGATGCTAAAGCATAAACACTTACAGTGTACTCCGAGCCAAAACAGAAACCAGTTAGAAATCAATGCATGATCTTAATTATACAAGATGCCTAATGCAACACATGCAAAATGAAACTAAGTAGGCTCGGCTATCTAAGATGGCATATGAATGCAACACTCGATAACATGCTTTGAAACACGTATTCAAGTAATTATTGAGATTCAATGCAGTTTGAATGATGCGCCAAGCCCGGTGCATGCAAGACAAATGAATGATGCAAACATGCAAATCATAAGGTATGCTAATTGAAATATGCCCTAAAACGAATCATTGAAAGCAGTTAAGTAAAAGGACGAAAGACATGGGGTTGGAAGACATTCACACACACACACGCACACTTATTACACCATTTACCCTCTCAAATGAGGGTTTGAATGAAAGAGACCTAACTAGCTACGCTACTTAAGCTAACTATTAAAAAACAAAACTAATTAACTAATGAGTTAACTAATTACAAACACAAATGAATAGCTAAACGCATTAACTATTTAAGTACAGAATCAACCAGTTAACCATCTAAGTAAAGCAGTTAAAAGGAGGCTGGGGGCGAGGAATGCATGCATGCTCGGTTGCTTTTTCCTGAAATCCTGTTGCGTTGCCACCGGTTGCCTCTATTTGCATTCGCCTTAATTCCTGAACATTGAACCAATTCCCAGACTACTTCTGCTCCAGAACCAGAACCACGCTGAACCACTTTCAAGCTGGTAGGCTATCGGTTACCAGGGGAGGCTGTAGGCCACTTCCTCTGCCTGGTCGGCCAGTTGCTTCTGCATACTCTAGTTTTGCTGCAAACAGAGTTCAAGAAGGGCAAAGCAAGGCATTTGCAGGGTATGTGTGTACAACCACCCTCCTTATCATTTCTCAAGCTCAAAAGAGTGCGGTACTCGACTCTCAGGCCACCAACTGAGCATCGCAATGCACGATGGCCGAGAAGCCAAATTTGTACAAGTTAATGAATGCACAAGTAATACACAAGACTCAAGAAGTCTCCACCCTATTGTAGACGCGCACGAACGTCTTGGGAAAATCCCGTTTTGTTCATTGGGCTCACTACAGTTCGGACTCAATGTCACGGTTCTTAATCTGATCTTGCAAAGTGCAATGTGAGATTAATAAATCACCAAAGAGTCCAAATCCAGCAACTCGTTTTGAAAAACTAATTTTTAGAAAAAAGTGCCAAACATGGACTACTTTTCCAGATACAGAGTCGCCACCTAAATATTTTTTTTTTTGGGAAATTTGGAAACCCTGACTCGTGCCTAAGGCCACGTGTCCATTATCACCAAAGTTGCCTCGGCTCGGGAACTTCGGTACGAGAGGGGAAGGTCATGCAATGAACACCCCTGCTCGTCCAATCAAAGATCGGCCTTTACTAACATGATATCTTATTTTTGAAAACACATGTGCTCTTATTCCAGTTATTAACCTAGAATTACTATGTGGTGCGCACAACATATAAGTATAGATTGGATCGCCTAAGTTGGAACAAAACATCTCATGGTTGTTTTTTAAGGCGGTTTGCTACTCGCAAGTAGGCTAAAATATGGATTTTGCCACCCTCAAGTGGGCTTAGAAAACATGGTGATTTGCCACTCTCAAGTACGCTTAAAACTCGCAATCAACGAATCGTTCCAATTCAAGTAATCCAACCTTCACCTACAGGTATTCAAGCAGTTATATCACATAAGCAGTTAGCCTCATGGCAAGCATGCTATCATGGCAGTCACTCACGCGCATGCAAGGATGCTAAAGCATAAACACTTATCGAGTACTCCGAGCCAAAACAAAAGCTATGTTAGAATCAATGCATGATCCTAGCTATGTCAAGAAAGCCTAATGCAACACATACAAAATGCAACTAAGATAGGCTCGGCTATTCTAAAATGTCATGTGAAATACAATTTGATACATGTATTCAAACAGGAATTGAAATACAATGCAGTTAGTATGATGCGCCGAGCCCGGTGCATGTAAGACAGATGAACGGATGCAAACATGCGAGCTGAGGATGCTAATTGAAACGTGCCCTAAAACTAACCATCGTAAGCTGGTAAATAAAAAGGAGAAAGAAATGGGGGTTAGAAGACATGCATCGCACACACGCACACTTATTTACAACAGTTGTGCCCTCTCGACGGAGGGTCCGAATGAATAATACAGAACCAACTAGCTAATCTAAGCTAATCTAATTAAACTAGTTATTACACAACTGAATGAATAACAAGCTATAGCTAATTATTACATAACTCTAACTAATTAACAAATTAACTAAGTTAGCAATTGAATAAGCATGTAAACTATATGAAATAGGCTGCCTCAACTCTGCCTTGGATGACGAAGGATGCGTGCCCGGTCACCTCATGCGAAAATCCATCGCGATGCCCCGATTTGCCTCTGTTTGCAACTGGTCTCAGAACACTGCAAAAAGCTCCAAAAGTCTGAAACTCCATCATGGGAATCTGTAGGAGGGCTGCCGACCAGTTGTTGGCATTAGAGACCACCTGCCGACCACTTTTTGTGCTGAAAACCAGAAAAAGTGGTCGGCCAGCCACTTTATCTGGTCAGCCGACCAGTTTCTGCTGCCAGACTTCAGTTTGCTGCAACAAAGAGCAAGAAAGGGGCATGTCAAAGTATTTGCAACACATGTATTCACAACCACCCTCTCTCTCATTACATAAGCTCATGGGGATGTGGTTCTCGACTCTCGGGCCACCAATCACGCATCTCAATGCATGATGGCCGAGGAGCCAAATTGCATAACTCAATATGAGATGAATGTACACACGAACACATAAAGCCTAAAACTCCATCATGTATAGTCAAGAGTATCGGTGACCGAGAATTGAGGCACGTTTCATCACTTCGAGTATGAAACATCCCTCGTTTCCCGTGTTTGGACTAACTCCTATTCCAAACACAATGCAACAAATAACATGGCATGGCATACACAATGCGGCTCAAGCATGCAAACATTCAATGCAATGAAACAAGCATATGAACACGATGCATGGGACAAGCATGAAAACATGCAACTAATATATTAGCATACACAGTGCTCTGAACTACATGGCATACACAATGCTCATGACAACTAGTATACGTAATGCACATGGTAAGTGGCATACGCTAGGCAATGGACATGGCATGCACAAATGCAATAATCACTCATGCAACAACATGGCATTCTCAATGCTATGAACCACATGGCATACCCAATGCACAATGGACTTAAACCAAAATGGATAGGCCTCAGCCATGTCCAAATCAGTGGCCATACATGTTAAGATAGAAACTCAAAATGCTATACAAATATGCATGCATATCGGCCCAAGCTTAAGGCTCAAAACACCACTCTCCAAAAGCATTGAAAGGATGAAACATGGGGTACAATGGCATATGTTCTAGCACTGAAATGGCATGCAAAATGACTTAGAATCATGCTAACAACCCATGTAATACATGTTGAAAGGCTCAAGCATCAAAGCTAGTGAAGTGCATTACACTAGAGGCATGCAAGATAATGCTCAAATGGCCAAACTAACCCCAAACAGACCCTATGCAAGCCAAAACAATAGCAAAAATGAGTTGGGATGATGGCTTGAAAGGCACCAAAATGAGGCTCATGTAATGGCTCACAAATAGGGCACAAAAGCACAACCCTCAAGAGCACTTAAAGAGCGGGAAATATAAAAGTGTAACAGGCCTACATGCTCTGAAATATCATTCTCAGTGATGCCAAAACATGCAAATACCTCAAGTTAAGCATGCAAGAGACCTCAAAACTCAAAGCTAGTCAAGGCTATTACACTACAAGCATGCATGACAAGCTTCATTCGACCAAGAAGCCTCAAAACAGAGCTAAGGCAGCCCCAATAAGAACAAAATATGCTAGGATAATGAGCCAAAACATCATGCATACAAAGTTAGTAAACAGGAATTACAATACAAGCATATGGAGCATGCAAGAGGCTACCAAACCAGCCAAAAACAGAGTTATGACATGTCAAATGATGGCCAAAAATCTACTGAAATGGAGCCAATACATGCTAGAAAGACATGCCACTTTGATGAGCCACAAATGGGAATACACTACACAAATAGGAATACACTACACATACAAGGTGGCCAAACCAGCCATAGACAGAGCTAAGGCAGGCCCTAAAAGTCATGAAAAAGTGCCTGAACCAAGCCTTGAAAGTATGAAGATGCATGCTCCTTTGATAGGCCAAAAATGCAAGCAAACGAAACAAGAAGAGAGGGGATCACCCCCCTCTAATTTGAGACCTCAAAACCATATGCCTACGACTGAAAATCCACTAGATTTCAGTGGCTAGAAGGCCAAGCAAGGACTAGCTCAAAGGCCTTGAACCATGGCACAAAACAAGGACAAACAAGGCATGCAAGAGGGTAGAAGACCCTCAACACCCAAGAGGCCTTAAACAAACATTAAAAACACTTAAATACAAAACTTTTTCCAGTTGAAAGCAAAGCCTAAATAAGCATGCAAGTAAGACCAAGAGAGCAACCAAAATAAAGTTTAAAAGGTAGAAAAGAGGTTACCCTTGAAGCACTGCAAAACCAGCAGACTTCTCAACCAAGAATCAGCTTTTTTAACCTCCAAGAACCTCAGCTCAATGATGGGGGTGTATGGTTAAGGGTTGTGGTGCAAAAGTGAAGAACAACACACTCTTTAGGCACCAAATATAGAGATATAGAGAGAGATATATGCTTATGCCTTAGGAAAATTTCAGAACCTCTGCCATGGAGAGGGAGAGCCTCTCTTATAGAAAAACAACGGTTCAAGCTTCTTGGAGAAGCTAAAAATTGGATGCAATCCCTCCATACACGTGTATGGAGGATACAGTCTGTGCCCTTCAGCTGGCACAACTGGCATCCACACTGTCTGCCAAAACAGGGGGAGAGCTGCCGACCACTTAAAGTGGTCGGCCTACTACTTGCAGTGATCGGCCGACCACTTCAAGTGGTCTCCCAGGAAATAAAGTGGTCGGCAGGGGGAATTGGTGGTTTCCACACTGAAAGCAAGCCAATGGTGGGGTGAGAGACCAGAAAAACTGGCCCAAAGACCAAGAAAACCAGTTTCCCGACCAGAAAATCGGCTGGCGGGAAAGAAAGTGGTCTTAAAGGGGAAAAACTGGTCTTCCACCCTCGTACCACCTTCCAAGCAAGGAAAACAAGGTTTGTACCGAAAACAAACCAACACGGACGCAAAACGAGAGTTCGGGAGGCAAAGCGCGCAGCCGGGAGCCTCGAAACCCAGCAGTTGAGCACCAAAAGTGGTGCACGACCACAAAAGTGGTCTCCCGGACCATAGTGCCCTTCTAGATAGAGTAAACAAGGTGTGGTTCAAAAACCACGCCAAACGGAGAACGTTAAGCGGTCCCGAGACAAGGCGCATGGCTGAAGGCTCTGAAAATCGGGAAATGATCTCCAAACGGGAAAAAGTGGTCTACGACCGCGAAAAGTGGTCTACGACCGCGAAAAGTGGTCTACGACCACAAAGAGATGATCTACAAGACCTCTCCCTCCCTCTGAGAAGAGAAAACAAGGTTTGGTCCACAAACCAAGCCAAAGCACAAAGAGTTTGAAGACCCGGAGGCAAGGCTCTCAGCCAAAACTCCGAAACTCGAAACGAGCACAACATGCACTTTCACCGAGTGCTTAATTGATGACGTCTGAGTCTTAAGGTCGGTCAAAAATGGGGTGTCGACACCTATCATGCACAATCAAGGGGGACGACGACCAAGAAATGAGGCGCGTTTCATCACCTCAAGTATAAAACGCCCCTCGTTTCTCGTGTTTGGATTAACGTCCGATCCAAACACAACGCAATACAACACACATGCAAACAACACGCTTATCTATCAATGCTAGAGTGGCATGCACAAGGCTCTATCATGTAAGCAATGCATGCATGGCATGTTTAGAAGCTAAGGCATCAAAGCTAGTGAAGCGTATTGCACATGAGGCATGCACTACAATGTTCAAATGGTCAAACCTACCTCATGCCATAACAATGGTACAATCATGCTAAAAATGAAGCACCAAAAGCTACAACAACATGTTCATGTATTGGCTCGCAAGCTAGACATTAAACACAACTCTCAAATACAATGAAGAAGTGATAAATAAGAGAGTATGGCAGAGATGTAGGCATTGAAATCATATGCCAGGTGATGACATATCACGCAAACAACACAAGTATGGCATGCTAGAGGACTCAAGCATTAAAGCTAGTAAGGTACACAACACTAGGACTATGCAATACTATGCACAAACAACCAAACTTGCCCCAAAACAGAGCTATATCATGGCAAATTAGTAGCAAAACATGCTCAAACTAAGGCTCAAAGGAGTAGAAAATCATGCTCCTTTGGTAGCTCACAAATAAGGCACAAAGGCACAACTCTCAAAAGCTCTCAGGGAGTGAAAGAAGTGAGAACATGACACATGTATATGCTCTGAAATTACATGCTAAATGATGCCAAAACATGGAACCATCACAAATATGGCATGCTAAGGTGCTCAAAACTCAAGACTAGCTAAGGCACTTGCACCATAGCCATATCAAGCAAGCCCCAAAAGACCAAGATCACTTAAAACAGTCCTAAGGTAGGTCAAAACAATGCTAGAAACATGATGGAGTGTAGCCAAAACAAGCTAGAATGGTAAGCCAAAACACTAAGCATGCAAGGCTAATGAGTGAGATTACACTACAAGTGTAAGATGCAAGAAAACAATGATCAAACCAACCCAAGATAGAGTTATGGCAGGTCCAAAAAGTCATAAAAACATGCTTGGACTAAGCTAGCAAATGAGAGAAATACATGCTCATGTATTAGGCCACCAACACGAGGCATAAAGGCACAACTCTTCACCACAATGAAAGAGTGATAAACATGGGAGTATGACATAAGTTTATGCTCTGAATTTACATACCAAATGATGCTATATCACACAAATGTCACAAATAAGGCATGCTAGGGGTCCCAAGACACAAGACTAGCAAAGGCCATTACACTATGGCCACACAAGGCAAGCCCCAAAGGGCCAAGATCATTCCAAACAGAGTTTAAGCAAGTCAAAACAAGGCTAAGAACCTACTGGAGCAGAGCTAAAACAAGCTAGAATTAGAGGCACAAAGCATGATGCATGTTAAGCCTACAAGGAGGATCGCACTACAAGTACAAAGGCCAAGCAAGTGGTGACCCCACCAACTAAAATTAGAGTTAAAGCATGCCAAAATAACTCCAAAAACATGCTGGAATGAAGCCAATACATGCTAGAATAACAAGCTAACTTATGAAGCATGTTAGGCTAGTGAATAAGTTTACACCACAAGTGCAAAAAGCAAAACAACATGAGGCCAAACCAACCCAAAACATAGTTACAACATGGAAAAATAAGGCCTAAAACATGCTAAGATAGAGCCTCAAGAGGGTAGAAAAATATGCCAAAGTGTTAAGCCAACAACACATGCAAACAAAGCACAAAAGGGGGGGGGGGGCACCCCCATCCATTTTGGGTCTCAAAATCCACTTTCCACCACTGAAATTCCTTTGGAATTCAGCGATGACAAGGCTAAACAAATGTCATCTCAAAGGCCTTAAAGGATGGCACCAAGCCTAAGCAAATAAGGCACACAAGAGGGTAGAACACCCTTAACACCAAAGAGGCTTCAAACAAACATTCTAAGCACTTAGAAAAAGAACTTTTTGTAGTTGTAAGTTAGGCCTAAAAGAGCATGCAAGGATGGCCAAATACTTAAGCAAAACAAAGCTTAAACAGGGTAACTACTCACCCTTGAAGAACCACAGCAAAAACAGCAACTTTTGAGGCAAATGACCAGCTAAAACCACTCAAATAAGGCTTCCAAGTACCTCAGCAACAAGATAAAGGTGTTTGAGTAGGCGTTTGTGTGCAAAAGTATGAAGAAACAGCACTTTAAGGCAGAAATATATATATATATATATATATAGAGAGAGAGAGAGAGAGAGAATTCTAGAGAGAGAGTAGATATTTTTTGCTCTTCAAAAATCTGAACCCTTGAAAGGGAGAGAGAGCTCCCTTCTTATAGAATTCCAAGCCTCAAGCTTGTTGGACAACCTAGAAGCTTGGTGCAATCCCTCCATACACGTGTATGGAGGATGCCTTATGTGCCTAATAGCTAGCACAGCTGGCAATAAAAATATCTAAAAAATAAAAAAAATGGCCGTCGGCCACATCAAGTGGCAGACCAGCCACTTCCACTGGCCTACCGGCCACCTAAAGTGGCCTACAGGAGGGACAAGTGGCCTACAAAAGCCAAAAGTGGCCAACAGCCTCTCCCCTCCCTCTAGGCAAGGGGGAACAAAGTATGGCACAAAAACAAACCAAAAGGAAGAGAGTTAAGAGGCCACCAGACAAGGCACTCAGTCGGAGGCTCCAGAAACTAGCCTACAGGCCACTACAAGTGGCCTACAAGAGGGAAAAGTAGCCTACAGCTACAAAAAGTGGCCTACAGGCCTCTCTCTCCTTCCAGGCAAAGGCACCAAGGCAATGGTCCAAAAAAAAACCAAGAAGAAGAGAGTTAAGAGGTTCCGAGACAAGGCGCTCAGCCGAAAACCCGAGAAACTCGAAACGAGCACAAATATGCGCGATCATCGCGTGCATGAACGATGACGTCTCAATCTTAAGGTCGGTCAAAAATGGGGTGTCCACAGTTGCCCCTCTTTGACAGAACTCAGAAGTCATGAAATGAAAAGAGTGAATGTCAAAGCCCAGAGATGACCCATTTTTGATAAGGCCGAAGACTTAGACAAACAGAGAAGATA
Organism: Camellia sinensis; assembly: GCF_055761805.1. Lineage (NCBI taxonomy): Eukaryota > Viridiplantae > Streptophyta > Magnoliopsida > Ericales > Theaceae > Camellia > Camellia sinensis. The sequence continues at coordinate 181,119,674 of NC_138962.1, forward strand.
ACAAAAGAAATGCCCGCACGCCGGGGCAAAATGCAAATGACATGCACAATGCAGAACGTAACTTATTATTATGCAAAGAGGGCTGTAAAGAAACGCCTAGATACAAACGTTATGCAAAAAAATGCTACAAAAAACTCATACATAAGAAAGTAAGTAAACACGCCACGCGCCGGAATCACAGACCGAACTACATTTCATGCAGAAAGGATGTAAGAAAATTCTGTGCAATCTTAACCACGGACCACGTAAGAAAGACTAGCAGCAAGTAACGGGAACACCCAAAGTCTCAAAGGAAACACCTCTTAGGATATCAAACGTGAAAGGAGAGGGATTGCGCAAGAAAGCGCAGTTATCCAAACGCGTGTCCAACGCGAGAGGAGAAAGGTACGTCCAAACGCATGTCAAACGCGAGAGGAGAAGGGTACGTCCAAATGCATGTCAAACGTGAGAGGACAAGGGTATCTAGACGCTTGTCAAACGCGAGAAGAGAAAGGCATCCAGACGCGTGTCAAACGCGAGAGGAGAAAGGTACGTCCAAACGTATGTCAAACGTGAGAGGAGAAGGGTACGTCCAACCGCATGTCAAACGCGAGAGGAGAAAGGTACGTCTAACCACGTGTCAAACGCGAGAGGAGAAAGGTAACCGAGCGCGTGTCAAACGCGAACATGTGTGATAGAAACGCATTTATACTGAACCAAAACTTCTCTGAATGAACTGTACATACAATATTGTCTGGTTTCACCAACTTCAAATGAACCGTACATACAATATCGTGCTTGTACAAAAGAGAGATTTTGACAAGTACAATATAATAAAAACACATGTTCAACGCTATATCAATATACAATTTCAATACGAAATAAACGCATGCCCATATGATGCAAATGAAAAGGTGCATAACAATGCATGGGAGACGTGCATAACAATGCAAGCGAAACGGTGCATAACAATGCGTAGAACAATGCATAACAATGTAAGTGAATAGGGTGCATAACAATGCAACTGGAATGTGCATAGCAATGCAAGTGAAAAGTGCATAGCAATGCAAGTGAAAAGTGTATAACAATGCAAATGGAAAGTGCATAACAATGCAAGTAAAACGGTGTATAACAATGCAAGTGAAGAGGGTGCATAACAATGCAACTGGAATGTGCATAGCAATACAAGTGAAAAGTGCATAGCAATGCAAGTGAAAAATGCATAACAATGCAAGTGGAAAGTGCATAGCAATTCAAGTGAAAAGTGCATAGCAATGCACTTCCGATGCAACATCAATAGCATGTTTGAAGTAGAATGTCGGATAAGGAAATACATGCCTTAACGAGACCAATTCAAACGCAACCTCCGATTTACCTCTCGGAGGAGTCAGAATGTACTTAAAACGGATACACCTCGCTCTTGACGATTAACGATGAGTCGCGTAACAAAGACGTGAATCAAAGCCCCTGCGAGGACATTTTGAGCCGAAAAGTGAACTTTGCTTGCACTTTCTCGAGAGCCAAGGACTCCAAACAGCATAAAGAACACACAGGGAGAACCATGAACACCTATAGGCCACCCCTAGGGACTGTCGTCCACTTATCCAGGTTGTAGGCCAATTAAGTGGCCGGTTGGCCACAAAACCTAGCCGATCGGCCAGTTTACAAAACTTCGGGGCAATTTTGTCTTTTGATGCTCGGTTCTTTAAATAAACAACTCCAAGCTTCATTTCATTCACACCTCCAGGCCGAAAACTCTTGCTCTCTCTCCCTAGGCCCTTTTCCCTCTTAGATTTGGGCTTTGCACGCATTTTCCAACGCCCCACGCGAAGTTGGTTCACTAAAATCTTCTAATTTCCTTCACTTTGAACCGAACATAATTTGTTTTCGAAGCTTCTTTCTCCATTTTCACCATTTGTGGTATGTTTCCCTTGAATTTGTCTTGAGTTTGGCACCCTTTCCCGGATTTTGACTTTCTTTGACTTTTTCTCTTCTTGAGAGTTGACTTTTGTTGACTTTCGGCAATTTTGCTCATTTTGCTCATTTTCGCCTACTTTTCAACTTCCTTTCAGATGGCAGACCGTATTCCACACGATGGGGGTTCCCCGAGAGTAAAGGACGAGCCTGACATCATGCCATTGCTGCCAAGGATTCGGCCTTTCAATTCGGAGAGGTACCGCCCTTAGGAGAACGTACTACCACCGAGCATTGTTCGTCAGTTTACAAACTTTGCATGACGGGCACCCGCGGAATTGCTACTACGGGAGCCAGAGTCCCACTTGTCCCATAACGCACCCAGGGTATGCACTGCACTTTTATATTTTCTGCAATGTTCTTTACATTTCTCGCATAATTTGTACTTTTGCATTGTATCTCATTTGCTTATACTGAACATACTTCATGCACTATAGCCTGCTCATACTGAACACAGCTCACACACAACGGTCTACCCATTCTGAATACGACTCACACACAACATTCTGTTCATTCTGCACACAACTCATACACAACATTCTATTCATTCTGAATACAGGTGATTTCTCGCTTCACTCGAGGGTATGGATCGACTTTTGCGAGAGAGTGGTACTCAGACCTCCCAGACGCCGTCCGACATATTGTTGACGAGGCAGGCTTCGGCCTATTCTGCACAGGGCTCTCGCATCTGACGGCGAGTAGGACCGCTTTGGGTGCATTGGTAGAGAGGTGGTGGAATACCACCAACTCCTTCCACTTTTCTGCCACTAGGGATATGACGATGACCCCATATGATTTCTCTATGCTGACAAGCCTCGATGTGGAAGGTCAAATGATTCCGTATGACCCAGACATGGGGGAGTGGGAGGCAGCTTGAATCTACCTGTTAGGAGCACCCCCACCCATCTTCTGATCCGGCACAGTCAGGTACACATGGTTTTCGGACTACTTCAGAGGGACTGAGCCCATGACTATCGAGGACATAGAGCAGTATGCCCGTGGATTCTTGATGTACCTTATCGGCACCACACTGTTCACCGACAGGTCAAACACGGTCGAATTATATCTTCTGAGCGCTCTAGTAGACCTGTCCCAGGTCCGGGATTATGATTGGGGCGGTGCCGGCCTTGCCACCCTCTATTGCTATATGTGATCGGTCTCCTGCAGGAGCAGGGTGAGAGTAGGTGACTATTGGAGAGCCTGGGAGGTATGCTTTACTTTTCAGCTTTGCAGTTCCTGCTATACTTTCTGCTTTGCATTTTCTTGCTTACTATATTTCTTGTATTTGCTGCATTCTGCATTGCACACATGTTCTGCTTTCTGCATCATCTGTGTATTTTGTATTCTCATTGCCATTATCTCATTTTTCCACAGTTATGGATGCACACCTATTTCCCAGTGCTAGCCCTTGAGCTCGAGGTCGAGACACCTCTCGAGATCCTTTATTCATGCTGATATGACGAGAGATGCCTGCCGAGGCCTCGGGAGACTCTACCACATCTCCAGCATTACTTTGACATGGTGCGGGCGACTGAGGTAATCCAGAACTCTCAGTTCCTTATGCTTTTAGCTTCAACCTATTTTGCATGTCTAATGACAACTAATCAATTCATGTACTTGCTATCCTCAGATCACTTGGCAGCCTTAGATAGTGATGCCAGGGTTCTCTCGGTTCCAGTTTGCTGGGGCATGGGCCGCCTCCCGGTACCGGATCCTGTTCGAGGGACCGATTGGTAGAGCCTGGTTTCTCGGAGAGCGCTTCATGCGCCAGACACTAGCGATCCCCTTCAGGCAGTCCCTTCATCTCCTCCGTCAAACATGCACACCACAGAGAGTCTCTTTCCTCGGGAGGTTAGCGACCTCATGCAGGGTGCTGACATCGTTCTTTTCCTCGAGGAAGGGGAGTACACGACATACCTCCATACATATCTGATGCCCCCATTGACAGGTGCTCGTGTCTCTATGAGGAGAGCTGTTGATATTCCCTCGTCGAACAGCGCCCGAGCTGCAAACGTCCCCTCGACGAGCAGGGACAGAGCATCGAAGAGGTAAGGCTAGGGGGATGCCTCCCACTAGGCAGTGTGCTGGATGGCCAGATCCTCCGATAGAGCTGACAGGTTGGCGGTATGGGACACCTTATTAGATTCCACTTGAGCCCCCATTGCCAGATCATCGATATGTCAGGGCTTCTGACTCAACACCGGTATGCATTACAACTTTCATTTATCACTCAGATACTTAGACATTCATTCACTGATGATTTCAACTTGCACCTGTAGCCTTCCACAAAGTATGTCGAGGGGCTACTCGGGGTGATAACCTCTTTTGAGAGCATGATCTTGAGAAGAGAGACCATGCTTAGCTCCCATGGGATCCAGGTAAATTTTTAGTTTTTCATGCATTGCCATACTTTTGCTGATATACCGAAACTGAACACTTCATTGCATTGATTCGCTGTATGCGTAGATCACATCTGACACGACATACTACATGCACACATCGTATCTGACTTCCACACATACTCCTCATACTGAATTTGTACTTGACACTTGCTGATAAATTCAAAATGTCTTTTCAGGTCACACCCTTGCAGACAAGACCCTCTAAGCCTTCTCGAGCAGCAGAGAGAGAGGTTTCGGCACGCGGCCGAGGGAGACGTCAAGCGCCTGCCAGACGCGTTGACGAGTCTAGTGAGGAGGAGGAGGAGCCTGCGAGTCCTCAGTTAGAGTCATCCGAGGGTGGAGGCAATGCCGATGAGGGTTCTGAGGATGGCAGCTCTGGTTCAGGCAGCGGTACAGACGACGACAGTGCTCTAGAGCCTGCTCGGCCGAGGAAGTGGGCGAAGAGGGCCTCTCGAGCTTGAGATATATAGCACTGATTCAGACGCTTTTGCGTTATTTCTCTTTTTGCTAATAGTATTGACACATTGTACAGCCTTAGGCAGTTTTATTTTCTTTAAAACTTGTACCTTTTGTAAAGAGAAACCATGATGAAATGAAAGTAGCTTTTTTTATTCAAAAAGTGTTGCATTTTACATTCTAAGCATCGCATCGCACCATCTTACATAAAAATGGGATTGATGAAAATTGAACATTCGTGTATTACCATGTTAGGTAGTGAACCAACACAATAAACAAACAACCCAACTTCAGGAACAATTCGATAAACGAATTACAACAACTCGATAAGCAAAGAGCAACAACTCGATAAACAAATCGCAACAACTCGATAATCAAAGAGCGACAACTCGATAAACAAAACTAAACAACTTGATAATGAAGCAAATTCAACAAAATAAGTAAAACCGAACAACATAATGCATCTGAAATAGAACAAGATACAAATTCCAGCACCTCGACCACTTCAGGAGGACCGGAGGCTACTTGCTGGAGAGGAGGAGTGGTTGTCGGCCACCTACAGTGGCTGTAGGTCCACTTAATGGATGTGTCGGCCACTTAAAAGGGCCGGTCGGCCACTAGCCGGTTGGCCAGTGAGGCTGGGAACCACCAGATTTTTGCCACTTGTCCTCCACTCACCCCTTATCTTCAATAAAGGTTCCAGCTTCGTAGTTCTCTCATTCTAACTCAGTTTTTGCCCCAAATGGAAGCATTTCTTGTCCAAAACCTCACAAATTGGATTGCAAACTTGGATGGTTCGGAAAAGTTGAATTTCTGGGGTTTCGGAATAAATGCACTATTCACGCTGAGTCGCACCCCGCTGCATTTTCCGTTCCTTTATGTCATGACTAGGTGTTGGAATCCGGTAACTCACGTTTTTAGCTTTGGCGAACAAGAGATGTGTCCTACTTTCAAAGATTTTCAGGCTTTGATGGAATCTTAGCCCGAAGAAGAGATCTTGCCCCAATTCCGCTTCGGTCGCATCCAAGCCTTAGGACGGATGTGCGGGCTCAGTTTGCATGACGCTCGTCTTTGATTCGCGACGGAGAATTGGACATCCCTAGCTTGATTCATCAGTTTTCTGATGCCGGTAACCGCGGTGATCATCACTGGCAGGGTTTTCGGCAACATGCGCTTTGCTTGTGCATGTTGTCTCATTTCTTGCTTGCCCCAGGCTCCGGTGGGTCTAGCGTCCGTTTGATTGAGGTTGCCCAAAGTTTGAAAGAAGGCAAGAGCTACATTGCCATGACACTAGCTGAGACACTGATGGGTTTGGATGCCTTTCATTGCCGGGAGATGACTAGATTCGCGGGGAGTCCACTACTGCTGCAGGTAAAGTTTCTTACCCTTCTCACATGTGTATTCCTCACATCACTCGGCCCTCAGGCTCGGTTTTTCTCTCAAAACCCTTTTTCTTACTTTTCTCTCCACGTGCACCTCTCTATTCTTTAATCTCTCATTTTTTTATCCCTCCCCAGATATGGTTAATGGACAAGTTGAGAGTGGTGGACTCATGCCCAATATATTCAGCTCGCGACTATTTCTTCCGGCAACGTCTAGTTGATGCCCCAGATGAGGGATGGTGGTGCGAATGGTTGTGCAGTCTGTCCGCTGTCAACATTGCTCGGCACTGCCCCTGGCTTAATCAGTCGGCGATGAGCTACAACATGTCTCGCCAGCCGAACATTCAGCTAATTGGCCAGACACACTGAGTCTTTTACTTTCCATTTCAATTCTGGCTCCAATTTGGGCATGATCAGACTTGCCCGGAAGAAGGGATAGAGTACCCTACTGCATTTCCAGTCCAAGGCACACAACTAGCTCGGTATGCCACAGCATGGAGGACGAGACAACTTCTGCCCCTCGCTCTCACTTTCAGTTGAACCCCCTCTGATGGGTGCATAGCTTAGCTTGATGAAGAGGCGCAGGTTGGGCCTACTTTGGCATCAGAGGCTTTCACAAGCTCTGGGAGGAGACGCAGGAACACCTGACTATGCCCTAAGTTTATTTGCTTTAATCAGTACTTTCAAGTTTTCTTTATGAATGTAATAAGAAAGCAACTTCAATTTGTATTCAAGAGTAGGAGAACTCTGTATTGAAATCAATGAAATTGAAGGTTGTGGGTACTGAAAATTTTTCGTTTGGTCCAAAAATAGTCTAAGTCGTAAAAAGATTAATTTGAGCAAAATCAACTTTTATTAAAACTTTTCAAAACCATTTTCGATATGGATCACAACTGGACACACCCGAGATCTATCATTGAGATGTACAACCCCGAATCCAAACAACTGGAAAGTTGCCCCTAGTCTGAATAGCACTGCACTGGAGATCACAACCGAGCTCTTGAATGTAGAAAAGACAAAGATGACCAACATGATCACATAGACAAAGTTGATTTGGAAGTGTTTGTGGCTGGACTTCAAAATGAAATTGCCTACGTATCCCAAAGATGGGAATCAAGCCTGACGTAGTTTCGGTTCAGGTTCACTCGTGTATTAACCCTCTCCTTTTGCGCTCTAACTTTTGCCAAGGCCGCCCTTTCTGGGTTTTCAACTTTGCAAGCTCAGTTTTTATTATTTCAAATTTTTTGTGCTCTAAGTTTTGCCTAGGTCGCCCTTTCAGGTTTTCGGCCTAGCGAGCCACTCAGGGATAGTATTTCTTCAAATTGTCCATGTTGATCGACTAGGAGAACTCAAGGCCATCTAAATCCATCAGAATGACAGCTCCACCCAACCAAATAGGCTTGATGATGTAAGGGCTAGTCCAATTGGGTCTGAACTTGCCCAAGGGTCGTGGATGAGAGCTCGGTTGTCTTTGAGCACTAGATCCCCCTCTTTCAAATTCCTGGACTTAACCTTCTTGTTGAAAGCCCTGGCAATTCTTCGTTGATAACCCTGGATGTGATACAGTGCTTTCAGTCTTCTGGCACTTAGCCATAATTCGCAATGACGAAACCTCAACTTCGATAGGCAGAACAACCTCCATCCCATAAACCAAGGAATACAGAGTTACCCCAGTAGAAGTTCGAATTGAAGTCCGGTAGTCCCAAAGAGCAAATGGCAGCTTATCTAGCCAGTCCTTGTAGGTTTCCACCATCTTCTGCAGAATATGCTTGATGATCTTATTGGCGGCCTCAACAGCTCCGTTGGTTTGCGGTCGATATGTAAATGACTTATGAAAAGCCACGTTGTATTTCTCCTACAAGTCGATCACCTCCTTCTTGAAGTGGGAACCATTATCCGAAATAATCTCATTCGAGACCCCGTAGCGACAGATAATGTTGTTTCTGATGAACTTAGTAATATGCGATGCCTTCAACACCGCGTAAGATTGGGTCTCGACCCACTTCATGAAGTAGTCTATCGCTACCAGAATGTACTCATGCCCGTTGGACCCCTTTGGAGTGACAGCCCCAATTACATCAAGCCCCCAGACTGAAAAAGGCCATGGCGAAGTCATGTTGTACAGCTTCGACGGCGGAATGTTCATGCAGTTTGCATGGATCTGACATTTGTGGCATTGCCGGATGAAGCCAATACAATCCTCTTCCATGGTTGACCAATAATAACCCTGTCTAAGGATCTTCCGGGCTAGCATCACCCCGCTCATGTGCGCTCCGCACTCTCCTCCATGGATGGCCTCCATCAGGCGCTTTGATTCTTCAGCATCAACACATAGTTTGTGCATCCCCAGATGACCCCACTTTGTACAGTTTACCCCTGCAGACAATGAACTGAGCAGCCATTCTTTGAATTGCCCTCTTATCTTTGGCGTTTGTCCCTGGTGGATAAGCCTCATTTTCCTAGAAGTTCCAAATGTCATAATAATAGGGGTTTTGATCTTGTACCTCAACTATGGCAGCAATCAGCTCGTAGGCCAGCACGAATTTCGGTGGACGCATCTAGACTCCAAAAGGGATGTCTATCATAGAAGATAGAGTTGCTAATGAATCGGCGAACCTGTTGTTCTCTCTTAACAGATGAGCGAAGTTCAGTTTTTCAAACCGAGGAATCAGAACGTCTAAGGTCTGGTGATAAATTTTCATCTTTTCTTCTTTAACTTTCCAATCTCCTTTAGATTGAGATATAACAAGGCACGAGACCCCGATGACATCCAACCATTTTGCCCTCAGTTCCAGCGCGGTTTCTAGTCCAGCAATACATGTCTCATACTCTACCTCATTGTTCGATACTTTGAACCAGAGTTTGAATGCTAAAGGTATACGAGAATTGTCGGGTGCTATCAGCAACACCCCTATCACATACCCGTACTAGTTTGACGCTCCGTCAAAGTACATTGTCCAAGTCTCTTCTTCAACATGCAGAATGGCCTCATCTGGGAACAGATATTCAACTGCTTCATCTCCCTTCACTGGGTGGTCGGCAAGGAACTCCGCTATCGCTCTCCCTTTTACTGACTTGCGCATCATGTACTTCACATCAAATTTGGAAAGTAGAAGCAACCAACGGGCTAGCCTACCCATAAGTGCTGGTTTCTCGAAGAGATATTTGATGGGATATAATCTCGAAACCAGTATTACGGAGTGAGCTAACAGGTAGTGCCTCAGCTTCCTGGTAGCCTATACCAAGGCCAGACAAGCCTTTTCCAGCGGAGTGTAGCTGGTCTCGTATTGCAGTATTTTCTTGCTCAGGTAGTAGATAGCCTTCTCCTCCTTATCTTCAGATTCCTATGCAAGCATGCAACCCATCGCCGTTTCGGTCATTGACAGGTACAATATCAACGGTTTCCCCGGCTCCGGCGGTGACAACACATGTGGGTTCTGTGGATATTGCTTAATCTGTTCGAAAGCAACTTGGCATCAGTCATCCCATTAGAACTTCTTTCCTTTCCTCAAGAGACCAAACAGTGGTTCAGAAGTCAAGGTTAATTTTGTAATAAACCGTCTTATTAATTGCACTTTATCCAGAAAGCCTCGTACCTCCTTTTCAGTCCTTGGTGGTGGCATTTCTAAGATGACCTTAATCTTGGATGGGTCAACCTCGATGCCCCTTTCTGTGATCAAGAACCCAAGCATTTTCCCTGCTGTAACACCACAAGTACATTTCTGAGAGTTCAGCCGCAACCGATACTCTCTGATCCGTTGGAAGAATTTCTGCAAGGCGATGTAGTGACCCTCTCTTTCCTTGGACTTGACAATCATGTTGTCCACGTATACCTCAACATCTTTATGGATCACATCATGCAAAATCGTGGTTGCAGCCCGTTGATACGTAGCCCCAGCGTTCTTCAAACCGAACGGCATCACCCTATAACAATAGGTTCCCCACGGGGTAGTGAAAGTGGTTTTCTCCTTGTCTTCGGGTGCCATCAAAATCTAATTGTAGCTTGAAAACCCATCCATGAACGAGAGCAGCGCATGCCTAGCAGTGAAGTCCACTAATTCATCGATATGCGGCAGAGGAAAGTCGTCCTTCGGATTGGCTTTGTTCAGATCTCTAAAGTCCACACATACCCGAATTTTGCTGTCCTTCTTCAGCACCGGAACTATATTGGCCAACCAAGTAAGGTATTCAGATATCAACAGGAACCCTGCATCAATCTGCTTAGTGACCTCTTCTTTGATCTTCAGAGCCCAGTTCGAGCGGATCCTTCAGAGCTTCTGCTTAATAGGTCGGGCCTTTGGGTCAAGAGGGATCCGGTGCTATACAATCTCAAGATCAATTCCAAGCATGTCTTCGTAGGACCACGCGAAAACATCTTTGAAATCTTTTAATAAAGTAACTAAGCGCTCGCACTCCTCAGAAGACAACGTGGACCCGATCTGGACCAGCCGTGGGTCCTTCTCAGTACCAACATTAATTGAGGTGATTTCATCAACCAAAGGTTTTACAAACCTCTCCTGCTCTTGATCAAGCAAATGCTTTAAAACCGGAGGAATTTCTTCCTCGTCGTTTTCATCAAATTTTGAAAGTCCTGATTAATGCAATAAACAAAAGGCACAGAAAAGTAATCAGAAGCCACAGCTGTACCATTCTTATTAATCACTTCCAGATCGCCTGTTCCTTCAGTTACTACAGACTCGAAGGAAAAAGAAAAAGACGACCTGGACAGGACAGTGGCATTCGGGTTATCACCCCCAGGAATACCGGACTTAGACTCAGAAGAGCTGGAATCTGATTCTGACCCCACAGACTCTATGGAATCAGATTTCAGCTCACTACCTGACTTGGAACTGCTCGATAAAAAGCCCTCCTCGTATTGCCAAACGAGGGAGGGTGCAATGGATGCATCGAGAATACCAAAATGTGGGCCCACAGCCGCGTCATCCTCGATCATGGAAACTGAGATGTTATCCCCCAAGCACTCCGGTACGATATGAGGATCTGAGAGGAGACAGGCCAGCACTACCCCCATCTCAATTTCTGTGCTCTCGGAATCTTCCTACTTGCACTGCTCATCCTCAGCTGATGGGTCTGTCTGCTCTTCACCAACTTCATTCCCTAACAACTAAAGATCAAAAAAGATTTCGAAGCCGGGCAAGCGCCGCTTCTCTGAATTCAACCGGGGCTCCGAAAAGCCGCAAAATGGGAAATCTTACCCTTCCCGGATAAAGCATCCGTTCAGGGTCTCTTGGATAGGTCTGTGCATTAACTCATAATGCTTCCCAGCTTGCTTTTCCTTGGCTCTTCCAGCCATCTCTCTTCCTTTCCTCGCCCAATCCTCTTTGGTAGGCAGATAACCTAATCCAAAGGTATATGGGTAATGCGGCACTTCGGCCAATGCTGCGATGTCCTTCCGGCCACTTCGCCCCAATCCCATCCCGGGCACGTGTTGAAGCTTGTTCATGAGGTAGACAGATTGTGCACTGACGTATAGCCCCTCATCAACAGCTAGCATATCCTATACAACTCGAGCCTCAACTAGGGTGAATCCTGACAGAAATACATCCTCCGCGCCATGCTCAATCTCCAGAACTGGTGTAGAAACCTCTGGTGGTGAATGTATTGAAGAATTTCAAAAAACAATTGCCACCCCCTTCCCGTGGGGGTACTTCAGCATCTGGTGTAAAGTGGAAGAGACAGCCTTTACTTGGTGCAGCCACGGCCGCCTAAGGAGTAGATTAAAGGTTGCTGGAACATCCAAGACATGAAACTCAATGTCCTGTTGCCCCGGGAGAACCCGAGTCTTAATTTGTACGGTCCCTATCACCTCCGGGCTGGTATTATCATAGGCCCATATTACTTGGGCTGGAGGCACGAAATCCACGGGCTTCAACCCGATAGCCTACGCTGTTCTCGACGGACATACATTGATTGCAGATCCCGTGTCGACCAGGACCACCAGTATCCATTTCTCCGTGTACTCCACGAAGATATAGAGTAGCTTGTTATGATCTGAGCCCTCAGGCGGTAGTTTTTTGTCGGTGAAGGTCAAGGTTAGGGAAGCTCCTCCCTAGAAAACCAACCCCACAAATTGCTCGGGCGTTGTATCAATTGAAAGCTTGGCCTTGTCCATGGCTGTAAGGACGGCCTGTCTATGAACCCTCGAGGCCATAAGCAGTCCCCAGATGGAGATGTCTGCTTAGATTTTCTTAAGCTACTTCAGTACAGCCTCCTCCTCCAGTAGTTTTTCATTCTACCTCTCCGCTTTTTTGTCTTTCCCGGACGCCTCTGGCTGGTCCAAGTGTGAGGGCTTGAAATACCGCTCACTCCTAGTCATATGGTCAACCTCCTCGACATACCAGGTGTCATCTAGTTAAGTCTGCCCCCAGTCTTCGTCAGTATGGGCCAGACGCAAGTCGTCGTCTTCCCACCACATGCCATCGGTAACCGACAAACAGCCGTCTGATTCTGTTGTAACTATTTCGGTGCTCACAGTACATTCTGCCCCCTCGAGTGCCTTGGCTTTTCTAGCCCTTCCAAGATCCTTAATCCTTTCACTACAACAAATTTAGGATTTAAAGACGAAACAAATTTGTCCCAAAATGTATATATTTCGTCACCCAAACTATTTACGACGAACATTTTTCGTCACCCGTTTTGTCTCCAAAGGGTCGTCGCTAAAGGGTCTTAGAGACGAAAAAAAAAATCGTCATTGAAAATGATAAATTTGTGACGAATTTTTTTGTCTCCAATACACTTTGTTGGGAGCATACTTGTAAGTAATTAGCGACAAAATATTTTTTCATTAAAGAAGAAATTAGAGACAAAAGTATTTCGTCATAAATATAAGAAATAGAGATGAAATAATCTTGTCACGTTTAATATAAACGAAGATGAAAATTTTTTGTCAAAGAAGCTACCAATAGAGACAAAAACAAATTCATCATTAAAAATGATAAATTTGTGACGAATTTTTTTGTCACCAATACACTCTGTTGGGAACATACTTGCAAGTAATTAGCGACAAAATATTTTGTCATTAAAGAAGAAATTAGAGACAAAAGTATTTTGTCATAAATATAAGAAATAGAGACGAAATAATTTTGTCACGTTTAATATAAACGAAGACAAAAAAAATTTGTCAAAGAAGCTACCAATAGAGACAAAAACAAATTCATCATTAAAAATGATAAATTTGTGACGAATTTTTTTTGTCTCCAATACACTCTGTTGGGAACATACTTATAAGTAATTAACGACAAAATATTTTGTCATTAAAGGAGAAATTAGAGACAAAAGTATTTTGTCATAAATATAAGAAATGGAGACAAAATAATTTTGTCACGCTTAATATAAACGAAGACGAAAATTTTTTGTCAAAGAAGCTACCAATAGAGATAAAAACAAATTCATCATTAAAAATGATGAAATAATGTCAAAAAAAATTCGTCACACATTGAGGGTAATAGTGACAAAATGTGACAATATTTTTTGTCATGACAAATTCATTTAGCGACGAAATAAAGAATTTATGACAAAATTAATCATCCACCTATGCCAAATAAGAGACAAAAAAACCTTCTTTAGGGATGGAAAATTTTGTCAATAATTTCATAATATTTTTTTCCACATTATCTACCTATTTTATCAAAATCTAAATTTTAGTTCAACAAATATGACCCTGTTCATGTTGAAACCTGTTGAATATAACAATTCCATCACAACTTAACCTAACCTGTTATCAACACATTTACGAATTAACAAATTGAAAATATCCATTCATCATTACAAATAATTTCATCCTGATATAATAAAATAGTGAAATATCCACAAAATATCCAAAAGTTATAGCTTGTTCAATTCCACCAAAAATCCAACAATAACTAGTGTAACTCCAAAAAGTATGTGTATCCTTATCAAACAAAAATGAACATTCAAACAAATTACATCATTGTTGCACGTCAAAAATGCCACCCCAATCCAATCTGCAAAAAAATAAATTAAAAGTTTTAGTAATTAATCAATTATACAAAAGATTAAAAACATTAGTAACTCATCAATTTACAATTGGATCAATTATACAATTTATCCCTGTAACAGACTTTTTTTTAGATTATGAGAACAAAAAATTAATTTTAAGGCTAATTCACAAATGGTGCATCCCATTAATGTGCCGTAAGTTCATACAACTTATATTGGTCCCTCCTAAGGTGTTTCTATTGGTTCTTGTACAAATCTATAATTGTGTGATAATTTAGCATTTCGACAGCCTTTTTTCAAGCTTTAAGTATAGAGAAAAAAATATATTTTTTAGACTAATTCACAATTTATACATCATGTGCACCTGTACAAATTGGATGTCATATGCATGTTTCCATTACTTCCTAATTCTTCAAACATGTATTCTTTTATAAAATTTGTTATATTAAAGTTAATATACTTTACCAAGAAGTATGTCCACTTGTGGATGAGTCCCCTCCACTTCCAAAGTGTCCAGTGAATCCTTTGGTCCTCAAAAAGTTGACAACATCAGCCATTATCTCCCCTTGCTTCTTCTTACTCTCTTCAAGATCTTCTATTTTGTTGTTCTGCATTTGTATTTGTTCCTTTTGTGTCTCTATTTGCATCTCAAGGCGCTTCACATAATCATTTGTTTCAGCATATATGGTAGTGGCTCTCCTAATAGAGGATGAAGGTCTCATGCCAAGTCCCTTCACATAGCCAGACCTTGGCTTTAGGACTTTGATTGATAGCTCTTCTGCAGTCAAAGGGGTTGATCCTGGCTGTGAAAGGTGATCAGCCTGTGTCTGTATCATATTTTCCTATCAAATATAAAAAAAATTAAATAATTATTAGAAAATTAAATAAGATTATAACAAATAGTATTCTAAAATTTTGTTAATAAAAATTGCAATATATACTCACATAATTACACTGAGCTTGAGATGAGATCCACTCATGTGTTTTCTCATTATAGTGAGTTTCCTTGTACAACTCTGCTAGATCAGGTAGCATCTTCTTTTCTCGTGCCTAATTCGATAGACCAAATATTCAATAAATAAAGCTAAGAATCTAATATAATTCTGAAAGTGCAAGGATACGTACCAGTTTTTCTACTCTAACAGGGATTGACCTAGAACCACACCTATGTTTTGTATACATCCTTTCTCTGTTCGCGATGTTGGCCTTTGATTGTTCCTATAAGGAAGAATGACCAATATAACAATGAAATGTATCATTAGTAAGACAAATATGTTGGCTTTTGATTGTTCCTATAAGGAATAATGAACCAATATAACAATGAAATGTATCACTAGTAAAACAAATTTAATGGTTGATAATAAAGAAATTGCATTGTTCCTCTCTATCATTTTCCTATATATCATTTCAACTTAAAAGATATTTCAAATTATTCACTAGTTTCATTCAATTCTGTGAAAAATAGATTAGAGGACTTGTTGAGATTTCATCATAAGATGGTTTTTCTGGGTGAAAAAAGAAAAACGAGTAATTTACACCGTTCACAAATAGGGGGCATATAAGCATGGGCAAGATAGATTGTGAAAAAATCCATTTACATTTCACAAGATATGGAACAATTACTGATACCAAACTCATAACCCTTTCTTTCTTCCGCAACTCTATCAAATCTAAAGTTCTGTCTCAATACCCTATATTAGTTACTTAGCTAGTTGCTTACCATTATCATGAAACTTCAGACCAAACCCAAGAACAAACAGAAAATTAATACAATCATAGAAACTGAAATCTTAGTTCTTTAGTCTATGATGTGAAAGATGCACTTTAAGGAACCATAAATTAATCTCCTATTATGCGAGCCTTCCAATCCATGTTTAATAGTTTCCCTTTCTCATTTTTCCACTTATTTGGTTTTTATTATGTTCCACTTACATGCCTAGAAGATAAAGGGAAAATAATACATATGGAATTTCACAGCAAATTGATTGTGTTCTTTCTAGTTGTTTTAGAATCTCTCTCTATTCTAATCAAATTCTTTCTTCGCTAATATAATAAAAAAGATGAAAATGTTACCAGAAATTCTTTAGTGTTCCACTTTTTATCAATAAGATCTATCCACTTGGTAGGATCGACATTCTTTGGTGGGTGGTTTCTTGCATACTCCTCCCCTTTAGCCTCCTTCAGCTCCATGAATTGTTTGTGCAGCTTATAGGTATGGTTACTCAATCTCCGACCAAATTTTGTGTTCATTGCCTTCTCTATATCAACAGGGTCTCCTTGCAAATCAAATTGATCCTGCAAAAAATAGATAAGTCATAAATAATTCTTATAAAAAATAAAATAATTACAATAAATAATTAAGATTTCTAACCTATTATAAAAATGAGTAAAATCTCCTATAAGTAGACAACGAACTTACATTCAAGCGTTGAAACATCGCCTCCTTAACGGAGGCATCAACATACTTCCACCTACGAACACTTGGATTTGGTAAACGAGTTCGCACTTCTACACCAATCTTTGAGGCTAGTTTTGAGGCATAGTCCCCTACCGGTGCACGAAATTCTGGAGGGATAGGCACGCTAAGCTTTCCATCTTTATCAACAAGGCCTTGAACCTCTTTGCCTCGAGTCGGGCCACGAGCACGCTTAGCAGCTGATATTGTGAAGCCATAATATTGAAATAGTATGTGAACAAATTTAATTAAGATCTCAAATCAATGTAAATAAAGAGTGTGTCTTACCAATAGTATTACCAGCAGTCACCTCAAGTTGAGGCTCCACATTGAGAGGTGGTGGCGGATTGCTAGTCACCTCAGGACATGAAGAGGTATCCCCCTCTTCTAATGCGTGGATCAATGCCTCATGATGAGATTGTGAACAGGCTCTCGATGGTATCTCTAACAGCTGAATAACATAATAAAATATGAATATATGTACAAAGATATACATGTCTATGTGTGTATGAATTGAAAGTAACAAGAAAGAATATATTTCACAATGCATAAATGTATAGTACCTCATGCTCAAACGAATCATAGGTTTCAGTGTCACTGCCATCTTCAGCCTCTGACGGTCGATAATCATCATCATTTTCCTCAATTGGTATTTGTTTTTCCTTCCTCAATTTCTTATGTTGAACCGTAGCCTTCAAACAAGTTGTTATATTCTTCACTCCTAGAGTCTTCACTCTCTCACGGTTTTTATTAATATTCTTCATTCTTTGTTTCTCATAGTTCGTTACCTTCTTAGTTGCAGTACTTGGTTTGGTCAATTGCTTTTTTGTAGCGTCCATTTTGCCCAACTATAAAGCATAATTGAACATTTTTTTGGTGGATACGCATAATTGAACATTAGATGTAAAGAAAAGATAATTATATATTTCTATACATAAAGCATAAAGCAACAACAATCTCAACAAGTGGATATGTCATATAGGCTCTAAATCATTGAAATATGGCTAGAGTGATATGGATGATTTTTGTTTTTACCATTTACTTATCATAGAACAAATTAATTGCAAAGCCATCAGACACACAATATGACCAATCAATGATAAACCTACATAACAGTGGATGAACCCCACAACTGAAATTCAACTTCATTAATTAAGAACAATGTTCATACAGAAAGTGCAAAATAACTACAAATCCTAGTCTACATCAAGATCCATATCGTAATCCACATCAGGTTCGTCACACTCTTCATTTTGTTTGTCAGCTCTTTTCTGTATCATTGTTTCGTCAGATGACCTAACCCTTGTAACAACTTCTGCTTCAACACCATCTCTATAACATTGAACATTAGGGCTGATGTCAATTGGAACAACATCGGTAATATTTTCTTGTTGGAACACATCGTTTTCTTCTGGTTCATGTAATGATTCTCCATCACCTACCTCTAGTACATCAAAGACACCCCTATGTTGCACTCGTTGAACGACTTGCCAAGGTTGTCCCCATTTGGTATCATTTAGGTAAAAGACTTGCTTAGCCTGGCTAGGCAAGATGAAAGGGTCGTGTTGATACCACCGACTTGTGACATCAATACTTGTGCAATAATCATCAGTTCGCAATGTTCTACTTCGACCTGTATTTCCTGTGTTGTACCATTCACACTGGAACAATACAACTTTGTTATGACACATGTACTCCAATTCCCAAACATTGCACAAGTGACCATAAAATTCATGCGTCACTCCCTCATGATCCCCTTCCGTAAGCACACCACTATTCTGACTGTTACGGCGATTGTCTACTTCTCTTGTACGAAACCGTACGCCATTGATTATGTAACCTGAGTACTCTTTTACTAGTAAATTTGGGCCATTTGCTAGCGACCATAAATCATTGGTTGCTTCTGGTGACTTTTCTTCTCTCAATATATTTATCTACATTCACATATAACGTACATTAAGATAGTAAAAATAAATTAATAAATGATCAAATCTTATACAAATTTTTAATGATGTCTTAAAATTGAAAATGCCTTACCCGCTCTTTGAACCACTTGGGAAACTCTTGTTGTTGTATACGGGTTATGCCTTGGTCAGATGGAGTCCGTAATAGATTTTTGTGTATCCTACTCAAAAGAATGTGATTATTATGCACTGCTAACTACATTAACAAAGCTAAGAATACACATATTTAAATGAAAAACATACTCTAGATACTTCTCTATCTCGGGGCTATTGTTCAACAAGAACCAATGAGCCATATCACGATATTCTTGTGACATATCAGCATCCCTTGTGATTAGGCCAATAGGACGGGCAGTTTCTGTGAATACAGTTAACCCTTTGTGACGTTCGCCACGATCTTGATTTCGTTCGGGTCGATTATGCACTGTTTCGATCCCATCAACATACATTGAACAAAAAGTAACGCACTCTTTGACAATGTAAGCCTCTGCGATTGAACCTTCTGGTCGAGCTCGGTTTGTAACAAACTTTTTTAAAGCTCCGAGAAACCTTGAAAAGAGAATTAGTTAAGAGCAAGGTTACACATGCAACATATAATTACGAACCTTTCAATTTAACAATTACCTTTCAATCCGGTACATCCATCGATATTGCACCGGTCCTCCAAGAATAGCCTCACGCGGCAAGTGAACGGCCAAGTGAACCATTACATCAAAGAAGGCTGGAGGAAAGATCTTTTCAAGCTTGCATAATATGTGTACTATACGTTCCTCTAATTTCTCAAGTTCATTACGGCGCAGTGTCTTTGAGCACAAATCCTGGAAAAAGCTACCTAACTCAAATAGTGTTTTACTAATCTCTTTGTCTACGTAACCACGCATCCCAATTGGAAGAATCCGTTGTATGAGTACATGGCAGTCATGACTTTTCAAGCCTGTTAATTTACCATTTCTCGCATTCACTGATCTTGATATGTTTGCAGCATAGCCATCCGGATACTTCACTGATTTCAAGAATTCAAATAAACCCTCCCTCTCTTCAGGGGTCAATGAAAAGATTGCCCTAGGTTTGACATAAGTTCCATCAGGACGACGTGTTAACCACAACTCTTTCCTTATACCCATATCTTCCAAGTCCATCCGTGCTTTGTCGGTGTCTTTGTTCTTTCCATCAATGCCTAACATAGTTCCAAAGGTATTTTCACTAAAATTCTTCTCGACGTGCATAACATCAATGTTGTGTCGAAGCTTCCGTTTCTTCCAGTATGGTAACTCATACAAGATGCTTACCTTTGTCCAATTTGGTGCCTGACGGAGTCTTTTCTTATTTCTTGGATGCTTCCCATATGTGACACCTGTCACTCTATCCAATTGCTCTAATATCTTTTCCACTGGTAACTTTAAAGATCTCTTTCGCTTCTCATGCTTACCATTGTAAGCCTTACTCTTTCGCCTTTCGGGGTGGTTTTGAGGCAAGCAGCATCGATGGTTAGTGTATGCAATCTTACCTTTCAAGGATTGAAAATATGGTTCATCATTGCAAGTGTAGCAAGAATAATGACCCTTTGTTCTCCACCCAGATATGTCACCAAATGCGGGCCAATCGTGTATAGTCCACATCAAAGCTGCACGCATCTGGAAAGACTCACCAGTTACGGCATCGTAAGATAATGCACCATTTTCCCACAACTCATTCAACTCATCCACCAGAGGTCTCATGTAGACATCAATATCGATCCCTGGTTGTGATTCTCCAGGAATAAGTAGTGACATCATAAGAAAGGGATCTTTCATAACCAACCAAGGTGGCAAGTTATAAGGAATGAGTACTACAGGCCATAAACTATACGAGTTGCTCATGTTCCCGAAAGGATTGAACCCATCAACAGCCAACCCTAGCCTCACATTTCGAGGCTCCAGGGCAAACTGAGGATGTTGCACATCAAATTCCTTCCATTCATCACTATCGGCGGGATGTCTCAATACTCCGTCATCTATACGTTTCTCCTTGTGCCATCTCATGTCCTCAGCAGTCTTTCTTGACATGTACAATCTTTTCAACCTTGGTGTTAATGGGAAGTACCGCAACACCTTATGGGGAATCTTCTTACCCCTGCCACGATTGATCTTGTATCTGGATGCCTTACATTTTGGACATTTATCTAACCTTGCATTTTCCTTCCAAAAGAGTACACAATCATTTATACAAGCATCAATTAACTCATATGACAAGCCCAAATCTCGAAGTATTTTCTTAGCTTCATAAAATGACTTTGGAACCAAATTATCTTTTGGTAAAAGTTTTGTTAAAAACTCCAATAGTGTGTTAACCGACTTATTGCTCCAGTGGTTTGTTACCTTCATATTAAGCAACTCGATGACAAACTTCAACAGAGTGTAGTTTGTGCAACCTAAGTACACCTCACGTTTGGCATCATTCAATAGTTTATCAAACGTTTGTACTTCCTCATTCTGGGGTGCATCGTTGGGTTCTCCTCTTATTCGATCTTCCACTAAGGCATCAATACCACCTAAAACCTCATCTTCATCAATTGCCATTTCATGATGAGCCTCATTTGATACACGTGGTTCCCCGTGCTCATGCCAAATAGTGTACGTTTGCATAATCCCATATTGAAGCAAATGAATTTGCACATTTCGAAGATTTTGGGAATAATAGTTCACGCAGTTCAAACATGGGCACAGAATTTTACCTTCCTGGTCAACAACTGCCATTGCAAATTTGATAAATGATGTCACCCTATCAATAAATGGCTGACTCATCCTTCCATCAGGTGTCTTACCCAATGCAATCCAACTCTTGTCCATGTCTGATCACAAATGAAAGATCAAGTTTTTTTTAATTTGTTTATGTCATAAAACGCATCATGTGTACTATTAACCTATTCCATTTAGGAATGCACAATGTGTATCATACAAAGAAAATCATATGACGTTGTCTATCTCTAATCTTTCCTTAGTTCTCCAAGTATATAACATAGATTAAGATGGAAGTATTATGGGAAAGGATAGAGTAGAAAAAAAAAATGGTTCCTGACAAGTTTACAACATTAGTACATTAAAAGGAATAAAAGAAAATTTGCTCATTTAGGAAACTAGTTATTTTTGAAGAAATAAAAAGAATCTCAGTTGATTGGACTGTTTATAGAGGCAATATTGATTATGGTGTGTAACTGTGGCTTCAGATTTCTCTAATCTATACTATATATTAAGCAAAAAGGGGTTTTTAACCCCAAGCCTTGTGGGAGCTCCAATCTCCCAATCTAAATTTCTTAATTTTTTGATTTAAAAAAAATAAAAAATCTTAGCATTTATTAATCTCTTTTAACTCTCAAGTCTTATCCTCATAATAACACTTTAATGCATTTAGAACAAGCATTATTTTTTTTTTTTTGAAATTCAACACATATGAATTCCCATAAAAAGTCCCAACACATATGATTATTATCTCTCATAATAACACTTTAATGCATTAAAAACAAGCATAAAAAAAATTCTTGAAAAGTCCAACACATATGACTATTATCAAAATATTATACTTTAATATAATATAATAAAAAAAAGATATTTAATTCCTTGAAAAGTCAAACACATATGATTATTATCAAAATATTAAACTTTAATATAATATAAAAAGGGGAAAAAAAAACATCTATACCATATATTAAGCAAAAAAACATCCAATAAAACCCATTATATAATGCTACCAATGCCTTTTCGATCCCCTTAAGTAATAGAAAAAACATGAGAAAAAGAAATTAGGAGAGGGTCATACCCTTTCCAGTTTGATGCCAATAACGCCCCAAATTCCCCTGTTTAATGTCAAATAGTGAGCAAAATGAAGAAAATAATTAGCCCCAAATCGAAGGAGACATAGAGAGGAAGACAGAGACACACACACACACAGAGAAAGAGAGAGAGGGTGAAATAAAGGACATACCTACCCGAGACAAAGCGATGGTAGTGCTAACCCTTACGGTGTGCTTGTCTAACCCTTGCGGTGATGCTCCAGTAACAGAGAGGAGGGCAGCGTGAGGCGTGAGAGAGAAGAGACACAGAGGCGTGAGGCGTGAGGCGTGAGGCGTGAGAGAAGAGAAAGGGGGAGGTGAGGTCATGTAGGGTGAGGTTTGGAATCTGTGTGTGAGAAGAACTGATATATCTTATGCACCAATATATTCAATTCCCTCTAAAAATCTTTAGCAACTAAACCATTTATTTGATGATAAAATTATTTTCTCACTAAAAATAAAATTATTAGTCACAAAAATAATTTTCTCACTAAATAATATTAAAATATTAAAAATTATTAGTGACAAAAATATATTCGTCATTAATAATTTTATTATTGGTGACCAATTTTTCTTCACCAAAAGTCTGAAAATTTTGGCACCATCCAAAAAATTAGCGGGAAAATCTTTAGTGACAAAAAAAAAATATAAATAATGACAAAAAATAATTTCGTCACCTAATTTTTTTTATTATGTATGCAGATTGGTGACGAAATTTTATTTTTGTCTCTAAAAATGGTACATTTGGAGACGAAAAATTATTTTCTTCACTAAAAGGTATGTCTTTCGTGACAAAATTTATTTTCGTCATTAGTTTTCGTCTTCAATTTAGCATGTAGATTACTTGTCAATTTTGTTAGCCCATAATTATTTGTCAATTTAGCATGTAGATTACTTGTCAATTACTTGTCAATTTAACTTCAATCATACAAATCACAAATATTTTTATGCTATCTAATTACAATAATATTTTTTTCATAATAAAAAAAATAATTATAAAGAAGAACCATTAAAATAGTAAATAAAACGATTAAATAATTATGAGGGGGTTTTGACCAAATCTCCCAAAAGACATGGGGATTTGGAGAAATTAATAAATGCTGAGGTTTTTTTTTTAAATAAAAAAATTAGAAAATTATGATTGAGATATTAGACCTCCCACAAAGCTTGTGGCTTAAAAACCTCTTTTTGCTTAATATATAGTATAGACTAGCACATCACCCGTGCTATGAACGGATTGTGTTTACAATTATCTATATATGTGAATTGTGATTTTTAAATGTTTTATTTTTTTATTTTAAATGTCTTGTTTTTTTCCTTTTTTTATATTATATTAAAGTTTAATATTTTGATAATAATTATGTGTGTTGGACTTTTCAAGGAATTAAATGTCTTTTCTTTTTTATTATATTATATTAAAGTTTAATATTTTGATAATAATCATATGTGTTGGACTTTTCAAGAAAAATTTTTTATACTTGTTTTTAATGCATTAAAGTATTATTATAAGGAATAATAATCATATGTGTTGAGACTTTTAAAGAAATTCATATGTGTTGGATTTCAAAAAAAAAAATTTATACTTGTTCTTAATGAATTAAAGTGTTATTATGAGGGTAAGGCTTGGGGTTGGGAGAAGTTAATAAATGTTAAGATTTTTTTTTTTAAATCAAAAAATCAGGAAATTTAGAAACCCATTTTTCCTTAATATATAGATATAGATAGATAGATAGATAGATAGATTAATAAGAATTTATGTTTGTTTTAGATATTTTTTTAATATACAAATTATTTTTTTTAAGATTTTTTTATAAAAATAATTTAACAATCTCGTCACTAGCCATAGTGTATGAGAGAAGTTGAAAAGGGCGTAGGAGTAGATATAGGAGAAGTCAAAAAGTGGGTTGGGAGAAGTCAACAAATGCTGAGCTTTTTTTTTAAAAATAAATAAATCAAGAAATTTAGATTGGGATATTGGAGCTCCCACAGGGCTTGGGGTTAGAAACCCCATTTTCCTTAATATATAGAAGATATAGATAGATAGATAGATAGATAGATAGATAGATAGATAGATAGATTTAATAAAAATTTATGTTTGTTTTAGATATTTTGGATGAGATCTTATAAAAAAAAAGTGTAGACATGAATGCCCTCCTAATTTATTGTGTTTATAATTATCTATATATGTGAATTGTGATTTTTAAATATTTTTTTTAAATGTCTTCTTTTTTTTCCTTTTTTATATTATATTAAAGTTTAATATTTTGATAACAATCATATGTGTTGGACTTTTCAAGGAATTAAATGTCTTTTTTTTATTATATTATATTAAAGTTTAATATTTTGATAATAATTATATGTGTTGAACTTTTCAAGAAATTTTTTTATGTTTGTTCTTAATGCTTTAAAGTGTTATTACGAGAGATAATAATCATATGTGTTGGAACTTTTCAAGGAATTCATATGTGTTGGATTTTAAAGAAGTTTTTTTTTATGCTTGTTCTTAATGCATTAAAGTGTTATTATGAGGGTAAAACTTGGGAGTTGGGAGATGTTAATAAATGCTAAGATTTTTATTTTTTTTAAATAAAAAAATCAAGAAATTTAGATTGGGAGATTGGAGCTCCCACAAGGCTTGGGATTAAAAACCCCATTTTGCTTAATATATAGTATAGATAGATAGATAGATATATCTTCTTCTTTTTTTTATTTTTATTTTTGTGTGGTTTCTATTCGGGTATTTTTTTTTCAATTTATTTAAGATGGAGTTGTGAGTATCTTTTTTTTTAAAATTTAATTTATCTGTGATTTTCATTTGTTTTTAATTATTATTATTTAGGTAAGTTATGATGTGAGTTAGATATGTGATAGACATGTAAGTTTTATTGATTTAAAGTTTATTTAGATAAACTTTAAAGATTTTTTTTTTAGTTTTTTAGTTTTTTTGGTTATGTTATAATGTAATATATAAAATATAGGTAGATATCTACAACTTTAAAAGAAAATATTATCTGATTTTTTGGGGAAGAGAAAATGAATGCAAGTTTTAATATTTTTTTTTTGAAAATTTGTGAGAGAGATTAGGAGGGAGAGATTATGAAATATTTTTTTTATTAAATAAATAAATTAGTCAATAGTTTTTTTTAATCTATTTTGTAAATTAAAAATCAATAATTTTGGAAAATTGATTAATTTGTCCTATTAAGTGATTTAAAAATTTTGATAGATATACATAAAAAAAAATACATAATTATATTATTAAATCATAATTCAAATTTAGATGTTATTTCTTTTTGAGATCTATAGCTAAATTCTTATCTTTTTATTTTTTATTTTTGTGTGTAACCATAGTACATGGGAGAAATTGAAAAGGGTGTTGTAATAATTATGAGAGAAGTCAAAATGGATTCTGGGTTGGGAGAAGTCAATAAATGCTGAGGTTGGGTTGGGAGAAGTCAATAAATGTTGAGGTTTTTTTTTTTAAATCAAAAAATTAGAAAATTAGGATTAGGAGATTGAAACTCCCACAGGCCTTGGGGTTAAAAACCCCATTTTGCTTAATATATAGTATATATATATATATATATATAGATATAGATAAATAAATAGATATAGATCGATAGATAGATAGATATAGATGTAGATAGATAGATAGATAGATATAGATATGGCACATACCATTTATATGACACAAGGACCAAAGTACCGGGACAACTGCTGCAATTTTCTCTCATCTAAATTAAAGGGATTTAAAAAGTTGAAACAAAAAAGAACAAAAAATTATAATATTAAAAAATGTTCACTAAAAACATATAGATTAAAAATTAAAAATTAATTATTGTAAACTCCATACTAAACAAGGTAATGTTTTCTATTAATTTGAAAATTAAAAAATTATTATTAATTTTTCCTCTGTTTTTTTTTTCTCACAAAAAAAAAAATAGCTACATTAATTTTTTTTTTTTTTTTTTTTTTTTTTTTTTTTTTGTGGAGAGGGGTTTTGACCTGCGATTTTTCTAAAATGGGTGTTCTAGACAGAAAGGGTAGAGTTGGTTCAGATAATAAGAAAAAGTGCTTATGCAAGAGGCGCCTTCACTATGAGCAAGAATAGTCAGTTTTGCATAGGGTGCCTTCTTGTATAATAGCTTCAATACTGGTATGCATGAAGGGCTTAAGTGTGAGACGTATAAGAGGGGCTTTAGTGCGAAAATAGAAGAAATGGTTTACAGAGTGTCTTCTTGCTTCACGACTTCAATACTTGTGAGAGAGGAGTAGGCTCAAGTCCGAGAGAGAAATGAGGGTTTGTAGGAAGTGTTTTCTTGGGTCACGACTTGAGTGTCCGTGCACATGAAAATGAGTGATAAGGGTCAGAGTGTGTCTCTTGGGGTCACGGTTTTAGTGCTCCGAAACACAAAACCATAGCATATTAATAAAGAGAAATAATTAGTGAAAAAATGTTTTTGTCTTCTTAAATACAAGAACAGAGAATTTATTATTGGTGATGAAATATTTTTGTCTTCCACAACATAACCTTATGAGACGAAAAATATATTCATTGTGCAATCAATCAGAATTTATTAGTGACTAAATATTTTCATCTCCCACAACTTATTCTTCCAAGACAAAAATATATTTGTCGCTCATTTAATAGAAAGATGAAACGGCATCGTTTGCATGATGGAGTGTTTATTGGTGACGAAACATATTCGTCTTCCATAACTTCTCATTCCTAGACAAAAATATATTTGTCGCCTAATAAATGGAAATATGCAACAACATCGTTTAATAGATAGGGAATTTATTGGTGACAAATTACGTTCGTCACAAAAAATATATATATTTTGTGACAAAAATGTTCGTCTCTAATGAGCTAAAATAATTCGCGCCAAAGCAAATAAAATTGGCGCCTAAATTTTGCAGATGAAATTTTTTTTCGTTTCCTATACGTTTGAGAAAAAATAAAACAAACGACAAAATTAATATTTTATCATCTTTGGGTTAAATTTTAAGACAAAAAAAATTTCGTCACCAAATTTTGTCACAATAGCCTAGATTTCTTGCATTTTGTTTCCTTGTTTAATTATTATTATTATTATTTTCATATTGTGGTGAGGGGTTTACTATGAGAAAGAATAATAGCTTTGCACAAAATGTCTTCTTGGATAATAATGTTTGCATGCACAAACGGCGAGAATAGAGGAGCTTAGTGCAAAATAGAAGAGATGGTTTATAGAGATTATTTTCTTGAGTCACAGCTTCAATACTTGTGAGAGAGGAGACTCAAGTGCGAGATAGAAACGAGGGTTTGTAGACGTGTCTTTTCGGGTCACGACTTTAGTATTTGTGTGTGTGTGAAAGTAAGTGATTAAGGTGAGAGTGATCTCTTAGTTTCTGACGACATTTTAATAAAGAGAAATAATTAGGGATAAAATATTTTCGTCTCAAACTCATATGTTTGTTGCCTAATCAACAAAAATACAAAAGCAACGTTGTGTGGGGATGGAAAATTTATTGGTGATGAAATATTTTCGTCTCCTTCAACTTAACCTTATGAGACGAAAATATATTCGTCGCACAATCACTCAAAATGCAACACGACACATGAAGAATTTATTAACGACGAAATATTTTCGTCTCCCAAAACATATCCTTCCGAGACAAAAATATATTTGTCGCCTAATTAACAGAAAGATAAAATGAGCATGAAGAGTTTATTGGTGACGAAATATTTTTGTCTCCCATAACTTATCCTTCCCAGCCAAAAAATATATCTGTCACCAAATAAATAAGAAAATGAAACGACATCGTCTAATAAGTTTCGAATTTATTGGTGACGAATTCCTTTTGTCGCAAAAAACTTTAAAATTTGTGACAAAAATGTTCGTCTCCAATAAGCTAAAATAATTGGCGCCAACAAGAAAAAAAATTGGAGCCTCTTTTTTTTCTGATGAATTTATTTTTTCGTCTCCTACAGTTTTGAGAAGAATTAAAAGAAACGACAAAAGTAATATTTGGTCATGTTTGGGTTACATTCTAAAACGAAAATAAATTTTATCACCAAATTTTAAAAATTAATTATTGAAAACTCCATACTAAACAAGATAATGTTTTCTATTAATTTTGAAAATTACAAATTTTTTATTATTTGTTTCTCTGTATTTTTTCTCACAAAAAAATAGCTACATTAATTATCTTTTTTTTTTTTTTTTTTTTGTGGAGAGAGGTTTTGACCTTTGATTTTTCTAAAATAGGTGTTCTAGACGGAAAGGGTAGAGTTGGTTCAGACAATGAGAAAAAGTGCTTGCGTACATAGGGTGCCTTATTGGATAATAGCTTCAATGTTGGCATGCACGAAGGGCTTAAGTGTGAGACAGAAGAGAGGGACTTTTGCGCGAAATAGAAGAAATGGTTTATAGAGTGTCTTCTTGAGTCACGACTTCAATACTTGTGAGAGAGGAGTAGACTCAAGTGCGAGAGAGAAATGAGGGTTTGTAGAAAGTGTCTTCTTGGGTCACGACTTCAAGGTCCGTGTACATGAAAATGAGTGATAAGCGTTAGAGTGTATCTCTTGGGGTCACAGTTTCAATGCTTCGAAACACAAAACCATGGCATTTTAATAAAGAGAAATGATTAGTGATAAAATATTTTTGTATCCTTCAATACCAGAACAAAGAATTTATTATTGGTGATGAAATATTTTTGTCTTCCACAACTTAACTTTATGAGATGAAAAATGTATTCGTCACGCAATCAATTAGAATTTATTAGTGACGAAATATTTTCGTCTCCCACAACTTATTCTTCTGAAACAAAAATATATTTGTCGCCTATTTAATAGAAAGATGAAATGACATTGTCTGCATGATGGAGTGTTTATTGATGACGAAATATTTTCGTCTTCCATAACTTATCCTTCCCAGACAAAAATATATTTGTCGCCTAATAAATGGAAATATGCAACGACATCGTTTAATAGGTATGGAATTTATTGGTGACGAATTACATTCGTCACAAAAAAAATTATATTTTGTGACAAAAAATGTTCGTCTCCAATGAGCTAAAATAATTCGCGCCAATGCAAATGAAATTGGCGCCTCATTTTTGCACACAAAATTTTATTTTCGTCACCTATACTTTTGAGAAAAATTAAAACAAACGACAAAATTAATATTTCGTCATCTTTGGCTTAAATTTTAAGACATAAAAAAATTCGTCACCAAATTTTGTCACAATAGCCTAGATTTCTTGTATTTTTTATTGATTTTAAGCATTTGGTGACGAAATTTGGTTTTCCTCTCTAAAAATAATACATTTGGAGACGAAATTATTTCCTCTCTAAATTTTTTTACAATGGTGACGACAAATTTCATCTCCAAAATGGCGCCAAATCTTCCACCAAATTTTCCAAGGGCGGGAAATTGTTTTGCGACGAAAAATAAAATTTAGAGACGAATAAAATTTTCGTCACCTATTGTTTTATTTGATTTTAAGCATTTGGTGACAAAATTTGGTTTTCGTCTCTAAAAATAGTACAATTGGAGGCGAAATCTTATTTTCATCACTAAAACATGTATATTTGGAGATGAACTAGTTTTTCGTCACGCGTTTTTGTCACCATAGACCTTTTTTGTTGTAGTGTTTCTTTCTCAAGTCGCTTCAATGCAGCCTCTTGTTCAGTGTCTGTTGTACTCAAACTGCCCGGGTCCCGAGCAAAATTCTTCGCACCCGTGCTCTCCGACGATACTTCCTGATTCTCAGCCATTCCGGCCAATACTGATGTTCTCGTTTCTGACGGTCTCTGTTCTGGCTGAGATTCTTCAACAACATATGGCTGGTCACTGAGCCACCCCATATTCTCTGCCAATCCATTCAAGTCGAACCAGTTGATGTTCACATCTCTTGAGTCCTGCTCTTCAAAGAACTGCAGATTTGCAATGTCCTCTTCTAGCTCTGCTAGGTCATCTAGCCCCTGACTAGGCCCATCTTCTCGGTCCACACTGATTTCTGTCCCAGCTGGTAACTCTACCCTCGGCTTGACCTGATCTGTTGATACGATATAACCACTCGGGTTGTACGCTTCCTCAACAAAGCTCCCAAACTCCTCAGGCTCTGAGTCATCATTCCCATCTTCCTCCAAAGTCAACCCAGTTCTGGCTTCGACAATCACCACCACCGGTTTAGGCTAGGTTTGAGAGGTGCTCAACATGCACAAGTCTGTGCTGTCTGGGATGAACACCTCAAGCTTGGGTAGGTGGGAGGGAGTGATGTATATGCTAGGGTCATACGGGATGGCCGTTGTTTGGATGAAGTTTACTTACCTAGGTGGAGGGTTTTGATTATGTAGCGGGAGAGGGTTGGTGGTGACATTCGGCTTTTCTGGAGACGCAATCACCTTATTGTCAATAAGATCCTAGATCTCATGACGCAGTCGGTAGCACTGGTCAGTGTCGTGTGTAGACGCGCCCGTGGGGCCTCGCTACAGTTCGGACTCAATTTGTGTCACGGTTCTTAATCTGAACCAAAGAGTCCAAATCTGGCAAATCGTTTTGAGAAAAACAGATTTTTTGAAAGAAGTGCCAAACATGGACTGCTTTGCCAGATACAGAGTCGCCACCTAAATATTTTAAAATGGGAGAATTTAGGAAACCCTGACTCGGTGCCGAAGGCCACATGTCCGTCATCACCGGAGTTGTCTCGGCTCGGGAGCTAGGGTACGATTGGGGAAGGTCAGCTATGAGCACCCCCTCTCGCCCGGTCCAAAGACCGGCCTCTACTAACCATGATATCCGATTTTGAAAATGTTATGTGTTCTTATTCCGGTTATTAGCCTAGAATTACTATGTTATGCGCACAGCAAACAAGTATAGACTAGATTGCCTAATTTGGAAACAAGCGTTGCATATCCGTTTGTTTTGAAAAGCGCTTTGGAATTTGCTACTCGCAAGTAGGCTAAAACACGGATTTCAATGAATTTTTCCAACTCAAACAATCCAACCTTCACCCACAGGCATTCAAACAATTTATCACATAAGCATTTAGCCGCATGGCAAGCATACTGTCATGGCAACACTCACACGCATGCGGGATGCTAAAGCATAAATACTTACATCGTACTCCGTGCCAAAACAATAAACTAGTTAGCAAATGTGCATGTCCTAGTTCATGTTAAGAATGGCTAATGCATCGCATGCAAAAATGCAATCTAGACAGGCTCGGCTAACCTAAACATGGCATGTGAAATGCGATCAACTATCACATATTCAGTTTGGAATTTGAAATACAAATGCAGTTAGCATGATGTACCGAGCCCGGTGTATGCAGGACAAATGTATGAATGCACGCATGCATTGCATAAGGTATGCTAATTTTAAATATGCCCTAGTCTACCATCATAAGCAGGTAAATAAAAGGGAAGAAAGAAGTGGGGTTTGGAAGACATACACACACTCACCCACACTTATTACATAATTGCCCTCACTCGGAGGGGCCAAATGAATATTATAGTCCGAATAATAAACAAATAAATTATTACAGAATTTCTAATTAATTAATAGAAAGAAAGGAGAAGGGTGGCCGCAGCCTCTGCCTCGGGATGCGCGAATGATGCATGCTCGATACCCGGCTCGCCTGAAAAACCTGTACCATACCCCTGCCACCTCTGTTTATACTGCCCTGTCTCTCTGAAAGTTGCCAAAGTCCTAGGACAGGTTCCTTGCATGCTGCAGAGTACCACCGGCTAGGGGAAATTCCTACCGGCAGTGCATAATTTCCATCGGCTGTTTTTGGATTTATCGGCCATTCACAATTGGCCAGCCGGCACTGAATTCTGCCGGTCGGCAGAAACTTCCTGCAGAAGACAGTTTTGACAGCAACAGAGAACAGACAGTATACGGCATGGGATTTCAGGCACATGTGAGTATGGTCATGCTTCCCATCATGCTTTGAACTCAGGGAAGCATGGCCCTCGATCCTCGAGCCATCAATGGTGCATGATAGCCCAAGGGATCAAGTTTGCCACTTGATGTAAAGATGCATGCAACCACACAAATGAAGACCAAGACCCTATCATGCCGAAGTCAAGGGTCCCGGTGACCGAGAATCAAGGCACATTACATCACTCATAGTATGAATGTTCCTTGACCCTCACACTTGGTTTGACACCCCAAACCAAGTAATGCAATGCATGTTATGCTCACATGGCTCAAAATGCAACATGGTGCTAATTATGCAAGGCATGTCAAATGTCATGCAACTAATATGGCAAGTATGCAATGCTAGGCATGCAAGATGGAAATGCAATGCAAACATGGACCATTTAAGGAATGGGATCAACATATTACAACACTTAATGGAGCGATCATGCAATGGACATGAGACAAGCATGCAAGAGGGCCTTAAACCATAAAGGGGCAGACCGTGATCCACCCCAAAACAGTGGCCAAAAGTGCCTAGAAAGGTGGACAAAATCTCATGCCAACAAGCAAGCCAATGGTCCTAAAGTTAAGGCACAAAATGAGGGCACTCCACTTCCACCAACATGACCACTCATGGCATGAATTGGGCAAGCCAAAACAGAAACTAAGCATGCAAAATGGACTCCAAACCTACTGATATGGCAGCTTAAATGGCTCCAATGGGACGCATGCACCAAAGCTCATATCTAGGCATAAGAAGGCACACTCTCAAGGCATGAAAGAGGTCACACATGCACACATATAAACATGATTTTTGGACTGAAATATGATCCTAAATGATGCCAAAATCATGAAGATGGTTCAAGCTACACATGCTAGAGGCCAAAATGCTCAAAGCTTACAAGCCAAAACACAAAGAGATGACATCAAACAAGGCAAGCAAGACTGAAATAGATGACCAACAGACCTCAAACATGGTAAAATAGTGCCAACACCTTCATGGAACTAAGCCAACACATGCAAGAATCATGGCCTAATCATGAGATACATTTCTAGGCCAAATAGGGGGATGTAAAGCAAGTATATCAAGCATGCAAAAGGCCACAAATCCGACTAAAAACAGAGATTACAAATGACCTAAAAACACCCAAAAACCTCTGAAAAAGGGCTAAAACCAATCAAGCATGCATGTTGCCCTTTAAGCCAAAATGCAAGGAAATAAAACAATGAAGGGAGAGGGGTGTCCCTCCCCTATGCAAGACTTCAAACCACCTTCCTTACCACTGAAAATCCACTGGTTTTCAGTGGTGAGGAGACCAAAACACTTAAGCAAATAAGACCTTACCAAGGAGGCTACAAAAAGGCCAAATGAGGCCTAAGAGGGTGAGTTTGAACTCAAACCACTAAAGACCCTTAATGAAAGTTCTAAAGTATGAAAATATAAGCCTTTTTTATGTTATGCACAAAAACTAAATCAGCAAAAAAGATAGGTAAAAGACTAGTGCAAGTTTGGGGAAACTAAAGCAAGATGCTAACCCTTGAAGCACACCTCAAGAACAGCCAATGCAACCCTCTTCTTCTGATCAAAAACAGCCCGAAAACTCAAGAATCAACCCTCAAAGTCCCTCAATCCCGTGTGTTAGTGCAAAAGTAAGGTAAAATCACACTTTTAGGCCAAGAAACACACACAAAGGAGGAGAGAGAGGGAAGTATAGAGAGAGGGTGTATCTATATGTGTAAGCTCTGATTTTGCCTCCAAATTTTGTAACCTAGAGCAAGGAGAAGGCCTCTCCTCTTATAGAAGTCCCTCTTGCAAAGGTTACACAACAAGCTTGCTTAGAGGGACATCCCTCCATACACATGTATGGAGGGAGGCAGAGTTGGTGCCAGCTATCACAGCTGGCACAAAATATCTACATAAAGTAGATGAACAGTGGTCGGCTGCCTAAAAATGTCATTTTGACAAAATTTAGTGCCGACCGGCAACAAACAGTGCCGACCGGCAACAAAAAGTGCCGATGGCATCAAAAACCAGCCGGTGACCTTCAGACACTGCCGGTGGTGTGTGGGGATGCCTCACAAGGCATTCCCTGCCCCTCCAAGGCAAAACACAAGTGTTTGGTGCAAAACCAGACACAAAACGGTCAAGTTCGGAGATCCTGAGGTAGGGTGTGTAGCCGAGACCCCCGGGAACTCCAAACGAACACAAACATGGATAATCACCGAGTATTCGAACGGTGACGTCCGCGTCTTGAGGACGGTCAAAAATGGGGTGTCTACATCGTGACCATGCTGTTGGTGAAAGGCACAGTATTTGGCCGGGTTATGGGAGGAAGAAAGTTTGTTTGGTAATGGCCGCAGCTCTAGGGGCTTCAAATGCCATTTCCTGATTAGAACCCCCAGAGCTTTGGACAGAGGCATGTACAGTGGAGTAAAGGTCCTCTGGCCTCGAGGTGGATATCTAGCTGCTTGTGAGCTGGTTCCGGATGCACCAGTGAATGGGGTGGCTGTTTTTGGTGTGGTGGTGGTGACCATGCCCACATTGGAAGTTCTGTTAGCTGCAGCACTACTCGTGCCTGCATTTGAACTCCGGGTAAATGCCCTCTTGGGCTGTTCCTTATCTTGGTCAATCAGACCCTGCATCATGGCGTCCTCAATCTGTACCCCAATCTCATGTAAATCAGCAAAGGTGGGAAGGGGTAAGATGATCATTTTTTGCATCAGCTTGGGTTGGAGGCTAAGCACAACCATCCTTATCTGATCCTTCTCAAGTGGCCGAGTTGTCATCATAAAGGCCTTAGCCCTCCATCAAGTGACAAAGTCAGAAAAGCCTTCTTTCGGCTCTTGCCTGGTCGCCTCAAGATCACGGGTCATGACCTTGATCTGGGTGTTATATGAATATTGTGTGACGAAGGCCTCGGCCATTTCCTCCCAACTTCTTTTCACTGAGTCCTCCAGCTTGGCGTACCAGATGGCCGCAATACCCAACAGGGTCCGGCCGAAGAGTGATAGTTTCTGGAGTCTCGTCAAGCCCATCGGGTGCAAAATATCCGAGAACAGCCTCAGATGAACCATAGGGTCGCCCGAGTCGTCAAAATGGTCTATGTGGGGCATCTTGAATCTGTTCGGCAATACTACCGCCGAATCAGTGTAACCATCCTCTATGTCTGGGATCGAGTTGACTCCCTAGGCCTGTTTAAATAGCTTTTCAAGCTTACTCATCTCCAGAGCAATTAGGTCCATCTCAGATTCAAACGGTGTATCTGTTGAGAAGGCCGATGTCTTTGAAGTCTGTGGTAGACTGTTGGCAGGACTGGCCCTGTTGGAGCGTCCATATCTTCCTAGACGTTTGCAGTATCCCTGAGTGTTAGAACTCTAGGTGGGGGCAGGGGTGGATGCGAAGCAAATGCTCTGGCTTGTTGCGGTTGCTGCTGTTATTGGAGCTTGGCAATCAGTTCTGCCTGTTGGGCTACAACCTTTGCTTGATACATGGTAATCTCTGCCTGGCGAGCAGCATCCCGTTGGATGGCCTGCATGGTCTTTTGGAGTTGACGCATCATGTCCTCTATTTCGACTGTAAAGTGCTAATCTGACTGAACAGGTATGTATTCCCTCTCCGAGGTGGAAGCAAATATCTCAGCCTGACTGCGTACAGGTGAGGTGGATAATGATCGCTGAACCAATGATTGCTATACTGATACTCTCTGCCTAACTGCCCTCCGTCTTGTAACCGGGGGTAATGAAAAGAACACTGCTTGTCCATCAACTAGATCCTCAGATCGGTGAAGCCTTCTACCTCTAACCCAGAGTGCTTTGGGGGAAACTGCCTCTTCAGAAACAATGATGCAATACTACCTTGCAAAAAGATAAATAAAGCATAATAAGGAAACAAAAAACGGAAAAACGGACAACAATTCGGCTTAAATAAACACAACACACAGTTGATAATCACAAGCTGAAAGAACTGTTCTCAAATACTGATCGCTGCCCCTAAATCACTGCCTCAAATCTGATACCCCCAAATACTGATGTCCTCAGACTTGCAAACTGATACATGCATTCCTGTAGAGACACACTCTAAAAGCACATAGCAAGCAAGTGAAAGCCAAAACACCCCTATGGAGAGGTAGGGTTTCCCTATCCTATTTTTTCAGGAGCTAGGGTTCCACTATGCACGCATGCGGTTTCAAACAACATACATTCGGGTAAGCAACTTGTCCTAGTTTTGAATGGTCACTATAGCTTCCGATATGCAACTAGGTCGAATGGTCAAAAAAGATGCCTCGGTGAAAACAGAGGTTTGTGTTCCCATCGTGGCAGAGCTCGTGACTACTCAGCCTTATGGCACGCTTTTCAAAGTAAGCCTCCGGCAAACCGTTCAGGAATAGCAGATGGAAAACACTGTGACTTAAGCGCACCAATACAAATCCAATGCAAAGAAACACATAAGTGTAGACAAAACAATATATCATGAGTTCGAGTCAAGTTCTCTAAGTCCCCAGCAGAGTCGCCAGAAACTGTAGACCGCCCAAACTCGCTCCGCGCGCCCCCCTTTTCGGAGAGGGCGCGAATTGTGTTATAGCTACTACAGTTCGGACTCCTATCATGGTTCTGAATCTAATCTCACAAAGTGCAATGTAAGACTGATAAATCACCAAAGAGTCCAAATCCTGCAAATCGTTTTGGAAAATCGATTTTAATCAAAAAGCGCCAAACATGGACGACTTTGCCAGATTTCAGAGTCGCCACCTAAATGTTTTATTTTGGGAAATTTAGGAAACCCTGACTCGTGCCTAAGGCCACGTGTCCATCATCACCAAAGTTGCCTCGGCTCGGGAACTTGGGTACGAGAGGGGAAAGTCCTAAAATGAGCACCCTCGCTCACCCGATCAAAGATCGGCCTCTACTAACATGATATGTTGTTTTTATAAACACGTGTTCTTATTCCAGTTATTAATTTAGAATTACTATGTGATGCGCACAGCATACAAGTATAGACTAAATCGCACAATTTGGAACAAAACATCTCATGTTTCTTTTTTGAAAATGGTTTGAAGATGCTACTCGCAAGTAGGCTAAAACGCGGATTTGTCACCCTCAAGTGGGCTTAAAACATGATAATTTGCCACTCCGCAAAGTGGGCTTAAAACTCACATTTTGATGAATTGTTCCAATTCAAGCAATCCAGCTTTCATCCACAGGCATTCAAGCAGTTATAGCAGTTAAGCACATAACCTCATGGCATGCATGCTAAACATGGCAACACTTACACGCATGCAAGGATGCTAAAGCATAAACACTTACAGTGTACTCCGAGCCAAAACAGAAACCAGTTAGAAATCAATGCATGATCTTAATTATACAAGATGCCTAATGCAACACATGCAAAATGAAACTAAGTAGGCTCAGCTATCTAAGATGGCATATGAATGCAACACTCGATAACATGCTTTGAAACACGTATTCAAGTAAGTATTGAGATTCAATGCAGTTTGAATGATGCGCCATGCCCGGTGCATGCAAGACAAATGAATGATGCAAACATGCAAATCATAAGGTATGCTAATTGAAATATGCCCTAAAACTAACCATTGAAAACAGTTAAGTAAAAGGACGAAAGACGTGGGGTTGGAAGACATTCACACACACACACGCACACTTATTACAACATTTACCCTCTCAAATGAGGGTCCGAATGAAAGAGAGCTAACTAGCTACGCTAATTAAGCTAACTATTAAAAAACAAAACTAATTAACTAACGAGTTAACTAATTACAATCACAAATGAATAGCTAAACGCGTTAACTATTTAAGTACAGAATCAACCAGTTAACCATCTAAGTAAAGCAGTTAAAAGGAGCCTCGGGGCGAGGAATGCATGCATGCTCAGTTGCTTCTTCCTGAAATCCCGTTGCCTTGCCACCGGTTGCCTCTGTTTGCATTCACCTTAATTCTTGAACATTGAACCAATTCCCAGACTGCTTCTGCTCCAGAACCAGAACCACTTTGAACCACCTTCAAGCTGGTGGGTTGTCGGCCACCAGAGGAGGCTGTAGGCCACTTGTCGGCCACTTAAGGAGGCTGTAGGCCACTTAAAGTGGCCGGTCGGCCAGTTGCTTCTGTATACTCTAGTTTTGCTGCAAACAGAGTTCAACAAGGGCAAAGCAAGGCATTTGTAGGGTATGTGTGTATAACCACCCTCCTTATCATTTCTCAAGATCAAAGGAGTGCGGTACTCGACTCTCGGGCCACCAACCAAGCATCGCAATGCATGATGGCCGAGAAGCCTAGTTTATACAAGTTAATGAATGTGCAAACAACACACAAGACTCAAGAGGCCTCCACCCTATCATGCACAATCAAGGGGGACGGCGACCAAGAAATGAGACGCGTTTCATCGCTTCAAGTTTGAAACGCCCCTCGTTTCTCGTGTTTGGATTAATGTCCGATCCAAACACAATGCAATGCAACACACATGCAAACAACACGCTTATCTATCAATGCTAGAGTGGCATGCACAAGGCTCTATCATGTAAGCAATGCATGCATGGCATGTTTAGAAGCTAAGGCATTAAAGCTAGTGAAGTGTATTACACATAAGGCATGCACTACAATGCTCAAATGGTCAAACCTACCTCATGCCATAACAATGGTACAATCATGCTAGAAATGAAGCACCAAAAGCTACAACAACATGCTCATGCATTGGCTCACAAGCTAAACATTAAACACAACTCTCAAATACAATGAAGAAGTGATACATAAGAGAGTATGGCAGAGATGTAGGCATTGAAATCATATGCCAGGTGATGACATATCACGCAAACAACACAAGTATGGCATGCTAGAGGACTCAAGCATTAAAGCTAGTAAGGTACATAACACTAGGACTGTGTAATACTATCCACAAACAACCAAACTTGCCCCAAAATAGAGCTATATCATGGCAAATTAGTGGCAAAACATGCTCAAACTAAGGCTCAAAGGAGTAGAAAATCATGTTCCTTTGGTAGCTCACAAATAAGGCACAAATGCACAACTCTCAAAAGCTCTCAAGGAGTGAAAGAAGTGAGAACATGACACATGTATATGCTCTGAAATTACATGCTAAATGATGCCAAAACATGCAACCATCACAAATATGGCATGTTAAGGTGCTCAAAACTCAAGACTAGCTAAGGCACTTGCACCATAGCCATATCAAGCAAGCCCCAAAGGACCAAGATCACTTAAAACAGTCCTAAGGTAGGTCAAAACAATGCTAGAAACATGATGGAGTGTAGCCAAAACAAGCTAGAATGGTAAGCCAAAACACTAAGCATGCAAGGCTAATGAGTGGGATTACACTACAAGTGTAAGATGCAAGAAAACAATGATCAAACCAACCCAAGATAGAGTTATGGCAGGTCCAAAAAGTCACAAAAACATGCTTGGACTAAGCTAGCAAATGAGAGAAATACATGCTCATGTATTAGGCCACCAACACGAGGCATAAAGGCACAACTCTTAACCACAATGAAAGAGTGATAAACATGGGAGTATGACATAAGTTTATGCTCTGAATTTACATACCAAATGATGATATATCACACAAATGTCACAAATAAGGCATGCTAGGGGTCCCAAGACACAAGACTAGCAAAGGCCATTACACTATGGCCACACAAGGCAAGCCCCAAAGGGCCAAGATCATTCCAAACAGAGTTTAAGCAAGTCAAAACAAGGCTAAGAACCTACTGGAGCAGAGCTAAAACAAGCTAGAATTAGAGGCACAAAGCATGATGCATGTTAAGCCTACAAGGAGGATCGCACTACAAGTACAAAGACCAAGCAAGAGGTGACCCCACCAACTGAAATTAGAGTTAAAGCATGCCAAAATAACACCAAAAATATACTGGAATGAAGCCAATACATGCTAGAATAACAAGCTAACTTATGAAGCATGTTAGGCTAGAGAACAAGTTTACACTACAAGTGCAAAAAGCAAACAACATGAGGCCAAACCAACCCAAAATAGAGGTATAACATGGAAAAATAAGGCCTAAAACATGCTAAGATAGAGCCACAAGAGGGTAGAATAACATGCCAAAGTGTTAAGCCAACAACACATGCAAACAAAGCACAAAAGGCGAGGACCACCCCCATCCATTTTGGGTCTCAAAACCCACTTTCCACCACTGAAATTCCTCTGGAATTCAGTGGTGAAAAGGCTAAACAAAGGAGATCTCAAAGGCCTTAAAGGATGGCACCAAGCCTAAGCAAATAAGGCATACAAGAGGATAGAACACCCTCAACACCAAAGAGACCTCAAACAAACATTCTAAGCACTTAAAAGAAGAACTTTTTGTAGTTGCAAGTTAGGCCTAAAAGAGCATGCAAGGATGGCCAAATACTTAAGCAAAACAAAGCTTAAAGAGGGTAACTACTCACCCTTGAAGAACCATAGCAAAAACAACAACTTATGAGGCAAATGACCAGCTAAAACCACTCAAATAAGGCTTTTAAGTACCTCAGCAACAAGATAAAGGTGTTTGAGTAGGTGTTTGTGTGCAAAAGTATGAAGAAACAACACTTTAAGGCACAACTATAGAGAGAGAGAGGGAGAATTCTAGAGAGAGAATAGATATTTTTTACTCTTCAAAAATATGAACCCTTGAAAGGGAAAGAGAGCTCTCTTCTAATAGAATTCCAAGTCTCAAGCTTGTTGGACAAGCTAGAAGCTTGGTGCAATCCCTCCATACACGTGTATGGAGGATGCCTTCTGTGCCCAACAGCTGGCACAACTGGCAATAAAAGTATCTGAAAAAGCAAGAAAATGGCCGTCGGCCACCTCCAGTGGAAAACCAGCCACTTCCACTGGCCTACCGGCCACCTAAAGTGGCCTACAGGAGGGACAAGTGGCCTACAAGAGCCAAAGGTGGCCGACAACCTCTCCCCTCCCTCTAGGCAAGGGGGAACAAGGTATGGCACAAAAACAAACCAAAAGGAAGAGAGTTAAGAGGCTACCAGACAAGGCACTCAACCGGAGGCCCCGGAAACTAGCCTACGAGCCACTACAAGTGGCCTACAAGAGGAAAAAGTAGCCTACAACTACAAAAAGTGGCCTACAGGTCTCTCTCTCCCTCCAGGCAAAGGCACCAAGGCAATGGTCCAGAAACAAACCAAGAAGAAGAGAGTTAAGAGGTTCCGAGACAAAGCGCTCAACCGAAAACCTGAGAAACTCGAAACGAGTACAAACATGCGCGATCATCGCGTGCACGAATGATGACGTCGGAGTCTTAAGGTCGGTCAAAAATGGGGTGTCTACAGCTGCACAACCTCCCTTTTCATGACCTTCTATCATTTCTGAATACTTGTTAAGTTAAAACCATCTAGCCCAGGGTCCTTCTTTCCATCGCAATCTTGCACAGTAAACCAATTCTCCGATGCTATGAACTTTGCCTCTAAAGCCTCCACTTCCCTATTACTGATAGACTGAAAAGGACCTGAGAATTTTGGCCTGTTACGCTAATCTTCTTAAAATAGCTTGCTAAAATGTCTGACTACTGCTTGTTTGATTTGTTGTGGTTCTTCAAGCCTTACTTCATTTTCTTCTAATGAGTCTAACAAATTTTTCCTTTGCCTATTGCTTGCCATCAGGTGAAAAAATCTAGTGTTCTTGTCACCATTCTGAGCCCAAGCCAACCTCGATTTCTAGAGCCACATGCTTTCACTTGTTTTATTGAGTTCATATGCTATTCCACGAATTTCCTTTCTTTTTCTGATCTCTGATTCTTCCAAGGATTTTGTTTCTGCCTTCAAATCCCACTCATGTAATTCATCTTCTATTAACTTGAGTTGACTATCAACATTATCATACACATCTTTATTCCATCTCCTCAAATGTGCTCTAAGATTATAGAGCTTTCTCATTAATCTATAACCTGCCCAACTTGTGACTTGTGTTTCCTCCTAAACTTTATTCACTTTTGACATAAACTTAGGGTGTTTAGTCCAACATTTATAAACCTAAAAGGTTTTCGACCCCAATCCCTCTTATCCTTTTTTAACAATAATGGGCAGTGGTCTGAAATGGTTATTGGCAACCCCATTGTTTAAAAGAGAACCTTTCCAACCAAATGGTGTCTAACAAGAACCTATCAATCCTACTCCACCTCTCCACATCCAATGCATTACACCATGTAAATCTTCTACCAAGCATTGAGATATCACTCAATTCCATTTGTTCAATGAACTCATTAATCTCTCTCATACCCCTCTTCTTTCTAGTACATCTTTTCCTTTCATTTAGAAATCTAATCTCATTGAAATCCCCACCAATACACCAAGGATTTGAGTAAAAAAATCTTTAATCTAGATAAAGAGTCCCAGAGTTTTTTTCTTCTCTCAACAACATTTGGAGCATATACATTTACCAAAACGCAATCAAAAGAGCTTTGAGCCATACCTGACAATAAGATAAAATTTATATTACTACAACACTCTTTTAATTCAAAAATGGCTGGATTCCATAAGCATAAGATGCCACCAGCACTACTAACAGCACCCACCTCCATGTATTCCATTTCCCCCCATGGCCATAGCAACTTGGCAAAGATTCCATCAACACTACATCTCTTTGTCTCTTACAGCAAAAGTACATCAATCTTCCTTTCTCTAACCATACTCTTGATTTTCCTTATCTTCTTAGGTCTTCTCAGACCTCTTACATTCCAAGATAAAATCTTCATATGGAAACTACTATCATTGCTCCAGATCTCCCATCTTGCAACCTAATTGGCTTAAGAAGCTACATCATCACCTTTAATTCTTCTCAGGTCCTTGTCTTCTAGTTCTATTATTTTGCTTACCACCCTCTTTCCTTCCCTTCACTATTCAGACCTAGAATTTTCCCAACTTGCATTGTAGTTTGTGCTTTATTTAACAGCTTCCTCCTCATTTGTGAAGTATCACTCTGCGAAACTAATAATGAAATTGCAGCGGCTGCTACTCTAAAAATGGCTCCATTCTTTAGACAATTGCTGAACAAAACACCCTTTTGGTTAGCTTGATTTCGACTTTGCTTTGCCTCATTCATCAGCCCAGTTCCTTTCTTCTTACTACGATTCTTCCCTATTTGAGTTGCTATAACCCTTTTTGATGGATTACCCTTCTCATTCTCTTTTGCTTAGGCAGATTGAATAACAAGTAGTCTTTCCTGGGTTTGGACCACACACTCATTTAGGTTAGAAGCCTCAATGGTAAGCCCATTAATCACTTTCTTAAACAGAGCTCCACTCAATACCACCTCAAGATTTATATTGGAGCTTATACCTTCTGACCCATTGATACTCCTTAAAAATCTAGGAGTGCAAATATCACTTTCAACAATTTGAATTTCATTAGCCACCTCTTTTCTTGGTTTTACCATCTGTTCTAGCCCATCCTGCTTCCAGCCACCTCTGACACGTTGGTTTCCCATATCACACTCTATATCTTCTACGGCTGAGGCTAACAACTACTTATTACTTTTTCTTTCCTTACCTATATTTGCGTCATCATCATCCTCCTTACCTCATTTCGCGATTAGGTGCCGGTGAGGCCTTCATTTCGCATATCAAATCGAAAATACAAACAGATATTCCTACCATAAACAAATATAAATGAAAATAACGTATAACACATGCAATTAAAGTAAAAGTTCCTCCTAATTACTTATTAGGCATTTTTAATCATGGTTTAACAGTTAATCACAGGTCGAGGTTGTTACAGTCTTCCCCCTTTAAAGATTTTGGTATTCTAAACTCGAATTCCCTTCATTTTAGAAGAACATCGGATCCAAAGAGAACAAGTCAGGGTATCTCTTCATCATATCTTCTTCAGTTTCTCATGTTGCATAAGTTCCTCCATGAT
Source organism: Camellia sinensis (assembly GCF_055761805.1). Taxonomy (NCBI): domain Eukaryota; kingdom Viridiplantae; phylum Streptophyta; class Magnoliopsida; order Ericales; family Theaceae; genus Camellia; species Camellia sinensis. Next base: position 181,163,880 of record NC_138962.1, read on the forward strand.
TTTGCCAATCAACTTTCACAAATGGGATTTTTTTTGTTTCTTAGTCTTTTGATTCAGCTGTTAACAATATGTATTGGCCGTTCTTCATAAGTAAAATCATCTTTTAGAAGCACATGAGTTGGTTTAATCACATGGAACGGAACTCTCAAATACTCTCGAAGCATTGAAACATGAAAGACATGTTGCATATGTTCCATGATCAGAGGTAAAGGCACTCGATATGTTACCGGATTGATTTTCTCAAGAATTTCATACAGTCTAATGTACCTCGGTGCCAACTTGCCCTTCACACCAAATCATGTTTGGCCTTTCATCAGAGTTGCTTTGATAAATACGTGATCCCCAACTTCATATTCTCTGTCTCTTCTTCGGACATCCGCATAACTCTTTTGGTGGCTCCGTGTAGTTTTTAATCATTGTTGAATCAGTTTCACCTTCTCAATTGCTTCTTGAACAAGTTCCAGTCCCAATAACGATCTATCGCCTACTTTGGCCCAATAAATCAGAGATCGGAATTTCCTACCATACAATGCTTCATAAGGAGCCATTCCAATGCTTAAATGATGGCTATTGTTGTATACAAATTCAGCCAGAGGTAGATAAGTGTCCCAATTTCCTTGGAAGTCTAACACATACATTCTAAGTATATCTTCCAAGGTTTTAATGGTTCGTTTAAATTGGCCATCAGTCTGTGGGTGATAAGCACTACTCAGTCTGAGTTCAGTTCCAAAAGCCTATTGTAAACTCTATCAGAAACTTGGTGTGAACTTAGAATCTCTGTCAGATACAATGGATACTTGCACACCGTGCAATCTCACAATCTCATTCACATAAATGTTAGCCAATTTATCCATATTATATAAAGTTTTGACAAGTAAGAAGTGTGTAGATTTAGTCAAACGGTCAACAATTACCTAGATAGAGTCCATACCTCGGGACGAGCGAGGCAATCCAACAATGAAGTCCATCATAATGTGCTCTCATTTCCATTCCGGTATTGGAAGCGACTGAAGTAATCCAACGGGTCGTTGATGTCCAACTCTTACCTGTTGGCAATACAAACACCTAGCCACAAAATCAGCAATACTTTTCTTCATTCCAGGTCACCAGAAATTCTGTTTCAAGTCATGGTACATCTTTGTATTCCCGGATGCATAGCAAATTTTGAGTTGTAAGCTACGGTCATAATATGTTTTCTCAGTTCTGAGTGGTCTGGTACACAAAGTCTACCCTGAAATTTCAACACATTGTTTTCATACACAAATTCCAACCTCCGTTTTGATTCATTTTCATCAACAATCTTCTTCAGAAATTCATCTTGTAATTGCTTTTCTTTAACTTCCCCAACTACTGAGCATAAATGACAGCTAGGATTCCACCATGTTCACACAAAACTACTTCAATTTCATTTCTTTCCAAATCACACAACAATTCTTTCTGGCCAGTGAGCAAACATGACAAATTCCCCATAGACTTCCAGCTATGCAACTGTATTAGCTTTCCCTGGGTGATACAGGATTTGCAAGTCATAATCCTTGATTAACTCGAACCAGCTTCTCTGTCTCTTGTTTAGTTCTTTTTGAGTAAAGAAATATTTCAGGCTTTTATGGTCAATGTATACTTCACAAGTCACTCTATATAGATAGTGACGCCCGATTTTTAAAGTAAACACCACAGCTGCTAGTTCAAGATCATGACTTGGGTAGTTCTTTTCATGAGGTTGGAGTTGACGAGAAGCATAAGCAATTACCTTACTATTCTGCATTAGCACACACCCCAAACCCTTGTATGAAGCATCATTGTAAATTAAAAACCCATCGGTTCCATTGGGCAATGTCAGAATATGTGTAGTTACCAATATAGTCTTCAATTCTTGAAAGGCTGACTCCCGTTGATCATGCCAATCGAATGATACATTTTTCTATGTTAACTGCGTCAACGGTGGCAAGTTTAGAGAAATCCTTCACAAATCTGCTATAATAACTTGCAAGCCCAAGAAAGCTTCTGACTTCTGATACATTTGTTGGTTTAGGCCAGTCTACAATGGCTTCAATTTTCTATGGATCAACTAATATGCCATCCTTGTTAATTACATGCCCCAGAAATGTCACACTATCTAGCCAGAAATCACATTTTGAAAATTTTGCATATAATTTTCTTTCTCTTAAAGTTTGTAACACAATTCGCAAATGGTTCTCACGTTCTTTCCTTCTTTTAGAGTAAATTAAAATATCATCATTGAATACAACAACAAATTCATCCAGATATGATTTAAACACCATGTTCATAAGGTCCATGAAGGCAGTAAGTGCATTAGTCACCCCAAACGGCATTACCAAAAACTCATAGTGTCCACATCTAGTGCTGAATGTAGTTTTTTCTATGTCTTCCGCTTTAACTTTTAGCTGATCTAAGGTCTATCTTAGAGAACACTTGTACTCCTAGGAGTTGGTCAAATAGGTCGTCTATACGGGGCAGTGGGTATTTGTTCTTCATAGTCACTTTGTTCAATTCCCAATAGTCTACACATAGCCTCAAAGATCTTTTTTTTTTTTTACGAACAAAACTGGAACACCCCAAGGTGAAGTGCTCGGGTGAATAAACTTCTTATCTGGCAATTCTTGAAGTTGAGATTTCAATTCTTTCAATTCAGAGGTTGACATTCTATATGGGGTTTTGGAAATTGGTTGTGTTTCAGGTATTATATCAATAATGAATTCAATCTTCCCATCAATTAAGTCCCCAGGCAAGTCATTCGGAAACACATTGGGAAACTCACAAACAACAGCAATAGTTTCCACACTAGGACTATCAGAAGTCTCAGTCAAAATACAACATAGATAGCCCCTACATCCCTTCCTAAGCAGTTTAACAACTTTCATGACAGAAATCAAGTATGTGGGAGGAACCACCCCATTCCCAAAAAAAAAAATCAGGTAAACCAGGTGGATAAAACACAACATATTTATTCACGCAATCAATAGTTGCACAGTACTTTGTCAACCAGTCCATGCATAGTATACAGTCAAAATGATCAATACCCAATGGCAATAAATCAATATACAACGTCACATCACCAATCACAATATCACATGCCGGATAAACATAAGCACAAACCATAGAACCCCCGGATGGTGTAAATACAAACAGTAAACAATTCATGGGTTCTAAAGGTCTAATTAATTTTCGGGAAAAGGCATGCGACACAAAAGAGTGTGTAGAACCAAAATCTATCAAGACATATGCATTTTGGGCACAAATGGAAATTATACCAGACACCACAAGCTCGGTGTTCTGCACATCCCCAGGCACTAGTGCAAATACTCTCTATTGCCTTAACGTTTCATTATCGGTGTTACTTTTAGCATTGGTTCTTGCATTTGACCTCAATACAGAAGCAGATCCGGCTGAACTTACTATGGGGTGATTGGCATTCTCGGACCCAAGCGAACAATCTTTCATTATGTGGCCAAGCTTGCCACAGTGGTAACAGGCACCAGATGCATGGTAACATACACCCTTATGCTTCCTTCCACATTCAGAACAAACAGGTGTAGATCTACTATTCTAACTAGAGCTACTAGAGGACCCCGTGTTTTGCTTCTTTGAAAATGACCGACCTTTTTGAAATTGATCCGGATCTCTTACCTTTTCATTCAGTTGTTAGGGCTTTAGTTTTTCTCTTTGCAGCTAAGTTAGCTTCAGCCATTAGAGCTCTATCAAGCATATCAACGTACTTGGGTAGTTTCAATACACCAACCCAATCAAACACATCTAAATCCAACGCTTCTTCAAATTTTCGAGCTTTCTTAGAGTCCGTATTCACCATGTGAGGACCAATCGGGCTAACTTAGTGAATTTAGCCTCATACTCAACTACAGACATGTTGTCTTGCTTGAGTTCTTGAAATTCAGACACTTTGTGGTCTTGAAAGCACTGGGGAAAGTACTTTTTGTAGAAAATCTCTTTAAATTGATCCCAAGTCAAAGTCCCACTGCTTTCACGAACAAACATCCACCAACGTCAGGCTTCGTCCTTTATGGTGTAGGTGACCAACAAAACTTTATGAGTCTCAGTACATGAAAAGACTTCAAATAACTTCTCAGTTTCTAGCATCCATGTTTCAGCCTTTAAAGGTTCTATTCCACCTAAGAAATTCGATGGCTTCATCTTATTGAATCTTTAAGTCAAGCTGATGATGTCATTGTTTATCGGTTCTGCTTGGACCGGAGGAGGCAGAGGAGGCAGAGGTTGTTGTCTTTGTTGTTGCATTATTGCTTCTGTCAAAGCTTCGAGCATTCTTTCCATTCTGTTCATCCGAGTCTCAGAAGATTCAATTATACCATTATTTCTTATATTTTTCATTTGCTATAGGTAAACAGAGCACTTATAAACATAGGTAAATAATTCTCTTCGCAGTGTTCAATTTCAGTTCATTCTTTTCAGTTTCATGGGTTCATGTTCAGATTCATTTTTCATATTCACAGAAATTAACACACCCACTCACACATGCAGATGTAATGTCCCTAATTCTTGCTAGGACATCCTATAGCTCATATGGACTCGTGTGTATGGTATAACTCGTACTATGATACCACTCTGTCATGACCCAAACCTACCCCTATAGGTTTAGCATCGTAACCGGCCAGTAATCCTGGGATTAGAAAAGGCCTTTGAACATAATATCATGTAATATAAGGGGGCTGCGGAAGCAATTATACAAAATTCATTATCCATAGAGTTGTGCAGACATACATGAGACAGTAGATATGAAACTTATATACGTATACCCACATATGACGTCATGAACACATACATCCTACATCTTCAATAAACATATAATACAAAAGAACTGTTCACTTAGGCCAGCCAAAAGTCTTAAACTTATTATTTGATTCACAAAACTCGATCACTAACTCTTTCTTGAACCTCTTCGGGAGGCGTAAAGGTTGGCTGACAAAACTGAAGTACAGGCGATCATCATTGAGCCCGGTCAAGCGCCTGATCACCTACATACATAAATATTACAGTGAGCTAGAGCCTAGTGAATAATAACAGAGTAAAAATTTTAATGAATGATATCCATAACGGATTCAGAAATCAAACTTCAAATCTAATGCCAAGTCAGAAACATAATCATGTTCGTATTTGTATCAGAAATAGAGTTATATTCATATTCATATACAAATCATGTGTGGTAAATCCATTAGCATTAACAAATCATATTGGGCAACCATATCAAGTTCCATAATGGAATATCCGGTACCGGGTATCATGTGACATACATAGGCCACGGTATTGTTTCTCCCGGGTGAGGACCTCATGCCACGGTACTGTTTCCCCCGAGCGAGGGTCTCATGCCACGGTATTGTTTCCCTCAGGTGAGGGCCTCATGACCATAAACCATAGTATTATTCCCCCTGGGCGAGGGCCTCCACTAAGGATACTACAAATACATTTCAAAAAATTGGGCCATCATTTATGTAATCTCAAAATAGCATTTTGTACCATCCGTTTCAAAAACTGATCATATCGTATCATAATATTCAAAAAGTATTCCATATTGAACATAACTTTACAGAGTTATTACTCACAGACAGCTTTGATAACAGAACAAATGGATCAACAGCTCACGGCGCATGACCTACACAAACATAGAACAGATACACATATTGAAACACATGCTCAGATAGTACTTAACTTATTTCGTTTCATTCTTAGTGTGTTTCTAGCCTTTATCCTCATTATTATGTCTTAATTGGAGCTTAAAAATGCCTAAGATGCAATGAGGATACCAAAATGTGCTTCAAAACACTTAGTCAAATTTTCAAAAATAGCACAGTCCGTTCGAGCGCAACTTTGGTCGCTCAAGCGGTATGCAAAGTCTGCAAAAGTACTAGGTGCTTGAATTTTTCGCTCGATAGACGCTTGACGGTCGCTCGAGCGCAAGGCTGAGTAAAGAGGATCTCTACTCGAGTGCGACTTCTGTAAAAGTACAGGCAGCTTGCATTCTTCGCTCAAGTGCAGATTCCATCGCTTGAGCAGAGGGTGCAAATTCTGGAATTTTCAGATTACAGATTCGAGTTCAAAGCTCAAATTCAAACCCACAAAAAAAATCCTTTTGGGTCCAAAACTTGAGAAAACATATGTAAACTCATAAAACATGGTGAATGCAAAATCATTTCACAAAATCAAAGCCCAAAAGTATGCTAATTGTGCAAAATCAAACTTGGAACTTGAAGAACATAACATGAAGATAACATGCATTAATTGTCTTGGCTCCAAAGCTTTCAAAACATGATCAAATAAGGTGTTTAACTCAAATACATGTTAAATTCTTAGAATAAAGCCAAAATGAGAACATACAAGAAGAAATTCTTTGAAAAACACTTCAATGCCATGAAATATGCATGCATGCATGACTTGAGTTTTAATTCTTAAAGTTTAGCTTAATTCTTGTGATTTATCTCTCAATTCGCTTGAATTCTAACATTAGCTAACTTAATTACATAACTAAAGGGTTTAACTCTTACCTTGGCTTCTCAATTGTGCTCTAGATGGCTAATTGTTGGAGTTTCCAAGCTAATACTTCCAAATTCTCTTCAATTTCCCTTGTTTGATCTCAACTTCCCATTCTCTCTCTCTCTCTCTCTCTCTCTCTCTCTCTCTCTCTCTCTCAGTTTAGCCTCAAACATGAATGGTTGAGAGTGTAAAGTGTATCAAAGGTGTTGGAAGTGGTCTTATATAGGCTAATTAGGGAGCTTAATCAATGTATGCTTAAGTTAATCAACTATACACATGTTATTCTAATTATTTGGTTTCGAAAGGAATTTCAATTAAATCTACCATAACATTCTAAAAATTTTAAATAACACATAAACCAAGTCAATTTCGCGATCGGGTGCTGGTAAGGCCTTCAATTCACATATCGAATCGGAAATATAAACAGAGATTCCTACAATGAACAGATATAAATGCAAATAACATATGACACATGCAATTAACGTAAAAGTTCCTCCTAATTACTTATTAGGCATTCTTAATCATGGTTTGACAGTTAATCACAGATCGAGGTTGTTACAAAGTACCCTCTACTAGTGAAACAAAGCTTTCGTAATTCAATTGTTGAGTTAATAGTTTCTAGGTGATGTAGGGTTCTTTGTTGCAAAAAAGGAATATGGGTTTTGTGCTAATTGATTAAAGAGCTATCAATTTGATAATTTTCTTTATTTTTTGTTACTCATGCAAGAAGAATCTTGGCAAGGAAAAGACGTGCAAATTAAATAAGCTTATAAGAAGCCTTTCTATTCTTTTTTAGGGAGTTGCTTCTTTTATTTATTTACTTATTTATATACAGAGGTGAGAAAGTGAATAATACATTGGGGTATTAATGTCATTTTAGATTTTTTTGTTAATGGAGTTAGTATTGCATTTAAGTTCAAAATTACATAGGAGCTATTTGCCTATATTTAAACAATCAGGAGGTAAAATACTCCAATCTTAAATCACAAGGGGGCAAATTGAATTTTGCCCTATAAGTTATTTATTCTAATATACTCATACACACTCATTATGCAAGTAGATTTTAATGCAATGGAATGAGATGTTATATAGGATTTGAGGAGATGTGGACAACTCAAAACAATTGCCAATTTGCATGGTGGGGATATTTCTCATTTGCAAAATTGTAGGGATACATGTAAGTTCAAGGCTTATGTAATCTAAAAGTGTTAGGCATATAGAAGAATTTTATAGAATCGAACACAAAAGAAAGATAATTGTGCTTATGTGTTCAAGTGTAAAGACTACCTAATGTTTTACTTTGGTGAGAAAGGTGCATTTTTTTTTTTTTTTTTTGTTATTGTGTGAACATCATATAAATAAAATAAATAAATAAATAAAATCTACTACATAAAGGGATGGGAAAGGAGATGTGACTTGACGAGTACCCTTTGAATTGTACCATCATTGAGGGTACATTTTGTCAAATTTGTTGACATCCTATTTTGAATCGAATGATTGTCTATTCACAATATTACGATTAAGCAAGTTCGAATGGCCGCCTTTTGAATTTCATGGTGGTTGTGCAATTATAACTGAATGAACAAAAACATTGTCATATGAATTTCTAAAATTATTAAGGTTATTTGAAAGAGGTTAGATAACTTCTATCCTCAAATTTGTATTTTTATGTTTCTCCATTTTAATGCATTATCAATCGTATCATGTAAATATCTTGAGGAGCAAATTATAACTATAGTCCCTATATTTTGTCACTTATGATGTCATTTTGGTTCCTATAATTACAATTGTCTCGATTTTGACTCTGATGTTTTTTTAGTTTTATTTTTTATTTTGTCTTAATTTAGTCCAATTGCTTACAAATGTTAGCATTATTTTATTGAAAATGTGCATATGAGTGGAATGTATCATGCTTTTAAGAGAAAAATTGTAAACTTGACCAATTCAGTGAGTTAACGAAAAATTGTAAACTTGACCAATTCATCGAGTTATCCTCAACCAACTCAGTAATAATTTTTTGTCAGAAAAAATCCTAATAACGTTATCACTTGGACCAAATTGACACAAAATCTAAAATAAAATGTCAAAATTGAGCCAATTGAAAATATATGAACCAAAATGATATAAGGGACAAAATGTAGGAACTGCTGATATAATTTCCCTAATCTCAAGATATAATCTAACAATTAATAGTGCATTAAGATAAAAAAAACTTTTAGAAGAAAAAATCTTATAACTTTCAAACAAAGGTCTTGAACAACTCATTTCTTATTTGACCAACCTTTTTTTTTTTTTTTTTTTTTGATCAGCTAAAAGAGAGGCTTTATTGATGAAAAAACAATTACAAAGTAAAGAGATACATCAATAAAGAGGGAAGAAAGTGGAAAAGCATCACAGTAAAGCAACCCCATCCCAACTAGATTGGCACTGGAAAGCATACCCTATCATTTGCAGCACTAATCCTCACAAGTTGGTAAGCTACCAACAAGACAGCAACAATAGAAACAAAAACTGACAGCAACACCAATAAACTACAAGACAGCGACACCAAAGCACCAGTAAACTACAATACACACCTGATTTGTTTCAAATTAGATACTAAATCATGCACTGAGTAATCAATTCCTTCCATGTGTAGCTTTGCCCATATGGAAATTCAGACCTCCACCCTCTCACTTATATTGGCATAGTCAGGTTGTGCCCCTTTGAATAGGCACTCATTCCTCAACTTCCAAACATACCATAACACAACCAGTGGGATAATCTATTCATGAACCCAATTTTTATACTTTCCTCCTACCCACCATTGAAATAATCCCTCAAATTAACTTGGTATTGCCCACTTTAGATCCCATCAACTTATAATCTCAGACCAAAGCTTCCAAACCAAAGAACAAAGTAACAGGACATGCTCTGTTGTCTCCACCTTAGTTTTCCAAAATAAACACAAAGTACTTGCACTTGCGCTTAGCACTCCAATCCGTTGTAAACAAAACTGACATTTTAATCCTACCTTTCCATGCTAACCAACCAAAGAAGTGCACTTTTGGAGGGACTTTATTTTTCCACATACCATTAGTAACATTTAATGAAGGCCCATGAGTTGCTTTCTACCAAGACCACATTGAATCTGTTGTTAATTGCCTAGAAGAATGTGCAGACTAACTACAATAGTCTTCCTTGTCTAAATGAAGTGATGGGGTTGTCACCAACATGTCCACCAGCCTATGCTCCTCCTCTTCTTCCCAAGCAAACAAATTTCTCCTATAAGCCATTTGTCATACACCTGAGCAACTTGAAGATGAGAAAATCTCATTTTATTGGGTCCCACAATAGCCCCTCTAATCAGTCTCTTCTCCTTAGCTCTATCCAATAAAATATTCAGACCCTCCGCTATGATGTTGAACAAGAGTAGTAACAAAGGATCCCCTTGTCTCAACCCTCTTTGTGGTGAAAACTCCTCAGTTGGTGAGCCATTAACCAAAACTGAAACTTTCGTTGTTGAAATGCAAGACTTCCTCCACCTAAGCCATTTTTCTCCAAAACTGAAATTTCTCATCATAGATTATAAAAACTCTCAATTTGCTAAGTCGTCAGCTTTCTCAAAATCTAGCTTTAGGATAACCCCTTTCTTCTTTAAACTTCTCCACGAATCCACTATCTCATTGGCCATTAACACACTACCAAGAATATATCTACCTCCCAAAAATACTGATTGTACATCACTTATAACAGTTGGTCTTACATGCTTAAGCCTTTTAGACAATACCTTAGACAAAATTTTATGCACTGAGTTCACTAAACTAATTGGTCTTATAATCCCCCAAACCCACAGGGTTGTCATTTTTAGGTACAAGAGCTATGAAAGAGATGTTAACCCCTTTTAGTAGTTGCCCATTAGTGTGGAATTCTTGAACAAGCTGTTGTAGACTGCCTGAAGTCGCTCCGCGCGCCCCCCCTTTCGGAAAGGGTGCGAATTGTGTTCTAGCTACTACAGTTCAGACTCTTATCACGGTTCTGAATCTAATCTCACAAAGTGCAATGCAAGACTGATAAATCACCAAAGAGTCCAAACCCGACAAATTGTTTTGAAAAATTGATTTTAATCAAAAAGCGCCAAACATGAACTGCTTTGCCAGATTTCAGAGTCGCCACCTAAATGTTTTATTTTGAGAAATTTAGGAAACCCTAACTCGTGCCTAAGGCCACGTGTCCGTCATCACCAAAGTTGCCTCGGCTCGGGAACTTGGGTACGAGAGGGGAAGGTCCTAAAATGAGCACCCCCGCTCGCCCGATCAAAGATTGGCCTCTACTAACACAATATGTTGTTTTTATAAACACATGTGTTCTTATTCCAATTATTAATCTAGAATTACTATGTGATGCGCACAGCATACAAGTATAGACTAAATCGCACAATTTGGAACAAAACATCTCATGTTTGTTTTTCGAAATTGGTTTAAAGATGCTACTCGCAATTAGGCTAAAACGCAGATTTGCCACCCTCAAGTGGGCTTAAAACATGATGATTTGCCACTCCGCAAAGTGGGCTTAAAACTCACATTTTGATGAATTGTTCCAATTCAAGCAATCCAGCTTTCATCCACAGGCATTCAAGCAGTTATAGCAGTTAAGCACATAACCTCATGGCAAGTATGCTAAACATGGCAACACTTACACGCATGCAAGGATGCTAAAGCATAAACACTTACAGTGTACTCCGAGCCAAAACAGAAACCAGTTAGAAATCAATGCATGATCTTAATTATACATGATGCCTAATACAACACATGCAAAATGAAACTAAGTAGGTTTGGCTATCTAAGATGGCATATGAATGCAACACTCGATAACATGCTTTGAAACACGTATTCAAGTAATTATTGAGATTCAATGCAGTTTGAATGATGCACCAAGCCCGGTGCATGCAAGACAAATGAATGATGCAAACATGCAAATCATAAGGTATGCTATTTGAAATATGCCCTAAAACTAATCATTGAAAGCAGTTAAGTAAAAGGACGAAAGACATGGGGTTAGAAGACATTCACACACACACACACACGCACACTTATTACAATATTTACCCTCTCGAATGAGGGTCCGAATGAAAGAGACCTAACTAGCTATGCTACTTAAGCTAACTATTAAAAAACAAAACTAATTAACTAACGAGTTAACTAATTACAAACACAAATGAATAGCTAAACGCATTAACTATTTAAGTACAGAATCAACCAGTTAACCATCTAAGTAAAGCCGTTAAAAGGAGCCTTGGGGCGAGGAATGCATGCATGCTCGGTTGCTTTTTCCTGAAATCCTGTTGCGTTGCCACCAGTTGCCTCTGTTTGCATTCGCCTTAATTCCTGAACATTGAACCAATTCCCAGACTGCTTCTGCTCCAGAACCAGAACCACTCTGAACCACCTTCAAGCTAGTAGGCTATCGGCCACCAGGGGAGGCTGTAGGCCACTTGTCGGCCACTTAAGGAGGCTGTAGGCCACTTCTTCTGCCCGGTCGGCCAGTTGCTTCTGCATACTCTAGTTTTGCTGCAAACAGAGTTCAAGAAGGGCAAAGCAAGGCATTTGCAGGGTATGCGTGTACAACCACCCTCCTTATCATTTCTCAAGCTCAAAAGAGTGCGGTACTCGACTCTCAGGCCACCTACCGAGCATCGCAATGCACGATGGCCGAGAAGCCAAATTTGTACAAGTTAATGAATGCACAAGTAATACACAAGACTCGAGAAGCCTCCACCCTATTGTAGACGCGCACGAACGTCCTGGGAAAATCCCGTTTTGTTCATTGGGCTCACTACAGTTCGGACTCAATGTCACGGTTCTTAATCTGATCTTGCAAAGTGCAATGTGAGATTAATAAATCACCAAAGAGTCCAAATCCGGCAAATCGTTTTGAAAAACTAATTTTTAGAAAAAAGTGTCAAACATGGACTGCTTTGCCAGATACAGAGTCGCCACCTAAATATTTTATTTTTGGGAAATTTGGAAACCCTGACTCGTGCCTAAGGCCACGTGTCCATTATCACCAAAGTTGTCTCGGCTCGGGAACTTCGGTACGAGAGGGGAAGGTCATGCAATGAGCACCCCCGCTCGCCTAATCAAAGATCGGCCTTTACTAACATGATATCTTATTTTTGAAAACACATGTGCTCTTATTCCAGTTATTAACCTAGAATTACTATGTGGTGCGCACAACATACAAGTATAGATTGGATCGCCTAAGTTGGAACAAAACATCTCATGGTTGTTTTTGAAGGCGGTTTGCTACTCGCAAGTAGGCTAAAATATGGATTTTGCCACCCTCAAGTGGGCTTAGAAAACATGGTGATTTGCCACTCTCAAGTACGCTTAAAACTCGCAATCAACGAATCGTTCCAATTCAAGTAATCCAACCTTCACCTACAAGTATTCAAGCAGTTATATCACATAAGCAGTTAGCCTCATGGCAAGCATGCTATCATGGCAGTCACTCACGCGCATGCAAGGATGCTAAAGCATAAACACTTATCGAGTACTCCGAGTCAAAATAAAAGCTATGTTAGAAATCAATGCATGATCCTAGCTATGTCAAGAAAGCCTAATGCAACACATACAAAATGCAACTAAGATAGGCTCGGCTTTTCTAAAATGTCATGTGAAATGCAATTTGATACATGTATTCAAACAGGAATTGAAATACAATGCAGTTAGTATGATGCGTCGAGCCCGGTGCATGTAAGACAGATGAATGGATGCAAACATGCGAGCATAAGTATGCTAATTGAAACGTGCCCTAAAACTAACCATCGTAAGCTGGTAAATAAAAAGGAGAAAGAAATGGGGGTTAGAAGACATGCATCGCACACACGCACACTTATTTACAACAGTTGTGCCCTCTCGACGGAGGGTCCAAATGAATAATACAGAACCAACTAGCTAATCTAATTAAACTAGTTATTTCACAACAGAATGAATAACAAGCTACAGCTAATTATTACATAACTCTAACTAATTAACAAATTAACTAAGTTAGCAATTGAATAAGCATGTAAACTATATGAAATAGGTTGCCTCAACTCTGCCTTGGATGACGAAGGATGCATGCCCGGTCACCTCATGCGAAAATCCATCGCGATGCCCCGATTTGCCTCTGTTTGCAACTGGTCTCAGAACACTGCAAAAAGCTCCAAAAGTCTGAAACTCCATCATGGGAATCTGTAGGAGGGCTACCGACCAGTTGTTGGCATTAGAGACCACCTGCCGACCACTTTTTGTGCTGAAAACTAGAAAAAGTGGTCGGCCAGCCACTTTATCTGGTCAGCCGACTAGTTTCTGCTGCCAGACTTCAGTTTGCTGCAACAAAGAGCAAGAAAGGGGCATGTCAAAGTATTTGCAACACATGTATTCACAACCACCCTCCCTCTCATTACATAAGCTCATGGGGATGTGGTTCTCGACCCTCGGGCCACCAATCACGCATCTCAATGCATGATGGCCGAGGAGCCAAATTGCATAGCTCAATATGAAATGAATGTACACACGAACACATAAAGCCTAAAACTCCATCATGTATAGTCAAGAGTATCGGTGACCGAGAATTGAGGCATGTTTCATCACTTCGAGTATGAAACATCCCTTGTTTCCCGTGTTTGGACTAACTCCTATTCCAAACACAATGCAACAAATAACATGGCATGGCATACACAATGCGGCTCAAGCATGCAAACATTCAATGCAATGAAACAAGCATATGAACACGATGCAAGGGACAAGCATGAAAACATGCAACTAACATATTAGCATACACAATGCTCTGAACTACATGGCATACACAATGCTCATGACAACTAGTATACGCAATGCACATGGTAAGTAGCATACGCTAGGCAATGGACATGGCATGCACAAATACAATAATCACTCATGCAACAACATGGCATTCTCAATGCTATGAACCACATGGCATACTCAATGCACAATGGACTTAAACCAAAATGGATAGGCCTCAGCCATGTCCAAATCAGTGGCCATACATGTTAAGATAGAAACTCAAAATGCTATACAAATATGCATGCATATCGGCCCAAGCTTAAGGCTCAAAACACCACTCTCTAAAAGCATTGAAAGGATGAAACATGGGGTACAATGGCATATGTTCCAGCACTGAAATGGCATGCAAAATGACTTAGAATCATGCTAACAACCCATGTAATACATGTTGAAAGGCTTAAGCATCAAAGCTAGTGAAGTGCATTACACTAGAGGCATGCAAGATAATGCTCAAATGGCCAAACTAACCCCAAACAGACCCTATGCAAGCCAAAACAATAGCAAAAATGAGTTGGGATGATGGCTTGAAAGGCACGAAAATGAGGCTCATGTAATGGCTCACAAATAGGGCACAAAAGCACAACCCTCAAGAGCACTTAAAGAGCGGGAAATATAGAAGTGTAACAGGCCTACATGCTCTGAAATATCATTCTCAGTGATGCCAAAACATGCAAATACCTCAAGTTAAGCATGCAAGAGACCTCAAAACTCAAAGCTAGTCAAGACTATTACACTACAAGCATACATGACAAGCTTCATTCGACCAAGAAGCCTCAAAATAGAGCTAAGACAGCCCAAAATAAGAACAAAATCATGCTAGGGCATAACCAAAATATGCTAGGATAATGAGCCAAAACATCATGCATACAAAGTTAGTAAACAAGATTTACAATACAAGCATATGGAGCATGCAAGAGGCTACCAAACCAGCCAAAAATAGAGTTATGACATGTCAAATGATGGCCAAAAATCTACTGAAATGGAGCCAATACATGCTAGAAAGACATGCCACTTTGATGAGCCACAAATGGGAATACACTACACAAATGGGAATACACTACACATACAAGGTGGCCAAACCATCCATAGACAGAGCTAAGGCAGGCCCTAAAAGTCATGAAAAAGCGCCTGAACCAAGCCTTGAAAGTATGAAGATGCATGCTCCTTTGATAGGCCAAAAATGCAAGCAGACGAAACAAGAAGAGAGGGGATCACCCCTCTCTAATTTGAGACCTCAAAACCATATGCCTACGACTGAAAATCCACTAGATTTCAGTGGCTAGAAGGCCAAGCAAGGACTAGCTCAAAGGCCTTGAACCATGGCACAAAACAAGGCCAAACAAGGCATGCAAGAGGGTAGAAGACCCTCAACACCCAAGAGGCCTTAAACAAACATTAAAAACACAGCTGGCAATAAAAATATCTGAAAAAGCAAAAAAATGGCCGTCGGCCACATCAAGTGGCAGACCAGCCACTTCCACTGGCCTACCGGCCACCTAAAGTGGCCTACAGGAGGGACAAGTGGCCTACAAAAGCCAAAAGTGGCCGACAGCCTCTCCCCTCCCTCTAGGCAAGGGGGAACAAGGTATGGCACAAAAACAAACCAAAAGGAAGAGAGTTAAGAGGCCACCAGACAAGGCACTCAGCCGGAGGCTCCAAAAACTAGCCTACAGGCCACTACAAGTGGCCTACAAGAGGGAAAAGTAGCCTACAGCTACAAAAAGTGGCCTACAGGCCTCTCTCTCCTTCCAGGCAAAGGCACCAAGGAAATGATCCAAAAACAAACCAAGAAGAAGAGAGTTAAGAGGTTTTGAGACAAGGTGCTCAGCCAAAAACCCGAGAAACTCGAAACGAGCACAAACATGCGCGATCATCGCGTGCATGAACGATGACGTCTCAATCTTAAAGTCAGTCAAAAATAGGGTGTCCACAGTTGCCCCTCTTTGACAAAACTCAGAAGTCATGAAATGAAGAGAGTGAATGTCAAAGCCCAGAGATGACCCATTTTTGATAAGGCCGAAGACTTAGACAAACAGACAAGATAACAAAAGAAATGCCCGCACGCCGGGGCAAAATGCAAATGACATGCACAATGCAGAACGTAACTTATTATTATGCAAAGAGGGATGTAAAGAAACGCCTAGATGCAAACGTTATGCAAAAAAATGCTACAGCAAACTCATACATAAGAAAGTAAGTAAACACGACACGCGCAGGAATCACAGACCGAACTACATTTCATGCAGAAAGGATGTAAGAAAATTCTATGCAATCTTAACCATGGACCACGTAAGAAAAACTAGAAGCAAGTAACGGGAACACCCAAAGTCTCAAAGGAAACACCTCTTAGCATATCAAACGTGAAAGGAGAGGGATTGCGCAAGAAAGCGCAGTTATCCAAACGCGTGTCCAACGCGAGAGGAGAAAGGTACGTCCAAACGCATGTCAAACGCGAGAGGAGAAGGGTACGTCCAAATGCATGCAAAACGTGAGAGGACAAGGGTATCTAGACGCTTGTCAAACGCGAGAAGAGAAAGGCATCCAGACGCGTGTCAAACGCGAGAGGAGAAAGGTACATCCAAACGTATGTCAAACGTGAGAGGAGAAGGGTACGTCCAACCGCATGTCAAACGCGAGAGGAGAAAGGTACGTCTAACCACGTGTCAAACGCGAGAGGAGAAAGGTAACCGAGCGCGTGTCAAACGCGAACATGTGTGATAGAAACGCAGTTAAACTGAACCAAAACTTCTCTGAATGAACCGTACATACAATATTGTCTGGTTTCACCAACTTCAAATGAACCGTACATACAATATCGTGCCTGTACAAATGAGAGATTTTGACAAGTACAATATAATAAAAACACATGTTCAACGCTATATCAATATACAATTTCAATACAAAATAAACGCGTGCCCATATGATGCAAATGAAAAGGTGCATAACAATGCATGAGAGACGTGCATAACAATGCAAGTGAAACGGTGCATAACAATGCGTAGAACAATGCATAACAATGTAAGTGAATAGGGTGCATAACAATGCAACTGGAACGTGCATAGCAATGCAAGTGAAAAGTGCATAGCAATGCAAGTGAAAAGTGTATAACAATGCAAGTGGAAAGTGCATAACAATGCAAGTAAAACGGTGTATGACAATGCAAGTGAAGAGGGTGCATAACAATGCAACTGGAATGTGCATAGCAATACAAGTGAAAAGTGCATAGCAATGCAAGTGAAAAATGCATAACAATGCAAGTGGAAAGTGCATAGCAATGCGAGTGAAAAGTGCATAGTAATGCACTTCCGATGCAACATCAATAGCATGTTTGAAGTAAAATGTCGGATATGGAAATACATGCCTTAACGAGACCAATTCAAACGCAACCTCCGATTTACCTCTTGGAGGAGTCAGAATGTACTTAAAATGGATACACCTCGCTCCTGACGATTAATGATGAGTCGCGCAACAAAGACATGAATCGAAGCCCCTGCGAGGACATTTTGAGCCGAAAAGTGAACTTTGCTTGCACTTTCTCGAGAGCCAAGGACTCCAAACAGCATAAAGAACACACAGGGAGAACCATGAACACCTATAGGCCACCCCTAGGGACTGTCGTCCACTTATCCAGGTTGTAGGCCAATTAAGTGGCCGGTTGGCCACAAAACCTGGCCGATCGGCCAGTTTACAAAACTTCGGGGCAATTTTGTCTTTTGATGCTCGGTTCTTTAAATAAACAACTCCAAGCTTCATTTCATTCACACCTCCAGGCCGAAAACTCTTGCTCTCTCTCCCTAGGCCCTTTTTCCTCTTAGATTTGGGCTTTGCACGCATTTTCCAACGCCCCACGCGAAGTTGGTTCACTAAAATCTTCTAATTTCCTTCACTTTGAACCGAACATAATTTGTTTTCGAAGCTTCTTTCTCCATTTTCACCATTTGAGGTATGTTTCCCTTAAATTTGTCTTGAGTTTGGCACCCTTTCCCGGATTTTGACTTTCTTTGACTTTTTCTCTTCTTGAGAGTTGACTTTTGTTGACTTTCGGCAATTTTGCTCATTTTGCTCATTTTCGCCTACTTTTCAACTTCCTTTCAGATGGCAGACCATATTCCACACGATGGGGGTTCCCCGAGAGTAAAGGACGAGCCTGACATCATGCCATTGCTGCCAAGGATTCGGCCTTTCAATTCGGAGAGGTACCGCCCTTAGGAGAACGTACTACCACCGAGCATTGTTCGTCAGTTTACAAACTTTGCATGACGGGCACCCGCGGAATTGCTACTACGGGAGCCAGAGTCCCACTTGTCCCATAACGCACCCGGGGTATGCACTGCACTTTTATATTTTCTGCAATGTTCTTTACATTTCTCGCATAATTTGTACTTTTGCATTGTATCTCATCTGTTTATACTGAACATACTTCATGCACTATAGCCTGCTCATACTGAACACAGCTCACACACAACAGTCTACCCATTCTGAACACGACTCACACACAACATTCTGTTCATTCTGCACACAGCTTATACACAGCATTCTATTCATTCTGAATACAGGTGATTTCTCGCTTCACTCGAGGGTATGGATCGACTTTTGCGAGAGAGTGGTACTTAGACCTCCCAGACGCCGTCCGACATATTGTTGACGAGGCAGGCTTCGGCCTATTCTGCACAGGGCTCTCGCATCTGACGGCGAGTAGGACCGCTTTGGGTGCATTGGTAGAGAGGTGGTGGGATACCACCAACTCCTTCCACTTTTCTGCCACTAGGGATATGACGATGACCCCATATGATTTCTCTATGCTAACAAGCCTCGATGTGGAAGGTCAATCGATTCCGTATGACCCAGACATGGGGGAGTGGGAGGCAGCTTGGATCTACCTGTTAGGAGCACCCCCACCCATCTTCCGATCCGACACAGTCAGGTACACATGATTTTCGGACTACTTCAGAGGGACCGAGCCCATGACTATCGAGGACATAGAGCAGTATGCCCGTGGATTCTTGATGTACCTTATCAGCACCACACTATTCGCCGACAGGTCAAACACGGTCGAATTATATCTTCTGAGCGCTCTAGTAGACCTGTCCCAGGTCCGGGATTATGATTTTGGCGGTGCTAGCCTTGCCATCCTCTATTGCTATATGAGATCGGTCTCCTGCAGGAGCAGGGTGAGAGTAGGTGACTATTGGAGAGCCTGGGAGGTATGCTTTACTTTTCAGCTTTGCAGTTCCTGCTATACTTTCTGCTTTGCATTTTCTTGCTTACTATATTTCTTGTATTTGCTGCATTCTGCATTGCACAAATGTTCTGCTTTCTACATCATCTGTGTATTCTGTATTCTCAATGCCATTATCTCATTTTTCCACAGTTATGGATGTACACCTATTTCCTAGTGCTAGCCCTTGAGCTCGAGGTCGAGACACCTCTCGAGATCCTTTATTCATGCTGATATGACGAGAGATGCCTGCCGAGGCCTCGGAAGACTCTATCACATCTCCAGCATTACTTTGACATGGTGCGGGCGACCGAGGTAATCCAGAACTCTCAGTTCCTTATGCTTTTAGCTTCAACCTATTTTGCATGTCTAATGACAACTAATCAATTCATGTACTTGCTATCCTCAGATCACTTGGCAGCCTTGGATAGTGATGACAGGGTTCTCTCGGTTCCAGTTTGCTGGGACATGGGCCGCCTCCCGGTACCGGATCCTGTTCGAGGGACCGATTGGTAAAGCCTGGTTTCTCGGAGAGCGCTTCATGCGCCAGACACTGGCGATCCCCTTCAGGCAGTCCCTTCATCTCCTCCGTCAGACATGCGCACCACAGAGAGTCTCTTCCCTCGGGAGGTTAGCGACCTCATGCAGGGTGCTGACATCGTTCTTTTCCTCGAGGAAGGGGAGTACATGACATACCTCCATACATATCTGATGCCCCCATTGACAGGTGCTCGTGTCCCTATGAGGAGAGCTGTTGATATTCCCTCGTCGAACAGCGCCCGAGCTGCAAACGTCCCCTCGACGAGCAGGGACAGAGCATCGAAGAGGTAGGGCTAGGGGGATGCCTCCCACTAGGCAGTGTGCTGGATGGCCAGATCCTCCGATAGAGCTGACAGGTTGGCGGTATGGGACACCTTATTAGATTCCACTTGAGCCCCCATTGCCAGATCATCGATATGTCAGGGCTTCTGACTCAGCACCGGTATGCATTACAACTTTCATTTATCACTCAGATACTTAGACATTCATTCACTGATGATTTCAACTTGCACCTGTAGCCTTCCACAAAGTATGTCGAGGGGCTACTCGGGGTGATAACCTCTTTTGAGAGCATGATCTTGAGGAGAGAGACCATGCTTAGCTCCCATGGGATCCAGGTAAATTTTTAGTTTTTCATGCATTGCCATACTTTTGCTGATATACCGAAACTGAACACTTCATTGCATTGATTCGCTGTATGTGTAGATCACATTTGACACGACATACTGCATGCACACATCATATCTGACTTCCACACATACTCCTCATACTGAATTTGTACTTGACACTTGCTGATAAATTCAAAATGTCTTTTCAGGTCACACCCTTGTAGACAAGACCCTCTAAGCCTTCTCGAGCAGCAGAGAGAGAGGTTTCGGCACACGGTCAAGGGAGACGTCAAGCGCTTTCCAAACGCGTTGACGAGTCTAGTGAGGAGGAGGAGGAGGAGCCTGCGAGTCCTCAGTTAGAGTCATCCGAGCGTGGAGGCAATGCCGATGAGGGTTCTGAGGATGGCAGCTCTGGTTCAGGCAGCGGTACCGATGACGACAGTGCTCTAGAGCCTGCTCGGCCGAGGAAGTGGGCGAAGAGGGCCTCTCGAGCTTGAGATATATAGCACTGATTCAAACGCTTTTGCGTTATTTCTCTTTTTGCTAATAGTATTGACACATTGTACAGCCTTAGGCAGTTTGTTTTCTTTAAAACTTGTACCTTTTGTAAAGAGAAACCATGATGAAATGAAAGCAGCTTTTTTTATTCAAAAAGTGTTGCATTTTACATTCTAAGCATCGCATCGCACCATCTTACATAAAAATGGGATTGATGAAAATTGAACATTCGTGTATTACCATGTCAGGTAGTGAACCTACACAATAAACAAACACCCCAACTTCATGACGCTCGTCTTTGATTCGCGACGGAGAATTGGACATCCCTAGCTTGATTCATCAGTTTTCTGATGCCGGTAACCGCGGCGATCATCACTGGCAGGGTTTTCGGCAACATGCGCTTTGCTTGTGCATGTTGTCTCATTTCTTGCTTGCCCCAGGCTCCGGTGGGTCTAGCGTCCGTTTGATTGAGGTTGCCCAAAGTTTGAAAGAGGGCAAGAGCTACATTGCCATGACACTAGCTGAGACACTGATGGGTTTGGATGCCTTTCATTGCCGGGAGATGACTAGATTTGCAGGGAGTCCACTATTACTGCAGGTAAAGTTTCTTACCCTTCTCACATGTGTATTCCTCACATCACTTGGCCCTCAGGCTCGGTTTTTCTCTCAAAACCCTTTTTCTTACTTTTCTCTCCACGTGTACCTCTCTATTCTTTAATCTCTCATTTTTTTATCCCTCTCCAGATATGGTTGATGGACCAGTTGAGAGTGGTGGACTCATGCCCAGTATATTCAGCTCGCGACTATTTCTTCCGGCAACGTCTAGTTGATGCCCCAGATGAGGGATGGTGGTGCGAATGGTTGTGCAGTCTATCCGCTGTCAACATTGTTCAGCACTGCCCCTGGCTTAATCTGTCGGCGATGAGCTACAACATGTCTCGCCAGCCGAACATTTAGCTAATTGGCCTGACATACTGAGTCTTTTACTTTCCATTTCAATTCTGGCGCCAATTTGGGCATGATCAGACTTGCCCGGAAGAAGGGATAGAGTACCCTACTGCATTTCCAGTCCGAGGCACACAACTAGCTCGGTATGCCACAGCATGGAGGATGAGACAACTTCTGGCCCTCACTCTCACTTTCAGTTGAACCCTCTCTGATGGGTGCATAGCTTAGTTCGATGAAGAGGCGCAGGTTGGGCCTACTTTGGCATCAGAGGCTTTCACAAGCTCTGGGAGGAGACGCAGGAACACCTGACTATGCCCCAAGTTTATTTGCTTTAATCAGTACTTTCAAGTTTTCTTTATAAATGTAATAAGAAAGCAACTTCAATTTGTATTCAAGAGTAGGAGAACTCTGTATTGAAATCAATGAAATTGAAGGTTGTGGGTACTGAAAATTTTTCGTTTGGTCCAAAATGGTCTAAGTCGTAAAAAGATTAATTTGAGCAAAATCAACTTTTATTAAAACTTTTCAAAACCATTTTCGATATGGATCACAACTGGACACACCCGAGATCTATCATTGAGATGTACAATCCCGAATCCAAACAACTGGAAAGTTGCCCCTAGTCTGAATAGCACTGCACTGGAGATCACAACTGAGCTCTTGAATGTAGAAAAGACAAAGATGACCAACATGATCACATAGACAAAGTTGATTTGGAAGTGTTTGTGGCTAGACTTCAGAATGAAATTGCCTACGTATCCCAAAGATGGGAATCAAGCCTGACGTAGTTTCGGTTCAGGTTCACACGTGTATTAACCCTCTCCTTTTGCGCTCTAACTTTTGCCAAGGCCGCCCTTTCTGGGTTTTCAACTTTGCAAGCTCAGTTTTTATTATTTCAAATTTTTTGTGCTCTAAGTTTTGCCTAGGTCGCCCTTTCAGGTTTTCGACCTAGCGAGCCACTCAGGGATAGTATTTCTTCAAATTATCCATGTTGATCGACTAGGAGAACTCAAGGCCATCTAAATCCATCAGAATGACAGCTCCACCCAACCAAATAGACTTGATGATGTAAGGGCTAGTCCAATTGGGTCTGAACTTGCCCCTAGGGTCGTGGATGAGAGCTCGGTTGTCTTTGAGCACTAGATCCCCCTCTTTCAAATTCCTGGACTTAACCTTCTTGTTGAAAGCCCTGGCAATTCTTCGTTGATAACCCTGGATGTGATACAGTGCTTTCAGTCTTCTTTCATCAAAGAGCATGAGTTCTTCGAACGTGCTTTGCTACCAATCTGCCTCAGCTATCTGGCACTCAGCCATAATTCGCAATGACGAAACCTCAACTTCGATAGGCAGAACAACCTCCATCCCATAAACCAAGGAATACAGAGTTACCCCAGTAGAAGTTCGAATTGAAGTCTGGTAACCCCAAAGAGCAAATGGCAGCTTATCTAGCCAGTCCCTGTAGGTTTCCACCATCTTCTGCAGAATATGCTTGATGATCTTATTGGCGGCCTCAACAGCTCCGTTGGTTTGCGGTTGATATGTAAATGACTTATGAAAAGCCACGTTGTATTTCTCCAACAAGTCGATCACCTCCTTCTTAAAGTGGGAACCATTATCCGAAATAATCTCATTCGGGACCCCGTAGCGACAGATAATGTTGTTTCTGATGAACTTAGTAATATGCGATGCCTTCAACACCGCGTAAGATTGGGCCTCGACCCACTTCATGAAGTAGTCTATCACTACCAGAATGTACTCATGCCCGTTGGACCCCTTTGGAGTGACAGCCCCAATTACATCAAGCCCCCAGACTGAAAAAGGCCATGGCGAAGTCATGTTGTACAGCTTCGACGGCGGAATGTTCATGCAGTTTGCATGGATCTGACATTTGTGGCATTGCCGGACGAAGCCGATATCCTCTTCCATGGTTGACCAATAATAACCCTATCTAAGGATCTTCCGGGCTAGCATCACCCCGCTCATGTGCGCTCCGCACTCTCCTCCATGGATGGCCTCTATCAGGCGCTTTGATTCTTCAGCATCAACACATAGTTTGTGCATCCCCATATGACCTCGCTTTGTACAGTTTACCCCTACAGACAATGAACTGAGCAGCCATTCTTTGAATTGCCCTCTTATCTTTGGCGTTTGTCCCTGGTGGATAAACCTCATTTTCCAAGAAGTTCCAAATGTCATAATAACAGGGGTTTTGATCTTGTACCTCAACTATGGCAGCAATCAGCTCGTAGGCCAGCACGAATTTCGGTGGACGTATCTAGACTCCAAAAGGGATGTCTATCATAGAAGATAGAGTTGCTAATGAATCGGCGAACCTGTTGTTCTCTCTTAACAGATGAGCGAAGTTCAGTTTTTCAAACCGAGGAATCAGAATGTCTAAGGTCTGGTGATAAATTCTCATCTTTTC
Source organism: Camellia sinensis (assembly GCF_055761805.1). Lineage (NCBI taxonomy): Eukaryota > Viridiplantae > Streptophyta > Magnoliopsida > Ericales > Theaceae > Camellia > Camellia sinensis. The sequence goes on from NC_138962.1 coordinate 181,188,468, forward strand.
TTCTTCAACTTTCCAATCTCCTTTAGATTGAGATATAACAAGGCACGAGTCCCCGATGACATCCAACCGTTTTGCCCTCAGTTCCAGCGCGGCTTCTAGTCTAGCAATACATGCCTCATACTCTGCCTCATTGTTCGATACTTTGAACCAGAGTTTGAATGCTAAAGGTATACGAGAATTGTCGGGTGCTATCAGCAACACCCCTATCACATACCCGTACTAGTTTGACGCTCCGTCAAAGTACATTGTCCAAGTCTCTTCTTCAACATGCAGAATGGCCTCATCTGGGAACAGATATTCAACTGCTTCATCTCCCTTCACTGGGTGGTCGGCAAGGAACTCCACTATCGCTCTCCCTTTTACTGACTTGCGCATCATGTACTTCACATCAAATTTGGAAAGCAGAAGCAACCAACGGGCTAGCCTACCCGTAAGTGCTGGTTTCTCGAAGAGATATTTGATGGGATCTAATCTCGAAACCAGTATTACGGAGTGAGCTAACAGGTAGTGCCTCAGCTTCCTGGTAGCCTATACCAAGGCCAGACAAGCCTTTTCTAGCGGAGTGTAGCTGGTCTCGTATTCCAGTATTTTCTTGCTCAGGTAGTAGATAGCCTTCTCCTCCTTATCTTCAGATTCCTGTGCAAGCATGCAACCCATCGCCGTTTCAGTCACTGACAGGAACAATATCAACGGTTTCCCCGGCTCTGGCGGTGACAACACAGGTGGGTTATGTGGATATTGCTTGATCTGTTCGAAAGCAACTTTGGCATCAGTCATCCCATTAGAACTTCTTTCCTTTCTTCAAGAGACCAAACAGTGGTTCAGAAATCAAGGTTAATTTTGTAATAAATCATCTTATGAATTCCACTTTATCCAGAAAGCCTCGCATCTCCTTCTCAGTCCTTGGTGGTGGCATTTCTAAGATGGCCTTAATCTTGGATGGGTCAACCTCGATGCCCCTTTGTGTGATCAAGAACCCAAGCATTTTCCCTGCTGTAACACCACAAGTACATTTCTGAGAGTTCAGCCGCAACCGATACTCTCTGATCCATTGGAAAAATTTCTGCAAGGCGATGTAGTGACCCTCTCTTTCCTTGGACTTGATAATCATGTTGTCCACGTACACCTCAACCTCTTTATGGATCACATCATGCAAAATCGTGGTTGCTGCCTGTTGATACGTAGCCCCAGCGTTCTTCAAACCGAACGGCATCACCCTATAACAATAGGTTCCCCACGGGGTAGTGAAAGTGGTTTTCTCCTTGTCTTCAGGTGCCATCAAAATCTAATTGTAGCTTGAAAACCCATCCATGAACGAGAGCAGCGCATGCCCAGCAGTGAAGTCCACTAATTCATCGATATGCGGCAGAGGAAAGTCGTCCTTCGGATTGGCTTTGTTCAGATCTCTGAAGTCCACACATACCCGAATTTTGCTATCTTTCTTCAGCACTGGAACTATATTGGCCAACCAAGTAAGGTATTCAGATATCAACAGGAACCCTGCATCAATCTGCTTGGTGACCCCTTCTTTGATCTTCAGAGCCCAGTTCGAGCGGATCCTTCAGAGCTTCTGCTTAATAGGTCGGGCCTTTGGGTCAAGAGGGATCCGGTGCTATACAATCTCAAGATCGATTCCAAGCATGTCTTCGTAGGACCACGCGAAAACATCTTTGAAATCTTTTAATAAAGTAACTAAGCGCTCGCACTCCTCAGAAGACAACGTGGACCCGATCTGGACCAGCAGTGGGTCCTTCTCAGTACCAACATTAATTGAGGTGATTTCATCAACCAAAGGTTTTACAAACCTCTCCTGCTCTTGATCAAGCAAATGCTTTAAAACCGGAGGAATTTATTCCTTGTCGTTTTCATCAAATTTTGAAAGTCTTGATTAATGCAATAAACTAAAGGCAGAGAAAAGTAATCAGAAGCCACAGCTGTACCATTCTTATTAATCACTTCCAGATCGCCTGTTCCTTCAGTTACTACAGACTCGAAGGAAAAAGAAAAATACGACCTGGACAGGACAGTGGCATTCGGGTTGTCACCCCCAGGAATACCGGACTCAGACTCAGAAGAGCTGGAATCTGATTCCGACCCCACAGACTCTATGGAATCAGATTTCAGCTCACTACCTGACCCGGAACTGCTCGATAAAAAGCCCTCCTCATATTGCCAGACGAAGGAGGGTGCAATGGATGCATCGAGAATACAAAAATGTGGGCCCACAGCCGCGTCATCCTCGATCATGGAAACTGAGAAGTTATCCCCCAAGCACTCCGGTATGATATGAGGATCTGAGAGGAGACAGGCCAGCGCTACCCCCATCTCAATTTCTGTGCTCTCGGAATCTTCCTACTTGCACTGTTCATCCTCAGCTGATGGGTATGTCTGCTCTTCACCAACTTCATTCCCTGACAACTAAAGATCAAAAAAGATTTCGAAGCCGGGCAAGCGCCGCTTCTCTGAATTCAACCGGGGCTCCAGAAAGCTGCAAAATGGGAAATCTTCCCCTTCCCGGACAAAGCATCCGTTCAGGGTCCCTTGGATAGGTCTGTGCATTAACTCATAATGCTTCCCGGCTTGCTTTTCCTTGGCTCTTCCAGCCATCTCTCTTCCTTTCCTCGTCCAATCCTCTTTGGTAGGCAGATAACCTAATCCAAAGGTATATGGGTAATGCGGCACTTCGGCCAATGCTGCAATGCCCTTCCGGCCACTTCGCCCCAATCCCATCCCGGGCATGTGTTGAAGCTTGTTCATGAGGTAGACAGATTGTGCACTGACGTATAGCCCCTCATCAACAGCTAGCATATCCTGTACAACTCGAGCCTCAGCTAGGGTGAATCCTGACAGAAATACATCCTCCGCGCCATGCTCAATCTCCAGAACTGGTGTAGAAACCTCTGGCGGTGAATGTATTGAAGAATTTCAAAAAACAATTGCCACCCTCTTCCCGTGGGGGTACTTCAGCATCTGGTGTAAAGTGGAAGAGACAGCCTTTACTTGGTGCAGCCACGGCCGCCTAAGGAGTAGTTTAAAGGTTGCTGGAACATCCAAGACATGAAACTCAATGTCCTGTTGCCCCGGGCGAACCCGAGTCTTAATTTGTACGGTCCCTATCACCTCCGGGCTGGTATTATCATAGGCCCATATTACTTGGGCTGGAGGCACAAAATCCACGGGCTTCAACCCGATAGCCTACGCTGTTCTCGACGGACATACATTGATTGCAGATCTCGTGTCGACCAGGACCACCAGTATCCATTTCTCCTTGTACTCCACGAAGATAAGAGTAGCTTGTTATGATCTGAGCCCTCAGGCGGTATGTCTTTGTCGGTGAAGGTCAAGGATAGGGAAGCTCCTCCCTGGAAAACCAACCCCACAAATTGCTCGGGCGTTGTATCAATTGAAAGCTTAGCCTTGTCCATGGCTGTAAGGACGGCCTGTCTATGAACCCTTGAGGCCATAAGCAGTCCCCAGATGGAGATGTCTGCTTAGATTTTCTTAAGCTACTTCAGTACAGCCTCCTCCTCCAGTAGTTTTTCATTCTACCTCTCCGCTTCTTTGTATTTCCCGGACGCCTCTGGCTGGTCCAAGTGTGAGAGCTTGAAATACCGCTCACTCCTAGTCATATGGTCAACCTCCTCGACATACCAGGTGTCATCTAGTTAAGTCTGCCCCCAGTCTTCGTCAGTGTGGGCCAGACACAAGTCGTCGTCTTCCCACCACATGCCATCGGTAACCGACAAACAGCCGTCTGATTCTGTTGCAACTATTTCGGTGCTCATAGTACATTCTGCCCCCTCGAGTGCCTTGGCTTTTCTAGCCCTTCCAAGATCCTTAATCCTTTCTTGCTCAAGTCGCTTCAATGCAGCCTCTTGTTCAGTGTCCGTTGTACTCAAACTGCCCGGGTCCCGAGCAAAATTCTTCGCACCCGTGCTCTCCGACGATACTTCCTGATTCTCAGCCATTCCGGCCACTACTGATGTTCTCATTTCTGACGGTCTCTGTTCTGGCTGAGATTCTTCAACAACATATGGCTGGTCACTGAGCCACCCCGTATTCTCTGCCAATCCATTCAAGTCGAACCAATTGATGTTCACATCTCTTGAGTCCTGCTCTTCAAAGAACTGCAGATTTGCAATGTCCTCTTCTAGCCCTGCTAGGTCATCTAGCCCCTGACTAGGCCCATCTTCCCGGACCACACTGATTTCTGCCCCAGCTGGTAACTTTACCCTCGGCTTGACCTGATCTGTTGATACGATATAACCACTCGGGTTGTACGCTTCCTCAACAAAGCTCCCAAACTCCTCAGGCTCTGAGTCATCATTTCCATCTTCCTCCAAAGTCAACCCAGTTCTGGCTTCGACAATCAACACCACCGGTTTAGGTTGGGTTTGAAAAGTGTTCAACATGCACAAGTCTGTGCTGTCTGGGATGAACACCTCAAGCTTGGGTAGGTGGGAGGGAGTGATGTATATGCTAGGGTCATACGGGATGGCCGTTGTTTGGATGAAGTTTACCTACCTAGGTGGAGGGTTTTGATTATGTAGCGGGAGAGGGTTGGTGGTGACATTCGGCTTTTTTGGAGACGCAATCACCTTATTGTCAATAAGATCCTAGATCTCATGACGCAGTCGGTAGCACTGGTTAGTGTCGTGACCATGCTGTTGGTGAAAGGCACAGTATTTGGCCCGGTTATGGAAGGAAGAAAGTTTGTTTGGTAATGGCCGCGGCTCTAGGGGTTTCAAATGCCCTTTCCTGATTAGAACCCCCAGAGCTTTGGACAGAGGCATGTACAGTGGAGTAAAGGTCCTCTGGCCTCGAGGTGGATATCTAGCTGCTTGTGAGCTAGTTCCGGATGCACCAGTGAATGGGGTGGCTGTTTTTGGTGTGGTGGTGGTGACCATGCCCACATTGGAAGTTCTGTTAGCTGCAGCACTACTCGTGCCTGCATTTGAACTCCGGGTAAATGCCCTCTTGGGCTGTTCCTTATCTTGGTCAATCAGACCCTGCATCATGGCGTCCTCAATCTGTACCCCAATCTCATGTAAATCAGCAAAGGTGGGAATGGGTAAGATGATCATTCTTTGCATCAGCTTGGGTTGGAGGCTGCGCACAACCATCCTTATCTGATCCTTCTCAAGTGGCCGAGTTGTCATCATAAAGGCCTTAGCCCTCCATCAAGTGACAAAGTCAGAAAAGCCTTCTTTCGGCTCTTGCCTGGTCGCCTCAAGATCACGGGTCATGACCTCGATCTGGGTGTTATATGAATATTGTTTGACGAAGGCCTCGGCCATTTCCTCCCAACTTCTTTTCACTGAGTCCTCCAGCTTGGCGTACCAGATGGCCGCAATACCCAACAGGGTCCGGCCGAAGAATGATAGTTTCTGGAGTCTCGTCAAGCCCATCGGGCGCAAAATATCCGAGAACAGCCTCAGATGAACCATAGGGTCGCCCGAGTCGTCAAAACGGTCTATGTGGGGCATCTTGAATCTGTTCGGCAATACTACCGCCGAATCAGTGTAACCATCCTCTATGTCTAGGATCGAGTTGACTCCCTGGGCCCGTTTAAATAGCTTTTCAAGTTTACTCATCTCCAGAGCGGTTAGGTCCATCTCAGATTCAAACGGTGTATCTGTTGAGAAGGCCGATGTCTTTGAAGTCTGTGGTAGACTGTTGGCAGGACTAGCCCTGTTGGAGCGTCCATATCTTCCTGGACGTTTACAGTATCCCCGAGTGTTAGAACTCTAGGTGGGGGCGGGGGTGGATGCGAAGCAAATGCTCCGGTTTGTTGCGGTTGCTGCTGTTATTAGAGCTTGGCAATCAGTTCTGCCTGTTGGGCTACAACCTTTGCTTGATACATGGTAATCTCTACCTCGCGAGCAGCATCCCGCTGGATGGCCTGCATGGTCTTTTGGAATTGACGTATCATGTCCTCTATTTCGACTGTAAAGTGCTGATCTGACATAACAGGTATGTATTCCCTCTCCGAGGTGGAAGCAAATATCTCAGCCTGACTGCGTACAGGTGAGGTGGATAATGATCGCTGAACCAATGATTGCTATACTGATACTCTCTGCGTAACTGCCCTCCGTCTTGTAACCGGGGGTAATGAAAAGAACACTGCTCGTCCATCAACTAGATCCTCAGATCGGTGAAGCCTTCTACCTCTAGCCCAGAGTGCTTTGGGGGAAACTGCCTCCTCAGAAACAATGATGCAATACTACCTTGCAAAAAGATAAATAAAGCATAATAAGGAAACAAAAAGCGGAAAAACGGACAACAATTCGGCTTAAATAAGCACAACACACAGTTGATAATCACAAGCTGAAAGAACTGTTCTCAAATACTGATCGCTGCCCCTAAATCACTGCCTCAAATCTGATACCCCCAAATACTGATGTCCTCAGACTGATGCTCAGACTTGCAAACTGATACATGCATTCCTGTAGAGACACACTCTAAAAGCACATAGCAAGCAAGTGAAAGCCAAAACACCCCTATGGAGAGGTAGGGTTTCCCTATCCTATTTTGTCAGGAGCTAGGGTTCCACTATGCACGCATGCGGTTTCAAACAACATACATTCGGGTAAGCAACTTGTCCTAGTTTGAAATGGTCACTATAGCTTCCGATATGCAACTAGATCGAATGGTCAAAAAGGGTGCCTCGGTGAAAACAGAGGTTTGTGTTCCCATCGTGGCAGAGCTCGTAACTAGTCAGCCTTATGGCACGCTTTTCAAAGTAAGCCTCCGGCAAACCGTTCAGGAATAGCAGATGGAAAACACTGTGACTTAAGCGCACCAATACAAATCCAATGCAAAGAAACACATAAGTGTAGACAAAACAATATATCATGAGTTCGAGTCAAGTTCTCTAAGTCCCCAGCAGAGTCGCCAGAAACTGTAGACCGCCCAAACTCACTCCGCGCGCCCCCCTTTTCGGAGAGGGCGCGAATTGTGTTATAGCTACTACAGTTCGGACTCCTATCATGGTTCTGAATCTAATCTCACAAAGTGCAATGTAAGACTGATAAATCACCAAAGAGTCCAAATCCTGCAAATCGTTTTGGAAAATCGATTTTAATCAAAAAGCGCCAAACATGGACTGTTTTGCCAGATTTCAGAGTCGCCACCTAAATGTTTTATTTTGGGAAATTTAGGAAACCCTGACTCGTGCCTAAGGCCACGTGTCCGTCATCACCAAAGTTGCCTCGGCTCGGGAACTTAGGTACGAGAGGGAAAGGTCCTAAAATGAGCACCCTCGCTCGCCCGATCAAAGATCAGCCTCTACTAACATGATATGTTGTTTTTATAAACACGTGTTCTTATTCCAGTTATTAATCTAGAATTACTATGTGATGCGCACAGCATACAAGTATAGACTAAATCGTACAATTTGGAACAAAACATCTCATGTTTGTTTTTCGAAAATGGTTTGAAGATGCTACTCGCAAGTAGGCTAAAACGCGGATTTGCCACCCTCAAGTGGGCTTAAAACATGATGATTTGCCACTCCGCAAAGTGGGCTTAAAACACACATTTTGATGAATTGTTCCAATTCAAGCAATCCAGCTTTCATCCACAGGCATTCAAGCAATTATAGCAGTTAAGCACATAACCTCATAGCAAGCATGCTAAACATGGCAACACTTACACGCATGCAAGGATGCTAAAGCATAAACACTTACAGTGTACTCCGAGCCAAAACAGAAACCAGTTAGAAATCAATGCATGATCTTAATTATACAAGATGCCTAATGCAACACATGCAAAATGAAACTAAGTAGGCTCGGCTATCTAAGATGGCATATGAATGCAACACTCGATAACATGCTTTGAAACACGTATTCAAGTAAGTATTGAGATTCAATGCAGTTTGAATGATGCGCCGAGCCCGGTGCATGCAAGACAAATGAATGATGCAAACATGCAAATCATAAGGTATGCTAATTGAAATATGCCCTAAAACTAACCATTGAAAGCAGTTAAGTAAAAGGACGAAAGACGTGGGGTTGGAAGACATTCACACACACACACGCACACTTATTACAACATTTACCCTCTCGAATGAGGGTCCGAATGAAAGAGAGCTAACTAGCTACGCTAATTAAGCTAACTATTAAAAAACAAAACTAATTAACTAACGAGTTAACTAATTACAAACACAAATGAATAGCTAAACACATTAACTATTTAAGTATAGAATCAACCAGTTAACCATTTAAGTAAAGCAGTTAAAAGGAGCCTCGGGGCGAGGAATGCATGCATGCTCAGTTGCTTCTTCCTGAAATCCCGTCGCCTTGCCACCGGTTGCCTCTGTTTGCATTCGCCTTAATTCTTGAACATTGAACCAATTCCCAGACTGCTTCTGCTCCAGAACCAGAACCACTTTGAACCACCTTCAAGCTGGTGGGTTGTCGGCCACCAGAGGAGGCTGTAGGCCACTTGTCGGCCACTTAAGGAGGCTGTAGGCCACTTAAAGTGGCCAGTCGGCCAGTTGCTTCTGTATGCTCTAGTTTTGCTGCAAACAGAGTTCAACAAGGGCAAAGCAAGGCATTTGCAGAGTATGTGTGTATAACCACCCTCCTTATCATTTCTCAAGATCAAAGGAGTGCAGTACTCGACTCTCGGGCCACCAACCAAGCATCGCAATGCATGATGGCCGAGAAGCCAAGTTTATACAAGTTAATGAATGTGCAAATAACACACAAGACTTAAGAGGCCTCCACCCTATCATGCACAATCAAGGGGAACGGCGACCAAGAAATGAGACGAGTTTCATCACTTCAAGTTTGAAACGCCCCTCGTTTCTCGTGTTTGGATTAATGTCTGATCCAAACACAATGCAATGCAACACACATGCAAACAACACGCGTATCTATCAATGCTAGAGTGGCATGCACAAGGCTCTATCATGTAAGCAATGCATGCATGGCATGTTTAGAAGCCAAGGCATCAAAGCTAGTGAAGTGTATTACACATGAGGCATGCACTACAATGCTCAAATGGTCAAACCTACCTCATGCCATAACAATGGTACAATCATGCTAGAAATGAAGCACCAAAAGCTACAACAACATGCTCACGCATTGGCTCGCAAGCTAAACATTAAACACAACTCCCAAATACAATGAAGAAGTGATACATAAGAGAGTATGGCAGAGATGTAGGCATTGAAATCATATGCCAGGTGATGACATATCACGCAAACAACACAAGTATGGCATGCTAGAGGACTCCAGCATTAAAGCTAGTAAGGTACATAACACTAGGACTATGCAATACTATCCACAAACAACCAAACTTGCCCCAAAACAGAGCTATATCATGGCAAATTAGGGGCAAAACATGCTCAAACTAAGGCTCAAAATAGTAGAAAATCATGTTCCTTTGGTAGCTCACAAATAAGGCACAAAGGCACAACTCTCAAAAGCTCTCAAGGAGTGAAAGAAGTGAGAACATGACACATGTATATGCTCTGAAATTACATGCTAAATGATGCCAAAACATGCAACCATCACAAATATGGCATGTTAAGGTGCTCAAAACTCAAGACTAGCTAAGGCACTTGCACCATAGCCATATCAAGCAAGCCCCAAAGGACCAAGATCACTTAAAACAGTCCTAAGGTAGGTCAAAACAATGCTAGAAACATGATGGAGTGTAGCCAAAACAAGCTAGAATGGTAAGCCAAAACACTAAGCATGCAAGGCTAATGAGTGGGATTACACTACAAGTGTAAGATGCAAGAAAACAATGATCAAACCAACCCAAGATAGAGTTATGGCAGGTCCAAAAAGTCACAAAAACATGCTTGGACTAAGCTAGCAAATGAGAGAAATACATGCTCATGTATTAGGCCACCAACACGAGGCATAAAGGCACTACTCTTAACTACAATGAAAGAGTGATAAACATGGGAGTATGACATAAGTTTATGCTCTGAATTTACTTACCAAATGATGCTATATCACACAAATGTCACAAATAAGGCATGCTAGGGGTCCCAAGACACAAGACTAGCAAAGGCCATTACACTATGGCCACACAAGGCAAGCCCCAAAGGGCCAAGATCATTCCAAACAGAGTTTAAGCAAGTCAAAACAAGGCTAAGAACCTACTGGAGCAGAGCTAAAACAAGCTAGAATTAGAGGCACAAAGCATGATGCATGTTAAGCCTACAAGGAGGATCGCACTACAAGTACAAAGACCAAGCAAGAGGTGACCCCACCAACTGAAATGAGAGTTAAAGCATGCCAAAATAACACCAAAAATATACTGGAATGAAGCCAATACATGCTAGAATAACAAGCTAACTTATGAAGCATGTTTGGCTAGTGAACAAGTTTACACTACAAGTGCAAAAAGCAAACAACATGAGGCCAAACCAACCCAAAACAGAGGTATAACATGGAAAAATAAGGCCTAAAACATGCTAAGATAGAGCCACAAGAGGGTAGAATAACATGCCAAAGTGTTAAGCCAACAACACATGCAAACAAAGCACAAAAGGCGAGGACCACCCCAATCCATTTTGGGTCTCAAAACCCACTTTCCACCACTGAAATTCCTCTGGAATTCAGTGGTGAAAAGGCTAAACAAAGGAGATCTCAAAGGCCTTAAAGGATGGCACCAAGCCTAAGCAAATAAGGCATACAAGAGGGTAGAACACCCTCAACACCAAAGAGACCTCAAACAAACATTCTAAGCACTTAAAAAAAGAGCTTTTTGTAGTTGCAAGTTAGGCCTAAAAGAGCATGCAAGGATGGCCAAATACTTAAGCAAAACAAAGCTTAAAGAGGGTAACTACTCACCCTTGAAGAACCATAACAAAAACAACAACTTATGAGGCAAATGACCCGCTAAAACCACTCAAATAAGGCTTTTAAGTACCTCAGCAACAAGATAAAGGTGTTTGAGTAGGTGTTTGTGTGCAAAAGTATGAAGAAACAACACTTTAAGGCACAACTATGGAGAGAGAGAGAGGGAGAATTCTAGAGAGAGAGTAGATATTTTTTACTCTTCAAAAATATGAACCCTTGAAAGGGAAAGAGAGCTCCCTTCTAATAGAATTCCAAGCCTCAAGCTTGTTGGACAAGCTAGAAGCTTGGTGCAATCCCTCCATACACGTGTATGGAGGATGCCTTCTGTGCCCAACAGCTGGCACAGCTGGCAATAAAAGTATCTGAAAAAGCAAGAAAATGGCCGTCGGCCACCTCCAGTGGAAAACCAGCCACTTCCACTGGCCTACCGGCCACCTAAAGTGGCCTACAGGAGGGACAAGTGGCCTACAAGAGCCAAAGGTGGCCGACAACCTCTCCCCTCCCTCTAGGCAAGGGGGAACAAGGTATGGCACAAAAACAAACCAAAAGGAAGAGAGTTAAGAGGCTACCAGACAAGGCACTCAGTCGGAGGCCCTGGAAACTAGCCTACGGGCCACTACAAGTGGCCTACAAGTGGAAAAAGTAGCCTACAACTACAAAAAGTGGCCTACAGGCCTCTCTCTCCCTCCAGGCAAAGGCACCAAGGCAATGGTCCAAAAACAAACCAAGAAGAAGAGAGTTAAGAGGTTCCGAGACAAAGCGCTCAACCGAAAACCTGAGAAACTCAAAACGAGTACAAACATGCGCGATCATCGCGTGCACGAACGATGACGTCTGAGTCTTAAGGTCAGTCAAAAATGGGGTGCCTACAGCTGCACAACCTCCCTTTTCATGACCTTCTATCATTTCTAAATACTTGTTAAGTTAAAACCATCTTGCCCAGGGTCCTTCTTTCCATCGCAATCTTGCACAGTAAACCAAATCTCCGATACTATGAACTTTGCCTCTAAAGCCTCCACTTCCATATTACTGATAGACTGAAAAGGACCTGAGAATTTTGGCCTGTTACGCCAATCTTCTAAAAATAGCTTGCTAAAATGTCTGACTACTGCTTGTTTGATCTGTTGTGGTTCTTCAAGCCTTACTTCATTTTCTTCTAATGAGTCTAACAAATTTTTCCTTTGCCTATTGCTTGCCATCAGGTGAAAAAATCTAGTGTTCTTGTCACCATTCTGAGCCCAAGCCAACCTGGATTTCTAGAGCCACATGCTTTCACTTGTTTTATTGAGTTCATATGCTATTCCACGAATTTCCTTTCTTCTTCTGATCTTTGATTCTTCCAAGGATTTTATTTCTGCCTTGAAATCCCACTCATGTAATTCATCTTCTATTAACTTGAGTTGACTATCAACATTATCGTACACATCTTTATTCCATCTCCTCAAATATGCTCTAAGATTATAGAGCTTTCTCATTAATCTATAACCTGCCCAACTTGTGACTTGTGTTTCCTCCGAAACTTTATTCACTTTTGACATAAACTTAGGGTGTTTAGTCCAACATTTATAAACCTAAAAGGTTTTCGACCCCAATCCCTCTTATCCTTTTTTAACAATAATGGGCAGTGGTCTGAAATGGTTATTGGCAACCCCATTGTTTAAAAGAGAACCTCTCCAACCAAATGGTGTCTAACAAGAACCTATCAATCCTACTCCACCTCTCCACATCCAATGCATTACACCATGTAAATCTTCTACCAAGCATTGAGATATCACTCAATTCCATTTGTTCAATGAACTCATTAATCTCTCTCATACCCTTCTTCCTTCTAGTACATCTTTTCCTTTCATTTAGAAATCTAATCTCATTGAAATCCCCACCAATACACCAAGGATTTGAGTAAAAAAATCTTTAATCTAGACAAAGAGTCCCAGAGTTTTTTTCTTCTCTCAACAACATTTGGAGCATATACATTTACCAAAACGCAATCAAAAGAGCTTTGAGCCATACCTGACAATAAGATAAAATTTATATTACTACAACACTCTTTTAATTCAAAAATGGTTGGATTCCATAAGCATAAGATGCCACCAGCACTACTAACAGCACCCACCTCCATGTATTCCATTTCCCCCCATGGCCATAGCAACTTGGCAAAGATTCCATCAACACTACATCTCTTTGTCTCTTACAGCAAAAGTACATCAATCTTCCTTTCTCTAACCATACTCTTGATTTTCCTCATCTTCTTAGGTCTTCTCAGACCTCTTACATTCCAAGATAAAATCTTCATATGGAAACTACTATCATTGCTCCAGATCTCCCATCTTGCAGCCTAATTGGCTTAAGAAGCTACATCATCACCTTTAATTCTTCTCAGGTCCTTGTCTTCTAGTTCTATTATTTTGCTTACCACCTTCTTTCCTCCCTTCACTATTCAGACCTAGAATTTTCCTAACTTGCATTGTAGTTTGTGCTTTATTTAACAGCTTCCTCCTTATTTGTGAAGTATCACTCTGCGAAACTAATAATGAAATTGCAGCGGCTGCTGCTCTAAAAATGGCTCCATTCTTTAGACAATTGCTGAACAAAACACCCTTTTAGCTTGATTTCGACTTTGCTTTGCCTCATTCATCAGCCCAGTTCCTTTCTTCTTACTACGATTCTTCCCTATTTGAGTTGCTATAACCCTTTTTGATGGATTACCCTTCTCATTCTCTTTTGCTTAGGCAGATTGAATAACAAGTAGTCTTTCCTGGGTTTGGACCACACACTCATTTAGGTTAGAAGCCTCAATGGTAAGCCCATTAATCACTTTCTTAAACAGAGCTCCACTCAATACCACCTCAAGATTTATATTGGGGCTTATACCTTCTGACCCATTGATACTCCTTAAAAATCTAGGAGTGCAAATATCACTTTCAACAATTTGAATTTCATTAGCCACCTCTTTTCTTGGTTTTACCATCTGTTCTAGCCCATCCTGCTTCCAGCCACCTCTAACAAGTTGGTTTCCCATATCACACTCTATATCTTCTACGGCTGAGGCTAACAACCACTTATTACTTTTTCTTTCCTTACCTACATTTGCGTCATCGTCATCCTCCTTACCTCATTCACTATTTTTTGACAGTTGATCTACCTTCTCCTGAACATTAAAATCACAAGTCTCATTCTCTTGGCTTTTACATTGACAATGGCATGGAATGACTAATGCTAGAAAATCTTCACACACTCGAACTGGGAAAACATTACCATTGTATTCTACATTTATCACTGTATTGATGAACTCGAATCTGGATGTAACTACTCTCACCCTTCCATACTGGAAGGCTTTATGGCTGTTAATATCTTCATCAAATTGAATGACCCCCATAAGTTTCCAATATCTCTAAAGGTGTTAATACTCACACAAGTAATCCACACACACCTTTCTTGTGCTATATATTTTCCTTTTTCTCAATTTGTTATGGATACACACTATTCAAAGATCCATTCTTCTATGCATGATCTTTCTTCCTTCCTATGTTGCTCTAATTTGACAGTGAGTTGTACTAATCTTCCATCCCCATTTATGAGTTTTACTTCCTTCATGTCTCTTCTTTCAAACTCTTTAAACTCATTAAAGGAGAAAAATTACTTAAGCTTCACAATCAGAGTGTCATACAACCAACCATTTCCTATCTCATACACTTTAACAACTATTTTCGCTTCTCAAGAATTCCTCAATTCTGTACAACTTCTGCATATGATCATACACCTACACTCTTCATTCTTTGCTGTGTGAAGTTCCTCTGTTTGTACTACTTCGTCCTTTCACTTCCTCTGTTTCTGATTAAAGGTTATTTATGCTCGCCTTTTTTGTACTCTGCATTCTTCACCTTCAGTGCCTTGTTATCACACCATAATCCATCGACCTTCTGCACAGCCATGTCCATTGCAACCTTGCAATCATACCTTACAAAACCAAACCTTGACCCATTTTCTTATCTTCTTTTTGCCAGGATAAAAACGTCCTTGACTATTTCAAACTTACTAAACAAAGTGAACAAACTTTTCAGGTCCATAGAGTTTGATAACTCATCCACAGAGATGTGTACAACCCACCTCCCATAGCTCGACTATTTTGGTTGCCCACTCTTGTTCTTCTAAACACTGGCTTCCATCCTTCTCTCTCCATCTTCCTGCCAAACTACTGTGTGTTTAGAGGCTTTCTCTAGTTGTATTTGTTTTCTGTCAACATTTTCATCTTTCAGTCTTTGTTTGTTTGTTTGTTTGTTTGTTTGTTTGTTTGTTTTTTCACTCATTTGACCAACTTTAACTAGTGTCATATTGTAGGATTTTAACAAAATTATGGATTGGATTGTCTCAGTTGGTCAAGTTATATGATTTTTATATGAAAAGTTATGAGTTTAAATTTCAAGAGGTGAACTATTGGTTTAAAGTTCATTCCTCACTCTCTTTTGAGGCCATCCATAGAGTTTAGATTCAATAATTATCTTATTTTTGTAGGAATAGAAAACCTATACACCTAGGAATTAGTAGAAGCAAAACTCACAATACAATCTTAGGGGAAAAAAGAAAGTCTAATATTTACTTATAATAGGGATATTGAATCAAGTGGCAACTAAAAAAGCATAAGGGAGAAATAAAAGAGAGAGCAACATGGATCATCTGTGTCTCACTTTTGTCCCATTGCAAAAGGCTTGGTTCCGAATGGTCACACATCCCTTTTTTTTTCTCAAGGCATGTGCACAATCAAATGCATTGAGAGAAGGGCAGGAGGTTCATGTGCATGCAGTTAAGAATGGGTTGGTATTGGATTTGTATGTCATGAACACGTTGATGAGGACGTATGTTGTTTATGGGGTTATTGAAGCAGTCTAAAAAACATTTGATGGATGTTCTCATAGATATTTGATTTCATGGACGACATTTATAGGGATATGTTAATATGGTTTTTGGAAGGAAGGTATATAGGTATTTTTCGATACATGTGAAGTAGATTTTGAAGCTCATGAAATGATGATGGTAATTGTTCTTTCTGCATTTGCTAATTTGAGAGAGTTAAGTTTGTGTAGGAGGATACATGGGTATATATACGTTATCATGATGTGAATTTTGATGTGTTCGGTGGGAATCTGTTGGTTGATATGTCCTTCAAATATGGCAACGCAAATTTTGCTCGTAAGGATTTTAATGATTGCCTACGAAAATTGTGGTTTCTTGAAATTGCACAATATCGAGAAGACATCAAAGGAATTTCAAAAGGACAAAGAAGAGATGGAGAACGGTGGGTGGATACCAGTAGTGAAGCAAAGGAAAAGGAGTGAAGTATGGAGTAACAAGGGCAGTAAGGGATTAATCTCTATTTTTGTGGATAGCATCCCTTCCACTATGGATCCGAAATCATTATTCCATCTGTTCTCCAAGTTTGGTCTAGTGAAGGATGTGTTTATACCTCAAAAGAGAAGGAAAAATACCAATACTCGATTCAGTTTTGTTAGATTTGATTGCTCAGTAGCCGCAAATGTGGCTGTATAGAAAATCGATGGTTTATGGGTGGCGGATAAGGAACTTAAAGTCAAAATAGCTGAGTATGGTCGTATTGCAAATAGATTGGTGAGAAGAGATCAGTTTGGAAGGAGTAGTGGTGATAAGGTCATTGAAGGAATGTACAATAGTGATCAGTTGGGTTTTCAAAGATCATTTGCTGATGTGGTAAAAATAGGCGCTAAGGGACAAGGGGGTAAAGAAGGATATACGATTCAGGCAAATGAAGAAGGGCATGGCTGGTTGTATGATAGTGTGTTGCTAAAGTTCAAATTGGAGTTCTCGATGCAGGGTATTGCAATGGTGCTAAAAGGGAAAGGACTGGGGCATGTGTTGGTTAGAAATGGGGGTGGTAGGACTACTATATTGACTTTCTCATCAAAAGAGGATATGCTGTCACAGTTTTTATTGATCAAAGAATGGTTCAAGGAATGGTGCGAATCTGTCAAGCTATGGGAACCAAGTGTATATGCAAAGCAAGAGAGGTGTCTGTAGCTCAGGTGTTATGGTGTTCCTCTGAGTATGTGGAATAAAAACACCTTCAACAAGATTGGTAGTATATGGGGCAGTGTGCTTAGTTTGGATAGGAATATCAGTCAACCACAATCTTTTAGTCATGGAAGAATTAGAGTTGCAACGCATTACATGGAGTGTATAAATCAAATGATAAAGCTGAAATGCAAAGGTCGATTTCATTCAGTCTTGGTCTGCAAAGAACAACCGCATATTTTAGATGACTGTGGTAGCATTATGTCCAGTGAGGTGAGGGAGGATCGGAACTCAAACGAGGTGGTTCAACCTCAATCTGTTGGGGTAGATGTTGGTGATCAATCTAATGTTAATTTGGCTGTGGAAGATGAAGATGATGATGATGCTCTAGCAAACAAACAGGTGGACACAGTGGTAGAGGAGACGGTAAGTGGAGTGGGGGACAACTTGGTGGTTGAGGAGCGTATGGAGATGGCGGTGGCAGAGGGTAGCCTATAGGATAATGATGATAATCTATGTGTTGATGAGCAGATAGCTACACCCGATTTTATTCAGTATATGGGTAGGTCAGCTAGACATAGGCCTCGTATTAGCTTGGAAGTAAACTTGGGCCATATTCAAAACCCAGTGGTGAATAACAGCTTAGGTGTTGGGGTGAGAGGCCCAAATTCAAATCTCAATAGTAATTCTAATTGGGCAGATACAAGGCCCAGTTTGTGTATGGGGTAAACAAAGCATAAAGGTTGTAATGGCAACATTTATAATGGGCTGAAGTCAAAACAGAAAGGTAAAAGAAAGGTTAAATTCTCCCGTGCATCTAAATCCCTCACTGAGGTTTCTGGTTATTCATTTCTTGCTCGAATGTATGGTCATAAAAGGGCATCATCAAGCAAGCCCACTACTAAATGTGCTGCTTTTCGGGCTGCTGCTGCTGTTATGTCTCTTTCTGCTTCATCTGAAGGTAGTTCTAGTAAATTGAATCACATTCTTAGTGAGACACAAGCGAACATTCAGTTGGGGAAAATCCTGGGTATTAATTACAAAGGTAAAGAGTCTGAAGCTTTAGAAAAGATGGTAGATCTGGAGTTAGTAGACAAAGCAAGGAGGAAGGAGAAGAGGAAAGAATAGGGGCGTTGGTATTTATTTGGGCTAAAATATGGTGTTATAATTGTTTAATTACGAAGTTGATGTCTTGGAATGTTAGAGGATTGGGAAAGTTAGAGAAGAGGGGAAGGATTAGGAAGCTCATTTATGAAAGAAAGGCTGATATTGTGCTTCTTTAGGAGACAAAGAAGGTTTCTATTTCGGAGAAGGAGGTTAGAGCTTTGTGGGGAAAGAGAAACGTGGATTTTATGGTGGTGGGTTCTGATGGATCTGCTGGGGGTCTCCTTTGCATATGGGACCCAGATGTTTTTAGGATGGTGGATTGCTGTTGTAACAGAAGGCTTATTCTTATATCAGGTAAATTGCTAAATTCATTTGATTGCAATATTCTGAATGTGTATGCTCCAAATGAGGTGAGTAGTAGAGGTAAATTTTGGGACACCTTAATCAAACTAAAATCTGAGTTTCCAAATCCATGGTGTTTGGGGGAAGACTTAAATGATATTAGAAGTATTGGTGAGAGGGTGGGTTGCTCCAGCAGAGATAAGGGGATGATTGATCTAAACTCTTTTATTGAGAGTTGTGAGTTGAATGATTTGCCTCTGCTAGGCAGGAAGTTCACATGGTCAAATGCACAAGATGGGGAAAAATGGAGTAGAATAGATCATTTTTTGCTTAATCCGGAATGGCTTCTGAAGTTTAATTTTAAAGAGTGTGGACTTCCTAGGTTGTTTTCTAATCATTGTCCTATATTACTGATGGATGATGAGAGAGACTAGGGACCTAAGCCTTTTAGGTTTATCAATGCGTGGGCTAGTCACCCAAGCTTTTCCTCATTTGTGGCAAAGGTTTGGTATGAATCCAGGATTATTGGAAAAGCAGGACATGTGCTGTTCTAGAAGCTAAAACTGCTGAAAGTGGAGCTAAAAAAATGAAACCTTGAAGTTTTTGAAAATTTAGCAACAAAACTCAAGAAGGCTGAGGAGGAGTTGGTAGAGCTAGATATCTTGGCTGAAAATACAGTTCTGGTTGTGGCTGAGAAGGCTAGAAGAAGACAAGTGAGGGGTGAAGTTTGGAAGCTTAGTAAAATGGTAGAGTGGTTGTGGCAACAAAAATCTAGAGTTAATTGGACCATTAATGGGGATAAGAATACGAAGTTCTTTCATATTATGGCCAGCAGCAGAAGGAGTAGAAATTCAATTAATTCCATCACAGTTGAAGGTGAGATAATTGAGGAGCCAGCTAAGTTAAGGTATGAGGTGTTACAACACTTTAAGAGGCTATATTCAGAAAGTTGGGCCAGAAGACCAATTCTAGATGGTGTTTTTAAATCAATTCAAGATAGCTCTACTTATCATGATCTTGAAGCTGCTTTCTCTGAAGCTGAAGTAAGGGCAGCAGTTATGGATTGTTATGGCGATAAGGCTCCAGGCCCTGATGGTTTTAATCTTCTATTTTTCCAGAAAAGTTGGAAGTTAGTTCATCAGGAGGTTTTGTTGTTTCTGAGAGATTTCCATGCTAGTAGCAAACTTTCTTATGGGATTAACAGCTCATTTATCACTCTTATTCCTAAGACCGATAATCCTATTGGGTTGTCAGATTTTAGACCCATTAGCTTGGTGGGTAGTTTGTACAAGATTCTCTCTAAGGTTCTGGCTTTTAGACTTAAGAAATTTCTTCCTTCAATTATTGGTGAAACACAATCTGCTTTCTTAGGGGGGAGAAGTGTCTTGGATGGAGTGTTTATTGCTAATGAAATTGTAGATGGATGGAAAAAATCAAGAAGAAAATGTGTGATTATTAAACTTGATTTTGAGAAATCTTATGATTCTATTAATTGGGAATTCTTGGTATCTATGCTTCATAATTTTGGGTTTGGTTCTGAGTGGGTTTCATGGATAAAGGAGTGTATCGCTACAACAAGGTTGTCGGTTCTAGTGAATGCCTCACCTACAGAGGAATTTTCACCACAGTGAGGTCTCAGACAAGGTGACTCACTATCTCCTTTCCTTTTCAATATAGTGGCTGAATGGTTGAATATTTTAATGAACAGAGCTTATGAGAAAGGCATTATCAAGGGGTTAAAAGTTGGAGTAAATGAGGTAGTGATTTCATATCTCCAATTTGCGGATGATTCCATAATTTTTTGTGAGGCAGATTTGGATCAAATAGTGTTCACAAAGTGGATACTAAGATGCTTTGAAATCCTTTATGGCATGAGGATAAATTTCCATAAGAGTGGTAAGTGGAGTTGGAGTGGAGGAGGAAATATTGGTGTCTTATGCTGATATCTTGAATTGTAAGGTACATGGACTGCCACTTAAATTTTTGGGTTTGCCTTTGGGAGCTAATCCAGGGAGGAAATCTACTTGAAAGCCAGTTCTGGATGCAATAAAGTCTAGGTTGACTGGGTGGAAGAGAAGGCTTCTTTCCTTTGCAGGTAGATTAACGTTGATTAAGTCCATTTTATCTAACCTTCTGATTTATTATCTGTCTTTGTTTAGAATTTCTTGTGGAGTGCTTAGAGAGATTGAAAGGCTTGAAGCTTATTTTCTTTGGAGTGGGAATGATTTGAAGAGGAAGGTTCATTTGGTGAAATGGACTGAAGTTTCTAAAAGTCTAAATCAAGGTGGGTTGGGAATTAGAAGAATTAAGGATGTCAACGCAAGCTTACTTCTTAAATGGTGGTGGAAATTTGGAAGTGAAGTAAATGCTCTTTGGAGAAGAATGTTGTGCAGGAAGTGTATGATTGAGGAGGTTAAATGGCTCCCACCTATAAACTCATCAGCTAGATTTTCTAGAATCTGGGGAGATGTTCTTGCAGTTGCTAGTCTGAATCAACCTCGTGTGAAGTTCTTTGTGGAGAAAAATCAAATAAAGGCGGGCAATGGGAGTAGAATCAAGTTTTGGTATGATAAATGGGTTGGTGGTAGTTGTCTTAAGATGAATTTCCTACATTATTTAGTTTGACAACAGTAAAAGATGGCACATTGTCCTATTTTTTTTAGAGGAAATCCAGCTCTGGGGAGTGGAACTTTTGTTTCCGTAGGCCATTATATGATTGTGAAAAGGCAGAGGCTAACAGGTTGGCAGCAGTGCTCCTCTAAATCTGAATGAGGAAGACTACCCTGTTTGGAAAGGATCTATTGGTGACAAGTTTAAAGTCTCAGATATATATCAGTATAGTGTTTCCCTCTTGGGCCCTTCTCTTCAAATTTGTAAGTTTGTGTGGAATAATGACATTCCCCCCAAAGCCCAATTTTTTGGGTGGTTGGCCTGGAGGAATAAAGTGAAAACAGGGGTCTTTTTAAAACATATAGGTGTTCTGAAAAGTAAGGCTTCTGTGCTATGTGCTTTTTGCAAAGTTGAAGATGAATCTGCTATTCATGTATTATTACATTGTCCATTTTCATGGCAGGTGTGGTCTGATGTAATGCTTTGGTGGGGGTGCCTATGAGTGGTTCCAAGGAATATTGATGGATTATTTCATTTGCGGATAGGGTGGAACTATAAGAAATTAGCTAGGAGATTGTGGAGAGCCTTGCCCTGTATTATACTTTGGTCCATTTGGAAATTAAGGAATGAATGTTTGTTTAATGGAGTGCAACCTTGTGCATCTGAGTTAGGTGAGCTGATAAAGATTAGATTTGCTTTATGGGTTAAAGTTTCTGTAAAAAGGAACATGCACTCTGTCTTGGATATAATCATCAATTTGGCTCAGATTAAGGAATGCATTTGAGGAGTGCCAAGGATTTGATCAATTTTTAGCCTGCTGAGTTGGATTCTGGACTGGTTTTTGGGGTGTATGGTCTGATATAATCTGAGGGTTGTTTGTGGGACTAATGGGTGATAATCTGCTAGGTCTGGTGGGTGATAATCTGCTTATCTGCTAATCTGGTTTTCTGCTACGGTGTGGCTGGTCTGCTACTCTGTATTTGATGCTAATCTGCTAATCTGTAGCTATGTATCTGCTGCTGTTTTTGGCCTCTGCTAGCATTAGGTTGTATGCCTCTATTTGATTTGTTTGTATTTGGATTAGGTTGCACGCCTCTATTTTGATTTGTATATGCTATATTGTTGTCTCTGTTGGTTGCTGTCTCTGTTGGTTTCTCACCGACAGGGTCTTGGTTTGGTGCTGCCATGTGATGGCTTTCATCATCCCTCTCTTTTTTGTTAATGTTTTCTTCCTTTCTGTAAGGTTATCCATGATCAATAAAGGGTTCTTTGTTGTTGATCCAAAAAAAAAAAAAAAAAAAGAATTTCAAAAGAACCTTAAATGTTTTCAGGAAGGTGCAAAGTAAAGGTGTCAAACTAGATTACAAATCACACCCACAAAGTAGTGAGATGTACATTTTTACAAGATAAAATGTTTAGTCATTTAAAAAATAGAGCACAGTGGACATGTATTGATTATTTTCTTAATGGAACTGACTAAAGTAGTATTATTAGACCGTGTTTCACCATCTCTTATAAAACCAATTGGTATAAAAGATGTTTTCACTTACGTCTTTCATGACATTTGACATTAGGTTTGTAGGTCCCTCCCTCATGATGATACTCCTACAACACCAACCCATGACATCTTGGTTCTAATACCCTCTATTTAGGCATTGAAAAATGAAAAAAAAAATATCATTTTTAAAATTAAAAAGAAAAAAATGAGGGAGGGATGGAGGGGGGGACGGAGGGAAAAGACAGTTTAAGTGCTTACTTAAATATCATAGTAAAGTGGAGGTTTTCATGATTTTGTGATCACAATTTAATTATTTTAAAGCGAAAACGGCTAAATAAAGTTTAAAGAAAATAAAACATGTTTAGTAAATGCATGATGCAAATACAAACTCATCCGAGCTTGGAAAAAATTTAAGTTCTTAATTGTTACCAAATATAAATTATATACTTATCATGAAGGCAATTGATGTCAAAGATCAAACCAATGTTAAGTTGCAACGCTCCCAAGTCCCAACCTTTTAGCAGTACTTTTTCTAGGTTGATATGAAATGGGATATGTTATATGGACTCAAATACAAGTGTTGACTGTAGGTATGTATTAAGTGTCCAAGGATATAGAGACATAGAAAGTATTCATTTGTTTTAATATGCTTCTTTTATTTTCTAGGATAAAATGGTGTTTTTGTTAAGTGTCAAGCATAATATGGAGGGGTTTAAGCGTAACTTTACGATTAACTCAAATTACGAAATATGTTAGCTCGGTGAATGTCTAATTACACATGTCTATCTTTATCTAGGTGTTGAGTGTCCAACATTGATACTTGTACAATACACGTAACTCGGCCTCCTTCTTATAAAAACAAAAGTTTGAATTTAGTGATCTCTTTAGATTATGAAAAAAATAAAAATAAAACAATATATATATAGATATGCTAAAAAAATATGAAGTAATCCTATCGATACAATTTTTATAACGGTTTCCTTTGTTGTTGCCATGCACCATAATTTTTGTTTAAACAAAGACAATAAACAAAAAAGAAGAAGAGGGAAGCACACAACTATGGCTCTTGCCTCTAGTACAGCAGTGGAATGAGAAGGGAAGTCACCAATCTGAGCACGTTAGGCATCACGGGAGTAAATCGTATACCGATGTGGTCCGAGGCAAGGTAGTTCAATCCAGTTCAGCTCGTACTATTAAAGTTCAGAGGGGAGGGAATAGTTGGTTGTATGCGAGTGCTGTAGAAAAATTGAAACCCAATCTATCGGCTGAAGATCTAAATGATGAAGTACACAGACGTGGTTATGGAGATGTCACAATTAGAAGAGGAGGTGGAAGGCAATTAGTGATTTCCTTTCAGTCCGTAGAAGCTAAGTGGGAGAAGTTATTGTTAATAAAGGAATGGCTTACAAATTGGTGTGAATCAGTTGAGGATTGGGAAGAAGGAATGGTGATGGATCAGGTGAGGCAGGTGTGGTTAAGTTGTTATGGTGTGCCACTGGTCTTGTGGAACAACAGTACTTTCTGTAGTATAGGTAGAGAGTGGGGTGTAGCTCTTGAAATGGATGAGGACACGACTAATTTATCATCCTTCCACTGTGGGAAAGTTAAGATAGAGACAAGATGCATGGACATCATTAATCATACAATTAATCTGGAGTGCAAAGGGGTAATCTACCCTGTTAGGATTTTGTGAGGAACAGATTATAATTTCAAAAGTAGTGCAAGAAAGGTGCATATGTCAATCCTTTATGAGGAATAATGAGGAAAGCTACAGCTGCGAGAAAGAAGAAGAAACTATTGCAGATAGAGGCAGTAGGCAGGAGAAAGAAGATGATGACGTGGAAATACAGGTAAGTGCTGAGGTGGGTAAAGGGTGTGAAGTGGCTGCAGAGGATAGGGTGACTGAACAAGTCCCAAATGACATGGAGGAGGAAGATCGACTGAAGGAAATATCGGTGGTGGATGAGTCAGAAATGATGATGGGAGGGTCAGAAATAGGCGCTGCACGAGAGGAAGACTCTATAAGGAAGCTCTGTCAAGGGGAGTCAGAGGTGAGTGGCGCATGCAAGGAGGGTAGTTGGAGAGGCGATGATGAGGTCTACACCCCTGGTTTTATAAAAAGTCTGAGTGGGTCTATTGGGCCTCAACAAGGAATCAACATAGAGGTGGATTTAAATAGGGCCCAATTGGGCACAAGCAAGGAGGGATCGGCCTAAAAGGCTGCAGAACCAAGCAATGGGGTTGTTAATAACATTCTTTCTAATTCTGATAAAAGGTTGAAGCAGCGTAGTGTAATGTATAACAGGGTGAACTCAGCCCATATACTTAAAAATAAACTAAAGGAGAAAGGAATGGTAAGTAGAAGCCAGAAAATTTTGAAGCAGTGGAAGCACAAAGAGGGAAAGACAGCAATACAATCATCACTGAATCTAAGAAAAGGGGCAAATTTTTTGATCTGCTGTAGCTGCTATCTCACTTTCCATGGCCAGCAAGTCTAGTAGAGGGCGTTTACGATTATCAGAGGCAGAAGCATCTCTTCAAATTGGCAAAGTGTTGGGGGTCGATTGTGATGGCAAAGAGGAGGAGGTGATTAGCAAGCTAGAGGAATTGGAGGCCACAAACAAAGGAAAATGGGTGAGAAGGAGAGATGAAGAGCATTGAGTCGTAAGGCTTAGGGGGTTTAAGTGTAAAAGTGTGTAATGAAGATACAATCTTGGAATGTTAGAGTCCTTGGAAGACCTGAGAAAAGGAGAAGGATCAAAAGAAGTTTGGCGGAAAGGAAAATTAGTTTAGTGTTGATTCAAGAAACAAAGAGATCTACAATCACCACTGAAGTAATAAAATCTATCTGGTATGAAAATCAATTTGAGTATATGGCAGTGGATGCGGAAGGCAGAGCTGGTGGACTTCTATGTGTATGGAATCCAAAGGTGTTTCAACTAAATGCTTGTTGTGGCAACCGAAACTTCATTCTCATGTCAGGTACTATCTTTTCATCTTTTAGTTGTGTGGTGGTAAATGTGTATGGTCCTACGGATGTAGTCAAAAGGCAAGAAGTTTGGGCAAATTTTGCTCTGTTGAAGCATCATTTCTTGGGGCCATGGTGCATGGGGGGTGATTTCAACGAAATAAGGAACACTGATGAACGGATTGGGTGTTCTAGAAGAGACCGAGGAATAAGGGATTTTAATTCTATGGTAGAACAACTAGAGATGATTGACTTACCAATGCTAGGGAGGAAATTTACCTGGTGCAACTCACAAACAAGGGAGAAATGGAGTAGGATAGACAGATTTCTACTTAATCATGAGTGGCTTCAGAACTTCAATCTCAAGGTATGGGGATTACCTAGGCTGTTATCTGATCATTGTCCTATAATATTGATGGAGGATGATCGTGATTGGGGCCCTAGACCATTTAGAATGCTTGGGTTCTCCACTCTAGCTTCGTACATTTAGTGGAGCAAACCTGGTCAGAAGCTCAGGTGGAAGGATGGGCTGGCTTTAGATGTCTCATGAAATTTAAAGCTTTGAAACAAAAATTAAAAGTCTGGAATACTACTGTGTTTGGAAAAGTTGAGACCAAGCTTAAGGATGCTGAAAAGGAAGCTCATGCAATTGAATTAATTGCAGAAGATAGACCACTGTTGGGAAATAAACAAGCAAGAAGGAAGGAACTAATGGGTGAAATCTGGAGGTTGAACAAAATGCTGGAATGTATCTGGTTACAAAAGTCAAGAGTTAGTTAGGCCACACAAGGGGATAGGAATACCAGGTATTTTCACATTATGGCGTGCAACAAGAACAACAGGAATTCTTTGTGTTCTGTTATGGTGAATGGCTCATTGGTTGAGGAACCTTTGGAGGTTAGACTTGAGGTAAAGAAGCATTTCATGAACCACTTCTCTGAAACTTGGGCTGTTAGGCCTAAACTGGTTGGTCAGTTCAAAAATATTGGAGATAATTCAGCAGTGGATTTGTTGGAAGCAGAGTTTACAGAGGAGGAAGTTAGTGATGTGATTAAGAGCTGTGAAGGTAACAAAGCACCTGGGCCTGATGGGTTTAACTAGGCCTTTTTTAAGAAATGCTGGGGAATAGTTAAGTCTGAGATAATGCAATTCTTTAGTGAGTTCCATCAGAATGCCACTCTGGTTAGTGGTTTAAATAGTTCATTCATTGCTCTAATTCCCAAAGTGGATAGTCCATCAAGCTTGAATGAATATCGGCCCATTAGCCTTATCGGTTCTTTGTACAAAATTCTTGCTAAGGTCTTGGCAAATAGAATGAAGCATGTGATGAAAAGAATCATTAGCAAGTCTCAATCAGCATATTTAGGGGGTAGGAATATACTGGACGGGATCCTTATTACAAATGAGGTAGTTGATGGGTGGAGAAAATCGAATAAGAAAGGTCTAGTGTTGAAACTAGACTTTGAAAAGGCTTATTGTACGGGGGCGAAATATTCAGTGCTTTCCGTACTCCTTGGACTCAAGCTTCACGTGACGGCGTCTAACCTAGCAACACAAAAACAGTGAGCTGCCCGGCGGTGGGTTGCCAAATAGACCCTCCGACGATCAAGTCAGATACTTGAGGAAGAAGAAGGCTGTTAGAGAGAGAGAGTGTGTTTCAGAGTGCATCAATTGCTTACCTCTAACATTCATCTTCCCTTCCTTTTTCTATGCTGGCCATGCAGCCTCAAGATTGTGCGCGTACTACCTCTGCTGTCCTTCCCCGGACAGGTGGCAGTGCTCGCCTCCCACCACCTTATGCGTGTAAAGGCCAAATCCTCCATCCAGTACCTGCAAAACTGCCAAACAGTATTGACGCGTGCCTGGAGCAGATTTCCTCTCGCTGACGCCATTGGCCCAAGTGGCACACCTGACCGACATACCAAAACCGGCCTATTCCTTGGAGAAAATCACAACCACAGAGAGCACGACCGAGCTTCCGAGCTATCCGGTCGAGCGCACGCCGACCACCATCCTGGTCCAAACTCTCCGGGTTAACTGAAGGTGAAGCGTGCTGGTCCTCTTCTCGGCCTAGACTTATTCCGGACTGCCATTTGCTCGGTTGTGCCGTGCTAATGAGTGTCTATCGCCGAACATCTAGCAGTCACAACTTAGCCAGGCCTTAGGCCATGCCTGGTCAGCCAACCTACCTCTGCCGTGTAAGACAGGCCGGAGGGCCACGCCAACTGAGAAGATAGCTCGGCACCGTGAGGTTTGCCACGCCTGCGTTACCGTAGCTCGGCCGTACTGTCCGGTGCAAATCTCCCCTCTCAATTGCCTCTTAATCCCATCTGAGCTAATCGTGATTGGGGTTACCACCATGATCGAGCTAACAGTTCCTTAGTCGCGCCAGTACCAAGCCGAGCGTGATTGGGGTCGAAGCAATTACCGAGCTATCCCATTTGGTCGGTCTTCGTATCCTGTCCGTAGTTCTATCAAGGGTCGTACAACCATACTGACAGCCGTCCTTTTGATGCCACGTGGCTTCATCCCATTGGCCCCGTGCAGCCCCAAAGCTGTCTTTTCATGCGCGAAATTCAAACGTTTTTCCCCCTTTTTATGCACAAACGAAGGCTCATTTGCACCTACACTATTCATCTTCTCCTTCAAGCCAAAACCCTAGCCCTCAACACTCCAAAGTTCCATCATTACTGTCGTTGCTCCCCTTCGCTCCCCAACATCCATTTCTGTCCCTTCTGAAGCAGCAAACAAGCTTGAGGGGTCGACTTTGCTAGGCATCTGACATTGGTAAGTCCCTCTATCCATATTTCGTACTTTCAGTCTTTACTCTTCAAGTTCTTTAACAGTGTTCTTCATGTTCTTGCTTGGGGATGTTGGAATCACAATTGCTCCCCCAATTTGGGGTTTTCGTGCCCCTTGATGCCCCGAGCCTCAAAGCATAAACTCTGCACTTGGGATGAACAATTTGAATCTGGGTAGAACTGAGCTAAGTAGGCAACTTAGATCGATAAATAAAACTTCAGCTGAGCTAAAACTAGCTTGTGGCTTCTCGTTGAGGTCGCGACCGTGCTGGGTATAGGGAGTCAGAACTAAACTAAGAAGGCCAAATCGTCCGGATAGTCGAGCTGAGATAGGGGCTAGACCGGCCACAGATAACGGGGGATTTTGACCGAGCTAGGAGTTCTAATAGGAGCTGTGCAATTTATGCCGTGCTAACCCTTGGGATTATTTTTTAACAATGCAGAACAAACTAGGACCGACCAGGCCCCTTCAGCATTACCACTGGTGGAGCTCAAAGTCCTAGCAAATACACCAGAATTTTCCACCGAGATACAAATTAAACCACCAAATAAGTGAAACCGAGATAGATGGGGAAGTACAGGTTCATGGTGAGCTTGCCCGGTGCACTAGCCGAGTTTCGTAGGGAGTACAACATTCCAGATGATGTCCATTTAGAGCTGGCCAAGAAGGGAGATACCCCGTGGGGTGACCTAGACCGGTGCCCCTTCACGATCGTATCCATAGTGGAGGGAGGGCTTCGCTTCCCGATCCAGCCCTTGATCTGCGAATTTTTGAGGCAGACAAGGCTTTGTCCTACCCAAGTCTCAAACAGCACGTACAAAATAATAAACGGCGTGGCCGAGCTGAATAGGAGGCTCGGTCTCAATCTCGGCCTTGCCGAGATATTTCATCAATACAGCCTCAGCAAGAATAAAGGTGGTTTTGCTGGTACCTGTAGACGTCCCCGAACGCCCCGGGAGGATGAGTCCCATTCTGTTCGTTTGCGGGTTGGCTATAGTTCGGACTCTCAAATTGTCACGGTTCTTAATCTGAACCAAAGAGTCCAAATCCGGCAAATCATTTTTGAAAACAGATTTTTTTGTAAAGAAGTGCCAAACATGGACTGCTTTGCCAGATACAGAGTCGCCACCTAAATATTTTATTTCGGAGAAATTTAGGAAACCCTGACTCGTTTGCTTAAGGCCACGTGTCTGTCATCACCAAAGTTGCCTTGGCTCAGGAACTTGGGTACGATTGGGGAAGGTCAGCTATGAGCACCCCCTCTCGCCCGATCCGAAGATCGGCCTCTACTAACCATGATATCTTGTTTTGAAAACATTACGTGTTCTTATACCAGTTATTAGCCTAGAATTATTATGCGATGCGCACGGCAAGACAAGTATAGACTAAATTGCCTAAGTCGGAACAAAGCATCGCATTTCCGTTTGTTTGGAAAATGGTTTGAATTTTGCTACTCGCGAGTAGGCTAAAATACGGATTTCGATGAATTATCCCAATTCAAACAATCCAACCTTCACCCACAGGCATTCATGCAGTTTATCAATTAAGCATTTAGCCACATGGTAAGCATGCTGTCATGTTAACATTCACACTCATGCAAGATGCTAAAGCATGAATACTTACATCGTACTCCGAGCCAAAACAAAGAACATGTTAGCAATCATGCATGATCCAAGTCCATGTTAAGTGGCTAATACAATGCATACAGAATGTCACTAGAATAGGCTCGGCTAATCCTAGGATGGCATGTGGGATGCAATAAGTAGCACGTATTCAAGTTAGATTTGGAATACTATGCTGTTAGCATGATGCGCCGAGCCCAGTGCATGCAATACTGATGAATGATGCACGCATGCATAGCATAAGGATGCTAAATTAAACATGTCCTAATACTAACCATCAAAAGCAGGTAAGTAAAAGGGAGAAAGAAGTGGGGGTTGGAAGACATGCACACACGCACCCACACTTATTACAAATTTGCCCTCGCTCGGAGGGACCAAAAGAATAATACAATTTAACTAACTATCGAGCTAATTAAATATTACAAACGATTAACTAGTTAAGCCAATTAACTAAACTAATTAAGCAATAAAAGTAGCCTCGGGAAAAGGGCCCAATGCATGTGCGCTCGGTTCCGCTCGGAAACCCACCACCATGCACAAGTTTGCCTCTGTTTCCCCTGCTCTGTTCTTCTGAAAATTGCACAGCTCCCAAGGTATGCTCTATGGACACTGTGGATCACCACCGACCAAGTGGAAACCCCACCGACCATGTCCGGATGGTCATCGACCATTTGTTGAGCTCTCGGCCATCAATAATTGGTTGGTCGGCACTCCATGTAGTCGACCGGCCAAGTCTTCCTGCAGAACCTGTTTTGACAGCAGTAGAGGGTAAAACAAGGCATGGCAATGTATTCCAAAAAAATGTGTGCACCAATATATCCCTTATCATGTTTATGACTCAAAGGGACATGGTTCTCGGTTCTCGGACCACCAATCGCGTATTTCGATGCGTGATGGCCCAAGAAACCAAGTTGTGCACTTTGATTTCAAATGAAATGCAGATAAACAAGCAAGGAGCTCAACCTCTATCATACTCAATTCAAGAGGATAAGCATGCATGTCAATGCAATGCAACCTACACATGTCAACTAAGTGTGCAACATGAGATGCGAACAAGCATACAAGGCATGTGACAATCATGCTAACCAATAAGTATGCCCAATACAATGGGGATGTTCAAGCATGCAAGCAAGCATGTGACTTCATTCAATCATGCCACAACACATGGGGCAAACATGTTAAACAACCTAAACATGTGACAACATACAAGTATGCAACAACATACAAGGTGAGCATGTAGCAATATGCGAACTATGGACTTAAACTAATTTGGGCAGCTCTATACTAAGCCCAAAACAGTAGCCAACATGCTCAATAATGAAGGCAAAATGACATGCAAACATGCATGCACACAAGGACCAACACTTAGGCATATAGAAACAACTCTCAAGCACACTTAAGAGGAGGCAAACATGGACAAATGGCATGCATTATAAGCTCTGAAAATCATGTTAGAGAAGGTGCCAAACCAATCTATAATGCAAGCTAGGCATGCCACCAAGCCCATGGACTTAAACCATGGCCATATGACATATGAAGCAAATGACCAAAATGAACTAAAACAGTCCTAAATCATGCAAAAGTAAGCCCCAAAAACCACTTAGATGGCATCTAAATGATCTAATCCTAGAGGCATACACAATGGCACAAACATGGAGCAAGAAACACCAACCTTTTAAAGCATGTAAGGGGCATCAAATGCAAGCATACGAGCATATCATGAGGACTGAAATGACATGACAAGTGGTTCCAAACCACTGAAATGATGCAAGGATGGCATGCTAGAGGGGTCAATGCTTAAGGCATACAAGAGAGGTTACATGGTAGCTATACAAAGCAAAGCATGGACAACCCAAATGACCAAAAACAGACCTTTAGCATGCTAAAACAAGCATAAAGGCTTCACAAATCTAAGCCAAAAACATGCTAGAAACAAGGCTCAAAGCACAAGGCATGTTAAGGCAATTCATGGCATTACAAGACATGTATGCTAAGTAAGCATGGTGTACCTAAACCAACTCACAACAATGCTATATCATGGCAAGATAAGCATAAAAAATAGTTAAGGCATGGCCAACATACACTTAAACAAGGCGCTCACACATGAGGCTAAAATGGCACATATTGAAGGCAACAAGGAGAGGGGATGGCCCTCTCCTTCTTAGGACCTTAAACCACCATCCTCACCACTGAAATCCCTCAAGATTTCAGTGGTGAGGAGGCCCAAGCAAGGTGGTCCCGGAGCTCACCAAAATAGCACAAAATGGGGGCCTAACAAGGCCTAAGAGGGGTCAAACAACCCCAAACAACAAAACACCCTTAAACAACTATTTAAAGCACTCAAAAACAAGACTTTTATTAGTTATATACAAAGTCTAAAAATAGTTCCAAGATGGGAAAAAAAGCTATGCAAAAATAGGGAATAAAGGGAGAAGTTGTTACCCTTGAAGACCTCTTTCAAGAATGATGCTCCAGCAGCTTTTCCAAGCTCAAAACCACCCAAAAACACCAAGAACAGCCTTCTGGTCCCTCAGCAACCAAGAGAAGGTGTAGGACTTGGTGTTTTTGTGCAATAGTAAGACTAAACACACACACAAGGCAAAGAGAGAGAGAGAGATATAAAGATGGAATAGATACAAACTCAAACCCTAATCTCAGAGCTCCTTTGAAAATTTTGTCACCCTAATGGAGGGAGAAGAGGCTCCCTCTTATAGAGCTCACTCTTGCAAAGCTTCTCAAGTAAGCTAGTCAAGAGGGAGATCCCTCCATACACATGTATGGAGGGGAGCAAAGTGTATGCCAGCTAGCACAGCTGGCATAAAAATATCTAGAAAAGCAGATGCACAGTGGTCGGCCGGCAAAAAATGCAATTTGACCAAAATAGATCGCCGGTCGACTAAAAAGAGTGCCGGTCGGCCAAACATTTGGCCGGTGGCAACAAACCAGTGGCCGGTGGCCTCAAGCCATGGCCGGTGATGTGTGGGGATGGTCAACAAGCCATTCCCTGCCCCTCAAAGGCAAAGCACAAGTGTTTGGTGCAAAACCAGACACAAAACAGTCGATCCGAGAGATCTTGAGGCAAGGCGCATAGCCAAGACCTCCGGGAACTCAAGACAAACACAAACAAGGATGATCACCGAGTATTCAAGCGGTGACATCCAAGTCTTAAGGACGGTCAAAAATGGGGTGTCTATAGTACCTGAAGGTAAAGAAGGGCCGAGCAAAATTCATTGAGGGTAACCCTGATAAGGAAACAAATGACGATGATTTCCTGTGAGTGTCCGGTCGATATGAGGACACCGAGGCGCCCATGCCGGGCTGGTACATTAGGAATGATTTTGGCAGTGCTAGTGAGTAGCTCGGCGAACCGCATTACTTTCTTTTTGCATTGATTTTCTTCTTGCCGATCTAACACTTGTCCTCTTTTTTGCAGATTACAAGCTCTTGGCTGACGACTACTCCCGAGCTAATCAAGAGGCCATCAGAGTTCTGCTGCGTCATCCGACCGATGAAAGGGAATCACCGAAGCTGCTCAGCTTTGAACCGACCTACCATTACACAGCGTCGCGCAAAAGCAAGGTGACCGACTTTCTTCGTGCGCCCTCCCCAGAACCAGATCCAAATCTTCCACCTATCAGACTTGTTCCTCTTACTGCCGAGCAAGAAATGGCCAAAATCTAGGCAATCAAATCACTAATTACTGGTGAGCCCAGTGACTCCCAGCCACTAGAGGCATCTGGGGGGACTTTCCCACTCCGATTGCACAAGAGGAGGGGGCTGTGCTGGCTCTTGCCAGCGAACAAGCAGTTGGCCAGTCGACGAAAAGGCCGAGGAAAGATCTGGCTGGACAACATCTAGTGGACGAGGACTCCACCAAGTAGGCTTCGGCCGACCTGGGGGACCAGACCGAACAACCAATCGGCGGGCCATCCAAGAGCCCAAATGCCCCCCGGTCTGGTCGCTCGAATTCAAGTACAAAGGCCGGGTTGTCTCTGCGGCGAATTCTGTTTACGCGGACAAGGATTACTCCCTCGGTTTCAACATGACCAAGGGGCTGATCCTTCCCACCGACATGAAAAAGCACGACGAGCTGTCCGACCTGAAGGTGCTTCCCTCGGTGGCTAAATCGATCATTTTGGTAAGTTCTCCACTCTTTTCGTCAAGTTATTGCCCGATTTTTGCTCGATTTTCTGAATTCTTACAATCTTTCATTTGTTTTCAGGCCGCGTAAAAGAACTATTTAGCACACGATCGAATGATCGCAATGCGGCAGAGCCTGCGGAATGCCATTGTTGAAAACAAGGCCAAAACGGCCGAAATAGCCAAGTTGAAGGCCGCGCAAAAGGCGACCGAGGCCGAGCGCGATATGCTAAGCCAGAAGTTGGGCCGAGCTAAAGAGGACAAACAGCGAGCCATGAAGTAGACGAAGGCTCGGTACCTCGCCGAGCTGCGCAAACTTCGCGATACCCATAAGGAGGAGAAAGATAAGGCGGTTGACGACGCCGAAGACCGGGGGTATGCGCAGGGCGAGAAAACTTATGAACGGCAGGTTCAGGCAACCAAGGACATCTTTTTCCAGTGCGGTTGGAAAGCTGCATGGAAAAAGTTGGCCTTGGTCAAGACGCTGAAATGTTCCAAAATCCGCCTACTGCCTTCATACCGCACTACATGCAAGCGTACGCCAGCACCGCGCAAAAAAGGCTCATTGAAGAGGCAAAGAAAGCTGCCGAGGAGGAAGTCGCCGCTGCACAGCCCACCGACCAAACCCCTCATGAAACTTCTGAGACGGCCGAAGATGGCCAAGTCGAGCAGGAAGTTGCTGCGGAAGATGAGAACGAGGAGGGCTTCATCGAGCAGACAACAACGACTGCCGAGCAAACCATTGACGTCGATCTTGACTGATGTCACCTTTCTTCTTTTGATTTTGTTTGTTTTTTTTTATGTAACCGGGCCTAGCCCCACCTTTGTAATGCAATTTCCTTCAGCAATGAAAATTTGAACTTTTTTGCTCATTGATCATCTATTTTTGTTCGGTTGCAAAGTTCACTATTTCTTCATTCGAATGTTCAGGAATCACAACTGGTAGGTCGGCTATGCCGCGCAATATGCCAAGATAAAATTAGACTTCCCTCAACTTAAATGTTCACAAATCGCAACTGGCAGCCCAGCTTCTGGATGTTGCAAACAAACCCAGACATTTTCGTACGGCCGAGTAAAATCAACTCGGCCATAAGTTGGGCAAATCATGAACATTTAGAGTTAGGTGAGCAAAAATTAGTTCAGTCCTTGGAAATAGGACAACAGGCTACCATTTTGAAGTGACCGAGCTGAACCGTCTCGGCCTTTATAGGTTGGAAAAACACCCAATATTTCATTTTGGCTGAGCAAAAACCACTTCGGCCCCTCTCAGTTTGATAAAATGCCAAGCATCATGGCCCTTTCGCTGAGCGAAAATCATCTCGGCCTTCGTAGATTGGCAGAACACCAATATGTCCATGTGGCCGAGCAAAATCAGCTCAGCCTGTTTGAGTTGCGTAAAATGCCAACATTTCATTTGTCCGAGCAAAGTCAGCTTGGCTCTTGTAAGTTAGACAAGACACCAACATTTCGTTGGGCCGAGCAAAGTCAGCTCGGCTCATTTCAGTTGGACAAAACACCAGCATTTCGATTTGGCCGAGCAAAATCAGCTCGACCTGTGGATTGGTCAGAACACCAACATTTCATTTAAGTTAGTTATGACGCCAACATCCTAATTGGGCGAGCAAAAATCAGCTCGGGCCTTATGCAAATTGGACAATACACCAATTATTTCATTGGACAATACACCAACTGTTTGTGCGGTCTGTTTCTATACCGGTGAGAGGAGATCAGTTCGGCCCCTTTCAGGTTGGTCTCCCTGCCCCTGGCATCCTCAGAGGCCCAATATCCTTGCAAATCACATAGTATAAACAAAAAGTAGAGACATTTTTCATTACAAAGAGCAATGCTATCCTTACATCGAATGCCAGAAGGCTAAAGGTCTAGAAAGCTAAGCAACAGAAGCGATTACATTTCAAAAGTAAAAGATCTTAAGGTTGGCTGCATTCCACGGTCTGGGGATAGCTTTACCATCTAAATCTTCCAGATGGTATGCCCCTTTGCCTGCCAAGCTAGTCACCTTGTATGGTCCTTCCCAATTTGCACCAAGTTTTCCTTCGCTAGAGACCACCGTGTTGCCCATCACCTTTCTCAAGACCCAGTCCCCGATTTTGAACAGCTTGGGGTGTATAGCCTTGTTGTATTTCTTGAAGAGTTCCTGCTGATAGGCCACTATGTGGATCAAAGCACGTTCTCTTCTTTCCTCGACTAGGTCAAGCACCAATGCAACTGCTTCATTGTTCAAATCTGGCTGGAAACTCTCAGACCAGATAG
The DNA here is from genome assembly GCF_055761805.1 of Camellia sinensis. Lineage (NCBI taxonomy): Eukaryota > Viridiplantae > Streptophyta > Magnoliopsida > Ericales > Theaceae > Camellia > Camellia sinensis. The sequence goes on from NC_138962.1 coordinate 181,224,693, forward strand.
TTGGCATACCAATTTCCAGCGGGATAACAACTTCCATGCCATAGGCCAAGGCGAATGATGTCTCTCTGGTCGATCGCCTCGGCGTAGTGTGGTATGCCCAGAGCACATTAGGGAGTTCTTCAGCCCACTTCCCTTTGGCTTTTTCAAGACGCTTCTTCAGCCCGTCTAGGATGGTCTTGTTGAAGGCCTCCGCTTGCCCATTTGACTGAGGATAGGCCGGTGTTGAATTGTAGAATTCAATCTTCAGCTCTTCGTAAAATCCGCAAAAGAGTTTCCCATCGAACTGAGTACCATTATCTGAGATGAGGGCCTTTGGTATACTGAAGCGAGTGATAACATTTTGCCAAACAAACTTCTTCACATCTTTTTCCTTTATGGTCGCTATTGGCTCGGCCTCAACCCACTTGGTGAAGTAGTCGGTAGCAGCGATGAAGAACTTACGGTTGCCCCGGGCAGCTGGGAGTGGCCCCACAATATCTAGTCCCCAAAGCGCGAACGACCAAGGACTTGTAAGGGGGAGCAACTCTTTGGCTGGCTGGTGGATTTGGTGAGCGAATTTCTAACACTTTTCACACCGGCGAACGTATTTCTGCGCGTCTGCCTGCATGCATGGCCACCAGTAACCTTGGGAGATTGCTCGGTAAGCTAAAGATCTGCCCACTGTATGGCTCCCGCAGATACCCTCATGAATCTCATAGAGGAAAGCTTCCACTTTGGTGGGATGGACACACTTTAGAAACGACCCGGTAAAAGACTTCTTGTACAAGGCTCCGGATGGGGAGAGCCAAAACCGCTCTAACTTAGCCCGGATTTTGTTGGCTGCCTTCTTTTCTTCAGGCAGAACTCTATCTTTCAGGAAGGTGATGATGGGGTCCATCCAGGAAGGTCTCAAGTCGGTGCAGAGTACCTGGGCACTTCTGGCTCCTCAATGCTTGGCCGAGGCAAGAATTCTATCATCAAGGGATTAGGGAAGGCTGATTGTGTAGATGCAAGGCCGGCCAGTTCGTCTACTGTGTTGTTTTCTTCACAGTTGATGTGCTCCACTCGTATGGCGGCGAACTTCTTGATCTCTGCGCGCACCAGGGCCTGATACTTGGCCAGTCTTTCATCCCTGGCCTCATACTCCCTGGAGACCTGATTGACCACCAGTTTGGAGTCGCTGAACACCATGAGAGCCGACACTTTCATCCTCAATGCACTCCTCAGTCCGGCGAGGAGGGTTTCATACTCCGCCTCATTGTTGGATGCAGGGAAGCTGAGCGTAATTGCTTGTTCGATGACCAGCCCGTCCAGGGAAGTCAACACGATACCCAGTTCGGCGCCATGCCTGTTGGATGCCCCGTCGACGAAGAGCTTCCACATCTCGCCAATGAACAACTTCCAGCAGTCAGAGGGGTTTTGTGTGCTTCTCAACTCCAAGGCTCTGGTCGCCTCATTCTGGTCGCCTCATTCTGGTCTCTTTCCTTGCCTTGGATGGGTTCACACCCCGATGAGTTATCCGGGTTCTCAAGTTTGGCTGTCATTTGCTCTTCTTCCACTTGCGAGCCAACATTCGTCGCCATTGCCTGAACCACGGGCTGTGCCAAATCCGCTCTAGCCAAGTCAATCGGGCAAACCGGATGCATTCCAGGGGCAAATTCTGCCACAAATTCTGCAAGGGCTTGAGCCTTGATTGCGATGCGCGGTTGGAACTTGATGTCGTACTGCCCCAATTCTACGGCCCATTTCAAGATTCTCCCGGTAAAGTCTGCCTTTTCAAAAAGCACCTTAAGTGGAAACTCAGTTAGCACAACTATTGCATGGGCATGAAAATAGTGCGCCAGCTTTCTCGAAGCCATCATCAGGGCCAGCGCTAATTTTTCTAGCGGAAGATATCTCATCTCAGCCGGGAGCAGAGTCTTGCTTACATAAAAGATGGGCAGGTGCTAGATGCCTTCAGTGCGGACTAGGACGACGCTTACCGCATGTTGAGAGACTGCCAAGTAGTGATATAGTTGTTCACCTGGTTTTGGCGTGACCAAGATTGGGGCTGAGGAAAGGTACACTTTTAGATCCGCCAGTGCACGGTCACATTCGTCATCCCAGAAAAACTTGGCCTTCAAAGTTTTGAAGACGAGCCTGCAATGATCTGAAGACCGGCTGATAAATCTGTTCAACGCGGCTGCCATCCCGGCAAGATGTTGTACGTCCTTTGTGGAGTTTGGGCGCTCCAGCTCCTGTACAGCTTTGATTTGGGTCGGTTTGTGACCAAAAAACCCAGAAACTTTCCGGTGCCGACTCCGAAGGCGCATTTGGAGGCATTCAAACGAAGCTTGTGGTGTTCAAGTATGGCAAACATCTCTGCTAGGTCGGCGAGGTGTTGAGACTTCTCCTTACTCTTTACCACCATATCGTCAATGTAGGCCTCCATGGTGCGGCCTAGCAGTAGAGCGAACATCTTTGTTACCATCCTTTGAAAAGTTGCCCCGGCATTTTTCAATCCGAACGGCATGACTTTATAGCAATACAAGCCCCTAGGAGTAGTGAACGATGTGATCTCTCGGTCCGGTTCGTACATGGCTATCTGGTGGTAGCCGCGATATGCATCCAGGAAGCTAAACCTCTGATGGCCAGTGGTCAAGTCCACCAGCTGGTCGATTCGAGGGAGGGGGAAGCTATCCTTTGGGCATACACGGTTGACCGTCTTATAGTCAACGCAGACTCGCCACTTGCCATTCTTTTTAGGAACTACTACCGTGTTGGATATCCATCGAGGGTATTGCACTTCTTCTATTGCCCCTGCTTCCAACAAATTTTTGACCTCTTCTGCCACTACCTCAACATGGTGCAGAGCCAAGCGGCGAGTCCTCTGAATGACCGGCCGCGCATTAGGGAAGACATTCAACTGGTGGCAAATAAAGCTGGGGTCGACGCCTGGCATGTCGTAAGGCGTCCACGCAAAAGCCTCCAAATTGGAAACCAAGAAGTTGACATAATCTAACCGCTCGGCGCTAGACAAAGATGATCCCAAGAGGAAGAACTTAGTTCGTTCTCGTCGATGCACACTTCCACCAAATCCTCGACTGATTTTTCCTCGGCCTTTTTTCCTACGTCTTCAAGGACCTCCTTTCCCTCGGGTCCCTCAATCATTTGGACAAACCCTTTGGCTGCTCGGTTGCCAGTTACCGCAACGAAGCATTGTTTTGCCATCACCTCCTCTCCCTAAACTTATTCTATTCGCCCGTTTGGCACTGGGAAGCGCAAAACCTGATGGTAAGTCGACGCTACTGCTTGCATGATGTGCAACCAGCCCCTGCCCAAAATTAAGTTGCAGGTGGATGGGACTTTGAGCACCCAGAACTTTACTTACTTTGTGACTGAACCCGCTTTGACCGGCAATATGATCTTCCCTACCGGCCATCCTGGCTAAGAGTTGAAGCCAACCAAAGGGGACGTCGCAGGGGCTAAGTCATTGTCCTCCAACTTCATTTGTTTGAACGCATCATAATACATAATTTTGACCGAACTCCCCTGGTTGATCAAGATCCTATTGATGTCAAAGTCTTTGACGCGAAGAGTTACCACTAGGGCATCATTGTGGGGCATCTGAATCTGCTCCAGGTCCCTGCTCGAAAAGGTAAGGATGTCCTTCTCCTCGCTCTTCCCTTTCTTCACAACGGGCTGAACGGAGAGCACGTCCCTCATGTGCTCGGCTTTCTTAATCATCCATCTAAGCTCGCAGACCCTTGCTGGTTCAATGATGCCATGGATGACGTTGATTACGCCTTGGGGTGCAGCCTCTAAGGCGGCTAGGCTGTTTGGCTCGGTTTGCCCCAATGGCGCAGCTTTCATACCCCCATCTATGTATTGGTCAAGATGTCCCGCGGCCACCAGCTCCTCCAAATGTTGTTTGAGCGGCAAGCAATTCTCCGTTCGGTGTCCCTGTTCCTCATGGAAGGTGCAGCGATACCTTGAATTGAAGCCTCTCTGTGCATTCCCCAACTTGGCCGGCCAGTGGACAAAAGGCTTGCCTCGGATCTCACTCAAGATGCAGTAGATAGGGATTTTAAAGACTGTGGTGATTCTAGTCCGCGCCTTCAATTTTCTCTTGGCATCCTCCTCTGCATCACGCGGAGCATCAGCTCGGTCGTTTTTGCGACCTTTGTTTCTATCATCGCGGGTTAGGCCACGACGTTGATCTTTTGATCGGTCGTTGGGGCGGTTATCCTCCTGCCCGACCGAGTGAACCTTCCCCGCCACCCTTCTGTCTGTCGTGCCGGGATTAACCTTCTCAGTCGCGGAGGTGGCATCATCCTCCACACGAATGTGCTCATTGATCCGCTACATCAAGGACTCCATGGTTATGGGTTGGTGCATTGTGAGCGAATCTCGCTGCCTATGTCCGACTAGGAGACCCCGCTTGTATTGAGTGATCGCCAGATTGGTAGGGCAGTCGAGGATTTCGTTGTAAGTTTCCTAGTACCTTACATTGTATGCCTTCAACGAACCTCCAGATTCTATCTTGACGCCCAGGAGATGGTCGACCTCCTTCGGTGTTCGAGTGTTGGTTTTGAATCTTGTGACGAAGGCTTTCGCTAGTTGCTGCCACCCCTCGATACTCCCCTCTGGAAGCCTTTCAAACCATTTCAGGCCCAGTTCTCCCAAGCTTGCTGGGAATATGAGGCACATCAAGGTGTCATTGCGCCGGTGGCTAGCCATTACTTGCCGATAATGACTCACGTGCATGTACGGATCCGTCTTGCCGTCGTACAAGGTGAACTTAGGCTGGTGGAACCCAGCAGGGAGCGGTGTACTCTCGATTTCTAGAGACAGCAGCATGGCTGTAAGTCTCGCCAGCTCTTTGTTCACTAGTGCAGGAGCCATCACTCTGGGTGCTGGCATTGCCACTTCTTCGCTACAATGAACTTGGGTGCCCAACCTTTGCAACGTCGGCACTCTTTGAGCCTCTCGACGGTGCGCCCACTCCTCCAACACATCCCTTAGGTCTCTAGAACGGGTGGCGAAAGAGTATCGCGACGTCGACAAGGGGCGCGAGGAGTGATAGGTGCTGTCGCGAGTGAGGGACCTGCCCTCCCTTGGGTTGGAATCCCCAACCCCATAGTTTCTGGTGATAGAGAGAGAGTGCGTCCTTTCCTGGCGACGACTGCTAGAACGAGGAGACGGGGTGCGCTCACTGAGGTTGCCCTCTCCAGCAACACCCTTCCCCTTTATCTGGCGTTTCAGCATCTCTCTCTCAGCCGCCATCCTGCGAATGAGGGCGTCCTGGTCTTTGAGTTTGTGCTCCAGGTGCTGCGCACGAGACTCCCCTCTCCATCGACGGCCCTTTGGACTTTGCGAGCGATTAGTACTCCTTCTGCGTTTGTCTCGCGCACCTCTCGAAGAGGTCTCTAGGCCCGCCATGGCTGGAACATTTTGGGGGCCTTCTCTTCGTCAGACAGACTCTGGTGTGATACCATCGACGATGGATAGTGGAGTTTTGTCACTATTGGCCATGGAAATGGTCGAAGAAGCTTGAAGAACAAGGTTTGAGTATCAAAGACTTCCCACAGACGGCGCCAATTGTACGGAGGCGAAATATTCAGTGCTTTCCGTACTCCTTAGACTTAAGCTTCACGTGACGGCGTCTAACCTGGCAACACAGAAACGGTGAGCTGCCCAACGGTGGGTTGCCGGATAGACCCTCCGACGATCAAGTCAGATCACTTGAGGAAGAAGAAGACTGTTAGAGAGAGAGTGTGTGTTTTAGATGGCATCAATTTCTTACCTCTAACATTCATCTTCCCTTCCTTTTTCTAGGCTGGCCATGCAGCCTCAGGATTGTGCGCGCACTACCTCTGCTGTCCTTCCCTGAACAGGTGGCAGTGCTCGCCTCCCACCACCTTACGCGTGTGAAGACCAAATCCTCCATCCAGTACCTGCAAAACTGCCAAACGGTATTGACGCGTGCCTGGAGCAGATTTCCTCTCCCTCACGCCATTGGCCCAAGTGGCACACCTGACCGGCATACCAAAACCGGTCTATTCCTTGGAGAAAATCACAACCATAGAGAGCACGATCGAGCTTTCGAGCTATCCGGTCGGGCGCACGCCGACCACCATCCTGGTCCAAACTCTCCGGGTTAACTGAAGGTAAAGCATGCTGGTCCTCTTCTCGGCCTAGACTTATTCCGGACTGCTATTTGCTCGGTTGTGCCGTGCTAACGCGCGCCTATCACCGAACGTCTAGCAGTCACAGCTTGGCCAGGCCTTAGACCATGCCTGGTCGGCCAACCTACCTCGGCCGTGTACGACAGGCCGGAGGGCCGCGCCAACTGAGAAGATAGCTCGGCACCGTGAGGTTTGCCACCCCCGCGTTACCGTAGCTCGGCCATACTGCCCGGTGCAAATCTCCCCTCTCAATTGCCCCTTAATCCCATCCGAGCTAATCGTGATTGGGGTTACCACCATGACCGAGCTAACAGTTCCTTAGTCGCGCCAGTACCAAGCCGAGCGTGATTAGGGTCGAAGCAATTACCGAGCTATCACATTTGGTCGATCTTTGTATCTTGTCCGTAGTCCTATCAAGGGTCGTATAACCATACTGAGAGCCGTCCTTTTGATGCCACGTGGCTTCATCCCATTGGCCCCGTGCAGCCCCACAGCTGTCCTTTCGGTCAATTGGGAATTCTTGTTTAATATGTGTGCCAATTTCGAATTTGGTGAAAAATGAGTGAGATGGATGAAAGCTTGTGTAACCTCCATAAAAGTGTCAGTTTTAGTGAACGGTTCACCTACCGAGGAGTTTTGTCCACAGAGAGGCCTACGGAAAAGGGACCCATTATCCCCCTTTCTCTTCAATATAGTGGCTGTGGGGCTTAATATCTTGTTTGACAGAGCAAAAGAAATGGGTTTAATTGAAGGAGTTACCATAGGCAATCATGAGGTAAAAGTAATGCACCTACAATTTGCTAATGATACAATTCTGTTTTGTGAAGCTCAGTGGGTGGAAGTGGTAACCGTCAAAAGGATACTTAGGTGTTTTGAATTTATATCAGGGCTGAAAATTAACAACCACAAGAGTGTGATTGCTGGGGTTGGTGTGGATGAAGAGCTGTTACAAGGCTTGGCTTCTCGATTAAATTGTACATATCAAAACTTGCCTCTAAAATACCTTGGGTTACCTCTAGGAGCCAACCCTGGGAGGATAAGTACTTGGAAACCAGTCTTGGATAGATTTAAACAGAAATTACCCTAATGGAAGAGAAGGTTGCTCTCGTTTGCTGGGAGGCAAACTTTGATTAAATCTGTTTTGAGTAACTTGCTGTAGACACCCCATTTTTGACCGACCTTAAGACTTAGACGTCACCAGTTGAGCGCTCAGTGATGTTGCATATTGTGCTCGATCTGAGCTTTCAGAGTCTCGGCTGCGAGCCTTGCCTCCGGACTTCGGGGCTCTTTTGTGCTTTGCCTCGGTTTGCGATCCAAGTCTTGTTTTCTCTGTTTCCTCTTCCTGAAGGAAGGGAGAGGTCTCGTAGACCATCTCTCAGTGGCCGTAGGCTACGTTTCGTGGTCGTAGGCCACTTTTCCCGTTTGGGGCCCAGATTTTGATTTTCGGAGCCGTCGGCCGTGTGCCTCGGTTCGAGACCCCTTAACTACCTCCGTTTGCTCCGATTTTTGGCACACACCTTATTTCCTCCCTTTAGAGAGACACTGTGGCCCAGGAGACCACCTTCGTGGTCGTACGCCACTTCCGGTGCCTAACAACCTGTTTTTGGGGCCCCGAACCGCGCGTTTTGGCCCCCGAACCTTCGTTTTGCATCCATTTTGGTCCTTTTTTGGTAGGGACCCTATTTTCACGGTTAGGGAGGGGGTAGTATGGTGGCTGGCCACCTTTTTCCCTAAAAAACCAGTTTTCTCATTTTCTCTCCCCAAAAGCCGATTTTTCTGATAGAAAGCTGGCTTTTCTCACTTTTGAGCCACAATTTCTGGCTTTTCATACCACCATTATGTTGTGCTCATCTGGGAGGCCACCAATATGGGTAGGCCGACCAGTAATTGCTCTTGACCCTTTTAAACCCCTCTAAAAAGCTGGTTTTCCTCTCTCCTAGGTCACTTTTTCTAGTTTTTCACCACAGGGCTGTGTTCTACTCATCTGGGAGGCCACCTTTCTGGGTAGGCCGACCAACAATTTTGCTTGACCCTTTTGACCCCTGGTCGGCTGGCCACCTTAGCTGGTCGGCCAGCTTTCTGCTTTTTGCTCTTCTCAAGTGTAACACAGTTGTGCCAGCTGTTTTGCACTTGACCCACTGTCCGAGGGTTTTGTCCCTGTTTCGGTCCATAAAAGGGGGTTTTGACCCCTTTGCTTGGTGGGGAAGAGGAATTGGTCCCTTTGGTCAAGCTTCTTGAGGAAGCTTGACCCTTTTGGTCTAGCTTCTCTAAGAAGCTTGACCCCTTTGGTTAGGCTTCCTTTAGAAGCTTTGAACCCCTCTCTTGGCTTCTCCAAGAAGCCTCACCATTCTCCCTCTATATAACACACACTTCACCTCCATTTACAAGGGTTAGAAGCTTTGGGCTGAGATATATACATACAAACCTCCATCTCTCTACTTCAAGCCTCAAAACACCCTTGTTCTTGGCCATTTTGCACTACAATCCCTAGCACCACACCCCCATCATCCATTCCAGCACTTTGAGACTGATTTGCAAGGGTTGAAGGTTCACTAACTTGGTCCAAAAGCTCCAACTTTGCTGCTCTTCAAGGGTAAGTGCCTATTTCCCTTAAACTTGTATTTTTTTGCATGATTGGTTAGCCTTATTTGCAAGCATTTCTGGGTTTCGACCCAAACTGTAAAGTGTCTTATTTTGACCCCCTCTTCAACTTTGTTTAAGGGCACTTTGTTGTTTGAGGTCATTTATTTCCCCTTATCCTCTATCTCTCTTTTAGGGCTATTTTTGCATCCTATTTTAGCCTTACTTGTGAGCATTTTCGAGATTTTCTATAAAATGGAAAAAGTCTTGTTTTGACATCCTCTTCAAGTTTGGTTAAGGTCCCATTTCTGTTTGGGGTCATCTTCCCCCTATGCATGCTTCATCTCTTCATGATTAAGGCTATGCATTAGAGCACTTGCATTGGCCATGGTTTGGCCTCTTAGCCACTGAAATCTAGTGGATTTTTAGTGGCTAAGATGTATTTTTTTAGGGCCAAAATTAGAAGGGGTGACCCCCTCTCTCCTTGTCTTGTTTGGTGGTCTTTTGAGCCTTCCAAAGGGACCCTATTTTGCATTGCCTCATTCTGTGAGTTTTAAGGTCTTCCTTGGTGCTGTCCAAGGCCCTTTTGGCCATATTTTATGTCTACAATGCATGTGTAGAGCAATCCCATCCAAGGCCTTTCAAAGGAGCCTTTCTTTGCATGTTTCCTAGACCCATTTTAGAGCCAATTTGGTGAGTTTTAGGGCTGTCATATTTGATTTCCAGAGTTGGTTTTGCCATGCTAAATGTCTATCTTGTATGTGCTTAGCAACCCCTTGCAAGGCCCTCCAAAGAAGCCCCTCATTTTTGCATGCATTGGCTGTATTTCAGTGATTATGTGGGCATATTTTGGCATATTTTGTTCACTGTTTTTGGCTGGTTTGATGAGTTCTCATTTTCTTCATATACATGCCATGTAAACCATGCTTGCTAGCCAATGTTGCATGCTATTTTAGCCCATCATGTTAGCATCTTTTGGCCATGCTCTAAACTAGAAATGTGCATGTTTTGGGACTGCCTTGGCTCTGTCTTTTGACTTCATGATCAAATAGTGCTTGCTTTGTATACTTGTGGTTCAATACATGTGCCTAGTTTTGAGTTTCGGGGCTTATTCCATGCATCGGGTGCCATATTTCCATGTTTCGGGACCATTTAGCATCATGTTTTAGTGCTGGAATTTACATGTTCATAGGCCATCTTTCATCCCTTGCCATGCTTTGATAGAGTGGCATTTGATGCCTTAGGTTCGGTCCTCGGTATGCGTGCATGTGTGCACACATTTCGGTCGTCTCATTTTCATCTAATAGCTACTGATGTGAGTGTGGCTGAGGTCCACTCATGTTGGTGTAAGTCCATTAGGCATTGTGTATGCCATTTCATAGCATTGCGTATGCTAGATTGCGTGTTAGAGCATTGTGTATGCCATTTCATAGCATTGCGTACGCTAGGTTGTATGTTAGTCGCATTGTGTATGCCATCTCATTTGCATTATGTTTGGGATAGGAGTTAGCCCAAGCACGGGAAACGAGGGACGTTTCGTACTCCGAGTGACGGAACGTGTCTCAATTTCCGGTCGCCGACACTCCGGATTACCCATGATGGAGTTTAGGTCTCGTTGTGTTTTTATGTGCATTCATTTCACATTGAGTCGTGCAATTCGACTCCTCGGCCATCATGCATCGATATGCGTGATTGGTGGCACGAGGATCGAGGACTACACTCCCTGAAGAGTAGTCATGCATACATATGTGAAAATACTTTGTCATGCCCCTTTGTTGCTCTCTGTTGCAGTAAATCAGAAATCAGCGGCCTTCTAGAGCGTTGCGCAATATTCCGAGAACAATTGCAAACAGAGGCAAACTGGGGCATCGTAATGGATTTCGGCGCAAGGCTACTCGAGCATGCACCATTCATCATTTGGAATAGAGCTGAGGCGGTCCATGGATTTGCATGCTAATTTACCTGCTTTCCTAGATTAATTTGTTAATTAATTAGGGTTTTGTATTTATTCGGACTGTACTATTTATTCGGACTGTATATTATTTATTCGGACCCTCCGAGCGAGGGCAATGTTATAATAAGTGTGCGTGCGTGTGATGTATGTCTTGCAACCCCACGTCTTTCTCCATTTTATTTACCAGCTTATGATGGTTAGATTAGGGCATGTTTCAATTAGCATACAGTATGCTCACATGTTTGCATTCATTCATCTGTATTGCATGCACCGGGCTCGGCGCATCATACTAACTGCATTTTTATTTCATTTCCAAATTGAATACGTGTTAGCTGTAGCATCATCATATGCTATGTTTAGAATAGCCGAGGCTATTGTAGTTGCATTTTTTGCATGTGTTGCATTAGGCACTTCTGTATAGTTAGGATCATGCATGGATTTCTAACATAGCTTCTATTTTGGCTTGGAGTACTCGGTAAGTGTTTATACTTTAGCATCCTTGCATGCGCGTGAGTGACTGCCATGATAGCATGCTTACCATGAGGCTTTGTGCTTATATGATATAACTGCCTGAATGCCTGTGGGTGAAGGTTGGGTTATTTGAATTGGAACAATTCATTAATTGTGAGTTTCAAAGCCCACTAGATAGTGGCAAAATCATGTTTTTCTAAGTCCACCCGAGGGTGGCAAATCCACGTCTTAGCCTACTTACGAGTAGCACTATCAAACCATTTTTCAAATAAACAAACATGAGATGTTTTGTTCCAATTCAGACGACCCAGTCTATACTTGTATGCTGTGTGCATCACATAGTAAACCTAGGCTAATAACCGGAATAAGAACGCATAATGTTTTCAAAACTAGATATCATGGTTAGTAGAGGTCGATCTTTGATCGGGTGGGGGGGGGTGCTCACGAAGTGACCTTCCCCAATCGTACCCAAGTTCCCGAGCCGAGGCAACTTTGGTGATGACGGACACGTGGCCTTAGGCAACGAGTCAGGGTTTCCTAAATTTTCCCAAAATAAAATATTTAGGTGGCGACTCTGTATCTGGCAAAGCAGTCCATGTTTGGCACTTCTTTCAAAAAATCTATTTTCAAAAATGATTTGTCGGATTTGGACTCTTTGATGATTCATCGGTCTTACATTGCACTCCGCGAGATTAGATACAGGACCGTGACAAAAATTGAGTTCAAACTGTAGTGAGGCCCGAGGGCGCGTCTACAGTTTCTGGCGACTCCGCTGGGGACTTAGAGAACTTGACTTGAACTCATGATATCTTGTTTTGATTACACTTATGTGTTTCTTTGCATTGCATTTGCACTGGTGCGCCTAGGACACTGTGTTTGCCATATGCTATTCCTAAACGATTTGCCGGAGGCTTGCTTCGAGAAGCGTGCCATAAGGCTGACCGGTTGCGGGCTCTACCACGACGGGAACACAAACCCCGGTTTTACCGGGGCACCCTTTTTGACCATTCGACCTAGTGCATAATCAGAATCCATAGTGACCATTCCAAACTAGGACAGGTTGCTTACCCGCTTATAGGTTGTTTGAAACCACTGCGTGCGTAGTGAAACCCTAGTTCCTGACAAAATAGGACAGGGAAAGCTTACCCCAACATAGAGATGTTTTGGCTCTTACTTGTTTGTTATGTGCTTTTAGAGTGCGTCTCTATACGAATGCATGTATCAGTTTACAAGTTTAGGCATCAGGCCTGCTGGCACCAGTTCAGTATTTTTGGGTATTAGGCCTGCGGGCACCAGTTCAGTATTTTCGAAATCAGTTATCTGCGGGTATCAGATTCAACTTCGGGGGATAGTGATTTGGGAATAGTGATTTGGAAATAATGATCGGTCTTTGAGAACAGTGTATCAATTGCGTGTTAATTATACCCAACTGTGTGTTGTGTTTATTTACGCCGTTATGCTGTCCGTTCGTCTGCTCGTTTATTTCCTTATTATTGTTTTATTTATCTTTTTGCTAGGGGTAGTTTAGCACAATTGCTCCAGACCAAGCAGATATTCCCCAAGCACTCTGGACAAGAGGTCGCCGACTCAATCGATCTGAGGATCTGGTCGACAGACAACCAGTGTTCCACTCTCTACCCCCGGTTATCAGACGGAGGTCGAAAAGGCGCAGTGTATCTGAGCAGAGGTTGCCAGAGCAGCGGATTACCCCATCAGAGGACAGTTGGATTAAGATCCCAATTGTTGCTATAGAGATAGACCTGCCAGTAGTTCAGACAGATCAGGGCAATATGGCGGGATCGACAGGAGTTGAGGAAATGATGCGTCAGATACAGGACACCATGAGAGCCATGCAGCAGGATGCTGTTCGCCAAGATGAATTTGCCAAACAACAGGCCGAGATCATGGCCCAGCAGGCAGAGTTAATTGCCAGATTGCAACAACAAGTCGGAGCATCTACTTCACACCCAGTTCCTCCCCCACCAGGAATCCCAGCACCCGAGGAGGCACCAAATGTCCAGGCAGATACGGACATACCAACGGGGCCAGCTCCACCCCTAATTCTGCCCCAACTATCTAAGGCACCTACGCCTGTCAATCAACCGAGCTCTCCTTTCGAGTTCGAGGTAGACCATACAGCACTGAAATTGAGCAAGCTTGAGAAGTTGTTCAAGAAATCCCAAGGGGTAAAGGCTATCCTGGATATCGAGGACGGATATATCGACGTGGCTGTGACGCTACCGGATAGGTTTAAAATGCCACAAATTGATCGGTTCGACGGATCTGGGGACCCCATGGTGCATCTCCGGCTATTCTCAGATATACTACGGCCAATGGGCCTCACCAGACCACAAAAGCTTTCACTATTCAACCGGACCCTGTCAGGTGTGGCCGCTATCTGGTATGCGAAGTTAGAGGATGATGTCAAGTGGAGTTGGGATGAAATGGCCGAGGCCTTCGTTGCGCAATACTCTTACAATACCCAAATCGAGATTACGACCCGAGATCTCAAAACAATAAGGCAGGAGCCTAAGGAGAGCTTCTCGGATTTCGTAACTTGGTGGAGGGCAAAGGCTTCGATGATGACCCTGAGGCCTACCGACAAAGACCAAATCAGGATGCTTGTGCGCAATCTCCAACCAAAACTGATGCAAAAAATGATTGTGCTCCCCTTTCCCACTTTTTCAGATCTATATGAAATGGGGGTACAAATCGAAGATGCAATGAAACAAGGTCTAATTGACCAAGATAAAGAGCAACCCAGAAGAACCTTTAACCGCAACAACAATACAGGCCCAAGTGGCGCTACAACTGCAAGAGCTTCGGAGGTGAGCATGCTCACCACCATTCCCCCTCCCCTTCCAAGACCCATGGCAGCTACACCTTTCTCCGATGCGTCCAGAAGCAACACACAAACCACTCGATTCCAACCCAGAGGCCAAAAAACCTTCACCCCACTGTATATGCCCCTATCCAAGGCTCTAGGGGTATTAATCAAGAAAGGGCACTTAAAGCCCCTGGAGCCGAGGCCATTGCCAAATCCACTCCCTCCTTCTCATAACCCAGCAAAATACTGCGCATATCACCAACAACATGGTCACGACACTGACCAATGTTTCAGATTGCGTCATGAGATTCAAGACCTCATTGACAAGCAGGTGATTGTACCTCCAAAAAAACCCAATGTCACAACAAACCCTCTCCCACTGCACAACCAAGCTCCACCTCCTAAAAGAATCAACTTCATCCAGACTAGGGTCGTATCTTACGATCCCAGCATATATATCACTCCTTCCCAACTACCTAAGCCGGAGGTGCTCCTTCCTGACTACACTGACACTTTGTGCATGTTGGACATCTCCAGAACCCAACCCGAGCCAATGGTGGTGACTGGCAAAGATAGAACAGAGGAGATTTCAGAGAATGATGGAATTGTTCAATCAGGGTTCGAGCAGTCTGGGAGTGTCGCTGGGGAAGTGCACAATCTGAGTGATTACATTCTGCCAGCAGGCCAGTTTGAGCCTAATATTGAATTGCCAGAGAGGACAGAGCTGTGTATGATCTGAGGTGATGGATTTGAGCAGAGGACAGATGGTTTGACGGCTGTGGAAGAGGACTTGGCCAACCTCCAGTTTTTCAATGACCAAGATCCAGGAGACGCGACAGTCAACTGGTTTTATTATGAGGAATCGACAGAGGTTGCTGGGTGGCCTGATGACTTGCCAGACGTTGTTGACGAAGCTTAGTTAGAATCGGGCCCGGCAGGGGCAAGTATATCAGTGGTGGCCAGAAGGGCCGGAAATCAGAATGAATCGCCAGAGAGCGTCGGTGCTAAGAATTCCGCTCGAGACTTGGACATTATGAATGCGGGAATTGTTGAACAGCCAGCTGTACTAACGCAGCTAGAACAAGAAAGTTTTGAGGATGCCGAGAGAATTAGGAAAGCTAAGGGCCCTAATGGGACTGAGAGTGCTGTGTGCACGAAGATAGAGAATGCTGCGAGCATGTGGACGGAGAGTACTGCGGGTGCAATTAAACCGGAGCCAGACAGGTGTCTGTCGGCTGCCGACGGAATGTGGTGGGAGGACGATGATTTATGCCTTGCCCACACGGATGAGGATTGGGGGAGCAGTCAGCCAGATGATACCTGGTATATCGACGAAGTCGATCATATGACGAGAAACGGGCGGTATTTCAAGCCTCCGCACCTAGACCAGCCAGAGGCATCTGGGAAGGATAAGGAAGCTGAGAAACAGAAAGAGAAGCAAATCGAAGAAGAGGCTGCACTGAGACAGTTAAAGAAGATACAAGCAGACATCTCCATCTGGGGACTGCTTATGGCATCACGAGTACGCAGACAGGCTGCCTTATCGGCCATGGACAAGGCCAAGCTCTCTATAGACACCACGCCCAAACAGCTGTGGGGCTTAGTTTTTCTGGGAGGAGCTACCCGGTGTTAACTTTCTCTGACAAAGAACTACCATCTGAGGGTGCGAACCATAACAAGCCACTCTACATCTCCGTGGAGTGCAGAGACAAATAGATACCCGTGGTACTTGTCAATACAGGGTCTGCCATCAATGTGTGTCCAGCAAGGACTGCCAATGCAATCGGTTTGAAGACCGCGGACTTTGGGGCGGCCGTGGCTGCACCAAGTGAAAGTAGTGTCATCCACCTTGCATCAGATGGTGAAATACCCCCAT
The DNA here is from genome assembly GCF_055761805.1 of Camellia sinensis. Lineage (NCBI taxonomy): Eukaryota > Viridiplantae > Streptophyta > Magnoliopsida > Ericales > Theaceae > Camellia > Camellia sinensis. The sequence continues at coordinate 181,240,547 of NC_138962.1, forward strand.
GGGAAAGGAGTAGCCATCGTTTTTGAGAATTCATCGATCCATCCACCGCCGGAGGTGTCTACACCAGTCCTGGAAATTGAGCACGGCATGGAGGATGTGTTCATATCCGGTTTTACCCTAGCTGAGGCCCGGGTCGTGCAGAACATCTTAGCTGTTAATGAGGAGGTGTATGTGAGTGCTCAATCAGTATACCTCATGAACAAGCTTCAACACATCCCCGGGATGGGATTGGGAAAGAGCGATCGGAAGGGCATCGCAGCATTGGCCGAGGTGCCACACAACCCACATACCTTTGGCTTGGGTTATCTGCCCACCAAAGAGGATTGGATAAGGAAGGGTAAGGAGATGGCTGGGAGAGCCAGAGCGAAGAAGACAGGGAAGCCTTTTGACTTAATGCATTGGCCCATTCAGGGTACCCTAAACGGACGCTTTGTTCGGGAGGGCGAGGACTTTCCGTTTTGTGGCTTCCCAGAACCGTGGCTGAACGCGGAGAGGAAGCGCGTGCCGGGGTTTGAGATTTTCTTTGACCTGCAGTTACCCGGGGATGACGTTGCCAGAGAGCAGACAGACCCATTAGCTGAGATTGAGCAGAGCAAGAAAGTGGAGTCTGAGGACGTCGAAAGTGAAATGGGGGTAGCGCTGGCATGTCTACTTTTAGATCCTCCGATCGAACAGAAGTGCTTGGGGGATAACTTCTCGGTATGTGTGATCGGGAATGGAACGGCTGTGGGCCTACCAGCAAACATTTTGGATGCATCTATTGCACCCTCTTTCATTTGGCAGTATGAAGAGGGATTTTTGTCCAGCAGCACCGGGTCAGGTAGTGAGCCGGAATCTGATTCCACCGAATCTTGTGAGTCGGAATCAGGTTCCAGCTCGATTGAGTCAGAGTCTGGTAATCCTGGGGATGATAACCCAGATGCCACAGTCTTGTCCAGGTCGTCTTTTTCTTTCTCTTTTGAGTCTGTTGTAATCGAAGAATCGGACGATTTGGATGTGCTTAATGAGAATCAAGTAGCTGTGGTTCTGAGTACTTTTCTGTGCCCTTGATTTATTGCATTAATTCAGACTTTCAAAATTTTGATGAAAACGACGAGGAAAAAATTCCTCCGATTTTGCAACGCGTAATTGAACAAGAGCAGGGGAGATTTGTTAAACCCTTAATGGATGAAATCACTACTGTGAATATTGGTACTGAGAAGGATCTACGGGTCCACGTTGTCTTCAGAGGAACGCGAGCGCTTAGTCGCTTTATTAAAATATTTCAAAGATGTTTTCGCGTGGTCCTACGAAGACATGCCTGGAATCGATCCTGAGATTGTACAGCACCGGATCCCTTTTGACCCCGAGGCCCGACCCGTTAAACAAAAACTCAGAAGAATCTGCCCGGATTGGGCTCTCAAGATTAAGGAAGAAGTCACCAAGCAAATTGACGCAGGTTTCCTACTGGTATCCGAATACCCAACCTGGTTGGCTAACATCGTTCCAGTGCCGAAGAAGGATGGTAGGATTTGAGTATGCATGGATTTCAGGGATTTGAACAGAGCTAGTCCGAAGGACGACTTTTCCTTGCCGCATATCGACGAGTTGGTAGATTTCACAACGGGGCATGCTTTACTTTCGTTTATGGATGGCTTCTCAGGCTACAACCAGATAGTGATGGCACCCGAGGATCGGGAAAAGACTGCCTTCACCACCCCGTGGGGGACATACTGTTACAGAGTGATGCCGTTTGGGCTGAAGAACGCTAGAGCTACGTATCAACGGGCCGTGACCACGATATTGCATGACATGATCCACAAAGAGGTTGAGGTGTACGTGGACGACATGATTGTCAAGTCCAAAGAAAGGGAGGGCCACTACACCACCTTGCAAAAATTCTTTCAAAGGATCAGAGAAATCCGGTTGCGACTGAATCCTCAAAAGTGTACGTCTGGTGTTACAGCAGGGAAAATGCTAGGGTTTCTCATTACACAGAGAGGTATCGAAGTCGACCCTTCCAAAATTGAGGCCATCCTAGAAATGCCACCACCAAGGACTGAAAAGGAGGTGCGAGGCTTTCTGGGTAAAGTGCAATTCATAAGACGGTTTATCTCAAAATTAACCTTGACTTGTGAACCACTTTTTGGTCTCCTGAAGAAAGGAAAGAAATTTCAGTGGGATGGCCGATGCCAAGCTGCTTTTGAAAAGATTGAAGAATATTTACCGAACCCACCTGTGTTGTCACCACCAGAACCGGGAAGACCATTGATATTACACCTTTCGGTAACTGAGACCACAATGGGCTGCATGCTCGCCCAGGTATTAGAGGACAAAGTGGAAAGGGCCATCTATTATCTGAGCAAGAAGATGTTAGAGTATGAAACTCGCTACACACCATTGGAGAAGGCTTGCTTGGCCTTGATATGGGCTACCAGGAAGCTGCGACACTACCTATTAGCTCACTCTGTAATGTTGGTTTCGAGATTAGATCCCATCAAATACCTCTTCGAGAAACCGGCACTTACGGGTAGGCTAGCTTGTTGGTTGTTGTTACTTTCCGAATTCGATCTAAAATATGTGATGCACAAGTCGGTCAAGGGAAGAGCAGTAGCAGAATTCTTAGCCGATCATCCAGTGGAAGGGGGTGAAGCAGTTGAGTACTTATTCCCAGATGAGGCCATTTTGCATATCGATGACGAGTTTTGGATGATGTATTTCGACGAAGCGTCCAACCAGTATGGGTATGGAATAGGAGTGTTGCTGATAGCACCCGACAATTCCCGTATCCCTTTAGCATTCAAGCTCCGGTTCAAAGTCTCAAACAACGAAGCAGAGTATGAGACATACATTGCCGGTCTAGAAGTAGCCTTGGAACGAGGGGCAAAACGGTTGGACGTCATCGGGGACTCGAACCTTGTTGTATCTCAAGCGAAAGGAGAGTGGAAAGTCAAAGAAGAAAAGATGATGATGTATCACCAGGCCCTGGATTTGTTAATTCCTCAGTTTGAGAAGCTAAATTTTGCTCATCTAGTAAGAGAGAACAACAGGTTCGCAGATTCACTAGCAACTCTATCTTCCATGATAGACATCCCGTTTGGAGTCCGGATGCGTCCAGTCATTATTGACCAGAAGTTTGCGCCAGCTTACGAGTCAATTGCTACTATAGACGAGGTTCAAGATGAGAACCCCTGGTATTACGACATTTGGAACTTCTTGGAGAAAGAGACGTATCCATCAGGGGCAAATGCCAAGGATAAAAGGGTAATCAGAAGAATGGTTGTTCAGTTCATCATCTGCGGAGGTAAATTATATAAGAGAGGTCATCTGGGAATGCATAAGCTATGTGTTGAAGCTGAAGAATCAAAACGCCTGATGGAGGCCATCCATGGAGGAGAATGTGGAGCACATATGAACGGGGTAATGCTAGCGCGAAAGATCCTCAAACAGGGTTACTACTGGTCCACCATGGAGGAGGATTGTATCGGTTTTGTTCGGTGATACCACAAATGTCAAATCCATGCAAACCGCATGAACATCCCGCCGTCGAAGTTGTACAATATGACTTCGCCATGGCCATTTTCGGTTTGGGGAATCGATGTGATCGGGGCTCTCACTCCGAAGGGGTCTAACGGGCACGAGTTCATCCTGGTCGCAATAGATTATTTCACGAAGTGGGTTGAGGCCCAATCCTATGCAGTGTTGAAGGCGTCACATGTTGCAAAATTCATCAGAAAGAACATCATCTGTCGTTATGAGGTCCCAAACGAGGTCATTTCAGACAATGGTTCCCACTTCAAGAAGGAAGTGATTGACTTGTTGGAGAAATACAACGTGGCTTTTCATAAGTCGTCTACATATCGGCCGCAAACCAATGGAGCGGTCGAGGCCGCCAACAAGAATATCAAACACATATTGCAGAAGATGGTGGAAACCAACCGGGATTGGCCAGACAACCTGCCGTTTGCTCTGTGGGGGTACCGGACTTCAATTAGAGCTTCTACTTGGGCGACTCTGTATTCATTAGTTTATGGGATGGAGGCCATTCTACCTATTGAAATTGAGGTTCCGTCTTTGCGAGTGTTGGCTGAGTGTCAGATAGCCGAAGCAGATTGGCAACAGAACAGATTTGAAGAACTCATGCTTTTTGATGAGCGCAGACTGAAAGCACTGTACCATGTTCAAGGACATCAGTGCAGAATTGCCAGGGCTTTTAACAAGAAAGTTAAGTCCAGAAATCTAAAAGAAGGAGATTTGGTGCTCAAGGACAACCGAGCTCCCATCCACGACCCAAGGGGCAAGTTCAGACCCAATTGGACTGGTCCCTACATCATCAAAGCCATCTAGTCAGGTGGGGTTGTGGTTCTAATGGACCTAGATGGCTTGGAGTTCTCGCAACCGATCAACATGGACAAGTTGAAGAAATATTACCCCTGAGAGGCTCGCTAGGCCGAAAACCCGAAAGGGCGACCTAGGCAAAAGTTAGAGCATTGAAAAATTGGAAAATATAAAAAACTGAGCTCGCAAGGTTGCAAACCTGCAAAGGGCGGCCTTGGCAAAAGTTAGAGCGTAAAAGGAGAGTGAAAACACTCGAGTGAACCTAAGCCTAAACTACGTAAGGCTTGATTCCCATCTTTGGGATACATAGGCAACTTCATCTTGAAGTTCAGCCATAAACTTTTCCCCGATCAACTTTGTCCATTTGATCATCTCGGCCATCTTTGTCTATTCAGCATTCAAGAGTTCGGTTATGATCTCCGGTGCAGTGCTCTTCAGACTAGTGGCAACTTTCCGTTGCTGCACAGTACTGCAGTGCTCTTCAGACTAGGGGCAACTTCCCAGTTGCTGGGATCCGGGGTTGTGCATCTCAGTGACAGATTTCAGGCATGCCAAGTTTTGATCCATATCGAAAATGGTTTTGAAAAGTTTTAATAAAAGTTGACTGTGTTCAAGATTAATCTTTTTACAACTTAGACCATTTTTTGACCAAAGCGGAAAATTTTCAGTACCCACAACTTTCAATTTCATTGATTTCAATACAGAGTTCTCCTGCTCTTGCATACAAATTGAAGGTGCTTTTTATTACAATCATAAGGAAAACTTGAAAGTACTAATAAAGCAATAAATCCGGGGCATAGCTAAGTCAGGTGTTCCTGCGCCCCCTCCCAGAGCTGGTTGAAGCCTCTGATACCAAAGTAAGCCCTTCATGCGCCTCTTCATTGAGCAAATCCAAGCACTCATCAGACAAGGTGCAACTGAAAGTGGGAGCAGGGGCCAAGAGCTCTCTAGTCCTCCATGCTGTGGCATACCGGGCAAGCTGTGCGCCTTGAACCGGGAATGCAGCGGGATACTCCATCCCCTCCGGCGGGCAAGTCTGATCATGACCGAACTGGCACCGGAACCGGAACGAAAAGTAGAACACACAGTAAGTCAGACCAATCAATTAGATCCCGGTCTACCGGGACATGCTATAACTCATTGCCGGGAGATTGAGCCAAGGACAGCGCCAAGCAATGCGATTCGCAGACAAATTGCACATCCAGTCAGACCACCATCCCTCATCAAGGGCATCGACTAGCCGTCGTCGGAAGAAGTAGCCGCGAGCTGAGTAGGCTGGGCAAGAGTCCACAACCTGCAATTTATCCATCAACCACACTTGGGGAGGGATTGGAAAATGAGAGAATAAAGAATAGAGAGATTTACGATGAGAGAAAAGTAAGAAAAGGGATTTGTGATTAAAATCGAGCCTGAGGGCCGAGTGATGTGAGCAATATATATGTGAGAAAGGGTGGGAAACATTACCTGCAGCAGTAGTGGACTCCCCGCGAATCTGGTCGTCTCTCGGTGATGGAAAGCATCCAAGCCCATCAGCGTCTCCGTCAATGTCATGACAATGCAGCTCTTTCCTTCTTTCAAGCCTTGAGCAACTTCAATCAGACGAATGCTAGATCCGCTAAAGCCCGGGGCAAGCAAAAAGTGAGATAGCATGCACAAGCAAAGGGCATGTTGCCGAAAACCTTGCCAAAGATGGTCGCCGCGGTTACCGGCATCAGAAAAGCGATGAATCAAGCCAAGGATATCCAGCTCCCCGTTGCTGATCAGAGACCGAGCATCGTGCATGGTGAGCCCACGCATCTGTCCTAAAGCTTGGGCGTGACCGAAGCGAAACTGGGACAAAATCTCTTCATGGCGTTCAGATTCCATCAAAACTTGAAAATCTTCGAAGGTCAGACACATCTCTTGCCTGCCGAAGCTAAAGACGTGTGTTACCGGATTCAAAAACCTCGCCACAGCATGGAGGAAAGGAATGTGCAGCGAAGTACGACTCAGCGTGAATAGTGCATTCAAGCAAAGCCCCGGAAGTTCAACTTTTCTGAGCCGTCTAAAGTAGCAATCCAAGCTGTGAGATTTTGGGTGAAAAATGCCTCCATTTGGTGCAAAACTAAGATGAAATGAGAGAACCACGAGGCTGGAGTTTTTAAAGAGGATAGGCACTGTTCGGAGGACACGTGTCGAAAATTTGGTGGTTGCCAAGCTAGGTGGCTGGCCGGCCACCTTTTCTGGCAGACCGACCACCCCTCTCCCCTCCAATGCAAAAAGCTCGTCGGCCAGCTCCCTTAGGTGGTTGGCCATCAAGAGGAGGGTGGCTTTGGTCTTGTTCTAGCTTCTAGAAGAAAGTTCCAAGCATTTCCATGCATTTGGGGCGCTGAAAGTGCGAGCTTTCCTCTGTTTCGGATACATTCCGTCACCCAGATCGTCCGAAATGCATTTGTTTATCGAGTTGTTGTTAAATCCTACTTATTGAGTTGTTGTTTTTGCTTATCGAGTTATTGCTTTGCTTACCGAGTTGTTAAGCTTACCAAGTTGTTAAGTTTTGTCGAGTTGACGAGTTTTGTGTATTGAGTTGTTACTCTTTGTTTATCAACATTGTTATGTCTTGCTTATCGAGTTGTAAGTTTAATCAACATTGTTGTGTCTTGCTTATCGAGTTATAAACTTGCTAAGGTTCTGTTCTTTCTTAGTAAGTTAAGTTACTTTGTTTGTTGCGTCGGTTCACTACCTGACTGGGCAATTTTCAATGCACGATTTCCATTCAATCTCATTTTTGTGCAAAATAATGCGATGCGATGCAAGAACATAAAATACAACACTTTTTTTTGAACAAAAGCTATTTCATTCCATCATGCTTCCTTTGTTACAACATTTTACAACAAATGTACAAGTTTTACAGAAAATAAAACTGCCTAATAATGTGCACTGTGCTACAACTACTAGTAAAAAAGGCAAATAAAGCAGGAACATCTGTGCTCTCAAGCGTAAGAAAAAGAGGCCCTCTTCGTCCTCTTCTGCAGAACAGCCTCAGTGCCATCTCCATCAACACCACTATCCGAATCGGAGCCACTGTCCTCGGAATCCTCCTCGGCATCACCTCCGCCCTCAGAGCCAGACTCAGAGTCATCCTCTCTGCCAGCAGATGTCTCTGACTGACGATGCGCGGACTCCTCCTCCTCACTGGACTCCTCCTCAATGATATGTGCTCCACGCCCGCCTCGTCTGCGAGACGACTCCCCTCTCCCGACTCCTCGAGAAGGCCTAGATGGCCCAGCGCCCGGCCTGTGGTCCGGTATATATCGGAGGCATCTGAAAAGAAAGAGTGCAATTTGAATGCGTCATCCAAAATATGTATATCAGATGCACAGATAAAAAAGCTACATAGAGTGGATGTATGCAAATATAGTACATGGATGTGGTGTGTGTCAGATGTGCTCTCCGCATACAGTCGGTCAATCAATGCAGTGAAATGTTCAAATTCAGCATGTCATCAGAAATATGATAAATGCAAGAAAACTAAACAGTACTGAGACACCCATGATGGACAGCTGCGCCTCTCTCCGCAAGACCATGCCTTCGAAGGAGGCCACTAACCTGAGTAACCCCTCAGCATACTCCGTGGTAGGCTATAGATGCAAGTGCAAATCATCAGTGAATGAATGAATGTCCAAGTATCTGAGTGATAAAGCAAAGCTGTAAAACATACCGGTGGTGAGTCAGGGTCTCTGGTGTATGGATGATCTGGCATAGGAGGCTCTATCGGAATTGGGTAGGAAGCCCCGTATCTCCATCCCGTCAACTCAGTCGGGATATCTGGCCATCCGGCATGATGATAAGTCGGGGGAATCGGGGGGCTAGTCCAGCCCCACCTCTGGATGTGCCAACCCTACTGGCCAAAGGAATGTCTCTGGCTCGGGTGTGACTCGAAGACGGCATGCCAGTTGACCTCCTCGAGGGAGTATGGACACCTGTCAATGGAGGCATCAAGTAGGTGTGATGGTAGGTCGCGTACTCCCCGTCCTCCAAATGCAGCAGTGCATCAATGCCCAGCCTGGCGTCAATGACACCCTGGGGAGTAAGCCTATCAGCGAGCCGCATATCGTCCGGGGGTGCTGAAGGGACACTCGGCTCAGGGAAACCCATAGTCTGACAAAGGAAGCGGTCTCCCAAGAACCAGGCCCTACCAACTGGCCCCTCGAACAAGATCCTATACCGGGAGGCGGCCCATCCTCCGGCAAGTTGGAATCGGAGATCCCCACCCAGAGGCACCTAGAGCTACCATAAGATCTGCAGATGACCAATGCATAAGCCGATTAGAAATCGCAAATGTGCAAAATAAATCAAAGATCAACACATGAAGAATTGAGAGTTCTGAAATACCTCGGTCGCCCGCACAATGTCAAAATACTGCTGTAGGTAAGGGAGAGTCTCCCGGGGCCGCGGCCGGTACTAGCCCTCGAAAACGAGCGAATAAGGGGTCATGAGAGGGGCCTCCACCTCGAGCTCTGGGGCTAGCGTCGAGAAATACGCAAAAACCCATAACTGTGGAAAACAAGGCAAAAGCCATCAGAATACAGAATGCTGAGTGCAGAATCCGAATACAGAATGCTGAGTGCAAAATGTAAGTACAGAATGTAAAGTGTGCCGTGTGTAAAATGTACAGATAATGAAAAGCAGAAATGTGAATCAAGAGGGCAGAAGGTACCTCTCAGGCTCTCTAGTAGCCGTCGACTATGTTTTCCCGTCCGCGGGAGGTCGCGCTCATATAGCAATAGAGGGTAGCCAAGCTGGCACCACCCCAGTCATACTGACTAACCTGTGTAAGGTCTACCAGGGCACTCAGCAAATATAGCCCAACGGTGTTCGCCCTATCGGCAAACAAAGTGGTCCCGAAGAGGAACATCAAAAACCGGCGGGCGTACTGTGCAATCTCCTTAGGAGTCTCGGGCTCAGTCCCCCTGAACTGTGTAGAAAACTAGGTGAATCGGACTCGGCCCGAAAATCGGTCGACCGGTGGGCGAGCTCCCAACAGATGAATCCAGGCAGCCTCCCACTCACCCATGTCCTCTTCGTAGGGGATCGCCCAGCCTCCCACGTCGAGGCCTGTCAACACGGCGAAGCCAAATGGCGTCATAGTCATATCCCCGACAGATGAGACATGAAAAGAGTTAGTGGTGTCCCACCACCTCTCCACCAGGGCGCCCATCAACGTCCTGCTAGCTGGATATCGAGATATCCCGGTACAAAAGGGTCCGAACCCTGCTAGATCAACCCAATCGCGGACAGCCTCCGGGAGCTCCGCATACTAATCTCTCGCTGCAATAGAACCGTATCCCCGTGTAACGTGGGAGGACATCTGCATTCATAATGAACACATGTATTCAGTTTCACAATGAAATGAATAAGCTGCGTGCAAATGAAATGTGTGAGCTAGGTGCAAATCAAATCAAATACAATGTTGTGAATTGCATGTTCAGTATGGGTTGTGTGTTCGGATTTTAGAAATTTAAAGTTTGGGCTACGTGTTCAACTTTCAACAAATGTGGGCTGCGTGTTCACCATCAAATTTGGGCTGTGTGTTCAGATTTCAGAAATTTAAAGTTTGGCTGCGCGTTCAACTTTTAATCAAATGTGGGCTGCGTGTTCACAATCAAATTTGGGCTGTGTGTTCAGATTTCAGAAATTTAAAGTTTGGGCTGCGTGTTCAACTTTCAACAAATGTGGGCTGCGTGTTCACCATCAAAGTTTAGGCTGCGTGTTCACCATCAAATATGAGCTGCGTGTTCAGAAATTTAAAGTTTGGGCTACGTGTTCAACTTTCAATCAAATGTGGGCTGCGTGTTCACAATCAAATTTGGGCTGTGTTCAGATTTCAGAAATTTAAAGTTTGGGCTGCGTGTTCAACTTTCAATCAAATTTGGGCTGTGTGTTCAGATTTCAAAAATTTAAAGTTTGGGCTGCGTGTTCAACTTTCAATCAAATGTGGGCTGCGTGTTCACAATCAAATTTGGGCTGTGTGTTCAGATTTTAGAAATTTAAAGTTTGGGCTGCGTGTTCAACTTTCAATCAAATGTGGGCTGCGTGTTCACAATCAAATTTGGGCTGTGTGTTCAGATTTCAGAAATTTAAAGTTTGGGCTGCGTGTTCAACTTTCAATCAAATGTGGGCTGCGTGTTCACAATCAAATTTGGGCTGTGTGTTCAGATTTCAGAAATTTAAAGTTTGGGCTGCGTGTTCAACTTTCAATCAAATGTGGGCTGTCCGTGTTCACAATCAAATTTGGGCTGTGTGTTCAGGTTTTAGAAATTTAAAGTTTGGGCTGCGTGTTCAACTTTCAATCAAATGTGGGCTGCGTGTTCACAATCAAATTTGGGCTGTGTGTTCAGATTTCAAAAATTTAAAGTTTGGGCTGCGTGTTCAACTTTCAATCAAATGTGGGCTACGTGTTCACAATCAAATTTGGGCTGTGTGTTCAGATTTCAAAAATTTAAAGTTTGGGCTGCGTGTTCAACTTTCAATCAAATGTGGGTTGCGTGTTCACAATCAAATTTGGGCTGTGTGTTCAGATTTCAGAAATTTAAAGTGTGGGCTACGTGTTCAACTTTTAACAAATGTTGGCTGCGTGTTCACAGTTAAATTTGGACTGTGTGTTCAGATTTCAGAGATTCAAGTGATTGAGCTGTGTGTTCAAGACAGAGTATTGTGTTATAGACTAAGCATGCAGAACAAGTTGTGTGCTAAAATGAGCAGAAGTATGGCATGCGAATGTGTTCAGAACGAGCAATAAGCATACATAGCATGAAATGCAGGGAAAATGCAAAATCAAGGCAGGAAATGTAAAAATGTGAAGTACGTACCTCTCGTGCTTGATGAGAGAGATGGGACTCCAGCTCCCGCAGTAGCAGGTCCACAGGAGCTCGAGGGTCGAAGTTGGTAAAGTGATAAAAAACCGCCCGAGGAAGGACATGAGTCGGACGATCGTACCTCTCGGGAATGAATGGCCGAATCCTCGAAGGCAAAGACATGATGTCAAGCTTGCCTCCGGCACCTGGAGAACCTCCTCCATGGGGAAATCGACCCGTCATTTCAGGGAATCTGCAAAAAGGAGCAAAAATGAACGAAATGAGCCAAAATTGGAAAAAGTCAACAAAAGTCAACTCTCGGGAAAGGAAAAAGTCAACAAAAGTCAACTCCTGAGAAAATCTTCCAAATATTGAGACAAACTTACCTCAAGTGGTGAAAATGAGAAAAGAAGCTCCGAAATCAAATTTTAGTCGGTTCAAAGTGAAGAAAACTGAAAGTTTTCGCGAAACAACTTTGCGTAGGGCGTTGGAAAACGCGTATAGAGCGCAGATCTGAGTGAGAAAATGGTCTAGGAAGGAGGAGAAGGAAATTTCGGATCTGAAGTTATGAGGAAAAGAGCTTTAGACATGTACATTTAAAGGAATGAAGGTGAAAGTACCAAATTGCCCCGGATTTGGGCTAGGTGGTCGGCCGGCCGGCTACCTTTTCTGGTAGACCGACCACCCCTTGCACTGAAACCTGGTCGGTGGCCTCCCCTGGACTCCAAACCTGGTCGGTGGTGTTCCCAAGAGGGTCTCCAAGGTCTCTGAAAATTTTGGTAGTCATCGGAGTCCCCAGCACCCGAGAAAGTACAAGAAAAGTGCACTTTTTGTCGCGAAATCCCTCCGCGGGAACTCCAACTCCAACTTTCGATGCGTGTCTCATCGTCACTCGTCAAGAGCAAGATGTATCCTTTTTGAGTATGTTGTGACCCTTTCGGGAGGTAAACCGGAGGTCGCGATTGAGTCGCACTCGTCAAAACTTGCATTTCTTTGCTCATTGTTTCGTGTCAAACATGCATTCAAATTTGCACTTATCATGCATTGTTATGCACGTCACTTGCATTCTCATGCATACCACTTACATTGTTGTGCACGTTTCATTGGTATTGTTATACCTCATGCTTAACTTGCGTTGTTACGCGCGTGTCTCTCGTATTGCGATGCGCTTTCCCATCGACACCCTGTTTGTCTGCATTCGATATAGTGTTGAACATGTGTAGCTAATGATATTGTACTTGTTAAGTTTCTCTCTTTTACAAGCACGATATTGTATGTACGGTTCATTTGAAGCTGGTGCAACCAGACGAATCGCGCAGGTATTGTATCTTCTCCGTGTGAGACGTGGCGAGAATTGAATAATTCTCCGCATTCTTAAACTGCATGAAATGTAGTTGTTGCTTTGCATTCTTGCTTAAAACTGTTGCGTGTGTGCTTCATTACAGCTTGCTGCTTTGCATGATCATGAGTTACGTCCGGCTTTGTGCATATCATTTTGCATTTTGCCCCCTGCCTGCGGGCACATCTGTGTTATCTTGTCTGCTTGTCTAAGTCTTCGGCCTTGTCAAAAATGGGTCGTCTCTAGGCTTTGACATTCACTCCCGTCACGAATGACTTCCGAGTTCTGTCAAAGAAGGGCAATTGTAGACAGCCCATTTTTGACCGACCTTAAGACTTAGACGTCACCAGTTGAGCACTCGGTGATGTTGCATATTGTGCTCGATCTGAGGTTTCAGAGTCTCGGCTGCGAGCCTTGCCTACGGACTTCGGGGCTCTTTTGTGCTTTGCCTCAATTTGCGAATCAGGTCCTATTTTCTCTGTTTTCTCTTCCTGAAGGGAGGGAGAGGTCTCGTAGACCATCTCTCAGTGGCCGTAGGCTACGTTTCGTGGTTGTAGGACACTTTTCCCGTTTGGGGCCCAGTTTTTGATTTTCAGAGTCGTCGGCCGTGTGCCTCAGTTCGGGACCGCTTAACTACCTCCGTTTACTCCGGTTTTTGGCACACACCTTATTTCCTCCCTTTAGAGGGACACTGTTTCCCAGGAGACCACCTTCGTGGTCATACGCCACTTCCGGTGCCTAACAGCCTATTTTTGGAGCCCCGAACCGCGCGTTTTGGCCCCCAAACCTTCGTTTTGCATCCGTTTTGGTCCTTTTTTCGTAGGGACCCTATTTTAACTGTTAAGGAGGGGGTAGTATGGTGGCCGGCCACCTTTTCCCCTGAAAAACCAGTTTTCTCATTTCTCTCTCCAAAAGCCGATTTTTCTCAGTTTTGAGCCATAATTTCTGGCTTTTCATACCACCATTGTGTTGTGCTCATCTGGGAGGCCACCAATATGGGTAGGCCGACCAGTAATTGCTCTTGACTCTTTTAAACCCCTCTAAAAAGCTGGTTTTCCTCTGTCCTAGGTCACTTTTTCTGATTTTTCACCACAGGGATGTGTTCTACTCATCTGGGAGGCCACCTTTCTGGGTAGGCCGACCAACAATTTTGCTTGACCCTTTTGACCCCTGGTCGGCTGGCCACCTTAGCTGGTCGGCCAGCTTTCTGCTTTTTGCTCTTCTCAAGTGCAACACAGCTGTGCTAACTGTTTTACACTTGACCCACTGTCCGAGGGTTTTGTCCCTGTTTTGGTCCTTAAAAGGGGGTTTTGATCCCTTTGCTTGGTGGGGAAGAGGAATTGGCCCCTTTGGTCAAGCTTCTTAAGGAAGCTTGACCCTTTTCGTCTAGCTTCTCCAAGAAGCTTGACCCCTTTGGTTAAGCTTCCTTTAGAAGCTTTGAACCCCTCTCTTGGCTTCTCCAAGAAGCCTCACCATTCTCCCTCTATATAACACACACTTCACCTCCATTTACAAGGGTTAGAAGCTTTGGGCTGAGATATATACATACAAACCTCCATCTCTCTACTTCAAGCCTCAAAACACCCTTGTTCTTGGCCATTTTGCACTACAATCCCTAGCACCACACCCCCATCATCCATTCCAGCACTTTGGGACTGATTTGCAAGGGTTGAAGGTTCACTAACTTGGTCCAAAAGCTCCAACTTTGCTGCTCTTCAAGGGTAAGTGCCTATTTCCCTTAAACTTGTATTTTTTTGCATGATTGGTTAGCCTTATTTGCAAGCATTTCTGGGTTTCGACCCAAACTGTAAAGTGTCTTATTTTGACCCCCTCTTCAACTTTGTTTAAGGGCACTTTGTTGTTTGAGGTCATTTATTTCCCCTTATCCTCTATCTCTCTTTTAGGGCTATTTTTGCATCCTATTTTAGCCTTACTTGTGAGCATTTTCGAGATTTTCTATAAAATGGAAAAAGTCTTGTTTTGACATCCTCTTCAAGTTTGGTTAAGGTCCCATTTCTGTTTGGGGTCATCTTCCCCCTATGCATGCTTCATCTCTTCATGATTAAGGCTATGCATTAGAGCACTTGCATTGGCCATGGTTTGGCCTCTTAGCCACTGAAATTTAGTGGATTTTCAGTGGCTTAGATGTATTTTTTAGGGCCAAAATTAGAGGGGGGTGACCCCCTCTCTCCTTGTCTTGTTTGGTGGTCTTTTGGGCCTTCCAAAGGGACCCTATTTTGCATGCATTGAAGTCTTGTTTCAGGCCTCATTCTGTGAGTTTTAAGGTCTTCCTTGGCGCTGTCCAAGGCCCTTTTGGCCATATTTATGTCTACAATGCATGTGTAGAGCAATCTCATCCAAGGCATTTCAAAGGAGCCTTTCTTTGCATGTTTCCTAGACCCATTTCAGAGCTAATTTGGTGAGTTTTAGGGCTATCAAATTTGATTTCTATAGTTGGTTTTGCCATGCTAAATGTCTATCTTGTATGTGCTTAGCAACCCCTTGCAAGGCCCTCCAAAGAAGCCCCTTATTTTTGCATGCATTGGCTGCATTTTAGTGATTATTTGGGCATATTTTGGCATGTTTTATTCACTGTTTTTGGTTGGTTTGATGAGTTCTCATTTTCTTCATATACATGTCATGTAAACCATGCTTGCTAGCCAATGTTGCATGCTATTTTAGCCCATCATGTTAGCATCTTTTGGCCATGCTCTAAACTAGAAATGTGCATGTTTTGGGACTGCCTTGGCTCTGTCTTTTGACTTCATGATCAAATAGTGCTTGCTTTGTATACTTGTGGTTCAATACATGTGCCTAGTTTTGAGTTTCGGGGCTTATTCCATGCATCGGGTGCCATATTTCCATTTTTTGGGACCATTTAGCATCATGTTTTAGTGCTGGAAATTACATGTTCATAGGCCGTCTTTCATCCCTTGCCATGCTTTGGTAGAGTGGCATTTGATGCCTTAGGTTCGGTCCTCGGTATGCGTGCATGTGTGCACGCATTTCGGTCGTCTTATTTTCATCTAATGGCTACTGATGTGAATGTGGCTGAGGTCCACTCATGTTGGTGTAAGTCCATTAGGCATTGTGTATGCCATTTCATAGCATTGCATATGCTAGATTGCGTGTTAGAGTATTGTGTATGCCATGTTACATCGAGCATTGTGTATGCCATTTCATAGCATTGCGTACGCTAGGTTGTATGTTAGTTGTATTGTGTATGCCATCTCATTTGCATTGTGTTTGGGATAGGAGTTAGCCCAAGCACGGGAAACGAGGGACGTTTCGTACTCTGAGTGACGGAACGTGTCTCAATTCCCGGTCGCCAACACTCCGGATTACCCATGATGGAGTTTAGGTCTCGTTGTGTTTTTATGTGCATTCATTTCACATTGAGTCGTGCAATTCGACTCCTCGGCCATCATGCATCGATATGCGTGATTGGTGGCACGAGAATTGAGGACTACACTCCCTGAAGAGTAGTCATGCATACATATGTGAAAATACTTTGCCATGCCCCTTTGTTGCTCTCTGTTGCAGTAAATCAGAAATCAGTGGCCTTCTGGAGCGTTGCGTAATATTCCGAGAACAATTGCAAACAGAGGCAAACTGGGGCATCATAATGGATTTCTGTGCAAGGCAACTCGAGCATGCATCATTCATCATTTGGAACAGAGCTGAGGCGGTCCATGGATTTGCGTGCTAATTTACCTGCTTTCCTAGATTAATTTGTTAATTAATTAGGAGTTTGTATTTATTCGGACTGTACTATTTATTCGGACTGTATATTATTTATTCGAACCCTCCGAGTGAGGGCAATGTTGTAATAAGTGTGCGTGCGTGTGATGTATGTCTTCCAACCCCACGTCTTTCTCCCTTTTATTTACCAGCTTATGATGGTTAGATTAGGGCATGTTTCAATTAGCATACAGTATGCTCGCATGTTTGCATTCATTCATCTGTATTGCATGCACCGGGCTTGGCGCATCATACTAACTGTATTTTTATTTCAATTCCAAATTGAATACGTGTTAGCTGTAGCTTCATCATATGCCATGTTTAGAATAGCCGAGCCTATTGTAGTTGCATTTTTGCATGTGTTGCATTAGGCACTTCTGTATAGTTAGGATCATGCATGGATTTCTAACATAGCTTCTTTTTTGGCTTGGAGTACTCGGTAAGTGTTTATGCTTTAGCATCCTTGAATGCGTGTGAGTGACTGCCATGATAGCATGTTTACCATGAGGCTATGTGCTTATATAATATAACTGCATGAATGCTTGTGGGTGAAGGTTGGGTTATTTGAATTGGAACAATTCATTAATTGTGAGTTTTAAAGCCCACTAGATAGTGGCAAAATCATGTTTTTCTAAGCCCACCCGAGGGTGGCAAATCCACGTCTTAGCCTACTTACGAGTAGCACCATCAAACCATTTTTCAAATAAACAAACATGAGATGTTTTGTTCCAATTCAGACGACCCAGTCTATACTTGTATGTTGTGCGCATCACATAGTAAACCTAGGCTAATAACCGGAATAAAAACGCATAATGTTTTCAAAACTAGATATCATGGTTAGTAGAGGCCGATCTTTGATCGAGCGGGCGGGGGTGCTCACGAGGTGACCTTCCCCAATCGTACCCAAGTTCCCGAGCCGAGGCAACTTTGGTGATGACAGACACGTGGCCTTAGGCAACGAGTCAGGGTTTCCTAAATTTTCCCAAAATAAAATATTTAGGTGGCGACTCTGTATCTGGCAAAGCAATCTATGTTTGGCACTTCTTTCAAAAAATCTATTTTCAAAAACGATTTGCCGTATTTGGACTCTTTGATGATTCATCGGTCTTGTATTGCACTCTGCAAGATTAGATACAGGACCGTGACACAAATTGAGTCCAAACTGTAGTGAGGCCTGAGGGCGCGTCTACACTTGCCTATTTACTACATGTCCTTGTTCAAACTACCAGTGGGGGTGGCTAAAGAAATTGATAAACTTCAAGTAAATTTCCTATAGGGGGGTTCAGATCTGAGAAGAAAAGTTTACATGGTTAAATGGGAAGCCATTACCAAGAGTAAAAATTTAGGAGGCTTAGGAGTTAGAAGATCTGCAGATATGAATAAGTGTCTATTGATGAAATGGTGTGTAGACACCCCATTTTTGACCGACCTTAAGACTCAGACATCACCAATTGAGCACTCGGTGATGTTGCATATTGTACTCGTTCTGAGGTTGTGGAGTCTCGGCTGCGAGCCTTGCCTTTGAACTTCGGAGCTCTTTTGTGCTTTGCCTCCGTTTGCGAACCAGGTCCTGCTTTCTCTGTTTTCTCTTCCCGAAGGGAGGGAGAGATCACGTAGACCATCTCTCAGTGGCCGTAGGCTACGTTTCGCGGCCGTGGGCCATTTTTCCCGTTTGGAGGCCAGTTTCCGGTTTTTAGAGCCGTCGGCCGTGTGCCTCATTTCGGGACCGCTTAATTACCTCCGATTGCTCCGGTTTTTGGCACACCCCTTATTTCCTCCCTTTAGAGGGACACTGTGGCCCGGGAGACCGTCTTCGTGGTCATACGCCACTTCCGGTGCCTAACAGCCTGTTTTCGGGGCCCCAGACCGCGCGTTTTGGCCCCCGAACCCTCGTTTTGCATCGGTTAGGGTTCATTTTTGGCAGGGACCTTATTTTCATTGTTAGGAAGATGGTAGGATGGTGGGAGGCCACCTTTTCTCCTGAAAAACCAGTTTTCTCATTTTCTCTCTCCAAAAGCCAGTTTTTCTCACAGAAAGCTGGTTTTTCTCACTTTTGGGCCACAATTTCTGGCTTTTCATACCACCATTGTGTTGTGCTCATCTGGGAGGTCACCAATATGGGTAGGTTGACCAGTAATTCCTCTTGACCCTTTTGAACCCCTCTAAAAAGCTAGTTTCCCTCTCTCCTGGGTCACTTTTTCTGGTTTTTCGCCACAGGGCTGTGTTCTACTCATCTGGGAGGCCACCTTTCTGGGTAGGCCAACCAACAATTTTGCTTGACCCTTTTGACCCCTGGTCGGCCGACCAGGGGGAGTGGCCGGCTAGCCACCTTAGCTGGTCGGCCAGCTTTCTGCTTTTTGCTCTTCTCAAGTGCAACACAGTTGTGCCAGCTGTAAAGCACTTGACCCAATGTCCTAAGGTTTTGTCCTTGTTTTGGTCCTTAAAAGGGGGTTTTAACCCCTTTGCTTGGTTGGTAGGAGGAGTTTGACCCTTTTGGTCAAGCTTCCTCAACAAGCTTGACCCCTTTGGTCAAGCTTCTTTTAGAAGCTTTGAACCTCTCTCTTGGCTTCCCCAAGAAGCCTTACTTCTCTCCCTCTATATAACCAACCCTCCATCTCATTTTGCAAAGGTTAGAAAGTTTGGCCAAGGCACATGCACTCCACCCTCCATAGCCTTCTTCTCCAAAGCTCCAAACCCTAATTTTCTTGGCCATTTACACTACACCTCTAAGCCTAACACCTCCACCATCCATTCCATCACCTTGGAAATCATTTTCAGAGGTTCAAAGCACACTTTCTTGGTCCAAGGTTGGCTGCATTGCTGTGCTACAAGGGTAAGTCCTCATTTCCCCCATTTTTGCATTATTTTGCTCTATACCTTAGCTCCATTTGAAAGCATTTTTGAGCCTTGGTGTAAACTGAAAATAGTCTTATTTTGAGCTCCTCTTCATGTTTGTTTAAGAGTACTTTTCTGTTTGAGGTCTCCTACCCCCTTGAACGCTTTATCTCTCTTTTAGGGCTTATTTTTCATAATATATTAGCCTCATTTGTGAGCATTTTTGGACCTCGACCTAGACTGAAGAAAGTTTTGTTTTGACCTCCTCTTTAAGTTTGATTAAGGTCACTTTTCTGTTTGGAGTTATTTTCTTCCTTGCATGCTTCATTTCCCCATGTTTTGAGCCATGCATGTGAGCATTTGCATTGGCCTTGTTTTGGCCTCTTAGCCACTGAAATCTAGTGGATTTTCAGTGGCCTTGATGTATCTTTGAGCTCCAAAATCATAGAGGGGTGACCCCCTCACCCCTCATTCTCTTTACTAGCATTGTTGGCCTTCCAAAGGGACTCTATTTTGCATGCATTGAAGTCATGTTTCAGGCCTCATTTTGTGAGTTTTATGGTCTGCATTAGCTCTGTCCGGAGCCCATTTTTCCATATTTTATGTCTATGATGCATGTGTAGAACAATCCCACTCAAGGCCTTTCAAAGGGTCTTTCATTTGCATGCTTCCTAGGTTAATTTTAGGGCATTTTTGGTGAGTTTTAGGGCTTTCATAACTCATTTACAGAGGTGGTTTTGCCATGTTACATGTCTATCTTGTATGTGCTTAATAACCCCTTGTATGGCCCTCTAAAGGAGCTCATCATTTTTGCATGTATTGACTGAATTTCAGTGGGTATGTGGGAATTTTTTGACATGTTTTATTCACTGTTTTTGGCTGGTTTGGTGAGATCTCATATGCTTCATATAGGTATAGTGTAAACCATGCTTACTAGCCAATGTTGCATATTGTTTTAGCCCTTCATGTTAGCACTTTTTGGTCATGCTTTAAACTGATAATGTGCTTATTTTGGACTACCCTAGCTCTTTTTTTAGGCCTCATGGTCGAATGATGTTTGTTTTGCATGCTTGTAGTTCAATACCCATGCTTAACTTTGAGTTTTGAGGCCCATTGCATGCATGTGCTGAGGTGTGTTCATGTTTTGAGGTCATTTTTCATCAAATTTCAGAGCTGGTTTGAATGCCATATTGCCATGTTTTCATCTCTTTAAGTGTGCTTGAGAGTTGTGCGTGCATGCCTTGTTTACCGACCAATGAATGAGCTTCATTTTCATGCATGTTGAGCCATCATTTTAGGCCAATTTCCCACTGTTTCAGACCTGCCTAGGGTCTGTTTGGGGTTGGTTTCTCCTTTGGTGCATTGCTTTGGGTACCTTTAGTGTAACGCACTTCACTAGTTTCGGTACCCGGGCCCCCTAGCTTGCATTGTGTGCCATATTTGCATGTTTCGGGACCATATTTCATGCTGTTTCAGAGCTGTAATTTATGTTATTCCATGTCATGTTTCATCCTTTGCTATGCCTTGTTAGAGTGGCATGACATGCCTTAGGTTCGATCCTTGGTATTCGTGCATGTATGCACGCATTTCGGTTGTCTCGTTTTCATCTAATGGCTACTGATGTGAGTGTGGCTGAGGTCCACTCATGTTGGTGTAAGCCCATTATGCATTGTGTATGTCATTTCGGTCCATAGCATTGCGTATGCTAGATTGCATGTTAGAGCATCGTGTATGCCATGTCACATCGAGCATTGTGCATGCCATTTCATAGCATTGCGTATGCTAGGTTGTATTGTTAATCGCATTGTGTATGCCATTCCATTTGCATCGTGTTTGGGATAGAAGTTAGCCCAAGCACGGGAAATGAGGGACATTTCGTACTCCGAGTGACGGAACGTGTCTCAATTCCCGGTCGCCGACACTCCGGATTACCCATGATGGAGTTTAGGTCTCGTTGTGTTTTTATGTGCATTCATTTCACATTGAGTCGTGCAATTCGACTCCTCGGCCATCATGCATCGAGATGCGTGATTGGTGGCACGAGGATCGAGGACTACACTCCCTGAAGAGTAGTCATGCATACATATGTGAAAATACTTTGCCATGCCCCTTTGTTGCTCTCTGTTGCAGCAAATCAGAAATCACCAGCTTTTTGGAGCTTTGCACAATATTCCGAGAACAATTGCAAACAGAGGCAAACCGAGGCATCGCAATGGATTTCCGCGCAAGGCAACTCTAGCATGCATCATTCATCATTCGGAACAGAGCCGAGGCGGTCCATAGCTTGCATGCTAATTTATTCGCTTTCCTAGTTAATTTGTTAATTAATTAGGATTTTGTACTTATTCGGACTGTATTATTTATTCGGACCCTCCGAGCGAGGGCACAATTGTAATAAGTGTATGTGCGTGTGATGTATGTCTTCCAACCCCACGTCTTTCTCCCTTTTATTTACCAGCTTATGATGGTTAGATTAGGGCATGTTTCAATTAGCATACAGTATGCTCGCATGTTTGCATTCATTCATCTGTATTGCATGCACCGGGCTTGGCGCATCATACTAACTGTATTTTTATTTCAATTCCAAATTGAATACGTGTTAGCTGTAGCATCATCATATGCCATGTTTAGAATAGCCGAGCCTATTGTAGTTGCATTTTTGCATGTGTTGCATTAGGCACTTCTGTATAGTTAGGATCATGCATAGATTTCTAACATAGCTTCTTTTTTGGCTTGGAGTACTCGGTAAGTGTTTATGCTTTAGCATCCTTGCATGCGTGTGAGTGACTGCCATGATAACATGTTTACCATGAGGCTATGTGCTTATATGATATAACTACATGAATGCTTATGGGTGAAGGTTGGGTTATTTGAATTGGAACAATTCATTAATTGTGAGTTTTAAAGCCCACTAGATAGTGGCAAAATCATGTTTTTCTAAGCCCACCCGAGGGTGGCAAATCCACGTCTTAGCCTACTTACGAGTAGCACCATCAAACCATTTTTCAAATAAACAAACATGAGATGTTTTGTTCCAATTCAGACGACCTAGTCTATACTTGTATACTGTGCGCATCACATAGTAAACCTAGGCTAATAACCGGAATAAGAACGCATAATGTTTTCAAAACTAGATATCATGGTTAGTAGAGGCCGATCTTTGATCGGGCGGGCGGGGGTGCTCACGAGGTGACCTTCTCCAATCGTACCCAAGTTCCCGAGCCGAGGCAACTTTGGTGATGACGGACACGTGGCCTTAGGCAACGAGTCAGGGTTTCCTAAATTTTCCCAAAATAAAATATTTAGGTGGGGACTCTGTATCTGGCAAAGCAGTCCATGTTTGGCACTTCTTTCAAAAAAATCTGTTTTCAAAAAACGACTTGCCGGATTTAGACTCTTTGATGAGTCATTGGTCTTGCATTGCACTCTGCGAAATTAGATACAGGACCGTGACACTAATTGAGTCCGAACTATAGCATGAGGCTCACGAGGGCGCGTCTACATGGTGGTGGAGGTTTGGGGCAGAAAACCACACTTTGTAGAAGGATGTTATATGTTCAAAGTATAATATGGGGGGTGGTAGGTGGCTGCCACATATGGAAGGAAATATCAGAGTTTCAAAAATTTGGTCTGATATAATTAATGCAGTTAGATCTTAGCCTGAATTTTTAAATTTCTATCTTGATAATGCAGTTATTCAGCTGGGAAATGGTAGGAGAGCTCAATTTTGGTTAGATAAATGGTCCAGGGAATTGTGTCTTAAAACTGAGTTTCCTAGACTATTCTCTCTGTCCACTGATAAGTATGGAACATTTTTTGAATTTTATACCAGAAGAGGAGGGTTGCAGGATTGGAATCTGAAATTTAGGAGGCCTTTGTTGGCCTAGGAGGAGGAGGAGGAGGTACGTAGGTTATATACCTTAATCAGTACTGTACCAACTATTCGGGTCTCAAGTCCAGATATTTGGAAATGGAAGGCTGATCCAACTGGGTTGTTCTTTGTTGCATCAGTGTACAAAAGATGTGAATTGTCCTTGGGGCCTGTTAGGAATATGGCAGTGGCAGTTTGGCATAACTGTGCTCCACCTAAAGTTAAATTCTTTGGGTGGTTGGCATGGCAAGGTAAGGTGAAAACATCAAGTTTCTTGCAAAGAATAGGGATCTTAGATGTGAATGCTAATGTGGGTTGTGTCTTCTGTCATGATGAGGTGGAAATAGTCTATCATATTTTGCTATTTTGCCCTTTTGTTTGGCTGTTGTGGTCCCATATTATGAAATGGTGGGGTGTACAGTGGATTAGACCAAACTCAGTTGAAAGATTGTTCAGTTGAAAGATTGTTGGAATGGTGGTCACTTTGTAAGATGAAAAAGATTGAGAAGTTGCTATGGAAGGTTGTACCTTTGGCTGTCCTTTGGTCCATATGGAAGTATAGAAACGACTGTGTGTTTAATGGGTTGCAGCCAAATGTTGAAGATCTCTGTGAGTTGGTCAAAGTAAGAATAGCTGTGTGGGTCAAATCTTCACCAGTCAAACTGGAGTTCTCTGTCAATGATATAGTCCTTAACTTGCAACAGGTCCAATATTGTATTCATCGTAGAAGTTGAGTTTTGACCCTGGAGTGTGTATCTAATGGAGTATATATCAGGTTCAGTTCCTGCTGGAGTGTGTATCTGAGGTTCAGGTTCAGAGTCTACTGCTGGACTGTGCCTTGATAGTGCTTTGGTGTAGTGGTGTGCTATATAAGGTTGAAGGCATTTCCTGTGGTGTTTGGTGCAGGAAAGAGGGTGTTTATTAGGTGTGTGCAGATACTATGAGGTCCCTTGGATGTGCAGTAAGACTGGTGTTCAAAGTAAATTTTGGAAGTTTGCTTGTGGATCCTGTCAATTTTGTTCTGTTGTTTTGCCTCAATTTTGTACAGATGGTGGAGCTATTAAAATGTGAACTCAAAGTAAGGCAGACCACACTATGTTCATAGGTTTGCTCTGCTGGATCAATTTCAGGTTGCTGGTTCAAGTTCTAGTTTGTTGCTTGCTGCTGTGGTTGCTATCAATTTTGTTCTGCTGTTTTGCCTCAATTTTGCACAGATGGTGGAGCTATTGGAATGTGAAGATTGTTCTGCTACATCAAGACCTGTTCAGATTTTGTTCTGGTCTGTTATGTGAAGATTGTCTATGTAGGTAAATTTGTCTTTTTTTTTTTTTTTTGGTAAATTCCGAGCCGAAGCCAAAACTAAGGAAGAACACTACGAGAGGAACCAAGCCCCCACATATCTCTATCTAAAGCAGGAGCCAAAACAGAGGGCTCATCTAATAAATCTTCCCTGTTAACAACCATACTAAGGGCCCCTTTCGCAAGTAAATCATCACAGACATTAGCTTCCCGCCCAATTTGTTGGAGGTCGCACTCCCAACTCCTTGCCATAAGCTCCCAAATTTCATGTAATAAATTAAACTGAGGGAGCAGTGGGTTGGTTTTTCTCAAGGCCAAAACTGCTTCCGCTGAATCCGACTCAACGACGACCCGATGATGTCCTTCGTGCCAAGCTAACTGCAAACCGTGCCAGAGACCCCATAATTCAGCAGACACAATTGAGGAGTGGCCCACTTGCTGCTTAAAACCACATAACCACTGTCCTTGAGCATTGCGAAACAGACCACCACATGCAGCCATACCAGTGCGCCGACAGACTGCATCATCAACGTTGAGCTTTACCTATCCCAACGGGGGGTGCTGCCATACCACGTGGAAGCTATTGGAATGTGAAGATTGTGGAGCTATTGGAATGTGAAGATTGTTCTGCTGCATCAGGACCTGTTCAGATTTTGCTCTGGCCTGTTATGTGAAGATTGTTGGAGTACATTGACATGGTGGAGAAAATAAAAGGATGGAATGTGTCTTGTTGCTTGGTGAGGTTAGCCAATTAGTTGGAATGTGCCTTGTTCTGCTGCATCAAGACCTGTTCTGTTCTGTTTTAGCTGTGGAATAATGCTCCAGCAGAGGGGTTTTGTGGATGAATGGTCTTCAAAGGGTGAAATATTGTATCAGGAATGGATGGTGAAGGTTTTAGCTCTAGTCTGGTGTATTTTGGCCTCATAAATGTGTTGGGCTATTGTCTGGAGTTCAAAACAGAAGTTCACTGAATTTTACTGAGTTTGTAGAATGACAACTGCTGTGGTAACTTGCTACTGGTTGCAAAAGTACAGGCTGAACTACTATAATGTGGAGTGCTGAATTTGTTGTGCTGATCTAATAGTGGGCTGTTAATTGGGGACGATGTGCTATGTAAGTGGGCAAGCTAGCTGCAAGTCGTGGATGGTGTTCTGCTATGTTTGTTGGTAATCTGTCTTGCTGAGCTGTTAAATTGATTTGCTAGGCTTAGTAGTGGGCTGTTAATTTTGGGATGATGTGTTATGCTATGTTGCTGGACTGCTGGTGGTCTGTTGTTACATTGTTTGGATCTGTTGGTCTGATGGTGGACTGCTGGTGGACTCTGGGCTGCTAAGCTAAGGTTTGCTAGTATGCTATGGTTGAATTTGCTGTGTAATTTTGGGCTGATGGCAAAGGTTCAACTATGCATTTTGAATTGGTTTTGGCTTAGGTTCATGTATGCAAAAGTCTGCCTACCTGCTCCTGTGTCTGATGTGTCTGCTGTGTCTGTTTTGTTTTGGTTCACTATGTTCTTGATTTGCTGTGTCTGGGTTCTGTTCTCTTGTTTCTTTTTTTCCTTTCGGGTTTGGTTCCTCACCAAACTCCTGTGGTCGAGCTCGCAGATGATAGGGCTCTCTTCTCGATGCCAACCTAGTTGGGATTGGGTTTGATTGCTATAATGCATGTTGTTCTTCCCCTCCTTTCCTTTATTTGATGTAATCTTATCTCTTGTATGGTTTTCCATCAATAAAGATTTCTTTTTTGCTGATAAATAAAAAATAAATAAATAAAAGTAAGTAGGATGCCTACGTACAAAACTAATTTTTGAACATTATTAACTACTTTTCCGACAAGTCCCATTTGTCGAAGAAACGTATCAGTTTGCAACTCCTACAGCTTTGGAAACTTATTATTTTAATAATTATGGACAACTGCATCAAATGAAACATCAATGAGAAAGAGAAAGAGAGAACATCAAATAGATTAATTAAGAATACATTGCTTAGACCAACAAACATGAAACATCTGTTAGATTAATTAACACGTATAAGTATTATCCATACGGTCAGTTTTCAACAAACTACATTACTTTATTAGAGAGAGTGAAAGAGATATTTTCACAAACATAGATTCCTTGCCCTGTTGTCCAACCCTACCTTTAAAATAATTTCCCTTTGTTCAAACTAATTGTAAGACATGAAAATTCTATTACCCCTTGGTCACTATGATCTCGAGACATCTTGGAGTAGGCAACCGATGCAAGTGCCGTTTAGTGCATTGCATTAATAGTCTTACCACTGCCTCTCTCTTTTTTATTATTACTATTATTACCATTTGAAATAGCTAGTTTTCCATAATCATTGTAAATTTTATTAATTTAGTTTGTTTTAGGCATTATGAAAGTGGAATAAAGGTCATGCTGCAAAATTTGTATGGGAAACTTTTATGCTGTGTTTGGTTGAGGGATTTGGAAAGGAAAATGGAAAATGGAAAAGGTAGGTGAAATGTGAAAAAAAATATACCTACATTTTACACAGTTTCACACACCTTTTCCCTTTCCCTTTCCAAATCCCTCCCCAAATCTCTCAACCAAACACAGCATTAGTTTCTCAAAATTATCAGTTTTACGGGAAAGTTTAGCAGTATTTAGTATTTTTCATAAGAATAACTGAAAATCACTTTCTTCATTATCATCCAAATGATAATTTTTAGAAACTAAAGGGGGAAAAAATAGAGATCTAAGAGAACTTTAGAAATTTCTTTCTTTGGTTGGTTTCTCATCAACTGTGGCTTAGTGTTGCAGATGATTGTGCTAGTATATTGGTGCCAACCTAGTTGGGGTGAATGTTCTAGCTATATGATGCATGTGCACTAGCCTTTTATTGATGTATCATTGGCACTTTGTAATTTGTTCTAATGTTCATCAATAAACTCTTCTTTTACTGATTAAAAAAAAAAAAAGTCTCAAATTCAATCTTGAAATTCATATCTAAACTACAAATCTATATGTAAGATATTCTCTTTGAAAGAATGGTACCAAATCCTTTCGTTTTAAATATATAAATTCAAAAAAACTAAAAAGGATGAGAAGTAGCCTCTAAGTAACCGATTTGTTTGCTGCAGTCTTGCCATAATTGCTATCAAATGAAAAAACATTCATATAAATATATATGATTGTATTGTGCATACAAATCGGCTTGCTTTGTTTGCTTGCTAGTTGTATAACTTAAATAGAAGGAGCTTCATAGTTTGAATTGAATACGGAGTTACTATCGTCAACCAATGAAAGGAAAAATGGTTGGTAGGTTAATTAACAATCAAAATAATTTAGAACTCTTTATGTCGAATGTTTTCTCTACATGATCACTTTAGAACTCTTGTCATGGTGTTTTTGTCCATTTTTGTGAATCTTTTTACCCTTTGAACTTCATATTGAAATGTTAATATGCTTTTGGTAATTACGGTAAAAAATAAATAAATAAATAAAAATAAATATAAAAAAAAGGTTGTGCATTTACTTATTCCATGTCATACAATGGTATGTGTTAATTTGCTGTTGAAATTATTTAAATACTTGTAGGCAAATTAGTGAATCGGATATGTTTTAAATTAGTTATCTTTTGTTAGTTCAAGCTGGCCTACCTCTTGTTATTTTGCATTTATTTTCATTTTTTATTCATTTCCTGTGAACATTTTGCTAATGTGTTTTTGACCAATGAAATTTTGTGGTAAGCTTAGTAAAGACAGCAGTAATTTAATCAAATCTCAAGTGACTAGGGATTGTTGAGAATCATGTGTCTTGCATTTCCCAACCTCCACAAGGGAAAATTCATGCATAGAATATTAGTCAAAGGAGCTTTAGAGAGAGAGAGAGAGAGAGAGATTGATTGATTTACTTAAAAAAATTTATAAAAAAAAAAAAGGAAGAGAACTATAAAAAAAAAAAATATGGAAAACATGGCATTTTGACCCTTACTGTTTCAGAGAGCAGTAAGCAACTTCTTGTCTTACTATCCTAGCCCCAAAAGCCCAAGGAAAAAATGAAAATAAAAAATAAAAATAAAAAGCTGATGAAAAATTCAAAAGAATGATGTCAATGTTTGGTTTTGTCCTGATAGGGTTGCATTGTGGTAATACACATACATATCAAAGTGCAATTGATGTGTTGCATTAGCAGACAATGTTGTAAAGAAAATTGTTGCATATCATTAGAATTTACTTTGATCAATTAATTTCTGGTATTCCAAACATTTCAACGGGGTACTATTTACCCGAATTTCATAAATGAAATCCAATCTTAAACATTTGGCAATTCTAGTGATTTTTCTAGTAATTGGGATGAAAATTTACTGAGTTGAGTTGATACGGAACAATAACTAAATTAGACAGTGTATTCAACAACCCAATCTCGTACAGATTTTGTTAATTGAAAAAGGTAAATTGCAACTAGATATTAAAAATGAGAATTTATTATAATTTTTTTTTAAGCCTTTGTATCTCAATTAGTTCATAAAATATTTTTATATTCTAATAAGTCGTATTATTTTGAGCATTTGATCTACAAAATCTTAATTTTCATATGGAAAATTTTATTCATTTATAAAATTCATACAAAAAACTTGACAAGAGAATGATGTGGCAATGCCATTATTGTAAATAAATTCATATTCATTGGTGTTTTGCCTTGAAATAAAAAGTTTACAATGAGCCACATTATTATGTATGAATTTTTTATTTGTATAGAATTACTCTTCTCATATTTAAGATATTTTATTTACAATTTTACCCTTATAAATATTTTATAAACCCTTCGTAATTTGGTGATGTGAACATTCACATTAATAAATTTGGTAGCGTAAATGTTCACATTATGGAACATTCACACTAATGCACATTTTATCTTATTATTATTAGCGGTATTGTGGTAATTATGTCACCCTTAAGATTTACTTAAACATAACTTAAGAAAATAATTTAAATTAAGTAAAATATAAGTAGGTGAAAAAAAAATTATAAATAAATACCCCTATTAAAAATTATAACATCAACTTTCCATGAATCTATTTTCTATCCGAATCCCAACCAACTCGCTTGTTTTTCTCTCCTATTTTTATTTTTCTTCCAAACACATCTAATTTTTTTAATATTTTCTTTTTCCATTTTTGCAATCTATCTCCTAATTGAAGCATGAACAGTTGCTCTAGTTAGTTTGGGTGGCCGGTTTGCATGGGGGATTAATAACTTAGTGGGACCCACAATATACTGTAATTTTATATACTTTTAATCAATTAATTGTTTTTATATATATTTTTTTTTAAGACGGTGTAATTAGAGGTTAAAAGACCACAATTGCAGCTCTCAACTAACTCAATTGTGAAGAATAACTGCAAATTGTGTGAATGCTGCAAACTTCCAATAAATTACAATCATGCCACTAACTCCCAACAATTCTTAGAATGTGCAACTGCCAAAGTTTCACTTCTTAATTATTTGGTATTAATTAATTAATAATCTGTCTAACATAAATAAACTTAATAGGGTTTTGGGTTAGGCTTTGAACTTTGATTGGAACAAATTTTCTATCTAATTGTCGTTTACTAATTATGATTAGGAAAATAACTCATATAGTTATTGTTTCAATGCATTTCAATCGAAATTTTATGTTTAAAGATGAAATTAGTATGTTCGGGTCGATGAAAGAAATAGCTGATCAGTTCTTCTAGGCGTTGAGTGGAAATGCCACCCCTAATAGGTAATGTAATTCAACTAAAAACAATTAAAGTTGAAAATGACTTACGTGTTTCATTAATGATGTTTTAAAGTTTAACCCAAAATCACATTCAAGTGTTATTATTATTATTATTATTATTATTATTATTTAAACGTGAGGAAAGCAAAGTGCTCCAAGGCCATATTGCTAACAGGTAAAATGGACATTTTTTTTCATAAAATATAAATTGCAAATAAAGCTAATGGCGCATTGGCACTTTTTGGAAACATTTTGTCAAATTTAAAAATAAATAAATAAGAAAATCAAAAGGGAAATTAAAAAAGAAAAAAGAAAATAGTATTACACTTTGGTGAGAACGCCATATTTACAACAAAAAAAAAAAAAAAAATCACACTCAAAATTGTTGACGGTGGAATTGTGAAACTTCACACTTTTGATTCAATTTAATTTGACAGCTATACAACAATTTTTTTTGATCGACAAAAAAAAACTATATTAATATAAGAATCAAGTATAAAATACAAAACAAACAACATCAATAAAGAAAAAAGAAGTGCAAAAGTATCACAATGAACGAAATCATCCCAATTAGGTTGGCGCCAAAAAGTTCATCCTATTATTTACTAGCACCCCCAAAGTTGGTGAGAGACCAAACCCAACCACCAAACTAGCCAACATAACAAACAGAACGAACCACTAGCAGAGTTTAGCAGACCAACTAGCAGAGCTTAGCTGTAGCAATCCCGGTTTCGATCCTTCGTTCATGATTTGCCACTTCGACTGGGCCAGTCGAGGGTCGAGCTGCCCGGTCAGCTCGCGGGGGTCTAAGGGGAATGTCCCTTGGCGGGTCCTAAGGCAGCGCCCTGGCGGGGTTGAGGGGCAGCGCCCCCAGAACAAAAATGCAAAATGCATTCGAAATTGTTTGTCCACTCGAGCGAACATTTATGCGCTTGAGCGGAGAATGTTTGGTTTCAGAAGTTTAACCTGTCTGTAAAAGTCCTAGGTTAGTATATTTGACGCTCGAACAGGGCATTCCACGCTCAAACGGACCATGTTATATCAGTTCGTGAATCTGATATTTCATATCACTTTTTCAGTCCTCTCTCTCTCTAAAACTCTCCAGAATTTCAGATCGAGAGCTTCTCTCTCTAGAAGTCATCTTCTCTCTTTGATTTCTCCAAATCCATTGGGATTTAGACCTAAGTTCTTCACCAAAGTTGGTTATCATCTCGAGAGCTTCGTTGTGTGCGGTGAAGATCGAGTTTCGACACCATTGATTTTGGGGGTTTCATCTCATTTCTTCTTCAAAACTTGAGGTAAGGATTTTCTTAGAGTTATATATATGTTTTTGCAAGATTTAAATGATTTTCAAAATCATCCTTTAATTAGCTTTGAGAAATTAATTGTTGATTTCAAGAAGATGAGTGATTTTGAAAGAATGTTTAATTTCTTTTCCTTTTAAAATAGAAATTGAAGGTTTTGAACCATATTGATTGAAGAAAGATGATTTTGGGGAGATTCTTCTAAATATCTTCGAGATGAATGGTTTTGGTGAGAAAACCTAGAATTGGGTCTTTTCTTTGAAAGATGTTGAAAATCTTTGGAAGATGTTGTCATATTTATTTTGTGTACCAAAATAAATAGATGTTTTGAAAATTATTTATATATATATAAATGATGAATTTTGTGAAAAAAAATGAGAAATGTTATTTATTTTGAAAATTGTTGTCAAAATGTTAATTTAGTCTTGAATTAACTAAATTTTTGAGATTGCTCGAAATGTGAAAATTACGTTATTCTCTTGAATGAATTGGATATAAAAGTGTATATATATATATATATATATTCATCTTGTGGAATTGTGTTGAAAAGAGGATTGGGAATTTTGATCACAATGATATATTGTGTGGAACAATTGAATATGAAAATAATGTTACATTGCATTATTAAACATACATTGGTATTTCAATTCATTCGACTATGTTAAGTTTTGGAAATTTGCATTGAGAAAAGAATGTTGGGAAATGGGTTTTCATGAAATGATTTTGGAGTAAATACAGTGGTAAGTCTTGATAGGTAGTGTAGATGAAATTGTTTAAGTTGACCTGAGTGTCCTTGGTGAAAGACCAGAAAGTCGTGTGGATAGGTGTTAAGCCTTCCGGTTAATACCGGTAAAAATGACAATTGGTAGTACTCGTATAGTCAACTTGCAGACACCGACCTAGGGATTACCAGAGTTGTATTTACCGCCCCCTTTAATTAAATTAATAAACTTTGAACAGTTGAAGTTGCATAACATCATTGAGCATAATAATTTTCAAAAGATGAAGATGTGTTTTATTTTCAAAAAGGCATGGCATGGTATGACATGTACATTCATCTCTTGAGATTTGTATAAAATGTATATACTTTGTTAAGGATTTCCTACTGGGCTTTATGCTCACCCTACCGGATTTTTGTGCAGGAAAAAACGTGGTGAATTTGCCTAATTGAGGGCGTGAAAATGTGTGTGTCAAGAGCACTAAAGTTCTCATTTGTTGTGATCCAATCTATAAGCCAAGGGCTATGTATGTGTGGGTTTGAATAACCATTTTGTGTACCGGGCATAAGCCTTGGGAAATTGTAAACCCTTGGGGGTGCTTATTTGGTTATTTACTTGTTGTTGAATCAATGTAATATCGCATGAGGAACTATTATTATTATGTAATGTAAGTATGAGAAGTTATCTTTGGTTTTTCTTTAAGAGAGCCGTGATTGTTGCATTATTATTTGGGTTAGAAATTTGGGGCGTTACATTAGCAAAACCCCTCCTCTGTTTCACCCACACAGGCCCAGCAGAACACTATAAGCAGTGCACCTAGACTTCCCAGAAGAATTAAAAGCAACTTCTAACTTGTTAAATAATGTAGACAAACTCATCCACCGCATTACCTTGCCCAAATGAGTGTGCTTTCACCCAAAGGGCTACTCTAATTTTAATTAACTCACAGAGGTCATCACAGTTGGGCTGCAATTCGTTGAACAAGCAATCATTCCTGCATTTCAAAAGGGATCACAAACTAGCAATCGAAACTGATCTCCACAATTGTTTCTCCTTTTTTCTATAAGTCCAACTTAATAACCACCGGTGCATAAGCATGTCCACGGTACTAGGGAAGGCCCATTGCAAACCCCACCACTTGATTATGGTGAACTAAACTTTCCAAGCAAAGGGGCAAAACAAAAGAACACGATTGAGTGATTCAACCTCCATATGACAAAACGCACACTCATTACTTACTTCAACACTTAGGATACCAATTCTATATAGATAATCTAAGGTCGTTAACCTCCCTTTCCAAACCAACCAAGAGAGAAATTGGGCTTTAGATGGTGAGGGATTGTGCCAGATCAAGTCATAAAGTTTTAGAGCATGACCAATAGAAGATTCACACCAGTTAACAGCGCCTTTAACAGTAAAAATACCTGCAGGATCAGCTTTTCACAAAATACTATAATTAGAATCCAAACTCAAATAAGGGCCCTCACCTAGAACATCATGAAGCCTTAGTAGTTCATCTTCCTCCCATGCCAATAAGGGTCTTTTGAAATTGAATGCCTAGTTGTTCTGATTTCTGGCCCTAGACCACTGCATATGCAAGGATATGTCCCTTTCCACTGATAAGTAATATAATCTAGGAAATTGGGACTTCAAACAACTGGTTCCCATCTAATTATCAACCCAGAAATTGAGTCTTTCACCATTGCCAATCCTGAGTTCAGCATTGTGCAAATAATGGTTAAACAAGTTACTGTTAGATTCATTAACAAGAATAATGTCACTCCACAATCTTGAAATATTGTTTGTCTCCACATGAAAAGGAAACCAACTTCTCCCCTCTAACTTGTACTTACTATAGATGAGCTGTTTCCATAAGGAGTTATCTTCCATCGCAAATCTCCACCACCACTTAGCAAGCAAGCTATTGTTCACAACCTTTAAGTTTCGAATCCCTAACCCACCTAGCTTTTTATCCATGGTTACATCCTTCCATTTCCCCAGGTGGACTTTCTTCTTAACCTCGGAATCACCCCACAAGAAAGCTGCTTGGATCTTATCAATCTCTTTTCCTACACTTCTAGGCAACCTAAACAGAGACAAGTTATAAACAGGTAATAAGGATAGTACCGATTTGATTAATGTTACTCTACCTACATAGGACAACAACCTCCTCTTCCAACCTGTTAGTTTCTTCTTAAATTTCTCCATCACAGGCTGCCATGCTGCACTCCTTGATGGATTGGCCCCTAATGGCATTCCAAGATACTTCAAAGGGAGCTTCTGGCAGTTACAATTTAGTCTAGAAGCAAAGGTTTGCACAATATCATCAGGAATGCCTACACCACATACAGTCTCTAATGAAAGTTGATCCTCAACCTAGAAATAATCTCAAAGCATCTGAGTATTCTCTTCACAATTAATACTTCAGACCACTTGGCTTCATAGAAAATAATTGTGTCATCCGCAAACTGGAGATGGGAAATATTAATGCCATTGAACCCAATGGGTATCCCTTTAACCAAGCCCAACTCTTTTACTCTTGTAAGTAGCAGATTGAGACCTTCAGCCACCACATTAAATAGGAAAGGTGATAATGGATCGCATTGTCTTAGCCCTTTTTGAGGGCAAAATTCAGGTGTGGGTGAACCATTAACCAACACAAAAACTTTAGCTGAAAAAATGCAGGTACGGATCCAATTCATCCATTGAGCACCAAACCCAAAATTGGATAGCATTTGGATAAGAATGTTCCAATTTATTGTATCATATGCTTTTTGGAAATCCAATTTCAATATCAGCCCTTTTCTTCTAGATTTCTTCCACCAGTCCACCACCTCATTAGCTATCAATACACCATCCAAAATATTCCTTCCCCCTAGGAATGCAAATTAGGTAGTATCTATCACATCAAGAAGAACTCTTTTCAATCTATTGGAGAAAATTGACGATTGAACAAACACAAAAAAATAACAACAAGAACTAATACCCATCAATTTTACAGTAATACACCCCATATATGTCTGTACTTGTAAAGTGTGAATTTCACACTTCTAAAAAATAGTTTGTAATATTAAAACTATGAAATTATTGCTGTAAAATCAATATATTTCAGACTTCTAAAAACAGTTCTTAATTAAAAGTGGGAAATTTCAAAAGTGGGAAACTTCACACTAGAAATTAAAATCTTAAAAAACTTCAATTTAGAAACTATGAAACTTCATAGTTTTAAAAACATTTCTTAATTAAAAGTATGAAATTTCAAAAGTGGGTAATTTCACCCTTTCAAACCCAAAAGAGTGTGAAACTTTTAATTTTTTTCATTTTACAAGATTTTATATTTAATTAAGATCTCGTCAAGTAATTTTCAAAAATATAAATTTTATTAAAAAAAAAATAATAATAATAATAATTGAATGTGTACATTAAAAGTTGTAAAATTTTAAAATTTGAAACATAAAAAAAATAAAAATCATTCTAATTTTTTTTTATTTTATTTAAAAAATGACTTAATCTTTCAAATGACTTATATGATAGAACTTTAACGGTTTACAAAGAAGTCACTGGACCTAATATAAAACAAGTGCATGCAATGCAATGGGACCTTTCACTAATTTCTCCTAAAAAGTATACATTTAACGATCAGTTTTTTTATATGGGTAAATCACACTAACCATTCTTGTGGTTTAGAAAATATACGATAGGTTCTTTACAAAATCGTCATAACTATATTAACTTTCTTTTTAATAAATAAAAAATAAATAAATAATGACAAATAATGTAGATCATATGAATACATAATAATAAATCAGATAAAATATGCATTTCAATGTAAGAGAAATAAATCATTTTTTTTGTATCTATACGACTAATAAATTACTGATGAAAAAATGATTAGATATTATCTAAACTGAAATTTGAATCATAAATTTGTAGAAATAAAATGGAAATATCAAAAAAAAGTGGGAACTAGAAAACATAATTACAAATTTATAAAAAGTACGATATTTATGTGTACAAATCTAATGCATAAATCATTAATACTTTCATGAATTTATAATTTTTTTTTTACTTCTCATTTTTTTGATATTCCCCCTAAAATATATATGTATATATAAAGGAAAATGTGATAAAATATAAAGTCAATTTTGGTCATTTTTTTATTCTCTTTTCTTTTCTTTTTCAAAAATTCCTTTTAAAATCCTAAGTTCAACTACAATTTTAAAAAATTTAATACAATTATATTAAACTTATAATTTAACGAGAAACTCAACCTTTCTCATAAATTGATTTTGGAGTGATTTGAGAAATTAATTAAAAGTTATTTTTTTGACTTTTTTATCCTTTTATACATAAAAATTATAAAAAATAACATAACTCAAAATAAATTAAAAATTATAAAATACCGTTTTAACTAACTTGCCAAATTACCCCTTAATTTACCCCTTTAACTTTCATAGTTTTTTTTTTTTTTTTTTTTTTTAATGATTGCCCAAGGAAGACTGAAAAATCAACCTTACGAAATAATTTTTGTCAGTTGAAAGGATAAAAATAATGTTCAGTGACACTTGTTCACAATTGATAGGCTATCCTAATTTCATGCAGTGTGTACTTAAAAGTGCTTGGATGTCAGGAATGGTCCCTTTCAAGCATAAGTATATAGCCCATCCTTTCCCCATAAATTTACAAATTTACCAAGACAGTTAAATTTTATAAATAAGAAAATTAAAGGAAAAAATTCGACTTGTCAAATCTTTGGCCTATTAAACAGAAATTTTTTTTTTTTTTTATTGACAAAAGAAATCTATATTGATAAAAAAGAGATTACATCAATAAATAGAAATTTGAAACTAACAAAGTTTCAAACTTCAATTGGTGAGAAATCAACAGAGCACAGCAAAAACAACAAGCCAATCAACATAACAAAACAGACAAAATAAAAAGAACAGAACCAGAGAAGCACTAAAAGCAGTGATGCCACCATAGCTATGCAGAGCAACTGAAGCTTTCACAAAACACACCTGAAGCACCTCGAACAGACAGCCTAATCTGATGCAAATTAGAGACAAAATTATGAACAGAGAAAACAACCTACAAAAGCCATTTGGCCCACAAAGCAATATGCATCTTAATTCTTTCACATAAGTCTTCAACAACAGGTAGAGCCTCCTTGAATTTACAATCATTTCTTAATTTTCACACATACTAGAGAACCACATACGGAACTACCTACTAGATTCTGAATTCCTTTGACTTGAACTTACCTTCAGACCACCAATGCAGCAGCTCCTGAACTGAACCAAGTATAGCCCATACCCAATCCTACCACCTTACCATTATTGACCAACACTCCCAGATCAGTGGGCAAAAAAGTAACACATGTTGTAGAGTTTCCTCCTCATCATTGCAGAACACACAAGAAGAACTAGTAGTAGCAACTAAGACCCCAATCCTTTTACGGAAAGTTGAAATCTTCACCCTACCCCTCCAAGCCAGCCAGCAAAAGAATTGCATTTTTTGGGGAGCAGATTAACCCATAACCCTATAGGAACATTCAAACCAGGTCTTTTTGCTGTCACCTACCACTTCCACACAGAGAGCACTGAAAACTAACCTGAGTTGCTAGCTAACCATGAGCAAGAATCTTCAATTTCAGACTTGATTGCAGGGGATGATGCCAACAGCCTTAATAACCTCTGCAATTCATCTTCTGCCCAAGCAAATAGCCTTCTTCTGAACTACAACTGTCACACCCCTGCATTGCTCTTTTTAGCACTGATTTGATGCAGAGTTTCCTCTTTCTCAGTAGATAAGTGATGTAATCTGGGGAACTCAACCTTCAACCCTCTGCTACATACCCAACCATCAGACCAGAAATGTATTCTCCTCCCATTACCAAAAGATACTTTAAAATGGTCATCATAAAATTCCCCCAGGTGCTGGTTGACTGAAGGCAACTTCACAATGTCTTGCCAAATATTAGACATCCCACCTATGTGAGACATAGGTGGCATCCAACCCCCACCGATTCTGCCATTCCTAGAGCACAACACAGATTTCCACAAAGCTTTGTCATTCACCATTTAAATAGAATACTCTTATTGGAAAGAATTTATAAAAATATGGGTTCCGTTTGGTGGAGTTTTCAAAATCTAGTTCCACACTTATTTTTGAGTATGGTGTTTGTTTAGGGTATTCAAATCATAATTTTACACTCATTTCTCAAAACTCAATTCAAAACATAATCATTACTTTTCAAAACTCATAACCAAACACATAATTCAAAACTCTTTTCAAAACTCCATTCAAATCAATATTTTAAAAATATTTTAATTTTGTTAAGATTTTAAATATTTTAATATTTAAATATGCTACGATTTTTTAAATTTTTTAATTTTTTTTAATTTTTTGAATATTTTTAAATATTTTAATTTTTAAATATTACGATTTTAATTTTTTAAATTTTAAAATATTTTATAAAAATAAATTCAAACTCTATTTTATAAAAATATTTTTAAATATTTTAATTTTTTTGTTATGTATTTGGTTACGATTTGAGTGTAGAGTTGTGAAAGTAGCATGGAGTTTCGAGTTATGTATTTGGTTATGAGTTTTAAAAATAATTTTTTAATTGAGTTTTGTTTTATGTGTTTGGTTACGATTTGAGTATAGAGTTGTTTTTAAATTTAAAATATTAAAATTTTAAATTATTTTAATTTTTTGAATATTTAAATTGTATAAATTTTTACGATTTAAAATTTTTGAATATTTATTTTAATTTTTTACTTATTAAATTTTTTAGATTATTTAAATTATTTAAATATTTATGATTTAAATTTTTTGAATATTTATTTTGAAAAAAAAAATTATTTCCTTTGTAGTATTTTCAATTAAAAAATTGATTAATGTTATTTTTTGTTAATAATAAATTTTTTTAATTGAATTTAAAAAGAGTTTGGTTATGAATGTTGATCAAAATTTTCAATAATGTGAAAGTAATGTGTTTTGTTATGAGTTATAGCAATTTGAATTAAGTTTTGAAAAGTCTTTTCAAAACTCATAACCAAACAAATTTTCTTACTTCACATGTCAAATCAAACTTTCAAAACTCAATTCTACACTCAATTCAAAACTCAATTCCACACTCAATTCAACACTTTATTCAAAAACCATAACCAAACAAATTTTCTACACTCAAATCATAATTCTAAAACACACAAACTCAAAATACAACTCATATTCTCAAATCATAATTACAAAGCTCTACCAAACGGAGCCATGATTTTTCAATGAGTCTAAAAGGTAAGAGTCTTTCGTTTAATGACTCTTATTAGTCAGAATCTTTTGTTTAATGATTCTTATCAGTTAAAGACGTCAATTGTCTGGTCTAGTTAAAATTTCAACCAGAAGCAAGTCATTCCCGAAAATAAATAAATAAATAAAAATTTACTATATAATTTTCTTATTTACTAATTTGTACTTATCATAGTATTGAAATAAGTGTTTGCTTCATATTCTAAAGTTTTATTATTACATGTCACAATAATTAGTCAAAAAAATTTATGAGATTTTTTAGTTATTATTATTCCTAAATCCAACTCACTGATCGATTTAGCGCATTTAATTAGAAAAAAAAAATAAGTATTTATTTTAATTTTAGTAAAAATATATAGGTGTAAATCCCATGGCTTTTAAATTTAACTCCAAAGAATGCAAAATCTCTTTTTCTAGTATTGTTTTTCAAATTTTACAACTATATTTGAATGACAGTAATTTTAAGTGAGAATGAAAATGTTATTCAGGATCTTATGATTTCAGTGTTTGGAATGGATTGAAATGGAAGATCGATTCATTTTTAAGCAGCATTTACATTTTCAAACTAAATAGGAATTGATTGCTCCACTCCCGCAAGGATTCCTAATGAAAGTAAACTCTTAAATAATATGGACACATATATTTTATTGCTTAATTCCCTTACGATTTATCTTATTTAAACATTTTTTTGAACGGCAAAAAAAGGAAACTTTATTGATATTGATAAAAGGTACAAGATGTACACACACAAACATCAAAACACCAACAAAGAGAAGAGGGAGCAAAATCAAAACACCCTTCTGATGCAGATCAATCCCAGAACCAGTTAACAGATCATAACCACCAATCCTGCATAAAACCTCTGAGGTTTATATAGTCATCCTTGGACCATTCTTATGATTAACAAAAATTTGTTCTGCAAGCTCTGAAGCATAGTGCCCAGCACACAGAAGAAGCACAGCAGAATAGCACTCACTCAGCACACCAGATTAACACTCACTTAGAACAGCAATCTAACATTAGACACAAACCAAAATACTGTGTGGCAGCTCCCAGAATTGTTTCAATTCGACTGAAAGCTGAGAAGACCAATTAGCAGCAGACAATAGACAGCAGCAGCAAAGGCAGAAGCACAACTAACATTAGATTCAGACCAAAACAAAGCCAGAACAGTGCCAAAACCAGCATAAGATGTAGACAGCAGACAGCAGCTGGCATACTAATTCAGCAGCAAAGAAGATCAAACTGCGCCCCTGATCTGCTTCCACTTGAAAACTATAACATCCACTCAGAAGGGGAAATCCTTGACTAATGCTTTGAGCCAAAGGGCAGTTCTAATTTTGATGAGTTCAAGCAGTCCAAAAAAATTGGGCTAAGCCTTGGAAAATATAGAATCATTCCTATGCTTTCAAAGAGACCAAAAAATGACTAAGGGGAGGGCACTCCAAATTAATCTGACATACTTCTGAAATTTCTCACTCATCCACCAATGAAATAAACCAGCTACTGAATTTGGAATGCACCATTGAAGGCCCCATTCTTGAATGACTGAAGACCAAATCAGCCAAGAGAAAAGGCAACGAAGCAAGACATGAATATTAGTTTCAGATTCAGAATTACATAATGGACAGAGAGTCGAAGTACTGCTATCAAGTATGCCAATCTTGTGTAAGAATTCTAAGGATTTCACTCTGTTTTTCCAAGCTAGCCAGCAAAAGAATGAGACTTTGGGGGGCAACAAAGAGCTCCAAATATGCTTGCAGATTCATAGATTAGGGCCAAGAAGGGATGTACTGTAAGAATATAGGGCAGACACAGAGAATTGATTATGGCCTGCCGCATCATTAGACCATATCAGGTAGTCTGCATTTTCATTACACAAAGGAGGAGCTGAGGATAAGGCCGCAATCAGACTAGCTTCTTCAGTCAATTCCCAATCATACAACTCTCTTTTATGAGGAAAGTTCCAAATACATGAGCTGGTTTTCCTGGCAAAGAATTGGTGGAGAGAGCCTTCTTATTTAAACATAACCTACATATATATATATATATATATAGAGAGAGAGAGAGAGAGAGAGAGTAAATGGTTGTTAATCATATGAGCCACAAATAAGCATTGTTCTCTAACTCACTCCATTGTATGTCCAAAAAAATTTTAAAAAGAGAAGGAAAGGGGAAAAAAAATTACCAATTTGGTGTAAAATAATAACTAGCTTTTAAAACAAGTATCATCTAAAATCTTAGCTTCAATTAAAAATAAAAATAAAAACTCATCAAAACAAGAGCAAAAATCTTCGATAGCTATAAATTTGTGTAGTTCAAAACAATGCCCTTTTTTTCCAAATATTAAACTATTCATAATAAAAAGTAGTATACACTTACGTTACTACACCGCAAAACATCATAACAAAAGACATACGAAAATCTCATAATTTTATTGGTCACAAATCCTCATAGCAAAAAATTGCAATATTCGTAATAAAAACTAAAAAGTAGAAAGTAAATGTTTGTGTGGTCTCAAAGTCTGATGTATAACAAAAAGGAGAAAGTAAATGTTATAAATTATATATAAGAGCCACTTTCAAAAAGAACATGCAACAAGTCTCCCAAAAATGTAGAAAGAGAAAAATAAGAGAGAAAAAAAAAAGAAAAAAAAGAAAAGGCCCTACTATGGTATTTTTGTTGAGGTCATGTTAATGATAAAGTAAAAAAAAATATATTAAAAATTTAAAAATTTTATGAAATTGTTCTAAAATATTTTTAGAGTTAATTATATTTTTCACCCTTATAATTTGACTCAAATTTCACTTTAGTTCATATAGTTTCAATTCGACCAATTTGGTCTCTACACTTTGTCTAGTTTTAATTTGATCATTCCATCTAATTTTGAGAATTTGTTAAGTTGTAGGTTAATATTAACAATTTTAGGACACTTATCAATTTTTTAAGGTGTATACGTAGATAAAATTAATAAAAATTTAGATGAAATGACCAAATTGAAACTAAACTTAAATGACTAAATTGTTCAAATTGAAATTATAATGATTAAAGTAAATTAGAGTCAAATTATTGAGTGAAAGTGTAACTAACCCATATTTTTATATATTTTTTATACATTACAATACATTCTTATACATCTTTCAAAGTTATTGACAACCCAAAGGCTCTCATTTCTATTTTCCTTTTCAAAAATGCTAGAGATCGTAAATAATTATCAAATATTCTATATAATACTCACACGACTATTGGTCTTATATGATATAAATCGCACTCTCATGTGAGTATTATATAAAATATTTGATAATTCATTTGTAATTTTTAACTTTGCTTTTTCTTTTTTATATATATAAATGAATTGTATATTACACTATTTTAATATAGAAAAGGTGCACGTTAATAAAATTTTTGTAAATACAAGAATAAAAAGACTAAACATGAAATAAAACACAAATGTCTTATTCTGCGACATTTGTGTCTTATTCTATATTTAGGCCTATTTTGAAAAGTGAGTTAAAAGTCACTTCCCGTTTTTAACCCGCTTCCCTATCTCACAAAAAAGTAAAAAAAAATCAAAAGCAGTTTTTAACTATCTTTCCAAAACACCCCTTAGTTCTTAGTGTACTTAGGCTTTGGAGTGATTTGGAAAGTTGGTTAAAAATTGGATTTTTGATTTTTTTTTTTTTTTTTACTATTTTATCATTTTGTGTGTAAAAATGTGAGAGGTGATATGATCCAAAATAGATTAAAAGTTAAAAGTTAGCTTTTAACTTACTTCTCAAATTGCCCCTTAATTTGGAAATTTTCTTTAAAAAGTCACTAAAAAATTAAGAAACTATACAAAATATTAAAGATTCTCTTTCTTCTTTATTTTTTATACATTTTTTTTATAAAAATTAAAAAATCATTCTAAACCTATTAATTTTTTATCTATTATTTTAATAAAAAATATTAAAATAATTTATTCTTAAACCAATCATCCTTAAATATATAAGGAGAAAATTGGATTGTCTGGGGGAGAGAGAAAATGAAAGGAGAATAATAATGTGGATGAGTGCAAATCAGAATACGGGAGATAATGAGTGGGACCCATTGATGGGAATCTCAGTAACAAACTTCCTGTGCTCTGTTAAAAAGTGCATTACAAAATATCAGAATTCTGCACACTACATCCACTTTCAGAAATTTATATGCAAATCTCATGTACCAAACACTCCTCTCTCTCTCTTTCTCTCAAAAATTTCTCTCATCTTGAAGTTCTTGATTCTGTTCTCTTGTTCTCTGTTGGGTTTCCTCTGTAATGAGCACAACTCATGTTTCTATGTATATTAATTGAAGAATTCCCTTTATGGGTTGTGCTTGAACCGCTTTCAATCTATTTCCAGCTGAAAATTTCCCATCAAAAGGTTAGGGTTTTTATAAATTTGATCTTCACAGCTTTGTAGAACCAATCTTTATCAGTTTTGACCTGGTCTCAATGAATTCCTTTTGGTACTTACTGTCCTTTGCCATGTTTATGTTTCGTTTTTAACATGGTGCAGAGAGACAAAGACCCATAAATATAGGAGAGACAACCAAACATCAAAATCAAGTGATCCAGAAAGAAAAGGAAAAAGAAAATGTATGAAGAAAGTGCTTGCTTTGATCCCAACATCACTATGCAAGATGGTTTAGCTGAAGATGGTTTTCCACAAAATGTCCCAAATTACA
This sequence comes from Camellia sinensis, assembly GCF_055761805.1. Taxonomy (NCBI): domain Eukaryota; kingdom Viridiplantae; phylum Streptophyta; class Magnoliopsida; order Ericales; family Theaceae; genus Camellia; species Camellia sinensis. The sequence goes on from NC_138962.1 coordinate 181,284,554, forward strand.
CCCCTAGTTTCTCCATGGAAGACCTCTCTTACCATCAAAATCCACCACCAGAAGAAGCTGCCAGAGCCGCCGCCATGGAAGTGGAGCTTCAGCAGCAAATGGGTTTGGACATGGAGCACTGTTACAACAATAACAACAACATCAACAACAATTTCATTGATACCCATTTGATGCAAGAAGTGGTTCATGACTCTAACCAAGTCTTACAATATGATCAATCCAATTGGGACAATAGTGTTAACCATGAGATTCAAGAGATGAGCTTTCATAACCCTCCTCATCAACACCAGAGTTTCAATAACTCTTCTTCACTAACAGACAATCCATACCCTCCAACACCAGATCTCCTCAATCTCTTTCACTTGCCAAGGTGTTCACTACCCAATTCATCATTATCTTTCATGAATCCAACCCAAAAATCTGCTAATTTTCAGGCATCATTAGGGTTTCTTGGGGACCTTCCATCAGCAACAGACACCGCGTCTGCGGCGTCAAGTGTAATGTATGATCCTCTATTTCATTTGAATCTTCCAGCACAGCCTCCTTTGTTTAGGGAATTGTTTCAGTCTCTACCGCATGGGTATAACCTGGGAGGATCAAGAACTGGTTCTTTGTTTGGTGGTGGTGGGGTTGATGAGAGAGAGGGAAGTGGAGGTGTGTATCAAGATGCAGAAGGAAGGCATTTTGATAGTGGAGTTTTGGAGTTCAACGGGGACATGAATTTTAAGGCTTCTAGAGGGAGCAATGGCAAGGGGACTACTAAACATTTTGCTACTGAGAAGCAAAGGAGAGAGTACTTGAATGATAGGTTCAAGGCTTTGAGGAGTTTGGTTCCTAATCCTACCAAGGTATTCACTTCCCATAACAATCTCACTCTCTCTCTCTCTCTCTCTTAAGGGTTTCCAGATTCGACCTTTTCATGATAAACTAACTGCTTGATAATGCATATATTTATTTAGTTACTTTTCCTCGAACTTGTTTCATTTTTTGGGGAATTTACAAGTATGTAGAAGCACATCAAACAAACACATAAAAACACATGGATGAATAAAACTTTACAAAATTTGCTAGTAGGTAGGGCCTATTTTTGAAAATTCTTGTTCATAAATGTTTTTTTGTGTCCAATTCTATGTTTAGTTTCTTTCTTCCTAAACATTGTGTATATATATATGGGACCCTTTAATTTAAAGAACTACACAGCTTGATGATGCATATACATATATATATGTATGTATATGTATATGTATGTATATGTATATGTACATGTATATTTGTTAGTGGTTACTAGTTGGTTATATGTGATTGACAATTTCAACATTCCTTTTGTGTTTGGTGGGAATACAAAAACCAAGTCTGATAGAGCATCAGTAGTTGGGGATGCTATTGACTACATCAAAGAGCTACTTAGAACAGTCAATGAGCTGAAAATCCTTGTGGAGAAGAAGCGGTGTGGCAGAGAGAGGAGCAAGAGGCACAAGAGAGACGATGGTAGTGCCACCGGAGACGTAGAGAGATCCAACATGAAGCCTGATCCAGAGCAATCATACAATGGATCGACATTGAGGAGTTCATGGCTTCAGAGAAAATCCAAAGACACCGAGGTTGATGTTCGTATCATTGACGATGAAGTTACCATCAAACTCGCTCAGCGCAAGAAAATCAATTGCTTGTTGCTTGTGTCCAAGGTCATAGATGAACTTCAGCTTGATATCCAACATGTTGCTGGTGGGCTTGTTGGTGACAACTACAGTTATCTCTTCAATAGCAAGGTGGGTGATCTTCTTTTGCACTTGATTCAGTTTGTTTTCTTTCAGACTGTGTTTGATTTTGAATTTGTAGAGAGATTCGTGAAAGAAAAAGAAAAGAAAAGGATAATCTAAACGAAGTAGAAGTTAATTTTTTTCATTTTTTCCTTCTACATTTATTTTCCTTCCACAAATCTTTTCACAATTCCGAGATCCAAATAAACCATCTAAGGCTGCAAACGACACTAATAGTTCTTGAACATCTCACACTCGACTCGTTAGTTTAAAAGTTTGTTTGATCTCGATTGATTTGGTTATCAAATGAACAAGTTCAATCAATAACTCAATTTGATAAGACCTGTGAATACAAGAAATATGAATTCATATTTGTTTTTAGTAATATATCAAATATATTTTTATTATTTCTATTATTTCTCTATTTATGTTTGATGTTTTTTTAAATTTACATATTTAATTGATAAAAAAAAAATTGTTATTTATATTAGCATTCTTTTATTTTTTGCTCCCAGTTTTCTCCTTTTTCTCTTAATATTCTAATTAATTTAAGTTTAATTTTTCCAAGCATAATGAGCTGACTCGAGCCAAGCTCGACTTTACTAAATACATGATAAGCTGAATTCGAGCATGATTTTTTAAACTCCACTTAAGGTCAGATTGAGATTCAAATTGAACTTAAACACTCTAAAATTCAATTCATTTCGACTCATTTACAGCCTTAAGAGCACCAAATCATATGCTTCACATAAATGGTTTTTTTAGAGTATAAAGTTGTGTTGGTTTGTGTTTTGATGTTGCAGATATGTGAAGGATCATCAGTGTATGCTAGTGCAATAGCCAACAAGCTCATTGAGGTTGTGAACAGACAGGATGCAGAAATTCCACCAACCAGTAGCTATTAGGGGTAGAAGAAGAAATCTGACATGATATTGGTAGTCCTTTTTCTCTCTCATGACTGCTCTCTCTCTCTCTCTTTCTCTCTCTATCTATATATATATATTTGGGAATATATAGACAATAATAAAGTTGGTGGCAGGACAAGTATATGGATTGTGTAGCAACTTTTTTTAATTTTAAAGATTGAATGTTGTTTGTTTTATTAGTCACTTGTGTTGCCACTGCCAGGTGAACTGTCTTGAATGGTACTATTTTTGTTTTTTTTTTTTTTTTTTTGTCGAAGAAATTTTATTAATGAAAAGAGAGTACAAGAGTATCAGCAGAAAACATTAATAAAATAAACGGAGATTGAGAGCATCCACTTGGATTCGGAGCATATCTCAATTAGGTTGGCACATGAAACAAAACCAAAAACAGAAATGAAATAAGAGCCAGATAGAGGCAAAAATTACACGGAGAAATGAGATCTCTTTTTGGCTTTGATGCTACGAACTCATTCAATCTGGAATATAAAGTCATTGACTGCATACATTGGATACAAATGACAGGTTTAATTCAGCAGTATTTTGTTCTGAAGTTAGAGATTTTGTATTTGCCTTCCTAAGCAAAGAAAAAGGAAGAACCAAAGAATGAAATGTAGGATATTGATGAAGTTGAAATTGACAACATATTTATAAGTTTATAGTTTTATCCTCATAGTTTTGGGTGGAAAAAAATAGCTTTTTTGATCAGAATGTTATAATTGATAGGATTTTTGGGGGAGCTATAAGGTATATTCATTATGCAATAACACATTCCTTGGAGCAAAAAAAATTAAAATTGAAAATAGAAAAACAATAAATACCTAGTAAGTTTTCTATTAAAAAAAATATATTGTTATAGAAAATTTATACAAAACGATTTTGCAAAAATATGTGACCCTGTTATTTTTGTAAATAAAAAACATCTTTTTGAGTATTTTATTTTATAATAAAAATCTACACTAAACCATATCTCTACACAAATTCTATATAAATTTTTTATTTATATAGTATCACTCTTCTAGAAAACTGTCATAATTATTGTGTAAAAGCACTACATTTATTCTAAATGGGGCCATTCTTCAACTAGATTAATGTAATGATGTCACATTTCATTCTATACTTTTTATTTATTTATTTATATTTTTTAGATATGTAGCATTTGTAATTTCTCATTATGTATTTTAGTGGATGTGCAATGACTCTGAGCCTGTGGTTTCAGAAATTGTCATCTTCCAATAGTGCACTCGGATGAATACAATGGTGTTACACTACATTCTTGACACTGTTTTTTTAAATCTAACTGGTGCATACTTAATGTGTTTGTAATTTAAATAAGTAAAATATGTAATGTGTGTGTAATTTAAATAAAAAAAATATTTATCACATATATTGTGTTTGATTCAAGTGGTAAGAGTCTTCTTTATTATTCTGTTTGTCTATAGTTTGAGTCTCATACCTATTATTTATCTAATGATTTTTATTTTTTTTTAATGACAAAATGGACACTTTTTTTTTTATCCGCAAAAGAAACTTCATTGATGGGAACATACAAAGTATGGAAATACATCAATGAAGGGAAAGGGAGAGCAAAAATCAACCAAAACGGATGCTAGCACAAACCTAGGCCGTTGGTGAGGAACCAACAAAAGAAAACTACAAAAAAGAGACTAAGGCCAAAAAAAGAAAAGGGCTAAAGCAGCAACTACTAAGAACTTCAAGCAGCTAAAACTCTCTGCTGCCAAAACCAGAGCCAAAGGAGACATCAAACATGCAACCTGATCTGGTGGAGGTTGGACACAAGATCATGAACAGAATAGTCAACCTTCAAGAACCATTTGACCCACAAAGCAATATGCACTTTCACCCTCTCACATAATACTTCAAAATCTGGAATAGCCCCCTTGAACAAACACTTATTTCTCAATTTCCAAACAGACCAAAGCACAACTGAAGGGATTACCTGCCACATTCTGAAGACCCAGGACTTCAATTTACCACCAAACCACCACAGTAGCAAACCCTCAATAGAGCTAGGTATAACCCAAGACTGATCCCACCAGTTGACCATGTGTGACCAGCACTACCAAACCAAAGGGCAAAACAAAAGCACATGCTCCAGAGACTCCACCTCAGTGTGGCAGAAAACACACTGAATATCTGCATTGACAGCTAAAACCTCAATCCTATGAAGGAAGGAAGAGGTCTTGACTCTACCTCTCCAAGCTAGCCAACAAAAGAACTGTACTTTTAGGGGAGCCAAACCAACCCACACCCTAACAGGAACCTTCAAACCAGGCCATTTAGTTGTAGTCCACCACCTCCACACAGAGGATATAGAGAACTGCCATGAATTGGATGCAAGCCAAGAGCAAGAATCTTCAAGATCCAACCTGATTGCAGGGGATGACACCAGTAACCCAGACAGCCTCTGCAATTCCTCTTCCTCCCAAGCCAAGAGATTTCTTCTAAACTGGAGCTACAACACCCCTAGACTGCTCTTCTTGGCACTAATTTTCTGTAAGGACTCATCTTTCTCAGTGGACAAACTATACAATCTGGGGAAATTCTCCTTCAAACCTCTATTAGTGAGCCAAGCATCATACCAGAATTGTGTCCTCCTCCCATTACCCACTGATATCTTGAAATGGCCACCATAGAACTCACCCAAAGGCTGGTCGACTGAAGTGAGCTGCACAATTTCCTTCCATACTGAGGACACCCCATCTGAGATATTCAAAGATGGCATCCAACCCCTATCAATTCTACCATATCTTGAGCATACCACAGATTTCGACAGGGCTTTATCATCAGAATCATATCTCCACCACCACTTTAACAACATGCAATCATTCACCTCACCTAAATCTTTCACTCCCAAACCTCCTTGATTCTTACTTTGGGTAACCTTCCCCCAATGGACCAGGTGCACTTTCTTCTTAATTTCAGATCCACCCCACAGGAAAGAGGATTGAAGTTTAACTAAAGCTTTAACAACCCCCTTGGGCATTCTAAAGATTGAAAGAAAATAGATTGGTAGATTAGAGAGGACAGATGTAATCAAGGTCAGTCGCCCAGCAAAAGACAGCAACTTTCTCTTCCAAGAAGACAGCTTTGTAGACACCCCATTTTTGACCGACCTTAAGACTCAGACGTCACCGATTGAGCGCTCGGTGATGGTGCATATTGTGCTCGTTCAGAAGTTTCAGAGTCTCGGCTGTGAGCCTTGGGTCCGGACTTTCGAACTCTTTCATGCTTTGCCTCGGTTTGCGAACCAGGCTCTGTTTTTTCTATTTTCTCTTCCCGAAGGGAGGGAGAGGTCCCGTAGATCATCTCTCAGTGGCCGTAGGCTACGTTTCGTGGTCGTAGGCCATTTTGCCCGTTTGGAGTCCGGTTTCCGATTTTTCGAAGCCATTGGCCGTGTGCCTTGGTTCGGGACCGCTTAACCACCTCCGTTTGCTCCGATTTTTGGCATGCATCTTATTTGCTCCCTTTTGAGGGACACTGTGGCTCGAGAGACCTACTTCGTGGTCGAACACCACTTTCGGTGCCTAACAATCAGTTTTCGGGGCCTCGGACTGCGCGTTTCGGCCCCCGAACCTTCGTTTTGCATCGATTTGAGTTCATTTTTGGCAGGGACCTCTGTTTCATTGTTAAGAAAGTTGTAGAAGGGTGAGAGGCCAGTAATTGTTCTAACAACCAGTTTTATTCCTCCATCGCCCTCCGTCGCCCGTTTTCTCACTTAGAAGCCAATGTTGACCACCCTAAGGCCACTTTTTCCAGCCCTAAACCACATATTTGTGTTGTACACACCTGGGAGGCCACCAATATCACATGGCCGGCCAGTAATTGTGTTTGCCCCTTTTGAACCCCTCCTAAAAGTGGGCTTTTCTCTCTCCTGGTTTACTTTCTCCAGTTTTTGACCACATGGTTGTGTTGTGCACACAAGAGAGGCCCTCTTTCTGGGGTGGCCAGCCACTAATACTGCCTGACCCTTTTGACCCTTGGCCGACCGGCCATGGGAAGGGCCGGCCGGCCACCTGCAACTTCAATAACCAACCGGCCATGATCCCCTCCTCTGGTACATTACAAATATGTATTTTGTTTCCCCCCAGATTGTGTATCCGGGGGGCTGCACTTTTGAGGGGAAACTTGAATTCATTTCCCCCCCTTTTTTCCCCCTCTTTTGCCTATATATCCAAGCCATTCTAGCAGCTTTTGGGGTTAGAAAAAATTGGTTTAAGCTCTTACATTATATCTCTCTCTCTCTCTCTATTCCAAGCTCCAAAACCCCAAATCCCACACCCCTTTCTACACCACCACATAGCACCACACCACCACCATCCTTTCCAACACTTGGAGCTGGTTTTCCAGAGCTTAGGAGCATCTTTTCTCAAGCCAAGAGCTGCTGGAGCTTGGTCTACAAGGGTGAGTCTTCATTCTCCCTCTTTTGTACTTTATTTTGTTCTATATCTAAGCCATACTTGCTTACATTTTTGGGCTCCGACCCTAACTGAAAATAGCATTATTTTGAGCTCCTTTTCATGCTTGTTTAAGGGCCTCTCCCTGTTTGAGGCTTCCTTTTTACACTTGCGTCTTTACCTCTCTTGTATGCCTCTTTCTTGCATAGTATTTTAGGCCTATTTGTAAACTGTTTTGAGCTTGGTTATAAACTGTAAAGTGGCTTATTTTGAGCTCTTATTCAACATTGTTGAAGGGCTCTTCACTGTTTGAGGCTTCCTTTTGTCACTTGCCTCTTTATCCCTCTTTTGGCCATATTTTTGCATGTTTTGTTAGCCCCTTTTGCTTGCATTTTTTGGCTCTAGTCCGAACTTTAAATAGCCTTATTTTGACCCCCTCTTCATGTTTGATCAAGGGTATTTTTCTGTTTGAGGCTCCCTTTTTACACTTTGTGTTTAAACCTTCTTTTAGGCGTATTTCTTGCATAGTATTTTAAGCTTACTTGTGCACTGTTTTGGGCTCGGCCCTAAACTTTAAAATACCTTTTTTTGAGCCCCTCTTCAACTTTGTTGAAGGGATCTTCATTGTTTGGGGCCAGAAGCTGCTACTTGCCTCTTTATCCCTCTTTTGGGGCCATTTTTGCATGCTAGCTTAGTCCTATTTGTGTCCATTTTTTGGCCTTGCTTAAAACTGTAAATATGCTTGTTTTGGGACTGTCTTGATTCTTTATTCACACTTTATGTTCAAATAATGCATGCTTTGGATAGCCATAGGTCATTCCATGTACCTAATTTCATGTTTCGGGTCTCATTCCGTGTATCGAGTGCCCTGTTTCCGTGTTTTGGGATCATTTTGCATCGCATTTCAGTGCTGAAACTTGCATGTTCGTATGCCATATTTCGTGCCTTGCTATGCCTTGTTAGAGTGGCATTTGTGCCTTAGGATGGGTCCTCGATTTGCGTGCATGTGTGCACGCATTTCGAGTATCTCATTTTTCATCTTATGGCCACTAATGTGAGTGTGGCTGTGGTCCACTCATGTTGGTGTAAGTCCATTGTGCATTGTGTATGCCATTTCATTTCATAGCATTGTGTATGCTAGGCCGTATGTTAGCGCATTGTGTATGCCATGTTATCTCGTGCATCGTGTATGCCATTTCCTAGCATTGTGCATGATAGGTTGTATCTTAGTTGCATTTCATGCATGTCATGCATATTGCATCGTGTTGGGGATAGGAGTTAGCCCGAGCACGGGAAACGAGGGGCGTTTCGTACTCCGAGTGACGAAACGTGTCTCAATTCCTCGGTCACCAACACTCCGGATTATCCATGATGGAGTCTAGGCCTTGTTGTGTTTATATGTGCATTCATTTCATATTGAGTCGTGCAATTTGACTCCTCGGCCATCATGCATCGAAATGCGTGATTGGTGGCACGAGGATCGATGACTACACTCCCTGAAGGGTAGTCATGTATACATATGTGAAAATACTTTGCCATGCCCCTTTCTTGCTCTCTGTTACAGCAAATCAAGAGTCAGCAGCCTTCCGAAGCTTGGCACGCATCCCAAGAACAATTGCAAACAGAGGCTAATTGGGGCATCGCAATGGATTTTCGCACAAAGCAACCCGGACATGCATCATTCATCATCCGAAGCAGCGTCGAGCCAGTCCCTAGCTTGCATGCTAGTTTACAGCTTACCTAGTTTAATTTGTTAATTAATTAGGATTTTGTAATTATTTGGACTGTAATATTTATTCAGGACTGTATATTATTTATTCAGACCCTCTGCGCGAGGGCAATGTTGTAATAAGTGTGCGTGTGTGTGATGTATGTTTTCCAACCCCACGTCTTTCTCCCTTTTATTTACCCGCTTATGATGGTTAGATTAGGGCATGTTTCAATTAGCATACAGTATGATAGCATGTTTGCATTCATTTATCTGTTTTGCATGCACCGGGCTCGGCGCATCATACTAACTGCATTGTATTTTCAATTCCAAGTTGAATACATGTTAGCTGTAGCATTTCATATGCCATGTTTAGAATAGCCGAGCCTGCTATAGTTGCATTTTTACATGTGTTGCATTAGGCATTTCTGTATAATTAGGATCATGCATGGATTTCTAATTAGCTTCTGTTTTGGCTTGGAGTATTCGGTAAGTTTTATGATTTAGCATCATTGCATGCGTGTGAGTGACTGTCACGAATAGCATGCTTACCATGAGGCTATATACTTATGTGATATAACTGCCTGAATGCCTGTGGGTGAAGGTTGGGTTATTTGAATTGGAACAATTCATCAAATGTGTGTTTTAAGCCCACTAGATAGTGGCAAAATCACGTTTTCTAAGCCCACCTGAGGGTGGCAAATCCACGTCTTAGCCTACTTGCGAGTAGCACCATCAAACCATTTTCAAACAAACAAACATGAAATGTTTTGTTCCAATTCAGGCGATCCAGTCTATACTTGTATGCTGTGCGCATCACATAGTAAATCTAGGCTAATAACCGGAATAAGAACGCATAATGTTTTCAAAAATAGATATCATGGTTAGTAGAGGCCGATCTTTGATCGGGCGAGCGGGGGTGCTCACGAAGTGACCTTCCCCAATCGTACCCAAGTTCCCGAGCCAAGGCAACTTTGGTGATGACGGACACGTGGCCTTAGGCAAACGAGTCAGGGTTTCCTAAATTTTTCCAAAATAAAACATTTAGGTGGCGACTCTGTATCTGGAAAAGCAGTCCATGTTTGGCACTTCTTTCAAAATCTATTTTCTCAAAACGATTTGCCGGATTTGGACTCTTTGGTTCAGATTTCGAATCGTGACAATTTGAGAGTCCGAGCTGTAGTGACCCCAAATGAACAGAACAGGAGCTCATTCCTCCCGGGGCATTCGGGGACGCCTACAAACTTCTTTCTCACCTTATCCACTACTGGATTCCATGTGCACATCCTCCTAGGATTGGCCCCTCGTGGCAACCCTAAGAAATTAAATGGTAATTTTTTGGACAGACAGTTCAAACTCTGAGCAAATACAAAATGGACACTTGACATTAAAGTACAGGATACATTTGGCATTAAAGTGGAGGATGGTTTCAGGACGCCAACTAAAGTGTTCCCTTTATTAATAATAAAGAAGATAATAATTTCTAAATATAAATGTTATCAAATAGGCCCTTCACTTTTTGTGTATTTGTTCTTTTCTATCTGTATTTTGTATCTGACCGATTCTGTTTTTTTTTTTTTTAAATCTGTAAATTTTTTTTTTTGATGAAACTCAATTTGAAAACATGTGCATTAATTCCTCATAAGAATGTCTTTCCAGTGAGCCAAAGCCATGATGAGTTTTCTTTCTTTCAGGTTAGCTAAAGTATTTGTTGGCATTTCGTTCTGGTGAGCTCAAAAAAAAAAAGTATTATAGCATAGATTATGATGTGTAATAGATGAAGCATAGTACATTATGAAGGAAATTTACAAATTGGAAAGGCCAACTTACTAGTCAGATAGGATTTTTTTATTTCCCCCACACTAAAGCACCCTATGCTCTCTTGTTTCATAAGTGTGAACAAGAAAATAAAATAGTAGGTCAACTAAAAGAAAACTACTATACAAATAAAAAGAAAAAAAAATTACAATCTGCATTTCTTACAAACGGATGTGGGATCCAGTGATAAAACTCAAAAATGCAAAACAAAAGTTGTCACACCAATTTGTAAAGGATTTTTTATTATTATTATTTTTTGGGGGGAAGGGGTATAGAACAATTCTAACTAAGAACAAATGAAAGGGAAACTCACCCATGGGTATAAAGGAATTATAAAAGTGATGCACTACAAAAATTAAGTTGAGAATTCCATTACTTTGAATGCCTCAATTGAAAATTTAAATATTTAAATATTTATTTATTTTTTGGACACCTCAAATAATACCTATTATGTCCTTTGAAATCCTAGAAACTCTTGAAATCTACATTCTATAGCCCATCAGTCTACTAGTTACAATAGAGGCACAAACTCATTATTTATGGCAGAGTCAACCCATTGTCTCCAATACCTTCATTGCCAATCCACCATCTCCAACCCATCGTCTCCAGCCCCTATCATTTTAGACAATTTTGGCATTCCATCAATTTGGGACTTTTTGATTTTGATTCTTTGAAAAAAGTAAGTGTAGACGTCCCCGAACGTCCCAGGAGGATGAGTCCCGTTCTGTTCATTTGGGCTCACCACAGTTCAGGACTCAAAGTCACAGTCCTGTATCTAATCTCGCAGAGTGCAATGCAAGACCGATGAATCATCAAAGAGTCCAAATCCGGCAAATCATTTTTTAAAATAGATTTTTTGAAAGAAGTGCCAAGCATGGACTGCTTTGCCAGATACAGAGTCGCTGCCTAAATATTTTATTTTGGAAAATTTAGGAAACCCTGACTCGTTGCCTAAGGCCACGTGTCCGTCATCACCAAAGTTGCCTCGGCTCGGGAACTTGGGTACGATTGGGGAAGGTCACTTCGTGAGCACCCCCACTCGCCCGATCAAAGATCGACCTCTACTATCCATGATATCAAGTTTTGAAAATATTATGCATTCTTATTCTGGTTATTAGCCTAGATTTACTACGTGATGCGCACAGCATACAAGTATAGACTGGGTAGCCTGAATTGGAACGAAACATCTCATGTTTGTTTTGAAAACGGTTTGCTACTCGCAAGTAGGCTAAAATGTGGATTTGCCACCCTCAGGTGGGCTTAGAAAACATGATGATTTGCCACTCTCAAGTGGGCTTAAAACTCACAATTGATGAATTGTTCTAATCCAAATAACCCAACCTTCACCCACAGGAATTCAGGCAGGTATATCACATAAGCAATTAGCCTCGTGGTAAGCATGCTATCATGGCAGTCACTCACACACATGTGGGGATGCTATAACATAAACACTTACCGAGTACTCCAAGCCAAAACAGAACCTAGTTAGAAATCAATTTATGATCCTAACTATACAGAAATGCCTAATGCAACACATGCAAAAATGCAACTACAATAGGCTCGGCTATTCTAAGATGGCATATGATGATGTTACAGCTAACACGTATTCAATTTGGAACTGAAATACAAATGCAGTTAGTATGATGCGCTGAGCCCTGGTGCATGCAAGACAGATGAATGATGCAAACATGCAAACATAAGTATGCTAATTGAAACATGCCCTAATCTAACCATCATAAGTTGGTAAATAAAAAGGAGAAAGACGTGGGGTTGGAAGACATACATCACACACACGCACACTTATTACAATGGTGCCCTCGCTCGGAGGGTCCGAGAGAATAATACAGTCTGAATAAATAATTAAATATTACAAAACCCTAATTAATTAACAAATTAACTAGGAAAGCGGACAAACTAGCATGCAAGCTTATGGACCGCCTCAGCTCTATTCTGAATGATGAAAGATGCATGCTTGAGTTACCTAGTGCAGAAATCCATTGCGATGCCCCGATTCGCCTCTGTTTGCAATTAATCCCGGAATGCTATGCAAGGCTCTGGAAGGCTGTTGATTTCTGATTTGCTGCAACAGAGAGAAAGAAAGGGGCACAACAAAGTATTTTCACATATGTATGCATGACTACTCTTTAGGGAGTGTAGTCTTCAATCCTCGTGCCACCAATCACGCATCTCGATGCATGATGGTCGAGGAGTCGAATTGCACGACTCGATGTGATATGAATGCACATGAAAACACAGCAAGACCTAAACTTCATCATGGGTAATCCGGAGTGTCGGCGACCGGGAATTGAGACACGTTACGTCACTCGGAGTACGACACGTCCCTCATTTTCCGTGCTTGGTCTAACTCCTATCCCCAACACAATGCAAATGAGAGGGCATACACAATGCGACTAACATACAAACTAGCATACGCAATGCTATGAAATGGCATACACAATGCTCGATGTATCATGGCATACACAATGCTCTAACATGCAACCTAGCATACGCAATGCTATGGACCGAAATGGCATACACAATGCACGATGTAACATGGCATACACAATGCACGATGTAACATGGCATACACAATGCTATAGACCGAAATGGCATACACAATGCACGATGGACTTACACCAAAATGAGTGGACCTCAGCCACACTCACATCAGTGGCCATTAGATGAAAATGAGACAACCGAAATGTGTGCACACATGCACGAATACCAAGGACCGAACCTAAGGCATGGAATGCCACTCTACTAAAGCATGGCAAGGATGAAATGTGACATAAAATAGCATAAATTACAGCTCTAAAATAGCATGAAATATGGTCCCAAAACATGCAAATATGGCACACAATACAAGCTAGGGGGCCCGGGTACCGAAACTAGTGAAGTGCGTTACACTAGAGGTACCCAAAGCAATGCACCAAAGGCAAAACCAACCCCAAACAGACCCTAGGCAGGTCTGAAACAGTGGGGAAATGGCCTAAAATGATAGCTCGGAATGCAATGGAATGGAGCTCATTCAATGGTCGGTAAATGAGGCATATAAGCCCGACTCTCAAACGTATTTAAAGAGATGAAAACATGGCAACATGGCATTCATATAAGCTCTCAAATTTGATGAAAAATGACGCCAAGGCATGAAAATACCTCAGTATATGCACGGAATGGATCTCAAAACTCCAAGCTAAGCATGGACCTTGAACTACAAACATGCAAAACTAACATCATTCAACCACAAGACCCAAAAACAAAGCTAGGGCAGTCCAAAATAAGCATATTATCAGTTTAAGTCATAGCCAAAATATGCTAACATGAGGGGCTAAAACAACACGCAACCTAGGCTAGTAAGCATGGTTTACATGGCATGTACATGAAGAATAAGAGAGGTCATCAAACCAGCCAAAAATAGGAACATGATATGTCAAATAAATCCCAAATAACCACTGAAATGCATCCAACGTATGCAAAAATGATGAGCTCCTTTGGAGGGCCATGCAAGGGGTTACTCAACACATACAACAAGAACACTTAACATGGCAAAATCAACTCTAGAAATCAATTATAACAGCCCTAAAACTCACCAAATTGGCCTTGAAATGGGTCAAGGAAACGTGCAATGAAAGGCCCCTTTGAGAGGCGTTGAATGGAATTGTTCTACACATGCATTATAGACATAAAATATGGTCAAAGAGGCTCCGGATAAAGCTAAGGTAGACCTTGAAACTCACCAAATTGGGCCTAAAAAATGACTTCACAACACGCAAGTAAGGGGCCCTTTGGAAGGCCAAAAGGGCCAACAAACAAGACAAGGAGAGAGGGGGTCACCCCCCTCTGATTTTAGCTCTCAAAAACACATCTAAGCCACTTAAAATCCTCTGGATTTCATTGGCTAAGAGGCCAAACCAAGGCCAATGCAAATGCTCACATGCATGGCTCAAAACATGAGAAAATAAAGCATGAAAATGACCCCAAACAGAAAAATATCCTTAATCAAACTTTAAGAGGGGCTCAAAATAAGACCTTTTTTAGCTCATGGAAAATCTCAAAAATGCTTGTAAGTAAGGCTAAGACATCATGAAAAATAAGCCCTAAAAGAGAGATAAAGCATACAAGGATGTAGGAGATCTCAAACAGAAAAGTATCCTTAATCAAACTTCAAGAGAAGCTCAAAATAAGGCACTTTATAGTTTATGACAAAGTCCAAAAATTCTTGAAAATAAGGCTAATCAATGGAGCAAAATAATGCAAGAAAAAGAAAAATGGAGACTTACCCTTAAAAAACAGGTTCTCAGCAACTTCTGGACCAAGATGGGAGCTCCTTAACCTCTGCAAATCAGCTCCAAGATACTTGGATGGATGATGGAGGTGTTGTACCAAGGGTTGGTGTGCAAATGGTGCAAGAAAATTAGGGTTTGGAGCTTGGAATAGTGAGCTATGGAGAGAGAAGTGTATAAGCCTCTAACAAACTCGTTGAACCCTTGCAAATGAAGACAAGCCTCTCTTTTATAGATGAGAGGCTCTAAAGCTTCTCTAAGAAGCCTCAAATATCCTCCATACACGTGTATGGAGGATGGTCCAAATGCCTCCCAGCTAGCACAGCTGGATTGCATTTAGAGAGAGCAAAAAGTAAGAAGCAGGCCAACCAGTTCAAGTGGCCGGCCAGCCACTCCCCCTGGTCGGCCGACCAGGGGTCAAAAGGTTCAAAGAGAAATGTTGGCCGGCCACCCCAGAAAGGTGGCCTCCCAGATGAGTGCAGCACAGCTGTATGGTAGAAAACCAGAAAATGTGACCTAAGAGAGAGAAAAACCAGCTTTTTAGCAAGGTTCAAAAGGGTCAAGAAGAATTACTAGTCGGCCTACCCATATTTGTGGCCTCCCAGATGAGCACAATACAATGGTGGTATGAAAAGCCAGAAATTGTGGCTCAAAAGTGAGAAAAACCAGCTTTTTGTCAGAAAAATCGGTTTTAGGAGAGAGAAAAAGAGAAAACTGGTTTCCAAGGGGAAAAAGTGGCCTCCCACCATACTACCACCTCCCTAAAAATGAAAATAGGGTCCCTACCAAAAATGGACCAAGACGGATGCAAAACGAGAGTTCGGGGGCCAAAAAGCGCAGTTTGGGGCTTCGAAAACAGGCTGTTAGGCACCGGAAGTGGCGTATGACCACGAAGGTGGTCTCCCGGGCCATAGTGTCCCTCTAAAGGGAGGAAATAAGGTGTGTGTCAAAAACCGAAGTAAACGGAAGTAATTAAGCGGTCCCGAACCGAGGCACACGGCTGACGGCTCTGAAAATCGGAAACTGGCCTCCAAACGGGAAAAATGGCCTACGACCACGAAACGTAGCCTACGGCCGTTGAGAGATGGTCTACAAGACCTCTCCCTCCCTTTGGGCAGAGAAAACAGAGAAAACAGGACCTGATTCGTAAAACGAGGCAAAGCACAAAAGAGCCCCGAAGTCCGGAGGCAAGGCTCGCAGCCGAGACTCTGAAACCTCAGAATGAGCACAGTATGCAACATCACCGAGCGCTCAGTTGGTGACCTCTGAGTCTTAAAGTCGGTCAAAAATGGGGTGTCTACAGTAAGTTTTACAGTTTTTTCAGATACTTAGTGTCAAATAAATGAAATATGTTTGGATATACTCAGTTTCATACAACTGAAGATTTGTTCCAACTTTTTCATCCGGATACTCAGTGCTGAACAAATTAAATATATCTGGATACTTAATTCTGAACAACAAATTGGTTTCAGCTATTTCATCCGAATACTCAATGCTAAATAAATTAAATGTGTCCAGAAACTTAATTCCAAAATTATGAAATTGTTTTGAATACTTGGTGCCTAATAAATGAAACATGTGTGGATACTCAAGTTCGAAAAACAAAAAATTAGAACATATGTAATATCAAATATAATATCAAATAATTCTTTTTGTTCGGAATTAGAATATAAAGAAATTAAAAAATTAAATGTTTGGAAACACAAAGTTAAACATAGTGAATTGTTTGGATATTAAATATTGAAAAATGACTATTATTTTGGAAACACACTATCAAATATATGAATTTTGTTTATAAACAAATTTATCAATAAATGTAATTTGTTTGGCACTAAATCTCCAAACAAATTCCGTAAACCCAACAACCGAAAACTATGAACATGAATTTAAAGCTTAAATTCTCTATAATAAAAAGTTGTTTAGAAACATTAAGTTCACTATAAAATAGAGTGAAGAATGATATATTCAAACAAAATAGGGTTGAGTATGAAGATGCAAAGTGAAGAGTGTATGAAGAGGATAGAAGAAAGAAGAGAAGATTGTAATTGATTGTGAATGGGATATCCGAAATACTTTGATTTGTATTTTTTTCAATATTAAGTACTTTTAATGGGAGCATAAGTAATAAAAAAAAGTTTCATTAAGTTGAGGTGTCCAATCTAATTTTTGAAATAGAGCCTCTTTCATAAAAGATATACAATAAATAGGAAAATTATGTTAGGTAGCCCCTATACTTTAGTTCTTGTGTTATTTTGGAATCTATTTTTTTTTTTTTTGATCAATCAAAAAAGAACCTTTATTGATGAAACATTCAATACAAAGAAAACGAGCATTACATCAATAAAGGGAGAGAAAGATGGTGCAAACATCATCATAGTTTATACTTCAAATCTCAACTAGGTTAGCACTGTAGACACCCCATTTTTGACCAACCTTAAGACTCAGATGTCATCGTCTGTGCACTCGATGATTGTGTATGTTTGTGCTAGTTTTGAGTGCCCGAAGGTCTCGGCCGAGCGCCTTGTCTTTGAGCCTCTAAACCTTCTGTGTTTTGGCCTTGTTTTTGGGCCAAACCTTGATGCCTCTTGGCTGAAGGAGAGTGGGGCCTTGCCGGCCACTTTTGGCAGTTGCCAGCTACTTTTTCTTTTTGCCAGCTAGTTGGAGTGGTCGGCTAGCTAGTTGAAGTGGCCGGCTGGCCACTTAACTGGCTAGCAGCCAATTAGATATTTTCAGATCTTTTGAGCCAGCTATGGCTCACTGAACTCATCCTCCATACACGTGTATGGAGGGATTGAGCAAGCCTTTTGGCTTGCATTGCCTATATAAGGGGAGCTTCCTCCTCCTTGTTTGAGGTTCAGATTTTTCAGAGCAAAAAATCTCCCTCTCTTTCTAGAATTCTCACTCTCTCGCTATATTGTGTTATATTGAGCCTTCAAGTGTTGTTTCTTCACACTTTTGCATACAAACACCTACTCAAACACCTTCACTTTGGAGCTGAGGTCCCTTGGAGCTTGTTTTGAGGTTTTAGACTTAGTTTTGGCTCAGAATTGTTGCTGAAGTTGCTGTCTTGTTGTAGTTCTTCAAGGGTAAGACACTTATCCCTTTTAAGCTTTGTTTTGGTTAAGAGCTTTGTCACCTTTGCATGCTACTTTAAGGCTGGTTTTAGCCTCTTAATAACTCTGTTTTTAAGGCTTTAGGATATTGGTTTGAGCCTTGTGTGGTTGGGGGGGTGGTTCCACTATTTTGCTCTTTGGCTTGTTAAGCCTCTTGAGCCACCTCTCTAAACTTTTGAATCACCCCTTGCTTGGCCTTTTAACCATTGAAACTCAAAGGAATTTCAGAGGTAAAAAGTTGTTCTTGTGGTCCAAAATAGGAGAGGGTGATGCCCTCTTCTTATATTCTTGTTTGCTAGTATTGGTGGCCTAATACATGAGCATGTATTTCTCCGTTTTTGAAGCTTAGTCCAAGCATATTTTTGTGACTTTTTGGACCTGCCATAACTCTGTTTTTGGTTGGTTTGGTCATTGGTTTCTTGCATTTTACACTTGTAGTGCAATCCTACTTGTTGGCCTAACATGCTTCATGCCTCATGCCTCTCATTCTAGCAGGTGTATGCCCCACTGCAGCATGTTTTTGGCTTTGATTTAGCATGTTTTAGGACTATTTTGAATGGTTTTGGCCATGTGGCTCATGCTTTGCATAGCTATAGTATAGTTGGCCTTGCTAGTCTTGTGTTTTGAAGCCCTTTAACATGCCTTATTTGTGATGTTTGCATGATATGGCATCATTTGACATGTAAATTCAGAGCATATATCATTGTGTCACTCTCACATATATCACTCTTTCATTGTGTTTGACAGTTGAGTCTTCATGCCTTGTTTGAGGGCCATCAAATGAACATGTTTTCCTTGTGTTCTATGCCTTAATTTCAGCGTATTTAGGCTATTGTTTTGGCATGATATAGCTCTATTTTGGGCTGGTTTGGTTGTTTGTGCATTGTATTGCATGCCTCTTGTGTAAAGCCCTCGACTAGCTTTGAGTTCTAAGGACCCTAACATGCTATACTTGTGATGTTCACATGATATGTCATCATTTGGCATGTAATTTCAGTGCTTATACCTCTGTCATGCTCTCATGTATATCACTCTTTAATTGTGTTTAGGAGTTGTGCTTCATGCCTTGTTGATGAGCCAATGCATGCACATCATTTTCTTGCCTTACATGCTATCATTTTAGAGCATTTTGGCCACTGTTTTGGCATGCATGAGGTCTGTCCATAGCTGGTTCAACCATTTGAGATTGATAGTGTATGCCTCATGTGTAATACACTTCACTAGTTTTAGTGCTCTTGGCCCTTAACATGTCTTGCATACATTGCTTACATGATAGAATCTTGTGCATGCCACTTTAGCATTGAAAGATGAGCATGTTGTTTGCATTGCATTATGTTTGGATCGGACGTTAATCCAAACACAAGGAATGTGGCACGTTTCATACTCAAAGTAATGAAACGTGTTGCGTTTCTTGGTCGCTAACACTCTTGATCAAGCATGACAGGGTGGAGGCCCTCTTGTATGTTGTTTGTGTATTCATCAACATGGTGTAAGCTTGGTCCTCGACCACCATCCATTGAGGTGGTTGGTTGGTGGCTTGAGAACCGAGTGCCACGCTCCTTTGAGCTTGAGACATGATAAGGAGTGTGGTAGTACACACATTGTCTTAGAAATGCATTGTTGTGCCTCTATTGTTCTCTGTTGCAGCAAAACAAGAAGCCTGCAGAAGCAACTAGCCGACCAGCCAGTTTTACTAGCCGACCGGCCAGTTTTAGTGGCTGGCAGCCACTTTTTCTAGCTGGCAACCCACCAGCAGATCCCTGTGTAAAGGCAGTCTGGAGGTTGGAACAATTTTCAGAGATCAAGGCAAATGTAAACAAAAGCAATTGACAGCACGGTGATGGATTTCCTAGCGAACGCTAACCGAGCATACATCTTCAACCTTTTGGGAATAGAGCTGAGGCAGTGTACTTTGTAATTAGCTTTTGTTAGCTTAATTAGTTTGTCAATTAATTAAGTGTTGTAATAATTAGTAAGTAGTTTACTAGTTATTCGTTTTGTTGTGTAATAATTAGTCTAATTAGCTTAATTAGATTAGTTAGTTAGCTTAGCTTAGATTAGCTTAGCTAATTCATTTGGACCCTCTATCTAGAGGGCGTATTGTTGTAATAAGGGTGCGTGTGTGTGTGCATGTCTTCCAATCCCATTTCTTTCTCCCTTTTACTTATCAACTTTTGATAGTTAGTTTAGGGTATATTTCAATTAGCATCCTTATGCTTGCATGCGTGCATCATTCATTTGTCTTGCATGCACCGCTCTCGGTGCATCATACAAATTGCATTGTATTTCAATACCTCTTTGAATATATGTATCAAATTGACGCATTCATATGTCATGATTAGATAGTCGAGCCTATTTCGTTGCATTTTGCATGTGTTGTATTAGGCATTTTGCATAGTTAGAAGCATGCATGGTTTTCTAACTAGTTTTTTGTTTTGGCCCGGAATACACTGTAAGTGTTTTCGCTTTAGCATCCTTGTATGTGTGTAAGTGACTGCCATGATAGCATGCTTGCCATGAGGACTATTTGCTTAATTGCTATAACTGCATGAATGCCTGTGGATAAAGGCTTCATTACTTGAATTGGAATAATTCATCAAAATGTGAGTATTAAGCCCACTTGAAGTGACAAATCATCATGTTTTAAGCCCATCTTGTTTGGTGGCAAATCCGCATTTCTAAGCCTACTTGCGAGTAGCATCTTCAAACCATTTTCAAAAAACAAACATGAGATGTTTTGTTCCAAATCGAGCGATTTAGTCTATACTTGTGTGTTGTACGCATCACATAGTAAGTTAGCTAATAATCAAACAAGAACACATGTGTTTTCAAAACAACATATCATGATTAGTAGAGGCCGATCCTTTGATCGAGCAAGCGGAGGTGCTCATTTCATGACCTTCCCCCCTCGTACCCAAGTTCTCGAGCCAAGGCAACTTTGGTGATGACGATCATGTGGCCTTAGGCACGAGTTAGGGTTTTCTAAATTTTCCAAAATAAAATATTTAAGTGGCGACTCTGAAATCTAGCAAAGCAGTCCATGTTTGACGCTTTTGATTCAAAATCGATTTTTCAAAACCAACTGTCGGATTTGGACTCTTTGTGAGATTAGATTCAGAACCGTAACAGGAGTCCAAACTGTAGTAGCTAGAATCCAAATTCGTGCCCTCTCCGAAAAGGGGGCTCACGGAGAGAGTTCGGGCGGTCTACAGACACCTAGAAGTAAACATAATCATTTGACAGCACCACCCCAAAGCTGGTGAGAAACCAACCAAAAGGAGAACAGAAAACAAGCAACAACACTAACAGTCCACCTACAATCATCTACTAGGCATATCAGCCACCAACACCTAACCATCTCAGATGCAAAGCCTCACTTGACTCAGATTTTCCACAATCTGATGCACAGAGTAATGGATAGTAGGCATGAAAGACTTAACCTATGAAGCATGGGTACTTCGAAAAACATGTCGTATCCATACCGGGTACTTACCGGCGTATGGTACCTCGCATGGTATTTCTACATACATACCGGATACAAGAAACACGTACTCAATTCTTTTTCTTCTTAATAACATACCCAATATATACTCAAGCCGTACCGTACCCTAATTGAAACAATGTTTTCCCTAACTAAAGGAATAAAACTCCTTTCACTAGACTTCTTTTTTATTTTTAGTTTTATACTTAGCATGATTTTAAAATTAAACTATGGCTTGTAAGTTATTTAATATATTGACATTTAATTTTGATTTATACCTTTACTTTTGGCATTAAATGTTAATTATAAGTTGGATCTTAACAAATTTAACCATTTAATTAATTTTTGTAGTACTCTAAATTAAAAATAAATATTTTTTTACAAGCGTACCAAGCCATACCCGTACCCTACTTTTTATGGATTTTACCGCATCGACGTACTCGTATCATACTAGTACCGGTACTAGTACCTGTACCCATGCTTCATAGGACTTAACCCACAGACCAACCCTCACTTTCACTACCTCACTCAGCTCATTCATAGCTGGTTGCTTGCCATTAAACACAACCTCATTCCTTAACCTCCAAGTAGACCATAACATTGCTACAGGTACTAGCATTTATATTTTCTTTAGAGATTTTTTGTGCTTGGTTCCAAACCACCAAGACAGCACTCCATCCACAGTAGCAGGGGATACCCAGCAGAGATTCCACCACTACAACAAACATCCCCAAACCTTCCAAATCTCAAAACACTGAACAAAAATTGGCTTGATTTTGATTATGAATTTGTAATTTTATCTGAATTTTTCCAATTAATTACAACTATTAGTAATTTTTCTATAGATAATATGCGCATAAGTAACATATGCACATAAGTAATTTGGAAATAATGGGGCCAAAGTAATGCACTTACAATTTACGGATGATACAATCTTGTTTTGTGAATTTGAGTGGGTGGAAGTGGTGACTATCAAAAAAATTCTCCAGTTTTTTGAAATTCTATCAGGGCTAAGAATTAATTACCATAAAAGTGTGTTTGCTGGCATTAGAGTGGAGGAAGGGCTGCTGCACGGTTTTGCCTTTAAGTTAAATTGTGCTTATCAGATTTTTCCTTTAAAGTACCTTGGGCTACCTCTTGGATCTAACCCTGGTAGGAAGAGCACTTGGAAGCCAGTCTTGGATAAGTTTAAACAGAAGTTGTCCACATGGAAGAGAAGGGTATTGTCGTTTGCTGGGAGGTTGACTTTGATTAGGTCTATTATAAGTAATTTGCCTATCTACTATTTGTCATTGTTCAAATTACCAGTGGGGATGGCAAAAGACATTGACAGAATTCAATCAAATTTTCTATGGAAAAGGTCAAATCTAAGAAGGAAAGTCCATATGGTTAGTTTGGATACCATTACCAAGAGCAAAAATTTGAGAGGCTTGGGCCTCAAAAGCTCATCGGTTATGAATATTTGCTTATTGTTGAAATGGTGGTGGAAGTTTGGGGCTGAGACTCTCGCTTTGTGGAAGGTAGTTATTTGTTCAAAGTATAACATGGGGGTGGAAGTTGGCTGCCACACATGGAAGGAAATAATAGAGTTTCAAAAATCTGGTCAAATATCATCCATGCAATGATCTCTAAGCCTGTGATTCACAATTTGTACCTTGTAAACACTGCAATTCAGTTGGGGAATGGATAGAGAGCTCAGTTTTGGCTTGATAAATGAGCAGGGGAGTTGTGCCTTAAGGAAGAATTTCCCAGACTCTTTTCTCTGTCTACTGATAAGAATGGAATAGTCGCTGAGTTTTATACCAGGCGGGGAGGGACTCAGGGCTGGAATCTGGGCTTTAAGAGGCCTATGCTGGCTTGGGAAGATAAGGAGGTTAATAGATTACAAACCGCAATCAGGGATGCACTAGCACGTAGGGACTCAAGCTCAAATATATGGAAGTGGAAGGCTGACCCATCTGGGGTGTTTTCTGTTGCCTCTGTGTACAAATGTTGTGAATTATCCTTGGGGCCAGTTAGGAATACGGTAGCGAATGTTTGGAATAACTGTGCTCCACCTAAAGTCAAATTCTTCGGGTGATTGGCTTGGCAAGATAAGGTGAAAACATCTAGTTTCTTGCGCGTATTGGGATCTTGGATGAATCTGCAAATGTGAGCTGTGTTTTCTGCCAACAGGAGGTGGAAACCATTTCCCATATCTTGCTCTTTTATCCTTTTGTTTGGCTGTTGTGTTCTCATGTTATGGAATGGTGGGGATGTCAGTGGGTTATGCCAAACTCAGTGGAATGGCTGTTGCAGTAGTGGTCATTTTGTATGATGAAAAAGATTGAGAAGCTGATATGAAAGGCAGTGCCTTTAGACATTTTTTGGTCAACTTGGAAGCATAGAAATGGTTGCATTTTCAATGGCTCTCAGCCAAATTTAGAGGATCTATGTAAGCTTGTTAAAGCAAGAATAGCGTTGTGGGTCAAATCATCCCCAACCAAAATGGTATTCTCTATTAATGATATTGTCTTTAACCTACCTCAGGTTCAATATTGCATTCGTTCTGGAAGTTGAGACTTGCCTCTGTGTTATGGTTGATTTCTGTGAGCTCATTGTTTTGTGTTGATTTTGGCTGCTGCTATGGTTGACTCCTGCCTGTTGTGTTCTGTTATGTTTGATCCTAGGCTGTGTCTGGTTGAGTCTAGGCTACTCGTTTGATTCTATTCTGTTATGGTTAGCATTATGGGATTACTTTTCCTTGGTTGTGTTTATTTTATGTGTGAATAGAGCTGCTACTATGGTTGATTTCTCAGTAGGCAATAACACAACTATTGTTATCATTCTGCTTCAGATTCTTTCTACTTTACTTTGCTGCCATTTTGCCTCAGTTTCTACTGTTTTGGCTCAGGATGTGTGGGTGATTGTCTAAATTGGTGAAGTTATGCTATTGGGTATAGTTGAGAGTCAATTTGTAGGGTGTATATCTGCTGGTGTATGTTGTATGATGCTGTCTCTCTGGTCGCTGTTGTTTTGTTTGTCTGTTCTGTTGTCCTGCTTTCCACCTCCAGATCTGGTTTGTTGGTTGCTTCCTTATTTGTTCTCCTGTCTCTTGGTTGGTTGCTTAGCAACTTTGGGGTGCTACCAAATGATAGGATGGGTTTCTTGGTACCAACATAGTTGGGAGGTTTTAGCTCATCGTGATGCTTTTGCACTCCACTTTTTTTTTGATGTTTGTTGCTTATGTTCTTTGTACTTTGCTTTTTCATCAATAAAGATCCTTTCTTTTCTGATCAAAAAAAAAAAAAAAGTAACATGTGTCATACTTTTAAGGGCAATATTAGAAACTTGTTTAACTTAGTGAATTAATCTCAACCAATTTAATGATTATTTTTCACCAAAAACCCTAATGGTGTTATTAATTAAACTAAATTAATACAATCTAAAATTAAAGATCAAACTTGAGTCAATTAAAAATGTACAAACCAAAATAACACAAGAAGTAAAATATATAAACTAACAAAGTAATTTTCTCTAATAAATACTATTGAATTATAGAAGGGACAATATAAGCATGTGATGTTTTCTTTGCTTAGATACTTTGGTAACTTTAATGAATTGTTTTGTTTATATGTGACTAATTACTATAGTTGAACTAGGGGCCAAGTAGTGGAATTGTTGGGGAATTGTATTGATTGGTTACTCATATAAGTTATTTCTTCCAATATACTCATACACTATCATTGGGTAGCTAGAAGAGTATATAATAAAGAACTAAAGTGCAAATAGATTTTAAGGCAATGGTATGAGATGATATATAGGATTTAGGAGATGTGGACAACTCAAAACAATTGCCAATTGGCATGATAGGGACATTTCACATTTGAAAAGTTGTAAAATATTTCACATTTTCAAAGTTATAGAGATACATATAGTTCGAGGTTTATATTATCTCACAATATTAGATGTAGGGAAGAATTTTATAAAATTGAACACAAAAGAAAGATAATTTATCTTCTGTGTTTAATTTGATAAAAAAAAATTATGTAAGTAGATATTTTATTATGTTATTTCTTCATTTTTCAAGGTCTTATGTAGGGTTTGTGGGCTATGTAATGATTTACTTTGGGTGAGGAAGGTGCATTTTTTTGTTATTGTATGAACATCATATAGATTTTAAAAATAAAATGACGGAAGGGGATGTGATTTGATGAATATCCTTTAACATGTCCTATCATTAAAGGTATATTTTGTCAAATATGTTGACATTCTATTTTGAATCAAACAATTGTTTATTCACAATATCACTATTAGGTAAGTTGCAATAACCACCTTTTGACTTTCATGGTTGTTGTGTAATTATAATTGAATGAACAAAAACATAGCCATATGAATTTCTAAAATTATTAAGATTCTTTCAAAGAGACTAGAGAACTTTTGTCCTCAAAATTTTATTTCTCTATTTCAATTCATTATCAATCGTAGTACCTGGTAAAAATCTCGAGATATAATCTTATAATTAATAGTGCATTAAGATAGGGAAAAAAAATACCTTTCAAACAAGGGTCTTGAACAACTCATTTCTCATTTGAGTAACTTTAACGTTATATTTGGTTAGGGGGATTTGGAAAGAAATTTGGAAAGGAAAATGAAAAACGTAGGTGAAATGTGAATCAAATATACCTATATTTTTCCTAATTTCACAAATTTCTCTTTCTAAATCGTTTCTCAAATCCCCCAATCAAACACAGTGTAACTAGTATTGTAGGATTTTATCATCAACGTTAGAGATTGGATTGTTTCATTTAGTAAAGTTGTGATTTTTATATGAAAATTTACCTGTTTAAAACTTCAAGAGGTAGACTAAATGTTTCATTCCTCACTCTCTCTTGAGGCCATCCATAGAGTTTAGATTCAATAATTATCTAATATATGTAAGACAAGAAAACTCATACACCTAGGAATTAGTAGAAGCGAAACTCTGAATATTGTCTTAGGAGGGGGAGGGGGAAGAAAGTCTAGTATTTACTTATAATAGGTATATTGAATTAAGTGGCAGGATGGCAACAGATTGGGTTTTTTGAGTTTTGTGGACTAATTCTTACTTTTAAACTCAATTAGTGATACAATTTCATTCTTTACTATAAATTTGACAGTTTTGATCCACTTAACCCTACTGAATTAATATTATCTCAAACCATTTATATTAATTTCGAGTTTGAACAAATACAATCGGGTTTGGAATGGCAACTAAAATAGTGCAAGAGAGAAATGAAGGTGAGAGCACGGATCATGTCTCACTCTATGTCCTATTCCTCTATTCTATACCTATCTCATATTATATGTTACCAAAATCAATTACTATAAGAATATATAATAGAGAATGGTGCAAAAGTGAAACAAACAATCTCATATAGGAAGGTTTGTGAGAGAACTTTCAAGTCATGTCAAGGCATAAATTCACATGATTACAATGCTCTACTCATGTCCTAATAATAGTTCACCATGGATTTAATTGTTGAAAATAAATCTTTTGAAACATTTCATTTTACATTGGGATTTAATCCTTGTCGATCAATGATAAATAAAAAAAAAATAAAAAAAATAAAAAATTGTTTTTGTTTTGGGATTAATGATTATGTTCAGTTGAATGAATTCTTGTTACGTGAACCCTTAGTGGACTAATTATCAAAATTTTGATTTTTTAATTAAAGAGGGCTCATCTCATTTTGGATGGCAAACATTCCCAAATTTGATTCCTTAGAGCATCCACAATGGGATAGCTAAAAAGGTGTGTTAAAGTGTGTTATATGACAAAAAGTGATAAAAGTGGTACTGAAAATGTGTTTTAAGAGTTTATTAATTTTAGAGAGTGAGTGGTGGTACAATGGAAGTGTTAAGGTGTGTGTTAAATATATATATATATATATATACACATAAACAATAAATAAAATAAATAATAATTGAAAAGTGCAGTGGGCTCCCACCCCACTTCACTGTCAGTGCCTCTCTTTCTCTCTCTCTCTTTTTCGCCCCCTCCTTTGCTTGTTAACTTAGCATCTGACACTAAAAAAATAGTTGGCCAGCCAAACGCATTCAGAGGCTAACAGCAAGGGTCTGAACATCTGGCTGGACGACCTCACTGCACTTCCCAAAGTCCTCTCTCTCTCTCTCTCTCTCTCTCTCTCTCTCTCTCACTGGCTAGAAGGCTCGTTGTAGTTAACAAACAAATTAACAACTAACACTAATGGCTGACACTAACACACCCCTTAACAGCTCCATTGGAGCATCATTTGAGCCTTTCACTAGCCAAAATATTAACAGCTGACACTAAGACACTCCTTAACAGCTCCACTGTGGATGCTCTTAGGTCTAACAAATAAAGCTTTCCAAATGGTGGGTTTCAATCGCCATTCACTAAACAACAATAAAGATGTGGTAATTGATGATCTACACTTTCTTAACCTTTTCTTTTTGTCTTTCTAATGTATAAATGTTAGCAGGCGCCCACCTTTTCTTTTTCCACATTATCACAAGACAGTGATAATGTGAAAAAATTATGGGCAAATTACACTGATGGTTTATCTATTTTGTTTCTTATGTCATTTGGTTCAATTTAATCTTTAATTTTATATTTTGTCAATTTGGTTCAATTGATAATGCCGTTTGTATTTTTGATGAAAAATAATCATTGAATTTGATCAGTTTTTTTTTTTTTTTTTTTTTTTAGCAACAAGCAAATCAAATTTTATTAGTTAATGAAAAGGTACAAATAGCTTGGAAAGAAGTTGTATTATTGTCAAAACTAAACATCCCAACTAGGTTGGCACCCAAAGTAAGACTAATCATGTACATTTCCAAAGCCCCAAAAAGAGTTAGAGAGATTCCAACTCAAAACACCTCAATACATCCAAAACATTGCAACATTACACCCTTCCTGCAATACAATTTCTAATATGCACAATATTGTACAGAACGTCATTGATAGAGTACTGGAAGTCCATGGATGGCGTTTTCAACCAAATTGCAAGTCTAATAATTATAACTTCATGTAGCTCCTTCATCATTGGTTGGATATCATCAAAAAGGCATTCATTCCTATGCTTCTAGATGGACTAAAGAGCCACCAAAGGTATGGCATTCCAAATTCTCCTCTCAGCTTTCGTGAAGCAATTCCCTACCCATCACTGCAATAGTCCTTCAACTGATCCAGGCACCACCCATTGAGCTCCCCACCACTTCAGAAGACCTATCCAAAGTCTCCAAACCATAAGGCAAAAAATAAGCACATGCTCTACTGATTCTTGATCAGGTTTGTAAAATATACACAAGGTAGCTGCACTCTCATCCAAAATTCCAATCCTTTGCAGAAATACGGAAGTTTAACCTTATGTTTCTATGCAAGCCATCCAAAAAATTGTACTTTAGGGGGAAGGTACTTGATCCACACCACTCTACTAGAAATCTTATACTCACCATAATCTATGTTAGTGTGATTACATAGAGTTGAGACAAAAGACTGCCATGTTTTGGCTACTAGCCAAACTGACCTATACTTAGCATTCATGTTCAAAATAGGGGCTACTCTTATAAACTGATTAAGTGTGCAGCGCTCCTCATTTTTCCATTGAAATAAGGCCCTTCTAAAACTAAATACCCAATTCTCAGAGTTGCCTTTTTTAACAACATATGCCCTGAGTGACTCATCATTATCATTGGACAACCTGAAGAGTCTAGGGAATAACTCTTTAAGACAAATTCCTCTACTCCAACGAATTCCTCTACATCCATTCCCCACTCTAATCTAGAGATTACTTACATAAAATCACAATAAGCTAACCCTTTGATCTGCTGCTATCATAATATCACCCCAAATTTTAGAGAATCTATTGCCTGAGTGCAGATTTGGTAACCATTTCCGACCACCAAATTTGTATTTGCTGCAAATCACCTTCTTCCACAGAGATGTTTCCTTATTGGCAAACCTCCACCACCACTTAATTAATAGACAAGCATTCGCATCTCTGATTTTTCTAATTCCCAACCCCCCTTGCTTAATACTTTTAGTTACCTCTTTTCATTTCACTAGATGTACTTTCATCTTGAACTCAGAGCCACCCCATAAGAATGATGCTTGTATTTTATCAATTTCTTTTGCTATCCCTTCTGGCATCTTGAAAAGTGAAAGGTAATACACTGGCAGACTAGATAACACTGTTTTAGCCAGAATTAGCCTTTGCAAAAGAAAGAAATCTCCTCTCCCAACCAGCAAGCTTAAGTTTAAGCTTCTCAATGACAGGTTTCCAAATATTCTTTCTACTTAGACTAGCACCTAATGGCAACCCAAGGTACATCAGTGGTAATCTTTGAGTTTTGCAATTTAATATGGATGCAAACTCATTGAGCAAAGAGTTAAAAATACCAAACCCACAGACCACACATTTATGATAGTTTATCTTAAGCCCTGATACAACTTCAAAACACCTTAAGATCCTCTTTAAATTTAACACTTCTGACCACTTAGCATCACAGAAAAATAATGAGCCATCTACAAATTGTAAGTGAGAAACTACCACTTCCTTATCACCAAAAACTACTCTTTTCAACAGCCCCAACTCCCTAGCTCTCACAAGTAATATATTCAGATCTTTTGTAACCAAGTGAAATAAGAATGGAGATAATGGATCCCCTTGTCTAAGGCCTTTATAAGGACTAAACTCTTTAGTTGGTAAACCATTTATAAGTATTGAGATTCTACCTGAAGAGACACATTCTTTCATCCAAGAAATCTATTTTGAGCCAAAGCCAAAGTTAGATAGCATTGAGAATAGGAATTCGCAGTTTGAGTCATAAGCCTACTCAAAATCAATTTTGAATAGCAACCATTTTTTCTTGGTTTTTTTCCACCTATCCACAATTTCATTTGCAATCAATACCCCGTCAATTATGTTTCTACCTCCCAGGAATGCTAATTGTGATTCACCAATTACCACTGCCATGACTTTTTTGAGTCTACTTGCTAGGACATTTGTGAGTATTTTATACACTGACCTTATTAAACTTATTGCCTTATGCTCATTTAAATTAACTGCATTGTCTTTCTTTGGAATGAGGGTGATAAATGAGCTGTTCAAACCACTAGCCAATATGCCTCTATCATGGAACTCTTTCATAAAGAGCATCACATCTTCTTTGAGTACCTTCTAATTTTTCTGAAAAAACATTAAATTGAAACCATCTGATCCTGGAGCTTTGTTTCCATTGCACTCTTTGATAGCTGCCCAGATCTCATCTTCAAAAAAAATCTATTTCAAGCATTTGAAATGAATCACTTTGCCTCACACTCTTGAAATCACTAACACACACTGGTCTATTCCTCCACTCTTCTGAAAAATGCATTATTTAGTGGATCCACACCTCTTCTTTTACCTGATTTGATTCCTCAAGCACTGTATCCCCAACTGCAATGGAGTTACGAGCATTTCTATTTTGTCTAGTAGTAGCCATGACATGAAAAAATCTAGTATTCCTGTCTCTTTTCATATTCCAGTCCAACCTTGACTTTTGAAGCCATTCACATTCCATCATCATACTTAATCTCCACATTTCATTCCTTGCCTCTCTTTTTTGTTTCACTTCTACGTCCTCCAGAGGTCTAACTTCAGCCCGCAGATCTAAGGCATTTAAATCATCTTCAGTTTCTTTTAGTTTTGTTGCAACATTACCATATACCTCTCTATTCCATTGTTTTAATGCCATCTTTGGAGCATGTAATTTCCTTTGCAAAATGTACCCAGCAGCCCCTTGAAACTGTAATTCTTTCCAGGTTTTCTCCATAAAAGGTGCAAAGTTTGAGTGCAAGATCCAAGCATTCAAGAATTTGAAAGGTTTGGGACCCTAATCCCTCTCATCCTCCACAAGCACTATTGGGCAATGATCAGATACCATCCTAGGCAGGCCTCAAAGTTTGAATTTGTATCTCTCAAACCACTCAGGATTAAGAAGAAACCTGTCAATTCTACTCTATTTATTCTCATCATATGCATTACACCAAGTGAATTTTCTTCCTACCATTTGCATATCAGCCACCTCATATCTATCTATGAACTCATTAAATTCTTTCATGCCCTTATCCCTTATTGAGTTTCCTATTCTTTCCCCCAAATTTCTGATCTCATTGAAGTCACCACCAAGACACCATGGCTTTGGGAAGATAGTCTTCAGATTTAATAGAGACTCCCATAACCAGTGGCGTAGCCAGGAATTCCTCTCAGTGGGGTCATTCAGAGGGAGAAAGAAAGAACAAATCAAGGAATGCATCAATGGCAATGCAACAATGGTTGTTAGAGAATGAAGCATTGATGGAGCAAATGAGTGAACGAACACTGAGCTAAAATTGACACCACTAAACAATGAATGGCTCCAAATATATGTGATATATGTGATATTTATCTAGATTCACTGGGGTCATTTTGTTAAAATTGACACCACGAAACAATGAATAGCTCTAAACACTGGGTCATTTTGTTAAAATCGAAAACTATTAAACAAAATTTCATATATATTTAAAAAAAACTTGAAAGTTCAGTGGTGTCAACTGACACCACTGGATTACACATAGCCCCGCCCCTGCCCATAACTTACCTCTTCTTATAGTATCATTAGAAGCGTAAATATTTAAAATCACACAATCAAAAGAATTAAGAATGGTACCTGAGAGCAAGATGAAGTTTCTATTGCTACAACAATCTGAGAGTTGAAAGACTTTAGGATCCCAAATGCATAACAATCCACCAGCTACACCCACTGCATCCACATTCATGAATTCCATTTTATCTCTTGGCCACAAACTTCTCACACCCAAGCTAGACATGCTTGAATTTTTTGTTTCTTGAATCAAGGCCATATCAATTTTTCTATCAAACATAAGCTTCTTAATCTTTTTCTTCTTTTCAGGCATTTCAACCCCTCTAATATTACAATTTAGTATCTTCATAACAACAAATTTGGCTCTAAATCCTCCCAACATTACTAATTACACAACCTCATCAATCCCCCCTCATATCCTTTCCTTATCAGTCTTCTCCAATTGTACAAATTTGTTAATAATTTCTACATCGTGACCCTTGAAGTCGAGCCCCAAACTTTTCCCCAAAAGTAGTGTTGTTTGAGCCTCTCGTAGCTTACCTTTTTCACAAATAGGTTTACTCTTAACTGCATTTGGCCTTGACATAGCTATAAATCTAACCACCAGGCTTTTATGATACACTTTGCTTGTTCTTGCTCCTACTCCTTTCAGGCCAATTCTTCTAGCAAGCCCAGAAAACCCACCTATTAACAATGGATTTTTATTTCCATCATTTCTGATCACTTTCCTTTTGCCTTTCTTAAATTGGTTGTTGATAGAACCACTACTAGATACACTAATGATATCACTAACCTTTGATTTAGAGCCCACCACTGTGAGTCCACCTCCTGTATTTGCAATAGGATGACTGAGCCCATTACCATTAGATTTATAATGGACTAGCCCAATGGGCTGAGGCCTAGATTGATCTTGGCCCAAAACTAGCTCCAAACTAATTTCAGGTCTATCTTTTTGGGTTCCACTTAACTTCTAATAAATCCTGGAGTGACTATTTGCCCATCAACTTTTTGAACATCAGCAACTTTTCCCAAATCATGATTGCACATTTGTCATTGCTGCTTCTGTATGCTTTCCACTGCCATCATTGTCTCTTCCACGCCTTTTCTTTCTTCATTTGATTTCCCCATGCAATCTTCAGTCTCTTTCACTACTGATATTTGAATCTAACTGTCACCTACCTCTACCTTACCTTCCTCATTCATCCTAGTTGTCAAATCACCTTTTGTCTTCTCATCTTTATCTACCACATCATCAGCCTTATTATCCTCTTCTTCCTTTCTCTTGTTCTCTTCAGTTGACTGTAACACCCCATTAACATTAAAGCTAACATCCTCTTCTCCCTTATCAGTGTTGGTACCTTTGGAGTTGGTCATCACCTCATTTGTAATCTATTTCTCACAAACTCTTATTGGGTAGACTATTCCTTTGCATTCTAGATTCATACTTGTATTTATCATGTCCATAGCACTTATAGCTATTTTTAACCTTCCACAACAAAATGATGTTGGTTCACAAATGTCTTAATCTAGGTTCATTACCTCCCCTCATAGTCTTTCAATCTTCCTGAAGATGTCCGAGTTCTATAGATTCAAGGGTACACCATAGCAACTAATCCAAACATACCTCTCCTATTGAAGTTGCATACCAAATTTCCACTCTGTGATGTATTCATGCCAGTTATGGAACCAAACATTAAGAAAACTTTTTTTGTTTATCAAATCCTCCCTTGAACTAATGATATGACTACATCACGTTGTAGACAGCCTATTTTCACAGTCCTTACGACTTGGACATCATGGCTTGCACACCCAATGATGAGTCTATATGCTTGTTAAGTGCTCGAAGTCTTCAGCAGAATGCCACAGCTTTGAGCCATTCAAACCCTGTACCTTTGTTGTCCCGATTTTGGACCAAGCCTAGCTTTTTCAGCCTGCAGCCTCTGGTGGCCTGCCAGCCACCCTTTTTGGGCTATCGGCCATCACTTTTCAGCTGTCGGCCACTGATGTCGCTTACTGACCACCGTGATGGCCGGCCGGCCACCAATGTATTTTGCGGATATTTTATGCCAGCTGTGCTAGCTGTTTGCACAGATGCATGCATTTATCCCCACGTGTAGGGCTGGATCTCCTTAAGTGAATTTCATGTTTTCTATATATAGGAGGCCCCTCTCTCATGTTTTAAGGTTGGAAAATTTTGAGATCAAAAATTTTCCTCTCTCTACCAAATTCCTACACTTTTGCCTACAATTCCTTAACCTTTGCCTATACACCCTTAACCAAATCTTCTCATCTTTGAGCTGAGGTACTTTTGAGCTTGGTTTGAGCTCTAGAGGGTGTGTTTACTTGGTTTTGTTGCTTGGAATTACTCTTCTCTTCAAAATGTGTAAGGCTTTGCTTATAGCTTTGTTTTAGTTGCTAGTATTCCTACTATTTTTCCATTGTTTTAGGCTGTCAAAACTCTGTGTTTTTTAGGCTGAAGCTTAGGTTTAAGGCCATTAAAGGTTGAGGGGTTGAGAGCCCTTCTTTGTGCCTTGTTTTAGAAACCTTTGCCCTTGTGTTTTCCACTATTTTACTATCTTTTTCCAAGCTTTTAAACACTGATTTTCAGAGTTTTTCAGTGGCCAAAATCATGTTTTGAAGTCCAAATTTGACAGGGTTAGCCTCCCCTCCTTGTGTCTTGCATATCCAGTTGGTGTCATGTTTTAGCATATTAATCTAGTTATTTTTAGCTCAAGTCCAGTATGTTTTAGGACTGTTTTAGACTTATTTTAGCATTGTGTTGGGTTGTTAGTTGAGTTTGAGTTTTGTTTTGCATGCTTATAGTGTAATAGTCCTCATAAGTTTGGTGTTCTAGGCCTCAAACACCTTCTTATTTAAGTTGATAGCATTTATTTATGTTTTTCTCATTCATTTTCAGCACTAATAATCTCTGCAACCTCCCTCCTTTCTTGGCTTTTTGTTTTGCTTTGAAAGTGGTTCAAACTAATTGTTTGTTTAAAGCATGAGATTGAGATGTCATGTTTAATGATTTAATCCCTTTGGGGGTTCATTACCAACGGTGTGATGTCTCTTTCATGCCCTAAACAACTTTTAGTTTGAGCCTTCTTTCCATTGAGAGGACTTAATCTCACCCTTGGGCTTAATTGAATTAAAGGGTGGAAAGGTAACTAAAATGAAGTAATTAAAATTTGGGACTAAAAGTGTGCAAAATAATAACTTGTTGTGTTCAATCGAACGTTAATTGAACACATGGAGACTTGAACCATTTCATACTCATTAGTGATGAAATGATTCGATGTTCCAAGGTCACCACTTCCCTTGATCATTCATGAAAGGGAGGAGATTTGTGTCTTGCTTTGCATTTATTGAACTGGCACACTTGGTTTCACAAGCCATCATGCAATAAAATTGCATCCATTGATGGTTTGTAAACTGAACTTGTTACTCTTTTGATTTGCTCATGAAAAGGAGGGGTGAGTTATGCAAACAAACCCTTGAAATACCTTGTATATGCTCTGTTTGTCCTCTATTGTAGCAAGATGAACCTGTCCCGCAGTGGCCAACAGTGGCCAGCAGGCCACTTCCCATGGCCAGCAAGGCTCACTTGTGGCCGGCAACCTTCATCACTGGCCGGCCGGCCACTGATGCAAAATTGAGCAGTGTGTTGGTAAGGTGGAGCAGAGTTGTTCTGGAAGTAGACAGCAGTATTGGTGTTCAACTATGCAAACAGAGGCATCTGGAAGCAAAACGGTGGTCTTTTCGGATAGAAACCGAGCACGCACATGAACATCCCTCGTTTCCTGAGGCAGAGTAGTTATTTGTTTAGTTTAATTATTTATTTTAATTGCACTTGCATTGTAATTATTTAATTAGTTAGTTAACTAGTTAGTTAATTCAAGTGTTGTAATAATCAGTTAAATAGTTTAGCTAGTTATTCATTTTAATTGCACTTGCATTGTAATTATTTAATTAGTTAGTTAACTAGTTAGTTAATTCAAGTGTTGTAATAATCAGTTAAATAGTTTAGCTAGTTATTCATTTCAGTTTGTAATAGCTAGCTTTAATTAGTTAGATAATTAGTTTATTCATTCGGACTCTCCTTCATGAGAGCGTAATGTTGTAATAATGTGTATGTCTTTCAACCCACGTCTTTCTCCCTTTTATTTACTAGTTTATGATGGTTAGTTTAGGGACATCACGTTTTGTTTAGCATTTTCCATGTTTGCATCCACTTGTATTACATGCACTGAGGCTCGGTTCATCATTCTAACTTGCATTGTTAGTTTAAATATTTCTTTGAATATGTGCTTAGACCGCATGTTATCAAATTGAATCATATGCAATATTAGTAGCCGAGCCTAGTAATTGCATATCGCATGTGTTGCATAAGTTAGGAATCATGCATTTTTCTAACTCTTTCATCTTTTTGGCTTGGAGTACTAGGTGAGCCTTTACTCGCTTTAGCATATCACATTCGTGTGATTGTTGCCATGTTTAGCATGCTTGCCATAAGGCTAAACGCTTAAATGTTATAACTGCTTGAATGCTTGTGGATGAAGGCCTATTACTTGAATTAGAATAATTTGAGTAAATGTTCATATGCGATCACTTTTTCAAGTGGTACATATTTCGAAACAATTTTCAAAACAAACATGAATCAAATGTTCCAAACAAACATGAATCAAATGTTCCAAACAAACACGAATCAAATGTTCCAATTCTTGCGAATTTAGTCTATACTTGTGTGTATGCGCATTAGATAGTAATACTAGCCTAATAAACTGGAACAAGAGCATATATTGTACATAAGATTCATATCATGATTAGTAGAGGCCGATCTTTGATCGGGCGAGCAAGGGTGCTCAAATGTATTCATGACCTTCCTCTCTCGTACCCAAGTTCCCGAGTCGAGACAATCTTGGTGATGACGGACACGTGGCCTTTCGCATAAGTCATGGGTTTCCTAGATTTTTCAAAAATATTTAGGTGGCAACTTTGTATCTGGCAAAGCAGTCCAATTTTGGCAATTTAATTCAAAATCGATTTTCTAAAAGATTTGCCGGATTTGGACTCTTTGGTGTTTATCAATTTCACATTGCACTTGTGAGATTAGATTCAAAACCGTGGGAGTTCGAACTGTAGGGCTTTTATTCCGAACTTCCGAAAGGGAGGAGCGTGAAAAACTCAAGCTACACACGCCCTCCTCCTTCCCTCACTAGTGCATTCTTCACACCTTTTGCTTTGAGTTCTTTTTTTACCTCCACAACAGAGTAATTTGGTTTGAGTCTCATAATCATGCTCTCATATAACCAACCATTTCCTATTTCTTCTACTCTGATAGTGGTTGTTGATTTACCTCTTGGTTCAACTCCTTTTATGACCTCTACAAACGACCTTCCATCAATGCCTTGATTTCACCTTTTTGTTCCAATTATTTCTGATGGCCTTCTTGCCTCCATTTGCCTCCACTGTACTTGTTTCAGCCTCATTCTTTCACCTTTTTCTTTTCTATAATATGCACTTTGGACTGTCAATGCTTTGTCATCTACCCATAGTCCATTTGCCTTTTGTTCTGCTACATTGGCTGCAACGAGCCAATCAAAGTGTACAAACCCAAACCTTATGTTTGTTGATTTGGGATGAATACATCCTTTACCACTCCAAACTTTATAAATAAAGCATACATACTTCTTGGTTCCATAGAATCAGGTAAGTTATCCACAAACAGAGTGTACAAACCAGCTCTTCTACCTTCATTCCACTTTCCTTGATTTGTTTGTCTTCCTCTATGTTTTACCACTGGAATCCATCCCCCATCTTTGCTGTGATGCTCCATCTTTGCTTTCCAAGTTTTGAACAGTAATAGTGTTGGAGCTGCATAAACCTCCAAAGGTAATAGGTGTCAATAAAAATATGTCGTAACTTGTAATCACATAATATGGAGGTTTGTCATAACTTGAGGTTCCAGCAAAATCTTGTAGTTTTTGCAAAACATGTTTCACTGAATTTGATAGGGTTAACTCACTAAGTTGAGCAAATTTATAATTTTGCTTCCAAAAGCATGACACTAGCATGATGCTTGTCACTTATGTATGCATTTTCCATTAAAAAAACACTATAGTTGTAATCAATTGGATTAAATTTAGATGAAATCATAAATTCAAGGTCAAAACTGAGTGAATCAAAATTATATAGACCAAAATGATACAAGGACCAAAATACAAAAATTACCGACGTAATTTGTCCAAAAATTATTTACTAAAAGGTGGGGGTATAACTTTTGCTATGATTTCTTTGCACGAAAAAATTTGCAACCTTCGTCTATTCATAATTATTTTTAATCTTTTAAACTCATCTAAAAAATTTCAAAAAAATAATAAAAATTACCCGCACAAAACACCATCCCTCACACAAGTGTAGAGCCCACACCCTGAAATATGTTGAGTAACCCTTGTGAGAGAAGTGGTGCCTCATGTGGTGAATTTGTTTTTGTATGTGTAACATTATTGATTCTTTGGATACACATGTCACAAACCAAATGAGTGATAATAAGAGGAGAAAAATCATACTCTAGGTGCCAAGAATCAAAAAAAGAATTATGAGAATCCTATAATCAGGAATTTCACAAGAACTGATAAGTTTACTACATTTAGTTAGGAATTCTGTTTAGAAAAATGATAAAATTTTAATATTATAGGTTAATTGACTTTTTGTTTTCCTCCTAAATAGTTTGCATTGGGAATGTGATACCATGGGGAATGTGGAGGGTAAGATTCTTGCTTAATTTGAAAAAATGACTCCAACTACCGTATGTCATTTGAAATTATTTTAAGGACAAATTATGCTAGTAGATCTTATGCTTTTCCTTTTGTGTCAAATTGGTCATATAGTTTTAATTGTCTTGATTTTGTTCTTGAAATTTTGATTTTGTGTCGTTATATTCCAATTAAGAATGCTCATTTTTTTTTTAATTAAAGAAATTATGCACTTACACTACACGTGCGATCTTGAAATTATTTTGGTAGTAAGATTGATGATTGGGTAAAGGTGGTGGCAAGAACGGTGATAACTAGTTGTTGAAAATGAGAGAGATGGGTTGTGGTGAATTTACTAATTTGCCCCTAGAAATATGGTAGGCACACATGGTCATTTTTTTTTTTTTTATCAAAAAATCTAGTGCATATGTTAGTGATTGGACCAAAGTAATACAAAATTAAAAATTCAAAGATAAAATCAAATTAATTGAAATTACATAAATCAAATTAACACAAAGAGCAAGATACAAAAACTATCAACATAATTTACCCATTATTCTATCAATCTAATTCATTTCAAACATTAAAATCGTAAATAATTAGAATCACAAGTGAGCTTACAGATATAGGCATTCAATTCCAACCATTCATATAGAAGAAAAAAATGGAAAAAATAAATGGAGAAGTGCACACTTCAATAAGTCCCCATTACATCTTAAAGACCCAAACCTAAAATCCTAAGCATGACTTGCAACCATTCAAAAAGAAGTCACAAAACATGCAAAGGAGCTATATGTTGTGAGAAATAAATATCTAATCCCATGCTCAATCATTTTTTTTTTCTCTAATGATTTGCTTATCTTTTATGATCATGAGAGCATTGTTGGAATAAATTCATTCCTACTTAGAATTCTGTGTGAAAAAAAATACTTGTCAAACATTTCCTTATACCACTTTCTCTACCCACAATGAAACTTCAAAGCCATGTATATATATAAGCAATTGTAAGATCCAAAACTCATATCACTACAAAAATTTCAATTTTTTGCAACGGTAAAATGTCGTCACTAATACTCCTAATGTCGTCTTAAAAAAACTTTTAGTAATGGGAAATGACTTTTAGCGACGGCAAAGGGGAGGTCACAATAGAAGGCGTTGCTAAAACGTTTTAGTGACGTCATGGTGTCGTCGCCTTTTTTTTTGTGACAACAAATGTAGCCTTTTGCGACGACATTTTACTATCGCCTATAATAGGTAAAAAATTGAGACCTTTTGCGACAGCAATGTTGTACCGTCACTAAAAGTTTTATTTGAGAAGACAAAAGAAATGCTATCATGAAAGGTTTTTTTGTTGCAACGACATGACCTCTGTCGCCAATTTCTTTTGTGACGACATTACCTATGTCGCCAAAAAAATAGATTTTAGTTCTAATATTTTTTTGCAACGGTGTGGTGCCGTCGCCCAAAAAAAAAAAAAAACAAAAGAATCCTATAATAAAATTATTAAAACTATTAAAATTACCTATATTAAATGAAAAAGAGATCAATAATTGCATAATAATATAAAAATTCATGTATAGAAATAACAATTTCTCCATAATAAAAATATTCTTACATTCATAACTACACATCAGCAAAATTACCGCACTACATAATGCTCCATAATACATATATAATCTTTAAATACATAATGTTGTTCACAATTCAAAATAACATAAACCAAAAACAAAAGTTTTCCTCATCATTCTTTGTAGGTAACAGAAACAAAAGTTAATCGCAT
Source organism: Camellia sinensis (assembly GCF_055761805.1). Classification (NCBI taxonomy): domain Eukaryota; kingdom Viridiplantae; phylum Streptophyta; class Magnoliopsida; order Ericales; family Theaceae; genus Camellia; species Camellia sinensis. The sequence continues at coordinate 181,325,222 of NC_138962.1, forward strand.
TCTTCACAGGCATGCATTCCACAAAAAGTAAACTTCTACTTGGAAAATATCTGAAAACAAAAAACAAGGATAATTAATGGCAATATAATTATGTATTAATATGTTAATTACAAAGAAAAAAAAAACATAAAAATTTAACTACTATGCAATTACAACGATAAGTAAATAATTTTGCCTAGACCGAAATCCTGCTCTAACTCTCAAACTGAGAACCCAATTCAAGTCTCATCTTCTCCCACAAGTCTCTCATGCCAAGGCGGTCGTGTGTGCCAAGTTTCGTGCTAATCCAACGCCGTTTAGTTATTTTGAGGCGTCAACACCTCGAATTCTAAATTTCTTAAGGAACTAGTTTGCCTAGACCGAAATCCGATTCTAACTTCCAAACCGAGAACCCGATTCGAGTCCCGTCTCCTCCCACAAGTTTATCGTGCCTAGGCGGTCGTGTGTGCCAAGTTTCGTGCTAATCTGACACCATTTGGTGGTTTTGAGGCGCCAACACCTCGAATTCTAATTTCTTAAAGAACTAATTTACCTAGACCGAAATTGGGCTCTAACTCCAAAATTGAAAACCTGATTTGAGTCCCGTCTTCTCCCACAAGTCTCTCGTGCCTAGGCGGTCGTGTCTGCCAAGTTTCGTGCTAATCCAATATCGTTTGGTGATTTTGGGACGTTAACACCTCGAATTCTAAATTTCTTGAATGCAGTGACGTCTTAATTAAAACCAAGAGAAGTTACAATCTCTAATGTAATTATGAATCTTAAACTTTAAATTCTTGAACTATTTCATAAAGCATATATAAGAAAATCTTCTCCTCCAGATCCCATCAGACATGGATAACTAAAGACCATAGACAGAGAGACACTGATTGATATCAACATTGCTCTCACATTTTCATAAACAAATCTAGTTGAGACCCGCCTTCATATATTGAGATAGGTATTTTCTCCTTATAAACAACTTCATAACGTTTTTTCTAGATTCATAAAAATTATAACAACACAATGTGTCAAGTGTTTCCAAAACATCTCTTATGGGTTTCAAGAATCCATTCCTAGATGTTTGCCAATAACATTTAGTGTAAAAAATCCTTAATTGCATTTGTTGTTTGGAAAGAGAGTTTTGGGTAACTTTGATGCAGACTAAAGAAACAGCAACATGGATAGTGAATACAAGCACATAGAAGATAACTAAAACATCACAATTAGAAATGGGTTACCTCTAAACCAAAACAACAAATATATAGGAACAATGCAAACATTTTAAATATCAGAGAAACACATAGAACTATCCCAATAGAAGAAGCTGATAAACCGCATGGTTTACACTTTACAATTAAAGACATTTTATGAAAGTTCAATTCTATTATACTAAGAAGACGATGCATATCTTTTTTTCATTGTTTTTTTCTATTTCCATAATCATTCGGACTTAGAAACAATTAAGCAACGTAACAATAAACTAAGCAACCCAACCTGATTGGGACACAAGGTTTAGTTTGGTATGATTATTCAGCTTATATAGTAATTAATTAACAACATATTTAGCTAATATAGTCATTGACATAGTTCTACTTAAGCCATAAAAGCACCAGACTTGATCTAAAATACATATACATAAGTCCACAAATCAGGCCTGAAGAAAATTTAACAGTTTTGCTAACTGCTCTGAAAAGAGCAAAATGTCCATTATCTGCTTCCAATCATGTACTACCTAAACTAATTGATGACATAACACTAGAAACTTCTATGAATGATTCAAAATTGTTCAGGAAGTAATGAATTAAGATAATAAAGGTTAGAAAAAAATGAATATACCTCAAGATTCTGCATTCAAACTCTTTGCTGTGAGCTAAGCATAAGTTTCCAAATGTTTCATAAAGCCCATCTGTCCCAGATAGCCTTTTCACAGAAAATTTAAAACTCAAGATAAAAGAATCGACAAGTAAAAACATCTTTAAACATTTAAAACATGTAAAATTAAGCAATGCTAAAATGGCACTCAACTCACTCTCTCTATAGATCTGTAAATGGGTATGGTTTTAAATTAAGGAAAATAATATATATACTTTGCACCCACCATGAGTGCTCAATTTTCATTACATGTGAAAGAGAAAGGTGATTGCAAAGAGATAGATGATGTCTCTTTCCCTCAAGGTTTGGGAATATTTCTACTTTTATGTTGATTTAGCATCTTTGCTCTATGACTATACTTCCAAAGAATACGGTGGCACTTCCCCTAAAGTGTAGCCCATTCTTTCTCCAACTTCTAACATCCTTCTGCTGCATATTGCTCACTTCCATAATTATTAGAAAATGATCCCTTAATTTGAGATTGAATCTTCCAATAACCGTCATGAGTGTCTCTACTCACTATGAGTCTCATGGCTTAGCACTTTACTAGTGATGATCACATGAATTTTTACAATGTGGTCTCAAGGTTATTGGAATTTGATCCCAAATGTTTCATGTTTAAATAGTAGTTGCATTGAAGTTAATTTTTTTTTCCCAACTATGTTAAAGACATTTTTAGATCATCACTAACAGTTATGATCAAATTGACAAGGCTAATATCATTTTTTGACTAGTTACAATTTGCAAAGTTTCCTTTTTTCTTTTTCTTTTTTTTCATTTTTTTTGATAATGTTATTTCAGTGATATCAAGGTTAGATCTAGCCAAAAAACAAAGTCACCCTATCAAATTTCAACATCTTTACAAATGGTGTTGATCAGTGTCTAAGTTGTCCCCAATGTTTAGTTTTGAATTGAAAGGAGTTAGGCCACAATAGGCTAAAGTGTCTCTGCCCAGTGAGAAGAAGCCTCTTGAACTTTTGATTTTTGAATTTTTTTTTTCTTTTTTTTGGTAAGTAATTTTTGATTTTTTGTAAATCAAAAATAAAAACACAAAAGGGTAAAAGATCATTTGAATGTTTTTTTATTTTTATTTAAAAAAAAAAAAAAAAAAAAAAAAAAAAAAAAAAAACTGAACATGCCAGTTAAATCAACTAGTAAGCCATGTTGGAGAAGTTATTTGGTGATTTTGGAGTATTACTCCATACCACTTATCTTAGGATATTTATTCCACCATGCCATGGGGAAAAAATACAAAAGTGTTGAGTCTTATTATTTTAGCCAATAAAATTGAAGTAGAAGCACTTTTTGTATTTAATCCTGAAGCAAATTAATTATGGTATAACATATGGCCAAACAATGGTCACTGATTCATTATGGCTCTGCTTGGTTGTGATTTGTAAACGTGTTTCTACACGTGCGTTTGAGTATGATGTTTGGTTGTTGTTTTGGAATCAATTTTCACGAGCTCTGCAGAGAGCTCTGTGCATCAGCCGCAAAATTTTGCCCAGGGGAAGACCGCCCGGACGTCCTTAGGGCTTCCACCCGGATGTCCTCCGCTGTACAGTTTTTTTTTTTTTTTTTTTTTTGGCAATTGATTTATATAATTAGGAAAAATATTTTCTGAAATTTTTTAAATTTTTAATGTGCTTTGAAATAATTTTGAGTTGTATGTTTAGTTATGAGTTGTAAATTTTTGTATCACATATCAAATATCACATCAATAATTTCCCACTCAAATCAAACCTCTATTCAAAAACTATTTTCAAAACTATTTACCAAACAAATTTTCTACACTCAAATCATAATTCTACAACACACAAACTCAAAATACAACTCATACTCTCAAAACACATTTACAAAACACAACCAAACGCAGGCTATGTTTTTTTAATCTTTTTATGTTTGTATCTATGCTCATGAAATGAGATATGGCTAAAGTTTAATTAAAATTCTGGTTCTTAAGTGTTGCAAAATTCACCATATTTTGGATCTTGTTTCTTTGTTTGGTTTATTTCTTGTCAAGTGGATCATAAATCAAGAATATTAATGGAAGCTTTTGAATGTCTAAGAATCTGTTTGGAATTCGAGGTGGATTTGAAGGCCCAATCACAATAGTAACTTTCTACTTAAACTCTGAATAAATTGGAGCCTTTATTTTTGTGTGTTTTTTCTTGTTCTTAAGATGCTTGAACATCTTGCAAGTGTATGAACATCAGAACAAAAGCAAGTTTGTTTTCTTATTTTATTTATTTATTATTATTATTATTTTTAACATGACAGTATGGTTTTGCCTACTATAAATACCCAAGGACTGGAATTTATTTTATTTTTTTTATGGTTTTGTATTTGTACATATGCTAAGAGATGAGATACGGTAACACAATTGAATTTTTGGTTTAGACATATTCATAAGCACTTGGTGGACAATTTATGGAGGCAGAGACATGTGAATATCTTGTGTAGACATATTGTCAAACACATAGTAGGCAGAGTTTGAAGGGAACACACCATGAATAAAACAAGAGCATGAATCTAGGGGTAAAAATCAAACAAAATACTGCATTGAAGATAAAATCAAACAAAGAAGAAGAACATACCAGGTATTTTGTCTGTTGCAGATGACACCAACGGTAGAAACAAGTGTTGTTCAGAGACGAAACTTGAGATCGTCGATCGGCATTAACAGAGCGGTTGTGAGAGTTGAGAGAATAGATCCCATAAACCCTAAACAAAAATGCTCTCTTCGGTGAAGATAAAGATCATAGGATCCAAACCCTGGGACTTCACAATAGAGTGTGGAGAGTTAGAACTATTTTGATATATTTGATTTCTTTTATTTTAATATTTTTGCTAGTGTTCGGTGCTAGAGTTTTTATTTTCCCGCCTATTTATTTTTTTTTTTTTTTTTTTTTTTTATCATACCTCACAACAGTAATCACCGTGTTTGGTTTGAATTTTTTGGATTAATTTTTTTAAAAATTGTCTTTTTTGGTTTTCGTATTTTTTTGTTTTTAGTGAATATTTTTTAAATTTTAAAATTTTTTTTATTTTTTTAGATGCACCTTACTTAGATGTATCTAAAAAGTAAAAAAATTATAAAAAAATATTTTAAAAAATTAATAAATACATAAAAATACAAAAATGTACTGAATTCTTTTTTTTTTGTATTTTTGGTATTTAGTGAATTTTTAAAAGATTTTTTTTACAATTTTTTTACTTTTTATGTGTATTTATGTTAGGTGTGTCTAAAAAGTAAAACAAATTGCTCAAAATATTAAAAAAAATTCAGTAAAAATAAAAAAAAAAACACGGAAAATAAGAAAGTATAATTTTTTTAAAAAGTATTTTTTGAAAAGTGGAAACAAGCAAGGTGAATTGTGTTTCGGTCGTACCTCACAATAGCAATGTGTTTCAAATATTGAGAAGAAACTTGAATTTGGGACAAAATTTTATAGTAAAAATTAATTTTAATTTATATTTTTTTTAAGTTTTATTATTTATGTTTGTAATTTTACCTTTATTAAAGTTTAATTAATATTTTGAATGAAAAAATAAATTTAAGAAATTTTATGATTTTAATCAATAAGTAATAATTTTATTAAAAAATAATTACTATTATGTTCTTAATAATTTCGTTAAAATAAAGTTAATTTTTTGTGGTCAGTGAAAAATATTTTTCTGTGGCCCATTTTTTTTTTTTTTTTGTTACTAAAAATCAAGAACTAATTTTTTATGGTAAAAGAAAGGAAGCTGCAGTAGTGGTGAAGGTGTTGGATAAGAGGTGATAATGAAGGTGATGGCAAAGGAGATTAGTGGTGAAGTTGTGGTAGTCGTAGAGGAGATGGAGTGGCGGTGGTGAAGAAGAGGCAATGGTAGTAGTAGTAGTAGTAGCAGTAGTGGCGGTGGTGGTAGTAGAGTGGTCGGGATGGTGGTAGTAATGGTAATCGTAAAGTTAAAGTGGAATGGCATTTGCAGTAGTGGTAAAAGTGATAAAGGAGATGGGTGGCGAAAGAGAGAGAGATGAGTGAGAGACAGATAGAAAAGAGAGGGAGATAGAAACAGAGTGATGAGCGAGAAAGAGACAAAGTGGTCGCTAAAAGTGTATTTTCTTGTAGTGGATCGATAAATCGAAAGGGAGCTCGGTAAATAAAGAAGAGAAGAGGAAGAGAGTGAGCAACGCGAACACAGTGGGAAAGAGAGACAGATAGATAAACAAACAGAGAGAGAAAGAGATAGAGAGAGAGAGAGAGACAAAAAAAAGAGAGAAACAAGAGATGAGTGAGAGATAGACAAAAAGAGAAAGAAAGAGAGCGAAAAAAGATAAACGAGAGAGAAAGATAGAAAAAGAGAAATGAGCGAGAGAGAGAGAGAGAAGAGAAATGAACAAGAGAAACTAAGAGAGAAGATAGATGAGAGAGATAGAGAGATGAGCAAGAGAAGAGAGATGAGACAGACAAACAGGTAGATAGACAGAGAAGAAGGATGACTGAAAGAGAGAAAGAGAGAAAAGAGAGAGAGACAGGAAGATGAAAAAAATGGGTGAAAAGAGAAATGTTATATCAAAAGAGTAAGACGACGTCTTTTTTTTAATTTTTTTTGCAATAGAAAAACACCATTGTATTTATTCAAACCATTTCGTGACTGTATATATATGAAGCCATCTCAAAGCCACAATATTTATTTATTTTTACTTTTTTTTTTTTTTGCAACAGTACCTATTACAGTGGCAAAAAACTCACTTTTTTTTTGCGACTGCAACTAGTGTCGTCGTAAAAACTCTATTTTTTCGCGACAGCAATCTCTACCATCGCAAATACTCTCATTTTTTGTGACAGCAATTTCTGCCGTCGCAAATACTCTCCTTTTTGCGATAGCATTTTCTGCATCGCAAATACTCTATTTTTTCGCGATAGTAAATTGTGCCGTCGTAAAAACTCACCTTTTTCACGACAGCAAATTGTGTCGTTGCAAAAAGTCACTTTTTGAGATGGCAAGTGTGCCGTTGCAAATGCTTCCATCTTTTAAGCCCATTTTTCTTATAGTGTATACATGAATTTAATTAGAAAATTAAATGTAGTCTAAATTTATTTTTTAGTGTGGATTTAGCATACGGAGTTGAATTTAAATGGATAAATTTTTGCGTATGAGCTTTAAGTCTATAACTTTATCATGCACAATCAGGATTTTGGGCCTAATGGTTATGTTATACCACTTTGTGGTATAAGGTTGTGAGTTCAAATCTTATGAAGATGAGTTTTACATTTTTTATTTGTCCATTATTATGAGAATTGTATTATGTGACTATTGTTAGGCTAGTTAGTTTTTTGGAGTTGGTTGTTAGATTTGTTGGGTTGGGCTTAATGGTTTCGATTGTTGTTGGGCTAGATAGTTTCTTTGAATTGATTGTGGGATTTGTTGAGTTAGGCTAAATTGTTTCTTTGGATTGATTATTGGATTTATAGATATATCATTGTCCAATTTTGTATAATTAATCTCCTATCAACTGAGAGAGGGAAAAAAATCATATATGTAGGTTTGATATTACATTGTTGAATCTATTTAGAACACTAGTTCTAAAAAATCTTGGATTCAAAGGTGTCTCCCATCCCCTACAATCTTGGATCTATTGAATAAATCCTGGATCTATTTAGAACACTAGTTCTTTTTCCTTTTCTGATTCAATAAATGCTATGAGTTTTAGAAATACAGATTGAAGTCGCTTTCGATAAGTAGTATCAACAAAATTTTTAAAACATCCACCGTAAAATCAAATGACGCACAGTGATTGTATAATAACTTTTCTATTAAAAAATTTGATTGCATAGTAAAATCTCTTCAAATAATATTTATATTAGATATGAAAAAATATATACCCCTTTTAAAAATTTTATAGTTGTTATAGAGATTTTAAATACACTTTAATAAAAAAATAAATAAATAATCCACCACTCCATGTGGGTATATCAAATTTGTCAAAAGAAGACAACCCATCAAATTTGTCAAAAGATGATAACACACTAATATCACGTTTGTCCAAATAATACAACCAATCAATATCGAATTTATCAAAAGAATACAACCCACCAATATCAAATTTGTCAAAATATGAATAGTGATCAGGCAAATTTTTCAAAGCGTGAATAGTAAAATTTTTAAAATATTTACGTAAAATCAAATCTTGCATAGTAACTTCCATTTAAATAATACTTATAGCAAATATATCATACAACATATATTTTAAACAAATAATATTTTGTGTCAAAAATTATAAAATATGTATATTAAAAAATCACAATTTATCAATTAATATTTTGAACATTATCAAAATCAAACCATATGATTAACAATCTCCCACTTTTTTATAATGGCAATACAAGTATGAATTTGACACAAAATTTTACATGAATAAATGTAACAAAAATATTCAACAATCATAATACATGTATTATATTTTCTCCCCCTTTATTAGCAAATTGTTTATCAAATAAAATTTATATATAAATCATATTTCTTCACCTCATTTAACATCATCAAAATAAAAGGTTAATACGGGTAATGAAATCATTTATCTTTTGAAGTAAATGCAACAACAAATATTTAATAATAAAAATGCAAGTATTTATTAGAATATAAAAAACTCCCCTTGAATTAATGCACACAAAAAAATAAATAAATAACACTATAGATTACCAATTGATAATATCAAGGGCCATTAAGATCCAGCCATATATAACTGCACCGAGTGCACTGGCATAAAAAGAAAAAATACAAATGAAACAAATTTCTTCATGCCAAATAGAAGCAATTGTTATGTAATAAAGAAGATTTTTTAGCACATATAACCATACAAGAAATATTACAAATTGAAAAAAAAAATTTAACATTTTGATCGGTAGTGATGGTGTAGATCGGCGATGATGGTGATGATGGAGAAGATCATGGATGAATTTTGTGTAGATCGGAAATAGTTTTGTGTAGATCGAAGACGGATGTATGTAGATCAAAGATGGATTTGTGTAGATCAGAGATAGATGTAGATGGATGATTATGGTGATGGAGTTGGTAGCGGATAATAGTGGGGATGAAGATGGTGTCGGAGGATGAGATGGAGCAAGAGTAGGTGAGAGAGATTATAAAAAAAATTTAAAAAAATTCAATTTTTTTTAATTTTATTTTATATATACATATAAATATAAACAGTATATAGGAATATTCATCATACCAAGTTTAGTTCTAATATAACAAAATTGGTCATCATTAAGTGGCTTGGTAAATATGTCAGCTAATTGACGATATGCAGACACAAATTCGAGTTTAATGTCACTTTTTAGTACATGATTTCTTAGAAAATGATGCCCTATTTCAATGTATTTAGTGCGTGAGTGTTGAATAGGATTTTTTGAAAAATTAATGGCACTTGTGTTGTTGCATTTCATAGGAATATGATCATAGCAAAGTCCAAAATCTTAAAGTTGTTGCTTCATCCAAAGCAACTATGCACAACAATCAGCGGCGGCAATATATTCTGCTTCAGCAATTGTAACAACCCCGACCTATGATTAGCCAATTAACCATGATTAATTTTGCCTAATGAGTAATTAAAATGAAATTCTAAATTAATTGCATGTGTGTTGTATTATTTGTATCTCTATCTATCTATCATAGAAAGATCTGTTCATGTCTATGTTTCGTTATGCGAATTGAAGGCCTTATCGTTATCCGATCACAAATTTAACTTGATTTATGTGTTACTTGGAATTTTTTGAATCTTGTGGTAGGTTCAATTAAAATTAGACTTGGAATGGATTAATTAGAATAATTAATGTCCAATTGATTAATTTAATCAATAATTTAATTAAGCCACTAACTAAGCCTATATAAGGCCTATGTGAACTCACTAGCTCACTTTACACTCTCCTATCACCCTACTTTAAAGAGAAAAACGTGGAGAGAGAGAGAGAGAGAGAGAGAGAGAGAGAAGAGAAGATTGAGCTCATCTTAGGAGAATTACTAGAGAATTTGGAGGGTTTGACTTGGGACTTCAAACAATTAACCATTGAGAGTATAATTGACCATTGAAGGTAAGAATTCAACCTTCTAGCATTAGGATTAAATCACCTAGCACATGAAGTCAAAGAATTGAGTTGTGTAGTGCAAGAATTGAACTTAGATAGCTGACTATAGGAGTGTATCATGCATGCATGCATGTATATATTATAGCATTTTGAGTTTGATTCTAAAGAATTTTTACATGCATGTGTCTATCTTGACTTGGTTTTGAGAATTTATCACATTTCTTACCATTTGACCTCAATTTATTATGTTTTGGAAAGTCTAAGGTCATAGTAATCCATGCATGTCATATTCATGGCATACTCATAAGTTTCAAGTTGACTTTTGAACAATTGGCATGCTATTAGGCCTTGATTTTACAAAAAGGTTTTGAATTCAAGATGTTTTCCAAGTTTAGACTTGTTTTCTCAAGTTTTGGGGCCCAAAGGTTAGGTTTGAAGGAATTGAATTCGTGTTTTGGACTTGGAAGTGCAATTTGGGAATTCTAGAATTTGCACCCTCTGCTCGAGTGACAAATCCTGCGCTCGAGCGACAAATCCTGCGCTCGAGCGACCACTCTGTGATCTTGCGCTTCCGCTCGAGCGACCAAAAGTTGGCTCGAGCGTGAAATGCAAGCTCCCAGAAGTTCTAATGTTTTACAGACCGCTTGAGCGACAAGAATTACGCTCGAGCGAGAACCTGAGTCTCACGCTCGAGCGACTATCGAGCGACCGTCAAGCGAAAATTTCACACAACCAGTACTTTTGCAAAAGTTTACAGATCGCTTGAGCGATAGAAGTTGTGCTCGAACGACCACTCACATTTTGCATGTCCGCTCGAGCAAAGGAAGTTGTGCTCGAGCAAGACCCCTTTTCCTAACATTTTTTACCAAGTGTTTACAAACGCATTTTGGCATCCACGTTGCATCCTAGACAATCCTAGGCCAAGATTAAGACATAATATGAAGGATAAGGACTAGAAACACACTAAGACTGAAACGAAATAAGTTAAGTATGACCCGAATGTGTGTTCCAATATGTGTATGTTACGTTTATGTAGGTCACACGCCGCGAACTGTTGATCTATTGCCAGCTATCAAAGTTATCTGTGCAATACTCTGTGAGTAATAACTTTGTAAAACTATGTTCAATGTTAAGTATTTTCTGAACATTATGATATGAAATGATCATTTTTTTGAAATGCTATGTTTTGTATGAATGAAAGATTGTCCAAGTTTCTGAAATGTATTCGTGGCATCCTTAGCATCATATGATATGCGTCCCTTTTATGAGTCATTAGAATTTTTTTATGGCCATCCCTTTATAGGTCATCGGAAACGTCTTTGTGCACACATGAGTCATCAGAATACTTTTATGGTCGTTCCTTTATGGGTCATCGAAAACGTCTCTGTGCACATGAGTCATCGGAATGCCTTTACGGCCGTCCCTTTATGGGTCATCGGATTTGTTAATGCTAATGGATGTGTCTTATATTGTGATGTGAAAAATACGAACTTTGAATACGAATGGGACTACGTATATGAATCTATTTCTACTTTGACATCTGATCATGTATAAGACTCTATCTTTAGATGGACATCATTCAGTAAAATCTTTACTATGTTATTATTCACTAGGCTTCCGCTTACTCTATTAGTTATGTATGTAAGTGACCAGGTGCACGACTAGGCTCAGTGATGACTGCCAAGAGAGTTTTTGTCAGCTAGCTTTTGTGACTCTCGAGGAGGTTCTGAATATTTTGTGGTCATGTTTTGTGATCATATAAGACTTTGTTTTGTATAGTGGACTAAGTCCCCTTTTGACTACGTCTGTAATGAATGTGACATAAGACTACTGCATTTATGATGTCACGTGAATGTATATTAAGTTCTTTTTCAAATCTCTGTTCCATGTATGTCTTCACAGCTCAATGGACTATGTATGTTTCTATATTTGCTTCCGCTAGCCCCTTATAATTTGCTATTCATATCAGAGGTTTTTGGTAATCCGAGGACTACTGGCCGATTATGCCGCTAAACCTATAGGGGCAGGTTTGGGTCGTGATAGCAGTTGACAGAGCCACTAAGTTTTGTTTTTTGCAAAACCAAGAAGTAAGAAAGTGTTCAAGAAAATGACAAGTGTCACTAATACTTTTTCGATTAAGTTTACATCGCGCAAAGTCAGCATTTGAGTAGCCAAAAGTTCAAAAGTGGTTCCCTTAGGATACCACAAACCCAAATTTGGAGTGCCAACAAGATATCTAAAAATACGATTGACTGCGATAATGTGTAACTCTTTAGGTGCAGATTGAAAACGTGCACACATACATACACTAAAAATTATATCGGGTCTACTAGCAATAAGATAGAGTAATGAACCAATCATACTTCAATATTTCTTTTCATTTACCGGTTTACCTTGCTCATCTTTGTCGATTTTTATTAATGTACTCATTGGAATTGTTGCACTCTTTGATGATTCCATTTCAAACATTTTGAGTAGATCCTTGATATATTTTGTTTGATTTAAATAGATCTCATCCTTGGTTTGTTTAATTTGCAGTCCGAGGAAGTAATTTAACTCCTCTATCATACTCATTTTGAATTCACCATATATATCCTTGGCAAACTCTTTGCACAAAACTTAATTAATAGCATCGAAAATAATATCATTAACATAAATTTGAATAATTAGCATATTCTCCTTTTTGGTTTTTATAAAAAGAGTTGTATCTATTTTTTCTCGAGAAAAACTTTTATCAAGTAGAAAATTAATTAATCTTTCATACCATGCTCTATGAGCTTGTTTTAAATCATATAAAGCGTTTGAAAGTTTGAAAACGGAAGGTTTTTCAACATAAACTTCCTTCGAAATATACATATTTAAGAAAGCACTGTTAACATCCATCTGATATCATTTAACATCTTTAAAACATACAAAAGCAAGTAACACTTTAATAGTTTCGAGCCTAGCAACTGGTGCAAAAGTTTCTTCAAAATCAATGTCCTCTTCTTGATAATAACCTTGGGCTACCAATCTAGCTTTGTTTCTAGTACTAACTCCAGATTTATCCATTTTATTTCAAAAAAACCCATTTTGTACCAATAGCTAGATGATCCTTAGGCCGACGGGTCAAAAACCAAACTTTATTTCTTTCAAACTGACTTTATTCTTGTTGCATAGCTAAAATCAATTTTTCATCTTTTTCAACTTCAAAAAACGATTTTGGTTCAATTTGCGAAACAAATGCTAGGTTACCACAAACATTTCTAATAGAGGAACAAGTTTTTATGCCTTCATTGTATCACCTATGATAAGGTTTTTAGAATAGCCATGAGCATACTTCCATTTAGGGGTGTAATTTTGACCCGTGGGCCCGGCTCGTTAAGGCTCGTTTAGGCCCGGGCCCAAGCCCAGCCCGAGGCCTTGGGCCAGGGCCATCGTTTTGAAGCCCGGCCCACCCAAGGCCCAGTGTTATTTTTAATGAAAAATAATAAAATTTTGATTAAAAAAATATAAAAAATTTTAAAAAATTGTTCAAACCCGCCCAAAGCCCGAACCCAAGGGCCTGGCCCACTGGCCCGCCCAAAGCCCGAATACCTCTGGGCTTGGGCCTAGGCCTAGTTTTTTGGCCCGTGGGCCAGCTCGGCCCAATTTTTTTGCGAGAGCCCGCAAGGCCCGACATGGGCCTGACCCAAGCCTGAATGGGCCTGGCCGGACCAAAATTACACCCCTACTTCCATTCAATAGGTAGATTTGATTCGTTTTCTGGACGAGAATATTCTTCTTAAAGATTTTTCATTGTGATTTCTTCTTTTTTGTTCTAGAAATGGATTTTCTTCATTTTCTATTATGTAGATGTTCTCCGTTCTTGAATGTATTTCTGCAGTATCATCACTTACATGATTCTTGGAAACAACATTGTTAGATTCGTCAAAGGCAACGTCTACAGATTTTTTTAACAAGTAACGTTCTTTTATTGAATACTCTATAAACTTTACTAGAATTTGAATAACCAATAAATACAATTTCATCCGATTTAGTATCAAATTTTCCTAAGTTATCTTTATTGTTATTCAATACAAAACATTTACAACCAAAAGCATGCAAGTGGTTAATATTAAGTTTTCTACCTTTCCAATGTTCATAAGGGATTTTCTTAAAAATAGGTCTAATCATGGCACGGTTTACAATATAGTATGCACTGTTAACGGCTTCAACCTAAAAACATTTAGGTAAATTATTCTCACAAAGCATAGTACAGGCCATTTTTTCAAGAGTTCTATTTTTTCTTTCAACCACACCATTTTGTTGAGGAGTCCTAGGGGCTGAGAAATTATGATCTATTCTTAAGTCATCACAAAACATAATAAAATCATCATTATAAAACTCTCTACCATGATCACTGCTAATACTACAAATGTTAAGACTTTTTTCATTTTGAATTCTTTTACAAAGTTTTGAAAAATTAGAAAATGCTTCATTTTTGTGTGCTAAAAATAATACTCATGTATATCTAATATAATCATCAACACAAACAAAAGCATACGATTTTCCTCCTAAACTTAATGTTCTAGATGGTGCAAATAAATCAATATGCAAAAGTTAAAGCGGTCTAGTAGTTGAAACAACATTTTTATATTTAAAAGAAATTCTTATATGTTTTTCAAATTGGCATGCATCACAAAGTTTGTCTTTTTCAAAATTAATTTTGGGCAAACCAATGACTAACTCAACTTTTGAAAGTTTTGAAATTAAATCTAAATGAGCATTTCCTAATCTTCTATGCCATAACCAACCAGTTTCATTTATTGCAGATAAACATTTAACATTAAAATGAGAAGACAAGTTGTGCAAATCAAACACATATACATTCTTATGTCTATGTCCTATAAACTGAGTTTTATTATCTCTGGTGTTCTCAATTGTGCAGTGAGTTTTCTCAAAAATAATTCTATTATGTTTATCACATAATTGACTAATGCTAAGCAAGTAATGTTTTAAACCTTCAACAAGTAAAATATTTTCAATAATAAGAGAAGAATTTTTACCAATACTACATATACCAATGATTTTTCCTTTACTATTGTCGCCGAAGGTTACATATCCGCTAACCTTTGATTGAAGTGTGGCGAACATAACTTTATTTTCGGTCATGTGCCTTAAGCATGCACTATCGAGATACCATCTATAGTTACTGGATTTTATTTTTATCACGACTCAAACCCGCCCCTATAAGTTTAGCGTCGTAACCGGCTATTAACCATTGGATTATCGAAGGCCTCTTGACGGAATAACATATAATTAGGGGCTGCGGAAACCATAAACAGAAATGTACATAGTCCATTGAGCTGTAAAGACATACATGAAACAGATATTCTTAAACTTTAATAAAGATACGTGTGACGTCAAAAGATATAGTTGATACACGTTGTAGACACCACATTTTTGACCGACCTTAAGACTCAGACGTCACCGATTGAGCGCTTGGTGATGTTGCATATCGTGCTCGTTCAGAGGTTTCAGAGTCTTGGCTGCGAGCCATGCCTCCGGACTTTCGGGCTCTTTCGTGTCTTGCCTCGGTTTGTGAACCAGGCTCCGTTTTCTCTGTTTTCTCTTCCCGAAGGGAGGGAGAGGTCTCGTAGATCATCTCTCAGTGGCCGTAGGCTACGTTTCGTGGTCGTAGGCCATTTTTCCCGTTTGGAGTCCGGTTTCCGGCTTTTCGGAGCCGTTGGCCGTGTGTCTCGGTTCGGGACCACTTAACCACCTCCTTTTGCTCCGGTGTTTGGCATACATCTTATTTACTCCCTTTTAAGGGACACTGTGGCTCGAGAAACCAACTTCGTGGTCGAACACCACTTCTGGTGCCTAATAGTCAGTTTTCGGGGCCTCGGGCTGCGCGTTTCGGCCCCCAAACCTTCACTTTGCATCGGTTTGGGTTCATTTTTGGCAAGGACCTCTGTTTCATTGGTAAGAAGGTCGTAGAAGGGTGGGAGACCAACAATTGTTCAGACAACCAGTTTTATTCCTGCATCGCCCTCCGTCGCCCGTTTTTTCTCACTTAAAAGCCAAAGTTGACCACTCTAAGGCCACTTTTTCTTGCCCCAAACCACATATTTGTGTTGTACACACCGGGGAGGCCACCACTATCACATGGCCGGCCAGTAATTCTGGTTGACCCTTTTGAACCCCTCCTAAAAGTGGCATTTTCTCTCTCCTGGTTTACTTTCTCCAGTTTTTTACTACATGGTTGTGTTGTGCACACATGAGAGGCTCCTTTTTCGGTATGGCCGGCCATTAATCCTCATTGAGCCTTTTGACCCTTGGCCGGCCGGCCATGGGAAGAGCCGGTCGGCCACCTGCAACCTCAATAACCAGCCGGCCTTGCTCCTTGCTGCAGGTACATTTCAAATATGCATCTCTTTCCCCCCCAAATTTTGTATCCGGAGGGCCAACTTTTTGAGGGAAAACTTGAATTCATTTCCCCCCCCCCATTTTTCCCCCCTTTTCTCCCCCTCTTTTGCCTATAAAACCAGCCTCCCAGCTCTGGTTTAAGGGTTAGAAAATTTTCCTTTGAGCTCCCATGTTTTATCTCTCTCCCTCTACACTTCCAAGCTTCAAACCTCTCAAGTCCTACACTCATTTCTACACCACCACCTAACACCACACCACCACTCCATTCCAGAAGCTTGGAGGGCCTTCTCAGAGCTTTGGAGGCACCTTTTCTCAAGCCAAAAGGCTGCTAAAGTTTGGTCTTCAAGGGTGAGCAACATTTCCTCTCTTTTAAGCTTTTTTTTGTATCCTTTCTAAGCCATACATGCTTGCATATTTGGGCTCCGACCCTAACTTAATATAGTCTTGTTTTGATGTATTTTTCATGTTTGTTTTAGGGTCCTTCCATGTTTAAGGTCCCTAGCTACCACTTGCTTCATTACCCCTCTTGTGTGCCTATTTCTTGTGTAGTAATTTTGGCCTACGTGTAAACTGTTTTGAGCTCTGTCATAAAATGTAAAGTGGCTTATTTTGAGCCATTATTCAACATTGTTGAAGGGCTAATCACTCTTTGAGGCTTCCATTTGCCACTTGCCTTTATATCCCTCTTTTGGCCTTATTTTTGCATGATTTGTTAGCCCCTTTTTCTTGCATTTTTGGACTCTGGTCCGAACTGTAAATGGCCTTATTTTGACCCCCTCTTCATGTTTGATCAAGGGTATTTTGCTGTTTGAGGCTTCCTTTTTACACTTTGTGTTTAAGCCTCTTTTTAGGCCTTATTTTGCATAATATTTTAGGCTTGCTTATGCACTGTTTTGGGCTCGGTTGTAAACTGTAAAGTGCTTCATTTTGAGCCCCTTTTCAACTTTTTTGATGGGCTCTTGGCCATTTTGGGCCAGCAACTGTGACTTGCTTCTTTATCTCACATTTAGGGCCATTTTTGCATATTGGTTTAGCCCTATTTGTGTTCACTGTTTAGCCTTGCTTAAAACTGTAAACATGCTTGTTTTGGGACTGCCTTGAATCTGTCTTCACACTCCATGTTCAAATAATGCATATTTTGTATAGCTATAAGTCATCGCATATGCCTAGTTTTGTATTTCGGGTTCATTCCATGCATCGGGTGCCATGTTTCCATGTTTCGGGGCTGTTTTGCATCATATTTCAGCACTGAAATTTTCATGTTTGCATAACATGTTTCATGCCTTGCCATGCCTTGTTAGAGTGGCATTTGTGCCTTAGGTTCGGTCCTCGGTTTGCGTGCATGTGTGCACGCATTTCGAGTGTCTCATTTTCATCTCATGGCTATTGATGTGAGTGTGGCTGAGGTCCACTTATGTTGGTGTAAGCCCATATCACATTGTGTATGCCATTTCATTTCATAGCATTGTGTATGCTAGGTTGTATGTTAGCACATTGTGTATGCCATGTTACCTCGTGCATCGTGTATGCCATTTCATAGCATTGTGTATGTTAGGTTGTATCTTAGTTGCATTCATGCATGTCATGCATATTGCATTGTGCTTGGGATAGAAGTTAGCCCGAGCACGGGAAACGAGGGACGTTTCGTACTTCGAGTGACGGAACGTGTCTCAATTCCCAGTCACCGACACTCCGGATTATCCATGATGGAGTCTAGGTTTTGCTGTGTTTATATGTACATTCATTTCATATTAAGTTGCACAATTTGACTCCTCGGCCATCATGCATCGAGATGCGTGATTGGTGGCACGAGGATCGAGGCATGCATACATTTGTGAAAATATATTGCCATGCCCCTTTCTTACTCTCTGTTGCAGCAAATCAAGAATCAGCAGTCTTCCGGGGCTTGGCGCGCTTTCCAAAAAGTTATTACAAAACAGAGGCTAATTGGGGCATCACAGTGGATTTACGTGCAAAGGCAACCCGGATATGCATTATTCATCATCTGAAGAAGAGTCAAGGCAGTCCCTGGCTTGCATGCCAGTTTATTGTTTTCTTAGTTAATTTGGTAATTAATTAGGATTTTTGTACATATTTGGACTGTATTATTTATTTGGACTGCAATTATTTGGGATTGTATATTATTTATTCGGACCCTCTGCGCGAGGGCAATATTGTAATAAGTGTGCGTGTGTGTGATGCATGTCTTCCAACCCCACGTCTTTTTCCCTTTTATTTACCGGCTTATGATGGTTAGATTAGGGCATGTTTCAATTAGCATGCAGTATGATAGCATGTTTGCATTCATTCATCTGTTTTGCATGCACCGGGCTCGCCGCATCATACTAACTGCATTGTATTTTCAATTCCAAGTTGTATACATGTTAGCTGTAGCATTTCATATGCCATGTTTAGAATAGTCGAGTCTGCTATAGTTGCATTTTTACATGTGTTGCATTAGGCATTTCTGTATAATTAGGATCATGCATGGATTTCTAATTAGCTTCTGTTTTGGCTTGGAGTACTCGGTAAGTTTTATGCTTTAGCATCCTTGCATGCGTGTAAGTGACTGTCATGAATAGCATGCTTACCATGAGGCTATATGCTTATGTGTTATAACTGGCTGAATGCCTGTGGGTGAAGGTTGGGTTATTTGAATTGGAACAATTCATCAAATGTGTGTTTTAAGCCCACTAGATAGTGACAAAATCATGTTTTCTAAGCCCACCCGAGGGTGGCAAATCCACGTCTTAGCCTACTTGCGGGTAGCACCATCAAACCATTTTCAAATAAACAAACATGAAATGTTTTGTTCCAATTCAGGCGATCCAGTCTATACTTGTATGCTGTGCGCATCACATAGTAAATCTAGGCTAATAACCGGAATAAGAACGCATAATGTTTTCAAAAATAGATATCATGGTTAGTAGAGGCCGATTTTTGATCGGGCGAGCGGGGGTGCTCACGAGATGACCTTCCCCAATCGTACCCAAGTTCCCGAGCCGAGGCAATTTTGGTGATGGCGGACACGTGGCCTTAGGCAAAAGAGTTAGGGTTTTCTAAATTTCCCCAAAATAAAATATTTAGGTAGTGACTCTGTATCTGGCAAAGCAGTCCATGTTTGGCACTTCTTTCAAAATCTGTTTTCTCAAAACGATTTGCCGGATTTGGACTCTTTGGTTCAGATTACGAACCGTGACAATTTGAGAGTTCTGAGCTGTAGTGACCCCAAATGAACAGAACGGGGGACCTCGTTCCCTCCCGGGGCGTTCGGGGCGTTCGGGGATGTCCCCAACAGAGTCGCCAGAAACTGTAAACGTCCCCAAATGCCCCGAGAGGGATGAGCTCCCCCGTTCCGTTCGATATTGGGGTCACTATAGCTCAAGACTCTCAAATTATCACGGTTCGTAATCTGAACCAAAGAGTCTAAATCTGGCAAATCGTTTTAAGAAAACAGATTTTGAAAGAAGTGCCAAACATGGACTGCTTTGCCAGATACAGAGTCGCCACCTAAATATTTTATTTTGGGAAAATTTAGGAAACCCTGACTCCTTTGCCTAAGGCCACGTGTCTGTCATCACCAAAGTTGCCTCGGCTCGAGAACTTGGGTACGATTGGGGAAGGTCACTTCGTGAGCACCCCCGCTCGCCCGATCAAAAATCGGCCTCTACTAACCATGATATCTATTTTTGAAAACATTATGCGTTCTTATTCCGGTTATTAGCCTAGATTTACTATGTGATGCGCACAGCATACAAGTATAGACTGGATCGCCTGAATTGGAACAAAACATTTCATGTTTGTTTATTTGAAAATGGTTTGGTGGTGCTACCCGCAAGTAGGCTAAGACGTGGATTTGCCACCCTCGGGTGGGCTTAGAAAAAACATGATTTTGCCACTATCTAGTGGGCTTAAAACACACATTTGATGAATTGTTCCAATTCAAATAACCCAACCTTCACCCATAGGCATTCAGACAGTTATAACACATAAGCATATAGCCTCATGATAAGCATGCTATTCATGGCAGTCACTCACACGCATGCAAGGATGCTAAAGCATAAAACTTACCGAGTACTCCAAGCCAAAACAGAAGCTAATTAGAAATCCATGCATAATCCTAATTATACAGAAATGCCTAATGCAACACATGCAAAAATGCAACTATAGCAGGCTCGGCTATTCCAAACATGGCATATGAAATGCTACAGCTAACATGCATACAACTTGGAATTGAAAATACAATGCAGTTAGTATGATGCGCCGAGCCCGGTGCATGCAAAACAGATGAATGAATGCAAGCATGCTATCATACTGTATGCTAATTGAAACATGCCCTAATCTAACCATCATAAGCGGATAAATAAAAGGGAGAAAGACGTGGGGTTGGAAGACATGCATCACACACACGCACACTTATTACAATATTGCCCTCGCGCAGAGAGTCCGAATAAATAATATACAATCCCAAATAATTACAGTCCAAATAAATAATACAGTCCAAATATGTACAAAAATCCTAATTAATTACCAAATTAACTAAGAAAACAATAAACTGGCATGCAAGCCAGGGACTGCCTTGACTCTTCTTCAGATGATGAATAATGCATATCCGGGTTGCCTTTGCACGGAAATCCACTGTGATGCCCCAATTAGCCTCTATTTTGCAATAACTTTTTGGAAAGGGCGCCAAGCCCTGGAAGACTGCTGATTCTTGATTTGCTGCAATAGAGAGCAAGAAAGGGGCATGGCAATGTATTTTCACAAATGTATGCATGCCTCGATCCTCGTGCCACCAATCACGCATCTCGGTGCATGATGGCCGAGGAGTCGAATTGTGCAACTTAATATGAAATGAATGCACATATAAACACAGCAAAACCTAGACTCCATCATGGATAATCCAGAGTGTCGGTGACTGGGAATTGAGACACGTTCCGTCACTCGAAGTACGAAACGTCCCTCGTTTCCCATGCTCGGGCTGACTTCTATCCCAAGCACAATGCAATATGCATGACATGCATGAATTCAACTAAGATACAACCTAACATACACAATGCTATGAAATGGCATACACGATGCACGAGGTAACATGGCATACACAATGTGCTAACATACAACCTAGCATACACAATGCTATGAAATGAAATGGCATACACAATGCGATATGGGCTTACACCAACATAAGTGGACCTCAGCCACACTCACATCAGTTGCCACGAGATGAAAATGAGACACTCGAAATGCGTGCACACATGCACGCAAACCGAGGACCGAATCTAAGGCACAAATGCCACTCTAACAAGGCATGGCAAGGCATGAAACATGGTATGCAAACATGAAAATTTCAGTGCTGAAATATGATGCAAAACAGCCCCGAAACATGGAAACATGGCACCCGATGCATGGAATGAACCCGAAATACAAAACTAGGCATATGCGATGACCTATAGCTATACAAAACATGCATTATTTGAACATGGAGTGTGAAGAAAGATTCAAGGAAGTCCCAAAACAAGCATGTTTACAGTTTCAAGCAAGGCCAAACAGTGAACACAAATAGGGCTAAACCAATATGCAAAAATGGCCCTAAATGTGAGATAAAGAAGCAAGTCACAGCTGCTGGCCCCAAATGTCCAAGAGCCCTTCAACAAAGTTGAAAAGGGGCTCAAAATGAAGCACTTTACAGTTTACAACCGAGCCCAAAACAGTGCATAAGTAAGCCTAAAATATTATGCAAAATAAGGCCTAAAAAGAGGCTTAAACACAAAGTGTAAAAAGGAAGCCTCCAACAGCAAAATACCCTTGATCAAACATGAAGAGGGGGTCAAAATAAGGCTATTTACAGTTCAGACCAGAGTCCAAAAATGCAAAAAAAAGGGGCTAACAAATCATGCAAAAATAAGGCCAAAAGAGGGATATAAAGGCAAGTGGCAAATGGAAGCCTCAAATAGTGATGAGCCCTTCAACAATGTTGAAGAATGGCTCAAAATAAACCACTTTACAGTTTATTACAGAGCTCAAAACAGTTTACATGTAGGCCAAAATTACTACACAAGAAATAGGCACACAAGAGGGGTAATGAAGCAAGTGGTAGCTGGGGACCTTAAACATGGAAGGACCCTAAAACAAACATGAAAAATACATCAAAAAAGACTATTTTCAGTTAGGGTCGGAGCCCAAATATGCAAGCATGTATGGCTTAGAAAGGATACAAAAAAAAGCTTAAAAGAGAGGAAATGTTGCTCACCCTTGAAGACCAAACTTTAGCAGCCTTTTAGCTTGAGAAAATGTGCCTCCAAAGCTCTGAGAAGGCCCTCCAAGCTGCTGGAATGGAGTGGTGGTGTGGTGTTAGGTGGTGGTGTAGAAATGAGTGTAGGGCTTGAGAGGTTTGAAGCTTGGAAGTGTAGAGGGAGAGAGATAAAATATGGGAGCTCAAAGGCAAATTTTCTAACCCTTAAACCAGAGCTGGGAGGCTGGTTTTATAGGCAAAAGAGGGGGAGAAAATGGGGGAAAAATGGGGGGGGGAAATGAATTCAAGTTTCCCCCCAAAAAGTTGGCCCCCCGGATACAAAATCTGGGGGGAAAAGAGATGCATATTTAAAATGTACCTGCAGCAAGGAGCAAGGCCGGCTGGTTATTGAGGTTGCAGGTGGCCGGCCGGCTTTTCCCATGGCCGGCCGGCCAAGGGTCAAAAGGCTCAATGGGGATTAATGGCCGGCTATACCAAAAAAGGAGCCTCTCATGTGTGCACAACACAACCATGTAGTCAAAAACTGGAGAAAGTAAACTAGGAGAGAGAAAAGGCCACTTTTAGGAGGGGTTCAAAAGGGTCAACCAGAATTACTGGCCGGCCATGTGATATTGGTGGCCTCCCCGGTGTGTACAACACAAATATGCGGTTTGGGGCAAGAAAAAATGGCCTTAGAGTGGTCAACTTTGGCTTTTAAGTGAGAAAAAACGGGCAACGGAGGGCGATGGAGGAATAAAATTGGTTGTCTGAACAATTGTTGGCCTCCCACCCTTCTACGACCTTCTTACCAATGAAACAGAGGTCCCTGCCAAAAATGAACCCAAACCGATGCAAAGTGAAGGTTCGAGGGCCGAAACGCGTGGCCCGAGGCCCCGAAAACTGACTGTTAGGCACCGGAAGTGGTGTTCGACCACGAAGTTGGTTTCTCGAGCCACAGTGTCCCTCAAAAGGGAGTAAATAAGATGTATGCCAAAAACCGGAGCAAACGGAGGTGGTTAAGCGGTCCCGAACCGAGGCACACGGCCAACGGCTCCGAAAAACCGGAAACCGGACTCCAAACGGGCAAAATGGCCTACAACCACGAAACGTAGCCGACGGCCACTGAGAGATGATCTACGAGACCTCTCCCTCCCTTCGGGAAGAGAAAATAGAGAAAACGGAGCCTGGTTCACAAATCGAGGCAAGACACGAAAGAGCCCGGAAGTCCGGAGGCAAGGCTCGCAGCCAAGACTCTGAAACCTCTGAACGAGCACGATATGCAACATCACCAAGCGCTCAATCGGTGACGTTTGAGTCTTAAGGTCGGTCAAAAATGGGGTGTCTACAGTTGCCCCTCTTTGACAGAACTCGAAAGTCATAAGTGACGGGAGTGAATGTCAAAGCCCAGAGACGACCCATTTTTGACAAGGCCAAAGACTTAGACAAACAGGCGTGATAAACAGAGATGTGCCCGCAGGCAGGGGCAAAATGCAACTGATATGCAGGAAGATTTTGATAATTGTACTTATACGTTACGCGAAGCTGGTTTGAAAATTGGACTTATACGCTACGCGAAGCCGGTTTGATAATTGGACTTATACGCTACGCGAAGCCGGTTTGAAAATTGGACTTACACGCTACGCGAAGCCAGTTTGATAATTGGACTTATATGCTACGCGAAGCCGGTTTGATAATTGGACTTATACGCTACGCGAAGCCGGTTTGAAGATTGGACTTATACGCTACGCGAAACCGGTTTGAAAATTGAGGATTCATGCAATGCACTGTAATGTAGTGGCCAAAATGAAATGTAATGACTAAGAGGTGAGGGTACCTTACAGGGGCAATTAGCAATGACTTACCTCATGCTGCTGGGGATCTTTCGCTTCTTCTTGGTTGAACTGCAGGTACTACTTTTCTCCCTGACTATGGTCCCAGCTTTCCCTATTCTCCAACAGGGTGACAGACTAGGTTGGATCAGTATCCAGAATTGAGGTGCATACAGATGCTATCTCAATCTATGGGGCTGCCATACAAATTTCAAGCCGAGGATACACCCCTGGGTATTTAAACCAGACTTTAGTCTCGGGAATCCCTAACCTTTGCGTTCTAGGCATAAGCCATTCGAACTCTAGTTTCCACCGTCTCAGTTAGTCTCCTAGGAACTCACCGCAAACACAGGCAAGTGGCTATACCAGACCACCAGAAGTCGTTCGGGCACGACAAACACCAAAGGAATTGCACCTTTAGAGGATTTAAGGTCTCCTAGACCGGGGAGTGCACAAGACAGTGCGAATAAAGATGCAGGATTTAAGGTCTCCTTAGACCGGACAGTAAAATAGATACGATGTAATAGATTTGATGCAATAGATGCAAAGGGTGAACACAAGCCAACCACGCTGGACTCGCGAGTGGAGGAAGAACAAAGAATATCAATCAGGAGCGCGCTCCATGCAACCTAAGATAAATTCCAAACACGCTGAAATCGTGTGAGGAAGGGAAGGCTCCAATCACGCTGAAATCGTGTGAGGAAAAGAACACTCTAACCACGCTGAAATCGTGAGAAGAGGTCCAAAAACAACCGTCCAGGTGCATGCACAACGCAACCTGAGATAGATTCCAAACACGCTGAAATCGCTAAGGAATGGGACACTTAAACCACGCTGAAATCGTGAGAGAAGGTCCAAACAACAATCGCCCAGGTGCGCGCACAACGCAACCTGAGATAAAATCCAAACACGCTGAAATCGTGTAAGGAATGAGACACTCAAACCACGCTGAAATCGTGAGAGGAGTCCAAACAACAACCGCCCAGGTGCGCGCACAACGCAACCTGAGATAAATTCCAAACACGCTGAAATCGTGTGAGGAAAAGAACACTCAAACCACGCTGAAATCGTGAGAGGAGGTCCAAACAACAACCGCCCAGGTGCGTGCACAACGCAACCTGAGATAAAATCCAAACACGCTGAAATCGTGTAAGGAAAGGAACACTCAAACCACGCTGAAATCGTGAGAGGAGTCCAAACAACAACCGCCCAGGTGCGCACATAACACAACCTGAGATAAAATTCAAACACGCTAAAATCGTGTAAGGAACGGGACACTCAAACCACGCTGAAATCGTGAGAGGAGTCCAAACAAAAACCGCCCAGGTGCGCGCATAACGCAACCTGAGATAAAATCCAAACACGCTGAAATCGTGTAAGGAACGGAACACTCAAACCACGCTGAAATCGTGAGAGGAGTCCAAACAAAAACCGCCCAGGTGCGCGCATAACGCAACCTGAGATAAAATCCAAACACGCTGAAATCGTGTAAGGAACGGGACACTCAAACCACGCTGAAATCGTGAGAGGAGCCCAAACAACAACCGCCCAGGTGCGCACACAACGCAACCTGAGATAAAATCCAAACACGCTGAAATCGTGTAAGGAACGGGACACTCAAACCACGCTGAAATCGTGAGAGGAGTCCAAACAGCAACCGCCCAGGTGCGCGCACAACGCAACCTAAGATAAAATCCAAACACGCTGAAATCGTGTAAGGAACGGGACACTCAAACCACGCTGAAATCGTGAGAGGAGTCCAAATAACAACCGCCCAGGTGCGCGCACAACGCAACCTGAGATAAATTCCAAACACGCTGAAATCATGTAAGGAACGGGACATTTAAACCACGCTGAAATAGTGAGAGGAGGTCCAAACAACAACCGCCCAGGAAATCATGTAAGGAACGGGACACTCAAACCACGCTGAAATCGTGAGAGGAGTCCAAACAACAATCGCCCAGGTGCGCGCACAATGCAACCTGAGATAGAATCCAAACACTCTGAAATCGTGTAAGGAACGGGACACTCAAACCACGCTGAAATCGTGAGAGGAGTCCAAACAACAACCGCCCAGGTGCGTGCACAACACAACCTGAGATAAAATCCAAACACGCTGAAATCGTGTAAGGAACGGGACACTCAAACCACGCTAAAATCGTGAGAGGAGTCCAAACAACAACCGCCCAGGTGTGCGCACAGCGCAACCTGAGATAAAATCCAAACACGCTGAAATCGCGTAAGGAACGGGACACTCAAACCACGCTGAAATCGTGAGAGGAGTCCAAACAACAACCGCCCAGGTGCGCGCACAACGCAACCTGAGATAAATTCCAAACACACTGAAATCGTGTAAGGAACAGGACACTCAAACCATGCTGAAATCGTGAGAGGAAGTCCAAACAACAACCGCCCAGGTGCGCGCACAACCCAACCTGAGATAAAATCCAAACACGCTGAAATCGTGTAAGGAAAGGAACACTCAAACCACGCTGAAATCGTGAGAAGAGGTAAACAACTCAGGAGCGTGTTCCATGCAACCTAAGTTGAGTCTCGGGGGACGACGATCCTAAACGCTGCACGACGCAAAAGGATATAAGATAACACAAGATGCAAATAAACGCAACAAGTGCGATGATACAATACATGTTACAAGCAATGTAGAGCATGATGTTTAGAGAATGCAATGAATAGAAAAAGCGACACTCTAGAAGCACCTCATGGAGTGAGTGGCGCTGAACCGCTTTACTCTGACGGGGAACGGTACTCAGGGAGAGCACTTCTGATCGCCATTCTGGCTTGAAACAGTGAAACAGTCAACACAGTATTCTGTTCACTTTGAACACACAGCTCGTATCGGCATACTGCTTATTCTGAACACGCAGCTCATAACACAATATTCTACTTATTTTGGAACATACTCCTCACGCAGGACACCGCTGATTCTGAACACACGGTCCGTTCTGAACACAACTTATTCTGAACTCACAGCCCATAACACAGTATTTGGTTTATTCGGCACACAGCTCATTCTGAACAGACAGCCCATGACACAATATTTTGTTTATTCGGCACGTAACTCATACAAAACACTGCTCATTCTGGACATACAGGATGCAATGACGAAACTTACAGAAGTTGAAACAATCTCGGATGCCCGACATTTTCCCTCTTTTCTTTTGCTTCGTAGCCTGGAACTTTCATAGCTTCAGATGGGTCCTGGTTTTACTGTTTTCACATGACCTGGGTTGAATCCCGCGGCTTTATGAAAGAACCAATCCTGATTTGCACAAATGTGGAGAACGACACGGCACTCTGAGCACAAAACAATTTTTGAAATTGAAATGAGAAATGGGTTCTCAACCGGGTATTGAGCCTACAACTGACCACAGCCAAAACGACTCAACAATGGAAAACAAAGGTAGAACGACCTAAACACAACTCAACAAAGGGAAAACAAGGTAAAATGACCTAAACACATTTGTTGACACTCAAACGACTTAAAACAAGAAACGAGACAAACAAAACGCACAAACACAACACTCCGCTGTGTTACAAAGGCGAGAGACCTCTCTGTGCACGAGGAGCTAGTTTCTCCGGGTATTGTTTCCCACCCTTTCTCATTTGTGATTCTCACATCACTCGGCCCTCAGGCTCTGTTTTTCTGAAAAAGCCCTTTTCTCACTTTTTCTCTCAGCGCACATCTCTCTATTCTTTAATCTCTCATTTTTTATCCCTCTCCTGGGTGGTTGATGGACAAACAGAAAGTTGCGGGCTCTTGCCCCTAGCATTCCGATAGATTCTTCTTCTTGTTCACAACAGTGAGTTTCTCCCACAGAGGGGTTGTGATGCGGCTGGATGTGCAGCAGATCTGTAATTGACATTGGTTGATGATGCTCCACCGGGGAGTTTGGACGTGATCAGATCATTCCAGTTCGTGCTTTGCACTTGGCTTGATACCTCGCTGCTTGGAGGATGTTGAGAGCTTTCAGCCCTTTTCTGCTAACTTCAATTGTGCCCTCTTCTGGCGAATACGATGCCCTTTCTGGCAAGTAGAGTGCCCTTTCTGGAAAATGCATTGACAACGAGGAAAAGACAAAAAGCCTGACTCAACTGTGCCCCTAGTTCATCAATTTGACCATTTTTTGTTTTGGCTTTCTAAAACAATTTTGATCAAAATGAGAGTTAGATTAACGCGCTTGTTCGATTTTCTGAATTGAAATCATGCAAGTTAGGCTGTGAGCACTGAAAATTTTTCCTTTTTGGGGTCCAAGAAATGGTCCAGTTTTGGAAAAATAGAATAATTTTTGAGAGAAAATTAGTCAACTTCATTAAAAATTCTCAAAAACTATTTTTGCAAACGGCCACTGCTCAACGAGCACGGAACCCGCTCTTGAGATGCACAACTTCAGATTCGAAGGAAAATTGCCCCTTGCTTGAGGGGAACTGCATGGCAACGAAAAGTTACCCCTTGTTTGAACGGCACCGCGGCGCATTGTAGACATCCCCGAACGCCCCGGGAGGAACGAGCTCCCGTTCCATTCGATATTAGGCTCACTACAGCTCAGGACTCTCAAATTGTCACGGTTCTAAGTCTAAACCAAAGAGTCCAAATCCGGCAAATCGTTTTGAGAAAACAGATTTTTGAAAGAAGTGCCAAACATGGACTGCTTTGCCAGATACAAAGTCGCCACCTAAATGTTTTATTTTGGGGAAATTTCGGAAACCCTGACTCATTTGCCTAAGGCCACGTGTCTGTCATTACCAAAGTTGCCTCGGCTCGGGAACTTGGGTACGATTGGGGAAGGTCACTTCGTGAGCACCCCCGCTCGCCCAATCAAAGATCGGCCTCTACTAACCATGATATCTAGTTTTGAAAACATTGTGTGTTCTTATTCCGGTTATTAGCCTAGATTACTATGTGATGCGCACAGCATACAAGTATAGACTGGATCGCCTGAATTGGAACAAAACATTTCCTGTTTGTTTTTGAAAGATGGTTTGCTACTCGCAAGTAGGCTTAAAATGCAGATTTTGCCACCCTCAGGTGGGCTTAAGAAAAAGATGGTTTCGTCACTATCTAGTGGGCTTAAAACTCACAGTTGATGATTTGTTCCAATCCAAATAACCCAACCTTCACCCACAGTCATTCAAGCAGTTATATCACATAAGCAAATAGCCTCATGGTAAGCATGCTATTCATGGCAGTCACTCACACACATGCAAGGATGCTAAAGCATAAAACTCACTGAGTACTCCAAGCCAAAACAGAAACCAATTAGAAATCTATGCATGATCCTAATTATACAGAAATGCCTAATGCAACACATGCAAAAATGCAACTATAGCAGGCTCGGCTATTCTAAACATGGCATATGAAATGCTACAGCTAACATGTATTCAACTTGGAATTGAAAATACAATGCAGTTAGTATGATACGCCGAGCCCAGTGCATGCAAAACAGATGAATGAATACAAACATGCTATCATACTGTATGCTAATTGAAACATGCCCTAATCTAACCATCATAAGGGGGTAAATAAAAGGGAGAAATACGTGGGGTTGGAAGACATACATCACACACACGCACACTTATTACAGTTGTGCCCTCGCGCAGAGGGTCCGAATAAATAGTACAGTCCAAATAATACAATCCAAATAATACAGTCCGAATATAAACAAATTCCTAATTAATTTACAAATTAACTAAGAAAAATAATAAATTGGCATGCAAACCAAGGACTGCCTTGACTCTTCTTCAGATGATGGATGATGCATGTCTGGGCTGCCTTGCGCGGAAATCCACTGGGATACCCCAATTAGCCTCTGTTTTGCAATGATTTCTTGGAAAGCGCGCCAAGCCCTGGAACACTGCTGATTCTTGATTTGCTGCAACAGAGAGCAGGAAAGGGGCATAGCAATGTATTTTCACATATGTATGCATGTCTCGATCCTCGTGCCACCAATCACGCATCTCGATGCATGATGGCCGAGGAGTTGAATTGCATGACTCAATATAGAATGAATGCACATGGAAACTCAACTAAAACCTAACTCCATCATCGATAATCCGGAGTGTCGGCGACAGGGAATTGAGACACGTTCCGTCACTCGGAGTACGAAACGTACCTCGTTTCCCGTGCCTGGGCTAATTCCTATCCCAAACACAATGCAATATGCATGATATGCATGGATGCAACTAATATACAACCTAACATGCACAATGCTATGAAATGGCATACACAATGCGCTAACATACAACCTAGCATACGCAATACTATGAAATAAAATGGCATACACAATGTAGTATGGGCTTACACCAACATGAGTGGACCTCAGCCACACTCACATAAGAGGCCATCATATGAAAATGAGACAACTCGGAATGCGTGCACACATGCACGCAAACCGAGGACCGAACCTAAGGCACGAAATGCCACTCTAACAAGACATGGCAAGGCATGGAATATGGCATACAAGCATGCAAATTTCAGCGCTAAAATATGACCCAAAACAGTCCCGAATCATGGCAATATAGTACCTGATGCATGAAATGAAACCGAAATGCAAAACTAGGCCTATGCATTGGCCTATAGCTATACAAAAAATGCATTATTTGATCATGACATGTGAAGACAGATTCAAGGCAGCCCCAAAACAAGCACGTTTACAGTTTTAAGCAAGGCCAAAAAGCAAACACAAATAGGGAAAAACTAGCATGCAAAAATGGCCCTAAATGTGAGATAAAGAAGCAAGTCATGGCTTCCGGCTCTAAACAGATAAGGGCCCTTCAACAATATTGAAGAGGGGCCCAAAATATGATATTTCACAGTTTACAACAAACCACAAAAACCAACACAGGTATGGCTAAGCTCTTATGCAAGAAATGGGCCAAAAAAGGGGACAAAGAAGCAAGTGGTGGTTTCTGGCCTCAAACACAAAGGGGCCCTTCAACAATTTTGAAGAAGGGCCCAAAATATTGCACTTTACAGTTGATGTCCAGACCCAAAACAGTATGCAAGAATGCTCCAAATGCTATGCAAAATAAGGCCAAAAAGAGAGCTATAAAACAAAGTATATAAAGGATGCCTCAAACAATGAAATACCCTTAATGAAACATGAAGAGGGGGTCAAAATAAGGTCATTTTTAGTTCGGACCAGAGCCCAAAAACAGAAGCATAAGAGGCTAACAAATCATGCAAAAATGGAGCCAAAATAGAGATATAAAGGGAAGTAGCAAATGGAAGCCACAAACAGTGATGAACCTTCAAAAATGTTGAATAAGGGCTCAAAATAAGCAACTTTACAGTTTATAACATGCCTCAAAACAGTCTACACGTAGGCCAAAAATACTACACAAGGAATAGGCATACAAGAGGGGTAATGAAGCAAGTGCAACAAGGAGACCTCAAACAGGTAAATACCCTTAAACAAACATGAAAAATAGCTCAAAATAAGCCTAGTTCCAGTTAGGGTCGGAGCCCAAAACAGCAAGAAAGTATGGCTAAGAAAGCATGCAAAATATGGACCAAAAAGGGGGAAATAGAGCTTACCCTTGTAGACCAATCTTTTGGCAACTCTTGGCTTGAGTTTGGTGGCTCTTTAGCTCTGGAAAACAACTTCAAGTGGCTGCAATGGAGGTTGGAGGTATGGTGCTAGGTGGTGGTGTAGAGAGGGGTGTAGGAACTTGAGAGTTTGGAGCTTGGAAGAGAGAGAGAGGAAGGTGTATGTATGCAAAGCTCTTAGGTAATTTTTCCAACCCTTAAACCAGAGCTGGGAGGCTGGTTATATAGGCAAGAGAAGGGGGAAAAGGGGGGGAAAATGGAGGGAAAACAATCAAGTTTCCCCCAAAAAATGCACCCCCCCCCCCCCGGATACACAATCTGGGGGGAAACAGAATATACAGTTGTAAGGAACAGGGTGCAAGGATCATGACTGGCCAGCTATCTAGGGTTTAGGTGGCCGGCCGGCTACCTCCCATGGCCGGCCGGCCAAGGGTCAAAAGGTTCAATGAGAATTAGTGGCCGGCCACCACAGAAAGAGGGCCTCCCATGTGTGCACAACACAACCCTGTGGTAAAAAATTGGAGATAGTGAACCAGGAGAGAGAACAACCCACTTTTCAAAGGGGTTCAAAGGGTCAAAAGCAATTACTGGCCGGCCACCAAATATTGGTGGCCTCCCAGATGTGTACATCACAAATACGGGGTTTAGGGTGCAAGAAAATGGCCCAAGGATGGTCAACATTGGCTTTGAAGTGAGAAAAATCGGGCGACGGAGGGTGATGAAGGGATAAATTTGGCTGGCAGAACAATTACTGGCCTCCCACCCTTCTACGGCCTTTTTACCAATGAAACAGAGGTCCCTGCCAAAAATGAACCAAAACCAATGCAGAACGAAGGTTCGGGGGCTGAAACGCGCAGCCCGAGGCCCCGAAAACTGACTGTTAGGCACCGGGAGTGATGTTCAACCACGAAGTCGATTTCTCGGGCCACAGTGTCCCTCAAAAGGGAGCAAATAAGAAGTATGCCAAAAACCGGAGCAAATGGAGGTGGTTAAGCGGTCCCGAACCGAGGCACACGGCCAACGGCTCTAAAAAATCGAAAACCGGACTCCAAACGGGCAAAATGGCCTACGACCACAACACGTAGCCTACGGCCACTGAGAGATGATCTACGGGACATCTCCCTCCCTTCGCGAAGAGAAAACAAAGAAAATAGAGCCTAGTTCACAAACTGAGGCAAAGCATGAAAGAGTCCAGAAGTCCGAAGGCGAGGCTCGCAGCCAAGACTCTGAAACTTCTGAACGAGCACGATATGCAACATCACCAAGCGCTCAATCGGTGACGTCTGAATCTTAAGGTCGGTCAAAAATGGGGTGTCTACAGTTGCCCCTCTTTGACAGAACTCGAAAGTCATAAGTGACGGGAGTGAATGTCAAAACCCAGAGACGACCCATTTTTGACAAGGCCGAAAACTTAGACAAACAGGCGTGATAAACAGAGATGCGCCCGCAGGCAGGGGCAAAATGCAACTGACAATGCAAGAAGCCGAAAGTAACTTGATGATCGTGCAAATGCAGCAAGCTGTAATGAAGCAAGTATTCACAATAGATGCAACAGTTTTGAGCAAGAATGCAAAGCAACAACTACATTTCATTCAGTTAAGAATGCGGAGAATTATTCAATCCTCACCACGTCTCACACGGAGAAGATACGATACCTGCGCGATTCGTCTGGTCGCACCAGCCTCAAATGAACCATACATACAATATCGTGCCTGCAAAAGAAACTCAACAAGCACAATATATCTAACAGCATATGTTCAATGTGATATAGAATGCAGACAATCATGGTGTTGATAGAAAAGTGCATCGCAATGCGGGAAGAAACGCGCATTTCGGCGAGGGCGACTCGATCGCGGCCTCCGGTTCACCTCCCGGAGAGGTTACAACATGTTTAGAAGGATACACCTCACTTTCGAT
This sequence comes from Camellia sinensis, assembly GCF_055761805.1. NCBI lineage: Eukaryota > Viridiplantae > Streptophyta > Magnoliopsida > Ericales > Theaceae > Camellia > Camellia sinensis. Next base: position 181,359,083 of record NC_138962.1, read on the forward strand.
GAGTAAACGATGAGACATGCATTGGAAGTTGGAGCTAAAGTTCCGGCGGAGCGATTTCGCGACAGAAAGTGCACTTCTCTTGTACTTTTTCAGGTCTCGCGGACTCCAATCTTCCTCAAAATTTGCAGGGACCTTGGAGGGCATGTGGGGAACACCACCGGCCAGTTTTATTGGGAGAGGGAGACCACCGGCCATTTCTTGAAAAGTGAATGGCCGGCCTGCCAGAAAAAGTGGCCGGCCGGCCACTTTGCCAAATCCGGGGGCAATTTTGTCCTTTTAGCCTCTTTTCTATAAATACACTTATCCAAATACTTTGAGCTCATAAGTGCAGCTCCGAAATCCTCCCCTCTAGATTCCCAAACCATTTTCTCCCTCAGATCTAGGCTTTATACGCGTTTTTCAACGTCCCACGCAAGTTGTTTTCACGAAATCTTTCAGTTTCAAGCACTTTGAACCGATTAAATTTTGGTTTCGGGGCTTCTTTTCTCATTTTAGCCACTTGAGGTGAGTTTTTCTCAATATTTGGAAGATTTTCTCGGGAGTTGACTTTTGTTGACTTTTTCACTTCCCGAGAGTTGACTTTTGTTGACTTTTTCCAATTTTGGCTCATTTTTGCCCCTTTTTGTAGATTTCTCGAAATGACGGGTCAATTTCCCCATGGCGGAGGTTCTCCAGGCGCCGAAGGCGAGCCTGACATCATGTCTCTTCCTCCAAGGGTTCGCCCCTTCATACCCGAGAGGTATGACCCACCAGTACACGTTCTTCCGCGGGCTGTTTTTCATCATTTCACCGAGTTCGACGAGCGAGCACCCGGGGATCTCCTCCTGCGGGAGCCTGAGTATCATCTCTCCCATGAGGCACGAGAGGTATTTACTTCGTTTTTACCCTTTCTGTAACGTATTACGAATTTTTCTTGCATTCTGTTTGCGCTCTGAACACACGGTCCAATCACTTGAATTCCTGAACACTCAGCCCATAAATTGATTGTGAACACACGGCACACATCGGTTGAGGGTTGAACACGCAGTCCAACACACTGATTTTCTGAACACGCAACCCAAATTGATGGTGAACACGCAGCACACACTGATTGAGATTTGAACACGCAGCTCAAAACACTAATCTTCTGAACACACAGCCCAAATTGATTTTTCTGAACACACAGCCCAATTTGAAAGTGAACACACAGTACACACTGATTGAGACTTGAACACGCAGCCCAAACACTGATTTTCTGAACACACAGCCCAAAACATTGATCTTTTGAACACACAGCCCAAATTGAAAGTGAACACACGGCACACACTAATTGAGAGTTGAACACGCAGCCCAAAACATTGATCTTTTGAACACACAGCCCAAATTGAAGGTGAACACACGGCACACACTAATTGAGAGTTGAACACGCAGCCCAAAACATTGATCTTTTGAACACACAGCCCAAATTGAAGGTGAACACACGGCACACACTAATTGAGAGTTGAACACGCAGCCCAAAACATTGATCTTTTGAACACGCAGCCCAAATTGAAGGTGAACACACGGCACACACTAATTGAGATTTGAACACGCAGCTCAAATTGATTATCTGAACACACAGCCCAAATTGATGTTCTGAACACACAGCCTAGACTGATTGAGAGTCGAACACGCAGCCCAAATCACTAATCTTTTGAACACACAGCCCAAGTTGATATTCTGAACACACAGCCCAGACTGATTGAGATTTGAACACGCAGCCCAAAACACTGACTTTCTGAACACACAGCCCAAGTTGATTTTCTGAACACACAGTCCAGATCACTAATTTTCTGAACACACAGCCCAAATTGATTTTTCTAAACACACAGCCCAATTTGAAAGTGAACACGCAGCCCACTTATTGAGAGTTGAACACGCGGCCCAAAACATTAATTTTCTGAACACACAGCCCAAGTTGATATTCTGAACACACAGCCCAGACTAATTGAGAATTGAACACGCAACCCAAAACATTGATTTTCTGAACACACAGCCCAAATTGATGGTGAACACACGGCCCAAATTGATTTTCTGAACACACAGCCCAAAGCATTGATCTTTTGAACACACAGACCAAATTGAAGGTGAACACACGGCACACACTAATTGAGAGTTGAACACGCAGCCTAAAACATTGATCTTTTGAACACCTAGCCCAAATTGATGGTGAACACGCAGCACACACTAATTGAGAGTTGAACACGCAGCCCAAGTTGATTATCTGAACACACAGCCCAAATTGATTTTCTGAACACACAGCCCAGACTGATTGAGATTTGAACACGCAGCCCAAATTGATTTTTTGAACACACAGCCGAAATTGATTTTCTGAACACACAGCCCAGATCGATGGTGAACACGCAGCACACACTGATTGAGAGTTGAACACGTAGCCCAAATCACTAATCTTTTGAACACACAGCCCAAGTGGATATTCTGAACACACAGCCCAGACTGATTGAGAGTTGAACACGCAGCCCAAAACACCGACTTTCTGAACACACAGCCCAAGTTGATTTTCTGAACACACAGCCCAGATCACTAATTTTCTAAACACACAGCCCAAGTTGATTTTCTGAACACACAGCCCAGATCACTAATTTTCTCAACACACAGCCCAAGTTGATTGTGAACACACGGCACACACTTACTTTACTTTGCACGCAGCTTTATTCATTTCATGCTGAAACATGTGTTCATTCTGAATGCAGGTGACTTCTCGCACCGTGCGGGGGTATGGCTCTACCGCGGCAAGAGACTGGTATGCTGAGCTCCCGGAGACCGTTCGGGATTTGGTCGACTTGATAGGGTTTGGGCCCTTCTGTGCTGGGCTATCTCGTTTTCCTGCTAGGAGGACGATGATGGCCGCCCTGGTGGAGAGATGGTGGGACACCACCAACTCTTTCCATTTCTCTGCCACTGGGGACATGACTATGACCCCTTTTGACTTCGCTGTATTGACCGGCCTTGATGTGGGAGGCCGGGCGATCCCATATGATGAGGACATGGGCGAGTGGGAGGCCGCTTGGATATATCTGCTGGGGGCTCGCCCGCCTGTTGACAAAGCTTCGGGGAGAGTCCGATACACCTGGTTCTCTTCCCACTTCCGGCGGGTGGAGATGGAGCCCAGGACTCCTGATGAGGCGGCACAGTATGCCCGCGGCTTTTTGATGTTCCTTTTCGGGACCACTCTGTTTGCTGATAGAGGGAACACTGTTGGGCTTTATCTGCTGAGTGCCTTGGTGGACCTGTCACAGGTCAGGCGGTATGACTGGGGTGGTGCCGGCTTGGCCACCCTTTATTGCTACATGAGCGCGACCTCATGCGGACAGGGGGACTTACTTGGCGGCTATTGGAGAGCCTGGGAGGTACTTTCTGCCCTCTTTGATTTACATTTCTGCTCCTCATTACTTGCACATGGCACACACGGCGCACTTTATATTCTGTATCGTGCATTTTGCCCTCAGCATTTCATATTCTGCTTTGTTTCCTACAGTTATGGGTCTATGTATATTTCCCGACATTGGCCCCAGAGTTGAGGGTAGCGGGACCTCTCATGACCCCGTACTCACTTGTGTTTGAAGGCCAGCACCGGCCAAGACCTCGGGAGTCTCTCCTTTACCTGCAACAGTATTTCGACACGGTGCGCTCATCGGAGGTACTTCAGAACTCTCAGTTCTTTCTGTTTTCATCTTTGATTTGTCCTGTACATCTTCGATTTCTGCTTGGTTTATGCACCTGTTATCTGCAGATTACATGGCAACCCTGGGCGCCCTTAGGTGAGGGTCTCCGATTCCAGTTTGCCGGAGGGTGGGGTGCCTCCCGGTACAGGCTCCTGTTCGAAGAGCCGGTTGGTAGGGCCTTCTTTTTGGGGGAGCGTTTCTTGCGTCAGGTCTGGGGGTACACTTCTCAGGACCCTCCCTCAGCGCCCCCAGTCGACATACGGATTACTAATGTACTCATTTCCCGGGATGTCGTTAATGCTATGTTGGGTACTGATGATTTTCTACATCTTGAGGAGGGGGATTCAGCTACTTACCGTCACACATACCTGATGCCCCCATTGACGGGAGTTCGCACTCCGATGATGAGGCCTGCTCGGGCTCGGGCTGCAAACGCCCCTTCCACCAGCAGGGCTGGTACATCTAGAGGTGGGGGTGGATCGGTTGCCCCGATTCCTCCGACTTTTCCTCATCCTGGATGGCCGGACATGCCGACCGAGTTGATAGGATGGCGGTACGGGGCCTCCTACACGATTCCGATAGAGCCTCCCATGCCTGACCATCGATACGTCATTGATCCCGACTCACCGCCGGTATGCCCCACTGTTTTTCATCTATCATTCAAACACTTGGACATTCCTTTATTCACTGATGATTATGAGCTCGTATCTGCAGCCACCCAGTGAGTACATGGAGGGGGTGATCGGATTGGTGGCCTCACTTGAGGGCATGGTCTTACGGAGAGAGGCGCAGCTATCTGTCATGGGTTTCCAGGTACTCTTTAGTTTTTTGGCATTTTTCATACTTCTGATGATATGTTGATTTCTACTGCATTGATAGGCTACTTGTGTAGAGCACATCTGACACACACCTCATTTATACACTGTGTTTATATGTACCCACTTCATGTAGTTTTCTCGCATCTGCATCTGATGTACATATTTGGACTGATGTATTTGAATTGAACTCTTTATTTTCAGATGCCCCAGGTATATGATCAGCCGCAGGCCAGGCCACCTGGGCCTTCTCGGGGAGCTGGGCCATCCAGGCCTTTTCGAGGGGAGGGGTCGTCTAGCATACGCAGAGCACATATTGTGGAGGAGGAGCCTGGTGAGGATGAGGAGGAGGAGGTTGCAGACCGTCAGTCGGAGACATCTGCTGACGGAGAGGACGGCTCCGGCCTTGGTTCCGGGAGTGGAGGCGAGGCTGAGGGGGATCCCGAGGATGACGACTCTGATTCAGATGAGGGCGATGGTGATGGTGGCGGAGAGTCTATTCCGCAGAAGAGGACGAAGAGGGCCTCTTATTACTGCTCTTGAGAGCACAGATGCGGCTATTTCCTGTTTTATTTATCTTTTTGCTAGTAGTTGTAGCACATTGTACATTATCGGGCAATTTTAAGCTCTGTAAAATGTTGTAACAAGCGAGGCATGATGGGATGAAACAGCTTTTGAACAAAGTATTGTATTTTAAACATTTAGCATCATACCGCATCATTCTGTATCATAATGAGATTGAATGGAAACGTGTATTGTGCATTTTGCCCAGTCAGGTAGTGAACCGACGCAACAACTTAACTTTCTAAGATATAACAAAACCTTAGCAAGTTTACAACTCGATAAACAAAATACAATAATGTTGACAACTCGATAAACAAGACTCAAACAAAAAGCTTAAACAAAGAGTAACAACATAAAACACGACAGCTCGACAAACAACTCGATAAGAAAAACGATAACTCGATAAACAAAACAACAACTCGATAAACAAAACTTAACAAAACGAAGTGCACTTCGGACGATCTGGGCAACGGAACGCATCCGAAACGGAGGGAAATAGAGGCCTTTGACACATCCGTTGCATGGAAATGCTTGAAACTTTCCCCCTGGAGGGTAAAACAGGGCCGAAGACACACATTGGAGCATGGCCGGCCACTTTTGGGAGCCGGCCGGCCAGATTTATTGCAGAGGGGGGGCCACCGGCCAGTTTTGAAACAAGAAATGGCCGGCCGGCACTTAACTCTACAGCCGCCCAATTTTTGACACTTGTCCCCCTGAATAGTGTCTTTTCCTCTTTAAAAGCCTTAGCTCCGTGTTTTGATTCAATTCATCTTAGTTTTGCACAAAAATGGAGGCGTTTCTCGTTGAAAATCTCACAGCTTGGATCGCTTCTCTAGATGGCTCGAAAAAGTTAAACTTCCGAGGTTTCGGCTTGAATGCGCTATTCACGCTGAGCTGCACCCCGCTACATCTCCCTTTCCTCTATGCCGCGGCGAGGTTTTGGAACCCAGTGACGCATGTCTTTAGCTTCGGTGGGCAAGAGGTATGTCCAACTTTTAAAGATTTTCAAGTTTTGATGGAGTCTGAATGTCATGAAGAGATCTTGCCCCAGTTCCGCTTTGGCCACGCCCAAGCTTTAGGGCAGATGTGTGGACTCACCGCGCATGATGCTCGGTCTCTGATCTGTAATGGGGAACTAGATATCCTTGGTTTGATTCATCGCTTTCCTAACGCCGGTGACCGCAGCAACCATTATTGGCAAGGTTTCCAACAACACGCCCTTTGTTTGTGCCTGCTGTCTCACTTTCTGCTTTCCCCGGGCTTTGGCGGATTTAGCATTCGTCTAATTGAAGTTGCTCAAGGCTTCAAAGAAGGAAAGAGCTGCATCGCCATGACCTTGGTCGAGACGCTGATGGGCTTGGATTCTATCTATCGCCGGGAGATGACTAGATTTGCTGGGAGTCCACTGCTACTACAGGTAATGTTTCCCACCCAATCTTACATATGTATTTGCTCACATCACTCGGCCCTTAGGCTCGATTTTTCTCAAAAAACCCTTTTCTCGCTTTTCCCTCACCGTACATCTCTCTATTCTTTATTCTCTCATTTTTCATCCCTCCCCAGGTATGGTTAATGGACAAATTGCAGGTTGTGGACTCTTGCCCGGCCTATTCAGCTCGAGGCTATTTCTTTCGACAGTGCCTAGTCGATGCCCCTGATGAAAGATGGTGGTTTGACTGGATGTGCAATTTGTCTGCAGATCGCATTGCTTGGCGTTGTCCTTGGCTCAATCTCCCGGCAATGAGCTATAGCATATCTTGGCTGATCGGGATCGAGTTGATTGGTCTGACCCACTATGTGTTCTACTTTCCATTCCGATTCCTGTGCCAGTTCGGTCATGATCAGATTTGCCCACCAGAGGGGATTGAGTACCCGGCTGCTTTCCCGATCCGAGGTGCACAGGTTGCCCGATATGCCACAGCATGGAGGACTAGAGAGCTCCTGACTCCTGCTCCCACTTTCAGTTGCACTTTGTCTGACGAGTGCTTGGATTGGCACAGGTTGGGCCTAGCTTGGCGTCAGAGGCTTCGACCAGCTCTGGGAGGGGGCGCAGGGATACTTGACTTGACTATGCCCTGAATTTATTGCTTTATTAGTACTTTCAAGTTTTCTTTATGAATGTAATAAAAAAGCAACTTCGATTGTATGTAAGAGCAGGAGAACTCTGTTTTGAAATCAATGAAATTGAAGGTTGTGGTACTGAACATTTTCCGCTTTGGTCCAAAAATGGTCTTAGTTGTAAAGAGATTAATTTGAACAAAGTCAACTTTTATTAAAACTTTTCAAAGCCATTTTCGATATGGATCAGAATTGGACACGCCTAAGATCTGTCACTGAGATGCACAACCCTGGATCCTTGCAACTGGAAAGTTGCCCCTAGTCTGAAGAGTACCGTAGCACTGCATGGCAACGGAAAGTTGCCCCTTGTCTGAATAGCGCTGCACCGTCGTGGCAACGGAAAGTTGCCCCTAGTCTGAATAGCACTGCACCGGAGATCACGATAAATGCTAATGGATAAAGATGACCGAGATGGTCAAAATGGACAAAGTTGATCGGGGAAAAGTTTATGGCTGAACTTCAGGGTGAAGTTGCCTACGTATCCCAAAGATGGGAATCAAGCCTTACGTAGCTCAGGCTTAGGTTTACTCGGGTATTTTCACTCTCCTTTTACGCCCTAACTTTTGCCAAGGTCGCCCTTTGCGGGTTTTCAACCTTGCGGGCTCAGTTTTTATATTTTCCAATTTTTTTTGTGCTCTAACTTTTGCCTAGGTCGCCCTTTCGGGTTTTCGGCCTAGCGAGCCTCTTAGGGGTAATATTTCTTCAACTTGTCCATGTTGATCGGTTGGGAAAATTCCAGGCCATCTAGATCCATCAGAACCATAGCTCCACCTAACCAGATAGCTTTGATGATGTAGGGACCAGTCCAATTGGGTTTGAACTTGCCCCTTGGGTCGTGGATGGGAGCTCTGTTGTCCTTGAGCACCAAATCTCCTTCCTTTAGATTCCTGGACTTAACTTTCTTGTTGAAAGCCTGGGCAATTCTGCGTTGATAGCCTTGAACATGGTACAGTGCTTTCAGTCTTCTCTCGTCAAAAAAGCATGAGTTCCTCAAATCTGCTATGTTGTCAATCTGCTTCGGCTATTTGACACTCAGCCAATACTCGTAATGACGGAACCTCAATCTCGATAGGTAGAACGGCCTCCATCCCATAAACCAATGAATACGGAGTCGCTCCGGTAGAAGTTCTGATTGAAGTCCTGTAGCCCCACAGAGAAAATGGCAGCTTATCTGGCCAATCCCGGTAGGTTTCCACCATCTTCTGCAGTATGTGTTTGATATTCTTGTTGGCCGCCTCAACCGCTCCGTTGGTTTGCGACCGGTATGTAGATGACTTATGAAAAGCCACGTTGTATTTCTCCAACAAGTCAATCACTTCCTTCTTGAAGTGGGAACCATTATCTGAAACGATCTCGTTCGGGACCCCATAGCGACAAATGATGTTGTTTCTGATAAACTTTGCAACATGTGACGCCTTCAACACCGCATATGATTGGGCCTCGACCCACTTCGTGAAATAATCTATCGCAACCAGGATGAACTCATGCCCATTCGACCCCTTCGGAGTGACAGCCCCGATCACATCGATTCCCCAAACTGAAAAATGGCCATGGCGAAGTCATGTTGTACAGCTTCAACGGCGGGATATTCATGCGGTTTGCATGAATCTGACACTTGTGGCATCGCCGAACAAAACTAATACAATCCTCCTCCATGGTGGACCAGTAGTAACCCTGTCTGAGGATCTTTCGTGCTAGCATTACTCCGTTCATATGTGCACCGCATTCTCCTCCATGGATGGCCTCCATCAGGCGCTTCGATTCTTCGGCTTCAACACACAGCTTGTGCATTCCCAGATGACCTCTCTTATACAGCTTACCCCCACAGATGATGAACTGGACGGCCATTCTTCTGATTGCCCTTTTATCCTTGGCATTTACCCCTGGCGGGTATGCTTCCTTTTCCAAGAAATTCCAAATGTCATAATACCAGGGGTTTTCGTCCTGAACCTCATCTATAGCGGCGATCGACTTATAAGCTGGCGCAAATTTCTGGTCAATGACAACTGGACACATCCAGATTCCAAACGGGATGTCTATCATGGAAGATAGAGTTGCTAGAGAATCTGCGAACCTGTTGTTCTCTCTTGGAAGATGAGCAAAGTTTAGCTTCTCAAACCGAGGGATTAGCAAGTCCAAGGTCTGGTGGTACATCATCATCTTTTTTTCTTTGACTTTCCAGTCTCCGTTTGCCTGAGATACAACAAGGTTCGAATCCCCGATGACGTCCAAACGTCTTGCCCCTAGTTCCAGGGCCGCTTCTAGACCGGCAATGCATGCCTCATATTCTGCTTCGTTGTTCGAGACTTTGAACCGGAGTTTGAAGGCTAGAGGGATACGGGAATTGTCAGGTGCTATCAGCAATACCCCTATCCCATATCCGTACTGATTTGATGCTCCGTCAAAGTACATCGTCCAATATTCGTCGTCGATGTGCAAAATGGCTTCATCTGGGAATAAGTACTCCACTGCTTCACCTTCTTCGACTAGATGATTGGCCCAGAACTCTGCCACTGCTCTTCCTTTCACAGACTTGCGTGTCACATATTTCAGATCGAATTCAGAGAGCAACAGCAGCCAACGAGCTAGCCTACCCGTAAGTGTCGGTTTCTCGAAAAGGTATTTGATAGGATCCAGTCGTGAAACCAACATTACGGAGTGAGCTAACAAGTAGTGCCGCAGCTTCCTGGTAGCCCATACCAAAGCTAAGCAAGCCTTCTCGAGCGGAGTGTAGCGGGTCTCGTAGTCCAACATCTTCTTGCTCAGATAGTAGATGGCCCTCTCCACCTTATCCTCTGATTCTTGTGCGAGCATGCAGCCCATCGTAGTCTCAGTCACCGAAAGGTACAATATCAACGGTTTCCCCGGCTCTGGTGGCGACAACACGGGCGGGTTCTGTAAATATTTCTTGATCTGTTCAAAAGCAGCTTGGCATCGGCCGTCCCATTGGAATTTCTTGTCTTTCTTCAGGAGACCAAAAAGTGGTTCACAAGTCAAGGTTAATTTTGAGATAAACCGTCTTATGAATTGCACCTTACCCAGAAAGCCTCGCACCTCCTTTTCAGTCCTTGGTGGTGGCATTTCCAAGATGGCCTTGATCTTTGAAGGGTCGACCTCAATGCCCCTTTGTGTAATCAGAAACCCCAGCATTTTTCCCGCTGTAACACCGAATGTGCACTTCTGAGGATTTAGCCGCAACCGGAATTCCCTGATCCTTTGAAAGAACTTTTGCAAGGCGGTGTAGTGGCCCTCTCTTTCCATGGACTTGACAATCATGTCGTCCACGTACACCTCAACCTCTTTGTGGATCATGTCGTGCAATATTGTGGTCGCGGCCCGTTGATAAGTAGCTCCGGCATTCTTCAACCCAAACGGCATTACTCTGTAGCAATATGTCCCCCACGGGGTGGTGAATGCAGTCTTTTCTCTGTCTTCTGGCGCCATTACTATCTGATTGTACCCTGAGAAGCCATCCATGAATAAGAGCAAAGCATGCCCTGCTGTGAAATCCACCAACTCATCGATATGCGGTAAGGGAAAATCGTCCTTCGGACTAGCCCTGTTTAAATCCCTGAAATCCACGCATACCCGGATCTTGCCATCCTTTTTCGGCACTGGAACGATATTGGCCAACCAAGCCAGGTATTCGGATACCAGCAGGAAGCCTGCGTCGATCTGCTTGGTGACCTCTTCCTTAATCTTGAGAGCCCAGTCCGGGCGGATCCTTCTGAGTTTCTGCTAGACAGGTCGAGCCTCGGGGTCAAGGGGGATCCGGTGCTGTACAATCTCAGGATCGATCCCAGGCATGTCTTCGTAGGACCACGCGAAAACATCTTTGAAATCTTTTAATAAAGCGACTAAACGCTCGCGTTCCTCCGAAGACAGCGTGGACCCGATCTGGACCAGCCGCGAGTCCTCCTCAGTATCAATATTCACGGTAATGATTTCATCCGTTAAGGGTTTGACAAATCTCTCGTGCTCCTGCTCAATTAAACGTTGCAAAACCGGAGGAATTTCGTCCTCGTCGTTTTCATCAAAATTTTGAAAGTTTGAGTTTATGCAATAAATTAAGGGCACAGAAAAAGTACTCAGAAACCACAGTTACTTGATTCTCATTAAGCACATCCAAATCGTCCGAGTTCTCGGTTACAACAGACTCAAATGAGAAAGAAAAAGACGACCTGGACATAACTGTGGCATCCGGGTTATCATCCCCAGGATTACTAGACTCAGACTCAGTCGAGCTGGAACCTGATTCCGACTCACAGGACTCGGTGGAATCAGATTTCGACTCACTACCTGACCCGGTGTTGCTGCACAAAAATCCCTCCTCGTACTGCCAAGTGAGAGAGGGTGCGATAGATGCATCCAAAATAGTCGCTGGAAGGCCCGCAGCTGTTTCATCCCCAATCATGGAAACCGATGAGTTATCCCCCAAGCACTTTTGGTCGATCGAAGGATCTGAAAGTAGACACGCCAACGCTACCCCCATCTCAAGTTCGGTGCTCTCGGAATCCACTGCCTTACACTGCCCAACCACAGCTGATGGGTCTGTCTGCTCTTCGGCAACGTCATCCCCGGGTAGTTGTAGGTCGAAGAAGATCTCGAAACCAGGCACGCGCTTCCTCTCCGTGTTCAGCCATGGTTCTGGGAAGCCGCAAAACGGAAAGTCTTCCCCCTCCCGGACGAAGCGTCCGTTTAGGGTACCCTGAATGGGCCGATGCATTAACTCAAAAGGCTTCCCTGCCTTCTTTGCTCTGGCTCTTCCGGCCATCTCTTTACCCTTCCTCACCCAGTCCTCCTTGGTGGGCAGATAACCCAATCTAAAGGTGTGAGGGTTGTGTGGCACTTCGGCCAATGCTGCGACGCCCTTCCGGCCGCTCTTTCCCAATCCCATTCCAGGGATGTGTTGTAACTTGTTCATGAGGTAGACGGATTGAGCACTGACGTACACCCCCTCATTCACAGCCATAATATTCTACACCACTCAAGCCTCAGCCAAAGTAAACCCTGATAAGAACACATCCTCAGTGCCATGCTCGATTTCCAAGACTGGTATGGACACTTCCGGCGACGGATGGATTGATGAATTCCCAAAAACAATCGCTACCCCCTTCCCGTGAGGGTACTTCAACAGCTGATGTAAAGTGGAAGAGACTGCTTTTACTTGGTGCAACCACGGCCGCCCCAAGAGTAGGTTGAAGGTTGCAGGAACGTCCAAGACATGGAATTCAATGTTATGTTGTCCTGGACCAACCTGAGTCTGAATTCTGACAGTCCACATCACTTCCCTGCTAGTGTTATCATAGGCCCTGATCACCTGAGTAGTCGGCACGAAGTCCGCGGGCTTCAACCCGATTGCATACGCTGTTCTGGCTGGGCAGACATTAATGGCGGACCCGGTATCAACAAGAACCACCGGTATCCACTTATCTCTACATTCCACGAAAATATAGAGGGGTTTGTTGTGATTTGTGCCCTTAGGCGGTAGTTCTTTGTCTGAAAAGGTTAATGCCAGGGAACCTCCTCCCGGAAAAACCAGCCCAACTAGCTGTTCTGGTGTAGTATCTATAGAGAGTTTGGACCTGTCCATAGCAGATAAGACAGCTTGTCTATGTACTCGCGACGCCATAAGCAGTCCCCAGATGGAGATGTCTGCTTGTATTTTCTTTAGCTATTTCAGCACAGCCTCCTCTTCGATCTGCTTCTCCTTCTGTTTCTCAGCTTTTGTATCCTTCCCAGATGCCTCGGGTTGGTCTAGGTGCGGGGGTTTAAAGTACCGCCCGCTTCTTGTCATGTGATCAACCTCATCAAGGTACCAGGTGTCATCCAGTTGATTGCTTCCCCAGTCTTCGTCTGTGTGGGCAAGACATAAGTCATCGTCTTCCCACCACATTCCGTTGGTATTCAAAAGGCACCTGTTTGGTTCGGACATGTTTGTACTCACAGCACTTTCAGTCTGCATGCTCACAGCATCCTCTGTTCTTGTGCGCGCGGCACTTTCGATCCCCTCATGGATTTTGGCTTTCCCAGTTCTCTCAGAACCCTGTTGTTCCATCTGCGTCAGTGCAGTTTGTTGTTCAACTTTCCCTGCATTCACAGTGCTTCCGTCGTGAGCGAAATTCTTCGTACCGGCGCTCTCCGGCAATGCAACCTGACTTCCGGCCCTTCCGGCCACAGCTGATACTCTCGACCCTGCCGGGCCCTGTTCTGGTTGGGATTCTCCCACCACATCTGGTTGATCATCGAGCCATCCAGTGGCCTCTGCCGATTCCTCATAGTCAAACCAGTTGACTGCCGCGTCCCCTGATTCTTGGTTATCGAAAAATTACAGGTTGGCAAAGTCCTCCTCTACAGCTGTCAGATCATCTGCCCCTTGCCCAAATCCATCCCCCCGGATCATACACAGTTCTTCCTTTCCTGGCAATTCTATACCCAGCCCAATCTGGCCTGTTGACAAGATGTACTCACTTGGATCGTAGGCTTCCCCAGCAAAACTCTGTTCAATCCCAGACTCAACAATCTCATTCTTTCCCGAAGTCTGCCCTGCCCCATCTTCAATGGTCACCACCGTCGGCTCTGGTTGGGTTGTGGAGATGTCCAACATACACAAGAAGTCAGTGCAGTCAGGAAGGAACACCTCCGGCTTAGGTAGATGGGTAGGAGTAATATAGATGCTAGGATCGTAAGACACGACCCCAGTCTGGATAAGATTGACTCTTTTGGAAGGTGGAGTTTGGTTGTGTGTAGGGAGGGGGTTGGTTGTGACATTGGGTTTTTCCGGCGACAAAATCACATTTTTGTCAACGAGGTCTTGAATCTCGTGACGCAGCCTGAAACATTGGTCAGTATCATGACCGTGCTACTGGTGATATGCACAGTACTTGGCTGGGTTGTGAGAGGGAGGGAGTGGATTCGACAATGGCCTCGGCTCTAGGGGTTTTAGATGCCCCTTTCTAATCAAGACCCCCAGAGCCTTAGACAAAGGCATGTATAGTGGGGTGAAGGTTCTTTGGCCTCTGGGCTGGTATTTAGAGGTTTGAGTATTGCTTCCGGATGCACCGAAGAAGGGTGTGGCTGCCATGGGCCTTGGAAGGGGAGGGGGAATGGTGGTGACCATGCTGACCTCCGAAGATCTTGTGGTTGCAGCGCCACTCGGGCCTGCATTGTTGTTACGGTTGAATGTTCTCCAGGGTTGCTCCCTGTCCTGGTCAATCAGACCTTGCTTCATCGCATCCTCGATTTGTACCCCCATCTCGTGTAAATCTGAGAAGGTGGGAAAGGGGAGTACAATCATCTTCTGCATCAATTTCGGTTGGAGATTGCGCACAATCATCCGGATTTGGTCCTTATCAGTGGGCCTCAAAGTCATCATCGACGCCTTTGCCCTCCACCGAGTTACAAAATCTGAGAAAGTTTCATTGGGCTCCTGCCTTGTCGTTTCGAGATCACGAGTTGTAATCTCGATCTGGGTGTTGTACGAGTACTGTGCGACAAAGGCTTCGGCCATTTCGTCCCAACTCCTCTTTACCTCGTCTTCTAACTTCGCGTACCAGATGGCGGCCACACCCGACAGGGTTCGGCCGAACAGCGAAAGCTTTTGTGGTCGGGTTAGGCCCATTGGCCGCAGGATGTCTGAGAATAGCTGAAGATGGACCATGGGGTCCCCGGACCCGTCGAAGTGGTCAATTTGCGGCATCTTGAACCTATCGGGCAATGTCACGGCCACGTCAGTATATCCATCCTCAATATCCGGAATAGCCTTTACCCCTTGTGATTTCTTGAAGAGCTTCTCAAGCTTGCTCAGTTTCAGAGCTGTGTGGTCTATTTCGAACTCGAAGGGAGAGTCCGGGTGGTTGGGTGTATGGGTCTTGGACAATTGAGGCGGAAGCGGGGGCGGAGCTGGCCCCGTTAGAAGATTCGTGTCCTCTTGTATGTTCTGGATATTTGGCACGGTGTTCTGGGTGTTTGGCAGAGCGTTCTGGACAGTAGGTGCCTGCTCGGGTAACGGAGCCCCTGGCGGAGGAGGAACTTGATGTGAAGCAGATGCCGCATTCTGCTGTTGCAGTCTGGTGATTAGCTCGGCCTGCTGGGCCATGATCGCGGCCTGCTGTTTGGAGAATTCCGCTTGACGGGCGGCATCCTCCTATATTTGACTCATGCTCTCCTGCATTTGGCGCATCAAGGCTTCCATTCCCGATGTATTTTACTGATCCATCCGACAAACTGGTATGTCTATTTCTATAGCAATAATCGAGACCTCAGTTCTATTGTCCTCTGATGGAGTAACCCACTATTCTGGCAACCTCTGTTCTGACACACTGCGCTTTCTTGGCCTTCTTCTGACAACGGGAGGTAGAGAATGGAACACTGGCTGTCCGTCAATTAGATCCTCAGATCGATTGAGTCGACGACCTCGTGTCCAAAGTGCTTGGGGAATATCTACTGGGTTGGAAGCAATTGTGCTAGAACTGCCCTAGTAAAAAGATAAATAAAGCAATAAGGAAATAAATAAACAGATAAACGGACAGCATAACAGCTTAAAGTAAATGCATGACACACAGCCGGGCATAACAACACACAGTCGATAAGCTGAATACACACTGTCCTCAATCACTGATTATTATCCCTGAATCACTACCCCCAAAACTGAACCTCTGATACCCGCAGATAACTGATTCTCAAATACTGACTGACGCTCGCAGGCCTAATGCCCAAACTCATAAACTGATACATGCATTCCTATAGAGGCGCACTCTAAAAGCACATTACAGATAAGTGAGAGCCAAAACACCCCTATGTTGGGGTAGGGTTTCCCTGTCCTATTTTGTCAGGAGCTAGGGTTTCACTACGCACGCAGCGGTTTCAAACAACCTATAAACGGGTAAGCAACCTGTCCTAGTTTGGAATGGTCACTATAGATCCGAATATGCACTAGGTCGAATGGTCAAAAAGGGTGCCCCGGTAAAACCGGGGTTTGTGTTCCCATACTGGCAGAGCCCACAACCGGTCAGCCTTATGGTCATGCCTTGACAAGACAAGCCTCCGGCAAACCGTTCAGGAATAGCAGATGGCAAACACGGTGTCCTAGGCGCACCAATGCAAATACAATGCAAAGAAACACATAAGTGTAATAAAAAACAGATATCATGAGTTCGAGTCAAGTTCTCTAAATCCCCAGCAGAGTCACCAGAAACTGTAGACGTCCCCGAACGCCCCGGGAGGAACGAGCTCTCGTTCCGTTCGATATTGGGCTCACTACAGCTCAGGACTCCCAAATTGTCACGGTTCTAAGTCTGAACCAAAGAGTCCAAATCCGGCAAATTGTTTTGAGAAAACAGATTTTTGAAAGAAGTGCCAAACATGGACTGCTTTGCCAGATACAGAGTCGCCACCTAAATGTTTTATTTTGGAGAAATTTAGGAAACCCTGACTCGTTTGCCTAAGGCCACGTGTCCGTCATTACCAAAGTTGCCTCGGCTCGGGAACTTGGGTACGATTGGGGAAGGTCACTTCGTGAGCACCCCCGTTCGCCCGATCAAAGATCGGCCTCTACTAACCATGATATCTAGTTTTGAAAACATTGTGTATTCTTATTCCGGTTATTAGCCTAGATTACTATGTGATGCGCACAGCATACAAGTATAGACTGGATCGCCTGAATTGGAACAAAACATTTCCTGTTTGTTTTTGAAAGATGGTTTGCTACTCGCAAGTAGGCTTAAAATGCAGATTTTGCCACCCTCAGGTGGGCTTAAGAAAAAGATGGTTTCGCCACTATCTAGTGGGCTTAAAACTCACAGTTGATGATTTGTTCCAATCCAAATAACCCAACCTTCACCCACAGGCATTCAAGCAGTTATATCACATAAGCAAATAGCCTCATGGTAAGCATGCTATTCATGGCAGTCACTCACACACATGCAAGGATGCTAAAGCATAAAACTCACCGAGTACTCCAAGCCAAAACAGAAACCAATTAGAAATCCATGCATGATCCTAATTATACAGAAATGCCTAATGCAACACATGCAAAAATGCAACTATAGCAGGCTCGGCTATTCTAAACATGGCATATGAAATGCTACAGCTAACATGTATTCAACTTGGAATTCAAAATACAATGCAGTTAGTATGATGCGCCGAGCCCGGTGCATGCAAAACAGATGAATGAATACAAACATGCTATCATATTGTATGCTAATTGAAACATGCCCTAATCTAACCATCATAAGCGGGTAAATAAAAGGGAGAAAGACATGGGGTTGGAAGACATACATCACACACACGCACACTTATTACAGTTGTGCCCTCGCGCAGAGAGTCCGAATAAATAGTACAGTCCAAATAATACAGTCCAAATAATACAGTCCGAATATAAACAAATTCTTAATTAATTTACAAATTAACTAAGAAAAATAATAAACTGGCATGCAAACCAGGGACTGCCTTGACTCTTCTTCAGATGATGGATGATGCATGTCTGGGCTGCCTTGCGCAGAAATCCACTGGGATACCCCAATTAGCCTCTGTTTTGCAATGATTTCTTGGAAAGCGCGCCAAGCCCCGGAAGACTGCTGATTCTTGATTTGCTACAACAGACAGCAGGAAAGGGGCATAGCAATGTATTTTCACATATGTATGCATGTCTCGATCCTCGTGCCACTAATCACGCATCTCGATGCATGATGGCCGAGGAGTCGAATTGCATGACTCAATATAGAATGAATGCACATGGAAACTCAACTAAAACCTAACTCCATCATGGATAATCCGGAGTGTCGGCGACAGGGAATTGAGACACGTTCCGTCACTCGGAGTACAAAACGTACCTCGTTTCCCGTGCCTGGGCTAATTCCTATCCCAAACACAATGCAATATGCATGATATGCATGGATGCAACTAATATACAACCTAACATGCACAATGCTATGAAATAGCATACACAATGCGCTAACATACAACCTAGCATACGCAATGCTATGAAATAAAATGGCATGCACAATGCAGTATGGGCTTACACCAACATGAGTGGACCTCAGCCACACTCACATAAGAGGCCATCATATGAAAATGAGACAACTCGGAATGCGTGCACACATGCACGCAAACCGAGGACCGAACCTAAGGCACGAAATGCCACTCTAACAAGACATGGCAAGGCATGGAATATGGCATACAAGCATGCAAATTTCAGCACTAAAATATGACCCAAAACAGTCCCGAATCATGGCAATACAGTACCCGATGCATGAAATGAAACCGAAATGCAAAACTAGGCCTATGCATTGGGCTATAGCTATACAAAACATGCATTATTTGATCATGACATGTGAAGAAAGATTCAAGACAGCCCCAAAAAAAGCACGTTTACAGTTTTAAGCAAGGCCAAACAGCAAACACAAATAGGGAAAAACTAGCATGCAAAAATGGCCCTAAATGTGAGATAAAGAAGCAAGCCATGGCTGCCGGCTCTAAACAGATGAGGTCCCTTCAACAATGTTGAAGAGGGGCCCAAAATATGATATTTCACAGTTTACAACAAACCACAAAAACCAACACAGGTATGGCTAAGCTCTTATGCAAGAAATGGGCCAAAAAAGGGACAAAGAAGAAAGTGGTGGTTGCTGGCCTCAAACACAAAGGGGCCCTTCAACAATATTGAAGAGGGGCCCAAAATATTTCACTTTACAGTTGATGTCCAGACCCAAAACAGTATGCAAGAATGCTCCAAATGCTATGCAAAATAAGGCCAAAAAGAGAGTTATAACACAAAGTATATAAAGGATGCCTCAAACAATAAAAGACCCTTAATGAAACATGAAGAGGCGGTCAAAATAAGGTTATTTATAGTTCGGACCAGAGCCCAAAAATAGAAGCATAAGAGGCTAACAAATCATGCAAAAATGGAGCCAAAATAGAGATATAAAGGCAAGTAGCAAATGGAAGCCACAAAAAGTGATGAGCCCTTCAACAATGTTGAAGAAAGGCTCAAAATAAGTAACTTTACAGTTTATGACATGCCTCAAAACAGTCTACACGTAGGCCAAAAATACTACACAAGGAATAGGCATACAAGAGAGGTAATGAAGCAAGTGCAACAAGGAGACCTCAAACAGGTAAATACCCTTAAACAAACATGAAAAATAGCTCAAAATAATCCTAGTTCCAGTTAGGGTCGGAGCCCAAAACAGCAAGCAAGTATGGCTAAGAAAGCATGCAAAATATGGACCAAAAAGGGGGAAATGGAGCTTACCCTTGTAGACCAATCTTTTGGCAACTCTTGGCTTGAGTTTGGTGGCTCTTTAGCTCTAGAAAACAACTTCAAGTGGCTGCAATGTAGGTTGGAGGTATGGTGCTAGGTGGTGGTGTAGAGAGGGGTATAGGAACTTGAGAGTTTGGAGCTTGGAAGAGAGGGAGAGGAAGGTGTATGTATGCAAAGCTCTTAGGTAATTTTTCCAACCCTTAAACCAGAGCTGGGAGGCTGGTTATATAGGCAAGAGAAGGGGGGAAAAGGGGGGGAAAATGGAGGGAAAACAATCAAGTTTCCCCTCAAAAATACACCCCCCCGGATACACAATCTGGGGGGAAACAGAATATACAGCTATAAGAAACAGGGTGCAAGGATCATGACCGACCAGCTATCTAGGGTTTAGGTGGCCGGCCGGCTACCTCCCATGGCCGGCCGGCCAAGGGTCAAAAGGTTCAATGAGAATTAGTGGCCGGCCACCACAGAAAGAGGGCCTCCCGTGTGTGCACAACACAACCCTGTGGTCAAAAATTGGAGATAGTGAACCAGGAGAGAGAACAACCCACTTTTCAAAGGGGTTCAAAAGGGTCAAAAGTAATTACTGGCCGGCCACCAAATATTGGTGGCCTCCCAGATGTGTACATCACAAATATGGGGTTTAGGGTGCAAGAAAATGGCCTAAGGATGGTCAACATTGGCTTTGAAGTGAGAAAAATCGGGCGACGGAGGGCGATGAAGGGATAAATTTGGCTGGCAGAACAATTACTGGCCTCCCACCCTTCTACGGCCTTCTTACCAATAAAACAAACGTCCCTGCCAAAAATGAACCAAAACTAATGCAGAACGAAGGTTCGGGGGCCGAAACGCGCAGCCCGAGGCCCCGAAAACTGACTGTTAGGCACCGGGAGTGATGTTCGACCACGAAGTCGGTTTCTTGGGCCACAGTGTCCCTCAAAAGGGAGAAAATAAGAAGTATGCCAAAAACCGGAGCAAATGGAGGTAGTTAAGCGGTCCCGAACCGAGGCACACGGCCAACGGCTCTAAAAAACCAGAAACCGGACTCCAAAAGGGCAAAATGGCCTACGACCACAACACGTAGCCTACGGCCACTGAGAGATGATCTACGGGACCTCTCCCTCCCTTTGCGAAGAGAAAACAGAGAAAACAGAGCCTGGTTCGCAAACCGAGGCAAAGCATGAAAGAGTCCGGAAGTCCGAAGGCAAGGCTCGCAGCCAAGACTCTGAAACTTCTGAACGAGCACGATATGCAACATCACCAAGCGCTCAATCGGTGACGTCTGAGTCTTAAGGTCGGTCAAAAATGGGGTGTCTACACGCATTAAATGGCAACGAAAAGTTGCCCCTTGTTTGGATGGCACCGCAGCGCATTGTAGGCAGTCCTCAGAGTGACGAACACTACCAAATCCTCAGATACAGAGAAGACAAAGATGACCAGAACCATCGCATGGACACAATCGAATTGTTTTACGATTGGACTTCAGAATGAAGTTGCCTACATATCCCAAAGATGGGAATCAAGCCTTACGTTGTTCGGGGTTAAGGTACACTCGGGTATTTAACCTCTCCTTTTTATGCTCTAACTTTTGCCAAGGCGCCTGTTGCGGGTTTTTGACCTTGCGAGCTTTGTTTTTCTTTTCTTTTCAATTCTTTTCATTTCTTTTCTTTTTTGATTTTCTTTTTTTGTTCTTTTCTTTGCATTTTTCTTCATTTTTCTTCTTTTTTTTTCATTCTTTGCACTTTTCTTTTTTTTTTTTGTTCTTTTTCTTCTTTTTTTTCTTTTTCTTGCTCTAACTTTTGCCTGGGTCGCCCTTCCGGGTTTTCGGCCCAACGAGCCTCTCAAGGGTAAAAGTGTAGCTTTGTCCATGTCCAATGGTTTTGAGATTCTGAAGTCGTCTAAATCCAGGAGAATGGCTGTTATTTGCTGACGAAGTAGAAGTCCATCCAATGGGGGCTGAATTTGCCCCTAGTGTTGTGGATAGGACCTCGGCTGTCCTTCAGCAATACTTTCCTCTTTCCTCCCTTCTGGGATTTGGCATTCTTGCCGATCTTCATTGACTTGCAGAATGATCCACCTTTGGCTCTTCGAGCTGTCTGACATTTTTTTTGCCCCTAGTTCGAAGGGTGCTTCTGACCTAGCTTCGCAAGCTTGTTTTGATGACATCTGGTCTTCTTGATCTGACTTCCTTGCCTCTTGTTTGAGGGCTGCTTTGAATCGGGCCACACAGGCCTCACATTGTAGTTGACCGTTGAACGTTCTGAATTCGAGTTCAAGGTTTTGAAAGCAGAGGGGTCGAGTCTCGAGGCTGAGAGCGATCCTAAGCTGCACAATCTCAAGAGCGATTCTACACAGGTCTTCACAGGACCGCGCAAAACATTTTTTTGAAATCTTTTAAGAAAGCGACCAGTCGCTCGCGCTGAAGACAGTGTAGAACCAATCTGGATCAAGCCAGGATCCTTCCCAGTACTCACACTAACAAGCATGATTTCATTCATTAAGGGCTTAGCACGCCTTTCTTTTTCTCGAATGATCAAAGTTTTGCAAAACCCGAGGAATTCCTTCCTCTTCATTTTCACTGCAGTGTTCGAAAATTTTTGAAAAACTTAGGTCGATGCAATGAATTCAAAGCACAGAAAAGACACAGCTTCTAGTCAGATACTGCCATCTCATTTGGAATTTCTGGTACAACTGGCACACGGCAGAAGCAAGCACAAAAGCATGAAAAACCACTGCTGTTTCATTCAAATCTTCTGGTGTTACTGGCTCCCCGGCAGAAATAGACTCAAAATGAAGCGAAAAGACAGACACAAAACAAAATAGTGATATCCGAGGTAACGCCCCCGGGATCACCCGACTCCTATACAACAGGACTGACTCGATACAACAAGACAAACCCAAAACAAAAAAGACTAACTCAAAACAAAAGACAGACTCAAAAACAAAACAACAAGACTGACCCAATACCTAAGTCAGAATGTACAAAAACCAGCATTCACAAATGCTCAAAACAGTGCGTGCCATATACCATATCTGAAATAAACTGAATGCCGCCCGCAGGTGGTTCATCCCTCGATCACATCACATTATCCCCTACACGTTCACTGATCAAGTGCCGATAGACTTTGCAGGACCTGGTGCGGGGATGACCCCGTTGTCAAACAGATCTTGTACATCATGGCGCAGACGAAAGCAGTCGTCGGGAGTATGGCCGGTTTGCTGATGGTACGCGCAGTACTGGGTAGCATCATGTGTAGCCGGAAGAGGGTTCGGGAGAGGACGAGGCTCAAGGGGTTTGAGATGGCCTTGTCCAATAAGGATTTGGAGAGCTTTGGACAAAGGCATATAGAGGGCATGGAAGACCCTCCGACCTCGGGGTTGGTACTTCAAGGTTTGTGGATTTTTGCTGGACGCACCAGCAGAGGGATTAGCAGGTGCTGGCCTGGTTTGTTGATCTCTTCAGAGTGCAGGATTATAGCTGAAAGGAATGTTTCTGATGCAACGGCCCTTTTCCCGGCTTGCCCCTTGATTCAAACTGCCCCCAACTTGAGTGGCGAAAATGTCGTCCACAGTTTTTGCAACAACTGCGAGCACTTGCTCTTTGTTCAGTCCTTCGGCTTTCAAAGCCTCAACAGCCAACAGAAGATGTTCATAGGGATCCATGTCCGCCCCCATCTTGTTCCTTCCACTCGCCTCCACTTTGCCAAGGGATTGGCATTCCTCATATATAGCCCGTTCCAAGATTGGGGAGCCTTTTGACATGAACTTCCTGGTATGTGATGTGGTTGATGATGGAGCCGATGTCCCGGAGGCCAAATCTGTCATAGTTCTCTGAAGATCTTCGATCATTCTCTTCAGCTCAGAAGTAGTGGGCTCACGGGTTTGAGATGATTGGGGTTCAAGTGCATCCATCGTGCTTAAGCCCATGTTTTCCAGGATAAACATCTCGGGTGTGAGTATATGGGTCGGGGTGTATACACTGGGGTTGTAGGTGGGTGGCAGTGTATGGCTGAGGTTGAGATGTGGATGAGGTACTTGGTCCTTGGGGTTTTAAGGTGGAACTATTGTCCGGTTGTCAATGAGATTTTGGATCTCATGACGAAGGCGGTAGCAACCATCGGTGCCATGGCCGCGCTGTTGATGATATACACAGTATTTGCTGGGGTTATGTCTGGCAGGGAGTGGATTTGGCAAAGGTTGAGGATTAAGGGGTTTGAGATGCCCTCTTTCCATCAGAACTTTGAATGCGCTGGTTAGGCTCATATAGAGGGGGGTGAAAAATCTACCCTGAGCTCGGGCTGGGCTGGCTATTTGTAGGCTGGCCTTGGCAAAAGGGTCGGCTATGGCGACTGTGTTGACTTTAGCAGGTTTGGAAATAGTGCTACCGCCAGCATTGGTACTCTCGACCGGGAGCCTTACGGCAACCTCGGCGGACCAATCCTCAATGTCGTGAATGGAGTTAAGGCCCTACGCCATTTTAAATTGCTTCTCAAGGTCCACAATTTTAACTGCAGTCGGATTGAATTCATTAGCATCGGAGAGACGAAGCCTCTCAGTAGGCTGCACCAGGGTTGTGGAAACTCGAGCTTGAGTCAACCTTTCTCGAGGATCTGGACCCTGCAAATCTTCAGCTGGTAGAAGTGGGTCCAAGTTTGGCTGGGGTCCCGAAGCTGGATACGAAACAGATGCCCCAGATAGGCGTTGCGTTTCAGCACTGGTCTTATCCTGCATTGTAGTTTCCTGATTTAACGCTGCTATCATGGCCACAAATTCTTCCGAACCCTGTGCCATCACGGGTCTGCTGATGATGTGACTGGTGACTGTCGAATCAGATGAACAAAATGAACCCTATCTGGCCCTCCTTTGCCTTACCTCAGCGAAGGAACACTGATTTGCCCTTGAACTGAATTTTCGACCTGACAAAGTCTATCAACATGGATCCAATGTACCCGGGGGATATCGGAGCCTTCTGAAGCTATGGTTCCAAGACTACCCTAGCAAAAGGGAAAACACGCAGCATCTTAGCCTAACTTCACCAAAACAGATACGAGCATAGTTGAATGAGTGTGCTCTCTACTGAATTCTGCCCCCAAAATTCTGCCTCAAATCTGATACCCTCGGGTAAAACTGATTCCCAGATACTGATGCCCGCAGGCCTGATACCCAAACTTGTAGACTGATTCATGCATTCCTATAGAGACGCACTCTAAAAGCACATAACAAGCAAGTGAGAGCCAAAACACCCCTATGTTGGGGTAGGGTTTCCTTGTCCTATTTTGTCCGGAGCTAGGGTTTCACTACGCACGCAGCGGTTTCAAACAACCTACAATCGGGTAAGCAACCAGTCCTAGTTTGGAATGGTCACTATGGATTCCGAATATGCATTAGGTCGAATGGTCAAAAGGGTGCCCCGGTAAAATCGGGGTTTGTGTTCCCATACTGGCAGAGCCCACAACCGGTCAGCCTTATGGTCATGTCTTGACAAGACAAGCCTCCGGCAAACCGTTCAGGAATAGCAGATGGTAAACACGGTGTCCTAGGCGCACCAATGCAAATGCAATGCAAAGAAACACATAAGTGTGGTAAAAACCAGATATCATGAGTTCGAGTCAAGTTCTCTAGATCCCCAACAGAGTCGCCAGAAACTGTAGACGTCCCCGAACGCCCCGAGAGGGAACGAGGTCCCCCGTTCGGTTCATTTGGGGTCACTACAGCTCAGGACTCTCAAATTGTCACGGTTCGTAATCTGAACCAAAGAGTCCAATCCAGCAAATCGTTTTGAGAAAACAGATTTTGAAAGAAGTGCCAAACATGGACTGCTTTTCCAGATACAGAGTCGCCACCTAAATATTTTATTTTGGAGAAATTTAGGAAACCCTGACTCGTTTGCCTAAGGCCACGTGTCCGTCATCACCAAAGTTGCCTCAGCTCGGGAACTTGGGTACGATTGGGGAAGGTCACTTCGTGAGCACCCCCGCTCGCCCAATCAAAAATCGGCCTCTACTAACCATGATATCTATTTTGAAAACATTATGCGTTCTTATTCCGATTATTAGCCTAGATTTACTATGTGATGCACACAGCATACAAGTATAGACTGGATCGCCTGAATTGGAACAAAACATTTCATGTTTGTTTATTTGAAAATGGTTTGATGGTGCTACCCGCAAGTAGGCTAAGACGTGGATTTGCCACCCTCGGGTGGGCTTAGAAAACATGATTTTGCCACTATCTAGTGGGCTTAAAACACACATTTGATGAATTGTTCCAATTCAAATAACCCAACCTTCACCCACAGGCATTCAGGCAGTTATAACACATAAGCATATAGCCTCATGGTAAGCATGCTATTCATGGCAGTCACTCGCACGCATGCAAGGATGCTAAAGCATAAAACTTACCGAGTACTCCAAGCCAAAACAGAAGCTAATTAGAAATCCATGCATGATCCTAATTATACAGAAATGCCTAATGCAACACATGCAAAAATGCAACTATAGCAGGCTCGGCTATTCTAAACATTGCATATGAAATGCTATAGCTAACATGTATACAACTTGGAATTGAAAATACAATGCAGTTAGTATGATGCGCCGAGCCCGGTGCATGCAAAACAGATGAATGAATGCAAACATGCTATCATACTGTATGCTAATTGAAACATGCCCTAATCTAACCATCATAAGCGGGTAAATAAAAGGGAGAAAGACGTGGGGTTGGAAGACATGCATCACACACACGCACACTTATTACAATATTGCCCTCGCGCAGAGGGTCCGAATAAATAATATACAATCCCAAATAATTACAGTCCAAATAAATAATACAGTCCAAATATGTACAAAAATCCTAATTAATTACCAAATTAACTAAGAAAACAATAAACTGGCATGCAAGCCAGGGACTGCCTTGACTCTTCTTCAGATGATGAATAATGCATATCCGGATTGCCTTTGCACGGAAATCCACTGTGATGCCCCAATTAGCCTCTGTTTTGCAATAACTTTTTGGAAAGCGCGCCAAGTCCCGGAAGACTGCTGATTCTTGATTTGCTGCAACAGAGAGCAGGAAAGGGGCATGGCAATGTATTTTCACAAATGTATGCATGCCTCGATCCTCGTGCCACCAATCACGCATCTCGATACATGATGGCCGAGGAGTCGAATTGTGCAACTTAATATGAAATGAATGCACATATAAACACAGCAAAACCTAGACTCCATCATGGATAATCCGGAGTGTCGGTGACTGGGAATTGAGACACGTTCCGTCACTCGAAGTACGAAACGTCCCTCGTTTCCCGTGCTCGGGCTAACTTCTATCCCAAGCACAATGCAATATGCATGACATGCATGAATGCAACTAAGATACAACCTAACATACACAATGCTATGAAATGGCATACACGATGCACGAGGTAACATGGCATACACAATGTGCTAACATACAACCTAGCATACACAATGCTATGAAATGAAATGGCATACACAATGTGATATGGGCTTACACCAACATAAGTGGACCTCAGCCACACTCACATCAGCAGCCATGAGATGAAAATGAGACACTCGAAATGCGTGCACACATGCACGCAAACCGAGGACCGAACCTAAGGCACAAATGCCACTCTAACAAGGCATGGCAAGGCATGAAACATGGTATGCAAACATGCAAATTTCAATGCTGAAATATGATACAAAACAGCCCCGAAACATGGAAACATGGCACCCAATGCATGGAATGAACCCGAAATACAAAACTAGGCATATGCGATGACCTATAGCTATACAAAACATGCATTATTTGAACATGGAGTGTGAAGACAGATTCAAGGCAGTCCCAAAACAAGCATGTTTACAGTTTTAAGTAAGGCCAAACAGTGAACACAAATAGGGCTAAACCAATATGCAAAAATGGCCCTAAATGTGAGATAAAGAAGCAAGTCACAACTTCTGGCCCCAAATGGCCAAGAGCCCTTCAACAAAGTTGAAAATGGGTTCAAAATGAAGCACTTTATAGTTTACAACCGAGCCCAAAACAGTGCATAAGTAAACCTAAAATATTATGCAAAATAAGGCCTAAAAAGAGGCTTAAACACAAAGTGTAAAAAGGAAGCCTCAAACAGCAAAAGACCCTTGATAAAACATGAAGAGGGGGTCAAAATAAGGCCATTTACAGTTTGGACCAGAGTCCAAAAATGCAAAAACAAGGGGCTAACAAATCATGCAAAAATAAGGCCAAAAGAGGGATATAAAGGCAAGTGGAAAATGGAAGCCTCAAACAGTGATGAGCCCTTCAACAATGTTGAAGAAGGGCTCAAAATAAGCTACTTTACAGTTTATGATAGAGCTCAAAACAGTTTACACGTAGGCCAAAATTACTACACAAGAAATAGGCGCACAGGAGGGGTAATGAAGCAAGTGGTAGCTAGGGACCTTAAACATGGAAGGACCTTAAAAAAACATGAAAAATACATCAAAACAAGACTATTTTCAGTTAGGGTCGGAGCCCAAATATGCAAGCATGTATGGCTTAGAAAGGATACAAAAAAAAAGCTTAAAAGAGAGGAAATGTTGCTCACCCTTGAAGACCAAACTTTAGCAGCCTTTTGGCTTGAGAAAAGGTGCCTCCAAAGCTCTGAGAAGGCCCTCCAAGCTGCTGGAATGGAGTGGTGGTGTGGTGTTAGGTAGTGGTGTAGAAATGAGTGTAGGACTTGAGAGGTTTGAAGCTTGGAAGTGTAGAGGGAGAGAGATACAATATGGGAGCTAAAAGGCAAATTTTCTAACCCTTAAACCAGAGCTAGGAGGCTGGTTTTATAGACAAAAGAGGGGGAGAAAAGGGGGAAAAAATGGGGAGAAAATGAATTCAAGTTTTTCCCTAAAAAGTTGGCCCCCCGGATACAAAATCTGGGGGGAAAAGAGATGCATATTTGAAATGTACCTGCAGCAAGGAGCAAGGCCGGCTGGTTATTGAGGTTGCAGGTGGCCGGCCGGCTCTTCCCACGGGCAGCCGGCCAAGGGTCAAAAGGCTCAATGAGGATTAATGGCCGGCCATACCAAAAAAGGAGCCTCTCATGTGTGCACAACACAACCATGTAGTCAAAAACTGGAGAAAGTAAACCAGGAGAGAGAAAAGGCCACTTTTAGGAGGGGTTCAAAAGGGTCAACCAGAATTACTGGCCGGCCATGTGATATTGGTGGCCTCCCCGGTGTGTACAACACAAATATGTGGTTTGGGGCAAGAAAAAGTGGCCTTAGGGTGGTCAACTTTGGCTTTTAAGTGAGAAAAAACGGGCGACGGAGGGCGATGGAAGAATAAAACTGGTTGTCTGAACAATTGTTGGCCTCCCACCCTTCTACGACCTTCTTACCAATGAAACAAAGGTCCCTGCCAAAAATGAACCCAAACCGATGCAAAGTGAAGGTTCGGGGGCCGAAACGTGCAGCTCGAGGCCCCGAAAACTGACTGTTAGGCACGGGAAGTGGTGTTCGACTACGAAGTTGGTTTCTCGAGCCACAGTGTCCCTCAAAAGGAAGTAAATAAGATGTATGCCAAAAACCGGAGCAAACGGAGGTAGTTAAGCGATCTCGAACCGAGACACACGGCCAACGGCTCCGAAAAGTCGGAAATCGGACTCCAAACGGGCAAAATGGCCTACAACCACGAAACGTAGCCTACGGCCACTGAGAGATGATCTACGAGACCTCTCCCTCCCTTCGGGAAGAGAAAACAGAGAAAACGGAGCCTAGTTCACAAACCAAGGCAAAACACGAAAGAGCCTGGAAGTCCGGAGGCAAGGCTCGCAGCCAAGACTCTGAAATCTCTGAACGAGCACGATATGCAACATCACCAAGCTCTCAATCAGTGACGTCTGAGTCTTAAGGTCGGTCAAAAATGGGGTGTCTACACACGTCACTCCAAGTACTGTACATATAAGCAGAAATTTGTCCGTAATCAAACAAAAGAACCAAAGTCTTAAATATTCACAAAACATGGCCACAGGACTTGACATGATCTGGAACCTCCTCGGGAGGCACAAAGGGTGGCTAACAAACACAAAACCCTTCAGGCATCATCTTAAGCCTGGTCGCGCGCCTGGTCGCCTGCATACATAATATAAATAATGAGCGGAAGCCCAATAAATAACAACAAAGTAAAGGGGTTTTAACGAATGATGTTCATCATAGAATAAGAAATCAGAGTTTATATCAGAAACATAGTCTTATGCATATTCAAATTTCAAATCAGAAACTGGTTCATATACTTGTTCATATTCATTTTCAGAATTCATACATTTCACATCATAGTATGTGGCACATCCATTAGCGTTAACAAATCCGATGACCCACAAGGGACAGCCGTGAAGGCATTTTGATAACCCATAAAGGGACGGCCATAAGGCATTCCGATGACTCGTGTGCACAGAGATGTTTCCGATAACCCATAAAGGGATAGCCGTAAAGGCATTCCGATGACCCATAAAGGGACGCATATCATATAATGCTAAGGATGCCGTGAATACATTTCAGAAACTTGGACAATCATTCATTCACACAAAACATAGCATTTCAGAAAACTGATCATTTCATATCATCAGAAAATAATTAAAGTCCAACATAACTTTACAGAGTTACTACTCACAAATAACGGATGGCTCCAAATAGACGAATAAAGCAGGCAATTTCAGATATCTTGTAGCGCGTGACCTACACAGGTACAAAACGAATATATACAGAATTACACACCCAGAAACATTTACCTTGTTATTTCTTATCTTGGTGTGTATCTACTTTTATCCTCATTATTGCGCCTTAATCATGGCCTTGGAATGCCTAGGATGGAATGAGGATGCAAAAATGTACTTGAAAACACTTAACAAAACTTGCTAAAAATAGGGTCCTTGCTTGAGTGCAACTTCCTACGCTCGAGCGGACATACAAAATGTGGGTGGTCACTCGAGCGCACATTCCTTCGCTCAAGTGGTCTGTAAACTTTGTCAAAAGTGCTGGTTGCTTGATTTTTTCTCTCAATGCTCGCTCGAGCACAACTTTTGTCGCTTGAGCAGACTGCAAAACATAAGAACTTTTGAGAGCTTGCATTTCACGCTCAAGCAGACTTCTGGTCATTCGAGCGGAAGTACACGCACTCAAAGTGGTTGCTCGAGCGTGGATTCCTTCGCTCGAGCGTAAAAGCAGAATTCTGGAATTTCCAGATTTGCTCCCAAGCTCAAAACTCAATTTCAAATCCTTCAAAACACATACTTTTGGACCAAAACTTAGTAAAACATTGAGAAACTCATAGTACATAATGAATTACAACCTATTTTGCAAAATCAAGCCCAAAAACAAGGCCAATTGTAGTAAACAAAACTTGAAACTTAGATAACATAACTTGCATGTAATGTCATGAATTCCAATCTTCCAAAACATGATCAAATGAGTCATTAAGCTCAAGAATAAGTTGAATTCTTTGAACAAAACCAAAATATGAACATGCATGTGAGAATTCTTGTAAAATCAACTTCAAAACTTCATGATATGCACATGCATGTATGATTTGGGCTACGATTCTCTAATCCTAGCTCATTCTCTTGTTAGTTCACCTCCTTTACTTGAATTCTTCCAAAAACTGACTCAATTACACAACTAAGGGTTAGATTTCTTACCTTGGACCTTGAATTCACAAGAGTAGAGGCTTAAACTTCTAAATGCTCTTCAATTCTCCAACAATTCCTAGCAATTCCCTTTTTCTCTGGCTGTGATTTCAATTTCTCTCCTCCTCTCTCTCTCATATGTTTGAACTCAATCAAGAGGAATTGGGAGTGCAAAAAGTGTATATGAGGTGCTGAGGTGGCCTTATATAGGCTTGGCTAATGACCTAATTACTTTGTTGATCAATTAATAAATTGAGCATTAATTTATTCTAATTTAATGCTTCCGAATCGAAATTCAATTAAACATACCGTAAAATTTTAAAAATTCTAATTAACACATAAATCAAGTCAATCTCTGAATTAGATGTCGATAAGGCCTTCAATTCACGAACCGAAACGAAAACATGAACAAATCTTCCTACATTAAACAAATATAAACACACATACAACAACATATGATGCAAAATTTCACTTTAATTATTTATTAGGCATTACTAAACATGGATTAACGTTAATCAAGGGTCGAGATTGTTACAGTTTTAAAACGTACGTACAAAAATTTGATTTTTCTATTGGTACCATATTTTCTTGGGTCCATAAAAGTTAGAATTTGACAAAGTTGAAATGTCCCACATCTTTTTTATTTTCACAAAAGGATTTCTTTTAACGGGACATGATGGTGAAATATGACATTTTTTACCACAAAAATGACACGTGAGATATGAGTGTCTAGAAGAAGCATAAATAAAATCATTTTTGAAAATTTTTCCTATTGAAAACGATTTATACCCAATTCCAGCTCTACCAAATGTACGATTTTGACTTTTAAGAAGTTTATCTAAAGTGTCTCTTCCTTGAGTGAATTTTGAAAGAATATTTTTTAAATTTTCTATACTTTCATTTAAAACAACTTTTTTCTTTTTTAAAGAATCATTTTTAATTTTGAAATCATTTAATTCCTTTGTAAAATAGGGGATTTTTTATTTTAAAATTTCATTCTCTTCTTTTATTTTTAAAAAATCTTTTTGTAATAATTCAATTTCATTAGATAAATATTCATTTTCTTTTATTGAAGTTGGAAACAATTTTTTAAAAGCAATATTTGTAATGTCAAGTTTTCGAAATTCATCATGCAATTCTTCAAATGCGGATTCTAATTCATCAAGACTCATTGTTTACCTCATCATCATCTAGATTGGCAACTTCATTGTTACTATCATCATTTTCTGAGTCACTTTCGTCGCTATCTCCCCATGCAACAATTATGACTCTTCTTTTATCTTTTTTGTATTGTTTCTTAATTTCAGGACAATCAGTCTTGATATGATCGAGCTTGTTACACTCATAACAAGTGATTTCAGTTTTCTTATTGTTTTCTTATTTTGTAAAATCTTTTCTACTATATTCTCCTTTGTTAAAATTTTTTTGAAAAATCATCTTCCTCTTTGATTCTTTTTCATAAATTTCTGGAACCTTTTTGTTAAGAAGGTCAATTCTTCATCATCAAATTCTAATTCTCTCAATCCTTCTCTTCACAAGTAGCAGTGGTTTTGAAAGTTATTCCCTTCTTTTTCTTGTTCTTTTTTCCTTCATCTCTTTCTTTCATAATGAGCTCATGTATATGAAGAGATCTCATTAGCACGTCTAGACTTAGTTTTGATAAGTCATTGGCTTCTGTGATGGCAATAATTTTTGTCTCCCAACTTTTTGGTAAAGACATGAGCATTTTTCTTACAATTTCAGTATTAATATATATTTTACCAAGAGAGGTTAAACCATTTATAATATCAATAAAACAAGTAAACATTTGAGTGACAGTTTCATCAGATTTCATCTTAAAAAGCTCATAATTATGGACTAGCAAGCTAACTTTGGACTTTTTAACTTGATATGTTCCCTCACGAGTCACTATGAGTTTATCCCAAATTTCTTTATTGTCTTACATATGGAAATTCTATTGAACTCGTTGGTATCTAAAGCCTAGTATAGCATATTTGTGGCTCCAATATTGGCTTGAGCAATTCTCATATCAACTTCCGTCCACTCTTCTTCAGGTTTCGATATCTTTTGGCCTTCTACAATTTTGGTAAGGGATTTTGGACCATTACAAATGACTTTCCAACACTCATAATCGTTAGATTATATATGTATGATCATCATGGTTTTCCAATAACTAAAGTTTGTGTCGCCAAACAATAGTGGTCTATTGGATGCTTGTCCCTTAGGTAATGAATAACTATGAGTAGCCATAATCTATTCTGAGATGGTTAAGTCAAAAATATTAGAGTCTTCCCTCTGATACCAATTGTTATCCTAGGTAGGCAACCCAAGAAGGGGGTGAATTGTGTTATCAAAAATAATTTCACAATATTAAATATACTAATCAAAATATTCAAATTTTAACAAATAATAAAAACAGAGCAATAATAATCAATATAAAAGTAAAATAGATAAGGAGATAAAATCAAACACGAAGATTTATAATGGTTCGGCATGCCGAACCTACATACACTCCTCAAGAAACCTCCTCAAGAATCTCTTCACTATCAAAATGAATGAATACACCACCAAAGCTTCACCAAGCTTGTGGATTTTACACAAGTCTTACTCTTATCTGTTGAGTCTCACTCAACAATAAATGCCTCACCCTTACAAAAAATTTCTCACAAAATAATCTATAAGGATAAGAGATATTTTAACCCTCTTTTACAATAATTTTCTCACAAAGAATAGATATTAAAATGTACGAACAAAAACAACACTTAGATCTGAAAGTGAAAGAGCAGAGTGGAAAAATATAATCAAAATTTCAGAACACACAAATTTTTTTATCTCTCCAAGTTCTTGATTTTTCTCCATATAAAACACTTTAATTTATACACAAAAATATACCTGTTGAAGAGACAGGCACTCGGAGACGCAAACACTCCTCGTTTGACTTTGTGACACTATAGTCACGTGGGCATGCGGCGCAGAGCAGGCACGATTTTTTTTTTCCTTTTCTGATTCAACAAATGTTGCAAGTTTTGAAAATATAAATCGAAATCACTTTCGATAAATAGTATCAATAAAATTTTCAAAACATCTATCGTAAAATCAAATGATACACAGTGATTGTATAGTAACTTTTCTATTAAAAAATTTGATTGCACAGTAAAATCTCTTTAAATAATATTTATATTAGATATAAAAATATATATACCCCTTTTAAAATTTTTATAGTTGTTATAGAGATTTTAAATACAATTTAATAAAATAAAATAAAAAATAGCCTACCATCCCATGTGGGTATATCAATTTTGTCAAAAGAAGACAATCTATCAAATTTGTCAAAAGATGACAATCACCTACCACTACCACCTACTACACACTCACCTACTCCACCTACTCCTCACCTACTACCACCTACTCCTCACCTACTCCTCACCTACTACACACTCACCCTCTTCTATATATAGGAATCATGAATCATTGTAATAGATATCAATAAACATACACATCAATCAATAATATACATCAATTTATTTTACATAGTATCAGAGCGAAGTTAAGAACTTAGTATTTTTCGCTTCACCGGCGGACGGCAACCTCGCATTGGCCGCCCGCCGGACCTCAACCTAGTCCGCTAAAATTCTCTACACATACCTTCACTCTTCTTCACCACCTCGCCGAAGCAAACCCAAAATCCCTCTGGGACATTTCGTCGAACACCATGTCTGCAACAATGATGGATCAAAACACACATTCCGCAGCATATTATTACACCATGGCAACTGCTCTATCGAGATTCTCTCTCTTCGTCAGCTACTCAACAACAACCTAATTGTATCAACGGTACAACTGAGGATGCCAACAGCCCACTGGGCAGCCACGCCAGTATAAATATTGACAGTAGCGCTTGCCGAGGAAAGATGGCACTCGGAATTGGAGGACTGGACAAAGGGAAGAGTGTTCTCACTGGTGACAGCATCAATCCCAATGATGCTCATCGCACTCGGAATCAATTGGGTTCTTATCTCCCAGGTGCTGGAACAGCAAACATAAATGGATACACGACTACAGATTGGATGGCGGGCTCTAAACCGTTGGATGATCAGTTTCAGTCTCACTCTTCGTCACTCTTCTGCTCCTGTTCCTCCTCGTCACGTCGCTCTTCGAACCAACTCACGGTGGAATCGTCGGCAACGGAAATGGGGATCTTCGTGTCTTGCTCGGCTGGAAACAGCTAGAAATCTCTCTCAGATTCTTCTCTCCCTCCACGGCCCCTCTCACTCCCTCGGTGATAACCACATTGTTTTTCTTATCACTGCTCACCCCATGTGATCCACTCTACCACAAACAAATAAAATAAATAAATCAATCAGCAAATGCATTGAACCTCCTCGGGCCACCCAATTCCCTATTCTTATTATATATATACTTTTCCCTTTTCACATATTTTCCACCCATTTTTCTTTTCTTCTTTTATTTCTTTATTTTTTCTTTTCTATATCTGCTCACTCTCTCTCCTCACTTTGCATCCACCGCCCAAACTTTTTTTTATTATACAGCTTAATTGGTGCACTCCTTGTTCCCCACTTTCTTTCTTTTATATATATATATATATATATCTCTTTTTATTATATTATATTAAAAAAAAAACAAAACAAAACAAAAACAAAAACAAAAACAAAAAAAAAAAACAAAAAACATCATCTCTCCTCCGTTTGCTTTCAAACTCCATTATTTTTTATTTATTTTCTCCAAACCACTTTCCTTATTTCCCCCATCTTTCATTTTTGATTTCAAATATATTTTTTATTATTTCTTTCTTTATTTTTCTTTCACATTATTTTTAATCTTTTTCCAATTTCATTCATACCATATCGTTTTGCACACCAAACCATATTTTATTCATCTCAGGGATCAACCCCGATCACAATTTTACACCAAAAAAAAAAAAAAAAAAACCACCACACACCACCAAAAGCTTTGTTTTCTTTTCTGCAGCCGGCCACCAACCGACCTCACTTCTTCGCCTATTCCGCCGGTCTTTTCTTCTTGCCTCCGTCCTGGGCGGCCCTTGACGGTGTTGCCTCCGTGTTTCCCACTCCACTGGGCACGATCACTCCACCCAGCTCCTCCACTGCAGAATATGGCGGACCTCCAAAACGGAACATCACGGTGGCCTTCCGCTTCAGCTCCTTATTTTCCGCCTTTAGCACACTTATCTCTGCTCGCGCATCCTTATACATGCGTTGGAGCAGAGCCAGCTGGGAGTTTAACTGCTGCACCTCATTTGCCCTACTCTGCAGCCGGTTCGACAAGTTTGTAACCGCAGTCATGGTTTCCACACATGACTTCAATGTATACTGATTGGCTTCCACATCCGACTGCACTGCCATTCTTTGCTCCACACACCGCATCGAAAAGTTCAACGGAGCAAACTCTGGGGCGCTTGGTTGAGGTTCCAGTGCCACCGCACCAGTTCTCTCTCTTGTTGACTCGTTGAGGTCGGGAAAGAGGGTGAGCAGACCGCAGGAAGACGAAGCCATTTTTCTGGGCAACAGAGTGTTACAGAGTATCTTTCTCAGCAAAACGAAGAATTTTTCAGAGGTTTCTCTCAGTTTTTCTGTCTCAGCTTCTGCCTCAGCCTCAGCCTCAGCCTCCGTCTTGGTTAAATAGCCGAGGCAGCCACGCGTATCGCGCGCCACTTGACGCCAGACGACAAACGGGCGCGCCAGCCAAGGTACTCACGTGCCTCGCCATCATATCTGGCACGCCTTTTTATGGATTGGGCACGCCTTTTGATGGCACGCCTTTTGAAAAATTGGGCACACCTTTTGAGGGTGCGACTTTTTAAGGGTCCGACAAGACTCTGTAAATTGTCCCGACATTGATTTCGGTTAGCTCCTTCATGGGTCCGACAAGACTCTATAAACTGTCCCGACATTGATTCCGGTTAGTTTCTACAAGGGTCCAGCAAGACTCCATAAACTGTCACAACAACTGTCACAACACCTTTTGAGGGTGCGACTTTTTAGGGGTCCGACAATACTCTGTAAACTGTCCCGACATTGATTCCGGTTAGTTTCTACAAGGGTCCAGCAAGACTCCGTAAACTGTCACAACAACTGTCACAACATTGTCTGCTACAACGGTCCGACATGACCCCATAAACTGTCTTCTACATCGGTCTGCCATAACCATACAGTCTTCTACAACGGTCTGACACGACCATACAGTGTCTCCTATCCTCTTTTATTTTTATGTATTTTCTTGTTTTGTTACTCTCTCCAAACTCAAGTTGGTTAGTTCCTATCCCTCTTGAGTTTGCGGGGGGCTGTTAAAAATCCACCTACTACACACCTACCACTACCACCTACTACACACTCACCTACTCCACCTACTCCTCACCTACTCCTCACCTACTACCACCTACTCCTCACCTACTACACACTCACCCTCTTCTATATATAGGAATCATGAATCATTGTAATAGATATCAATAAACATACACATCAATCAATAATATACATCAATTTATTTTACACACCAATATCATATTTGTCAAAAGATTACAACCAATTAATATCAAATTTGTCAAAAGTATACAACCCATCAATATCAAATTTGTTAAAAGATGAATAGTGATCAGCCGGATTTTTCAAAATGTGAATAGTAAAATTTTCAAAATATTTGCATAAAATCAAATCTTGCATAATAACTTCCATTTAAATAATATTTATAATAAATACATCATACAACGTATATTTTAAACAAATAATATTTTATGTCAAAAAATATAAAATATGTATATTAAAAAATCACAATTTATCAAATAATAGTTTAGACATCATCAAAATTAAACCATATGATTAACAATACGAATACTTAGTAACGAACAAATGAAATATATACGAACACTCAGATCCGAACAAATGAAATATATGTAGATACTCAGTTCCAAATGCCATAAATTGGTTTCAACATCTCCATCCGAATACTCAGTGTTCAAAAAATGAAATATATGTGAATTCAACAAATAGATATAAATCTAAACAGATACTCAAAAAATTTAAACAGAGAGTCAAAAAAAAGTCCACAGATAAATTAAGGAGTAAAATTGAAAATAAAATGTCCTCTAAAACTAACAAAAGGACTTCTCATCAAACTATTTTACAAAAGGTGGACCTCTCACTAACAAAAAATATCTACTAGACCTAATACTAGGCTGCAAATGAACAGAGCTGTTCGTGAACAGACTCGAGTTCGATTCGATAAGAGCTCATTCGAACTCGGTTTGTTAAATTTTTGTTTGCGTTCGAGCTCAAGCTTATTAAAATTTTAATAAATAAGTTCAAACATATTAAAACTCGGCTCGTAAGTTCAACTCGTTAGCTAGCTCATTTAACATTTATTATTTTTATATTAAATAATATAAAAATATGTATAAAACGTAAGATAAATATGTTATTTATATATTTAAAAAATATAAGTGTAAATAATAACTAATTATAGATAATACATTTATATAATAGTTGTGGTAGATATTATTATTTTGGTAAAATATTAACTTCTTTTAATATGTTTATATATATTGTATATATAATTGTATAATTAAAATTTCAGCTGTAACTTTAGTTTTACGCAAATATGAATTTATAATTTTGTTGGTTCATTAAGACTCGTAAACAAATTTGAGCTTAAGTCAAGCTTAAACCAACTCAATTAAGCTCTATTCGTTAAATTTTTATTGAGAAAACTCAAACTCGAACTTATTAAAATCTTAATAAACAAACCCAAACATAGTAAAATTCAACTGAATTCGCCTCGTTTGCAGCCCTACCTAATGTCTTAACTAGCAAACTTTTCAACAATTTTCTCTTTTTCATTAGACTTCTACTAGTGAGAAACAAAAAAATGAAATAATAATAATAATAATAATAATAATAATAATAAGGGAAAATTATGGGGAGGAAAAACTCAGAGTTTGACTCTTATAACAAAATAAATCTTAAATTTTTAATTTTGTCAATTTAAATCTTAAACTTTTGATTTATTTTCAATCTAAATCATTTGCATATTTTCGTTAAGTAAAATCAATTAAAAAAAACTTAGTATTTTAGTCATTAACTGAGGCCTCTTTTGGGAAGATGGTTAAAAGCCATCTTTCAACTTTTAATCTATTTTTGGCTACATCATTTTTCTACTTTTTTTACACTTTTTTTCAACAAAAAAAAAAAGCCAAAAAATCAACTTTTAACCAACTTCCCAAAACAACCCTCAATGCAAAATGATATTTTAAATATTTTATGTATAAACATTAAAAATTTAATAACTAAAATACTCTTTTTATCAGTTTCACTTGACAAAAATAGGCTAATGGTTTAAATTGAAAACCAATCAAAAGATTAGAGTTTAAATTTACAAAATTAAAAATTTATTTTGTTAAAAAACTCAAATTCTGAAATTTAGTTTGTAATTGTCCCTAATAACAATAACAAATAGAATTGTGGCATTTTGTGAAATGATCCAATTGTAATTCTTGTCATTGGTATGTCTAATAACCGGAGTTCAAATCACGAAAACGACTCTCAAAATGAAAGACTCAGTACATCTTACCCTCTCTAAATCTCACTTTAACAGCGTGCAATGAATAAGTGTGCTTTTTGTCTTTTTATGAAATATGAGTTAGGTATGAATTAAGTTTGAAGTGATGCGGTAGAGAGGTGATATGACTTAAATAAAATAATGCGACTTAAATAAGATAATGATTTTTTGACTTTTTAACTTTTTTAGATTATGACAAATAAGACCTAAATCACTTATTTCTTCTTTAAATGTGATGTTTCGCGCAGGGGAGGGGGAGGAGGGGTTGACACTATATAAGCGAAAGAGTAAGTAAGCCCTATTCATCTCAACTTTCTCCACTTCACTTTCAATGTGCAATGAATATGCATACAATCACAAGGTGAAGCTCCTTCAACGGTGGACTAAACCGCTTATTTCTTTTTTAATGTGATGTTTAGAGAAAAACTATATAAGCCAGCCCTATTCATTTTAACTTTCTCCACTTCACTTTCAATGTGCAATGAATATGCATACAATCACAAGGTGCAGCTCCTGAAGTTTAGGCTAAGTTGGTTGACAAGAATCTTGAAAGGGGAATGAGAATGTAATTTCAGTGTTCGGAATAGATTGAAATATTGATCAAAAAAAGAATAGATTGAAATAAAATTCATTTTAGTAAAAATTACATTCTCAAACTAGGTGTGAATCCAAATTGCCCACTTCCCATGGCCACATTCCTAGAAAATGTTATCCATTTAAGAGTAAAAATAAAATTTTACTCCAAAATATTTAAATTATATTATATTTCTATTAAGGATTCTAACAAAACCAAACGCTCAAGGGTAAATTACATTGGATCTCCTTTGAGATTTGAAAAAAATACAGTAAACCTCACAATTTTAACATAATTGTACTAATCTCCCTTTTAATAAAATTAAATAAACCAAAACTAATACAGATAGCGTGAAAATACAAAAATAAATATCCTAAGAGTATATTTTCGTGTAAAAGAGATGATATCATTTTTTCATCCATGTAACTAACAAATTATTGATGGAAAGGGAGCTAAGCGTTATATGAATTAAAATCTCAAGAAAGATCAATATAATTATGTTAAAACTGCAAGATTTACGCTTCTTTTTTTTTTTTCCAAATCTGAAGAGAGGTTGGTATAATTTACCCCACCCTTAAATAGCATTGACAAAAGAATTTCATTACTAGTAATAAGATTCTCATTTCCACAAAGGCGTCCGAACACAACTTTAAGCTAGATAATAATAGCCCCGTTTGATAGAGTTGTGGGAAAGTGATTATACATTATAATTTAACAAATTATAACTTACAGTTGTGAACATAAGCTGGTAACTTATTTGGTGCAACTATGGGAGATTTGAGCAGCAGATTAGTGTTTGGTTGAATAAACTGTAAAGTAACTTTTTACTGTGTAACGCCCTTTTTGCCCTTGTAAGATATAAAATTTATGATTTTATTTATAATACATTCTTTTCTTCTTCTTTTTTTCTATCCCCTTATTTTCTTTTTTCTTTCTTCTTTTTCTGCTCCTCTTTCTTTGTTAATTTTGTTTAATTTATTAATTCATTAAAATTAATATTCATATTCTAATTTATATTAATGGCGTGATTTCATTACATATTATTGTTTATATATATTTATTTTAATTATTTATATATGTACTTCTTTTCTTTATTATTATTATTAATTGTGATTTTTGTTCATCAATTAGTATAAAAATTATCAATTTGTTCATCAATTATTCATATTATTATTCAATTTGTTCATCAATTATTCATATTATTATTCTTCCATTCATTTTAATTATTTTTGTTCATTACATATATTCATTAAAATTATTAGTATCAATTAGTATTAATTATTTTATATATATATATATATATATATATTATATAATGATGTTGGGTATAGGCTGGAGATGGAAATGACCTAGCCACCGTCGAAACAATGCCGGAGATGCGTGAACCGAAACCCATCACTGTCGATGACCTAGCCCCCTTCTCCTTCCTCCGAAACCCTAGACCTTATAGTCTACCAAAACCCTAGCCTGGTTCTCCGACCAAATCGTGGAAAGGGAGAGAGAGAGTGAGAGAGAGAGAGAGAGAGAGCTCTGGTTCGTTGATGCGATGGCGGTTGTTCTCCGATCGCGACGCTAGGGTTTCAACTCGTGACGTTAGATTTTCAAACTGCATGAACCACACAGAGAGAGAGAGAGAGAGAGAGATCACGAAGAGAGAGAGAGAAAGAGAGACAGAACCAGAAATCCCCTGTCGTCGTCGGAAATCGCCTCTCTGGTTCTTGCGAGAGAGAAAAATGAGTTTTTTTGTTTATATACATGGCACACTTGTAATAACTTGAAATTATGAGGGGCATTTAAGTCATTTTGCCCCTCAAATGGCAGCTGCCCGCTTAAGCTGTTTCAGAAAGCACCTCCTCCCCCACTCAACTAAAAAGCTCATTTTCCACTTATAAAAAGCTACAATCTGCACCCATAAGCTACACCAAACTCTCCAAAACCACTTATTTTAAGCTATAAGTGAATTTAAGCTGAAAATAAGTTGTGCCAAACAGACATGATATATCCTTCATAAAAGCCACTAGAAAACAAAACGACACTAACAAATCACTGTAAAAAGACAGCAGAAAATGCATAACCTTGGCAAATATTAGCAATTTTTTTTTCTTATTAAAGGGGTTTGCTGTTTATTAATCCATTACGATATTGACTAAATTGATAGAATGGATCACCAGAAAGAATTTAAGTTTAGCTACTGAAAAATGGTTCAAGAATCAAAGAGGTTTCAGAAGATTAATAAAGTTCAAGTTATGTGAGGCTAAGGCAGAAGATAGCAACAAGTAGTCCTAAAATTAAGAAATTGCAAGCATGAAATCAATCATAACAACGATGATGACAATAACACCAGCAACAACAGTGGTGGAATCAACAGACATAAAGAGGCCAGTTCCAACAAGAATCATTCCATGAGGCCGAACATATGCTCGACCTACCACCAGGTTCCAAATGACAATACAAGTAGACTGAGTTATATAGAGAACAAAGCACTTAATTCTACCCAGTTGCAATCTCAGTCATGTTTTTTCGAGTCCTCCGAAATAATAATAATAATAATGTGAGAAACTCATTTTTATTTGGTCATGGGTTTTGTCCACAGAATGACAGAAGCATCCTCCACACACACGTGCACGCATACACATCCAAAGGACTAAACCAGGGCCAAAAGGAGGTCCTGACTGTCCCTATTTTTATTCAAGAAAAATGGCACCTTGAAAATCCAAACAAAGAAAATCAAAATCACACCCAGCATCATGAAGATTATTGGGGGTCAGCTCTGAAGCAAGCTAACACTATGTTGAACACTATTAAATAAATTTGTATACAAGGACGTAGTCTGTACGTTGACGGGAGTAGTACTTATGGAGAATGGGTTTAGAAAAGGGAAAAGGGAAAAATTAAACAAAACAAAAATGCTAACACAACCACACAAAGGGTTATTTTGAGGAAGAAACAGCAACTCTTGCATTGATTGAACTCATCATCACATTGTATTATTGATACCATAATAAAATCACTACAAGATAAGTTCGAATCGAAAGGCTAATATGCATTACTGTACAATCAATTCAGATAACAAATTTTACAAAATTGGAGAAAGGTCATGCTGTATATAAACTGCTAACCTCTGAGATGTGATCAGTAGTAAGGAATTTTTTATTGAACTGCTAACCGCTGCAGATGATCCAAAAAGACCTCAAAGCTAACATCGTCCGTAAAGAGGATTTCCCTTTCAGGAGCAGGAATATCAGAGTTGTATGTAGCAGAAGGATTCAATTTTGCCAAAAGAAAACGAGCCTGCACAATACACGAAAAATGACATATTTTATTACTACTTAGACCTTTTTTAGAGTCAACATTACACATAAAATCAAACCATGCATAAAAATAAATAAATAACCCTAAGAGAGGAACAAAACGGGAAGAAGCAGAAGAAGAAATCTTGTTAGGACAAGACCTTCAAATGATATGGGGTGTTATGGAACTTAAGAAAGGCCTCAGACCATTCAGTTCATGCCAAGTGTTTTTTTTAGTAGTTTCACCTTGGAAGCAAAGCAACACAAATATTAATGACCTATTATTACATAGGCGAGAGCTAGTTTTTATATACCAATTGTAAAAGGGTTAGGGGCTTGGGAACCAAACAAACTGATTTGGTTCACATTTGCCTTTAATCCAGTTCCTAAAAAAATATATAATTGAAATATATATATATATATATATATATATGCGCTTTATATTGCTTTGGAAAAGCAACTGTTATGAATTATTTTCACAAAAGGTTAGCCAAATAAACTACACACAAACTCTACGCCAGTCACAACAGCTTACAAGGCTCCTGAGTTGCCAAACAGCTTTTATAAGTGCAACTTGTAGCCAATTTACATTTACGTATGA
Source organism: Camellia sinensis (assembly GCF_055761805.1). Lineage (NCBI taxonomy): Eukaryota > Viridiplantae > Streptophyta > Magnoliopsida > Ericales > Theaceae > Camellia > Camellia sinensis. The sequence goes on from NC_138962.1 coordinate 181,403,259, forward strand.
TGATTTTGCCTAAAACACAGAATATGAATAGATAACAGGATATTTTTCAAATAACTGAAGAATGTAACCACCAAGCAAAGCTACCCACAATCCACATCAGCACCTCAGTTTGTTGCTCAACTCCTTAATGCAATGAAGTATAAAGATTACTGACCTGAGAGCCATGCTGATCACAAATGACCAAACGAGGTACTGGAAATCTCTCCTTAATTATTATTTTCGCATCATCTTGAGGCGCTTGCAGCAACTGGGCAAACACCTGAAAGGATTGTATAGGTTCGTTGAGCAAGTCATGTTGTTAAGGCAAAAACAAAAACAAAAGCAAAAACAAAAGAATAATGCTCTATATACCACATTTGGTTTATCATCTCACTTGTTATAATTGTTTTGGTTGAATGGGTCCCACCACCCATTTCTATAACCAATACAATGATAACACATCTCATGCAAATCAAACGTGGTATATAAATGTGGTCATTGTAGCATTATTGAAAACAAAAACCAAACAAAATCACGAAAACTTGACATGGTTAAGCATAAGGATCCAAGTGTAGTGTAAACCTTTCTTTTACAAGTTGGTAATAGTCCTCAATCGGGAAAACCTCATGAAATTGTTTGAAGGGAATGAATGAGAACAAGAAAACAAATTAATCATTGACTCAAGAAAGCCTAATTTTTAGAACACCACAATTTGAAGCATGGAAACAGGTAAATCAGCTGGAAAGAGGAAGTAGAATGACTCTGAGAAAATTAAAAAAAAAAAAAAAGAAAAAAAGAAGCAGAAGTATTTCTCAACTTCATTTATTGCAGGTCTACATTTGGAATTCCAGTAATCACATGACACAAAATAGTCCGTCACATCATGTCTCAAACATCTGATGGTTCTCTATGTGGGACACACGTGATAATAAACTCTTCCACTCATTTCATAATTTTCTTTATTATTAAAATTACACACCCTTCCTTTGGCCTGTCTAGTATTTCTACCTGATTGTGTGTGTATATATCTGTATGTATATGCACGTTTATATATATATGTTAATTCATTGTCTTGGATGCAAATAATATTTAACATTTTGACTTGGTTTCAATATTTTATTTATTTGGCATAATAATGCTTCTATTTATTTCAACATTTTGGTTGATTTAGCAGATAATATAAAACATCTTGACTTGGGTGAATGCTATAAATAATGTTAAATTGTGTTTAATTGTTGAGTTTTGTTGATGTGCTAAATTTTGTTTATGTTAGGTTTGATACCCATGGTCACAAACAATGTTGATTAATTGCATTTAAATTTAAGTTTCGTTTTGTTAAAAGTTAAGTTTTTGCGATTAAATTTAGACTAATAAAAAGAAGAAGAAAATTTGTGTATGGTTCTAGCTGAGGTTTTTCCCCCACTGAATAAAAAAATTCCTAGATCCGCCTCTGGATTATCTTCAGTTTATCAGTCATGATTCTGTATACAAAAAAATTTCACCAAGCAAAGAAAAGAAAATATTGTCATGCTTTTTACTATCATTTTCAGTTCAGCTTCTAAAAAAGATTACCGCATGTTCAGAAAGATTATGATAACCAGCCCTTCGCCACTGAACAATTGTAGATCCATGAAATACGACAATGGTAAAATAAGAATCCAAAAGTAAGATTCTATCAGCAGCAATGGCCGCCACGTCAAGGAGAGCTGGTTCTGGGCTAGAATGGAAAGAGTAAGAAATTAATGAAGGCTGTATCATAACAACCGAATTAGAAACATTTTCCCGGTTCAGAATCATTCTAAAATATGCTGTCTCATCTGGGCTGTTGTTGAAAACCTGAACCCAAAAAAAGAAAAAAAAAAACATAGTTGAGCAAAGAAGATAAAATTTGCAGCACATGAAGTATAATCATACAAGTAAAAATATATAGATGGCACAAAATGTAGAAATAACCAATAAAGATTAAAACACCTGCACGAACTGAGAACGCCGTAAGTGGAACATAAATTGTGGAAATATTGAGAACCGGGGAGATAAGCTGAAAGAAGACGGACTGTCCTTTTGGTAATCTCCAAACCGAGAACATAGATGTATTAATGACTTATCAAGCCATCTTATAGGGTCAAATTCAGCCTGCACATCAGTTTCAGAGGAATTGTGAAAACAAGACAATAAAAGATATCCTCTATATCATATGAACAAAAAAGATCGCAATAAATTTTCCCTGACTACACATTCTATAAACCTATGTGTTAGAATTTACCATCACCTACCACCACTACCACCTCACCTACTCCACTAAACCTAACCCACTACACCACTACCACCTCCACTTCACCTACTCTCCACCTACTCCCAAACACACTCCTATATAATAGGAATCCTTGTAATTGTAATTTACAGAAAAAAAACATTATATCAATCAATATCAGATATCAATCAATAATACAATTCTCTCTATTTCTCTTTACATAAATTTTTTCATGGTATCAGAGCAAGGTTAAAAATTTAGTGATTCCGCTTCACCGGCGGACGGCAGCCTCGCCTTGGCCGTCCGCCGGACAAATCTAAATTTTCTAATTCTCTCTCTTTCTCTCTCTCTATACTTACAAATACATATAGAAGGGCAATGGAGGTACTCGGTTCTGTGTCAAGCATGCTGCTACCTGGGTCTAATGGAGGATGCCATGCTCCTACTCCAGACCGGAAAACGCCTCGCCACTGCCGCATTCCGCCGCGAAAGCATCTGCTGGTCGGAGGACAGCTTCTCCGGCGAAATCATGCTGGTCGGAGGACAGCTTCATCAGTCTCACCCTTACTGCTCGAGACGAACTCATGCTGGTCGGAGGACAGCTTCATCAGTCTCACCCTTACTGCTCGAGACGAACTCGAGCTCTGCTTAGAAAGCGGCGACTCCGAAACGACGGTGTCGGTTTTCACTCATTCGGTGTACGTCAGCGCAGGGACGGACTCCTTCGCCACCATCACGGACGCAATCAGAGCCGTTAAATCGCATCTCAAAACGTTCCGTCAACGGCACGAGAAGAAACTCCCCGGAATCGTTGACTATTTCGGGGTGGTGCACCTGGGACGCGTTTTACCAGGAAGTAACCCAAGAAGGAGTCAAGGCTGTGTGGCTGGGTTTGGTGATGGCTATGTGAAATCAATCCTCATCAACACAGCGATATCTCTCTCTCTCGGCACCTCACTGACTTGCTGTCCACACAGATCACACACATGGAGACACTCAACACACTCACAAAACAAACATGGACTCTGAGTTCCTTTTCCCCTCCTGTTCCCCAATCCACTTTCTTTTCTATTTTTTTATATTTATTTTAATCCTTCTTTTGAAAAGTAAACGAATCACCTTTTCTTTTTATTTTTTTATTCCTTTCACATTCACCCCTTTCTCTTCAATCCACTTTCTTTTCTTTTCTTTTTATATTTATTTTAATCTATCTTTTAAAAAGAGAACGAATCACATTTTCTTTTTATTCTTTTTTTATTCCTTTCACATTCATACATTTCTCTTCAATTTTCTTTTCTTTTATACTTTATTTTCTACCTCTCTATTTTTAGCCTTCCATCCAGCGCACATGGATCTGAGTCACCAAAAAAAAAAAAAAAAGAGACGCAGAAGAAGAACTGCACACCCAAACTCATTTTATTCATGTCGGGGGCTCACCCCGATCACCATGTTTCCACAAACAAAAAAATAAAAATAAAAAAAAAAAAATAACAATAAAAAACAAATACAAACAAACAACCACATTCACAGGTGGGATTTTTTTTCTCTACTCTGCCGCCGGTCTCTTCTTCTTGCCTCCGTCCTGGGCGGCCCTTGACGGTGTTGCCTCCGTGCTTCCTAGACCACCCAGCAAGTTGCCTCCTCCCTGCTCCTCCACTGCAGCATATGGTGGCCCTCCAAATCGGAACATCACGGTGGCCTTCCGCTTCAGCTCCTTGTTTTCTGCCTTTAGCACACTGATCTCTGCTTGCGCATCCTTATACATGCGTTGGAGCAGAGCCAGCTGGGCATTTACATGCTGCACCTCATTTGTCCTACTCTGCAGCCGGTTCGACAAGTTTGTGACCGCCGTCATGCTTTCCACACATGCCTTCAAAGTATACTGATTGGCCTCCACATCTGACTGCACTGCCATTCTTTGCTCCACCGACCGCATCGGAAAGTTCAACGGAGCAAACTCCGGGGCGCTTGGTTGAGTTTCCAGTGCCACCGCACCAGTTCTCTCTCTCGTTGACTCGTTGAGGTCGGGAAAGAGGGTGAGCAGCCCGCGGGAAGACGATGAAGCCATTTTCTAGGCACCAGAGTGTTACACAGTATCTCTCTCAGAATTCTCTCTCAGAAAACAGAGTGTTACAGAATCTCTCTCAGAAATCTCTCTCAGAATATCTCTCGCATGTTTTTTGCCTCAGCCTCAGCCTCTGTCTTATAGCCGAGGCAGCCACGCGCATCGCGCGCCTCTTACCACCAGCCGACAAACGGGCACGCAAGCCAAGGCGCCCACGTGCCTCGCCATCATGTCCGGCACACCTTTTGATGAATTGGGCACGCCTTTTGATGGCACGCCTTTTGACAAATTTGGGCACACCTTTTGAGGGTGCAACTTCTACAAGGGTCCGACAAGACTCTGTAAACTGTCCCGACATTGATTCCGGTTAGTTTCTACAAGGGTCCGACAAGACTCTGTAAACTGTCCCGACATTGATTCCGGTTAGCTCCTTTATGGGTCCGACAAGACTCTGTAAATTGTCCCGACATTGATTCCGGTTAGCTCCTTTAAGGGTCCGACAAGACTCTGTAAACTGTCCCGACATTGATTCCGGTTAGTTTCTACAAGGGTCCGACAATACTCTGTAAACTGTCCCGACATTGATTCCGGTTAGCTCCTTTATGGGTCCGACAAGACTCTGTAAACTGTCCCGACATTGATTCCGGTTAGTTTCTACAAGGGTCCAGCAAGACTCTGTAAACTGTCATAACAACTGTCAGAACATTGTCTTCTACAACGGTCCGTCATGACCCCATAAACTGTCTTCTACAACGGTCCGACATGACCCCATAAACTGTCTTCTACAACGGTCTGACACCGCCATCGAGTGTCCTCTACAACGTTATGACACCACCATTCAGTGTCTTCACCAATGGTCTGACACGACCATACAGTGTCTCCTATCCTTTTTTATTTTTATGTATTTTCTTGTTTTGTTCCTCTCTTCAAACTCAAGTTGGTTAGTTTCTATCCTCCTTGAGTTTGCGGGGGGCTGTTAGAATTTACCATCACCTACCACCACTACCACCTCACCTACTCCACTAAACCTAACCCACTACACCACTACCACCTCCACTTCACCTACTCTCCACCTACTCCCAAACACACTCCTATATAATAGGAATCCTTGTAATTGTAATTTACAGAAAAAAACATTATATCAATCAATATCAGATATCAATCAATAATACAATTCTCTCTATTTCTCTTTACATAAATTTTTTCACTATGTTAGCTAGAATGCAGATCGTTCTGGTATGATGAACGGGAGCTGGAATGTAGTATGCCAAATGCTCTAAAGTACGGTACAATAAGAGTAGAATTCTTAATTTGACATCCAATACATTACAGTATATTTTTCTTCAAATTAATCGTTCACCAACATAGTTCTATGAACATTATGATCCATTATTGTTTTACAGTTTATCAATTCAAAACTCCACTCCATCTAGATTTTAGTTCATTATATTTGATTTTTTTTTTCCTATTAAGGAGAATTTTTAAATGAAAGCATAGAAAATATTATGGGATCACTTTGGGTCGCTACATTCACCATTTTGGAATGAAAGTGTACACCATGGTTTGGAACATGTGCTCCAAAACATAAATCACAAGGGTGTAGTGTTTTCTGGTAACACTGATATAAACCCAATCATTGTCTTAAGTCTATGTTGCAAGAATAAATGTGCAGGCAAATGCATAAGGTTTGTCAGCATACTGTTTTGAGGAACTGATGTTTATAACACTGTTCATTGCATTGACATCCTTGTCATTTTCTTAGTTTAAGATTGCAGATATAAATGTGACATTCCCAATATTGATCACAATAATCTATAAGCCAACAAATAAGTCAAAACTAATTATGTTATTTAGCACACTAGTGGCATTTTGGCTTTTATAATGGTTAAAATAAGGCATGTTGTTTCGTAACCTAGTTAACTTTTTGGCTTTTTGGTAAAAATAACAAAATGAATAAAGCTTTTAGGCTGCTTTTTGACCTTTTTGTTTTTGGCTTATTTTAGTAAATAAGTTGACTTTTTGATTTGTTGCAACTGACAAAATGACTTTTTCATTTATTGGACTAAAAAAGTCAAATAAGTTAGCTTATAAGCCACAGCCAAAGGTGGCCTAAATAGAGGGTGCAAGGTGAAATAAGGTTGGATATAGATCTAACCTTCACATTAGCTACACAAAGGGATGCTTCTCAGACTCAAAGCTACATTCCTAGACACATAAGCCGAAGCTTTTTACCATTGCACCAAACCTAAGAAGCTAATAAGCACAAACACTTCTATGGAGGTGGCTTGTAATGTCGGACACGACACTCCTAAAAGTATGTCTGACACTTCTACAATGTATCTTAACTAAAAATTTAAATTCATAACATCGGACACTTGGCGACACTTTTTAAACCTCTGAACACAACATATGTGATGAATCTATTCATAGTAACAATATTCCGCATTCTTCATTATGCAAATTATGTATTCTAAATATATTTTGAAACATTTCAAGATAACACATCATGTGTATTTCAATGTTCTATAGTTAATTTGCATTACTTAGATTGAAATTGTTACGTAAATGATATCTTGATGTTTAAATTATGAAATATATGACTTTTTAATTTTAATTAATATTTTATTTTTTCATTACCATTGAATAAACTAGTCAAATATTTGGCATATAATAAATTTATAAAAATATAAATTTTTAAAGCCGTATCATGTCCTGCATTTTTAGAAAATCAACGGGTCAACGTGTCGATTATATACACATATAATATATATATATATATATATTATAACAAAAAAAGCTTGGATGTTGTGTTTCCGCCTTTCCAATAGCAAGTGAAACTTCATGAATGGGCAAAAAAGACGTTCAAACAAGGTGTTGAGGTTTCTCTTCAAGCAATCGTCATTCTTCGCTCAAAATGATCATGAGGCTTCTGTATAAATATATTTATATATATACATATATTTTAATGTGTGTGTGTGTGTGTGGAAACATCTGCAATCTAAAGACAACACCATCAATCAAGTAAACATTTCAATGCCCAAAAAATTGAAATAAAACTTCTAACTTCCAAGCAATGATTATAAAATAATTAAGAGGACTGATATAAGAAACGTCCCATAACTGGACGGAAAAGGAAGAAAATAAAAATAGAAAGATGATCCTCAATCCTAATTTAACAGCAATTTGGAACATGTTGGATTACTTATAAGCTATAACTTTGTTTAGACAGTTACATGTTGCTCCAAGGACAAGGCGGTGCATCACTCCTTCATGCATAGTCATTTTGCTTACAAGTTGTGCTACTGTTAACTAGTTATCCTGATTAGAGAAGCTCCATCATAATAAGTAACTAAAACCTATAAGCATGAAGGGGTGCGCTCCATATCCAATATTTACTGAATAATCCAGAAGAAATAGAGAAGAAAGTTCAGAGTCCTCAAATTTAATTTCCTTATCATAATGCACAGTTGAAAATTATTTATCCGTTGGTCCCTTGATGGGGTTAACATTTGAAACATGCTAATTCTCAAAGGTCAGACCAGGGTCCTTTTATATCTGGTTGATATGATTATCCTTAGGTATCACACCCAAGTGGGTGCAGGTATGCACACGCATGCACATACATATATGCGCGCACAAACACAAAATCAATTGTGAGCACATACAAAAACATTTTACACAAGATCATCGTTATATATTGAAATATCATGCAAATCAAGGCCATTACCTCAGTTTCCATTTTGAAAGAAACTAGGCGTGCCATGACTACCGCAGCTGCTTCTTGGTCAAATCCAGCAATTAAGTCCTATGACATAAAACCAATTTCATAAATTTATTGGCTTTTTAATTTTCAATAAGCTTAAAAAGCAAACTTTCGAAGCCCACTATAGAAAATTAGTAGTCCTCAATAGTATGAATGTGATAACATAAAAATACAAATACTAAAATGAACTAAAATTTTTAAAAACATTAAGTTTAAAACAGTGTTCAATTCACTCATGAATCAAGACAACCACAACATTGAGAAGGAAGATTAATCTGCCTAGAGAGTTGGAGAAAATCGATTCTGCATCAAATTACAGCAGAGAATCTAAAAGACCAAAGAACCCTTTTCCGAACTTTAAGGCTACTATGTGGAACTACCTCAAGTCACATTCAGCACCAAGAACCTTTTCCTTTCACTAGGACAAAAAGGGAAAGTAAATCTGAAAGGTACTTCACATTAAATTAAACTAGAGGTAATCATGTTTGCAATTTTAAATCTAAATTTTTCAGCAATTTGATGAATGAGGAAGATGGGTTGAATTTGAAAATTGTTAGCAGTTATTCAGTTATCTACTGGAGTAGCTAACGATGTGGGAATTCTTGGTATTTAAAATATATAAATAAAGCATGACAAAGCTTCAAAATTGTTGTGAATTGTGTGCTTTATATAGTATAGAATAGATTAAAACAAAGTTGCGAAGAGCCATGCCATTTAGAAAGGCATGGTTTTCACGATTTATATGCACAAAGCAAATAGCTTTGATGAATGAGCCATGAACCAATAAATAAAGGCAGCATTTATCACATCAATGAAGATAAAAACAGAGTTTCTTATCTATCTCAAAAAAAAATATATATATATATATATCTATATAATATAAAAACAAAAATAAAATAAAATAAACAACACATCTTGCCTGTATACTTCCAGTTCCAGCAACCCATCTTCTGGAGAGGGTAGTCACACGAAGTCGCATTTGTCCACTAATATGCTGATAACTGGAATAAAACATATCTGTAATAAGTCAGGCTTCCATATTGTTAAGCAAAAGAAGCTGATGTACTAATTTCTCAATAAAGCATAATATTGGATTTCATACTAAGTTAAAAATTGAAAGTAGAATTGGCTGTTGGCTGATTGACCAATGGCTTCTGGGATTTCTTTCTTAACAATTTCAAATACAAGGCATAACGATGTGGCTTTGTCAAGGCCACACATCTTCCACGCAGTAGTATTTCCGTGACCAATAACAGTTTCAGAGCACAAAGGACCTTTCTGCACAAAGCCACATGGTCCACACCAACTAGTAAGAATCTCAAATGAAGCTAGCAAAAGAAACATATTCTTTTAAAGTTTGGATTATACCTTTTCAAGAGATGCACAAGGACCAATAATGCCCTGAACCCTGATATCCTTTGAGCAGTTGACCTCAAATATACCACTGCAAAATGTTTTGAAAGTAAAAAACACAAACTAATCGAATCTCCAGTTCAGATTATATCAATAATGGTAGAGTTTTCAAGACATGCAAGCAAATTGGTAAAACAAATCAAGTTGCTCAAGTTAGAGAGAGCATTAAATAGAAGCAAAGTGGAGTTTAAAACATGGTACTGGCGATATCACTGTCTAGCTGAAATATCTATTTAAGAAAATAAAATAAAAGAAAGAAAGAAAGAAGAGTAAAATAACCATGCTGCCATACATGACACGTTTTTCCACAATTGATAATGCATGTGAACTTATCAGATGCTTATTGTCCTAGTACATATTGCCAAAACATTTCAGCAGCAAATCTGAAGAATTGTAAACTGACATATGACATATGTTACTATTTTAATTTTTATTTTTTATTTTTTTTTGATTGGCACCGGGGTGTCTGGATCAAAGTCCGACTAATCCCCAAGGGTGCACAGACCCTCAGCAAGAAGTTTTCTGGAAGTGCACCATGGTTAATTCAAGGGTTTTCCCCCAGTCTGATAACTCCAAGGAATTGTTAGCACCTAAAAGGTTTAGATCCTGAATCTCGGAGGGAGCACACCCCCAAGACCAAAGGCCTTGCCACCAGGCCAATCCCTTGGGGTTCATATGACATATCCTTACTTCATCTTCAATACCTTAAATCTTCTCTATCTTTCTTTATTCTGAGACCAAAAATCATTAATGTCAATTAGAAGAGGGCAAGTATCCGACAAAATATGGTTTATTCCTCTGAACAAATGAAGGACGGCCCTATATTCCAATATTAAGATTAATGATTTGCAGACAGATTTTAAAGTTATCTTCTACATTGTATTGAAATAAAAACATTCCAAGCAAATTATGCTAGGATTGGTTGGATGGGGAAAAAATTGCTTATTTATAGCGATATTAATAATGAGTTATAGAGAGGTTATTGATGACAACCATGACCAACTATTGAAGACTCTTCATAACAATCACTAATTTATTTTATAAGCCATAATTGAAAGACAAACAAGAGTTCAACCAAACCTTACTTTGATGATAGACCAAGATCATGGTCACCAGATTGGAAAATATGTTTAAGAGAATCCTTGAAAACTGAATGACCAAAACTTTCTGCTAGCACAACAAGCCCTCCAGTTCTTTCAACCGCTACTTTAAGTTCTGCAACCCCAACCTAAAAAGTAGCAGAAAGTCATGCAAAAGAAACACTAGTTCATTCCTCAATTCCATAAGAGCAATGCAAAATAATAAAGGCCTACCAAATATAATGGTCAGATGTGTTGAAATTTAATTTTAGTAATCTTTATATTTTCTTATTTATCCTTACTTTATAAATAAATGAACGTGGGATAGATGTATGCCACATAAAGGATACACCAATTTGATAAATTTTTAAAAAGTAGGGTTGTACTTTAATCACACTATTTTCTTCTCCTCAAGAAGTAAGCTAAGTATTTTAAAATTTTTCTTGTATTTTTATCCTAACAATTATACTCTAATACTATGCAAGAATTATAACAATCTTAATTTCCTAATAGTTCGAATACGTGATCTTTGTTGAATATAGAAATTAGAGTATATAGAATCTTTTTATTTTTAGTATCATGTATATAATCTGTGATTGTGTCAATCACTGATTTAGTATTGTTTCCTTATTTATACCGTTTCCTTATTTATATCGTTTCCTAAATTGTATCATGAATCTATTATATATACATGGCCTCTACCTCATTCATGGTAAAGCTAAATAATTCTTTTCATTCTTTTATCTTGAGTTCCTGAAAAGTATTCGATACTCCTCAAAATTACATAAATTTAATTTCAAGTATCAAATATGTTTAGAAAATATCTTATACATATCCGTGAGTATCCAAAGAGTATCGATATCTGATACAGATGCCACTCCCTTCTAGAAGTATCCATGCTTCATAGGTTGCAGGTCATTGCAGGTCATTGGAGTCCAATACGGCCTTGTCTTCAAGGGGTTCGTCATCATCAAAATAAGAAATAATGATGATGCATAAAACAGCATCATGTTTCCATCAGAAAACATGTGCAATATCAAGTAAATGACAAGCAGTATGCAGTAGCTCATTTATTTCTCCATTGTTATGTGGGTTGGGGGGTGTAGCATCCATTTTCTTCATCTTTGGACTTTGACGGGTTACACAACAATTAGTAATTGGCTTGATCAAGTTCATTTTATTGCCAAAATTGAGAAGGGAATCTATATGGAATAGGAAGCCTTAGTATTTGGTGAATTTGGAGGAGAGAAATAAAAGTAACTCTGAAGATAATTGAACTTTATATTGTTAAGTTGAAACACTTCTGCTTAATTATACAATTGTCTTCACTTTTAAAAATCTAAGTTCCAGCCTAGTTGGCTCTCTACTTAAATTAATAACACAGTCTATTTAAAAAAACTACACCAAGTTTAGTCCCCATCTATTAAGCACGGGTACTCCAAAAATGTTGTCATACAAGTACCAGGTACTTACCAAGTGCAGGTACGCCAAAAACGCACCGGATACGTTTTATACAATTAGTATACTAATGGGTACGGGATGGGTACGCAATCAGTATGTAATGGGTACGTTTTTGGATACTTCGGGGTAAAAAACGAGATTTTCTACAAATTAAAGGGTACCAGAGCAATTTTTTTGGGTCTATTTTAAAAAATTATATAAATCTGGGATTCTTTTGTAATAAATAAAACATGAAACCAATTAAAATTAGGGTTCTAGATCTATTCCATTATCTCCTTTAGAAATACTCCCAAGAGAGTTGAAGAACTCCTTCGAAGGTGCGATTGAAGAGGTTTAATCGTTGCTAATTGATTCTCTCCTTCAAAGACCACATTCCGGTAAGTTCATCTTTGATTCTTCCCCCTCTTCTTCTTCTATTCTTCCTCGGCTTTCTTTCATATTTTTTCTGTTTGTTCTGTTTCTTCGATTCTTCTTCGATTCCAGTTTGTTCTGTTTTTTCGCAGATTTTGTTCAATTATTCTTCCTCTTTTTTCATCTTTTTTTCTCCAGATTTTGTACTCTTTCAGCAGCAAACAAAGAACAAAGATAACTTTTTTTTCCTTTGTTTTTCTTCAATTCTTCTTCCTCTTTCTTTCATTTTTTTCCATATTTTTTTTTTCCTTCTTCACAACAAACAAATTGATCTGTTCTTTTTTTTTCCCCCTTTCATTTTTTTTGATTTGATTCTCCTCTTTGATTTTCTCTTTCTTTGAGCCTTCTTCTTCTTCCATTTTCTGGAACTCCATTTTTTTCTGATATATATCATATATATTATATATTTTATTTTTTATATTTTATATTTTTTTTCCCCACAGCCACTAGAATTTCATGCAACTTGCAAGTTTAGAACCTTCTCTGTAATCATCTTCTTAAAAAAAAAAGGTAAATAGCCCTCTGTTATTTAACTTTGTCCTCTTTTTACTGTTGCAGACTGTAGTAGACACAATAAAAAAAAATTGTTATTTAAATATTTGAAAAGTTATATGCTCAAATGAAGTGAATGAATTCACAAATTATTTTTCTAATGGTTATATAATTATATTATAGGAATATGAGTTCATCAGGAAGTATACGTTCAACTGCAAGTGCCTCTTCTATTGATACTAATCAAACTGGGGATGAAAATGCTCCTCTTTGGGGTTACGTTACGAAAATAGCTAAAAGGGATGAAGACAGAAGTGGTAATACCAAATTTTGGTGAAATTATTGTAATACTGAGTTTCAAGGTTCATACTCTAGAGTCAAAGCACATTTGTTGCTAGTTTATGTGCATGAAATTAGAGTGTGTGCATTTGTAAAGAATAGGCCTGATCTTTTTGCTGAAATGCAAAAGGCAGATAAAGAAGCTGAGCATAGGAAAAAGATGGCAAAGCCTAAAGATGTTCCTTTACCACCTCCCTCTTTCCGAATTAGTTCTAGCGTAGGGGTGGTAGGGGATGTTGGAACATTTAGATTGGATGGTTATGAACCAAAAAAAAGAAAGACGAATGGGAGTAGTGCCTTAGATAAAGCATTCAATCAAGGTGTTAGAGAACATTCGCATTCTTTAATTGCTCGCATGTTCTATTCAGCTAGGTTAGCCTTTCATTTGGCTAGGAATCCATATTTTGTGGGTGCTTTTAAATTTGCTGCTGAGAATCAAATTATAGGGTATGTCCCTCCTCGTTACAACTTATTGAGGAATACTCTACTTCAAAAAGAAAAAGCAAATATTGATAGGCTGTTGGAACCAACAAAACAATCATGGAATAAAAAAGGGTTGAGTATAGTAGCCGATGGATGGACCAATGCACAAAGGAGACCTCTTATCAATCTTATGGCAGCATCTGATGGTGGAGCTATGTTTGTAAGAGCTGTTAATTGTAAAGGTGAGTACAAAGACAAGTATCATATTGCTAAATTAATTAGTGAGGTGATTGATGAAGTAGGCCCTCATAATGTGATTCAAGTAATTACTGACAATACTCCTGTTTGTAGTGCAGCTGCATCAATCATACAAGGTAATTATCCGAGGATATTTTGGACACCTTGTGTAGTGCACACACTTAAGCTTGCTCTTAAAAATATTTGTGCTACTAAAGAAATTGGAGATGTTGCCTATGCTTATGATGAATACTATTGGATTACAATTGTGATTGACGATGTGATGTTCATAAAAAATTTCATCATGAATCATTCTATGAGATTGGCAATTTTCAATGAATTTGTGCCTTTGAAGCTACTTTCTGTTGCAAAAACACGCTTTGCATCTGCAATTATTATGCTAAAAAGGTTTGAGCTTATACATCGTGGCCTCCAAGCAATGGTGATAAATGAGAAATGGTCATCCTACAAAGAAGATGATGTCAGAAAAGCGCCTCTTGTTAAGGAAAAAGTGTTGAATGATATTTGGTGGGACAAGATAGAATACATACTCTCATTTACTTTGCCAATATATGAAATGCTTAGATCTTGTGACACCGATAAGCCATGTTTACATTTAGTCTATGAAATGTGGGATTCAATGATTAAGAGGGTGAAGGCATCTATTTATAGGCATGAAGGAAAGTTAGAAAATGAAGAGTCAGCTTTCTATTCTATGGTGCACCAAATACTAGTCTAGAGATGGACAAAAAGCAGCACACCACTCCATTGTCTCGCACATTCTTTGAATGCGAGGTATAACTCATTTTTAAACTCTTTCTGTTTTTTAAAGATGGGAAAGGGAAAGAATTTAGTGAACATAATTTAAACTCTTAATATAATAACCTAACATAATATACTTTTTATTTATTATTTTCCTTAATTTTGCAATCTAGGTATTATAGTGGAATGTGGCTTCATCAAAATCCCATTCGTGTTCCTACTCACAAGGATGAAGAAATTTCTGATATGAGAACCAAATGCTTTAAGAAATACTTTCCAAATGCAGAAGAGAGAAGAGTTGTGAATATAAAGTATGCCAAGTTTTCAGAGAGTTTTGGAGATGCCGACTCAATATGCGATAGAGGAGAAATGGAACCAATGGTTTGGTGGTTGGCAGATGGCTCTTTTGCACCTATTCTCCAATCATTAGCAGTGAAATTACTTGGACAACCTTGTTCCTCTTCATATTGTGAAAGGAATTGGAGCACATACTCTTTCATTCACTCCATGCGAAGGAATAAAATGACTCCACAACGTTGTGAGGATTTGGTTTTCATGCATTCTAATATTCGCCTTCTATCAAGGAGTAGTCAACAACACAAAGAAAGCAAGAGCAACTTATGGGACATTGGTAGAGATGCTTTTGATTCATTGGAGGGCTCTGGTTTATTAGAAATTGCAAATCTTTCACTTGATGAGCCAGAGATGGAAGCCATATTATCATTACAGTTGATGGAATTGAAAGTTGATGTTCTAAGTTTTCTAGTTTCATTCGGGTTTTCTTTTAATTTTGTTTAGCTTGTTTTTGGCATTAAACTCTATTTTCTAATTTCTTCTATTCTATTTCTATGTAATAATGACATTAAAACAGCTCGTATGATTTACTCTTTTTTGTAATTTCTCTTTTTAATTATGTTATTGAACTTTAATTTGTATGTTAGATATTTAGCTATAAATTTAAATTTTAAAAAAAGTTGGATGTTTAGCTATAAATTTTTTTAAAAAAATTTGGCATACCCCAGCCGTATCCGTACGCGTACCCTACTTTTTTTTTAAAATTTGTCATATCGGTGTACCCGCATCCGTACCCGCATTCGTGCTTCCTAGGTCCCCATTAATGGCGTTTGGAAGAGGAGGATTGAGTACAAGCCTAATCTACAAAGTAGCTGCCCTCATATTCGAACCCACAACCACAAGGTTATTGAGCCAAACTTTAACCATCAATCCAATAGCCCCTTATTTTAATGTTTTCTTTCGAAACAAGAAAAACAAAAACAAAAACAAAAACAATCCACATTCTAGAGAAATTCTATCTAACAATATTTTTAGACTCAGGCGTCCACCTTCGTGGGTTCTCCCATTTATCTATACGATTTTATCTACTACATGCATGCATATTTATGTATGTTTCTGCAATGTTGATTGTGAATATCGTAGATCAATACCAAAAAATATTGCACCATTTACGGAAGAGGGCTCTGCATGAGATCTTAAATACAAGTACTCTATAGTAAGCATTCCACACACAAGAATTGCAAATTCAAAAACCAAGCATCAGCAACCCTATCACCATCATCTATCAACCAACTTATTAAAATAACCAAAGAAATGGAATTGTGGAGATCAGGCAAAAATGGAAGCACCTGGTCAAGCTACTGAAAATAAAAATAAAAATAAAAACAAGAAGAAAGAACGAAGCAGCAAAAAGTACCTGATCAAGTGCACAAGCAAAGAGATCAAGGACATGCCCTTGATGTACAAGCTGTTTTGCAAGTGCTTCATAGAACTTCACGGCTTTATGATAATAGGGAGCAGAATCTTTATCCAAGTCCTTATGAGAACGTACAGGTTCAGACAAGTTTTTTGACACAATCTGCAAGTTTGGGATACAAAATAAACTACTCAGCATACCATAACAATTCAACAAGAAAAAATATGAAGCAAACAAAGAAATTACAAGATCATAGCAACTAGCTCCATCAACATGCAATAATGTTGGTATCCTGCTTTAGGCTTTCTGTTCTTTAAAAAGTCAATTGGGGCCAAAATAATTATGAACTACATGCCTCAAACGCAGTACATGCTGTTCTTTTAGTAGATACAAGATGAACTAACCACAGAAAGAGTGGAGGTGGCTTTAACTATATACAGGGATAAAGAAGCAATTAGCTTGAGTTGGTCAGTGGAAAAGCTACAAAAAAGATGAGAAACTTTATGTTCACGTTTCTTCAGCTGCCCACAGTCACTAAATCGTAACCATTCCCTTTATGAACTGTTTAATCATGAAATGTGAGTGTGTAGGAGGAATGAGCAATCTTTAGATCACTTGCTTTTGTGCTGGTGGCACCGACTTCTTGCTCTCAATTGCTTTTGGTTGTCTTTAGGGCTTTTGGCACCTACAAGAACGCAAAAGTCCTGTGGAATTGAGTTTTCTTCTCACTTATGTGGGTTTTTTAGTTAAAGGGTCAAGCTATGAAGCACAGACACCTCTCCGCTAGGGATGGCAATTTGAACCCGGCCCGACGGGGACCCGACCCCCCGACCCTGAATTGAATGGTTTTTTCCCGAAAAATATCCCCGACGGGCCGGGGATGGTATTTAAAAATAAACCCCCGCCCCCGTTCAGCCCCCGAACCTATTTATATATATATATAAATATTTATGTGTGTGTGTGTGTTGTGTGTTTATAAATTGTATATATAAATATCATGCGTTTATATATATATATAAATATCATAATACACATCTGGTGGGTCTGGCCTCCCTCTCTCACTCTCACTCTCACTCTCACTCTCACTCTCTCACACAACCGTAGCTCCCTCATCGTCACCGCCGGCTCCTCTCGTTCTCACCGGCAGCCCCCTCACCGCCGGCTGCTTCTCTCATTCCCACCGCCGACTCCTCATCTCCCTCTCACGGTACTCCGTCTCTCTCTCTCTCTCTCTCTCTCTCTCTCAGATCTCCTCTCTCTCTCTCTCATACGGATCTCCTCTCTCTCTCGCGCTTGTTTTTTGCTTTTATTCTTCAGATCTGGAAAATAATGGAGATGAAGATGAAGATGAAGATGAAGATGAAGATGAAGATGTTGATGAAAATCTGGTGGTGATGAAAATGATGAAGATGTTTTTTGATTTGTTAGATCTGTTAGAGCTTAAATTTTTTTTTTTTTTTGAGCTGATTTTTTTTTTTTTGATGTTTGATGATGTATTTTGAGCTCAAATGTTGTTGATGTTGTGTTTTTTTTTTTTTTTGTTTGATGTTGTTGATGTTGTTTTTCAGCTCAAATAACTCGTTTTCTGTTGATGTTGTTTTCTTTGGCCGGGGATTTTCGGGGTCGGAGAAACCCGATCCCCATTAGGAGGTGGGGGCGGGGGCGGTAGTGGGTTCCCCGTCGGGGATCGGGGCCGGGAACGGGGAAATTCCCACCATCGGGGATCGGGGACGGGGAGGGCGATCCCTGGCCCCGCCCCGTTGCCATTTCTACTCTCCGGAGGCCACGTAAGAGTGTCAGACACAAGTCGGACACGGACACACACCGGACACGCTGGAAAGAGTTAGACAAGCTAGGACAAGCTGCGAGCATGAAAAGGACACGCTGAGGACATGACGTAGGCCAAAAGGTACCACATTGAGGCCGCTTAAAGTACATTTATAGTCTATGAATTTTGTCTATTTGGCAAAGATAATGTGTTTTGTGCACTTACACAGATTTGACAGGCAACACGCAAATTCAGGCGAAAAGTGGCACAAACGCAAATTTTCCGCTCAAGAAGTGAAAAAGCTCGGCTTGCTACCTCACCAAACGTGTGGCCAGACTTCACCGCACGTGCGGCCCACCACCGCTCGAGCAGAGCGCCCACCTAGGGACGCATGCGCAAAATTTCAAGCTTGTTCTACTGAGAATAAAAAGAAGAAAAAGAGGCTGCTCTAGGGTTCCGAAAATTCCAAAAGAGATGAGGGGCTAGGGTTTTGGAAGGAGGGTTCTCAAGCTGCAAGAACATCTTCCATGGGGGTTTCTTTTTCTTCTATCTCTTCTCACTCCTCCATGAATGGCTAGGCTTCTATTTCTAGGGTTTTGATGAAACCCTAGCCAAGTAAATAGGATTTTCTTTTTGGTTTTTGATTATGTAATAGTTTGAACAAGTTATATGGTATTCAAAAAGTGTTTAAATATATTTTCCATTATTTCTTCAAATATTCTTCTTTTTGTGATTGTTGAATGCTTTCTATGCAATGGTTTTCTATTCTTTCATATTTAAGGTATGAGACGAACCATACTACGAGGGACGAGTCGTTTTGCTACTCTAGTTTAAAGCAAACGACTCGTGCTACTTGAGATGATTGGTGCCTATACATTGAATATGATAATTCTCTTTATCAATGCTTCGAACTTGTAGTTGAGAGGTATTATTTGGTTCGAACCATAACATAATTGATTTTCAAATTAAGACCTTATTTATGTAACTAGTGGTGAATTCATTACCCCAGGTTTTTTCCCAAAAATCAATAACACCAATTTCACTTTTAATTGCTAGGTTAAGTTCTTAGTTTATTTAAGTTATTATTAGTTTATGAATCATCATCTTTTTAATCAAAATTAAATTAGGAATTTAACAATTAAATTAGTTTAATATCACAATTGTCGCTGTGGATTGATAACTGAACTTACCATTATTCTAAGGAATTTGATATGGCTTAATGTTTATTTTTGGTGTGTAAAGCGGCCCATCAAGACACGTTAAGGACAAGCTGAGGACAATTTTTTTTACTAAAATAACATACCTAAAATTAATAAATTTGATAAAATTAAATATTTGACATAAAATACATATTAAATCTTTAAAAATATGATATAATCAAGGTTCTGAAAAGCGGTTGCGGTTGCCGTAACGGTGGCGATGACGCGGTTGCGGTTGCGGGGTGTAAAGGCCGTAGTGTAACGGTTGCCGTAACCGGAACCGTGAATTTTTTTATTTTTCACACAATTTGAAAAAAACTTACCAATACGCACATTTTTTTTCCATGATCATATTTATTGGGTTTTAAAATAAATATTAATCAATTTTAGTAAATTTTTAAGTTTGATCAAATATATTTCGTATTTTTAAATAACATTTTATTTTAATAATTAATAACTTTATATTATACAAGAAATCAATCACTAACTATTATATATAAGATAAACAATGACAAAAGTAAGATAATAAATAAAAGCTTAAATATATATATATATATATATATTTTAATCAAGCCAAATAGATAATGACCACACTTATTATTATTATTTTCAAACAATATATAGATAGACACACACAAACAAACAAAATGATTGAGTGATAGCAGCTGAATATTGCATAGGTCTTATAACTTCAACAAATCAATAACATGTTCTTCATCTTCTCTCTTCTCTCTCTCTATCTCTTGCTCCTCCATCTTCCCTCTTCTCTCTCTATCTCTCTTCCCCCATTTTCAATTTTTTTTTTTTTTTTGCGTGTTTTTTTGAAAGAAGCAATTCGGAACCGTTACGTATCGGTGCGTAATAGGCCATTACGGCGTCGTTACGGCACCGTTACGACCGCTATAGCAGCCACTACGCTGACACACCTGTGAATCTCAATCACACTGTAAAAGCGGCCGTAACGGGTGACGGCAACCACCACAACCGTTACGTAACGACGTTACGTAACGGTTACAGCCGCTTTTTAAAACCTTGGATATAATATATATACATAATTATATTTTTTGCACGTGTTCCCCATGTGTCGTATCCTGCATTTTTTGAAAATTTACATACTCGCGTGTCCGTATCTGTGTCTGTGCTTCTTAGGCATCAAGCTAGAGTTTTTGAGGATAAGTTTAAGGAAATTGATTCTTTATAAGATTAAGTGTGTTATTTATTCTCTTTTTGGGCTTCAGTTTCTCCTCCTTTTAAGGAGGGGTTCTACTTTTTCTCATTCATAGGGATTGGAGGGATACATGCCCTTTGCAGGTGGCATTTCTGACATTTGTGTCCTTGTCTTTTTCTTTCGTTCTTTTTTTTTGGGCGGTGTGCCATTTGTACCTTTTCTTTTCATCAATAATTTTTTTTAAGTTGTCTATAATCAAAAAATTAAAAATAAAAAAGCAGATTAAAGCCATCAATGGAGTCTTGGAATGTTGGTGTTAAAGCTATCAAGGAGATCATATTGGATATTATTGACAAGCTTGGGACATCAAAACTTAATAGGCATGCAATGAAAAATAGTTTTGAGGAGTCAAATTTGGGAGTTATGCAAGCATTTCCTATATGTTTCACCTAATTTTTAGCTCCAAAACACTATTGAAGCTGCTCATCAAGGCACTGCTCACCCAGATTCTTTGTATACCTTTGCTAAGGATATATAGTCCATAAAAGAAGAAAAATTAGGTCAGACTTACGAGAGGTCAATAATATATCATTTCAACAAGCTAAAAATAAAAATTAAATTAAAAAACGCACTAGTCTTATACA
Source organism: Camellia sinensis (assembly GCF_055761805.1). Taxonomy (NCBI): domain Eukaryota; kingdom Viridiplantae; phylum Streptophyta; class Magnoliopsida; order Ericales; family Theaceae; genus Camellia; species Camellia sinensis. The sequence continues at coordinate 181,424,424 of NC_138962.1, forward strand.
GCCTTGAAACAAGGTAAGTGAGAATTTAACAATCTTGCTCATTGCAAGTGTATCCATTCAGAATGGTAATGCTGAACACGATAGCAGGAAAAGAGGCAATATGGGATATTCATATGGAGTTTGATTTTGACCCTCTCCTATGCAGTTTAGGTTTAAGTTGGGGCTAATCTTACATTTATATTGGGTAGTTTGCTCCTAATTTAGTTAAAGTTAAGTCTTTCATTTGTTTCAAAACAAATGAATTGAAGAAATGTTTAGAACTTGGTACTTAGATGAGACGAATCTTTCATTAGTATGAGATGCCTAGCTGCTTATGGTGGGTTAGTTTGCTCCTAATTTAGTTAAAGTCAAGTCTTTCATTTGTTTCAAAACAAATGAATTGAAGAAATTTTTAGAACTTGGTACTTAGATGAGATGCATCTTTCATTAGTATGAGGTGCCTAGCTGCTTATGGTGGGTTCCAACTTGCAAACAAGAAAGGGAGGTTTGAGGTGAACTCTTTTTATCTGGGCATTTGCTCCATTGGGGACCCATCCAAAGTGGCTTTCTTTGTGTGCAATGCAACTCATGAAAAAGCTCCTGGCAATTGACAGTTTAATTGAGAGGCAATAGCTTTTCTTTGTAAAGGGGTTGTGCACCCCCCTTTGTGTCACCTTTTAATAAGATTATAGTTAACAAAAAAATTAAGAGGAAGCAATTTTTTGTTAACTGGTGCTGCCTTAGTGTGATGCAAAGTATGTTTCGCATCTGCATATTCACTGCAGTGTGGCTAGGGATCTTGGGTTCTAGTTTTGGCTTTAATCGGGATGGATTGGGTTTTCCATGGAGATTTGGTAGGTGTTTTGTTTGGTTGGAGACGCAGAGCAGAGGAAGAAGTCTTGGCATTTTAATACACTGTGCTTCAATGGCCTGTTATGGAGGGAGAGCAATAGGAGGATATTTCAAGGAATAGAGCAGCTATTGTATAGACTAAAGAGCCGTATTCTAAAATCTCAGAGTGAGAGTATCACCATCAATATTTGAGCAAATCCAATCCTTGTGTGATTAAAATTATTTCATTGTGTGATTTACTACATTGGTATTAAGAAAAGCAATTGCTGGAGAAACATGTCAAAGTAAGTTGCTGATTTCATTTAATTGAGGAGAATTTAAGATTGGAGAAAGACTTACTGCACCCTGCCCTTCGGTCGTTGGCCCACCTGTAAAAGCCATGATTCTAGCCCCAGAACCCGGAACACATGCTCCCAACAAATGTGCTGCTAGACTCAATGCCGTGCCAGTACACCTTGTTGCCCTTTGATCTGCCGGGACGGGCCAAGGATCTTTCTGAAGCTCTTCCAGTATCTTATTAATTGAAACGAAACAAAACAAACAAAAATTTTAAAATGGGAAAGAAAATAACAACGCAAGTAATGCCAATCAAAGGAAAAGAAACATAAACAGCCGGTCATGTTTATACAAAGTAAATTTCTTCAAATCCCACCACTATGACCTTTTACCAATGAATTCAAAACTAACACACTAAAACCCACATGAATGTCAGATATAATGGTTTCCAATTCTTCAAGATATACACACATAAAAGCAAGCTTATCAGCATATAACTATTGAAATGCACTAAAATGTTACACAAAACCCAATTAAATCACAAATGTCACATTCACATACAGTAGTGTTAAAATTGATACAAGCTACACACTTATGATAATACATATGAACATGAAGAAGTGAATTCTATACCGAATTGATTGCAAACTCGCACTCAGACGCAGGCAACAAGAACCGAGAAATACTCTCTTGCGAAAGCCCATCCCTGACGCCGGCGATCACCCCAGTGGCCGGCTTCGGCCTCTTAGCAAAAAAATTCATCTGCTCCAAAACCTGATCTTTAGTAACCTCCTTAGACCCCTTAAACACATACACCTTAGGAATCTGAGCAAAACCCAGTTCATGAACATTGACATAAGTCCCAAAGGTGATCAACCCAACAAGCGAATTCTCAGGCAAAAGCCCCACAGCCTGAGACAAGGCCGATTTCAAAAACCCAATTTCCTCTTCGATCATACAAGTGTCGATGACGAAGAGAAAGACAGGAGGGACATTGGATTTCTCGGAAGGAGATTCGTATTCGATAGTGGTGTACTGGGGGAAGAGCTCGGCGGGGAGGTTATCATCGGAGATGGAGTGGTAGTGAGGTGGGAAGTGATTGCGTTGGAGGCAAAAGGGGCAGATCCAGATCTTGGAAGCGAAATCGACGATGGAAAAAGGGTTGAGGACTGATCGGCAAGTGCGGCAACGGAGAGGAGAGTAGGGGAGGAGTGGGAGGGAAGGGAAGGGTTTGAGAGGGGTGTAGATGGAGGCGATTGGGACGACGCAATTGGAGGATTCTTGCTTTGTGCCTGGGAGGACGTTCCATGGCATTCGGACTGCGTCTTGGGTTTCTAGGTCTAGGAATTCCGCCATGGTTGGTTTGCTTTGCTTTGAGAGAGAGAGAGAGAGAGAGAGAGAGAGAGTAGTGCTGGAGTTGTTTTTTGGCTTTTGGGGATTGTCTGGACCTTGGAGTGAGAGAGAGAGAGAGAGAGGTGGCCAAGGTGGAGAGGAGTTGCAGTGGAGTTCTTGATGAATCACATCGCCTTTGTTGAATAATTCATCATTTTCTGTTTTTCTTTGACAAATGTTTTGATTGGAAAATGATGATAAATGCTTCATATCACTCGTATCACTCATTTGCCACTACTAATACACTGTCGGGTTTGGGAAGTGAGTTTTTGTTTTTTAATTATTTTAATTTGGATTAAAAAATTTAGTTTGGAAAGATTTTTTTGATTTTTTTGAATTTTTTTATAAGAAAATAATGTAATGATTATAGGTTGGATATAATATTTTATTTGTTAGGACTAAAATAATCTATTTTATATTTTATGACTATTTTAACCATAACCTATCTTTCCAAACGAACCCTTAATGACATAGCGTCATATAAATTCCAGTATTAATGCAATAGTTTGGCGTTTGTTTTTTGTTTTTTTCCTTACATTTTGTTTTTCTATTTTTCTTCTTATATTTACCAATTCATTAGTACTTTCAGAACAACTTATTTAATGCTTTAAATCAGAACTAAAAAATGATATACAAATTATATTTTTAACAATGATACGTCCTAAATGAAGGAGCTTTAATGAATCTAATGACATTGAAAATTTAACACACAAAAAAAAACACAAATATCATAATGGGACCTATTTTCAATTAGAGCTCTTTTTTATTAGAACTTTAAAACCTTTTCGTTTTTTTTTAAACTCAATTTTCAATGGAGATTTATTTTTAGCGTCTCTGATATTACGATTTTATAATATAAAAGACATTTAATATTTTTATAATATTTTTTTTTAGAGGCATATTTTTATAATATCTAAAGTATCTCAAATCGATCCAGAGAAAATTCAATCAAAAAAATTCTCTTTAAACCAGCAAAAATTTGCCTCATTACGTATAAAAAATTACTCTGGGTTCAAATTAGAGAAAATTGAAATTTCTCCGACGTCGTTCACAAATTTCTGTGACTTTGTTCAATGAAAATTAAAGGTTGCGTTTAGAAGAGTTTTAGAAATATGATTTGAAAATAGAATTGTATTTTGAGTTTATGAGTTTTTGAATTATGATTTGAGTATGAAAAACTTGTTGGGTTATGAGTTTTAAATTAAATTTGAAATGAATGATGCGGCATATGGTATTTGATTTAAAAACTTACAACTCATAACCAACCACACAATCCAAAATCCTATTTAAAACTCATAAAAAAAAATTTAAAAATTTCTAGATATATTTTTAACTTAAAATATAAAAATAACATGTGCACAAAAAAGGGAAAAAAAAACGAACATTGTTCCAGTCAACTGGACAGACGTCCCGGAGGAAGATCGGGTTAATCAAATTTTCCCACATGGAAAGGAGTTTTCAAAAGTAAATATGAAATTATAATTTGAAAACTTAAAACAAATACCACACTCAAATTAATGGGTGGAAATGTGTTTGGAAAATTTCTCCAAACACAACCAAAATTTATCTGACTTTGTTCACAAAGAATTAGTTTGACTTTTTTCACAAATTTATCTGTGAAGAAACCTCTGTCTTAGCTTATCCAACAATTCTACTGTAAAATTTATACCTATCAAAACAATTCAATAATTCACACAATAGCTAACTGATAACAAAATTCAAAAACCATCCAAATAGTAAAACAAATTGAACATAATATCTTCTAGAACTCAGCAGTATGATTAAAGCTACAAGTATATCTGATTTACATCACGTATTGTAAATCAGCCAACAGAGAACGAAGGAGATCCTCAACCTCCAAAAACAGAGAAAGCATGTAAAAAAAGAGAATGTCATGTGGAAAACACAAGTGTCCCACCGTCTTCCACATGTCAGGCCATGGATGCCAGCAGAGATCGTGCTCAACACCCATCATCTTCTAGAACTCAGTAGTATGTCCATCACCGTCGCAATCTTAAAGATCTCTTTCTCTTTCCCTCTCACCTCTACTCATCTCTTCTCCATGAACTCTCTTTCTCTCTCTCAAATCTGATTTCATGGAGCTCAAAGACCCCCAAGAAGGCGACAAACTCTTTGAGTTAGGTCTGGAATGGTCGAACTACATTGTTGGTGAAAGAAGTGTTACAGCAAGTTTGTCGATTTTCCGATCAATAACTCATCGGTTTTTCGTTCTTTGCCTCAGTCTCCTCCTTTATCACTGATGCCTCCTTCTTCTCTGATCAGATTAGATTTACACGCCATTTCCTTGAAGAGCTACCTCCACGTTGCCACAGTGAAGTCATCTTCCATGGATATCTGTTGGCTTACTGATATCCGCTACGTCTCTCATGTCCATGACAACCCCGACCCATGATTAATGCTAATTCCTAATTAAGCATGTTAAGTAAATAATTAAGACGAAATCCTAAATTAATTACATGAGTGTGTTGCTTTAAATGCATTTTTATGTGCTTGATGTAGAAAGACTTGTTCATATTTTAGTTTCAATTTGCGAATTGAAGACCTTATCGGCATCCGATTCAGAAATTGACTTGATTTGTATGTTAATTAGGATTTATAGAATTTTATGGTAGATTTGATTAAAATTTGATTTGGAACGAATAAATTAGAATAATTAGTGTCAATGTGATTAACATAAGTCAATTTAATTCAGTCACTCTAATTAAGCCTATATAAGGCTACTTTGACTCCTTTACTTGGCTTTACACTCTCATTTCCTACTTTTTGATGCTCAAAAACATGAGAAATTGAGAGAGTGGAGGGATTTAGTCTTAGGCATGAGAATTGAACTCAATTGAAAGGAATTGCTAGAATAGAAAAAAGGACCTTGGAGATTGATCTTCTAGCTCAAGAATTTGGCATCTAGGACTCAATTGAACATATAAGGTAAGAAGTCAAGTCTCTAGTCTTGAAATTAAGTTTGATTCATCTATGAATTCAAGTGAATTAAGCTATAAGATGTAAGAATTAAGCTTAAGAAGTAGGAAGGAAGATTAATCCATGCATGCATGTTCATTTCATTACATTTGGAGCATGTTTGCTAAGAATTCTCTCATGCACGTCATAAATTGAGCTTAATTGTAGGAAATCATCATGTTCTTTATCAATTTGCCAAGTTTGATCTTGTTTTGAAGTGGTGGAGTTCAAGAGAATTCATGCATATTGTATTCTTGAAATATTCATAAAGTTTAAGTTGAATTTGTGCACAATTGGCACGCTTTTGGGCCTGGTTTTATGAAACGATCGTTAAATCATGATGTATTATGAGTTTCTAAGTGTTTTCCGGAATTTTGGCCCAAGAAGGTGAGGTTTGGAGTGTTGAATTCAAGGTTTGCAATTTGGAGGCAAATCTAGAAAACCCAGAATTTCGCCTTTACGCTCAAGCGAAGGGTTCCACGCTCGAGAGACCGCTTGCATTTTCATACTTCCGCTCGAGCGACAAAAGGTTGGATCGAGCGTAAATCGCATGCTCTCAGAAGTTTGCGTGTTTGGAAGCACACTCGAGCGACAAGACTTGCGCTCGACCGAGGACCTGTGTCTCACGGTCGTACGACCGTCGAGCAAAAATTGCACGCAACCAGAACTTTTTCATATTTTACAGATCGCTCGAGCGAAGGAGTGTACACTCAAGCGACCACTCACATTCAGTATGTCCGCTCGAGCGAAGAAAGCTACGCTCGAGCGAGACCCCTATTTTCAGCAAGTTTTGAAAAACATTTTTCAAGTACATTTTTGCATTTTCTTTCCATCCTAGGCATTCATAGGCCATGATTAAGACATCATAATGAGGATAATGAAGTAGAACCACACCAAAATAAGTAGAAAGGACTAAGTTATCAATTTCGGGTGTGTAATTTAGTATACGTTCTTTCTGTAACTGTGTAGGTTACGCACCTCAAGAAAGCTGAATAGCCTACTTACAACCCTGTTATCTGTGAGTAACAATGTTGTAAAGCTATGTTCAATTATAATTATTTTCTGAACAGTTGACTATATTGTTTTCTGAAATGATATTGTTTACCGAATGAATGTTTGTCCTATTTTATGAACTGTACTCGTGGCATCCATAGCAACTGACTGTTACTGTACTATTACTGCTACTGTTATTGCTACTGTTACTGTTACTGCTACTGTTACAGAGATCTCTGTCAGTTCCGATCCTTGGAACTACTGTTACTGTATTGATGGCCATCAACTGACTATTCGGTTTATTAAGACCTACTGTACTGTTCTGCTATTGGATGTACCACGTATAACTACTATGATTTCTAAATGAATGAAATGACTTGAAATATAAGACATTGAATGAATAGCTGATCTATAGATACAATGACTGTTTTAGACTCTAAAAGGACATTCATTCTTAACCCTTTTACACATTCGTTATTCACTGGGCTTTAGCTCACAGTTTATTGTATGTATATAGGTGGCCAGGCACCGGACCAAAGCTAGAGGTGTCGACCCGAGCTCATGTTTTGTCAAGCCAGCCGTTGTGCCTCATAACGAGGTTCCGAACTTGCATGAGTCAAGATTTTCTTGGGTGATTCAAATTCACCCTTTTGTCTTTGCTAATTTAAAGAGTGTTAAGACTCTTGTTTATACGGATTTTGTTGATGGAATCACGTCCCTAACTTGTATATTGTCTTGCATATGTATTTTTGGTATAAGTGTTTGTGAATATAGCTGTGTACATGAAAGTTTATTTCCATTCAAGTCCCCACAGCTCATTGGATATCATCTCATTATTGATTGGCTTCTGCCAACCCCCTTTATATTGTATTATTGTCATTACCGTTAAGTAAGCCTTTGGTAATCACGAATTACTGGCAGATTACGATGCTAAACCCTTAGGGGCGAGTTTCGGTCGTGACAATGTCACTCTCGATCGTTTCTTTCTTTCTCTCCAGATCTCTTTCATTTCTTCTCTTCTCTATTCTTTTGTGTGCCCCGTGTATATATATATATATATATATATATATATGTGTGTGTATGTGCGCGCGCGCGCGTGCATGTCTACAATACGTGATGTAAATCAGATATAGTTGTTTTATGAGGGACCTTAGACATCACAAAATAATGTTGTGGATCTCTTCCATTACTAAAAATAGAAAAGGGACCCTAGACTAATTTTCTCATTTATAAAATTAATAGTGTGTAATTGATATGATTGGTCGATAATTAGAGAAATTATGAGAAAGAGTATTGCCTTTAATATTCGAATTAATTATCATATCATTGAGTTTAAAAATTGAATCTAATTTTTGGGTCAGCCTTCTTTCCAGCTCGAGATTGAACTGGGACATGTTGTTGGGCCCGTGAGAGCCCATCACGAGTCATATTTTGATGATTCGAACCTTTAATATGTAAAACTCACCGAGTAATTCAATTTTATAAAAAAATATATTAATTAGATATCGATAGCCACTTAATCAAATCATATTTCTATCAATGGTAAATATAATTTTTTAAATAAATCATTCAAAAAAATTAGATCCGATTAATTAACTATTGATATCTGCTAAAAATTGGAAGTAAAAAATATGAAGCAAAACTAATAAACCAACAAGAACTCTTTGCTATGGTTCTGATAAATTAATTATTTAAAAAAAATTAAATAAATCATGAAAATGTCAAATCATGGAACTTTTTATCACTTTTCTGTTTCCATTGAAATATTTTAAAAAATTGAATATATTCTTAAAATTAGTTTTTTTAACTCAACTTGTTAATATCAATATCTAAGTACAATACAATAAAATAAAATAAAATTTTAATCATATTAATGTAGTTTTGAGTATGGAAAATTAGTTTAAAAATTACTTTTTTAAAAACTTTGCCAGTCATAATTTTCTTTTGAATTTTATGACCTAATTTTGTAATGATTAACCTAATAAAAACTTTTGATAGCACAATTGTTTTGAAATTGGAAAATTGCTTCGTAGCTCGAAATTTTGGAGGCTTGAGTGGTTCGAATTCCAAAATGACATCGTTTTAGTCATTTTTCCCCTATTTTTTTCTCTCTGAAACAGAGAAACGAGAGAAGAAAGAGGGAGGAAGAGAGAAGGAGGGGGAACAGAGACAAAGAGAGAGCCGTAATCACCGTCACATACTACTGGCACTGCCATCACTGTCACGACCCCATTCCGCCCCTAGTAGAATGGTGCCATGATGGCCAGTAATTCGATATTACCAAAGGCCAACTTGCAAAGATTTACACAAAATCAGAGTATACATATGGGGCTTACATGTGCGGAAGTAATAAATTTAAATCTAAATAGTCCACAAGAGCTGTGCATAGATCAAATGAAATGACATACGTAACGTGTTTTACAACTTGAGTTCAAATAGAATAAATACATATTACATTGTGATCAAAAGGTTTCTCAAGCCGACATATACAAAATGAACTACAATGACCAAGCCAAGAAGCATAATCTTCAAGATGCTACAAAATATGAATCCAAACAACTTGCAAATAATCATCTAGTCGTCACCGTCTTCTTGCTCACCACCTACATATATATATGGAGAGGGTGAGCTTGGATACTCAGTTAATGATATTAATAATAAAGGTTTAAATGAATGACATCTGAGATCTTTATCAAACAATACATATTATAACTTGTACAAAATCAAGGGATGAATCAAGTTCATCTATCAAATCTTTCAAAGCTTCAAGGGATGCTTATTAGCATCAATATAATACATGGGATGACATTCCGGACAAACCCACGTGGTAAACCGTCAGTGGCAAGACAAGAGAGATATCTCAAACAAGGGTGCTAGTTGCATTATAGTCCCCTAGCACTAAGGACTTTCAAAACAAGGGTACTAGTTGCATTATAGTCCCCTGGCACTAAGGACTTTCCAAGAATGTCATCAAAACAAATATAATACTTGATACAAAACTAGGGATAGTCATTCATGCTTGATCAAATACTTTTCCAAAGCAAAACAAAGCTTTATCAAAACTTTATAACATAACTTTATTAAAAATACCACTCACATAACTCTTCGGGTATGGGGATTACAAGCAAGGATCAAGGCCTACAAGCACATAATAAATCCTATTGAATGTATTTCAAAAAGGCAAGAAGAGATGCTCAAAGATGGATATGAAATGCATTCCTAAAACAAGCTTTGCATGAGTGTAAATGATTTCGACATTTCTTTCAAAACTAAGTCAAGACCAAGCAAAACATGTGTTGGGAGTTAAAACACTGTTTCTCATCTCGAGAAAACATGCTGGGCACGAACCAGGTCTTGGCCGAGGTGTGGTCCCGATGACCATATTCAGGGAAATGAAGTCGGGAAAATCTGGGTTTCCCTTCGAGGAACAGGAAGAACATGAACATGAAGAACATAAATGCTAAAATCTTAACTTGTTATTATAAAATCTGAGATTTCATGAGATGAGTTCGAAAACATGGACCTGGGTACCCATACTTGGAGGTTTCATGAGAACAAACACGAAAACATGGATCTTGATACAAACTTTCGGATCCAAACATGATTTTATTTCAAGAACACAATAATATCATTTTCTCTTTTTAAAACAAGCTTTACACCAATGCATGGCTCATGAATAATGCTAGATCATGCAATGTGATTAGATGAACATAGAGAATAACAAGAGCATATCAAGAATCTAACCTCAAAACACGGATCAAACGGCTCAAGGTGTGAAGATCAAGCTTGAAAATCTATTTTCACTCTAAGAGCTCTTCTTCTTCTCTTCCTAGAGCTTCTCTCTCTTCCTAGAACAAAGATATGACAAAAGATATGTTTTCTCTATTGCCGGCTGACTTAACCCTCTGCTGGGACACGTGGTAATGGCTGGTTGGCTCTCCTCAAAAGGTGACTGACTGACAAGACAAGAGCATGACAAAGTGTATACAATAAGCAAGGTGACATGGGCACTCCGGCAGGTAATGATCTCGGGTTAGGACAAAGGCTTCGGCAAGTAAGGTCTCAATGATCTCAGCTAGGAATGATAACACTTGGCCTAGCTGTGCCACACCTCGGCCTAGATGTGCCACACCTCGGTCTAGGTCATACCAGTCCAGGAACAAGATCACTAGGTGCAAGGTTCAATGATGTCGGATGCCTAGATGATAACATCTCGGCCTAGATGATGACATCTCGGCCAAGGCGCCAGGGTGAAGGTGGAGGTCGACCAAAGTGGATTCCAAAATGGTCCTACGTGTAAGGGGTTCAAAGGTGTTACCTAGGCTTAAGATGACCTCGGCTTAACACACACACTAAGCAAAGAACAAAGCATGCAAGCAACACTTAGACAAAACAAATTAAGGTCTGTAAATGCAACTTAACAAAACAAATTCATATGTATGCCTGTGAGCACGACCAAGATGAAGCGAGGGTTGTTACATCCTACCTCCCTTAAAGAAGTTTGATCCCCAAACTTAAGTTACCTCGTCCCACAAATAACTCCGGATGTCGAATTTTCATTTCTTCTTCTATTTCACATGTAGCATCCATGCCATAATGCTCTTTCCATTCAACATTCACCATCGGTATCGACTTGTTTCTCAACTGTTTCACTTGCCTATCAAGAATCTGTATCTGCTTCTCCTCATAACCCAAATCTTCATTAATCACAATCCCGAAATGATCAATCACATGAAATGGATCCTGAATATACTTCCTCAACATCGCAATGTGAAACACGTTGTGGACTTGACTTAATTTTGGCGGCAAAGCAAGTCTGTAAGCAACTGGGTTAACTCTTTCAAGGATTTCAAATGGTCCAATATAACGAGGTGCTAATTTACCTTTCTTCCAAAATCTTGAAACTCCCTTCATCGGCGAAATCTTCAGGAATACATGATCCCCAACTTCAAATTCTAACTCTCTTCTTCTCTGGTCGGCGTAACTCTTCTGTCGACTCTGAGCAGTCCTAATTCTTTGTCGGATAAGTTTAATCTTCTCAGTTGTCACTTGAACCAATTCGGGATCGATCAAAGCTTTGTCTCCTACTTCGGTCTAACATATCGGCGATCTGCACTTCCTTCCATACAGAGCTTCATACAGCGCCATGCCAATGCTAGCTTGATAACTGTTGTTGTAAGCAAATTCTACTAATGGTAAATGCACTTCCCAACTTTCCTTGAAGTCCAATACATAGAGTTTAAGCAGATCTTCAAGTGTCTGAATTGTTCTCTCTGTTTGCCCATCGGTCTAGGGATGAAAAGCGGTGCTAAACCTCAACTCGGCTCCCAAAGCTCCTTGTAGACACTGCCAAAATCTAGAGACAAACTTCGGATCTCGGTCTAACACAATGGACATCGGCACTCCATGAAGTCTAACAATCTCATTCATATACAATAAAGCAAGTCGATCGGCATTAAAGGTAGTCTTAACAAGCAAGAAGTGTGCTGACTTGGTTAATCTGTCAACTATAACCCAAATTGAATCCATACTATTTTGTGTCCTCGGTAAACCAATCACAAAATCCATGGAGATGTGTTCCCATTTCCACTCAAGAATTGATAAAAGTTGAAGAAGTCCTGCTGGCCTCTAATGCTCCGCTTTTACTTGTTGACAATATAGACACTGAGATACAAACTCGGCTATTTCTCTTTTCATATTTGGCCACCAAAAAGTCTGCTTCACATTTTGGTACATCTCTGGTATTTCCTGGATGAACGACAAATCTGGAACCATGGAATTCCTGCAAAATCTTCCTCTTCAACTCTGGGACGTCGGCCACGCACAACCTTCCTTCAAACCTAAGTACCTGATTCTTAATGGTGTACCCTAACCTTGGCTTGGTGACAAACTCATCAATCACCTTCTTGAAGAATTCATCTTCCCTCTGTCTGGTCTTCACTTCCCTAAAAATCGTCAGCTCCACTAAAATCGTTGCCAAACATGTCAAACTCCCAACAAATTTTCTGCTCAAAGCGTCGGCCACTGAGTTTGCCTTGCCTGGATGATACTGAATCTGCATGTCATAGTCCTTCAATAACTCAAGCCATCTTCTCTGCCTCATATTCAATTCCTTCTGAGTGAACAAGTACTTTAGGCTCTTGTGATTTGTGAAAACTTGGCAAGAGGCTCCATACAAGTAATGACGCTAGATTTTCAAGGCGAATACTACAGCTACTAGTTCTAAATTATGTGTGGGATAATTCTTTTCATGGGGCTTCAACCGGCGAGATACAGATACTATAACCTTACCCCCTTGCATTAATACATAACCCAAACCCTTATGTGAAGCATCATTATAAATATGAAATTCCTCATTACCTGATGGTAGTACAAGGACTGGTGCTGTAACTAACCTCGTCTTGAGTTCTTGGAAGGCTGATTCTCTATCCTCGGTCCATTCATATGTCACTCCCTTTTGAGCCAATTGCGTCAATGGTACTGCAGTCTTTGAGAAGTCCTTCACAAACTTTCTATAACAACCTGCCAAACCCAGAAAACTACGAACCTCGGACACATTAGTCGGTGTCGGCCAATTCACAATGGCTTCAATTTTGCTAGGATCAACCGAAATACCTTCTTCATTAATCACATGTCCTAAAAATGAAATGCTGGAAAGTCAAAACTCACACTTGCTAAACTTGGCATACAACTTTCTATCTCTCAAAATCTGTAAGGCAAGTCTCAGATGCTTCTCATGCTCGACTTTACTCTTGGAATAGATCAATGTATCGTCGATGAAAATAACCACAAACTCATCTAGGTATAGCTTAAAGACTCTATTCATGAATGCTGCAGGAGCATTAGTCACCCCAAAAGGCATTACCAAAAATTCGTAGTGGCCATATCTTGTCCGAAAAACAGTCTTCTCGACATCTTCGGTCTTAACCTTGAGCTGATGGTAGCCCGACCTGAGATCAATTTTTGAAAAGACTCGTGCTCCTTGTAGTTGATCAAGTAAATCATCGATTCTCGGCAATGGGTACTTATTCTTAGTGGTCACCTTATTCAGTTTTCAGTAATCAATACAAAGACGAAGTGTGCCATCATTTTTCTTCACAAATAGAACTGGTGTTCCCCAAGGCGAAGTGCTCGGCCTAATAAATCCCTTATCCAACAATTCTTGTAATTGTAGTTTCAATTCCTTAAGCTCGGCTGGGACCATTCTATAGGGTGTTTTGGAGATAGGCTGGGTTCTCGACATGACGTCAACAGTAAACTCTATTTCTCTATTGACTAAGCGGCTAGGCAAGTCATTTGGAAAGACGTCGGGGAATTCCTAAACAATTGGGATGTCGGCCAATTCAACGTTTCCACTCTGATTGCTTAGTACACTACACAAATAACCTTGACACCCTTTCTGAATCAACTTATAGGCCTTCATGGATGAGATCAAGTAAGGTGAAGATACTACTCCTTTACCCTGAAACGTAACCTCGACTTGGTTTGGGGGTTTCAATGTGATATTTTTGGAAACACAGTTAATGGATGCATGATTTCCTACTAATCAATCCATTCCCAATACGACATCAAAGTGAGTTATGTTCAACGGTATCAAATCAACTAATAACTCTACATCCTCAATTACAACAACACATGCCCTATAAATGGATGCAACAGTCATAGTTCTCCCAGATGAAGTAGACACAGATAACACATAACCAAGGGGTTCTAGTTCCCTATTCAACTTTTCGGCAAATTTAGCAGATACAAACGAATGTGTAGAACCCGAATCAATCAATATGTATGCATCTTGAGAGCAAATTGGAAGGGTACCTGACACTACTGTCTCGGCACTCTGGGTGTCTCCTGGCACTAATGCAAAATCTCTGCCCTGCCTCAGCTGCACCCTTCCGACGTTGTTTTTCTGTATAGAGCCCGAAGTGTTCCCATTCTTCTTACCATCATCAGCCTTTGTCTTCGGACAATCCTTCACAGGATAGCCTATCTCGCCACATTCAAAGCAAGCTATTGACGCCCAACGACAGACCCCAAAATGTGGCTTCCCACAACTTGCACACGTCGCCTTAGTATCACCTTCCTGATTTGAGTTGCTGGAACTGCCCATATTTGCGTTCTTCTTGGCATTAAACGGTACCCGGCGATTTTCATAGTTTTGTCTCTTCCTCTGGCTCTCTACTGAACTCTGGTATCGGTTTAAGTTAGCTTCTGCTAGGATGGCCTTGTCTAACACTCCGACGTAAGTCGGCATGTTGGGCATGTTAACTCGATCCTGTATCGGTCCACGCAACCCACTTTCAAACTTCATAGCTTTTCTATATTCGTTATTGACTATGTGAGGCGCATATCTCGCCAACTCGGTAAAAGCACGGTTGTATTCTGCCATTGTCTTGTTGCCTTGTGTCAGAGTCTGGAACTCTATGGTCTTGCGATCTCGGACACTATGGGGAAAATGCTTTTCATAAAATAACTTCAAAAATCTGGCCCAAGTCAAACCCGGATTACCTTCTCAGACCATCATCTACCATCTACGAGCGTCGTCATCCAATGTAAATGCTGCCAACGACACCTTCTGAGCATCGGTGCTTGGAAAAATCTCGAACAACTTCTCCATTTCTAGAACCCACGCTTCGGCTTTCAACGGCTCTATACCCCCTTAGAATCTCGACGGGTTCATTTTCTTGAACTCTTTGATCAAAGTTATCGTGCCGTCCCCATATAAAGCTGGCTGTGAAGGCACTTGCGGCACTGGAGAAAGTGGAGGTGGAACTGCATTTTGGCCGTTTGTCTGCTCGACCTGAGTAGATGTGGTACTAGTGTCTTGTGACCTAGGTTGTCTCAACTCACGAACCAAACCTTCGACCAACCTTTCTAGTCTGTCCAATTTGTTCTCGGAATGATCTCAGCCAACTGGAGGTCTACCCCTTCTCATGACGCTAAGAGTATGTATAATATGACTTTAAAACAAAATGAACAAATAGACATGTATACAAGTAACAAATATTCATGCCGAGATAATGCACACCTTGTCAAGTAGCAAGCAATATGATGCAATCCTAATATCATTCTAAGGGAAATTCTAAGCTCTTTAGAACTTAAAGTGTATGAATAACGTACTATAAGGAACCGGTGCTCTGATACCAATCTGTCACGACCCCATTCCGTCCCTAGTAAAATGGTGCCATGATGGCCAGTAATTCGAGATTACCAAAGGCCAACTTGCAAAGATTCACACAAAATCAGAGTATACATATAGGGCTTACATGTGCGGAAACAATAAATTTAAATCTAAATAGTCCACAAGAGCTGTGCATAGATCAAATGAAATGACATACATAACGTTTTTTTACAACTTGAGTTCAAATAGAATAAATACATATTACATCTTGATCAAAAGGCTTCTCAAGCCGACATATACAAAATGAACTACAATGACCAAGCCAAGAAGCATAATCTTCAAGATACTACAAAATATGAATCCAAACAACTTGCAAATAATCATTTAAGCATCACCGCCTTCTTGCTCATGAGCAAGAAGGCGATGATGCTTCATGAGCAAGAAGGCGGTGATGCTTAAATGATTATTTGCAAGTTGTTTGGATTCATATTTTGTAGTATCTGATGAGCAAGAAGGCGGTGATGAGCAAGAAGGCGGTGATGCTTAAATGATTATTTGCAAGTTGTTTGGATTCATATTTTGTAGTATCTTGAAGATTATGCTTCTTGGCTTGGTCATTGTAGTTCATTTTGTATATGTCGGCTTGAGAAGCCTTTTGATCAAGATGTAATATGTATTTATTCTATTTGAACTCAAGTTGTAAAACACGTTATGTATGTCATTTCATTTGATCTATGCACAGCTCTTGTGGACTATTTAGATTTAAATTTATTGCTTCCGCACATGTAAGTCCCATATGTATACTCTGATTTTGTGTGAATCTTTGCAAGTTGGCCTTTGGTAATATCGAATTACTGGTCATCATGGCACCATTCTACTAGGGGCGGAATGAGATCATGACAATCACCGTCGGTCGCAAACCCTTCCACCAACCGGCACCGCCTATGTATATACACACATAGATCTGTTCTTCTTTCTCATTTTCTTTTCTCCTTCTCTCTTCTTCATCCTCTTCTTTTTCCTTTGTTCTTCTCTCTTTTTCTTTCTTCCTCCTCTGTTTTTTTTTTCTTGTTCGATTTTTTTGATTTTTCTTATCCTCTCTACACTATCTTTTTCCTTTCTTCTATCTCTTTTTTTTGATTCTGAGTTATGGAACCTACGAGTTATGGAAAGGAAAATGAGGAAGAAGAGAGGGGAAGCAAGAAGAATAGAAAAAAAAGAAAAGAAAAGAAAAAAAAAAGGTGCCAAAGTGACGTTGTTTTGGCACCTGGAGGCATTCAAGCCTTAATTAATTCAAACTACCTAGTGGGATTGTTGAAATTGCTTGAGCTTTTTATAAGACTTGAAAATTTCAAATTTTCTAAAGAAAATTTACGTATAAGTTTTAATGGGTGGATTTATTATTTAATAAGGTCTGTGAGAATTAATAGCATTTTCATCAAATATTGTTAAAAAATGTCACTAATTGTTAATTTTCAGCGATAGTTTGAAAATTTTTTCATAAAAAAAGTCATGAATTATAAGTTTTAATAACAAATTAAAAAGAACATTATTAATTTTCAACTTTCAGGGATAGTTTGAAGAATTCGTTACAAAAAGTTACTAATTGTAAGTTTTAGGGATAATTTATAAAAAGTTGTGACAAAAAAAGTCAATAATTGTCAATTTTCAGCAACATATGAAAAAAATCGTCACAAAAAATTATTTTTACCTGTGATTTTGTTAGGACATACTTTTAATAGGATTTGATAGAAATTAAATCTAACTATTAGAACCTATTAATAGTTTACTGAATTTCTAAAGAATATTTAAATTAGGAACATTAAACAAGTTTAAATTAATTATGAAAGTATTTTCCAAAGTCATTTTTCCCTTTTTTTGATTTTTGAGGAAAAAAATAGCTTTAAAACACTTTACAAAATTACTTTGTGACATTTAAATTGGTCTATGTTTTTTTTAATATTTTTTATGTACATTAAATTCCAAATTTTCTACATATTTCTTTCAAATTATGAAATTGCATCTAACACGTGTATATTTAAATTGCATTACCAATGTTGCAAAGCGGTCATAAATGAGCTAAACGAGATGAAAAGTTGACCACTCTAGCTTAATTTGAAAATTTTAACGAGTTTAAAAAATAATTCATGTTTGGTTTAGTAAATTTTTTGAGTGATCTCAAATAAATTTTTATTGAGTTGAGCTCAAATAATTTGATATTTTTATATAGTTGATAGCTTATTAAACTGAGTCAAACGAGCATTTGATTGGGCAAATTTGATTTTAAAATTTTAACATATTTCAAAATGTGTTCAAAAGTGACTTATTTACTTAAAAAAATGAGTTTGAAAGAGCTTTTAGTGAGCTGAACGCTAGAGGAGTTCCAATTATTTGGTTCATTAATCACCCTTAGTTGTAATAAAGTAAAATATTTGCAAATTTAGAAGATTTTAAATTAGTATTAGTTTTCTTTTTATTGTTAACTTCATCTTATAGTACTAAAAGTTGAATGCCCAATTGAATTAATTAAACATTTGATGAAAATCCAATTAAGAACAAAAAATTATCAATACATTCTTTGCATGGACTAAAGAGAACTCAAATGTGTGAAAGACCAATCAAAATGGAAGCCCAGCCCAAGAGGCTCAAATTGGAAGTGAACACAATTAAAATTGGTTGGCTGGGGGTGACAATAATTGGGCATGGTCCGTTTACGCCCATTTGTATAGTGTAAATGAGAGAAATCACAGAAGTGGATTGATTCACAAAAATACGAGATACTATCCACATTGGTAACTCTAAGAGCAACTCCAATTACACTCTCTATTTTTTATTAGTTAAAGTATAAAAAAAAAAAGTGTATTTTTTATTTTACTTAATTATTTTAACTATTGTGTTCTCCAATTACACTCTTTATTTTAGTTAATCATTCAAACTAACTTAATTAATTTTTTTAAAAAAATTTTAATTGCTGATATTTTTCTAATATAAATTTGCAATAATAATCAGTATGTTTGATTTTAGTTTTTTTATTTTCGTATTTTTTTGTTTTTAGTGAATATTTTTAAAATTTTAAACATTTTTTTTATATTTTTTTATATGCACCTTACTTAGATGTATCTAAAAAGTAAAAAAATTGTAAAAAAATATTTTAAAAAATTAATAAATACATGAAAATACAAAAAATTACTAAATTCTCGTATTTTTTTTTATATTTTTGGTATTTAGTGAATTTTTAAAAGGTTTTTTCACAAAATTTTTACTTTTTAGGCATATTTATGTTAGGTATGTCTAAAAAGTAAAAAAAAAAAATGCTTAAAATATTAAAAAAATTCAGTAAAAACAAAAAAATACGAAAAATAAAAAAATAGAATTTTTTAAAAAGTATTTTTAGAAAAATGTAACCAAGCAAAGTGATAAATTTGCCCATACAAACATACAAAACCTGTAGAATGAGGAGAAAAAAAAATACAAAATACAAAATAAGTTATTCTGTAATTCATTAAACAGAATTGAAAGAACATATAAAATTGCTACATACACATATACATATATAAAATCTCAAATTTAAGACATAAATATACAAAAATCCAAGATATATACATACATATTTGTTTGAAGAGTCTCTGGGGCTCTTCAATCGTAGCCACCAAAAATGTAGGATGGTAAAGTAGCTAGCTCAATAGCCAGCCCATTGGAGCTTAAAATTAGAGTTACATTGGCTAAAATACCTAATAAGCCTTTTTTAACTATCCCCCTTAAAAATTCTCTAACCAGAGATCCTTCAATATTTTGTTTATTTTTTATTTATTTATTTATTTTAAAGGATTCCCAATGCAGTGTATATATCTAGTCTACTCCTAAGAACATTTCCAACGGTTCATTACTTTTTTCACCAAATCTGAGTAAAAAAATAGCTGATTTTTTCAATCTGATACAGGTAACTCTAACGGTGTGCATCAAAAAGGGAAAGGGACGTCCGGCGGGTCGACCGGCGAATCGACCGGTAAGGCTTATCAATTTTTTTCCCCCCTCCCTCTCTGTTCCCAATTCGTTTACTATTTCTTTTTCCCTCCATTACATATTTTTCGTTTTTTGTTGCCTCCAACAATGATTTCCTTTTAAAACCTAATATAAACACATTATCCATATACCAAACAAGTGACACGATTATAGTTGAAAGACGCATAAGTGAAAGAAAACAGAGCATAATGACTTTCTTAAATTCCATGATGTTCACTTCATTTTCATCATCTTCTTCTTCCTCCTCCTCTAATGATGAGTCTGATGATGAATATATGGTCACACTTTTGGGGGCTTATGAGATGAATAATGCTAGTATGATTCAGATTTTGCAATCAACTGATAGCTCAAAGAAAAGAGGTGGTTTTGTTGTAGGCCATAAGTATATACGCCGCGATCGAAAGAAGGGTCATGGGAGATTGTTTGCAGACTATTTTGCGGCAAATCCACTTTATTCACCTACAATATTTCAGAGACGTTTTCGAATGCGTCGTCCTTTGTATCTGCGAATTTTGAATGCTATCGAAGCACACAATTCATATTTTGTTCAAAAACAAGATGCAGCTCATATTGTTAGATTATCTCCCTTACAAAAGATGACTTCAGCTATGAGAATATTGTCCTATGGAGTGGCAGCAGATGCAGTTGATGATTATATACGTATTGGGGAAAGCACTGCAATTCAAAGTTAGTAACAATTTTGTAATTTAGTGATTGAAATCTTCGGACCAGAATATCTGAGATCTCCAACACCAACTGATATTGCTAGATTACCTGCTATTGGGGAGGTTTGGGGGTTTCCGGGTATGTTGGGAAGTTTAGATTGCATGCATTGGGAGTGAAAAAATTGTCCAAAGGCATGGCAAGGTCAATACGTAGGCCATAAAAAAAAGCCAACCATTATTCTTGAAGCAGTAGCTTCTTATGACTTATGGATTTGGCATGCATTTTTTGGAATGCCTGGATCACACAATGACTTGAACGTGTTGGATCGATCACCCTTGTTTTCTAATCTTGCTCAAGGTAAATGTAACACCCCTGTTCCGTAATATGCTAATTGGTCCCTAATACGTATGTGACTATATGTTTTGATATGATTTTTTTTGTGTGCCATTATGTGAATATATGCGACTTTGGAATTCTACCTGTTCACCGTAGGAATATCTGTTTGAATAATCTGCTCTGGAAATTAAATTGAGGGCCTTATCGGCCACAGAACCCGAAATTGATTACGCCATTGTGATTGACATAATTTTTAGAGCCTACGGTGAAATTTAATTGAAAATTGATTCTGGTCAATTTAAACTGATTAAATTGATAAATTAAGTACCCCATTATTTTATATATAAATATTTGTTAGTGGGGCTTATTGTATGATAGCATTACACTCCCCTTTAACTCTTATGAACTCAAGAATATGAGGGATTCAATTGTGAGAGAGTGAGGGCCGGCCTTAGTGAGAGAAAGGGAGAGAAATTGTGCAATTTGGCTTAAAGCTTGGAAATTTTGGGGATTTAGCTCAAGAATTGAGTAGAGCTTAGAAGATCAAAGCTTCTAGGTGAGTAATTCTTGGATTATAGTTCGTAATTTTGTGTGTTCAAGCTAATTTGGTGATCAAGAATAAGATTGAAATGAAATTGTGTTGGAATTGTTGAATTGAAGCTTAATATGTGCATGCATGTAAGAAATTACTTTGAAATTGCATGTTTGAGCACAAATGTGTGTAGTCCATGTGAAATGTTAAAGGAAACTCATGTTTTGATCACCATTTGTGTTATCTAAGTTGAGAATGATGAGCATCTCCCACATGCATGTACAAATCATGGGAGTATAAGTCTTGAATGTTTGAATTTGAGCATGTCTTTGTTAAATTTTATGGGAATGAGCACTAATTACATTATTTGAAGTGAATATGAAGTCAAATGGGCATGCATGTCTGAATAATTGAAGATGGGAGCTTTGAATGCATGAATATGTATGATAGAATTGAGTTGGGTGTCAATTTGAGACATGCAAGTGTTTAATCCTTGAAATTGAGCTCCATAATAAGGTGTTTTGGTGTTTATACCTTGTTAGTATACTTATATGTGATATTTGAGCTACAACATGCATGATTTGTTGGTTAAAAGTCGGAATGGAGCTCAAGAACTCAACCTGGGATTCCCAGATTTTCGACGTCCGCTCGAGCGGGTGAAGTGACGCTCGAGCGGAGAAATCGAGCTCCTAGCATTTTCTGCAAACATGGTTCCCGCTCGAGCGGGGAAGTTGACGCTCGAGCGGGGAGCTATGTAGACAGGCAGTACGCTCGAGCGGCCGAGCTCACGCTCGAGCTGGAATTGAAGGCAACCAGTACTTTTGCAGACCTAAGGGTCCGCTCGAGCGGGGAAGTCCACGCTCGAGCGGGGACCATATTTTCTGAAATTCTGTTTTTGCATTTTGTGTTCTGTTTTCCGTTCTCTTTCAGTTGCAAGCACTCTTAGGCATATGTTAAGCATTGTAAATGAGTTGATGAGATAATAATAAAGCCTAAAGAGGAATATGTGAATTAAAGAACGGATTGAATTGTTAATGACCCTTTTGTGTGCATGGAAAGTGTAGGGTCAAGCTCCAGGGCGAATCCACAAGCCGATCACTGTGAGTAATATCGATATTCGAATAATTGTGAATGTCCAATTGTCTATTCCCTCATAAGCTTTATCAATTGCTGGAATTGCTGATTGGGATTGTGGGCAAAAGTCTGTCATGAAAGTAATTGGACCAAAGGTCGTTTTGAAATGAATGAATGGACCAAAGGTCGTTTTGATGTAAATGAATGGACCAAAGGTCATCCTGATATAAATGAATGGACCAAAGGTCGTCCTGATATAAATGAATGGACCAAAGGTCGTTTTGACATGAATGAGTAGGCCGAAGGCCGTTTTGACATAAATGAATTGGCCGAAGGCCATTTTGATAAAAATGAATGGGCCAAAGGCCGTTTCAACATAAGTGAATGGGCCGAAGGCCGTTTTGCCATGAATGGAAACCCAAATGGGCCAAAGGCCAGAATGTTGGAACTACAGTTACTTGATTTGCATTTCGTATAGTCTTATATATTTGCTAATTAGAAGTATGAATTGGGCCCAATGCCGTTTGGAGCATGTTGTTCTACACATTGTGATGTAACTGTCATATTTGATGATATTATTCACTGGGCTATCGCTCACGCTCATTCATGTCTTTGTAGGTGAGCCAAGAGAAGTTCAAACCCAGCCCCAGTGAAGTCTGCCAGGAATAACATGAGTTTGGAGAGTCAGCCTTGTGTCTCACGCATGAGACTCAACCTTGCCATTCTGTTATGTATTTCCATTTTGTCTTGTTGGCAAGGATCTTGTGTATATCAGTATGTAATTGTGATATGGGTTGACTCATTTTAGATGATCCTGTCTGTAATGAATTTTGTGAAACTGTATTTTTGACGTGGGTTATTAACATATCTGAGCATGGTTTGTTTGATGTGCATATAAGCACGGCTCTATGGACAAAGTTTTAAATTTGGCTTCCCTTTGGCCGCCTTTACTCTGATGTGTTAAGTCTGTTTTGGTTTGAGGCCGTAGGTGATCTTAGGATTACTGGCCGGTTACGTCCTTAACCCATGGGGGCGGGTTCGGGTCGTGACAGTAAAGCTCCCCCTGTCCATTACACTATTAATGCACATAGTTATAATATGGGTTATTTACCTTGCTGATGGTATATACCCTCAATGGGCAACATTGATTCAAACAATCTCTTCTCCCCAAGGAGTAAAGAAACAACATTTTGCAATGATGCAAGAGTCCGCAAGGAAAGATATAGAGCGGGCATTCGGAGTGCTTCAATCTCGATTTGCAATTATAGGTGGTGCTGTACGTTTTTGGGATCCGAAAATGCTTGGGAACATAATGAAGAGTTGCGTTATATTACATAATATGATTGTCGAAGATGAGAGGGAGGAGCACCTTTATTTCAATTATGAACTTTCATAAACCAACGCACCAGTACAACTTTCCTCTACTCCTAACAATGACTTCCAATCATTTCTGTCTCGTCATTTAGGTATTAGAAATAAAGATGCATATCATGCCCTCCGTAATGATTTAATAGAACATATGTAGCATCTTTATGGTGAAAACTAAATTCACCACGTCGATGCGAACATGTAATTTTGTTTATAGTTTTGGAATGGGAGGTTGTCTTGTTTGTACTCTTCATAATTTTATCAATATTAACCAAGTACTTGAGAAGTTCTGTTATGATGATCCAATTTATAAAGTTGAGAATTGATAAATGTTCAATTCATAATTTATAAATGTTGTCTGCTTAGATATATCCACATAAATTAAATTATCCAAATTTGAATTACAATTTTTAATAACCATGTCTTAATCAGTTATAAAATAATGAGAAAAGGCTTACTGATGTTATTGGAAGTCTTATATTTAAATATTAGTCTTATACTTAAATATTGAAAGATTCATGAATTTTGGGAATTCATTTATTCAGTACATATATTTATTGATGTTGGAATTCATTTATCCATATATTTATTGATGTTGGTTGGCTTACTGATGTTGCCATTCATTTATTCAGTAGATAAATTCATTTATGCACAGATATGGCATACGAATTCAATGCCTCATCAAATGAGTCAATGCCTCATTTTACACACACCACCATCCAGTACTCATTCCCAAAATATAGCCAAAGTCTGACTATTACCAGTAATGGGATCTTGAGAGACTGCCAACCAAGATCTACATAAAGTTTCATCTTCTATAATTGTGAACGCTTTACCACGAGAAACACGAGAAGTTTCAGAAATAAAATGATTATCAGTGTTCTGCTCTCGTGAAGTTTTCGAAATAAAATTAATATCAGTGTTGTGCTCCAACATTTGTGATTCCTCAAACATTTCAAAATCTTCCATAATTTGAAGCAAATTGAGTAGGATACAATATCTAACTTAGACAGTGAAAAATATTGGAATGATATACACTCAACCTCAGAATCAGATAATATAAATTGAAACTCACTTGAAAAAAATTTATAATGACACAGAACTAAAAAAATTCACAGCATGTCTACAACAAAATGTAATGCTATTATCAAACTGAAATACTCTATCAACCCAACTGAAATTCACAGCATGCTATTATCAAACATATATATTTTATAGAGCACAGCAACAACGGTAAGTTTTCAAAATACTCTGTCAACCCAACGGTAAATTATTGGAATTGCTGATGCAGAACGGCTAGTTCTAAACTCAAAATATGTATATAGGATGTAACTTTTTCATTTGCATTTTCATGGGAATTTAAATTTATATCACCCTTCAATTTATTCCTAGTCCACAAAATAACCTACCTATTTGAACCTGTTCCAAAAAATAAACTAGTTCGCACCTGTTCCAGAAAATAAAACAGTTCGCAGAATTGAGGAAGTTGGTCAACCGGTGGGTCAACCGGCTGGACATCCGGCTGGTTGACCGGTTGACCCACCCCAACATTATAGCACAATGAAATACTGAAATCTCACGCTTGTCGTCAGTTTGATGAAATTTTTGTTCCGTTCTCAGTTTGATATCAATTTGGTGAAACGATTGGAGAGGGAAAAATGGACTTTTTTTCATCAAATTTGAATTTGATGCTTAATCTGATACACCATTAGAGATGGCCTAACAATGTAGAGAATGGGATCAATCCATTAAATGGCGGTTGTAACTTGCAAGGAGTTGTATAGATATAAGCTAAAAAAATGATTTTAATATTATTTAAATTTATTTTTAGCGAGAATCAAACTTTCAATTTCTCATGCTAAACAGAAAAATATTAGCCCCGTTTGGTAGAGCTGTGGGAAAGTGATTATAGATTATAACTTAACAGATTATAGCTTATAGCTGTGAGTATAAGTTGGTAACCTGTTTGGTGTAACTATGAGATTATAGATTTAAGCAGCAGAGTAGTGTTTGGCAAATAAGCTGTAAGATAGCTTTTTGCTATGTAATTGTCATTTTTGCCCTTATGAATAGAAAATTTGTAATTTTTTCATTTTCGTCTCTTTAAATTTTGAAAAAGTTATTTTACTAATGGAAGTTGATTAAGTAGTACCTAATTTGGTACATTTCATTACCTCAAATTTATTTTTTTATTTATTTATTATTTTTAAAATTTTTTTGGTAATAATATTGAGTTGACAAGGAAACAAAAAAATGTCATTGCAATAAAAATACAATAAATTACTATTAAAGCAATAAAAATAAAACTTCCTACATATTTAAAGATCTACTAATTTCGTCGGCAAATTGACATACAAATATTATGTCTCCTCACTTCCATCTCGTTGTCATCACAGTCAACATCATTTCCATGGTGTGTTTGTTGAGACGAAGATCCTTCCTCTTCATTAGGCACATAATCCGCAAATCTATCATAAGAGTCAAATGCAATATCGCAGAACTCACTTCGTCAGATGAAATTATGAATTACCATTGTTGCACAAACAAGTTTGACTTGGGTCGCCTAGCTGTAGTTTGGTGGGATATCCTTTATCATCGGCCATCTTGCTTTCCAAACCCCAAACGTTCTTTCTATTACACTTCTAAGTGATGAGTGTGCGTGGTTGAATTTTTCTTGTGCATTTTGAGGGGGTTGACCATGTTCAAATTGAGCTAGATGATATCTCTCTCCTTTGTAAGGTGCAAGATATCCTTTCATGTTTGGATACTCAGCATCCACCAAGTAAAACTCATCTATTTTAAAATTGCAAAATGAAATTAAAGTAAGCAATTATAAATGTAAAAATAAATATGGAGATGTGAGTGTGGTGCATCTACTATAGCACTTGTGGTTTTGGAAAATTATAACTAGGATTCCTAATTGTATCCAAGAAGATCCGAGTATCGTGTGTACTTCCTTCCCATCTTGATAAGCAAAAGGTGAAACACATATCAAAGTCACATGCGGCCATTATGTTTTGAGTTGCATATCCCTTTCTACCTATTAAATGAGGTTGCTTATCTGAAGATATATATGCTTTGATGTGTGTTCCGTCAATTGCTCCAATACAATCCTATTACAAAATAGTTCATAAAATTATTTTTAGTCACAGATTATTAGAAATATCTGACCAACATTATTATATGTAACACCGAAGTTCCACTTGTAATTATTTTTTTACCTTGAAATGAGGTTAATATTTGCGCTTCCTTCAAATATATGGATGCACACCATTTCTCAATTGAGGCCTTACCCAATCAATAGACATCATTGTAACAGCTTTTAACACATTCTTGAAGTATTTTGAAATAGTCTCGCTGGAATGTTGAAATCTTTCTTGGGCATTTCTGTTTCGAATGTCACCGCCAACAATATACAAAAATATTACAACCTGCTCCTGAACCGAGACTTTTCGTCTAGTTTCAAGGCCATACTTTGTATGTAACAAATCACACAATTGATAAAATACCTCTCTTTCCATTCGAAAATTTTCAAATACTCTTGTTCGATTCCGTTCTTGTAATTCTACCATCCACTTCCCTCCTATTAAACTAGATGTCCTACATGGTTCTTTTATCAAATAATTTGTCGCATATGTCACTGCAACTGTTGCCGCCATAGCTAAGAGCATGTTATTATGTTGTTGGGTTTCCAATGTGCTGCCTTCATCTTTAGTATCTTCATCATGGTGATCATCATTCCGTTAGTTATCATTGTTACTCATCTCCAATGGTGATCATCATTTCATTTACACTCAGATTTCAAAGTTATTAATACAAAATAGAGCTATTATTTTACTTTTTTTATTCCTAGTTATATTTTACTTTTTTTTTTACTTTCCAATGGTAGATGCATGCATGCAGTAATCATTTGGATAAAAATTAAAGAGACATGTATTGGCATCCTAAAACTATATATGTATAAGACAAATGCAGCCTCTCAAATAAGCCCAGTTGCATGAATACAGAACTAGGACTTGCTTAAAAGTATAAACTAAATGTCTTTTACATATATACATCAATCCATTTCATTATGATTCTGCCCAACCACCAAACTACACCTCAAGCCAACACTTTTAATCTCTGTTAATGAAGTAGGCCACTTTTAACCAAACTACACCTCATGTCTTTTATAATGATTCAGCATTGATTAAAAGATAATAATAATAAAAAAAAAAACGATGATCAAACCACAGTACAACATGTACTAAAATACATAACAGAGCTACAAAGTGAATTAGAAAAACTGGTTCACAAGAAGGAAAAACTATTTTAGAGATTAATTCTAGGCAACAAGAAGATATATTATTTGCAGACGAAATAGACTAGATGGCTAGAGAAACTCCATTACAGAAAAAAAAAGTTAAAACCATCTTTTATGTAATACAAATGATCATTTCAAACATCAAGCAAATTGAACTTCCTAAAATGTTATATTCAATCAACACAGCAATACAACAGTAAAAGATTGAAATTCAAACTAGAATGACCTCCAAATTCAGCTCAGCTGGAAAACACCATAATAACACCACTTGAAAAACATCTACATATATATAAAAATCTTTACCATTCACCTACCATTCATATTCAAAATTGAAACCAACCATTCAACTATTCAACTAATATTTCAACCATTAAACTAACATTCAACCAGTCAACCATTCACCTACCATTCAACTATGAAAATGCCACCTACCCAAATATTAATAATAAAAGTCCAACATTTTTCAATATTAATCAAAGTCCAACATAGTCAAATATTAATAATAAAAGTCCAACATAGTCAATAATATCCATCAAAGTCCAACAAAAATATTAATAAAAGAAAAAAAAATAATGAGTTCAACACAGCAGTCCATGTCAAAAATAATTAGTCGCAATAACCTGTGGTGGTCTTCTCCATCTCAATCTCCAACTATAGAAACCTCAACCGAACTTCATCCGTTGGAAGACTCATAAAGCACTCACGATGCTTGTCTCATGAGAACAATCTGGCAGCCCATACATACAACTCATCATCTAGAGACACACCAGGGATGCTTTCCAACTTCGCTAAACATTCTGCAATTGAAGGATATCTTGATGAGGTCTGTGTTGAAATTGCTGAAGATGACTCAACCACATTGACTATACGATCAAGTGTCTTGTTCAGTAGAGCTGCACTAGTAAATTTCTTCTTTGTCTTGCTCTTGGTTGATGAACCATCAGTGTTTGATGACCGTTTTTTGTTTAACTCGGAAGGATGAACCACCTCCAAATCAGCATCATCATGAAATTCAGCATCATGTGGGGTATGAAATTCCTCTGGAGTCTCATCAATGTGAGGCATTACCCCTAAGCTAGGAGTGTATGCCCATTCTCCTGTAGCAACTGTATCTGAGAATAGTATGTCTAAGTCTTTAGTAAATTACAACAGTATACGTCGGAATTTGCAGCATCAGGATACCTCTGCAACAATTACAAAAGAAAATTTAACAATGTCAAGTAACAAAATTTGGTGTATTTAATTGAGATAAAACAAACAAAATATATACATTAAGCAATTCACGTACCTCCAATTTCTTGGTCCACCACTCATCAGATGCAGATATAGCTCCAGTCAATGTATTACGACCTAAGCCTGTCTCACCCCTTAACAAATTATTTCATAAAAGCCAATCTTTTTTCAACACATCCCAATGATTTTTCATTTGTATTCGTTGGTATGCTTTTCCAGTCATACTTTTAAACTTAGTTATCACATATTCCCACCCGACCCTATCTAAGTGTGTACTAGGTTTATGTCCAACCTTCACTTGTTCAACACAAAGATTAATAAAAATTTCATTTGATTTTGCATCCCAATGAGCTTTAACGGATGGTACTTGACTTGATTTTCCCTTGTTCTTCCTATTTTCAGGTTGTGTTTCCTCTTGGGTACTCATTCTATGAAAGAAATTTTTTTTTTTTAAAACAAACTCATTCATCAGTGCTTGCATTACAACAGCAAGATTAGTACAAAATAACCATACATGGCAACTACGTAAACATTCATTGGGTACAATAGTTCATGGTAAACTACTTAGCACAAAAACATCGGGTATCTATAAACGGCACCTATCATAATTTAAAGAGTAATGCAACTGACATAACGACACAAATCGTGAGCAGACCCACAAGAAGTTGCTTCATGAAAACATTAGATTGCTCAAGCATTTGGTTCTTTACTTTTAGTCCTACAGTCTCCATATGTTGATTTTGATCAATCATTCTCTCGTTCCTCAGCCTCTCTACTATCGTCACAAATTTTGGGGGTACACCACCTCTAAAATTGACAATTTCTCTTCTCACAAATGAAATACAGTCTCCCTTTAGATGGCTTGTCAGACTCGGTAACCCTTATAGCAGCCCTTAGCCCACAATCACATTTCAAAGCCTCATGCCTCCAGTCGAAGCTCTCACCACTAGAATAATAGTTACTAGAGGATGACATGCCTCTGCATTAATTAGGAACATTAACTAATAAAGTCAAAAGATTTATGAACTAATAAAGTTAAAAGACTGAATTCAACCAGACAAGATTTTCAATTGGTTCTTCAAGGCCTACCGATGTGCTCTACAAAACTTTTTCTTCCCTATTCTCCTAAGGAAAAAGAGGAAAACCTCCAAAAAAAAACTCATTTTCATTCAACTATTAATTGAAATCAATTATTATTTACTCTTTTTTGGAGAACCTCCAAAAAATATTACTCAATTAGTTTTACAAAACAAAAGAGTTTAACACAATCTAGAATAAGAGTTTAGCATTAACCTTTTTTCTTTTATTTTATGTTTCTTATATACTAATATTTTGTTTTTGTAGAACAGAACATAACATTCCTGTAATAACCCCGATCCACAATTAGCCACTAATCGATAATTAAGGATGTTAATTAAGTGAATAAAATAAATTATGGGATTATTATGTAAATTGCATGAGGTTTGGCTTTCTATCTGTCACTTGTAGAAATATCCGTTTAGAATTCTGCTTTGATATGAAAATTGAAGGCCTTATCGGCATCCGAAACCGAAATTGACTACACCAATATGTTATTTGGAATTTTTAGAATCATTTGGCAAATTTTATTAAAAAATTGATTCGGTTTGATAAAAATCACATGTGATTAAATTGAACCTTGATGGGAGCTATTTTGGATTAATTGAATTTCGGTCTAACCTGAATAAATTAAGGTTACTTATGTGTGATTAAATAATGCAAGATTGGTGCCTAATCTAAACCTATTAGTGATCCAAGATGTGATTAAAGAGTAAGGTGTGCTAGGCCTTGGTGGTGTTGAATGTAGAGGATTAAATTCTTGTGGCTGTGTTGGAGTAGTGCATGTGTGTGCACGTGTAGTGTATTCAAAGTGTGAGAGTGTGAGTTGTGTTTGTTCAGCCGAGTGTGAGAATGTTTGTACCATTCCTTTCAACTTATTCGAGTCCTTATCCTGAGAGAATTCAAGCTAGAAAGAGAGAGAGTTTGGCTTTAGAGTGAGAAAGCTCAAAAGTTTGAAGAAGAAGAAGAGAAATAGGAAGATTCACCTCTCATAATTTGGGAACAAGCTTTGGGTAAGGATTCTATGTTTAAATTCTACAGTTAACTCCCATGCACCATGATTTCAACTCACCTTTGAACCAATTTCATGAAATTAGCAAGTGAAGTGGGTCTTTGGGCTTGTAGATGTCTTGCATGTGCATCCTTGGAGATTAACCTTTTGATTCATCATTTTGAGTTAGAGTTTTGAAGTCATTGCAAGCATGTGAGTTCATATCTTGCATAATGTTTTGGAAATTCATGGATTCATACCAACCATTTGCATGTTTTGAAGAAATCAAGAAAATAGTTTGAAAATCTTTCATGTATGAGCTTTTAAGTTCAAATTTGCTAAATCCATGAGTCTTGAGCTAAAGGTTTGAAAATGATCATATATGTGTGTTTTAGAAAAGCTTTCCAAGTATTTTGATCAAGCTATGCATGAGTGTAGCCATTGAATTGCATTTTGAAGCTCAAAACTCTGTTTTTGGAAACCCAGAATTTCACAGTCCGCTCGAGCGAGGAAACCTGCGCTCGAGCGGAGAATGCGAGCTCTCAGTATTTTTTTTTTCCAGACATGAGCTTTCCGTTCGAGCGACCACTTTGATGCTCGAGCGAGCCCTTTGCATGTTGTCGATCCGCTCGAGCGTGGATTACGACCAACCAGTACTTTTTTCAAGTTTGCAGGTCGCTCGAGCGAAGGAAGTCACACTCGAGCGACCCATCTCATTTTGCATGTCCGCTTGAGCGAGGAAAGCTACGCTTGAGCGTGGACCTTATTTTCAGAAATTTTGCCTAAGTGTTCCAAGGCATGTCTTGGCATCCTCATTGCATCTTAGGCATTCCTAAGCCTTAATTAAGCCATAGTAATGAGGTCATGGATTAGAAACATACTAAGATATGAATGTACTAAGTTAAGGGAATGCAAGTAGGTGTGTTTTAAGCAATGAGCTAAGAATTAACAAGAACCAACGTAATGTAAGCTAAGCCATGTTGGCCACTTAAATGTGTGATGATAAGACATGCTTGTGTTATGTATTTTGTGATTGTAGGTCAAGACTCGGGGATTGATTAACCGTTTGCGAAAACCACTGTGAGTAACATTTCTGTAAAGATATGTTGATTAGAATTATGTTCCAAAGGAAATGTGATAAACTATGATTTTCCGAAATGATATCTGTTTACGTGAACGAACATTCCAAGTTTGAAATCTATTATGGCATCCATAGACTGTGTTACATGGACTCTTCTATTTCCCCCACAATACCCGTGTCCACCGGATATGACATGGATAAGGGTGTGGGATATGTGTCCGACGCTCGTACCCAATTTAGACACTCCTTTAATTTGTGACAATACATGAAGAAAAAGAAACTTGCATTTGTTAGTAAAGCAATATTTTTAGGCTCCCACATGAATTAGATATAAAAATTTCATATTTGTTTCTAAATCATATTTAATTTCTAATATATTTCTACATAATTTAAATCATCTCATCCGAGAATATTATATAATATGCAATATATATGTGCATATGACGTGTCCCCGTATCCATATCCAATTTTGGATACATACCCCAAGATCCTAAGATTTAAATTTATGAAGGTCTGACGCTTGGATACACACCCGCACCCGACACTCGCACCCAAGTCCATGTAACATAGTCCATAGATAGTACCAAGTCATGGGGGACGACATGAAAATGCGGGTCCATGACATACAAGTAATTACGAGATCTCGTTAGCCACTTCATTGTGGTGATATGTGTTTAATCGGTATCCGGAACCGATTACTCTAGTCGGAAGACGTTCTGTGATGTGTTCTATGGGATGTACCATTATTATATTCTGATATGAGAATGATTATGCTCTGATTTATTTTCCGCTTATGATATGTTCGGATTTCGTTCACTAACCCCTTTACCTTAATGTTATTCACTGGGCTTTAACTCACTGTTTGTATATATATGTATATAGGTGAGCATTCTGGAGTTCAAGCCCGAAAGCTTTTGTCTAGAATTGTGTTTCTGTTGTCAGCCAACCATTGTGCCTCACGTGGAGGTTCCCGAAGCGTCTTGTGTTTAAGTTTTGTGGTTTCTGTTTACATAAGACTTGATTTGATGTCGTTGGCTGTACTTAAAATTCTGTAATGTGTGTGGGTATAATGTATGAATGACTTTTGATTATGTATATAAAGTTTTAAATATTCTGTTCACATAAGTCAGCACAGCTCATTGGACAACTATATTTACGTATTTGCTTCCGCTAGCCCCTTAATTTTGTTAATCTGTTTAGAGGCCTTCGGTAATCCAAAGATTACTGGCTGGTTACGATGCTAAACCTATAGGGGCAGGTTTAGGTCGTGACAATTCCCTTCTTTTAATTAACAACACATGTGTTGGCCATACAGAGCACTGATGGAGGATGATTTTGCAAGCAACTCTTAACTTTTGTTTTTGCAACACATGTTTTCTTTTAATTAACAACACATATACTAATATTTTCTTTTAATTAACAACACATGTTAATAATATTTTCTTTTCTTAACTTCTTAACTTCTTATATACTAATATATACTAATATTTTCTTTTAATTAACAACACATGTTTTTGCAGACATGATTTTGCTAGCAACTCTTAACTTCTTGTCTCATTTTCATATGAAAAATAAAAAACAGAAGTGCATAACTCACATGTTTCATGCTCTACAAAAAGTAATTATTACATATAAAATAATTATTAGATCATGCTTGTTTTGGATAGAATAGATCATGCTTATTCACAGCTTCACCAAGAACACTGCTCGAAGTTAACAATCAAAATGGCTCAACAATTTGAAGTTATTCTATGTATTCAGATATGCACAGAAGCGTGATCATAATGTGGAAAGATAAAATTATTCAATAAGCTGAAATTCATTTAAAAAGAGTGAGTAGAGAAATCATCTTCCAAGTCCATGAACCAACACGTAACTTTTCTGCTTACATTTTCCATTCATTTGTGTGCTATCAGGTTACATAAATCATTAAAATTACAAAACTAATTCCACAAAATTAAGAGCTATTTTATGCTCAAGACACCCAGAAAATATCAAAAAATTAATATTAGGGCACTCAATGCCTCAATGAAAATACCAAATGATTCAAATTACCAGGCAGTTGAAAAATCGAACATCATATTCAACCTGATTAATTCATAACTCATATCAAAACAGGAATCTGGAAATACTGTTAGCAAAGTGAGATAGTACATGCTTTCTTAGATAATGCGTTGTCAAAACTCTCTTTATTTCCTTTGAGATTAAGTACGGGCAGCTCTTGTTCTACAAATTTTCATGCTCAAAGGGGTGGATAGTTTGTCGGAAGTAAATACTTAGCAAACTGGCTTAAAGGCTTCAACACTGCAGATGCTTTCACTTTAAATTTTGGTTTTTTCCTAAAAATTATGATTTCCCTTGTCTCCTTTCAAATTTGGGTTATATTGCAATTTGCAATTACAGTTTAACCCAAGAGAGGGAAAAAACATGAATTGTGGATTTATTCTTTACGAACTCCAGGAAACAAAATTCAAACAAATTGATGAATATCAACATGTTCATTTACTAAATTCTCTTCAACGTACAAACAGAATATTGAGAGAGATCGCAGATAACAGATCGCTGATCGCAGTCAAAGCACCTCAACTAATAACAGATCGCAGTCAAAAGGGGGTTTTCAACCCTAATCATAGAGTGAAAAAGAGAGAGAAGACACCATTTCACATAACCAAAAACAAAACCCTAATTGAGTCCATACATATATCACAGTCATGAAATCTTACCTCGGTGCAGATGAACGAAAAAACAGGGGGACGACTCTTCCTGGAGAGGCAGACGACGGCTCTACAAGTTCGATCTGCTGTGATTAGACAGGTCGACCACTGTTTTCGTGGGTGTTGGTCAAGCTTCTTCTCAATCGCAAGAGAAGAGGAGAATAGGAGAGAAGAGTGTGAGAGACGAGAGTTAGGCAATCAAACGGGTATATATAGTGGTATTTTTGTAAATAATGTAGATTAGGAGGGACATTTAAGTCATTTTAACACCCACCATGCAGTTGCGCGCTTAAGCTATAAACTTAAGCATCCCCAGACCCACTTTTCAAATAAGTTGAAAATTAGCTTCATTTAAGCTATAAGTTGGTGAAATAAGCCAAGCCAAACACATGTTTTTAACTTAAATTAAGTTAAAAACTGAAATAAGCTACTTATAAGTTCTACCAAACATGGCCATTATTGAACTAGAAGCGTGCGTTTGCTCTTTTAACATTGGTTGTTAAAGATTGTTGTATATGATTAAATAAATTTTCTTAAATAGATTTAGCATAAGATAACTTGTTACATTTTTACTAGTACTAGAGTCATCTTCAAAAAAATTTTTTGAAAATTATTTGTTGTTCTAACATTGTATGAAATACATATTAAATTACAAAGGATAACTTACACTAACACCTCTTAATGTTTGGATTAATACAAATTATTCCTCCATGTTTGATAAATTACATTGCACTCCTCTTAGTTTTTGTTTGTTAACAAAATTGACAGAAAACATTAAAGGACCATAATACCCTAAATTGGAAGATTGAAATTATCTTATTAGAGTGTTTCCAAGACCTTTTTCTTTCATCAAATTTAAACTTAATGAAAAAAGTCTAGTTTTTGTGCTCCAACGTTAATATTAAACAAATATCAAATTGAGAATTTCTTAAAATTTTCATCAAATTGAAGATTTCTCAAGCTTTTCATCAAATTATTGTAAATAGTCGTTGGAGCCATACACTGGACGATCGACCAATTATCCTCCCAAACAACTTATTTGTTGCTTCAAACTTCTACTCCCTCCGTCCCATAATATTAGTCATTTATTCCATTTTTCATTGTCCCAAAATATTAGTCCCTCTTCAAAAATTAAGTACAAAAATAATATAAATTTCCCATTTTGCCCTTCTTTTAAATTCATAAATAATATAAAAAGTACAATTATGACATTGATATTCTCAAAAAAGTGTACTATCAAAGGGTACTTTTGGAAAACCAACTTTTTAAAAGTACAATAATTGTACTACCAAAAAAAATTAGATTTCCCAAAAAAGACCATTATTTTAGGACGGAGGGAGTAATAAATTTACATTAACCGATTGATCGACCAAAAATCCTTTCAGTTGTCCGTAATTTGATAAAAGAATATATTTTTTTTTATTAGATCGCTTGATATCAAATAATTTTTTATTTAAAAAAAAAAAAAAATGTAAAATCGTTAGGAATGCTCTTATCCTTACACTTCCATCTTCTACCATCCACGTCTCTCCCCAGTTCAAGTTCAGCCCTATCTCATCTCTCTCAAAATCAATAATCCTCCCAAGGTCACCACAACCTAGTACCATTACTGACCAGCGACCACCACCGCAACGCATTTTCGGCAACCTACCATCACTCACCTCTATCGCCACCATCACCCACCTCCCACAACCCCCCGATCGATTTGGCGATGGCAACGGAGTATTGCCTGGGTGTGTCAGCCCACAAACTCTTCCGGCCGCAAATAAACGTGAGCAGATCCTTGCAGCGAGATGAGGAGGTCTAAGGTTTAAAACCAGTCAATCAAATCCCAGCAAATCCATCTCTCAATTCTCCAACCTAATACGACAGTGGTTGGTATTGGTGATGCTTTTGCTGTTTGATTTGGTGATGGTTGTGGTTCAAAACTGATGTAGGCCAACTGTTTGTTAAAAGTCCCAACAGTATTTGGTACTGATTGTGGCGCTGGAGGAATCGGCAAACCCAGTTGAAGGCATCAATAATGTGAAGTGTAGAAGGGATCTCTGGTGGCTGTGGTGATTACTTGGGTCTTTGTTTTTTTTTTGGTTTCAATTTTCTGCAATAGTGTGTTTTATTTACAAGACCCAAGCATGATTATTCATGGCTTTGAAACTCTAAACCTCAGTTCCTTGGATTTGGGTTATTGGTTAAAGAAGAAAACAACCTCATTTAAATGTTTTATTGGCTTGCACAAATATTTGCCTGTTTTGGGTTCACTGAGAAAGCCTGCATATAAATCACTATGAAACCTAGTGAATCTTAATAGAAATTGATTTATTTATTTTTTTATGACAAAGCTTGGTGGGTGTTGTAATTACAGTTTGGGCTTAATAGTGACAGTGTTAGAATGTACATCTGTTTAGATAGAGAAAGAGCAGAGGCACACGCACAGAATGGTTTGAGGAAAATAGAGTGGCTCAAGAGAGGAGAGAAGAAGTGTTGACGTTGTGGCTACCAAGTGTTTGATGAAAGAGCTGTGAAAAAAGGTTGTGACAGTGGAAAATGGCATGCATGTATTAAGGTACATTAGGATCAAAATTAGTATGCTGGAAATTTTAGATGCTGACATCATCATATTGTGTTAGTTTATCTGACGGTTGATTAGGGGAGGGGAGAACTGTAAACTTCAAAGAATAAGATGTAATTTCTAGAAAGTAAGGGAGTAATTTATATTAAAAACAAATCTGAAGGAATGTCAATGTAATTTCCCTAATTACTAATCACTCTTAATGTGAGCCTTCACCCATTATGAGTGATTGGTAGTAATTCAGTGGGGATATGAGCAACTTTTAGGCCCCGTTTGTTTTCAGAGATAGAATGAAAGTGATTGATAGTGAGAGGATTAAGTAAAATTGTGTTTGTTTTGATGATAGTTGTTAGTGTAGGGATTCTCCGAATCTCCTTGGGAGGCCCATCAATACCCAAAAAATCTTCACAC
The DNA here is from genome assembly GCF_055761805.1 of Camellia sinensis. Lineage (NCBI taxonomy): Eukaryota > Viridiplantae > Streptophyta > Magnoliopsida > Ericales > Theaceae > Camellia > Camellia sinensis. Next base: position 181,462,388 of record NC_138962.1, read on the forward strand.
TATAGATTTTTGAAAGAATCATTCCTTTGGTCTTGTGCTCGTTCCCATTGGCGAATATTTTTGGTCTAGCAAACTATATTCCTTTCTTTGAGCTGCTGATCAATTCCTTTCTTTGAGCTTGAACCATCATATTTCTTTGAATAATAGTTGTATTAAATAATGAGAAAATTAATAAAAAAATTTATTCATTATCTCCGAGATAAAATTATGCATAACTTTTCAAGATAACCAGAATTATTCTTTGAACAACATTAGTGCTATATACTTGAGAAAATTTCAGAATTAAAATATATGATTAAGATTCATTATTGATATCTTGGTTCCTCATATTTACTCCCATTACATATTAATGCCTAAACTGACTCGCTGTTGCTTCTAGATGCTATATTTGTTCTTTTTTTTTTCTTAATTAATTGACATAGTAAAACCATTGCATGCCTCGTTTTCATTGGCTATTTAACTGTTAGCCCAATCAATAGAGACCTAATCTCTTGACCAATCTCATTTTTAAAAGCATATTGTATTTTATTGACCATATACAAGATGGGTACTCGTAACATTTGAAAAATCCAATCTTATTCACACACACAACCAACTATAGAATCACATGAAAAAATAAACCTGTAGCAACAATCCAAATTCCAAAAATCATATAAATTACTATACAATCCAATTGTATACCAATTCACACACATCAATCTTCATGCTGGTCTCCATAGTTCTTCATGCTTGAAACCTGGTTCCTTTTCTTGGAATGGTGGTGCCGCCTCTCCTCAAACTTCATCCTCCCGGTATCCTTGAACTGTTGCCTCATCAATGGATCAATCACACATTCTGGTGGAGGAATTGGATACCTTACCGTGTCATAACAATATGAATAGTACATGTATTTTTGCCTAAACCTCTTCATCGCCACACGTTGCTTTGGTGTGACACGAGCATAGTTGGTGCTTTCCAATTGATCATTTTTTTCAGAGCAACTAGTGGATAAGACCTCCTGAATGGGATCAACAGCACATCCATGGAGGGACAAATCGGTGAATTTGGCCACGAAGGGAGCGTACTTGTAGTTGACCTTGTATTTGCCACCGGAGGTAGCCCAATTTGACGCATCCCATATGGTGGCGTACAATGACATTGGTTTTGAAGGGAAGTCTCCACGCATGGCATCGCTTCGTACTATCTCACGAATCGGAATATCATCTATGGAAAAACTGTTTGTATAAGAAGAAGAAAAAATTCATGAGAACTAAAATTTTAACATGCCTAATTTTTAGGTTAATTAATTGGGTTTTTGTATCAATTCTCTATAAGATGAATTTGTCCTCTATCCCTCGTTTGTTTTCTTTGTTTAGTTTGGTTTGTCTTTTTTTTTTTTTTTAATTTTTTTTTAGGTTTCTTTTTCTTATATAACAAATATGGCATCTTATTAAACTTTTCTTGATGAATGAAGTATGGCATCTTATTAAACTTTGCTTGATGAATGATATTCTACGAATCAAAATAGAAAAAACACCCTCATAGGTTTGGGTTGAGTGTGGGGAGGGTAACCCCGACCCTTGTACCACTAAAAAAATATCTTTTGTGTTTTCTTTTTCTTTTCCTTTTCCTTTTCTAAATGCATATTTTCATTATTGAGTTTTAGGATTTTTTTTTTCTTTTTTCTTTCATGTTTTTTGAATGTTGCGCCTATTCTCTTTCTACTTTTATTCTACAATCTCACTCGGATCAATATCGAACAACAACACATTATTATAAATTGTTTTTCATTATGAACTGTAAAATACAAATTGAATACTGGCAATATAAATTATAAAACTAAATTAGGCTGGTAGGATCGGAGGTGGGGTATGAATGGAGCCGGTGAGAGAGGGGTCTAGAGGGTAGGGATTGGATACGGAGTTTGATTGAGTGTGTAAACAATACATACATTTTAATTGGTATAGAATAGTAGGACTTATTATTTTAGATAGGATGATCATTAATTACACTTTTTATATTTTATATATTATTCGCACATTAAAAAAATGTGTGAACAAATTCATTTTCATTACACATGAGACAATATTTACTAAACAGGAATGGGATGGGGATGTGGTAAGGGTCCTCAAACACATATACCCACCATGTTGCCATCCTCATAATTACAGAATTAATCAAATATCTATAGTCTGTGTGCTTTACTTAGAATAGAGGTCACTAGTTTTTTTATTTTTTATTTTTTTTTGTTATAGAAAAATTCTCCCTACTCTTCCTCAGGTCCAAGGCAACGTCTCTTTATAGAGATTATCAAAGTGTTCTATTAGCCGTTCCGAGCGAGGAGACTATAACCTGAGAACTTGCCTTGATCTCCCAAGACAAGCCCCGCTTAAGTCAAGACTCGCACAGCAGGGGAGTATTGAATCCACACCAAATACTGCTTAAACAACTTGAGGTCACTAGTTGAATTACCCCTTTTCTAAAAAAAAAAATTGTACAAATAATAGGTTTATGTAGCTTGTCTGACCAAAATTTTACCAACCAAAGCGATAATATACGTGTCCTAAGATACACGTTTTACAATTTTGGATCAAAACTCAATTCAAGCAAAACGTGTGCGTATAAACGAATTCCAAATCCATTGAAATGGTCAAATTAGAAAATTAAAATCAATTGATATTATAGAAATATATATATTTGCTAGAGTAGGTGGGAGGGGGAGGGAGTTTGGAAACTCACATGATGTTATTGTTGGTCCACAGTATGCTATAACGATGGAACTCTTTGGAGGGGTCAAACCACAGTGTGTATCTCTCTTCTCTTCCTCTACTGGTGCTTCCATTTCCATACACGTTTGTCTGAAATCTCCACCTCTTTCCTCTAATATTTCCCAGAAATTCAAAGTCCAATTCGTCGTGTGTTTTCTCAAATATATCTCCATTCGACGTCTGTACAAAATAAATAAATAAAATTTATAGTTATATGATCACAATTCATGATAATAAAAAAACCATTATGAGAGAACAAGTTCAAAAAAAAAAAAAAAAAAAAAAATGAGAGAAAAAAGGGTAAGAGAAGATGTACATAGAAGGCCACAACTATGCCAGCAGTGTATTCAGATGGCAACTTTATTTTAGCACTGAACAAGCCATGGTTGTAGAGCTCCGAAGACCTGAACCCAGAACCTATAAAATATAAAGATAAATGGGTAACCATCAAAATTTATTTTTATTTTTTTATCTTTTTGATTAGCGAAAAAGAAGCAAAATTTATTAAGCTTCAATTATGGGTTTTAAATAATGTTATTAATACTGGCGACACAGTTGGCCAATATCTATTGTTATTAAAAGTAAAAAATCGTTTTTTAGAATTCGGGTAAGACTCTGGACATGTTATCTTTCTTGTGTATTGAATCGCTTTTTTATGAACAAAAACAAGCATCTAAAATAGATATGAGTATTCTATAATTTTCTGTATATAAACCTGTGTATTGGTTGAGGACAAGATCGACGGTTTTGTCATCGGATGATCGGACGATGTTGCTGTCGCCAAAGAGAGGATTGAAGCCTTTGTTGAATGGAATTGTGGGTACGATGAATGCAGCGTTAGCAGCAGAGACAAGATGGAGGAGGAGAGAGAGACATGCTATTCCTTTGGAGAGAGAATGAAAAGTTTCCATATCTTTTTGTGTGAGTTTTTGGGGTTGAATCACTGTGTATGGCAACACATGTACATATATGGAGAGAGACAGAGGAGCTGGTTTGGAACTTTGAATAGTTTATTTAAGTAATTGTCAAAAATGAAAAGTATCATTATGCCAAAAACCTATTTACAAACAATTTTTTTTTCTTTTATATTAAAAAATATTGTGAACAACTAAAAAGATAAATAAAAAAAAAATGTCCATAAAATTTTTCACAAAGAGAGTTGGTAGTGATTTAACTTGATGTGTTGTGCGCCCTTATCAACAATAAATCTAATCTATACCATTCAAATTCTGATTAATTTTTAAGTATTTTTTTGTGAGTTTGTAAAATTGTTTTTTTTTAAATTATGAATTTTATTTTGTTATAAAATGAAAAGAAGTACATAGAACTCATACGCATAAATAATTCTAAAAAAAAAAAAAATCACTGTATGGCCTAAATTATCTTAAATTTGGGTCCCATAACATATGGTTTAGATTTGGATCATGCAATGATTTCTAAATACTTTTATATGCCCAATTATGTGTATATATCTTTAGGACGAAGAAAGCACAAGATGCCACATCATTTTTCATAAAAATTATATTTATATATGATTATTTGAAATTATTAGATGTTCTTAAAATAACACTCTATACCCTTCATCAGTTGACACTTTTCTTATTATTTTAAAAATATTTACATTTTGTTTGAACGGAGTAGATAAGGGGGGATTGAAATTTACCAGACTGTTAATCCTGAGATACATTGTCCCGGACTATTTAGTTAAACTGGATATGGATCCCATGTTTGTTTAGTCATAGGATTAGATGTCAGGAAATAACTATTTGGCTAGATAGGATATGAATCCTATGTTTGTTTGAGATATTATGGAAAAGGATAAATGTTCAAATGACTATTTTATAATTTTCAATTATTTACTAAGTAATAGAAATATTATGCATATCTTTAATATTTTAATTATTTTTAACTAGATTAAAAAAAAATTATTTTATTTTATTTTCTACACAATTAAATAATTTATTTTTTTTAAATAAAATAAATAAAATATCAATAAAAATATATGTTTTTTTAAAATTAAATTTTAAATAAATTTATTTTAAATAATAATAATAATTAAATAATGAAATTAAATAAAACATCTATTAAAATTTAAATAATGAAATTAAATAAAATATAAAAAAAATTTTAAAATAAAACATCAATAAAATATTGATAAAAATTTATTTTAAAAAATTAAATAAGTAAAACATCAATAAAAATTAAATTAAATAATTTTATTTTTAAATTGAGATATTTAAATTTTATTGAATTTTACTAAATATAATATATAATTAAATAGTAGAGGATTAAAATGGTCATTTACCACTTAATCCCATATCCCATATCCCTATCCCTCCATTTGGGTTCTATCCCCTCATGGGACACAATAGTCTAATGAATTTGGGATTAATAGTCTGGTGTAAAAATTTTGAACCAAATAACGGACTTTTAGTCCGGATGGATTAACAGTCCAATCTCACCCCTCAATCCCTCAAAACAAACACGCCTATGTGTATACTGTGTGACAATAAAAATAAAATTTAATAGATGATGTGCTCTAGGAACATTAAATACTTGATCAAATTTACTTACTAAATAGGAAATTTTATTAATTATTTTGTGTTTAGAACTGAAAAAAGTGGGACAAAAAGTAAGACTAATAAATAAATAATGTGTCAATGTTGTATTGGTGGATATTATTTTTAATACATCAATGACATGTAGTGTACCAAATATTTGGGCCAAACTATCAGTTTTATTAATTAAGGGAAGTTAGGTAAATGAAGGAAAATAAAAAGACAAAGTAGCAATAATTCTATGATGGTTTGGTAAACAACCTCTTTTAACAAAAGTGAGAGTAGTAGTAGTCAGGGCTAATCTGTAAAATTGTTCAATCCACACCGATTCACTTGTTAATTACAGATTGATTTGATTCACGGTTTAAAATATATAATCTGTTTTCGAAATCATCCCACCCTACCATAGTTAATGTTGGAACAATCTTTTATGTAAAATAAATAAGTTGAAACAAATCAAACAAATAAAAATAAATTATTTATAGAATTTATTTTATCGAAATGAAAAATAATAAAGACGATTGAGTCGAGTGTGTGACACTCTGTTCTTATGACAGATTCGTCCCGCTTCGGTGCTTATGAATGAATGGCATCTATCTTCCAGGATATAATGATCTACATAGATTGTAGTAGCACTCCAAACAATCTGTACGGTGAACAAAACCTGTGTTCTATACTCTCTGAATATTTCCCTAAGAACTAGTATGAAGAATAATGCACACAAAGAGCAAAACTGGGAAAAGAAGAATTTTTCTGGATGTGAAAATCTGCTGGAAATGATCTCTATTTATAGGCAAGAAAGTGACCCTTCAGATATGTCTGAAAAGGTGCAGTTTTGAACTGAACAGGTATGAACTTTGAATGAACAGATACAATTCAAATTTAAACAGATCTACAGTAGTTTTGAACCTGTAATTGATGGGTAGTTTTAAAACTATAAAAACAGTTTGAATTTATTGGAAATTTGGACTGGAGGAGACTTGATTGGACAGAAAATTTGAATTAAAATTTGAATTAAATTTTGTCTAAAAATTTAATATCCGATCAGGGCCCAATCGGTAGGCCAGACGATGGCGACGCGCGCATGTGTGGTGGTTTGAGCCAAGATTCAATTTGTCCATAACTCATTCCTTCTACAAACTTGGGGTGCCCCTTGAGACGCAACCCAAGTGTTGCCACATAGAACTTATGTATACATATAAGTTCTCTTCAAGTTTTAATGTGGGACAACCCATTTCAAGAAAATCCATATTTTACTCTTTAATTATCCATTCCACGAACTTGAAAAACGACGTCAACTTCCCATTCACTCATAAATGGTTTTGATGAACCGTTTTCGCTGTGTGACTTGTCATGTGACAAGGAACACGTCACCTCTTGGATCCACCTCAAAAGACGTGTGATACCTACCCAGATTTGAGCTCAAAGTTAGCCCAAAATAAGCCTATAAAATCATATTTTTCCAACAGTTAATACACATATATATATATTTTTTTACCTTCGATGTAACATCAAAGCAAAGATGTCTGTAAGATTAATATGAGATAGGAAATTTGTTGCAAATTAATGTTATATATAAGAAAAATATTATATATAATTAGTTAGTGTTATGCACAGGATGGAGGGAGCATGGCCCCACGAGGGGCACGCCCCTCCTCAACTTTTCAAAATCTATGTTTTAGTATAGGTTTATAAATAGTTCTTTTAATTTGTCTCCTCTAAATTTGAATATATACTCTTAGGTTTAGTGAATTAGGTTGGATGTGATTGCTAGTGAAATGATGGTTAGTGAAAAGATTATTAATGTGAGGATTGTTAGTGAGAGGATCAAGTAAAAGTGTGTTTGTTTTGATGATAGCGTGGGAGATGGTTAATGATGAGATTGTTAAATTATTTTTATATAAAATAAATAAAAAATTATTTCTATATTAAAAAATTACTAAAAAAAATATTGAAATAAACAAGTGCACTTGATAAAAAAAATAAAAATAAAAATATTTTTTTTATATAAAATAACTCAATACACTCACTATTTTTTTAATCGTACCCAAAATCCAGCCAAGCTAATCCCCCCTCCTAAATCATCACCAAACAAGGTGTGGGTGGGACCCACACCTAAGGCTGAGTATAAGGTTATCCGAACCACCAATCCGCTTAACTCGAATCGATCTGCATACAAATGGACGGTTTTGTAGACACAATACGGGTAGATGCGATTTGGAATATAATATGATTGTGGGTTGCGGGTTTCACCCACACCAACAAAAACCTGCCCACACTTAGACTTTTTTTATTGTTTTTTTAAAACTTGAACCGTTGTTATTTTATTGTTGCATTTTTTATGAATGTAGAAGTTAAGCTTAGGGTTTTAAATGATTTTACTTTAATTGTGTTGTTGGGTAGTAGATAGTAAATGAGATTGATGATCTAGTTTAGGATTTTGAAAGATGTGCTTGTGTTAATTTATGATTTGATTTAAAAGTTTAGGATTTTAAATGATTTGTTTGTCTTAGGAATTGATTTTGTTGTGTTTTTAATTTTATAAGTTTTAATTCATTAATTACTAATGTTGGAGCATTTTAGAAAATGGGGGGGAAAATGGCCCAAAATAAATATTTACAAAATGGGGGAAAAAAATGCTCCAAAATAAATTTTTAAAGAAAAAAATTCAATCTGCAAATCACCTGCACATCCACGAACCCTATTCGCACAAACCGCAATCTGCACTGTGGGCGGTTGCGAGTTGAATTTTCTCCAAACCACATACATGCGCCAGAGGGGTCCAAACCGATCAGTAAACCGTCCAAAACTGAATTGCGACCACCCGTACACCCATACTAGTCCATCCGGCCCCCTACCCCGTTAAACAAACATGGCCTTATAATTTTTTCTTTATTTTAAAATAGTTCCTATAATTTGCACTAAATGTTTATTTTATGACAGAAATTACCTTTATGATATTATAAAGTCTACATTTAAATGTTTATTTTATATTCGTTCTTATAATTCTTGCTAATTTGTCCTTATTGGTATTTTGTTTCTCCTTTTGTGATGAATATATGTACAAATATGTAGAATGATTACTTATTTTTTTAATGAAATTTCTCAATAAAATATTTGCTTTTGTTTGGAGACCAACATTACAATCTAAATCAATGTCATAATTAGAAATGGGGTTAAGTTTGTTAAAGTTGAAGCATGATGGGGTGGGTAACATTATTATAGATATAACATTTTACTTTACTATCACCCTCTTTGAACTAAAATTCCGGCTCTACCACTAGTTATATATATAAAAAATATTATACAAATTAATATTATATATTATGTAAATGTTTAACGATTGTTTATGTTTATTCTTCAATCAACTCAAAGATTGAAACCACCTAAACTGCTCAAACCACGATTTAATTAAGAATATTAAATTTATGAATCCGTTGTCTACAATTTAATTATAATTTTATCGTCTAACCTAGCAATAGTAGTATATGGATGACCGCACGCTAGAACTAGCTAAGCTTGGTCTCCAGGCTCTCAATCTTAGCTTCTTTCATTAATCTCCTATGTACACATTGGTGTTGATGGTGCATGCATGCAGCCAAACTTGACTCAGACAACCAATATAGTTATTAGATATTTACATATAAAAGTAATGGGAAATAAGACTAATTCAATTAATGACAGAGTGATCCTGCACCCACAATGCGTTTGCCCACAAAAAAAAAAAATAAAAAATCATGATTTAGGATGTGATTTTTTTGGGGGAAAAATTACCAAAAAAATCATAAGCTCGTAATAAAATAAAATTTTAATTTTTAATTTTGTCAATTTAATTTTTTAATTTTTAATTTATTTTCAATATAAATCATCTGCTTATTTCCGTTACTTAAAACTAATGAAAAAATATATTTTAGCCATCAAAGTCAAAATATTCATAAAATATTTACAATACTTTTTTTCATTGAGTTTAATAGGTAAAATATTTTTTAATAAGTTTTACTTAACAAAAATAGACTAATGATTTAGATTAAAAACAAATCAAAAATTTAAAATTTAAAATTTAAATTGAAAAAATTTAAAATTCATAATTTATTTTATTATAAGGATGAAACTATGAGGTTTTTTTTTTTGGTTGGTAATTTTCCCTTTTTTAGAAAATATTTTTGCCCAAAATAATAACCATCTGTTTTTCTGTGGATAAATTTCATATAAAAATTAGCTTTACATTATTTTATTTTTTTGTGTTAACACAAGTTGAGGTATACACAATCAAAATTGGTCCAAACAGGGTTTGAACAAATATTAATTAGTCGTCATCCTCTTCAAAATTGTCAATGAATTAAAAGGGAAGCCATCCTCTGAAGTTGAACATGTGGCCTATCCCTCTGAGCATACTTTTTTGGACTGACATAATATATATTATTTTTTTTTTGAAGATTACATAATATATATTATTTGAAACTGTGGTAAATCAATATGAAATTTTATAATAAATAAATTCACTTCAAATGGGAAAAAAAATTATTAAAAAGAAAGAAAAAGAAAAAGAAAAAAAATAGGAAAATTAGCAACCGCCTCTCGAGGTTTGACTAAAATACAAATTCCCTCCTAAAATTTGAGAAATTACATCCCGCTTAAGGTTTGACTAAAATATAGATTCCCTTATAAGGTTTATATTTATATAATAAATAATCTTCTGAAATTTATATTTATATAATAAATTACTCATCATCTGTTATATAAATATAAATTTTAGGGAATGATTTATAATTTACCAAATCTAAGAAAGAATCTATATTTTAGTCAAAAGAAGGTGCGGTAATTTGCCCAAAAAAGAAAAGAAGCTTGCAAGGTAGCCGACGTTTCGTGTTTAAGGGATATAATTGTTGCACGTGTATGGCAACAGTTTGTACACGTCTGCAGACAATCACTGCAAAATGCAACTTGATTTGCATAATATACAAATTAAAGAAAATTATAGGGATACTTGTATTGATTGTTTTTGCAAAGGAGAACGATCCCTACTGTACGGGAAAAAAATACACCTTCTCGTATAATTTTGTTGACTAAGTCTGCGCTCCTCGGTACGACGTTGCTTTATCGCCTGAAAACACAAACGTGAGCTAGCCGGCGGGTGTGTGCCGGAAACCTCTCCGATGCCTAAGTCAGTAAGCTTGACAAATAGACAAAAGCTCTGTGTATTCAGAAAGTAAAGTTGTGTGTTACCTCCTCCAAGGTGATGTTTGTGAGCTTTTATAAGTTTCGTGTGACACAATCCTATTAGGACTTCTACTCCTCCATGCAGAGTCCTCCTAGGATTCATACTCCTGAAAGATAATGCTTATCCTTCAACACCCCCCTCACTGCTTAAACTAAGTGAGATGATTTTTACCATGGCCGAACTACCACATGACCGAAATAATACTGGCTATGCTGAGCCAAAGAGTAGGCCGAACTATCATTAGTTCGGTTCTTTCTTTCCTACTCCCTACCTCGGTTCTTTCATGTACAAACTATGGTATGTTTAGACCGAGCTACAGAGTAGAAAGGTTTTGACCGTTCTAACCACAATATGTCATGACCGAACTAACTCTGAGACCGGCCTAACTCCAAGTTGCTTCCGGACCGGAGTAACTTTACAATTCTTGAGCCGGAGTAACTTTATCTCTCTTGGGCCGGAGTAACTTTTCGGCCTTTTTACCCAGTCCGTACTTTGGGCCATAAAGTCCATCTCATAGCTTGGCCCAATTTTCACAAAAATTCCCCTCTCAATTGTCCCTTAATTCCATCTGCACAGCATGATTGGGATTACATGTCTATCAGCCGAGCTGAAGTTTTTAAGCCTTTCCAGCCGAACTAAAAAAACCCTTCAGCCTTTCCAACCGAGCTAATTTCACCTCGCGTTTTACTTGTCCGGTCAAAACGTCTCTTCAATCATAGCGTCTGTAACGCTTCCCTTTCCAATGACACGTGGCAGGCTCTGAGAGGTTGGGGGCAGCTGTCACGCCGCCCTCGTACTACGAAAAATTTGAACAGTTCCCACTTTTTCTCCTTTGCCCCTTCTTTTACACAAAACACCTTCTATTTTTTGGATTTATCCATTCTACTATTACATCTCCTCTCTTTCCACCCTGTGTTCTTGCTGTTCTTCCGTTGCACTTGAAGAGACTGTGACTTTGCTGCCATTTTTCCATCTTCAGTGTTTCTACGACTTCGTTTGGTAAGCAACTGGAATCTATCTATCTTTCTTTGCTTGTATTTTACTTCTATGTAGTTTGCTTTTCGTATTTGTTCTATGTGTTCTGTTTTTTGTGTTTTTTGCAAACACGTTTTTCCTCCATTCTGCTTTGCTCTGTACTTTTTATTGGAAAAAACTTGATCATAGAACATATAAGTATATGGAATACCTCGTAGAAAACTGATTTTCGATCTAGAATCTTGTCCCAACCGAACTAGGAGACTGTTTGTGCTATATACGTAGATCAATTAGACAATAACCGAACTAGAACTCGTAGAAATAACAGTAGTTTCAAAAAATAACGAACTCCTGATTCACTTTAGCCGAGATAAATTCACCGAACGAAGTTTGAACTTAGTTAACTAGGAACCTCGGCCTTCAACCGAGCTAAGCCTTTAGGGCTAAGCCAGCTTCCTTAGTTTCTAAACCAAACTCAGAAAGCTGCCCCTAGAGGCTCAACCGAAGTAACAAAACCCATAGTTCAAACCGAGATAACCAACCTTATACAAAAACCGATCTTGCGAACCCTATGCTCAATCCGAGCTACCAAGTATCTTGCTGAACCGAGATAGAACCTGTCCACCAAGCCGAAGTAGGGCTCTTTTACCTTGCTTTTAATTTGTAGCACGGTCCAATGATCTGTGCTTAACCCCTTTGTTTTCTACTTTGCAGACTTAGGTTGCCCAGGCACTCCTCCGTGCGCTCAACCGAGCTACTGAGCACAACTTTTGCACCGATCTAAATTATTCATAATTTATACCATAAATGGGGAAGTATAGGTATCTAGTAGACACTCCAGGCAGCCTAGCCGAATTCAGAAAAGACTACAACATACCCGACGACGTCCACTTGTCGTTAGCCGAAAAAAATGTCATTCCATGGGACAATGAAGGCTTTGTCCCCTTCACCCTCTTATCCATTATTGAAACCGGACTACGGTTTCCAGTCCAACCTTTAATTTGCGAGTTTCTTAGGCAAACTAGACTATGCCCAACCCAACTATCCACCAATTCATACCGCATAATAATGGGAATAGCCGAACTGAACCGCTAAGCCGGACTAAACCTTGGCCTTGCCGAAATCTTCCACCAATATTCCATTGGTTCAAAAGAAGATGGGTGGGTCTATTATTTAAGAATACGACGTCACCGAGAGAAGATAATAAAACATACACCGGATAAAGACTTAAATGACGATGACTTCTTTTGGGTGTCTGGGAACTTCGAGGATCTCCAACCCCAGATTCCTGGCCGACGTATAAATTGGAAAAAAGGAGAGCCCGGTAAATGTACTTCGGTTTTCTTGCTTGCTATTTTATATTTCGGTTTGTCAATCTTTCAGCCGAACTAACAGTTGTCTTTTTTCGCAGACTCTGCCCATCTCCATTCTTTATACAGTTGCCCCAATCTAGCGACTTTGCGCGCCGCACTACGATATCCATAATGTAGTTGGGCTAAGCTGTTGAAGTTCGAGCCGACCTACAGATACAGCGGTCGCCGTAAGGCAAGAGTAACCGACTTTCTTCTTGAGGAGGCTCCAAAACCGGACCCAACCTTGCCCGAGATCAGACTAATCCCACTAACAGCTGAAGAGGAGATGGCTAAAAAAAACAGAGTAAGGGCGCTTCTAACCGAGACAAACAGGGCCGAAGTACCACCATCAAGTCAAACCCAAGAAGCGGTGGTGGCCCTTCCTACTCAACAACCGTCCTCATCCCGCCCAACCAAGCGCGCCCGGACTACCGAAACTGAACAAAGCTTGGTTGATGAAGACGAAACTGCTTTTCCACCGAGCCCCCAACCGGAGCCTACTAACCGAACTACCACTAGCTGGGCACCAAAGCTTACCTTCAACGACCGAGATATCCAAGATTCTGATTCGGTTGTTGCTGACAAGGATCACCACTTGGCCTTCAACCTGGCCAAGAGTGTGTGCCTCCCCAAAGATATGGAGCACCACCAAAAACAACTAAACACCGAACTGAAGGCCATCCGGTCTTCAACAAAGTCCATGATCCTGGTAAGTAGCTCTGTCTGTTTTTCTGTCTAGTTTTTTCAACTTTTACTTTGGCTCAAGGAAAGTCTTTGTTTTGTCAGGCTATTCAAAAAAACAACATCACTCACAGGAAGGTGTTAGAGCTTAGGAAAACAACAAGACAAGCCGTGGCAGAAGCCGAAGCGAAGACGGCCGAGCTAGAGGAGGCCAGGAAGCAAATGGCCGAACTACAAGCTGAGAACGGCCGACTGGCCGGTCTGGTTAGTTCGGCCGAGGCCAAAAAGCAGAAGGCTGCCATTGCTCTAAAGGATAAGTATCTGCGCGAGCTGGTGAAGCTTGAAAAGAAGAAAGATACCGAGATAACCCAGCTGAAGGAGAGCGTAAAAGGAGCCGAAAAGCAAGGCTACAAGAAGGCAGAGGATGCTTATATCAAGCAATGTGAGGCTGCCAAGGAACTTTTCTTCAAGTGCGGCTGGAGGGCAGCTGTTGAGAAGCTCGGTCACGATCCACAGACCGAGGTTTTCAACCCTCCAGCCTACTTTATACCGAACTCCCTAGTGGAGTATGCTAATGCCATGCAGCAGCAATTTCTTGAAGGCTCAGACTCTGACGAAGACTTTGCCTCTGAGGATACTCCGGTTGTCAATGTGGACCAGTCAGTTCGGTTGGAGCCCATGGTGGAAGACCTGACTATTGAACTACCAGGTGAAACCGGGGTTCCGACCGAAACCACCCTTGTAACCGAGAGCGAGCTCCCTCCTAAAACCGGTCTTCATGTTGATGCTGATGCTACGTTCGATGCTGAAATTGATGATCTTTTCTCTTGATTTTGTACTCTTTCTTTTTTGCTACTTTTTTATTCTTGTAACCGGGCTGCGGCCCCTCCTTTGTACCTGTTTTTGTTTTTAATGAAAATCTTTTTTTGTGCTCAACTCTTATTCCAATTTTGATTTGTATGCTTGTACTTGTAATGTCTTCTGCTATTTCGGTTTTAGCTGGTTAAACTATGCTTTCCAGCTAACCACTCCTTAGCCGACATAATTACTTCGGCTGAGGAGTACACAGTTTGTTTAATCCAGCCAACTACTCTTCAGCCCTACCCTTACTTCGGCTGAGGAGTACAAAGAGTTGGTTTATTCCAGCCAACCACTCTTCAGCCATACCCTTACTTTGGCTGAAGAGTAACAAGAGTTGGTTTATTCCAGCCAACCACTTTTCAGCCATACCCTTACTTCGGCTGAAGAGTAACAAAAGTTGGTTTATTCCAGCCAACCACTCTTCAGCCATACCCTTACTTTGGCTGAAGAGCAACAAGAGTTGGTTTATTCCAGCCAACCACTCTTCAGCCATACCCTTACTTTGGCTGAAGAGCAACAAGAGTTGGTTTATTCCAGTCAACCTTTAAGTTAGTTTTTCCAGCTAACTTAGAATAATGTTTGGTTATTCTGACCAAACGTCCTGCAGCCTGGATCCTTATCCTGGGCTTAGGAAGGGTTGTTGGTTTAATCCAGCCAACCTCTAAGTTAGTTTTTCCAGCCAACTTAGAATAATGTTTGGTTATTCCGACCAAACGTCCTGCAGCCTGGATCCTTATCCTGGGCTTAGGAAGGGTGTTGGTTTAATCCAGCCAACCTCTAAGTTAGTTTTTCCAGCTAATTTAGAATAATGTTTGCAATGTACCTAAACTTTACTAAAGCTAACTTTTACAGAGAACAACTTATGCTGAAAAGAATCGCTTGTTTTATTGAGGAAAGAAAAAATTACATATTTTGAAAGAAAAAAGCTAAAAGTAAAATAACTTGAGGTTGGCCATATTCCATGGCCTTGGGATTGCTTTGCCGTCCTTGTCTTCTAAGTGGTATGCCCCTTTGCCTGCTAACCCAACCACTTTGTAAGGACCTTCCCAGTTTGGCCCTAACTTGCCATCTCCTGGTATCAAGGTGTTTCCCATCACTTTGCGCAATACCCAATCCCCAATCTTGAATTGTCTTGGATGCACCGTTTTGTTGTATTTTCTGATTAACTCTCGTTGGTATGAGGCAATGTGAACCAGTGCTCTTTCTCTTCTTTCTTCTGCAAGGTCGAGTTCCAATGCTATGGCTTCTTCATTCAAGTCTGGATCAAAATTTTCGCTTCGAATTGTGGGGAGGCCAACTTCCAGTGGGATTACTGCTTCCATTCCGTAGGCTAAGGAGAATGGTATCTCTCCTGTTGATCGCCGAGGTGTGGTGCGGTAAGCCCATAAAACACGAGGAAGTTCGTCCGCCCACTTGCCTTTTGCCTTCTCCAACCTTTTCTTCAGTCCATCCAAGACGACTTTATTTGATGCTTCTGCTTGGCCGTTTGCTTGCGGATGTGCCGGTGTAGAATTGTAGAACTCTATCTTGTATTCTTCACAAAAGCCTCTAAAGATTTTGCCGTCGAATTGAGTGCCATTGTCTGAGATTAGGGCCTTTGGTATGCCAAACCGAGTGATGATATTCTGCCAAACGAACTTTTTTATGTCTTTTTCCTTGATTGATGCCAATGCTTCTGCTTCTACCCACTTTGTGAAGTAGTCTGTTGCTGCGAGAAAGAACTTTATGTTGCCGGGTGCTGTTGGAAGTGGTCCTACTATGTCTAAGCCCCACATTGCAAAAGGCCATAGGCTAGTCAATGGTAGGAGTTCTCTAGCTGGTTGATGTATTTGGTGTGCGAATTTCTGGCATTTTTCACACTTCTTTACATACTTCTCGGAGTCTGCCTGCATGTATGGCCACCAGTATCCTTGTGAGATGGCCCTGTAAGCTAGCGATCTTCCTCCTTGATGGCTTCCGCATACCCCTTCGTGTATTTCGAACAAGAATGCTTCTACTTTGCTGGGATGGACACACTTTAGGTAAGGCCCTGAGAATGACTTCTTGTATAATGCCAAAGATGGGGAGAGCCAAAATCGCTGCTACTTCGCTCTTATTCTGTTGGCTTATTTTTTCTCTTCTGGTAAGGTGCCATCTTTTAAGAACAGGATGATGGGGTCCATCCAAGAGGGGCCTAGTTCTGCGCAACATACCTCTTCTGCTTCGGGGTCTTCTATGCTTGGTCTTGGTAAGTAGTCGATGAGCAATGGATAAGGGATGGATGCATCTGCCATTGAGGCAAAGCCTGCTAGTTCGTCTGCTCTGCTGTTTTCCTCCTTACCGATTTGTTCTATCCTTACTACATCAAACTTTTTGATCTCTGTTCTGACCAATTCTTGGTACTTGGCCATCCTATCATCCTTTGCCTCGTAGTCGCCAGAAATTTGGTTTACCACCAGCTGTGAGTCACTATATACCATTAGTTCGGTGGCCTTCATGTAGTATGCTGATTTGAGTCCTGCAAGAAGCGCTTCATACTCCGCTTCATTGTTAGATGCTGGGAAGCCAAGGTTGATTGCTTGCTCTACAAACAGGCCATCTGGAGAGATGAGGACTATGCCAAGTCCTGCACCATGCGGGTTGGATGCTCCATCCACAAAGAGCTTCCACATCTCTCCAACGAACAACTTCCAGCAAGTGGAGGGGTCAGATGATGTCGTGGGGTCAAGAATGGTGTTTTCTTCAAGGTCCATGCTTGCTGTCTGCCCCTCGCCTTCTGATTGTACTTTTGGTGAGTCTTGGATTGTTTCTTCCTTGCTGTCTTTAGTTTGGTCTGCCTTGGAGTCTGACCGAGTGCTTTTTGCTAGGGGTTGCGCTATTCCAGCGTCAACTTCCATCCCTAGTTCGGTTGTGTCAGTTAGGTCGACTGGGCAGGTAGGGTGGCTTCCAGGAGTAAATTCTGCAACGAAGTCTGCCAAAGATTGGGCCTTTACTGCGGTTCTGGGTTGAAACTTAATGTCGAATTGTCCCAACTCTACTGCCCACTTCAAGATTCGCCCAGAAAAGTTCGCCCTCTCAAACAAGGCTTTTAGTGGAAAAGCTGTGAGGACAACAATGGTGTGGGCGTGAAAGTAGTGTGCCAATTTCCTGGAGGCCATCATTAAGGCTAATGCCAGTTTTTCCAGGGGCAAATACCTTGTTTCGGCTCCCAGTAATGTCTTGCTGACATAATAGATGGACAGGTGTTGGATTCCTTCTGCACGAACCAACACTGCGCTAACTGCGTGCTGAGAGACTGCCAGGTACAAGAAGAGTTCTTCACCAGGTACTGGGGTAACAAGCAGTGGTGGGGAAGACATATATTACTTCAAGCTTTCCAGGGCTTGGTTGCATTTTTCATCCCACTCAAACTTGGCTTTTAAAGCTTGAAAGAATGGTCGTAGTCTGTCTGATGACCGGCTTATGAACCGATTGAGTGCAGCCGCCATGCCGGTGAGATGCTGCACTTCTTTGACTGAGTTTGGTCTCTCCAAATCTTGGATTGCTTTGATCTGTGAGGGGTCTGCTTCTATACCCCGGTTGGTCACAAGGAAGCCCAAGAATTTGCCAGATCCTACTCCGAATGCACACTTGGATGCATTGAGGCGCAGCTTGTGCTTCTTCAGGATTTCAAACATCTCGCCTAGGTCTTTAAGATGGTCATTCTCATCCTTGCTTTTGACCACCATGTCGTCGATGTAAGCCTCCATTGTTCTTCCTAACATTGGTTCAAACATCTTGGTGACCATCCGTTGGAATGTTGCCCCTGCGTTCTTTAGGCCAAAGGGCATGACCTTGTAACAGTATAATCCTCTTGGAGTTGTAAAGGATGTGACCTCCTAGTCTGGTTCATGCATGGCGATCTGGTGGTAGCCTCTGTATGCATCCAGAAAGCTAAGTCGATTGTGCCCTGCCGTTAGGTCTACCAGTTGATCTATCCTTGGTAGAGGAAAGCTATCTTTTGGACACGCCTTGTTGACTGTTTTGTAGTCGACGCAGACACGCCATTTGCCATTCTTCTTTGGCACTACGACCGTGTTGGAGATCCATTTTGGGTAGTGCACCTCTCTAATTGCTCCTGCCTCCAGCAGGTTACCTACTTCTTCTGCCACTATTTCGGCATGGTGAAGTGCCGATCTGCGAGTGCGCTGAATGACTGGTCTGGCGGATGGGTGGACATTGAGTTGGTGACAGATGAAGTTTGGATCAATGCCTGGCATGTCGTAGGGTGTCCAGGCGAACACTTCGGTGTTAGAGGTCAAGAATTCCAAGACCTCTAATCTCTCAGTGCTGGACAACGACGAACCGAGCAAAAAGAACTTATCCGGGTTCTTTTCATCTATTTTTACCTCTACCAAGTCCTCCACTACTTTCTGATCCACCGTTTTGCCGACATCCGCGAATAGCTTGTTACTTTCTGGTTCTTCCACCGAATGAACGTATCCTTTGGCAGCGCGGCTGCCATTCACCGTGGCGAAGCATTCTTTTGACATGATCTGATCTCCATAGACTTCTTCAATTATACCGGTGTCGTTGGGGAACCGCATTACTTGGTGGTAGGATGCCGCCACCGATTGCATGGCATGCAACCATGTTCTGCCCAAGATGATGTTGTAAGTGGAGGGGACCTTCAATACCCAGAACTCTACTTGTTTCGTCACGCTTCCTGCTCTGACTGGAAGAATTATCTTGCCGACGGGCCATTCTGGCATGGAGTTGAACCCAATTAGGGGAGATACGGCAGGCGCCAAGTCTTTGTCTTGCAGTTTTAATTGTTTAAATGTTTCATAGTACATGATCTCACATGAACTACCCTGGTCAATCAGAATCCGCTTGACGTCAAAATCCTTGACTCGGAGAGTGACGACTAGGGCATCATTGGGAGGATAGTATATTCGATCCAAGTCTTTATCCGAAAAAGTCATGACGTTTGTTGCCTTTATTTTCCCCTTCTTGATAGCAGGTTGGGCACCTAGCACTTCTCTAAAGTGCTCAGCCTTTTTTATTGATCCCCTAAGCTCGCATACACGCTCAGGTTCAAAAACTCCATGTATCACATTGATAACGCCTTGAGGCGGGGTGTCGATTGGCATCCGGTTGGGGTGGTTATTATGGTCCTGGGGGGCTGGCTGCGTCCCTCCTTCAATGTATTTATCCAAGTGACCCGCCGCCACCAACTCCTCCAGGTGCTGTCTCAATGGTGTGCAATTCTCAGTGCGGTGCCCCTTATCTTTGTGGAAGGTGCACCGTGATCTTTCGTCATAGTCCTTCTGAGCTTCTCCTAGTTTGGCTGGCCACTTGACGAAAGGCTCATCTCTTATTTCGCTTAGAATCCGATATATCGGTTTTTTGAACACCGTTGTTATGGCAGTGCGGATTCTCAACCATCTTTTATCTGGGTCTTCTCCGTTATCTCATCTGCCACGACCGTTTCTATTCTGACGATCTACTGCATTGACCTTTGCTGAGGTTTTCTTTTTTGGTACTGCGGTCGCACTAGATTTTGCTTTGGCACGTGCGCCATCCTCTTCTACCCTGATGTGCTGATGCACTCTTTCCATCAGGGCTTCCATGGTGAGGGGTGGCGTCATGGTGATCGAGTCCCTTAGTCTGTTCCTGACTGGAAGGCCTCTTTTATACTGTGCAATGGCGAGATTGGTGGGGCAGTCCCCAATCTGATTGAATGTCTCCCAGTAGTGACTGTTGTAGGATCTTAGGATCTCTTTATCTCCCATGTCGATGGAGAGTAGCTGGTCGATCTCCACCGGGGTTTTAGTGTTTGTTCGGAACCTTGTCACGAATGCCTCTGCCAATTGTGCCCAGGAGGCTATGCTGCCCTCTGGAAGTTTTTCGAACCAAGTCAAGCCTAGGTCGCCAAGGCTTGATGGGAAGAGTATACACATTAAGGCCTCGTTTCGCCTGTATACAGCCATGACCTGGTGAAAGTGGCTCAAGTGTGAGTAGGGATCCGTCTTCCCTTCATACGTAGTGAATTTGGGCTGAAGGAAGCCTGTTGGTAGGGGCGCGTTTTCAATCGCCGAAACAAACGGTGAAGTCTGCAGTCTTGCTAAGGCTTTGTCCGCTGGTTCGTAAGCTGGGCGTGGTATTGGCATTCCAACCTCGACGCTTCCATGCGTTCGAGGAGCCAACCGCTGTAAGGCAGAAACTTTGTGTGGATCTCTTGCCCTGGCATCCTCCTTGCATCGTGCCTTTTCTTCGAGCACGGTTCGTAAGTCGGATTTTTTGGGTAGCTCCATCTGTCTAGATCTGGTTTGGTGCGAGTGCGAGGGCCAATATGTGCTTCCTTCAGTGTATGATCTTTCAGATCTCGTCCTCTCAGACCTGAAGTGACGAGTTCTGGAAGACCATGATTGAGTATCGCCTGTCCTAAGGCTTCTACTTTCTCCCTGCGAGGGTGTGGTATTCCTACTATGATTTTCTGAGTGGCGAGGGGGCGTCTTGTTTTTGCGCCCCTCTCCTGTCGCCACTTCTTTTTTCTTCATCTGTCGTTTCAAGGCCTCCATGTTCGCCGCCATCTTTCTTATCAATTCATCTTGCTCTTTCACGCGGTCTTCTAGTGCTTGAGGATCGATCCTCCGCCTTTGCCTATCAGGGCTTTGCGAACGAGAGTGACGGGGGCTGTTAGTTCGCCTCCCCCTAGTATCCCTCCTGGTGTTATGTCGTTGGGGCTCCAAGTCCGCCATGGGAGGGACAGAGGGTAATCCTTCACGCCTTGCGCCCCCATCTGGAGTTAGCCCGTCGACGGCGGACTGCGGCAGTTCCTCAATGTGTGTCATTGTTTGAAAAGAGGAGAAGCTTAATCAAGAGCTTTGGTTCTGTCTGTTATTCCCACAGACGGCGCCAATTGTACGGGAAAGAAATACACATTATTGTATAATCCTGTCGACTAAGTCTGCGCTCCTCGGTACGACGTCGCTTTATAGCCTGAAAACACAAACGTGAGCTAGCCGGCGGGTGTGTGCCGGAAACCTCTCCGATGCCTAAGTCAGTAAGCTTGACAAATAGACAAAAGCTCTGTGTATTCAGAAAGCAAAGTTGTGTGTTACCTCCTCCAAGGTGATGTTTGTGAGCTTTTATAAGTTTCGTGTGGCACAATCCTAGTAGGACTTCTACTCCTCCATGCAGAGTCCTCCTAGGATTCATACTCCTGAAAGATAATGCTTATCCTTCAACACCTCCCTCACTGCTTAAACCAAGTGAGATGGTTTTTACCATGGTCGAACTACCACATGACCGAAATAATACTGGCTATGCTGAGCCAAAGAGTAGGCCGAACTATCATTAGTTCGGTTCTTTCTTTCCTACTCCCTACCTCGGTTCTTTCATGTACAAACCATGGTATGTTTAGACCGAGCTACAGAGTAGCAAGGTTTTGACCGTTCTAACCACAATATGTCATGACCGAACTAACTCTGAGACCGGCCTAACTCCAAGTTGCTTCCGGACCGGAGTAACTTTACAATTCTTGAGCCGGAGTAACTTTATCTCTCTTGGGCCGGAGTAACTTTTCGGCCTTTTTACCCAGTCCGTACTTTGGGCCATAAAGTCCATCTCATAGCTCGGCCCAATTTTCACAAAAATTCCCCTCTCACCTACTGTCCAGATTTTAAATTGGAGGAGTTGTTTGAGATCGTGGGTTTATTACGAAATTTACTTTGATAATTTGAATTATTTATTTTATTAGGTATTTTATGTATTTCATTTATAAAAATATTAAATTTATATGATAATTGTGATTTGTTCAATTTTTTACTAAAAAAATAGATAATATTTGTGCTTTTACAAATAAATCATACATTTTTTTAGTGACAAACGTAATAAATTGAACAAGTTACAATTATCAAATCGACCTAATTTTTTGTGTGGACGAATTACACAAAGTGCCCAACAAAATGAATGGTTTAAATTATCGAAATGAGATATGTGGTGAGGCCTACGGACCCAAACAACGTCCGTCAGTCCAAAATCTAGACCGAATTGCAAAGCTGTAACAAATGTTTTAAAATTCATACTTGTGATCAAACAAGGAAAGTGACCCAGTTAAGGTGAACGGGTGATTATTCAGAAGTTTTGGACTACGATTCTATGGTATTTTGTGATAATATGATTCGCGAAAAATATAGAGTATTAATTATTTTTATTGGATGATTCAAAAATATGAAGAGGTGTAATGAATGTTGATCGACGAGAGAGTATGATTATAATTCGGGAGTACTTAATAATTTTCTTATTCAAACTTGGTGAAAATTTTTATAAATATATCAAAAAATATTTTCAAATAATAAATATAAATATTAAGATACATTTCAATTATTATTATTTTTTATCTTAAGATACAAAAATATATTTATTTAAATATGTTTATTGAATATAATTGTTTATACATAGATTTATATATATGTTTAAATAAATATTACAGTTTTTTTTTAACGAGAAATAAATATTACAGTTGGTTAATGTATGCAAGAAATATGCAATTAATCTAATAAATAATATGGTTTAACCATCATAAAAAGGGATTTTGCGGAGTGAATCTGGCTAGGGCCCGGCCCACCTGGTTCGGCCCCGACCCAACCTATGTCGGGCCTCGCGGGCTCTCACCAAAATTCAAGTCGGATCGGACTTCAAAATGATGACCCAGTGTCACAACCCAAACTTGCCCCTATAAGTTTGGCGTCGTAACCGGCCAGTAATCCGAGATTACCAAAGGCCTTCTGGTATAAAAAAAATAATCGGGACTAGCTGAAGCAATATACAAAAACACCAATAATCCAATGAGCTGTGTATCTATATGAACAAATATTTACATACAAAAACGTTAATTTACCCACATTCAGTACATAACTCATAACTTAACATCTTATACATAACATATGCACATAACAAAAGTGTATTTCACGATCAAAAGCCTGACAACGGCCTTTGTAACGCCCTCAAAATAATAACATTAAACCCATCCATATAGGGACATGCATTGATACATAAAGGTCCACATTCATCTATTCAACAGGGTATTTCATTTCAACAGTATTACATTTTTACAACACAAAGCAAATGCCCTACGGGCTTACAGCTTTCCAAGTTAACACTTGGTTACAAAAGAGAGTGCTAACTCAGTTACACCTTAAGCTCTTGGCTTGAAACTATATGTAATACAATCAAGGAAAATAAGACAGCCAAAGTATGTCCGCCTCTAGCCTCCCAAGCTATGTCCTTAGAGGTGGCATGCTACCTGTACCTGAAAATGATGTCCCCATATAGGGTAAGCCACAGCCTAGTAGAAATATACTAAACCAACTATGAACAATGACTAAGAGATTAGCAACTGGTAGATGGTCAACACTTACACTTCCATTTACATCTTATTACAATTCCATGACGGTCAATTCTAGGTTACAATTCACCTTCCATTTCTTATTCAACTTTGAGTTTGAAAACAAGGTTCAGTACTCTGGCCAAAACATTTGATGAGATTATAGTTCATCACTAGAACATTTTCGAAATTCAAGGTGGATACACATTTCAGTGTTGTATCAATAACACATAAACTACTTCCATACTTCACAAATGATGATGATACATATTTTAGTGTTATATCAAATCAAAAAAACTTTTTAATAGATAAGCATAGGAGCTATATCACTACTACAACAGATAAGCATATGAGCTATATCAATACTACAACAGATAAGCATATGAGCTGTATCAACATTCCAACAGATAAGCATATGAGCTGTATCAACACTTCAACAGATAAGCATATGAGCTGTATCATCACTACAATGAGAGAGCATATGAGCTGCATCCCCGGGTCCATCCCCCATCTTCCCTTAACCATTAACCGATTTAGAGGTATATCCCCCATCTTCCCCTAAACCGTGGAGTACATCCCCCATCTCCTCCCATACACAAGCAATGCATATAAACACAGAATCACATACGCAATTAATCAATACATAAAGTCAATGTATTCTATCAACTGTCTACACATAATGCATATAAACACATTGGCCATATGCACAATCAACCAACACATAAAGTTAATGTATTCTATCAACCGTCATACTCTATGACACATCCAATTGATTAGTTTTAGTTTGCCTAATCATCATGCATTGTCTACAACAATCAACACTACCTTCCACCGGTAGCCCAAAGCAATTATTTCTAAGCAGGAAATAAATGCAAAAGTGGATAATATATCAACATTTCAACTAGATGAGCAATAAAAGATTCGACTACACTCTTTAGTCCCATACATTCCCAATTTCACATTCTCAATTCAATTCCTTATTTTCTTCAATTAATTATATGCATTAATTAATTAAACCAATTAGGGAAAATTACCATAATTCACAAAACAACCCTAAGGTTCCATTTCCATCAATGTCCCAACATTAATCTCATTTCTCTATGCCTAACATGCATATAGGTTTATATATATAAAACCCCAAATTACACAAAGGCCTAAACTTTCTCAAAATTACCCAACAACCCCCAACATATCAAAATGCTAAAATTCAAAGACAAAGCTCATAAGATGGAGTAGGTTATCCCTACCTCGAATGATGGGACTCAACGAAGGAGATGAAGAAACATAAATGCTCCAAATCCTGAAATTTTCAGATTAAAAGATAGCCCTCGACGATCAACACAACTTTTGTAAAAGCCCAAAGTGAGAAAACAACTCCTACTAGATCAATCCTAAGAGAGAAGTTAGGGTTTTAGTGAGAGGAACTCTCCAAATAGCTTTTTGAAAAAGTAAGAGAGAGAAAGGATGTTGAAAAGTGAACAAAAAGGTCGGATCTCGGTTTTATATAAAAGTCACCCCGTTCGAGCGACAAAAACCCCGCTCGAGCGTCACTCACAGATCCCCGCTCGAGCGTCCAATCCCCCGCTCGAGCGGCGGATGCACGCTCCCAGAACTTTTACAGACATGGTGCCCGCTCGAGCGTCGAACTCCCCGCTCGAGCGTCAGATACAAACGCCTGCTCGAGCGGCCAATCCCCTGCTCGAGCGTCTACCACTGCAGACGAAATACTGGATGGGTGATTTCCCCGCTCAAGCGCCAACGCCCCCGCTCGAGCGGACAAGCAACAACAGAGTCCCGCTCGAGCGTCAAAAGCGCCGCTCGAGCGGAGAGACCAAAAACTGGGCAAAGATTTTACGTTTTAAAACACAACCAACTTATTCCCAACTTGCCCAACACAACCCAAAGCTCGAACATAAAGAGAAAGGGATAGAAAGAGGATAAGACAACAGAAGGAGGAGACAGACTCTTCTTCTTCTTCTTCTTCTTCTTGGGGACGTCAGGAAGAGCTGACTTGTACTTAGGAATGAAATTAAGTAAAAGAGGGGCCTTCCGTTTGTGGACTGGCAAGCCCAACAGTTTTCTCAAGCCTTTGCTGGGAAAGAAAGACTGACGGAAGCCTTTTGGTGGCTGAGGAAGAGCTGCAAGAAGAGCAGACATTAGAAACAAATAAAGTATTGAAGACTTCAAAACAAACAAATTAATATGGACACAAGGCTCTTACCATTGCCCTCTACAAAAACTGTTCGAGGAAGAGGGTAAAGATGGAGGTCCTTATCTGGAGCGAACTCCTAGTTCCCCGAGGTAATGAAGTAATCGTCTCCAGCTCCCTTGTTGGAGTCTGGGAGGTCAACTACGATTTTGTACTCTGTAGATCTCGGCTTGAGGTAGTAAACGTAGCCCGTATCTTTTTTGAGGCCACACATGGTATAGCAAAACTAGATATCGGCTAAGGTAACCCTAACGTTTTCTTGTTTGGCTAAGGCTATGATGCCATTAATAACTCGGTAGGCGTTGATGGCAAGCTGCATTGGGTTCAACTTATAGTAGTGAATGATCTCACGAAAAAGGATATTGAGTGGGAGCCAAAGTCCGCACTCGATGAAAGCTATAATAGAAAAGGGCATGGAATCAGCTACGGGCATGATGAAGTCATCCTCTCCAGCCAACCTTAGATGAACGTCGGCCGGGATGCCAAACTCCTACCTAAAATGCTCTAATTTGCTCGGGGTATCTACCCTATGTTTCCACATACCCATGATATCGGCCTAACTAGGAAGAATTGGGTTTTAGAATGAAGGTGTTTTAAAAAGGTTATTGGGACCTCGGCAAAAACCTAAAAATTTGTGGGGTAAGAAATTGTGGGGATCGTTCTCAGTTTTTCCTAATAATCGTGGGTTTTACAAGCCAATCCCAAACCTAGATCTATGGAAACAAAGATTGAAGGCGAGAAATTTGGAAAACAGAAAAGCAAGAATGTGTTTTAGAATCAAGAACAAAGATGGACTATCAAGAACGTTATAAGTACGAAGGGTATAAGGTCAAGAACAGTGGCAAAAGTGCAGAAAAGTTGTGAGCAGTGCGAGTATTCAAGACATGGGCAAAGAACAAAATCGTGAAATAAATACGCTTAGATACATGATTCATGAATCAAATATTTGAGTAAAACAACTATGGCAGCTAATGATAAAGCAAAATTTCTTGGAGCACAACAAGAATTAAAACCAGGGGGAATGGTGACTTACCAGAGAAATAAAGCCGATGTTGAGATCGCCGAAGTCAGAAGAAATGCGGCAGCGGAACAGATTGGTAAGAACCTCGCCGGAGGAAATGAACGAAGCAAGTTGCAGAGCTTTGGAAGCTTGAGCAATAGAGGATCTTGAAGGGAAAAGATAAAAAGAGAAAAAAGCTTCAGACACGAAAGTGAAGAGTGTAGGGAAGAAGAGAGAGGATACTGATTTTGTCAAATACGTGAAAATGCAGCAGAAGGGAATTGATGAGCCTAGAAAAATGGATTTGTTAGACGGCGCATGTAGGCGCGAGACGACTTGAAAGCGCGTACGGAGTACGATCCAGTAAAAGGAAGACGCGTGGCTGAAACGGTTGAGTTATTTTGTATGATAGCTCATACACGTGAAGGAGATCTTGGAATCTTTTAACCTTAAAGAGACATGTCGGCCTATATGATGATCTCGGCTGAGAGACTTTAAACCGATGTATTGACAGGAAGTTCTGATATAGGTTCCATCACCTCAGGATACCGAGGTAATAGAACCTAGGGGGCAATTGTAGGGATATATTTTCTGAGTACCAACACGTGGCCAAGGTGACGCCGATATCTCAGCCGAGGTGCCACGTGTCCTGGTCATGACGCTGAGGTTATCTCGGCAAGGCCGAGGTAATCTCCGAGGATATCGGATCCGAGATGAGCGGATAAGGCACAAGAGTCGTAGAATGATGAGGGAACTCAGCCCGGATAAGGATAACACTCTTAGGGAGTTTATCTTAATCTATTGGAGAGTCCAAGATAAGTACCGAGCAGAAGTCCATTGACGCTAGGCTTCTATGGGGACTATGATTGAGGTAACTATAAAAGAAAGGCACCCCCGATGGGTCTAAGGTACGCAATTTATATTCTGAACAGTGAGATTAACACTATTGATTATCTTTGAGAGATATATTGACTTGATCGTCGGAGTGCCTCTGGGTGGACGAACCACCGCCGGAATCTTCTCTTTCTGTTGCAGGTCAGCCAGGTGTCATCTATTCTGCCAGTACTCTTCAGCTGAATACTAAGTTGGCAGTGTGATCGGAAAATCACTCACACAGTTTTATAAAACATAAATTAAAGCTATAAAAATATTTGCATGTAAGAAATTTAAATCAAAATCAACTAATTTTTTATTCTCTAATATAAATTATAATTTATTTCTAAATTTGTCCAACTTAGATTTTGTTACCCAAAAGACAACCTAAGAGGGGGGATGAATTAGGTTTTTACAATTAAAATTAATAATACCCTAATAAAAATTATGACTAGCACAATAAATAAATATAATTAATGAAATAAAAATAATTAAAACAAGTGTCTTAACAACTATGTCAATTAATGATTTTAGCACAGTAAAAATGTGAAATATAGCTATGACAATTTAAAATAAAATAAAGAGATAAGGGAGAGGGAGGCAAACAAATTTATAGTGGTTCGTCTTCAACTCGGCCTACGTCCACTTCTCAAGTTTCACTTGAGATTTTCCACTATCTTCTAGGTTCATAGAGGTGCTGGCAACCTCTTTACAAATGGAGTAATCCTTCACGGATTTTACACAGATTTCACAAGTCCAAACCCTTACAAATCTTAGGTGATTCACAATCACTCTCAAGATTTCAAGAACACGGTATTTGCAACACTTTTACAAGATGAAATGGTATTTTTGCTTTCAAAGAAAGTTTACAATAAAGATCTCTCAAAGATAGATATATAAAATGAAGCTTTGATTTTTCTGTAAATCTCACACAAGAAAGATGGACTTAAAGCTATAAGGCTCAGTGTATAATTTCTGAGAATCGATGTGAGTGATTATAGATCAAAGAATATTTTCAGTTTTTTTTTTTTTTTTTTTTTTTTTTTTTTTTGTAACTTGTTTATATTAGAAGTTTTGGTATATATAATGAAAATTATAGCCGTTTATAGCCATGGTATTCATTTGAATTTATAGTCGTTTATAGCCGTTGTAGTCATTTGAATTTATAGCCGTTTATAGCCATTGTACTTCCATCATTACCAATTTGAATATCTTCCACTCCATCATTACAAATTTGAATATCTTCCACTTGAACCTTTTGAACTTTTATAGCCGTTTATAGTGGTTGTACTTCCATCATTACTAATTTGAATATCTTCCACTTGAACCTTTTGAACCTTTTGGCCTACTGCTATGCTAGGCTGTTAGATCCTTTGTTTTGGGCTGTTTGAACTCCTGATTTAATCAAATATTAAATACATTCTAACAACATTTAGGATAAAAGTTTAGGTGAGAAATAATGAGACAAAATAAATTTTGATTCTATTTTTCTCTTTCAAATAAATCATCAAAATAAATTTTGATTAAACTATAATTAAATAAATCTTTAAAATAAATTTTGGAATCTATTTTTCTTTTTCAAATAAATTAAAACATGATTAAATAAATCATCAAAATAAATAAGTCTAACAATCTCCCCCTTTTTGATGATGGCATACAATGATGTTTTGATTTGATTTGGGAGTAAGAAAAGCTCCCCCTCAAGTCATGCTCCCTGAATTCATTTTATTTGGGAGTAAGAAAAACTTCCCCTCAAGTCATGTTCCCCGAATTCATTTCTAAATACATAGGTTAGCACATGTGTAATAAATAAGCTTTAATTTGAGACATGATATGAGACTAAGATATCAAATTATAAATACATAATAATCAGATTAGTTTTCAAATAATACCATAATTTGAAAATAATACCATAATACATAACATCATATAATTTCTCCCCCTGTGACATTATCAAAAAGAAATCATGGGTCAAAATGTGGAGGAGGAGGAGGAAAATGATGGTGATAACTGACATCAAAAAATAGATAATCAAAACATATGTATATACATATATATATATACATATATGATTCGCTCGCGTCTCTTTTTTGGTTGTCGAAAATCGCGTCGGACACGCGTCCTCACTTTTGCGTCATTGGCTGACAAATTCTCCAATATAAATTATAATTTATTTCTAAATTTGTCCAACTTAGATTTTGTTACCCAAAAGACAACCTAAGAGGGGGGGTGATGTCACGCCCTCAAAAAAAATAATATTAAACCCATCAATATAAACATACATTTATATACAAAAGATCCACATTCCCTCAAATAATCAGAGTACTTCATTACAAAAGTATTACACGTTAACAACAAAAGTAAATGCCCTGCGGGCTTACAGCTTTCCAAGTTATCACTTGGTTACAAAAGAGAGTATTAACTCGGTTACACATTAAGCCCTTGGCTTGAAATTACATATAATACATCAAAAGGAAAATAAGGCAACAAAAGTATGTCTTGCCCCTAGCCTCCCAAGCTATGTTCGTAGAGGCGGCATGCTACCTGTACCTGAAAATGATGTTCCCATATAGGGTGAGCCACAGCCTAGCAGAGATATACTAAACCAACTATGAACAATGATTAAAAGATTAGCAACTGATAGGTGGTCGATACTTACACTTCCATTTACATCTTATTTCAATTCCATGACAACCAAACCTATGTTACAATTCACCTTTCATTTCTTATTCAACTTTAAGTTTGAAAACGGGGTTCAGTACTCTGGCCAAAACATTTTGATGAGATTATAGTTCATCACTAGAACATTTTCAAAATTCACGGTGGATACACATTATGGTGTTGTATCAATAACACATAAACTACTTCCATACTTCACAAACGATGATGATATACATTTTAATGCTATATCAAATCAAACAGACTTTTCAATAGATAAGCATATGAGCTATATCACTACTACAACAGGTAAGCATGTGAGCTATATCAACATTCCAATAGATAAGCATATCACACATCAACAGACAAGCATATTAGCTGTATCCACACTTCACTAGACAAGCATATGAGCTGTATCTACACTTCACTAGACAAGCATATGAGCTGTGTCTACACTTCACTAGACAAGCATATGAGCTGTGTCTACACTTCACTAGACAAGCATATGAGCTGTATCTACGGAGTTCATCCCCCATCTCCTCCCAATCCTATCCGGTTTAAAGATACATCCCCCATCTTCCCCTAAACCGCGGAGTACATCCCCCATCTCCTCCTCTACACAATGCATATAAACACAAAGGTTCTATACACAATATAACGCATGTAAACACAGAATCACATACGCAATCAATCAATACATAAAGTTAATGTACTCTACCAACCGTCTACACATAATGCATATAAACACATTGGTCATATACACAATCACTCAATACATAAAGTTAATGTATTCTATCAACCGTCATACTCTATGACACATCCGATTGATTAGTTTTAGTTTGCCTAATCATCATGCATTGTCTACAACAATCAACACTACCCTCCACCGGTAGCCCAAAGCAATTATTTCTAAGCAGGAAATAAATGCACAAATGGATATTCAATCAACATTTCAATTCGGTGAGTGATAAATAATTCAACTACACCCTTTTTCCCCATACATTCCCAATCTCAACAATTCCATTTCATTTCCTCATTTCTCACAATTAATTATCTCAATTAATCAAACAATGTAATTAGGTCATTTTCCATAATTACCATCCCAACCCTTAGGTCCCATTTTCATCAATGATTCAACATTTATTCCATTTCTCTATACCAAACATGCTTCTAGGTTTATTATAAATAAAACCCCAACTTTTGTAAAATTACACAAAGGCCCAAACTTTCTCAAAATTACCCAACAACCCCCGACATATCAAAATGCTAAAATTCAAAGACAAAGCTCATAAAGAGGAGTAGGATATCCCTACCTCGAATGATGGGGCTCAACGAAGGAGATGAAGAAACGGAAATGCTCCAAATCCCGAAATTTTCAGATTAAAAGATAGCCCTCTACGATCACCACAACTTTTGTAAAGGCCCAAGGTGAGAAAACAACTCCTACTAGATCAATCCTAAGAGAGAAGTTAGAGTTTTAGAGTGAGGTGCTCTTCAATGGAGGTTTTGAAAAAGTAAGAGAGAGAAAGGAAATCAAAAAGTGATCAAAAAAATGATTTCACATACTGATATAAAAACAGGTTCGCTCGAGCGTACAACACCCCGCTCGAGCGTCAGACACAGGTTCACGCTCGAGCGTCCCAAGATCCGCTCGACCGCCGGATGCACTCTCCCAGAATTTTCTGCAGATGTCCAAAATGCTGAGAGAAGGAAATTCACGCTCGAGCGTCCAAACTGCCGCTCGAGCGGAAAGGCAGCAACAAAATCCCGCTCGAGCGTCAAATTGCCGCTCGAGCGGAGAGACCAAAACCTGGGCAAAATTTCTAAGTTTTAAAACACGACCAACTTATTCCCAACTTGCCCAACACAACCCAAAACTCTAATTAAAAGAGTAGGGGATAGAAATGAGGATAAGACAACAACGAATCTATGGAACCGAGTCCGGATTACAGTTAAACAACAACAGGAAATACCGGGATCGCTATAGGTGAATTAGGTTTTTACAATTAAAATTAATAATACCCTAATAAAAATTATGACTAACACAATAGATAAATATAATTAATGAAATAAAAATAATTAAAACAACTGTCTTAACAACTATGTCAGTTAATGATTTTAGCACAGTAGAAATGTGAAATATAGCTATGGCAATTTAAAATAAAATAAAGAGATAAGGGAGAGAGAGGCAAACGAATTTATAGTGGTTTGGCTTCAACTCGGTCTACGTCCACTCCTTAAGTTTCACTTGAGATTTTCCACTATCTTCTAGCTTCACAGGGTTGCTAGCAACCTCTTTACAAATGGAGCAATCCTTTACGGATTTTACATAGACTTCACAAGTCCAAACCCTTGCAAATCTTAGGTGATTCACAATCATTTAGGAGTTTCGATCCATGGCAACCTTAGCTGAAGAACAAGCCACAAATTGACCACCATTGTTTGACGGAAACAACTATAGTCATTGGAAGGATAAAATGACCCTATACCTACAAGCCACTGATTATGCCATATGAATTATTGTCACCAAAGGTCCAAAAATTCATACTAAATTAATAGACAATATTAGTGTACCTAAAATTGAAGATGAATGTGATGAGAAAGATCATAAATTATTGCAAACCAATGCTAAAGCCAAACTCACCCTTGTTTGTGGATTAGACTCTAAAGAGTATAATAGAATTTCAAGTTATGATTTGGCAAAAGAAATTTGGAACAAACTTGAGGTAACGTATGAAGGTACAAACCAAGTGAAGGAATCTCGTATTGATATGCTTGTTCATTGTTATGAATTTTTTAAAATGAACTCTAATGAATCTATTTCATGTATGTTTACTAGATTTACTGAAATTGTAAACTCTTTAAAATCTCTTAGCAAAACTTATACTAACAGTGAGTTGGTAAGAAAAATTCTTAGGTGTTTACCAAAGAATTGGGAAGCAAAGGTCACAACCATTATAGAAGTAAAAAATCTCTCCACACTTGGATTGGATGAGCTTATGGGTTCCCTTATGACTCATGAGATCACTATGAAAGGACATGAGGATGTTGAAAACAAAAAGAAAAGTAGAATTGCATTCAAAGCCTCATCAAATGAAGAAGAACATGAAAATTCCAGTAAGGATGAAAGCTATGCCATATTTAGTAGAAATCTCAAAAAATACTTCAAGAAAA
Organism: Camellia sinensis; assembly: GCF_055761805.1. Classification (NCBI taxonomy): domain Eukaryota; kingdom Viridiplantae; phylum Streptophyta; class Magnoliopsida; order Ericales; family Theaceae; genus Camellia; species Camellia sinensis. Next base: position 181,496,049 of record NC_138962.1, read on the forward strand.
ACAATTATAGAGGAAGAAGACCTTTCAAGAAAAAGTATAACAAAGATAACAAGAAAGAGCCTATTATTTGCTATGAGTGCAAAAATCCTGGACATATGATGATGGATTGTCCAAAATTGAAGAATCATGAAAAAGACTACAAAAGAAACAAAAAGGCCATGGTAGCAGCTTGGAGAAAAAGTGAAGATGAAAGCTCAAGTGATGAAATTGAAAATGAAGTAGCCAACTTATGTTTCATGGCTCTTGAAGATGAAGACTCTACTCAAGATGAGGTAACTACTCTTTATGAAGAACTTGAAAGTGCATTCCATGAACTAAAAGATGAATTTAGAAAAGTTTGTGCCAAAAATAATGTGTTAAAAAAATCTGTGGCATCTTTATCTAGTATTGTGGAAGAATTACAGAAAGAAAAAATTGTTTTGAAAAATGATTTTGACACCATCTCTAATGAAAAAACTGCTTTAAAAAACAATGTTGATGATTTAACAAAAACACTTAAAAATTTTGTAAAAGGTAGAAATAATCTCAACATGCTTCTTGGAAATCAAAAATGTGTTTTCAATAAAGCGGGCATTGGATATGACCCTATTAAGAAACAAAAGAATCTCAATACAATTTTTGAAAAGGCACCTCTCATGACACACCCTCATATTACTTGTCATTATTGTAGAAAAAAAGGTCATTATATATCTTATTGTCCATTCAAAAAGAATATGAACATGGGAATTAAAAAAATTTGGATTATTAAGGGATCTAACAAAACTAATCAAGAAGGACCCAAGAAACTATGGGTACCAAAAACCAACACTTGATTGTCATCTTGTAGGTTTGCCTTAAGTCCAAAGCTAAAGAAGGGAAGTGGTACCTTGATAGTGAATGTTCCAGACACATGACCGCAGATAAATCCTTCTTTACTACACTGTCATCCAAAGATGGAGGCCTTGTTATTTTTGAAGATAACAATAAAGGAAAAATCATCGGTATTGGTAGCATCGCTATTTCTCCTAACCCTTCTATTGAAAATGTTTTACTTGTTGATGGACTTAAGCATAACCTACTTAGTATTAGTCAATTATGTGATAAAGGTAATCGAGTTATTTTTGATAAATCACATTGCACAATTGAAAGCACAAATGATCATAAAACTTTATTCGTTGGTAATCGCCATGATAATATTTATGTTTTTCATCTTAATGATCTCTATGCTAGTGATGTTAAATGTTTATATGCTAATAATGAAAATAGTTGGTTATGGCATAAAAGACTTGGTCATGCTCATATGGATTTAATTGCTAAACTTTTGAGAAAGGATTTGGTCATTGGACTTCCAAAAATTAAATTTGAAAAGATCATCTTTATAGTGCTTGTCAACAAGGAAAACAAACTAAAATATCATTTAAATCAAAATCTCATATTTCCACAACTAGACCTTTACAACTATTACATATAGATTTATTTGGTCCCTCAAGGATATCTAGTCTAGGTGGTAAACGTTATTGTCTTGTTATTGTTGATGATTATTCAAGATTTACATGGGTTGTGTTTTTAGCACACAAAGATGAAACCTTTTCTTCTTTCACAAAACTCTGTCGTAGAATTCAAAATGAAAAAAGCTTTCTTATTACTAATATGTTAATTCCTTTTTGAGTCATATCTTTGTAGAATCAATTTTGATGTTATAGCATATTTTTGAGATGTATACTACCTATATTTTGAAATGTATATTTATGATCTCAAGAATATGCTCAATATGAAAATTTCATGCTTATATGCTTTATATTGGAATATTTGAATGAGTTATGAAATTCGTTGATTATGATCCATCAACAATGTCTAAATGAAAAGAAGTATCATACGTTTGTAAAGACATTGCATCTATCATATTAAATATCTTTTGAATATGGATTATATTGGCATACATCTCATGAAATGCTTTTGATTAATAAGTTGTTGAATTAATTGTTTATAACATTCATGTTGTGTTCCACATTAAGTAAAATGTTTTATCACACTTGAGTATGTGGATTGAATTGATGAAAATGCCTCTTGATAATGTTATGTGATTAAATGAGATTGTTGCATCATTTTTTAATAAAACAAAGAGCATAACACTATTTTCTTATGCATATTATGCTATGTGCTACAACTTGAAAATTCTGAAAAATAGCATTCCAAACTCTTGTTTGATCATTGAATTATTTTCACTTTTTGAGTTTGTGATAAGAAGTGATTTGTATTGTATTTTTATTGAGTAATAGTGTTTATTCTATGAATGCTATATTTACACAAATCACATTAGAAAAGGGTAGCACCAACTTAGGGGGAGAAATCATTTTGTTAACATACTTGTTAAACCCTTTTGAGATGAACTCCTCATGAAAGAAAATTGAAGATTGAAAAGCTCCCATCTCTTGAACCTAACGTATGCCTCATATATTCTCTTAAGCTTTTGAGGTAAAAATTCTATTTTATTTCATTTGAGCTAATACTGTTATTACTTTGATATGAAAAATATTGATTATGCTTCATATGATTTGCAATGTATACTCTTTGATGACGCTTTTGCCTAAAAATCATGTTTATGCTTAAAATGTGTACTATATATTGAAATTCATGATTTTTCTTGGCCTATGGATTGCTATACCTTGAACATGCTTTATTTTTTGGATTTACATTAGCTCTATGAGATTATATTGCGTTTAACTTATTATGAGCAATATTTGGTATTCTACGTAATACTTGAGCTATGATTGTTAAATCCTCTAGATTGCATATTGGTATCCTTGGTAGATTGCATGTTGGTATCATTTTGGCATCCTTATTGGTAACATTTGGCATCCTATTTGATATTATTGAGGAGAACATTCCAGTTATGAGCTTTCATTGTTCATATCTCCTATTGATTTTGCTAAATAAAACAAGGGGAAAAATTTAAACTTGATTAGTTTTAAACTGTGTAATTTTTTTTGGTTTTGCATCTTGAAGTAAAATTAACTTTGCATACATTGATTTTTTTTTAAACCTTCATGGTATTTTATTTGCATTATCATTCCAGCAATACCAACGTCCCATTAAGTTTAATTCCTGCTAGTATTATTTTATTTTATTTTACTTTATTTTTATTTTTTTATCTTGCTACTAGGCTTCATTTCTTTTATTTTTATTTTTTTCATTATTATTTTTTGTTTGAGCTTAATTTTCTTATTTTTTTCTGCTTTTTAATTTCATTTTTCAGTACTTAAACATAAAAACAAAAACAAATCACAATACAACTATTTACATAAAAAAAAACACCTTTCATTTTTTTTTATGGCCATACGCCAATCAAACTAAACATATTTAAAAAAAAAAAAAACAAAACAACCTTTCATTTTTTTCCGACCATATGCCGACCTCACTTACTCGCCTCTTCCACCGTTTTCTTCTTCTTTTTATCACCTTGGGCGACCCTTGACGCCCCTGTCCCCGTGCTTTCGTTGAGAGCGACGACTCCCCGCTGACTATCAAAGGCCAAGAACGACGTTGCTCCAAATCGGGCCATGCAGGTGGTCTTCCGTTTAAGCTCTTTATTTTCGGCCTTCAGTGCGCCTATTTCTGCTCACGCATCTGTAGACGTCCCCGAACGCCCTAGGAGGGACGAGCTCCCCCGTTCCATTCGATATTGGGCTCACTACAGCTCAGGACTCTCAAATTGTCACGGTTCTAAATCTGAACCAAAGAGTCCAAATCCGGCAAATCGTTTTGAGAAAACAGATTTTGAAAGAAGTGCCAAACATGGACTGCTTTTCCAGATACAGAGTCGCCACCTAAATATTTTATTTTGGGGAAATTTAGGAAACCCTGACTCGTTTGCCTAAGGCCACGTGTCTGTCATCACCAAAGTTGCCTCGGCTCGGGAACTTGGGTACGATTGGGGAAGGTCACTTCGTGAGCACCCCCGCTCGCCCGATCAAGATCGGCCTCTACTAATCATGATATCTAGTTTTGAAAAACATTGTGTGTTCTTATTCCGGTTATTAGCCTAGATTTACTATGTAATGCGCACAGCATACAAGTATAGACTGGATCGCCTGAATTGGAACAAAACATTTCATGTTTGTTTTTGAAAGATGGTTTGATGGTGCTACTCGCAAGTAGGCTAAGAAGTGGATTTGCCACCCTCGGGTGGGCTTAGAAAATATGATTTTGCCACTATCTAGTGGGCTTAAAACACACATTTGATGAATTGTTCCAATCCAAATAACCCAACCTTCACCCACAGGCATTCAGGCAGTTATATTACATAAGCAATTAGCCTCATGGTAAGCATGCTATCATGGCAGTCACTCACACGCATGCAAGGATGCTAAAGCATAAAAACTCACCGAGTACTCCAAGCCAAAACAGAAACTAATTAGAAATCCATGCATGATCCTAATTATACAGAAATGCCTAATGCAACACATGCAAAAATGCAACTATAGCAGGCTCGGCTATTCTAAACGTGGCATATGAATGCTACAGCTAACATGTATTCAATTTGGAATTGAAAATACAATGCAGTTAGTATGATGCGCCAAACCCGGTGCATGCAAAACAGATGAATGAATGCAAACATGCTATCATACCGTATGCTAATCGAAATATGCCCTAATCTAACCATCATAAGCTGGTAAATAAAAGAGAGAAAGACGTGGGGTTGGAAGACATGCATCCCACACACGCACACTTATTACAATTTTGCCCTCGCACGGAGGGTCCGAAAGAATAATATAGTCCCGAATAAATATTACAGTCCAAATAATTACAAAATCCTAATTAAATTACAAATTTAACTAAGAAAAATGTAAACTAGCATGCAAGCTAGGGGCTGCCTCGACTCCGCTCCGGATGATGAATGATGCATGCTCGGGTTGCTTGGCATGGAAAATCCACTACGATGCCCCAATTAGCCTCTGTTTTGTAATTATTCTTGGAAAACGCGCCAAGCTCCGGAAGACTGCTGATTCTTGATTTGCTGCAACAGAGAACAGGAAAAGGGGCATAGCAGTGTATTTTCACATATGTATGCATATCTCGATCCTCGTGCCACCAATCACGCATCTCGATGCATGATGCCCGAGGGGTCAAATTGTGCAACTCAATATAGAATGAATGCACATGAAAACAAAACAAAACCTAGACTCCATCATGGATAATCCGGGGTGTCGGTGACTGGGAATTGAGACACGTTCCGTCACTCGGAGTACGAAACGTACCTCGTTTCCCATGCCTGGGCTAATTCCTATCCCAAACACAATGCAATATGCATGACATGCATGAATGCAACTAATATACAACCTAGCATGTACAATGCTATGAAATGGCATACACGATGCACGAGGTAACATGGCATACACAATGCGCTAACATACAACCTAGTATACACAATGCTATGAAATGAAATGGCATACACAATGCACAATGGACTTACACCAACATGAGTGGACCTCAGTCACACTCACATTAGTAGCCATTAGATAAAAATGAGACACTTGAGATGCGTGCACACGTGCACGCAAACCGAGGATCGAACCTAAGGCACAAATGCCACTCTAACAAAGCATGGCAAGGTATGAAACATGATATGCAAACATGCAAATTTCAGTACCAAAATATGATGCAAAACAGCCCCGAATCATGACAATATAGCACCCGATGCATGAAATGGTCCCGAAATGCAAGATTAAGCACATGAAATGACTTGTAGCTACATCAAGAATGCATTATTTGTACATGAGGTATGAAGAAAGATTCAAGGAAGCCCCAAAAAAAGCATGTTTACAGTTTTAAGAAAGGCCAAACAGCGAACACAAATGGGGCTAAGCTAGCATGCAAAAATGGCCCTAAATGTGAGATAAAGAAGCAAGTGGCAGCTTCTGTCCCTAAAAAGAGAAGGGCCCTTCTACAACATTGAAGAGGGGCCCAAAATATGACCTTTTACAGTTTATGACCGAGCCAAAAACAGTACACAAGCATGCTCAAAATACTATGCAAAACAAGGCAAAAAAGAGAGCTATAACACAAAGTACAAAAATAATGCCTCAAACAGTAAAAGACCCTTAATGAAACATGAAGAGGGGGTCAAAAAAAGTCTGTTTTTAGTTCAGACCAGAGTCCAAAAACAGAAGCATAAGAGGCTAATAAATCATGCAAAAATGGAGCCAAAAAAAGGGATATAAAGGCAAGTGGAAGATAGAAGCCTCAAACAGTGATGAGCCCTTCAACAATATTGAATAAGGGCTCAAAATAAGCCACTTTACAGTTTATGACATGCCTCAAAACAATTTATAAATAGGCCAAAAATACTACACAAGAAAATGGCATACAAGGGAGGCAATGAAGCAAGTGCAACAAGGAGGCCTCAAACAGTGAGAGGCCCTTAAACAAACATGAAAAATAGCTCAAAATAAGCTTAGTTACAGTTAGGGTCGGAGCCCAAAACAGCAAGCAAGTGTGGCTTAGAAAGCATGCAAAAGAAGGCTAGAAAAGGGAAGAGAGTGACTCACCCTTGTAGACCAATACTCCAACAACCTTTGAGCCAAGTTTGGGAGTCCTTCACCTCTGGAAATCAGCTTCAACCTGCTGGAATGGAAGATGGGGATGTGGTGCTATGAGGTGTAGTGTAAAATGGTGTAGGGTTTGAAGGATTTTGGTGCTTGGAGTAGAGAGGGAGAGAGATGTAATGCAAGAGCCTAAAGCAATTTTTTGTAACCCTTAAAACCAGAGCTGGAGGCTGGTTTATATAGGCAAAAAGAGGGGGAAAAATGGGGGGAAAAAATGGAGGGAAATGAATCAAGTTTCCCCCCAAAAGGGCCAAACCCTCGGACATGGGTGAAGTGTAAAACAAAATACATGGCTAAAATGTACTTGGGACAAGGATCATGGCCGGCTAGTTTAAATGGGAAAAAAAGATCATCCACCAGAAAAATGTGGCCGGTCGGCTACTTTTTCTGACTTTTCTGGCCGGCCTGCTACATTTTCTGGAATTTCTGGCCGGCCTGCTACTTTTCAGGAAAAAAAAATGGGCTTCCGGGAAGAAATGTGGCCTGTGGGTGATTGGGAAGTCCAATGGTGGCCATTAAAGTATCCAAATTGAAGCCCTGGAAGTTAGCTTTCCAATGGCGCAAACCTTATATTAAAATTCTTCCTGTGGAAAAAGTTATGCCCATTTCCGTGAAGCCGCGCAGATTCGGTCCCAGCCGGAGTGATGCCTTACTTCAATCAACCATATCTCCCCTATCCGGAATTGGATTTAGGAGATTCTTGAGTGAAAAATGAGGCCCCGTGAGTAAGATTTCCAATGGTGGTGACCTCATATCTTGATTCCAAGTATGTGAATGAATAGGCCCGATTCGGCGAGGGCTATTCAATTCTCTCTTAACAATTCATGCCCATTTTCTTCCCCAATTGGACTTCTTCCCTCTTCTCCTCTTTTATTCAACTTCAAACCCCTAAGTAAGGTATTTTGAAAGATTTTTCAAAGATTTCATCTCTCCTTCATTCATTTCCACTTTGTCCTTGCTCGGTTTACCAAAAAGCGCAACTTTTAACAAAATGCGAGCATCAGAACAACGTAGGAACTTTATTTCAAAAACGTTTTTGAGAGAGAGGGTTTTAAGACTAAAATTTTTTGATCAAGATTGTTTTGGTCCAGAACAGGGGTATGAAGTTGAGATTTGACTCTCTCTTTGCCGAAGAAATTGCACCTTTCCCCTGCACACCTTTCTCCACTAAATAAACCATCAGTTACGTCCAAGTCTTAAAGGTAGTCAAAAATGGGGTGTCTACAGCATCCTTGTACATGCGCTGAAGCAGAGAGAGTTGGGCGTTGACCTGATGGAGCTCACTCGTCCTGTTCTGCAATCGGTGAGCCAATTTTGTGACTGCAGTCACCGTCTCCATACAAGACGTCAATGTGAAATAATTGGCTTCTATGTCAGATTGAGCTGCCATGATTTGCTCAATCGACATCATAGAAAGGTTAGGCAGAGGAATGACAGGAAGAGTAGGAGTAAAGGCACTCGGTCTAGCAGAGCTTATGGGATCGTTCAGGTCTGGAAATAGAGTGAGGGGACGGGATGAGGAAGCCATGGTTTAGAGGTGATCCGTTCAGTTTTTTTTTGTCTCTTGATGAGGAAGAAGAAACAGAAGATAGTGGTAAAGAAGAGATAGAAGAGAATGGTGAAGAAGAAAATGGAAGAGTGTGTGATTAAGAAGAAGGCTAAAGAGAAGAGGCTGACGAGAAGAAGACAAGGAGGGAGAGATAGCCGAGGTGAGCGACAATCGAGGAGGGCTGCTTTTGTCGGCCAATGATGCAAAAGTGAGGACGCGTGTCCGACGCGATTTTCGACGACCAAAAAAGAGATGCGGGCGAATCATATATATATATATATATATGTTTTGATTATCTATTTTTTGATGCCATTTAACACCATCATTTTCTTTTTCCTCCTCCACATTCTGACCCATGATTTCTTTTTGATAATGTCACAGGGGAAGAAATTATATGATGTTAGGTATTATGGTATTATTTTCAGGTTTTTTTTTTTTTTTTGTAACTTGTTTACATTAGAGGCTTTGGTATATATAATGAAAATTATAGCCGTTTATAGCCGTTGTATTCATTTGAATTTATAGCCGTTTATAACCGTTGTAGTCATTTGAATTTATAGACGTTTATAGCCGTTGTACTTCCATTATTACCAATTTGAATATCTTCCACTCCATCATTACAAATTTGAATATCTTCCACTTGAACCTTTTGAACCTTTTGGCCTTTTGAACTTTTATAGCTGTTTATAGTCGTTGTACTTCCATCATTACTAATTTGAATATTTTTCACTTGAACCTTTTGAACCTTTTGGCCTACTGCTATATTAGGCTGTTTGAACCTTTGTTTTGGGCTGTTTGAACTCCTGATTTAATCAAATATTAAATATATTCTAACAACATTTAGGATAAAAGTTTAGGTGAGAAATAATGAGACAAAATAAATTTTGATTCTATTTTTCTCTTTCAAATAAATCATCAAAATAAATTTTGATTCTATTTTTCTCTTTCAAATAAATTATCAAAATAAATTTTGATTAAAGTATAATTAAATAAATCTTCAAAATAAATTTTGGATTCTATTTTTCTCTTTCAAATAAATTAAAACATAATTAAATAAATCATCAAAATAAATAAGTCTAACAGATTTAATTCATTTTCTTTATAGCAAAATCAATTTCTTAAAATTTAAACTTATTAACTCCATCTTGAACCAAGTACTCAACAGGATCATAGATGATCCGAAATTTATTTAAATTGAATAACACTTTTAAATTAGATCACATGCATGGATTACAATTCAAAATTAAACCAATTTCTAATTTTCATAATAAAATCACAACCTCATCTAATTTTAAGATTAACTCTAAATTTCCATAAACTTGATTTGTATAAACATTCTTCCTTCTTCTCTTCAAAATATGGAATCAATTCTTCAAATCTTCTTAAATTTCATGATGCATGTATAATTAAAATTCTAATTTAATTTCTACAATTTGAATTTAATTCAATTCCTTCACCTTTTTACTGATTTATTTTAAATCACATGAAATTGATTCTTAACTCTTTTCTATCAAGAAATTGGAGTTATGAAACTTTGCATGTATGAAATTAAAATCAAAACTAAATAATTTTAATTAGAGGAAACCCAACTTCAAACCCATAAACCTTTTAAACCTGAATTAAATTCTCAAAACTTGAACTCTTATGATGCATGCTTAATTAGAGTATTAAACTTGTAGAATGTGTCCATTCATGTAACAATGAAACTTAATTTCATGCAAAACTACATCATCAAACCCAATTTAATTAATTCTCAAGTTTATTTCCTTAATCTTAAACTTAACTCAATTTTTATTCATCTTCTTGTTAATTCCTCTTAATTTATATGCAACTGAACCCAATTTCATTTTGATTCTAGATGTTAGGGGAATTATTTACAAGGATTAGGATAGAAATTTTTATCTATTATTCTTCAAAGATGAATTCTTGAGTCTCTCTTTGTTACCCTTTACTTTCCTCTTTGTTCCCAATTTCTTTCTTAACTCTAGCACCAGCACACAAAACAGTGGCTCTCTCTCTCTCTCTACTCTTTCTCCCTCTCTTGAACTCATATTCTCTTTACTCCCTTTCTCAGCCAAGGCAAAACAAATGGTCGACTACCTAAACATTTATTAAAGAATATCACCACATTACACACACATGTTCACTCCATGACATTGAGCATCTCCAACGGTAATAGGCATTTTACCTATCTAAATATTACTATAAAGTATATATTTTATATTGCCTATCAACTATTTCATGTTTCTACTCCAACCATACTCTTTATTTTAGCTATTCATCTAAATACTATTAATTTTATAAAATGCCACATCAGCAACAAAGATGGAGGGAAATGATCCTAATGATTAAATATATTTTGCCTAGTCTTGAAGGCTAGCTACATGTAGCTAGTGAATGTGAGTTGAGCTAAAATGCCTAATCATATGCCTAGTGCATTGGAGTTGAAAAAAATGAGTTATACTAAGCATTTTGACTAACAAGCATGATATGCCTAGTGGGTTGGAGATGCTCCAGCACATCACTCATCCACACACTCAGACTTCTTTGCACACCCACACCCATATACACCCTCCAAATTTGAGACCATTCAATTTATGATTAAACTTAACTTAATTAAGCAACACTTGATCCAAATAAATCTTGATCAACACATAATTAAATTAATCATAACTAATCACCAATCCCACATAATTTAATTAGTCTAATTGACTTCCATTAGAGCCTAATTAACTATATTTAAATTTATCAATTTGAATCAGATTTTTAATTGAACTCCTAAAAGGCTCCAAATATTAAATTAAACTTATTTTCATCCTCAATTTTGATTTCCCAAATCATTTAGGCCTTCAATTTCTGATCAGACACCAAATTTTCGTCAATAAATTACATATTTAATTCATAATAATCACAATTCTCAATCCTCATAATTTAATTAACTTAATTAACTTGAATTTGGACCTAATTAATCAAATCTCAATTTTACTAAACTGAATCGAATATTTAATTAAACTCCTACATGGTCCGATACTTGAAATTAAACTGAATCCACTCATTAATTCTCCCTTCTTGAGTCACTTAAGCTTTTAATTTCTAATTCCAAAATAAATCATCAATAGAATCATATATGAATCAATCTCTCTAATTTTATAAATCCCATATTAAATTAGAATAATTACCAATTAAAAATTCAAATCTCTTTAATTAATTAAGTGCTAATCATTGTACATGGTGGTGTCATCACACCCAGGCCCAGGCTTAGGGGTTCGGGTCCGCACCCGAGCCCACTCCAAGCCCGAGCGAATTTTGAACTATCCACATACCGCGGGTCATTTTTATACTCCTAGATTTTGGTAGCCAAACCGTTTCACGGTTCTTACTATTCAAAGGGAAACTATTCAAATGGGTTCAGCGTTTGAGACCGTGTAAATGTTTATTTGTCTTAAAAATAATATTTATTATCTTTTTTATAAAAGTGAATTAATAAAATAAAATTATGTTATTATATTTTTTTTTATAATTTGAGTTTTTTTTATATATATTTATTTATCAATGATGTACTCACAAACAAGCTATAAAAAGAACAATTAAGATTACAAAAATAGATTTGTAATGAAACTCACCAGCCCAACTGCACTTAATTAAACTTCTTTTCAATGGGAAAGAAGTCTATCCAACTAGAGGTTTGACTAATTTATGTGATAGTTGTCTTGGAAAAAGATACTTATTTTGATATTTATTTGAACACATACAGATATATTTTAGTTAGTGTAACAATTGAAAAAAAAAAAACTTAAAACTCTTTGTGCGTATCGAATTCCGCACTAGATGAAAGTGGATCGAGCCCCGCACTCGGTTGGACTGTCCAGGAACTGGGGTTCCTGCCACAAGAAGTACCGTTAGAGCTGCCCGGCTGGGGTTGGCCGGATAACCCCTCCGGTGTGGGAATTTATAGTGATCGGTGAAGAATTGCATATAGAGTTGAATCTATCTCTATGTGTGAGTTTGCTTGGAATAGTTCAGTTACCTTCAATGTAAAGTTCATGTTGTATATATAGTGTTCCTTGCTTGCTTCTCAAGGTGGGTTCATGGAGTTTGGATGCTGCCAGGTGTCCTTTTAGCATTGTTCAAAGTGGGGGACCACCTGGTAGTTGTCATTGAATGCATATACGCATTGTAGTCATGCTGATAACAAACCACATCCTTTGATTTAACAACTTCCGTGATTCTAGGTGTAGGAGACCAGCTGAGGTAGCAACTTGCACATGCACACATTCACAACTTCCACGTTTCCTTGCGAGGTTTCCTCAGCTCGGTACCGCTGTGCCTCAGCTCCACATCATTATGCCTTGTCTCGGCCTTTTACAGGATCGTTCATGGAGATGGGCTGATCCATTCGGATATCTTTGTATGGGCTCGGTCCATTTTCTGCTCGGCCCATAGGTTCAGTCTCGTAGCTCGGCCCAGCCCAGCACCACGGCTGGACTAGCCTTTCCACTGCAGGTTGGGCCCAAGTGCTTGAGGACCTGGGTGGACTGTTGATCATGAAGTTGGGCTCAATTGGTTTGCCCATATACTCATCTAGCCCACTTGGATTCGGACTTCAGTGGATTGGGCCGGCCCAAGACTTGGACCCGACCCATTTCATATTTAGCCCCTTCACTCTTTAAATATCACCATTAATTATGTGAACTGTTACATGTCAATTGTTAATTTGTTTAAGATATTTTATTTTAATGTAACAATTTGTAACGAGTTGAATCAAATTGAATTTTGCCTTTATTATTATTGTTGTGGTGTCGTGAACCATTCTATTTAAATTGGTGAAAATAAATTGAAGTACTTCTTGATTTTGATTTCGTAAAGCCGCTTGGCAATTTTTTTTTTTTTTTTTTAGTTTTAGTTATAGTGATTCTTGAGTCCTGAGTAATAAGTGAGATATAAATTCAATTTTTGGGTTTTATTCGATTAGCTCATCCTTAATCATTTTGGTTCATATTTAATTATGTGAATGGTGGGGACCATCTTAAATCTTTTAAAATTTATTTATATTTTAATCTCAGTTGGAGATTTATTTTAAATTATTAAACTCCATTAATTTTGGACCCAATTGATTGAATTGTGACCCGTTAGTAACCATGTAATAGTGTTGTGTTTTATTATTATTATTATTTGACTACCATAAAAGAATTGTGAATATTTATGATGTGTACCATTAAACATAATATATTTTGTGCTGAGAAAATATTATATTTACTTTTGTTATTAAAGATGTTGAAAGATGTTTTTTAATTGATATATATATATATATATATAGGTGTATATATATAGTTAGATATTTGGTTAGATATTTGTTTATACTATATATATATATATATATAAAAGTAACCAAATAGATGTTTTGTTCAACTTTTGAGAATTCTTGGAGTTCTTGCCGTGAGGAAACAAGAGAAAAGAGGTTCCAAGTTGATTTTTCTTAGGTTTGATCTAGTGTAAGTCATTTTTGACCCCTAGTGCTTTGGATCAAAACGTAGAGGGCGAAAAAGGCGTCGTTTGACTCCAAAAAAATTTAATTTCTGTTGTCGAAAAATTTGAAAGCTTCTTGGCTCGAGGTAGGGATTTTTCCTACACTTCTTTGTGCACTTTACTTGATTATATGGAGTTTAGAGTTGTATATAATTTAATTAGAATTTTTAGAAAATTTGTAATTTATTTGCTTAAAAGAGAAATTTTGAGAAAAATAAAGAGTTGATGCCCAAATTGCGAAAGTGTAAACTTGGAATATGTTTGTAAGGTTATGAAAGAGCTATGTTTTAAATTTGAACAAAAACGGACTTCGACTCGATCAGTTTTGAAATTTTTACCGGTTTGCGACCAAAATAGTATTTTTTTTAAAAACAAAGGAATCATGTTTAACTTTTGGGGCTTTTGATCAAAATAGGATGTAATAGTTGACTAAAACTTGGAGAATGAGTTTGAAAAGAAAATGATGTTTTCTTGGACATTAACGGTATTATTTTGCTTAATGTATCTATTAGAATAAAACTGACACGGTTAGAAATGAACCTTGAGAGGTTACCGGACGTGATTGTGATATGAAAACTAGTGTAGTTGTTCATATTTGATGAGATGTGGCATAGATTGTAGTTATCGAAATTTTTTTGAAATTTAATTGTTTAAATATCTATTTAGAAATATCTGTTTTGGGCTATCGGTGGAGGATAGCCATGATTGTTGTAGAAATGCATGAGACTTAGGTAAATTGAACCACATTCCTCATTTGTTGTATTAGACATTGCATTACATTCATGTCGTTGGAAATGTATATGTTTTTGATAAATGTTTGGAAATATATCTGTTTGCGAAAAGATGAATACTTGGTGAATTTGGGTAGGGGGTGTAGAACCGTGCGATTAAGTGTCGAGCCTTCCAGTTTACTGGTAAAAATGACAATGGTAGTGCATTACGGCCTACTTGCAGACACTCATCTAGAGATTTACAAAGCCTATATTCATGTAACAGATATGGTTTAAAATGGAAATGGTTTTATATCTGTTGTTGCATCTCAGCATTGCATGCTTTATAAAAAGAGAGATAAACTGTTTTATCATGAGCATGGCGTGAGCATACTCATCTTTAGTCATGTCATGGTTCATATGTTGTGTAGTATATCTCTACTGGACTGTGGTTCACCCTATAAGGGAAACTATTTTAGGTATAGGTGATATGCCTCCGCCAAGGCATTGACTTAGAAGGATTCGGAGCTGAGGCTTCATTTTTGTTTTATTGTTATTTGTTGAATGTAAGTCCAGAGCTGTATTTGCGTTGAGTTGAAACTCCATTTTGTGTAACCAAGATTGTTTTTGGATAAATTTGTAAGCTTGTAAGGGACTTATTATCTGTTTGGCTTCCATTTCATACTTGTTGTAAAATGTAAGCTTGGGATTAGAACTGGGGCATTGAGATGTGAATAACATGTATTTGGCATTTGAGATTTAATGGAAATGGATGTTGTGACGACCCCACCATGTATAATGATTTGCACTTAATTAATTAAAGAGATTTAAATTTTAATTGCCCATTGTTCTAATTTAATTTGGGTTTATAAGAATTATTTAGTTTGATTCGTATATGATTCTATTGAGGATTTATTTTGGAATTAGAAATTGAAAGCCTACATGGCTCAAGAGAGTATAGTTGGTGCGTTGAATTAGTTTAATTTCGAGTATTGGACCGTATGGGAGCTTAATTAAATATTCGATTTAGATTTGTAAATTGAGATTTGATTAATTGGGTCCGAATTGGAGTTAATTAAGTTATAAGAATTGGGAGGTTATTATGAGTTAAATTCATTTATGAGATGCCTAATTTAAATATGTAATTTATTGATAAAATTTTGAGTATGATTAGAAATTGAAGGCTTAAATGATTTAAGAAACCAAAATTGAGGATGAAAATAAGTTTAATTTAATATTTGGAGCTTTTTGGGAGTTTGATTAAAAATCTGATTCAGAATGATAAGTTTTAGTATAATTAATTGGGCTATAAAAGAAGTTAAATTAGACAAATTAAATTATGTGGAATTTATGATTAGTTGTAATTAATTTAATTATGTGTTAATTAATTAAGCTAATCTTAATAAAAAATTAAATTAAGGAAGAATCTAGAATTGTGAGTGTGTGGGTGTGCAGAGAAACTTGTGTTGGTGTACTGAGAAATCTGATTGTGTGTATATATATAAGTGATGTGCTGGAAGCTTGAAACAAAGTGCACGTGTGCAATGTGCTGTCAAGAAGTGTGTGTGTGTATTAGTGTATTGTGCTGGAGCCTTGAGCTCATTTGGGTTGTACTAAAACAAAACCACAAAAAAAAAAAGAAAAAAAAGGGAGAGGGAACAACCGAGAGAGAGAGAGAGAAATAAAGTGTGTATTAATTCTTGGAACTTAGCTGCTGGGAATCCAACACAAGAGCCTAAGAAGAAGAAGAAGAAGGAACAAGGAGAGAAAAGCTAGGAAAGGTGTGGAATAAAAATGGAGTTCAAGACCTTATAAAAAAAAAACCATAAGATAATAGGTAAGTGTAATGATCCCGACCTTCGATTAATGCTAATTCACGATTAATTATGCTTAATAGTAATTTAGGAAGGATTTGAGATTTATTTGCATGTGTATTGCATTATTTATGTGTTTCTATCTGTTTGTGATGAAATGATCTGTTCATGTCTTTGACTTTAAATTGCGAATTGAAAGCCTTATCGGCGTCCGAATCAGAAATCGACTTGATTTATATGCTAGTTAGGATTTATAGAATTTTATGGTAGGTTTAATTAAAATTCGGTTCGGAGCAATTAAATTAGATTAAATAACGTTAAATTACATTAGTTCAATTATTTACGACATTGCCATTAGTGGCCCACTTAGGTACCATTGCTTGGAACTCAATTGCATACACTTCATAACATTTCCTCAGCCATTTTTGTGACCAAAAACGTAAAAAAGAGTGAGAGAAGAGAAAACTTAGCTTCAACAAGAGATTTGGCTTGGAACTTTGGAGAATTGAAGAGGCTTTGCAAATTTGAGCTCCTAGACTTGGAATTCAAGGTTTAAGGTAGAGAATTCATCTTCTCTATTGTGATTTTGAGTTACTTCTTGCATGGTTCATGGTGAACTAGAGTTTAGAGTCAAGTTTTGGTTCTAAATGTTGAATTGAGTAGGAATTCTTGCATGCATGTGTATATCATGAAGTTTGAGGTTGTTTTCATAGAAATTCTTGCATGCATGTCCACATTTTTGTTATAGTCCATGAACTCACCATGTTTTGAAGTTAAATCTTGCATTTGATCTTGTTTTAGAACTTTGGAGTTTCAAGGAAACCATGCATGTGTTGAATTTGCATTGTTCTTCATGTTCTTGAAGTTTATTTGAAAATTGTGTTTAATTGAACTACCTTTGGGCTTTGATTTCTCCAATTGATCTTTGAAACATGTCATATTATGAGTTTACAAGTGTTTTCCAGAAAATTAGCCCAAAAGGATCAAATTTGATGCATTGTAGTTGAGTTTTGAGCTTGAGGTTCGAATTTGGAAATTCCAGATTTTGGACTCACGCTCGAGTGGGGAACTCCACGCTCGAGCGTACATATTGGGTTCATGCAGTATGCTCGAGCGGGTAAAATGACGCTCGAGCGGGAATTTCGTGTATCCAGTACTTTGTCTGTGTTTACAGTCCGCTCGAGCGGGATAATGCACGCTCGAGCGAGGACTTGTGTCTCACGCTCGAGTGGGTATCGAGCGCCCATCGAGCGTGAATTTCATGCATCTAGTACTTTTACTGTAGCTTGCAGTCCGCTCTAGCGGAGTAATCCACGCTCGAGCGGATTCCTTTTGTCTGCATGTCCGCTCGAGCGTAGAAGGCCACGCTCGAGCGGGACCCCTGTTTCAGCAAAATTTTGAAAAGTGTTTTAAAGCGCATCTTTGCATCCTCATTACATCCTAGGCATTCCTAGGCCATGTTTTAGACTCTATAGTGAGGGTAAGAGATTAGAAACACACTAAGAGCCATGAAATAAGTTTTGCACAATTAGAACGTGTGTTTCAAGTGTGCATCTGTTATGTGTCGTGTAGGTCACGTGCCACGTCCTGTCTGATCGATCTGCTCTGTCTGTCTGTCTCCAAGCCCACTATGAGTAATAACTCTGTAAAGTTATGTTCAACTTAAGTATTTTCTGACTGGTATTGTATGATCTGTTTTCTGAAATGCTATCTTACGAATTATGAATGAATGCCCAATCTTCTGAAAAGTATTTGTGGCACCCTTAGTTTATGTGGCCCTCGCCCGGGGGGTAACAATACCGCAGCCAATCTATATCTGGCCCTCGCCCGGGGGTAACAATACCGTGGCCAATCTGCACGTGGCCCTTGCCTGGGGGTAACAATACCATGGCTACTTGCGCGCAAGATATGGACCTTTATGGTCGTTGGTACCAACTATGTATGTGGGTCTCTGGACCAATCTGATCCGATAGCTAATGGGTGCACCATGTATGATCTTATGCGAAATCTGAATATGTAAATGTATATGAATCTGTTTCTGTTTGAAATCTGATTATGCTCTGATTTAAATGCTGGATTCTAACTTGCGTTGGACATCATTCATATAACCCCTTTACTCTGTTATTATTCACTGGGCTTTCGCTCACAGTTTATATTATGTATGTAGGTGAGCCGACACGTGACCAGGGCCAAAGTTACCACCCTTTTGTACTGTTTTTGGTCAGCCAACCACTGTGCCTCCCGAGGAGGTTCCGTCCGAAGTCTAACGCCAGGGCTGTTTTTATTTTCATGCTAGTCTCTGTAACTGTTTGTAAAGTCAGATCTTAGGAAGTTCACTTCTGTGAATATTTGTAAATATTGTGTATTCAGACTGGCATGCTTATATATCTATAGTAAGTTTTGAAATGTTCCGTCCCATATACGTTATCACAGCTCATTGGACCTTGTCTATTTTGTATTATTGCTTCCGCAGCCCCTTATTACTTGCTAATCTGTTCAGAGGCCTTTGGTAATCCACAGATTACTGGCCGGTTACGATGCTAAACCTACAGGGGCGGGTTTGGGTCGTGGCAGTAAGGATTTCAAGCTTGATTTTTGTAGATTCATTATCTAACAACTAAAATCAAGAAGTGAATGGGTCTAATTTCATGAAAATAGAAAGCAAGTAGGAAAAGAATAAAGAAAATGAAATTAAGTTTAAAAGCAAGGAAATTGATTTAGAAACTCATCTTTTGGAAATAATTTTAATTATCTTTGATGAATTTGAGTTCTAACTTTACATGCATCAATGAATTTGAAGAATTAATTTATAAACATGGTTAAAGTTAATAAACATGAAAATAATTGTATTGAGCTTGAGTTTGGGAACCTTGATATATATATATGAGATATGTATTTGCATGCACCATGAGTTTTGAAAAGATTTGAGTCAATCAATTTCATATTTTAAAGAGAAGAAGGAAAGACTTTTATAAACAGCAGGTTCATAAAAATTTGGAGTTAATCTTAAAATTAGCTGAGGTTGTGATTTTATTATGAAAATTAGAAATTGGTTTAATTTTGAATTTTAATTCATGCGTGTAATCTAATTTTGTAGTGTTATTCAATTTATATATAATTAGAACATCTATGATCATAAATTAAGTATTTGGTTAAAGATTTATTGAAGATTGATCATGGCTCATAATTATTTTCATGTTTTGATAAAGTTTTGCATGAGTTTTGAATATGAAATTGTGTTTTAAAAGTTTAATTTATGTTTTAGAATTTATGAGTTTGAAATTGGGTTTGATATGAAGAAAATGGATTAAATCTAAAATTGGACAAATTAAGGAAATCAATTATAATTTGAATTTGACAATCAAGAATTAGTTTGATCTTAATTTGAAATTCATATATGTAAATATTTTTCTAAAAGCCTTATAGCTTTAATTTCATATTTTGTAAAAAAAAGGAAGAAAAGTTTTGAATCATTATATTCATGAAGCTATAGCTTTAATGTTGACAAATTAAGGAGGTTTTTGCATGAAGATTTGGAAATTAAAGAACGAATAGAAATAACCGACCGAACAAGTACCGAATGGACTGAATAGGCTTAAGAACCGATTGAATGAATTGAACATGTTTTGAGATATTGTGCTTGAATGTGTTTTGTGTAGGTTAGACGCCACACTGTGATTACATGTTTCAAGGAGCTAACTATGAGTAACAATGTTGTAAAGATATGTTCAATCGTATTTATTTTCAGATTGATAAATCATATTGCTTTCTAAAATGATACTTTTTATCGATTGAATGATGATCATATTTTGAATTGTATTCGTGGCATCCATAGCGTATTGTGATTGTTATTGTTATCAATATCGTTATTGTTACAGAGATCTCTGTCAGTTCCAAATCTTGGAACTATTGTTATTGTATGATGGCCATCAATTGATTGTTCGGTCTTTTAAGACCTAGTGTATTGTTGCTATTGGATGTACCACGTATGACGTAATGAATATGATGGATCGAATTGAATGATTGATTGACAAATGATATTGATTGAAAATGTTCTAATGCTAATTGAATGTTTCAAAGACTGTAAGGACATCGTTTATAACCCCTTTACACGACTGTTATTCACTGGGCTCTAGCTCATTGTTTTATATTTATATGTAGGTGATCAAGTGCAAGAGCGAACTTATTGGCGTCAACCTAAACTCTGTTTTGTCAAGCCAACTTCTATGCTTCACTTTGAGGTTCCTAATGAGACAAGCTTCAAGGCTTCACGGTTGGTTTAGAGTTCACCCTATTATTTTGAACGTTACTGAGACTAGTTCTGAATGTTATCATAGTCTGAAGTAAGGCTAGTTTTGTTAATGGGACTTAATCCCTAATTATGTTGTGTTTTTGCACATAAGCTTGATGCTTGGACCGATGTGTATATACATATATGAAAGTCGTTTTGTTACATTTAAGTCCTCACAGCTCATTGGACATTATATTTTATTATTTACACGCTTCCGCTAGCCCTTATTATTGTATTACGGCTAAGCAGGCCTTTGGTAATCTCGGATTACGGGTCGGCCATGACGCTAAACTTAAAGGAGCGGGTTTGGGTCGTGACAGATGTATGGAATAGTTAGCTATATATATCTGTTTGTCTATCAGGTGGGTTTTGTAGTATAAATAGATATGGGTTTTCAGAGCGTTACAACTTGGTATCAGAGCTACCGGGTTTGAATACTTGAGGCTCGTGGGAAGTGATTTTTACCACAGTGGGTTCATTTCGCTAGTGAAAAATGTTGCATATCTTATGTGCTATGTGATAACATGTTATGTGACTATGTGGGAATAGGGTTGAACTTCTAAAATGTGATTTGCGTCCATGAAATTTTTTGAGGTCCTTTTAAAAAAGCACTTGATCAATGCTATTTCTATTTGGAAGTCTTTGAATGTTTGTGGAACGAGTCAATATCTTGAAAGGGTAACTTGTATGTGCTCTATGTGACTATATGCTTATATGGTTTGCCTTATGTGATGTAGATACATGTGTAGGTTTATGTTTAAGCCGTATGCAGCGTGTTAGAACTAGTGTGGAGTAGTTACTTCTGAGCTAAATTCTGTCTCTTATATAAGATGTCATAAAGCAGGAGGGGCCGTAATAGAAGCACTTGGGGTGCCCGGGATGTTCTCATGTAGGAGGATACCTTTTCCCCAAGAAGAAGGTGTAAGCTAGAGTAATATAGCTGGGATGATTGGTCAAGATGTTGTGGAATTAGTATTAAAGCGTAGGTTAACCGATTTGTATGATTGTGGGTGTAAATGTGACCTTCAAATAGTAGAGTTTGTGTTGTGTAGCGATTGGTTTGTTGTTATGAGGAGTTAATTATTTTTCAATTTTATATTAAGTTTGTAGAAATGGACTAGATGAAAAAAATCTTAGATGTAGAGTGAATTAGAGATTAACCGTATTCTAATAGTTTTGTTTGGTTGTGACTTTAATAATGATTAAAGTAATCTAAGATAATATGCTTTGGATTGTTGACATTAGAACACATAAAACTAGTTCTAAATTTTCTTGGGATAGATGAAGTTAGTTATAGTTGGATTGTTTCACTTGCTTGATGGACTACTTGTGAGGTTAGTGATGGACCCTAGGCCAATTATTTTGTATGTGTTTGGAAATAAACGTCGTCTTAGCATGATAGAAATTATATCGTGTAGTGAGAGATGTGTTTCTTAGAGAGTTTGTTTTATTCATGATTTTGTTGCAAATCCTAAGAGGGCAAATGAGATAAATAATTTTGAGATAGATTGGAATGAGATTAAATTTGATTTGGGTTATGCCATTTGATGGGATTATTAGTAGTAACAACATTGACTCATGAGTCGATATTTTAGAACATGTAGGCGAGTTCCGAGTACCTTCGAGATTGGTGGAGTCCATTGTCTTAGAGTTAGTTGTTGATATTCTTGAGTGCAATAAATGAGTGTTGAGGGACATGATGTGATGGATGTTGTGGAGTTGTGTTAGCAACCAATGTTTTTAGAGGAAATTTTTAAGATTACTTTGTGAGGATATTATAATTCTAAATTAGGTGCTTTAGGATAATTAGTATGGTGGTAATTTGAGTATTTCCATGGGAATTTATGCTTGACCCATCGAGAGTGATTGATATTAACTTTTATAGTTATTTTTATGTATGAGTTAGAAATTGTGAAAATGGAAGGTATATGAGAGTGTTTTGAGTTAAATTTGGTGTGTGTCGTGATGGTGTGGTTCATGTAATGGAAATGAAGATTATTTTGTATCCTTTGTCCTTTAGCTACAAGATTGTTTTGTATCCTTGGAGTAAGATTTGTGAATCCAATATATTGATCCTTCTTTTTGCTATAAGTGTGTGGTAAGAATTCGTATTGTTGGTATGTTGGCCTAATATTAGCATTGAGTTCAATTTGATGAGTGTATTTGACCTTAAGTGGTAAGTGTTTTCTTAATTAAAATGTATTTAGTTTTGCCTAATAGAGAATGATTCCTTATTTTAATTTTGTTTCATCGTGTTTTGTGGTGATATTACCCTAGAAGAAATTATTTGGCAGACCCCTCATCAGGGAATAAATTGGTATGAAGTACTTTCGTTATTTTGTTAGTCTTGAAAATTGTTATGGAATGACTATTGTTAACATAGAATTTTTTTTTTTAGAGTGAATGAATGGCATCATAGCTTGTGGTTATATCTTTTAGAATTTTGGTAGAAGCGAGCTGACTAGAGACTTGAAAGGAGATTTCAAAGTCACTACAACTATGAGTATTTGTTAGGAGTGTAACGCTGCAAATTTCTAACCCAAATGATAATGCAACAATCATGGCTCTCTTAAAGGAAAACCAAATATAACTTCCCATACTTGCATTACATAATAATAATAGTTCCTCATGCGATATTACATTGATTCAACAACAAGTAAATAACCAAATAAGCACCCCAAGGGTTTACAATCTTCCAAGGCTTAAGCCCGGTACACAAAATGGTTATTCAAACCCACACATACATAACCCTTGGCTTACAAATAGGATCACAGCAAACGAGAACTTTAGTGCTCTCAACACACACATTTCCACGCCCTCAATTAGGCGGATTCACCACGTCTTTTCCTGCACAAAAATCTGGTAGGGTGAGCATGAAGTCCAGTAGGAAATCCTTAACAAAGTATATACATTTTATACAAGTCTCAAGAGATGAATGCACATGTCATGCCATGCCTTTTTAAAAATAAAACACATCTTCATCTTTTGAAAACCATTATGCTCAATGATGTTATGTAACTTCAACTGTTCAAAATTTATCAATTTAATTAAAGGAGGCGGTAAATATAGCTCTGGTAATCCCTAGGTCAGTGTCAACAAGTAGACTATACGAGTACTACCAATTGTCATTTTTACCGGTATTAATCGGAAGGCTCGACACCTATCCGCGTGACTTTTTGGTCTTTCACCAAGGACACTTAGGCCAACTTAAATAATTTCATCTACACCATCTATCAAGACTTACCACCGTATTTACCCCAAAACCATTTCATGAAAACCCATTTCCCAACATTCTTTTCTCAATACAAATTTCCAAAGCTTAACATAGTCAAATGAATTGAAATGCCAATATATGCTTAATAATGCAATGCAACATTACTTCCATATTCAATTGTTCCACACAATATACCATTGTGATCAAAATTTCCAATCCTCTTTTCAACACTGTTAGGTTTTATTTCTTGGCAATCCCGTTTGACAAAACTCCTTTGAGTTGTAATTTTATTCGCATTTTTATTTCAGTGAGGTTATGAGTTGTTAGATGCGAATCCAACCCGAATTGTGCCATTTCAGAGAAGTTTGTGATGATAATGCTTTCAAGATTGCCACTTCGCTGATTATGACGGGGATCGAGCTGCCCGGTCAGCTCGCGGGGGTCCAGGGGGCAGCGCCCCTTGGCGGGTCCGGGGCAGCGCCACGGCGGGGTCGAGGGGCAGCGCCCCCGAATTGGAGGTGTCCAATTGTGGTTTTTTCCACGTTAAATCGCTGTGTCTCTTTGTCTTGATTGTTTGATTGTTTGATTGGGATTGTTATATTCTGCTTAAAATTGATACATAATCACAAATCAACATCTAGGGGATTTCTAGATTTTTCAAACACAATTCCACAAGATGAAAATATATATATATATATATATATATTTATATCCAATTCATTCAAGAGAATAACGTAATTCCCACATTTCGAGCAATCTCAACAATTTAGTCAATTTAAGACTAAATCAACATTTTGACAACAATTCCCAAAATAAACAACATTTCTCATTTTTTTCATAAAATTCGTCATTTATATATATATATATATATAAACAATTTTCAAAACATCCATTTATTTTGGTACACAAAATAAATATGACAACATCTTCCAAGGATTTTCAACATCTTTCAAAGAAAAGACCCAATTTCTATGTTTTCTCACCAAAACCATTCATCTCCAAGATATTTAGAAGAATCTCTCCAAAATCATCTTTCTTCAATCAATATGGTTCAAAACCTTCAATTTCTATTTTAAAAGGAAAAGAAATTAAACCCTCTTTCAAAATCACTCATCTTTTTGAAATCAACAATCAATTTCTCAAAGCTAATCAAAGGATGATTTCGAAAATTATCTAGATCTTGCAAAAACATATATATAACTCTAAGAAAATTCCTACCTCAAGTTTTGAAGAAGAAATGAGATGAAACCCCCAAAATCAAAGGTGTCGAAACTCGATCTTCACCGCACACAACGAAGCCCTCGAGATGATAACCAACTTTGGTGAAGAACTTAGGTTTAAATCCCAATGGATTTGAAAAAATCAAAGAGAGAAGATGACTTCTAGAGAGAGAAACTTCTGATTTGGAATTCTGGAGAGTTTTAGAGAGAGAGAGAGGACTGAAAAAGTGATATGAAATATCAGATTCATGAATTGATATAATATGGCCCGCTCGAGCGTGGAATGCCCCGCTCGAGCGTCAAATACACTAACCCAGTACTTTTGCAGACATGTCAAACTTCTGAAACCAAACATTCTCCGCTTGAGCGCATAAATGGCCGCTCGAACGGACAAGCAACTTCGAATGCATTTTGTATTTTTGTTTTGGGGGCGTTGCCCCTCAATCCCGCCAAGGCACTGCCCCCTGGACCCCCGCGAGCTGACCGGGCAGCTCGACCCCCGCCAGGGCACTGCCCTTGGACCCGCCAAGGGGCGTTGCCCACTGGACTCTCGTGAGCTGATCGGACAGCTCGACCCTTGACCGGCCCAGTCGAAGTGGCAAATCATAAAAGAAGGATCGAAACCGGGATCGCTACAGGGAGTACCTTAGTATTGTTAGAATGTGTATCTAGTCTTAATGAATTCTATATGGACTCAAAGTGCATTGTGTGAGCGTTTTGGTAAATTCTATGTTGGAGTGAAATTATGTGGGTGGATGTAGACAAGTTTGCGTAAACTATTAGTCGGTTCGTCGAGTAAAAGAAATAGAGTGGATAGGTAAAAATAATACAGAAATTGCTTGGTTGGGGCAATTAAAGTTGTGGCTGTGAATTTTTGAGTAGTGTGTTTGACATGATTGCATTATGTTTCATAAGGATTGGTGTTTTTTGTTGTTCAAGTGAAGCAATTAAGGCTAAGGTGATCTGTGATTTTTTTTTTTGGAATAAATCAGGGAAGAATATGATTATACTAGGGAATAAGTAGAGGTTCTCATGGGATGAAATATTTGAAGTCATTGTTTGTGATAGTTTTATTCAATTTGGTAACCGCGTAGGAATTCATTGTAATATTGAGATGAGTTAGTTGTCATGTGACGGTTACGATTACAAAATATATCATTGAATTGTGTTTTTAAAGGGAGGGTCCTCTTATTGGTTAAGAGTCTTGAGATAATTACTTTGGATGGATATTAAGTAAATTATTGCACTAGATTATGAAAAAAAAAAAAAAAAATTGTTTGTGGTGAGTCATCTTTCATGGTGTGTAATATTTGAATACTTTTCTGAGTGCACTTTAAAGTAGTGGGATTCTTTTGTTGCTGTGACCTGTTGAGTTAGTTGTGTGGAGTAAGCAAATTTTGTGGGTGTGTTTGAACATGTTCAAGTGAGATTGTGAGTACGGTTGTATTCCAATTGCGAGTTCGATAGATTTTGATTAACCCCTTATATGTTGCAAGAATCACCTACATTTTCCCTTCTATTATAAATTGTTTGTCTAAATTCTAGTACGAGTGGTTTTAAGTTGAGGGGTGGCTTCTTTGGAACAATATATGTTAAAATCATGGATAACTGGGGGGTATAGAAATTTTGTTTTTGAGTCTATTGAAAATTTGTTACTTCATATTGGTAAAATAATTTTGCAGATGTAATTAGAATGAGATGTTATCACGATGGTAGGGCCGATTGGATTAGACCGTTCGTCATTCTTGTTTGATTCAAGCGATAAGAAATAGTAGTGCCATCATTGAGGAGTTATTGTTGTGTTTACAGCTCTATGATTAAAGTGAGTTTGAGAATTTCGATTTCGGTTACGATGTCTTTTACTATGGAAGCTAAGAGAGCGTTAAATTCTTGAGAGTGAGCTTAGTATGTGTTTGGGGTATTGAAAGAATGTCTCAACGTGAAAATGACTATTGAGAGTTTAAGTCTCAAGTGATTTTGTTAAGAGTAAATTTCATTATTCTTTTTATCAAGGCGAATTTCGTGGACGAAATTCCTTAAGGGGGGAAGGTTGTAATGAGTTGAATCAAATTGAATTTTTCCCTTATTATCATTGTTGTGGTGTCGTGAACCATTCTATTTAAATTGATAAAAATAAATTGAATTACTTCTTGATTTCGATTTCGTAAAGCTAGCTTGGCAAATTATTTTTTTTTAGTTTTAGTTATAGTGATTCTTGGGTCCTGAGTAATAAATAAGATATAAATTCAATTTTTGGGTTTTATTTGATTAGCTCATACTTAATCATTTTGGTTCATATTTAATTATGTGAATGGTGGGGACCATCTTAAGTCTTTTAAAATTTATTTATATTTTAATCTCAGTTGGAAATTTATTTTAAATTATTAAACTCTATTAATTTTGGACTCAATTGATTAAATTGTGACCCGTTAGTAACCATGTAATAGTGTTGTGGTTTTATTATTATTATTTGACTACCATAAAAGAGTTGTGAATATTTATGGTGTGTACTATTAAATGGAATATATTTTATGGTGAGAAAATATTATATTTACTTTTGTCATTAAAGATGTTGAAAGGTATTTTTTAATTGATATATATATATATAGAGAGAGAGTTAGATATTTATGGTTAGATATTTGATTAGATATTTATTCATACTATATATATATAAAAGTAACCAAATAGATGTTTTGTTCAACTTTTGGGAATTCTTGGAGTTCTTGCCGTGAGGAAACAAGAGAAAAGAGGTTCCAAGTTGATTTTTCTTGGGTTTGATCTAGTGTAAGTCATTTTTGACCCCTAATGCTTTGGATCAAAACGTAAAGGGCGGCAAAAGGCGTCGTTTGGCTTCAAAAAAATTTAATTTCTCTTACTGAAAAATTTGAAAGCTTCTTGGCTCGAGGTAGGGATTTTTTCTACACTTCTTTATGCACTTTTACTTGATTATATGGAGTTCAGAGTTGTATATAGTTTAATTAGAATTTTTAGAAAATTTGTAATTTATTTGCTTAAAAGAGAAATTTTGAGAAAAATAAAGAGTTGATGTCCAAATTGTGAAAGTGTAAACTTGGAATATGTTTGTAAGGTTATGAAAGAGATATGTTTTGAATTTGAACAAAAACGGATTTCAATTCAATCGGTTTTGAAATTTTTACCGGTTTGAGGCCAAAAGAGTATTTTTAAAGAAAACAAAGGAATTATGTTTAACTTTTGGGGCTTTTGATCAAAATAGGATGTCATAGTTGGATAAAGCTTGGAGAATGAGTTTGGAAAGAAAATGATGTTTTCTTGGGCATTAACGGTATTATTTTGCTTAATGTATCTGTTGGAATAAAAACGACACGATTAGAAATGGACCTTGAGAGGTTACCAGATGTGATTGTGATATGAAAACTAGTGTAGTTGTTCATATTTGATGAGATGTGGAATAGATTGTATTTATCGATTTTTTTTTGAAATTTAATTGTTTAAATATCTGTTTTGGGCTATCGGTGGAGGATAGCCATGATTGTTGTAGAAATGCATGAGACTTAGGTAAATTGAACCACATTCCTCATTTGTTGCATTGGACATTGCATTACATTCATTTCCTTGGAAATGTATATATTTTTTATAAATGTTTGGAAATATATCTATTTGCGAAAAGATGAATACTTGGTGATTCTGGGTAGGGGTGTAAAACCGTGCGATTAGGTGTCGAGCCTTCCTGTTTACTGGTAAAAATGACAGTGGTAGTGCATTAGGGCCTATTTGTAGACACTCAACTAAAGATTCACAGAGTTTGTATTCATGTAACAAATATGGTTTAAAATGGAAATGATTTTATATCTGTTGTTGCATCTCAGCATTGCATGCTTTATAAAAAGAGAGATAAACTGTTTTATCATGAGCATGGCATGAGCATACTCATCTTTAGTTTTGTCATGGTCCATATGTTGTGTAGTATATCTCTACTGGGCTGTGGCTCACCCTATAAGGGAAACCATTTCAAGTACAGGTGATATGCCTCCGCCAAGGCATTGACTTGGAAGGACTCAGAGCTGAGGCTTCATTTTTGTTTTATTGTTATTTATTGAATGTAAGCCCAGAGCTGTATTTGCGTTGAGTTGAAACTCCATTTTGTGTAACCAAGAATGTTTTTGGATAGATTTGTAAACTTGTAGGGCACTTATTATCTGTTTGGCTTCCATGTCATACTTGTTATAAAATGTATGCTTGGGATTAGAACTGGGGCATTGAGATGTGAATAGTATGTATTTGGCATTTAGGATTTAATGGAAATGGATGTATGGAATAGTTAGCTATATATATGTGTTTGTCTATCAGGTGAGTTTTGTAGCATAAATAGATATACCCTACCCAATTTTCGGGGCATTACACAATTGGAAAAAGAAAATACTTAAGATCTCTAAAATATCACTCCTAATAATATGAATGATTGCATATGAATTGTTAATTTATTTAGAAATTAACTAGTTAGAATCCAACTCACTGCTGCACGAGTATAAATAAATTTAAATTTGATATTCTGAAATCTCTAGATACATTATGCATTAGAAACTAGTTTTCAACTTGTGTTATGCACGGGTTGTGTGTGATAAATTCATTTATATATAATATTAATAACTAAAAACTTGTGAAAGTATGGTAGCATAATAAGTAAAACAATAAATAAACATTAGTTCTACATAAAATTATGTGGCTCGATTTGGAGCAACTACACAACATAACGCCAAAGCCAAGTCTTTAGTGTACACACATAAAAAAAGAGAAAGAAAAAAGAGAGGAAGAAGTTAAATTAAGACATGACACGACTTTATTTGAACTCTATCTCTATATATTTATTTATTTTTTTAATTTCAATTCTATTGAGAAGAAAATTCATATTAACTTATGAATTTTTGTTGCGTATCCATAAAATCACAAAGTACAAATTTTCTATTGACCCAACTAAACACCAAACAGAAAAAATACAAAAAATGAGAGATTTTTTAAGAACACTTAAAATATAAATGTATATTAATATATTTGTGGAGGAATAAATAGACACAATGAAAGAGAAATAGTGGAAATGAAAAGAGGAGCTAAGAGGAGGAGAAAAAGTTTATGAAAAATAATTAGTTCTTTAATATTCTAAAGATTAAAGACACTTGGAAGAATTTTAGCGTATTGAAATGGACACTTGGTAACATTTTAGAGCCTTCTAACAAAAGGTATACTAGTTTTCTTTCCGTACTATACACAGATTATGTTTAAAATTTAACTTCATATAAATTTGATTTTTTAGTAGTGAAGCAAAAAATTATTTGTTGATGCTGCATATGAAAAAACTCAAGGCAATATAAATTTAAAGGCGATATTTGTTACAAATCTATCAATGAATTAAATTTCAAAATGTGTGCAACTAAAAAGTGTAAGATTAATTTGTTACATGTACATATATGAATCTATCCCAATAGAAACTCAAAATAACAAATTTACTTATTGTTGGACACAAACCAATATAAAAAAATGCATTGATAAAATACAAAATTGTTACAAATTAATGTAATTGGAAAGCATAAGATAAGGCCCTTTTGATTTATTTTTTTTGCCGTTTATTTTAGTTTTCGTTTTTATCTTTTTTCACATGTAAGGAATGTTTGAAAACGCAATCTTTTGTACCAATTAATTTTTATTTAAAATTGTAAACATTTTTTTTAACAGTTCCACAAATCTATTTTAGGTAATATCTTGTTTTTATTTATTCTTCCAAAAATGGAAGACAATATTCGAAAATGATACCAAATCAGTCAATTTTTCAAACTCATATTTAAATTGAAAATAATAGTCTCTCGATTATTTTTTTATTTTTTCCTTCAAGTTAGCATTATGCTTATTTTAAAAATTTCCAAGCTACAATTATCTCATAATACACACACAAAAATTCAAAAAATACACTACAGATTTCCTTAAAATAATAAATATATATTTATTATAAGAACTTTGTCATCAATATATATATATATATATATTTATGAATTCTATATAAAATAGATGAGGAAGTAGAATCAATCATATTTACTTGAATAGTAAAGGATTCATAAACAATGACTAATGCAACAAAAGAAAAAAAAACAAACAAACAAACAAACTGAAAATTTATATAAATCTGTAGATGTGTATAAAAAGCATGTGAGAGAGAAATTAGTTATCATTTATCAAAATAGTTGCAACTGTGGAGAGAGTTATAGTTGAGAAGATGCTAGATGTGTGTAGAATATTATATAAGAGAGAATGAAAGATCATTCATTGCCCATATGAGAGACTATTTATTTTTCCCACTCTAATTAAATGAAAATATGATTCATAAACAATGACTAATGTAACCCAAAAAAAAAAAATCTAAACTAAAAAAATTATATAAATTGTAGATATGTAAACAAAGCATATGAGAGAGTGAAATTAGCTAACTATGGAGAGAGCTATAATTCAGAAGATGCTAGATGTGTGTAACATATTATATGAGAGACTATAATATGGAAATATGGAGAAAAAAAATGAAAATATGGAGAAAAAAAATGAAGGAAAATAAAAAAAACAATAAAGAGAGATAATAGATAAAATAAAATAAAGAAATAACAAAATGAATGGCAACAAATCAACTTGACACATGACATAATTCTAAAGTACGTCAATAAAATGTACAAAAATGTTTGGGACTCCTAAAATGATGTGGACTAATCACGTGTTTTTGTTTTTTTCTTGTTTTTTTTTTTTTTCCTTCTTGGACCAATCACAGGTGAGTAAGGGTTGTGGGAATTGTGTTTTTTGAGAGTCTATAGCATTATTGCAAAATGTATTACTTTATTTATATTACATATGATATATGATATATTTGCTGATATGTAATAACAGTTTGTAATTGGAAGAGTGGTTATACCATTACCAACTCAAAGGCTATAATTGTAACAAAACAATTTTGAGTGGGAGTTCTATTCATTTTTTAATCATTTGAATCCACCAAGAAAATTCCTATTAATGAAGTAATTTCTTTTCTATAACATATGATGTCACAACCAATTTGTTGATTTAATAGTATAACCTAATTTTTTTTTTATTTAATTGAGATTTTTTTTCTTCTAATAAATGAAAGATTAATTATAAACATGAGAATAATTATATTGAACTTGACAATTATAGTCTAACAATTCATATCTACAAGACCATTACAAAAAAGTAACCTAACCCAACCCAATTATCACCACAAAGAGACTAAAAGTTCAACAACCACTTAATACAATCTTTATAATAAGAAAATAATTAAAAAATATCAAACTCATCTCCATAATGAAATTAGTAAAATGCTTTAGACCCTCACTAGGGGTCGACCCCCAATGAGGTATAGCTCCATGATTGGGTAAAAAAAAAAAAATTGTTTTTTTTTTTTTTTTTTTTTTTTTTTGGTTTTCAGCCAATAGGGACGCGCCACGTCACTAAGGACGCGACCCCACTGGGGTCTGCAGCACTTCTCATGAAATTAACTGGTGAATTTTAATAAAAATGTCAAATCAAAACTTTTTAAAGTTATTCTTTTAAGTTTTGCCCTTTTCTTATGACATTAAATTATTAAAAAAAAAAAAAAATAGGAACACATGTATTATGCTTGAAGTGTCAAGACGGAAACAACATTAATCATAATAGAGATATAAGACATTGATTGAAACATATATTTTATGTCTTGTTATCATTCATTAGGATTTGGATGTTCAAAGAAGTTGTACCAACCAAACAACCCCGATAACAAATAAATCTCAAATAGCATGATTGCAATAATTGAATTAGCACAAATATAAAAATCTCTCTCTGTGTCTTTCTCAAATAATAATAATAATAATAATAATTACCGTAAAATTGACTAATAAGATACTAATTTGATGTCATTAGGTTATAGATGTAAAATTTATTTAACCTATTTCTTTGCGTTTGAAATCACGCTAAAAAAATTTCATTACATAAAAGTGGCTTAGTTATTTTTTGTAGAGTGGTGACAAAATAGTCTTTTAATCTCTAGTTCCATAGAATAGTATACTATGAGTAGAGAAAATATTTTCTGTAAATAATACGTCACGCAGTCGAGATGACATGATTTATACTAATTCCACCCTTTTGAGAGATTTATCATCTTATATAGGATATATATTTTTTTGCAACCAAACATAATTTAAGTGGAACTTACCCAATTGCTAATCCAATGCCATGGCCTATGAAGAGGTAATCAAACAGGGCCTATGGGCCTCATTAGCTTCTTTTTTATTTTTTATTAAAAACATAAATTTATTTAGAAAACTGTTTTAGAAAGTTCTTTAAAAATAACCAATTTTTTTTTTTAGAAAAACATTAATGCTTTTAAAATTATTTTTTTCACAAAAATAAAAACGATATCAAAAAATTATTGCTTTTAAAATTTCATATTATTTTTATTCTCAAAAACACATAAAACAAAATGACAATACAACTAAAGATACCTAAGTGCTTTGATGAGAAGGATCCCCTCTCTTTGTCTAAGAAAGAATAATTGCAACAATATATTGAACTAGAAAACAAAAGCCTTTAATAACAAAAGTTTAAATAGAAAAAAATATTAAATGTTTTGATGAGAACTCTCTCTCTCTCTCTCTCTCTCTCATCAAAGTTCTTCAGTTTGGATATGTTTGGGCCAGCACAGCAGGATGGGCCCGCTTGAGGAGGAATCTATTGGTAGTGTGTTGCTTTCTCCGCCGCCTTTAACTCATAATAACAATAATGTGGGCTTTTTCAATTGGATTATTTGTCTTTGTTAGAGGGCCCATCATGACATAGGCCACAATAATGTAATAGTCTTTTTCTTTTACTAGGCTTTTCACATTATTGGCTTTAGCATCTACATTTCCCCCTTCAAAAGTATTAGAGGCACATTGAAAGTAAAAAAAATGTATTATGATGTAAAATAAGTAATTGAAGAATTTTTAGAATCATTGGATTGGCAAAAGGTAAAGAAATTGTCAAATCGAGTGTAAAAACACAATTTTTGTGACAATTTCGGAATTTGCCCAAATTTGATAGTCAAATTAGAAACGACATTGTAATTCAAAAATCATAATGTAAATCAAAATCTTCTCCTTTATCCTCATGGTGAATTTTAGCCAAATTCCTTTGTTGAGGCCCTCAAATCAGCAATTTTTTACCATTTTAAGAAAATTTTGCTTTAATAATTATTTTATTTCGGAAGTCAATTTTTAGTGCCATCTATTTTGGAGTGTTTCTAATGTTTTATAGTATTCAAATTTGTACTTACCTCAAATTTACTATTTTTGATAATTTTTTATTTCTTTATTTATTTTTATGTCTAGTTAGAAATTAGCCTAATTAGTTGTTTCTTTGTTGAATTAGGGTTTTGTGTATTATAAATAAAGATATATGTCTTAAGACAAGATGACTTTTAATCAATTTGGTTTCAGTAAAACTGAATTTTTTGTTTTTAGTGAATATTTTTAAAATTTTAAGCATTTTTTAAAATTTTTTTTAGATGCACTTTACTTACATGTATCCAAAACGTAAAATATTTGTGAAAAAATATTTTAAAAAATTAATAAATATACAAAATATGAAAAATATACTAAATTTTTGTATTTTTTTTATATTTTTGGTATTTAGTGAATTTTTTAAAGATTTTTTTCACAAAAATTATACTTTTTAAGTATATTCATGTCAGGTGTGTTTAAAAATTAAAAAAATTGTTGAAAATATTAAAACAATCAGTAAAAACAAAATATATATATATATAAAACAAGAACATAAAATTTTCTGAAATGTGTTTTCAAGAAACTGGAAACAAACATAGTGATTACTTTTCTCTTTGAAAATTTGTCTCTTCATTGTTTCTTCGTGTGCTAAAACGTTATCTAGCCTTGCATGATATTTTTTGTTACATCATTTGTGTAGCTAAAAGTATGTTCCATAACATACATAATGAATCTAAGCCACAAAATACAATTTCGTTTTATTTTTCTATGTTCTAATTCTGTTCACCTAGCATTTATAGAGAAAGAAATCATTTGAATGGATATCTTTTCTTTCTTTCCGATTAACTTAATTTTTTCATCAATTTCTTTCATTTGTTGGTGGGGAGGGGAAAGAGAGAGGGGGAAAGGTACAACAGTACCTCACGAATTGAATTTTTTGTTGAAGTTTTTTTCCCAAATATGATAGAGTTCCTTATTGCTGTGCACTTACCAAACATGATAGAATTTATTACTCGAAGTTTTTTTTCCCAAATATGATAGAGTCACAAAATATATTTCTTATGTATTTTTTCATATTCTATTGCTGTGCACTTACCATTTATATTCTCTCTTTCTTCACTCTTTTGTTTTTACACTAATGATCTAATAATCACATAACTTAAAAATAATAATAATAAAAATTAAATATGTCCCAACAAGAATAGGTCAACAATATCCTCCAACAACAGTGGGGGCCCAATTAACCGGCCAGGTTAGTGTGTTGTCTCAGGTTGGGTTCATTTGTATTTTGTATATACATTCATGGATATGGCATCAAAATTGAAAAACATTATGTGTGCTCATGTGCCTTGTTTGACTTTTAAACCTTATGCTTGTCTATTATGGAGAGGCTAAGGAGGATGACAAAGTATGGACCCACTGCAACCTAACTTTCCTACACCCAACTGCTTCAGATCCTTTTGAAAGGATTATATTCCCATTTCGAGATTAGTTTCCTAGAGAAAGAGATTGAAAAATAAATTTCATGTTATTTTGTCAAAATTAAGGATTAGTCTCGTGAATAAAACTCTTTTATTGAGTGCAATGTTTCGATTTGAATCTTGTCAAGGAAGATTGTGATGCTCTCTATCTTCGAATAATTCAGTAAATGTCTTTTATAATTTTTTTTTTCTCCCTACCTGTGTTTGATTTATAATTTTAAAAACATCGAAACAATTATGTCAAATTGCACAATCAACTATTTAAGAAAATTTAACAATATAAACCCACAAACTTAACTATTTGAATACAAATTTGACAATACAAAATTTCCAATTATATTATGGCACACCCCTTTTATTACATAGTTAGTACAAAAGCTCAAGTAACTTTTACATTTAAATTGACTAAAGTAGATTGATTTCTGATATATATTTTGCTAACTAGAAGTTGGGTGGTTTTTTTTTTTCAAATTGTTCCTGTATTATTATTGATTTAAACCCATATTTTTGGCAAAATCCATATTCACATTCTATCAAATGATATTAAGTATGCATTTATGGTTCAAATGCATGACTTCATTTTGTTTGGCTTGATATGTAACAATTCTATGTCTGAAAATTGGACCAAATGTGAAATTGTAAGTTTTGAAACAATTAATCTTGCAGATCAATTAGTATGCTTTTTAGGCAACCAAAAAAAAGTTATTTCATTGTTCCAAAACAGAAGTGGTTAATAAATTATACATTCCAACAAATGTATGCTTTATACATTCACTTTGGCTCCCTCAAAGATCGAATTTGGGCATCGACCCTAGGATAAGAAATATTTGAGTTGAGTAATAAGAAAATCATTAATATCATTATTGGATAATTAAGGGAATGGAGAAAAATATCAAGAAGAAGAACATATGAGACAATCAGTAAATGAATGGTCCAAGGTCCAACTGAGATAATGGTGAAGGAATTGGGCTTCAAGAAGATTGGTTGGTCTTCTTCTCTAGCAAAGGCTTGCCAAAAAAAAACCCTTATGAGTGTATCGGTGGGTTTCCTTTTCGTGAGCTCTCTAACGGTCAAGTTAAAGACAAGCTTGTACAAGATTGTAATAGAGATTTAGGGTTTAGAATGGATCACATACCTTTCACGATATCCTTAGGTGTATTATATAGAGCGCCTCTCAATGATTTTCCTCGCAAGCCATCATCATTCCAGAAGATTAAGGTTATGAGATATGTCCTGGCACTACAACAAAAAACACTATTGGCGACTAAAATCGGAATTTTCATCGCTGAAAGTCGTAGAATTGGCGACTAAATAATTTTTTTAGTTGCCAAAAGTGATCTAAATTTTTTTTAATAAATAATTTATTTTTTACATAAATTATATTGAATATATATAATTACATATATATATATATATATATAGTTTTGTATTAATACCGGTGAAAGTAATATATAAATAATATAAGTTGCAACTATAGTCATGAGATGGTTCAGTGGCATAGTGGGGTCGAGTGTGTGGTTAAGGTTTGGAACCACCTGGAGGTAGGGCTGAGCAAGGAATCCGTGAAATCCGTAATCCGATCCAGTCCAGTCCAATCCAGTAAGTTTGGATTGGTTTTTTGAATCCGTGGTTCGGTTCTGGATTGAAAAATTAAAAATTCGTAGTTCACGGATTGGTTCTGGATTGAATCCCACGGTTCTGGATTGGAACCGATCCGGACCGTATACAAATAGTCTATATTTTTATTATACACCTTCCTGCATAGTATCTTCTCTTATTTCATATAAAACTTAAATCCAAACCTAAACTTTCATAGTATCTTCTTTTATTACTTTTGTTTGATAGTTTTTAGTGTTAATTTGTAATGGTCTAAATACTTATGGTGGAACTAGTTTCTTTATGGTTGTTTAAATTTTAGAACAGTTTGTCGCTATTATGAAAAGACATATTGCTATTGTGAAACTAATATGGTACTATATTTATATTTTTATGAAAATAAAGTGTTATATATATATATATATATATATATTTGTTATTTAATTATATAAATCCGTGGTCTTAAACCGATCCAATCCGTATTTAAATGGATTGCTTCGGATTGGTTCCATGATTTAAACGGATTGGATTGGTTCCAATTTTTCAGGATCCGTAGATAACAGATTGGTTCTGGTTTTACTCCAATCCGGTCCAATCCGGACCATACTCACCCCTACCTGGAGGTCTCAGGTTCGCCAAAAGATTGAGCATTGCCGACGAAAAAAATAGTCGCCAAATGTAAATAATAAAAAAATTAATTCACTATTGGCGACTAATAGTTTAGTCGCCAAAGGTATAATTTCCAAAAATGGAATTGACTATTGGCGACTAAAATCTTAGTCGTTGAAGACCTGTGTATTGTCGACTAAAAGTTTTTTAGTCGCCAAAGGTATTGGCGACCGTCTTTTCGCGACAAACCCGGCGACTGAAAGATTTTGTCGGGGAAAGTGGAAATTTGACATTTGGCGACTAAAAAGGGACTTTTGGCGACTAAAAATTTAGTCGTCAAATGTGTATTTTCTTGTAGTGGGGTAACTACTAACAATTATAGGTGGAAGAAATTATTCTTGATCATGCGATGTATTTCTCTTATACTCACTGTATCTGTATTAAGAATATTTGATGCAATATATTCTTACAAGTTAAATAAATTAAAAATAAAAAACTTAATCATTTAAAATTTTAACTTTTAACTTGTTAAAAATATACCAAATAGCTCAAATGCCAAAAATGAAAATCATTCAAATGTAAATGCATATGCCTGCATCAGGATGCTATATTAATTCCAGAAATGAAGGACTTGGTCAGTGTCAATGAAACACGAAAGAAGTTTTTGCACCTGTAATGTAAGGTGTACATATTTGAGCTCAACCACCCATTTATTATGAAAGACAAAGGCCACAAATTGTTTCAGAAAGTCATTTCTTGTTTTAGTACTTCTTCTGAGGGAACTATGAATATGAGGTCCTTCAACAAAGTGGCTAGAGAGGGTGGTTTGGTTTTATATACATATAAAGTATTATCATGTAGAGGAGATGCTTATTTTAAATAATAATAATCATTGGTTCAAATTTTTAAGATTCACTTTTCAAAAAATTAAATTTTTTATTTTCCGTATTTTTTTTTTGTTTTTATTGATTTTTTTTTTAATATTCTAAGCGATTTTTTTAATTTTAATTTTTAGAAACACCTAATATAAATACATTTAAAAAGAATAATTTTGTGAAAAAATCTTTAGAAAATTCACTAAATACCAAAAATACAAAAAAAAAAAAGAAAAAGAAAAAACGAGAATTCAGTACATTTTTCATATTTTTGTGTATTTATTGATTTTTAAAAATATTTATTTTTTAGATACATCTAAGTAAGATGTATCTAAAAAAATATAAAAAATTACTTAAATTTTAAAAATATTCACTAAAAACAAAAAATTAATAAAATAAAAAACTTAATTTTCAGAAAATTAAATTCAAAAAATTGAAACCAAACACATTAAATAATAAAAAGAGCGAAATTCAATTTGTTCCCTAGTTTAAATATAGACAAAGAGGCTCCAAGTGATTTTGAATCAAATTGCAACCGCAAGAGCCTCTTTGATTGTATTTGAATTACAAGAGTAAAGTGCTTTGGGTTCAAATCATAAGGAGATAAGTTAATTTTGCCACAAAAAATAAAAAAAGTCATAAGGGATAAGTAAGTTGCTTTGCCATGCAAACAGTTAAAATTGTATAAAAAAATTAATATACGATGACATGATAAAGATTGATTTTATTACAAAAAATACTTAAGACCTCTAAAATATTTATTCTAAATTTATCCCAAATAACATGAGCGGTGTTATTTCAATTGTTGATTTTGTTGAGGAATCAATCAACTAAAATACAATCACATGCCACGTCAATGCAGATAAATTTAGAGATAACATTTTAAGAAATTCATCAAAATGTCTTAAATTTTCAACAAATGTCATTCTGATAGTAAATTTTGTATAAAAATTGCACGAGGATAGATTTTTCCGAAATTGCTTTTCTAAGAAGAAAGTTTGAAACTTCTTTGCCGATCAAAAAAAAAAAAAAGAAGAAAGTTTGAAACTTGGAGAGAATTCATATTCTTGAAACTTGGAGAGAATTCATATTCTTGAAACTTGGAACTTTTTGTAACCCACACCACTACTCAAGCCCTTACTCACCCCGATGATTTATGGCATTTTTGTCTCACCCCTTACATCTCTATTTTTTCCTTAATAACTCTCTCGATCTCACCAAAACCTATAGTCCCATGGCTATTTATAATAGTCCACTACCATAATGGACAAGAAATTCTAAAGTAGCTTACCTCTTTGCCAAGAAATTCTGAACTCAATAGATTTTCTTATCACATACAATTATTAAAAGTATACACAATGAACTCCTAATATATTCTGAACTCTACTATCCTAATTCAATTATATGTATTTATTAAACTAATAATTATATGAGTCCCACATATAAAACAAGTATCAGTCATAGAGAAGCATTGATTTTTCAATAAAACAAAGCCCATATCTTGTTCTCTCCGACCTCAACAGCAGAACTAGATGCAAGATGATCCATAATTGATTTCATAACAACCATCTAAGAGTGCCAAAAAGAGATAGCAGGTATTTACAAAGAGTGCAACTCTTGATCAAATATGAGTAAATCAAAAAGGGTTGAATAATCAAGTTCTTAAAACTCAGAACCAATGAAGATTGAGAACACATCATTTCAAATTATTGAGAAAGTGAAAGTTTTGGAGCTTAATAAGTCAATTAATATGCACACATTTTAATAGTTTGAACATATACTTTCATAAAGTTTTGAGATTTTAACCCTAATCGAAATAGTGATCAAGATGCATATAAGCAGTCTACAATACAATTGCTATAAACAATGCAAACCAAGAGAACTTTCAAACCACTAATATAAGATTAATGTTACACTTTCTATTTATATACCATATTTAATGTATTATTTCATATGACACATTCACAATCATTAATACATTGAATCTCACATGAACTTCATTAATATGCAACAGTTGTTGACGTGCCACGTGTCATCGTACACTAACGTAGTATATAAAGATGGTAAATGTAACATTATTGGTAATATAATATAGTGTCAAGTGACATATTATAATTGTGTTTGCATCATAAATTTAAGTAGGGATTTGAAAAGGTAAAGGAAAAAACAATGAAAGACATATTTGTAAAATTTCATTCACATTTTACTTATATTTTTCCTTCCTTTTTTTTTTTTTAAATCACTATTTATATACATGATCCAAGCACAATCTATGTGTTAGGAAATCGTCTCTTCCTAACCAAGATTAGTGAGACACAAAATAACAAATAAAAAAAATAAAATGAATCGAAGAAATCACACACATGAATACAAATATTTATGTGGTTCACTTTAGAATAGGACTACTTCTACGACTGTTGTGATTTTCGCTATGATAAAAAAATGATACAACTCTCTACCATACAAGAGACGTCTCCTTCATTTATTTATAAATATAGAATTAAGGCAATGCAAAAGTAATAGGAAATTACCAAAGTATTGGGGAAAAAAATCGGGTTGGGAGAGGCCCCCCTAAACTCCCCCGTTGGACTTAGGGCTCAGTGTACAGTACTTATTAAAGTTCATAGACCTAACAATATGGGAGTTCTGGAAGGAAAAAAGAAAAAAAATAAAATCAATGATGCAACATTTAAAGAACAATATTTAAAAAGTATTCAAAATTTGAAATGTGTAGATTAGATTCATCATAGTTGTAGCCCATACCATACAGTACATTTAAATTTTAGATAGTTTTTGAATAGTTTTTTAGGTACAAAACATTTCTAAAAAATAAAATAAATGGAAGTGTCAATGATCACAGACTAAACAAGAAAATATTTTTTGAAGAAAGGATTTGGAAGTTGTCCTTGGATGTGAGTTAGGTAAGAGAGGAATATGAGATTCATCAGCACCCCTGTTCTTGGCATGCTCACATTCATCCAAGAACATCTTGAATGCACCTTCAACATAGTTCACAGCCTCTATAGCTGTCATGTTTTCTACTAACTTGTTTGGAAAAATGTCCTTTTTATGATCACCATTCAGTGTTGCTGCCAATTGTACCAGCTCTTGTTGAAATTCACTCAGCTGCTTCTCTTCTCTTGGTCCTCCCTCTCGCAGCTTCACTGGCTCCGGCAAAGTCACTGCCACATCATTCAAGATTGGATGAGTTCATGTCTTCAATATGGCACGGAATTTTTGTCTTTATTTCTAATGCACTCTTAGTTACAAAACTATGTATGGAGACTTTTGGGTTTTGAGATTGTGAGTGCATTAGGGCTAAGCGATGTAGCATGCATATAACCATACAACTCTTGGACCAAACAGATGGGCAAGACAAAGGCAAAAAGCCAGCCGGACTCAGAATTGCGTGAAATTTGTTGGTTGATGGAAAATATGATTTTAAGCATGATCCATGGAATTCCCATCACCAGTGGATTTTGGACAAATTCCATTGTTTAGGTTGTCAATTTCGTGTATTTGCCGTTTTTGAAAAAATTTAAAAATCCAACTACTCCTAGCATGGATCTAAGAATCTATTCCGTCAAATCTTCCATTGTTGTATTAGTAGTTTCTTTATTTTATCCAAATAATTCTATTTTTGATAATTTTTATTATATTTCCTTATTTCTGTATTACTCATTAAGAAACTATCAATTCTGGTTGTTCCCTACTAGCTTAGGTCTGTCTTTGCTTATAAATAGTTGATATAAGCCTAAGGACTCTTCAATTTTTGAGAATTAATAAAATTTCAAGTTTTATACTCTTTCTTCCAACTTAAGGTATTTTTTTTAGAATAAACCATTGTTGAACATTTATTCCTAGTATTCTTCGTCAACCAATGAGTTTAGAAAATTGTTTTACTTTCGGTATTCTTATTTGAATCAACAAATTCTAAGAGTGTTACCATCGCACATTTCTGCTACATCACTAAGCCTATCAATGGACTGGATCTAGATCGCATATTTGCTAATATGAATCCAGCCCAATTAGGAGATCTGTCAATCCTAATGTGACTTCACCATATAGGATTCAAATTTCTTCATATGGGGAATGGATCCGAATCGGTTGATAGGTCTAATTGAAATAGGGGAACAAAGATTGTAGGGTCAGAGGAATCCCTGGCTATTCAATAGACAAGTTCAAAATGTTTTGAATTGTAAACAAACAAACAAAAAAGAGAATAAAAGCTTTGTAGATGTTACCTGGGCAATCAGTTCTTGGGGTGCTTCTAGTGAGAACACATTCAAAAGTGCCAGCCCAAGCATCTCTCTTTGTCAAAAACTCTTTTAGATTAAAGATCTTTTTAACAGTCCCTGGTATTGAGGAATGTTCAAATTCTGATGTAGGATATGGCCCTGATGGCCCATGCAACACTGCATTTTTCATCATCAAAACAATTGAAAACTTTAATATATTCATAATAAAATATTTACAAAAACAATGTAAATATATAAATATCTATAGTGGTCCTTGATGAGTTTTCATATTTTGAAATTATTGGATAATTGTCTCAATATTATTACTATCAAATGCATCATTTCAAAGTATATGACTAAACAATCATTAATCCACTAATCTCTCATTTCGTCATACAATTGATTTTTTTTCTGAATTGTTAAAGTTTTTCTACCATTGCAGTTATTATTAGTAAAATGCATCTAATTTCACAAGTAAATAGACTGATGATAGATGATATCTCTCTTTGTCTCTACCAATTTTTCTACTAAGATCACCAAATCCCCTTTAGTTCTAAAAACACGTCATTCGCATATTAATAATGTAGTTCTGAAGTTGATTCAAGAAAATTAATATTCTTAGATATTCATTAAAGCTACCCAACTACTGATTGTAATAGCATTTGGACAGACACAGAGATGATAGATTTTTTTAATAATGAAATATTCCAAGCTAATTACAATAAGGTCAATTTTTATAAGTAGGTTTAATTTTGTAGAAAATAAATAATTTTTATTATTATTTTCTCAAAATCTAGTGATGTCAATTAAATCCATACTAATGTATGGACATACCATTTCATTGAAAAACAACATTGATCAACATAAATAAGAAAAGTGTGAAATTTACCAGTTCCACGTTCAATCCATGGAGAAATCAAGATAGCTGGAACCCTAACACCAAGCCGATCAAACTGGAAATTATACGGCGCAGGACCCACGATGTCATCAGGGCTAGGGACCCCGGTGATAGGCGTTGGGACATGATCATAAAAACCACCATGCTCGTCATATATGATTACAAACAAGATTTCATTCCACTGAGGACTCGACCTCAATGCTTCATAGACTTCCTTCACAAATTTTTGGCCTTCAGAGATATTGTGTGGCGGATGATCATCATTCCCAGGAACAAGTTTTGTCTCGAAATACCTTTGTTCGACGACAACGTAGTTTGGTAGTTTCCCTTCCTTGCAGTGTCTCTTGAAATCTAAATCAAACTGGTGAAAATTGTCTATGTATTTCAGTTTTCTAAGGCTCCTATGAACATCAAAAGTTATGATCATTAGAATACAGATAGAATTAAGGAACAAAATATAATCAAATGTTTTTCAAACATTGATTCTCAAGCTGTGATATTCTTTAGATTGAAATGGATATTACTAGCATTTTAGCATCTTCCATGCTTTTATTTTAGCAGAAATATCATGTCAGTGTATACCTCACCTCACAGAGTAGTGTGTTATAATGCTCTTGATTAAATTTGAATAAAAGTACGAGGACTGTGAATAG
This sequence comes from Camellia sinensis, assembly GCF_055761805.1. Classification (NCBI taxonomy): domain Eukaryota; kingdom Viridiplantae; phylum Streptophyta; class Magnoliopsida; order Ericales; family Theaceae; genus Camellia; species Camellia sinensis. The sequence continues at coordinate 181,540,573 of NC_138962.1, forward strand.
TATATTTTGCCTTATAATGCTCTTAAAATTTACTCATGATATGGTGTTCATGTGCAAATTTCTATTGATTTTTTTTTTTTTTTTTTTTGGCTGAAATATGAGTTGAAATGTGATGATCTAATTATTGCAATTAGGAATTAATGGACCAAAGTAAAATTTTTAGAGATTATCATTGAGTCCTATTAAGTTTTAATATAGACAATTAAGTCTTATTTTTTACAAATTATTCTCAAAAAAATTCAATTACCCATAATAGCATATTTTATTCCAATTTTACCTTTCTCATTAAAACATGAAGCAAAAATTCCGTAAATAATTTTAATTCATTTAAATTTTTATAATTATAGTAAAAATATTTTTGGTGGTTGAAATTTAAAAAAAAAAAATTCAATTAACCTCATATATTGAAAAATATATGAATTCACTATGATATTATTTTCCATCATTTTAATGATGAAATTTTAATAAAATTTTGCCTTTTTGGATAGTTTACCATTTATAAAAAAAAAAAAAAATCATAACTTCAAACAACAAAAAATAATAAATTTTATGCCATAATTCTTTCAAACTATTTTTTTTTTATGACTTTGTTTAATATAATATTCATAATGTGTACAATTAAAAATAGAATTTTAAGTAAATTAAATTTGTTTATGAAATTATTGTTCATAGTAAATAAGAAAGGTAAAGTTGGGAAAAAATTTACGATTATAGAGAATTGAACATTTTGAGAATGTTTTATAAAACATCAGGACTTAGTTGTCCACACAAACAAAAATAAATAAATAAAATAAAAAACAAAAAAAAAACAAAAAAACAAAAAAACTGAACTTGATAGGAGCATTAATAGTAATCTTGAAAGCAAAATAGGATATATTGATAATTATTTCAAATTTTAATGAAAATTGTGAAAATTGTAATTTAACAAAGAGTTTAGTGGTTTTTACTTCATTTCTTTTTTTTCTACTTCTTGTTGGAACCAAATAATGCTACTTTAACTCTACAATATTTTATTGTTAGACACCAGGGTTATTATATTTAGCCTATGTTTGGGAAGTGGATTTTGGGGTTTCTTTGGCTAAAATAATCACAAAAAATAAAATAGACTTTTTAGCCCAATAAGACAAAACATCATATCCAACCTATAATCATTACATTCTTTCTCTCATAAAAAAATTAAAAAATCAAAAATTCTTCCCAAACCGGACTTTTTAACCCCAGGCTAAAATAATCCAAAGAGCTAAAAAGTCAACCCCTTCCTAAACGAAGCCTTGTACACATAATTTGAAGTTTTTGATTTTTTCTCATTTGACACCCTTAATTTTCAAATAATACCAAAAAAACCTATTCCCTAATCTCAAATCCCAGCCTCTTCCTCCACTGTCACACCTTTCAAGCCATGTCAGTGGTCGGTGGTGATCAGGGATGAAACCAGGATTTTATTATTGGAGGAGCTGGAAAAAAAAAATCACCAAATACACAAACACGCATGTATGCACAATATGATATATAAATTATATATACATAGAAAAAAAAATTAAATACCATAGAAGCAATTTCTAATAGGATGAAGAAATTTTTTTTAGCGCAAAATAGAAAAAGAAGGCAAGATGGGAGAATAATAAGATATGTATTTTCTTATGCTAGGGGGCCATTTTATGTATAAAATGATATATATATTTTTAAAGTGTTATGACAAACAGTATTTTTCACAGAAACAAGGGGGCCTTGGCCCCCCATAGTCTTCTCCTAATTCCATCCCTGGCGGTGATGGTGGTGGATGGTGTCGTGAACTGGAGAATATATTTTAGGGTTTTGTTCAAAATGACAATTTGATTTTGGAATACAATTGTAAAAAAAAAAATAAATAAATAAATAAAATTGACAAATGGTAGTGTGCAAATAAAACTAACTCAAAACAAAATTGTTAAGATAAAAGTGAAAAAAATAAATAAATAAAATCGACAAATGGTCTACTGAAAGAAATGGTGGTGTGCAAATAAAACTATCTCACAACAAATTTTTTAAAATAAAAGTGAAAAAAAAAAAAAAACCTACTATTTTCAAGATCTTAGAGATCCCCCAAAGAATGGAAATGGAATTACTGTGTGCTAAAGGCACTTAATTTGAGGTGTATTATGGGCTTATTTTTATGATCCGAACCGTTCATTTTGTAAGATTTGTTGAGGACTTCATGCCTACCAAAAATCATATTAATCGGATATCAATAACTATCTAATCGATAACCAAAAAAATTAACAATAAGTTTTTTTTGAGAAATAGTATAAAAAATATGCAATTCGATCATATAGTTATTGACATCCAATTAATATGATTTTTGATAGGCATGAAGTACTCAACAAACCCTACGAAATGAACGGTTCGGATCATAAAAATAAGCTTATAATACACCTCAAATTGAGGCACAACGGTCACTGCTCCCGATCTCTAAAAAAAAATTTACCAAATACTTACATGAGTGTGAGTACCACGTGGATGTAAGTTCTACACCCATAAAAATATTTAGTAATTTTTTTTATATCCCTAATGTTGTTCTTTTAGAATTTAGACCTCCTGTGTCTCTCATTATGTAAAGTAGCCAGATATTATATTTAGCACGATGTGTCGGTAATTCAACCAAATATTTGAAATTAAATCTTGATCATGTCACAATCACTATAATCAGCATGATCTCAATGCACTCCACTATAAAAGTCTTTTTTCAACAAAAATATAGAAGTAAATAATTGGCATGGAATTGTGTTAACTGGGACCAACATGTTGGTGTTGCAAATGCTCTTTTTTAAAATGCAACAATGTACATAATCTCGTTTGTTTTTAGAGATAGAATGGAGGGAATTGATAGTGAAGAAATTAATAATGAGAGAATTATTAGTGATGAGATTAATAGTGAGAAATTATTAAATTATTTTTATATAAAATAATAAAATAAATAAAAAAATATAAAAATTAAACATTAATATTTTTAAAAAAATTCTCAATATATAAAAAATAAAAAAATAAAAAAAATTCTAATCCCCTCACTATTTTTCTAATACCATCTCTACCTGCTCACTATGAATCCCCCTTTCAAAAATATTAGTAATACCAAGATATTAGTAGTCTCAAGACCATTTTTCAAAACAAACAAGATATTAATAATACTAAAATATTAATAGTCTTAATTCCCTGCCTATAACTCAAACACAAACAAACGGGGCCTCACATAGTATAACTTCATAAAATTCAATTTTGAATTCTCAGATCGGAAGACACCTTTTTTGACCAGTTGAGCCTCTTGATATATAGTACAGTATATATTTTAATATTAAAAAACATTATTTTATAGGCTTGCTCATTGCTAAGCACTGACCTCGATCTTATCCAATCTTTAATTACCTCAAATAATTCAAACTTCGATCACATAAAAAATTCTTGGGTATGGACCATCAAAGTGATTATTCGGGTAGCTGGACGTGATATTTTATAGTATTTTATAGGAGTATAATTAGGCCTAGTTTGAAAAGACTAAATAAGTGTATTTTTTGACTTTTTTTGTATTATGTGTAGAAAAAGTAGAGAGGAGATGTTGATTGATGTGACCTAAAAAAGATAAAAAGATGAAATAAGTGCACTTTTTTCTTTGTAGCCAAACTTGACCTTAATAAAAAAATAAAATATTAATTATTTATATTAAATAATTGAGATATATGAAAGAATAAAATAAATAATAATAGATAAAAAAAAGTATGTTCACATAATATTTTGAAATTATTGTATAATTTTGTGCAGATCAACTAATTCATGCGTTACATTACATTACCATACCTCAACAAAATTGAGTTTCAACCAAAACTTTTGGTATGCCAAAAAAAAAAAAAAAAATTAGACTTTATTTGGTTAGAGAAGTTTTTATGAGAGAAATAGAAAAAGAAAAAGAAAAGGAAAAAGAAAAGAAAATGTAATCCTATTTTTTTGTTTAATTATAATAAATAATATAAGGAAAAAAAAAAATTGGGAAACACAATTTCACTTTTTATCTTTTAGATTTAGTATGTTTTCTTTCTCCATTTTCCAACTCAAACAAATATAAATTAAAATTCAAATTCTATTAATTCTTTTTCATTTTCATTATATTTCTCATTTTCTTTCTATTTTTCTCATCAAATCTTTCAATAAAATACAACTTAATGAAATTGGTATTGATCGACAAATGAGTAAATGCATTATGGTATTGTTATTCAACTCAAACCCATATTCTCTCCCACCCAACCGATCTCATAACAAAATGTTCCACGATAAGCCAGGCTCAAAGGATAAATAAAGAATAATAAAAATCCAACGATAATCATAAAAAATTATGTTTATATAAAAATTTACATTTCTAAAATTATAAGATTATTTGGTCGGACTTTTTCCTTTAAAATGATAAATTATCACATTATTAAATTGATTTTATATACAATTTTTTTTTATTTATACTTTATTAAAATAATTTTTTTAAATTCACATATTTCAATTACAAAATTAGACAAGAAAAATGGACTCACATATGCTCTTCCGAAAAAAAAAAAAAAAAAAAAAAAAAAAAAAAAAAAAAAAAGAAAAAAGAAGAAGAAGAAGAAGAAGAAGAAGAAGAAGACTACCTATCATTATCGAAAATCATCCGTTTAAATTTGGCCACACGGCATAAACGAAAGCCATTAACAAATTCACGCGCCTAGAAAACGACTCCACAAAGGGGGACTTGGCTCAAGTTATCAACTATTTTAAGGAAAGGTTAAAAGTCATTTCACAATTTTAATTTATTTTTTTCTCTAAAAAAAATTAAAAAAATTAAAATATAATTTTTAATTATTTTCTCAAAACATTTCTAAGTGTGGCATGAAAGTTTGGGTTAGATTTTGACTATTTTAGTTTTAAAAAGATAAAATAAATTTTTTAATAATAAGATAAAATGTGACATTTAGGGATTGTTTGGGATCTCTAAAATAATTGTACTTTTTAACTTTTTAGACTAAAAAATTGAGCAAAAAAAATAATTGTTTCAAATAATTTTTTGTCTTTTTACGAAAAATGTATATTAAAATATTATATAAAATAATAAAATTACGTTTTTACCCCTACTTAACAGACTCATCAGTGAAAGGCGACAGGAGGATAATACGGCTTGGTTGAAATGGTGCATAAGGCTTCACAGGTACTATTGGGCTGTGGGGGTTTACCACGGATCCCATTTCGATAATCCAAACAGTTGAATGTGTAGAACTCTTTGAGTACTATATGCCTATGAAAAATCACTTTAATCAGATATCGATAGCTATGTGATCAAAACAGTTTTGTATAAAATTAATTGACGGTGAAAAATAAACGGCTGAAAAAAAATTGGATATGATTACATAGCTATCCATATCCGATTAACGTGATTTTTTACAAGAATATAATACTCGATGAGTTCTACACATTGAACGGTTTGGATTATCAAAACGAAACCCGTGGTGGACATTCACAGGTCCAACATTTTCCTCCAATTTAATGAATATATATATCTAATTTTTTTTTTTTTTTTTTCTTTGATAGACCAACGCGTACTTACGAACCTTCAATTCAATATTAACACTGTCGATTTGTTGGATTGTATTAAAATATTGTGTAAATTAATTTATTTATATTTTTAATTTGTAAATAATGATACTCTAATTTTTTAAACTTTTTATAATTTTTTGACTTTTAAGATTTTTTTTAATATGTCAAATCCTAGGTCTCAAATCATAATTATTTCCTTTTTTTTTTTATAAAAATCAAAAAAATTCACGAAGGCTGAAAAAAAGAAAAGAAAAAGTTAACTTCAAGTTAAAATAGTCATAAATAAATAAATAATAATAAATTAACTTACATCCCAGGCTGAAAAAAAAAAGAAAAGAAAAGACAACAAGAAAAGAAAAGAATAGTTAGTTACCTGTAGAAAAGTGTGGAAGGAGGGTACTGATAATAAATCCCAAAAGAAAACCCACCTTCCTCCATTGACTCAAATATAGTCTTCTGCGGATACCCTTCCACCATCATTTTATTATCATTCTCAGTCGCACCATACGACGTCGCTGAGTGCACATACAGCCGGTTCGGCTGCGTCAAAGTCGGTATCGACGCGAACCACCGATCACAGACCGCAAACTCCATCACCAACTCCTTATAAACCGGCACTAACTCCGGTCTGAACCCGTTCATCACCACCTCAGACATACCTTTTTCCACACTCTCGGCTTGCTCTGCAAACCCTTCCATTGCCGGTTCAAGATTCTCTGCCCATGATGATGATGAGGTGGCGGTCCATGGTTGGCCGTAGACTTGTTCGAATATGGCGGCGAAGGAGTGACCCGGGTCCGGTTCGACGTGGCCTGACCGGTCGCCGAAGTGGATCCGGTTTGAGTTTGGGTTGGCTGTGGAGAGAGGGTTTGATTCGGATCCGGTTACGCCGTTGATTTCCGGGTTGAGGGATTTCATCCAGCCTAACATGTGATCGAATGAGCGGTTTTCTTGTACTAAAACCACCACGGTTTTGATTGGGTAGTGGTTAGTGGTTTGTTCGTATGCCATGGTAGTTGGCCCCGGGGCGGTGGGTTTGGAATATAGGGGGCCGACAGAGAGGGAGAGAGTAAGAGAGAGGGAGAGGGTATGGCTGGTGGAGAAGAAATGAGTAGAGAGTGAAAAAGAGTTGGACACTATGAACTGTGTAATCACTTTATTATGACATAAAATATATTAATTTTAAGCATTGTTAGATTAACAGGGTTAATAATTTTTGAATTAGTGGTGTTTTAAAAAATTAGTAAAAAGTTGATTTTTGATTTTTTTAATTAAAAAAGTTAACTTTTTGGATATTGACTTGGGTAAAAAAAGTTAATTTTTTTCACTAAAAAAGTCAAAAATTAACTTTTTACTAACTTATTAAAACAAGCCTTAATATATGATTAATTAATAAAATAATTATTTATTAAGTATTTATTTATTTTTCTCTCTTTTATACTTGAAATTATAGTCTTCCGCCCTCAATATTTAAAATTTATTAATTTCATCAAATTCAATATCAACTGTTCATGTTATTTAATCAATAAAATTTGCCAAATATAGAAATGTAAGTCAAATCACTATAAAATTTATGAAATCAAATAAACTATACTATTCTCACTATTTTAGGATTTGGTCCACGGGTCAAGAAAATAAATAACTTTATTGTATATTTTAGCTCGCCAATCACAAAGCTTCGGTTTGGCAAGTTAATTTTGAGGTTTTCTGGATTAAAATAATTATAAAAAATAAAATAAATTTTTTAGTTCAAATTAAAAAAATTAAAATTTCTTCCTAGATTAAATTTTTTAATCTTAGAATAAAATAATTAAAAAAATCATAAAATCAAAAAATCAACTCTTTTTCCGAAGGCAAAATGTAGTGGATTAGGTAATTAAGCAACCACTTCCGCAGCTAATGTACAATAATGCATGAATTAAGAAAAGAAAAAGGTACAATAATGCAAAATTTAATATCTAAATGGGAATCATCGGGGGTGGCGGCAGTGTGGGAATCGGCTTTCCTTACACGCAGCGTGTTTGGATTTGACACTCGGTGGTGTGGTTTTCGGAAATGTATAAAGGGTTTGTTGGGTAGAGAGTTGGGGGTGGTTTGGCGATAATTTTTTTAATTAGTATTTTAGATATTTTTAATTATTTTAATTTGAAATTTTTTTAGTTGTTGGATTTTCTTATTTAGATTTTTTGATTTTTTAATTTTGGAATGACAATTTATTTTTATCCTTTTATGATTTTTAAATTGTTTTTGTCCTTTTGTGATTTTGGCCTAATTTGGAAAAATTAAAAAAAAATTAAAAAATTATTCAAAAAGTCAAAAAATTATCACTATTTATCAAAAAATTATTTTTACACAAAATTAATTTTCAAACAGCTCTGACGTCGGCGCAGTTGAGTTTTTGGAAAAATTACACTAATTTAGGTGCACAAATAATACTATGTTGTTCGGCCCGTGAGGGCCATCACGGGTCCCGTTTTAATAATATGGACTGTCAATGTGTAGAACTCGTCGAGTACTATATGCCCGTAAAAAATCACGTTGATAAGATATCGGTAACTATATGATCAAATCAGTTAAAATTTATAAAATGGATGGTGTTGTAGTTAACGGTTGAAAAAAAACTAATTCGATCAGATAGCTATCGATATTCGATCAACATGATTTTTTACAACATGCAGTACTGGACGAGTTTTACACATCGAACGGTTTTGATTAGCAAAACGGGACCCGTGGTAGGCCCCCACGGGCCGAACACACCTTCAATTCACTGCCCGAAAAGTAGGGAACCATCTCCCTCCTACTCTGCACACGATGTCCCTCACCGTACAGCGTATTCCATCACAATCTTCTCTTATACACTAATTTATACAATTTTTTAATACACATTTTTTCGTAAAAAGTCAAAAAGTTATCTCAAACAACTATATTTTTTTCCTCAACTTTTTAGTCCAAAAAGTCAAAAAGTACACTTATTTAGGATACTCCAAACAACCCTTTTTTTAGCCTAGGATGATAACCAAACGATGATAACCAAACGAGCACTTAGTTTTTTAGGCCTTTAATTTTTTGATTATTTTAATTTGGGGTTAAAAAAGTCTTGTTTAGAATAAGTTTTTTTAGCTTTTTTAATTTTTGTGAGAGAAAGAATGTAATGATTATGAGTTGGATGTGATGTTCGGTATCATAATAGCCTAGTAAATAGGAGGACATCATGTCCTATATTTGAAAAGTCACTAAGGTTGACTACATACAATTAGGCCGATTGGTCAAAAGAGGTACTTCAGCAAGATTACCTAATATACCTCTCACACCTAATACTGAGAAGTGAAAGGAGGATCGAACAGTATAACGGTAATCCAGATCTAAGGGTTATGTTTCCAACATAGCAGAGCCTATGACCGGTTAGCCTTTTGGCAAACTTTTGGGCAAACCTTCTGCAAACCGTCCAGGAATAGCAAATGAAAAACACAGTTTAAAGTAACAATGCAAATGCAATGCAAAGAACATATATTGGTAGATAAAATTTCATATCATAAATTTCAAGTCAAGTTCTCTAAATCCCCAACAGAGTCGTCAGAAACTGTGACTTGCTTTTCGTGCTTCTTTCAGATACGATTAGGCCCACAAATCAGACTCTCGTGGTTTTGAATATAATTTCACAAGTGCAATGTGAAACAGTAAAAACACAAAAAAGAGTCCAAATTCGACAATTCTTTTAGAAAAAATCGATGTTTAAATCGAATGTCAAATATAAACTGCTTTGACAGATTTCAGAGTCTCCACTTAAATATTTTTAGAAAATTTAAGAAACCCGAGACTTGTGCCAAAGGCTACTTATCTATCATCGCCAAAGTGTTTTGGCTCAGGAACTTAGGTACGAGAGGGAAAGAGACATGAATTGAGCACCTCACTCGCCCGATCGAAAATCGGCCTCCACTAATCATGATGAGATTCTTATTTACATTATATGCTCTTGTTTCGATTTATTAGGCTATCTATGTGACGCACATAAGTATAAAATAATTTGCAAAGACTGAAACATTTGATCTTGTGTTTGTTTGAAAATTGTTTTTGATACTCGTCACTTAAAAATATGAGTTTGTACGTACATTAATCAATTTATCCAAACTTAAGCAATCAGCCTTCATCTACAGGTATTTAAAGAGTTATATCACTTAAGCCATTAACCTCATGGAAAGCATGCTCGACATAGCAATAATCACATGCAATGCAAGATGCTAAAGCAATAAACGCTCATCTAGTATTCCAAGGCAAGCCAAACAAAGCTAAATAATTAAAAAATATACATGTTCCTAAACAATGCAATGTGGCTAATTCAATACACACATTTATGCAATTTTAGAGGCTCGGCTATGAGCATAGTACATGATTCAATTCAAGACATGTGATAAATCACGTTTTTAAACAATGAAGGGCTAAAAAGCTTATTTTATTTTTTTGTGACTATTTTAATCAAAAAAATCCCAAACCTATCTTCCCAAATGATACCTAAGTATGTTTAGTTTTAATTTTTTGAATTTAATTTATTAAAAATTAATTTTTTTATTTTTTTATATTTTTTTATTTTTAGTAAATATTTTTAAAATTTTAATTAATTTTTTTATTTTTTAAAATTATATTCCTCTCATTAGATTTTAAAGATTTCTATTGTGAAATGTGAGTGGAGCCCACATTTATTTTAGTGATGGGTCTTTTTTTTTATATAAATGGGTCTTTTCTTTTATATTTGAGTTAAATCTAATAGTTAATTGAATATTCCAAAACCAAGACCTACTGATATTATAATGGGGTGTTTGTTTGGATTTTTTTGAATCAACTTATAACTTTTAACTTTTAAAAAGTTATTTTGAATTGTTTGGTTAAACTTGTTTAAAATAGTTTCTGATTTTAATATTTTATTTTAACTCAAAAAAGTTGATTCTGAGAAATTATTCACCCTTACTTCTGATTATCAGCTTCTGCTGTGGACATATTAATTTACAGTTATACTCTTAGATTTTTTTATTTTTTTTATTTTTTAAAAATAGAAAAAGACTCAAATGGACTATAGATTATCATTATTATTTTTTATAAGAAGTGTAGACAAGTAGTGAATAACAAAAAATAAAAGTTAATTGAAAAGTTACTTCATAACTTATTTAACAAATACTACTCAGCAATTTAAATCTAAAATCCAACAGGCACACCAAACAGATTAACAGTTTCTTATTAAAGTTATAATCTATAATTTGTTAAGCTATAATCTGTAGTGCTTGTTTGGTACAGCTTATAAGCTGCCTATTTCAGCTTTTAACTTAATTTAAACTATAAATATGTGTTTGGTGCAACTTAAATTATCAGATTATAGCTTGTTTAAAGCTATTTTCAGCTTTGGGGGCCAAAGCAGCTCATGGGGTGCTTATTTGAAACAACTTATGCACGCAACTGGTTTGGAGGGGCTGAAATGACTTAAATGCTCATCCAAAACTTCAAAAATTACAGAATTGCCATTATATAAACCCTCTTCTGTTGCCCTAGCACGTTCCTCTCCTTTTACACTCTCCTCTCACACTCTCCTCTCTGGCGACCGACGACGAGAACTCCTCCACATCTTGAAGATCGCAGTCGATCGAACTCATTTCCTCCTTGTTTTTCATTGTTCTACACCAAAAAGGTAACATTTCATGCCCTTTGTTTGTTATATATAGATATATATATATGCACATCGAGTTAGGGTTTTTATTTTTGGTTGCTCTGTGTGTGCGAGTTGTTATTGTGCACTCTCTTCTCGCTCTCTCTCCCTCTGTCTCTCTCTCTCTCTCTCTCTCTAATTACTATGAAATAGTGGCAAACAAGGCTTGCGAAGGGCTCTGTTTTGTTTAATTTCTATTTGGTTAGCTAGAATTTGAAGAAAATCTTGACAATTTTGTACTGTAATTGTTTTAATTTTTTCAGTAACTAAGTGGGTAGTTCAATATTTTGTTGCTGATTGTTCTGATGAGAAGTTAATTACCAGAAATTTTGCTTCTTTAATTTCATTTCTCTGAGTGAAGTTGGGGTTCTTTGTTTTTGTTTAACTATCTTTGCAACTAAACTGGTTGTTCACACCATATGGTAGTTATGCTATTTGTTTGATTGTCTTGATGGGAATTTAAGACCAAAGTGCATAATAGTGTCAAGAATTAAAGACAATGGTCAAGTATAACATCTTTATAAAATTGCAGAATTGGGTTTTTATGGTTTTACATGTTACATGCTTGTAAAATTGCTTAATTGGGTTATATGAAGAAGGGCAAAAGCAAAAGGCTGGGAGCAAACAATGAAAAAGAGTTTGATTATGAATAACAGTGATCAGGTACTTAATAATTTCAATAAATAAACAGAAAACAAAATTAAAGCAGTATGTTTATAACCCAATAAATGTAGAAAATCAAAAGGAAAATGTTGGGTTTCGCCATTGAATTCGTTGAAACAGAACACTTCAACATATGCTAGTTAATTATTATTTCTGTATTTTTATTGAATTCTCTATTTCATTTCAAACTATGGACTTTAGTTAGTTCGTTGGTGATATGAATTAATGTTTTCATTTTGTCTCATTTCAAACCAATGTTTTAAAAATCGGACCAGTGAGCGAACCGGAAAAGGGATCGGGTGGACGGGTCACTAGTTCAACCGTCGGGTTGAACCGGAATCGAACTGTGACGTAATAAATATATTAAAATTATATTTAATAAAAATATAAGTAATAAAATTATAAATTAAAAATATTAAAAATATTAAATTATCTTAAATATTTGTCCTAATATTTGTTTTACTGAAAAATATAATAATATATTTTAAAATATTATTAATTTCAATTTTGGAAGATGAAATCAAATATTTAATATTTCCTCCATATGATTTTAATTCAAATAATTTGATTGAAAGGAGAGCAAAAATTTTAGAGGGATATCAAAATTTCAATATTTCCTCCAATACATTTGATTGAACCCCACATGGATTTCTTGAGTCTTTTTGAAAGAATTTTTTTCTTATAAATAGGTGAAGGCTTTCACAATAATTTCATCAAGTTCTTAATGGGATTCCTCACAAGAGGAGACCCTTGAAAAAGACTTTCAAATTAAAATTTTCTTATATTCTTATATTTTATATATATAAAATAAGAAAGAAAGAAAGAAAATAAAAAAAAAAAGAAATCGAGCCGGACAGCCTGACGAACCGGCTCCCGGTCGACCGGTTCACCGGTTCAACCGCCGATTTTTTCGGTTCTCGCTAAATACGCCGGTTTTCATCTTTGGCCAATTCAGAGGGTTTGTCCGGACCGGAACCCCGACCGGTCGACGGTTCAACCGGTCGAACCGGCCAGTCCGGTCAGGTTTTCAAAACCTTGTTTCAAACTATGCTGTTTGTTCTGGTATGATGAATATGGACTTTAGTAAGTTCATTGGTGATATGAATTCCCATCTCATTTCAAACCATGGACTTTAGTTTATATTTTCAATTAATGTTTATATGTTGACTGTAGTGATATTTTGAACAAATCTGGTATGATAATGAATTAATGTTTAGTTCATCAAATGCTGTGAGGTGTGTGCTTACAGTTGTGTGAGAAGTATTATCTCAATCATCTTTTATAAAAGTTGAATGCGAAAATGACCAAATGAAATGTATTATACAGTTAACTTCCCAATCAATTTTAGATGATTTGGATTCAATTCTTCCTAATTAATGTAATGGCATGTCATCCTCTAGTAACTATTTTTCCAGTGCTGAGACCTTAGACTTGAGATATGAGGTTTTGAAATGTGATTGTGGTGTAAGAGTTGCCATAATGGTTACCGAGTCTGACAAGCATCAAAAGGGAGACTGTATGTTATTTGTGAGAAGAGAAATTGTCAATTTTGGAGTTGATGTACCCCAAAATCTGTGACAATGGTAGAGAGGCAGAGGAACGAGACAAATCTTTATCAAAATTAAAACATCGAGACTATAGGACTAAAAGTCAAGAACCAAATGCTTGAGCAATCCTTAACATTCTTGAAGCAGCTTGTTATGAGTTTGCTCACAATTTGTATTATTCTGTCAGTTGCATTACTCTTCAAATGATTGTAGGTGGCTTTTAGATCAAGTGTTTTTGTGCTAAGCTGTGTACCCAATAAATGTTGATATGTTTGTCCTAGTTGCCATGTATGATTATTTTGTACTAATCTTGTGTTTTAATGCAAGCAATGATGAACGAGTATGTGTTAAAGATTTTTTTTCTTTCATAGAATGAGTACCCAAAAGGAAACACAATATGAAATTGGGAAGAATAAGGAAAAATCCTCTCAAGTACCATCTATTAAGGCTCATTAGGATGCAAAATCAAATGAAATTTTTATTAAGCTTTGTGTTGAGCAAGTGAAGGTTGGACACAGACTTGGTACACACTTAGATAGGATCGGGTGGGAAAATGTGATAACTAAGTTTAAAACTATGACTGGAAAAGCATACCAATGAATACAAATGAAAAATCATTGGGATGTGTTGAAAATAGATTGGCTTTTATGGAATAATCTGTTAAGGGGTGAGACAGGCTTAGCCCGTGATACATTGATTGGAGTTATATCTGTGTCTGATGAGTGGTGGACCAATAAATTAGAGGTAAGTGAATTGCTTAATGTACATATTCTATTTGTTTTTTGTTTAAATAAACCAAATTTTGTTACTTGAAATTGTTAAATTTTTCTTTGTAATTGTTGCAGAGGTATCCTGATGCTACTAAATTTCGGCGTATGCAGTTGCAATTCACTGAAGACGTAGGCATACTCTTCTCAGATGCAGCTGCTACAGGAGAACGAGCATACACTTCTAGCTCAGGGGTTATGCCTCACACTGATGAGACTTTGGAGGAATTTCATACCCCACATGATGTTGAATTTCATGATGATGCTGATTTGGAGGTGGTTCATCTTTCTGAGTTAAACAAAAAACGTTCATCAAACACTGATGGTTCATCAAACAAGAGCAAGACAAAGAAGAAATTTTCTAGTGCAGCTCTACTTAACAAGACACTTGATCGTATAGTCAATGTGGTTGAGTCATCTTCAGCAACTTCAACACAAACCTCATCAAGATATCTTTCAATTTCAAAATGTTTGGCGAAGTTGGAAAGCATCCCTGCTGTGTCCCTGGATGATGAGCTGTATGTATGGGCTGCCAGATTGTTCTTAATAGACAAGCGTCGTAAGTGCATCATGACACTTCTTATGGTTGAAGTTCGGCTGCGGTTTCTGAAGTTGGAGATTGAGATGGAGAAAACCATCACAGGTTATCGTGGCTAATTGTTTATGAAGTTGGATGTTTCTAAATTTCCTAATTATTTCATGTTTAAGACCTTCATTAAGGCTTTTATTATTAATTATGGACTGTTATGTTGGACTTATTATTTTTTTATTTATTCATATTATGTATGAGTATGTTGGACTTTTATGTTGGACTCATTATTTGGACTTTTATTAATATTCTGTTGGACTTTTATTATGTTGGACTTTGTTAGTTGAATGGTTGAATGGTTAGTGGGATTTATTTCAATCTTGAAGATGAATGGTAGGTTAATGGTTAAGACTTTTATATATATGTAGATGTGTTGGTCTTTTGCTGCAACAAATTAGGATATTTCAGCTCTCTTGAAGCAAGTCTTTTGCTGAGACAATAGTTGAGGTTTTTCTTCTAATTTGAGCCCCTATGTATTTTGGTATTTTTTTTATTCAACTTTGCGGTTTTACTGATGAAAATGTTAGTTCTTTGATTCAAATGTTAATTGTTTAAAGAGCTTTTGTTGGTGTTGCATGAATTTGAGCAAGCATTTGAATGGAGTGGTTTCAATTATATTGGAACATGTTTGGACTTTCTTATTTTGAGCAATTAAAAACAGATATCGTTTCAATAATGGTAAATTCAGTGTCAAATTTTTTGTGAGGCTTGTAGTTGAGCTAATTGGGTTATGAAATAAATACTCAAATTCTTATAAATTTGTTATCTTTTCTTCTTCATTGTTTCTTTTCCTTTTTCTTTTCCTTTGTATATATATGTATTTTTAATTTTTATATATTGGTGTTTACTAAACAGTAGACCATGGAAGCTTATCTTTCTCGTAGAAGAATTTCATATGACCAATTTGATTGCTGAATTAATTTCTTTATTACATCAATCAGTTAATAATATTAAGTTCAAGATTACTGATTTTAATAAGCAACCCAATTCTGGTTCATGAGTCATGGTGCATCTTTTGGTGTCCACATGCATGTTAAACCATTGGGATTTTTCTAACATTTAGAATAGTTTTCCTTTTGTTAAAGGGATTACGGTTTAAAAAATTATTAAAATATAAACACATAAAAACACTCATGCTAGTGGTGAAAATACAATGCCATGGGGGTTAATAATTTAATGATATCATGAATCATTCTTGTAATAGTAACTAAGACTTTAAATGAGTAGGTATTATGGAATTATGATCACGATGATGAAGATGCTGAAGATGAAGGCAGTACATCGCAAACCCAGCGAAATAATAATATGCTCTTAACTACGGCAGCAACAGTTGCAGTGACATATGCGATAAATTATTTGATAAAAGAACCATATAGGACATCGAGTTTAACAGGGTGGAAGTGGATGGTAGAATTACAAGAAGGGAATCGAACAAGAAGATTTGAAAATTTTTAAATGGAAGAGAGGTATTTTATCAATTATGTGATTTGTTATAGACAAAGTATTGCCTTGAAACTGGATGAAAAGTCTCGGTTCAGGAGCAGGTTGCAATATTTTTGTATATTATTGGCGGTGACATTTGAAATAGAAATGTCTAAGAAAGATTTCAACATTCCGGCAAGACTATTTCAAAATACTTCATGAAGGTGTTAAAAGCTATTATAATGATGTCTATTGATTGGGTAGGGCCTCAACCGAGAAATGGTGTGCATCCATATATTCGAAGCAACCGCAAATATTATCCTCATTTCAAGATAAATAATTAATTACAAGTGGAACTTAGTTGTTACATATAATTAATGTTGGCAGGACATTTCTAATAATTTGTGACTAAAAATATTTTTATTCACTATTTTGTAATAGGATAGTATTGGAGCAATTGACGGAACACACATCAAAACATATATATCTCCAGATAAGCAACCTCATTTAATAAGTAGAAAGGGGTATGCGACTCAAAACATAATGGCCGCATGTGACTTTGATATGTGTTTCACATTTTGCGTACCAGGATGGGAATGAAGTGCACACGATACTCGGATCTTCTTAGATACAATTAGAAATCCTAGTTATAATTTTTCAAAACCACAAGGAGGTAATTATTTTATATTTGATTGCTATAGTAGATGCACCACACTCACATTTTCATATTTATTTTTACATTTATAATTACTTACTTTAATTTTGTTTTGGAATTTTAAAATAGATGAGTTACTTGGTGGATGCTGGGTATCTAAACATGAAAGGATATCTTGCACCTTACAAAGGAGAGAGATACCATCTAGCTCAATTTGAACATGGTCAATCCCCAAAAAATGCACAAGAAAAATTCAACTAAGCACATTCATCACTTAAGAAGTGTAATAGAAATAACGTTTGGGGTTTAGAAAGCAAGATGACCAATAATAAAGGATATCCCACCAAACTACAGGTGGCCGACCCAAGTCAAACTTGTTTGTGCAACAATGGCAATTCGTAATTTCATCCGACGAAATGAGCTCCGCGATATTGCATTTGACTTATATGATAGATTCACAAATTATGTGTTTAATGAAGAGGAAGGATCTTCGTCTTAACAAGCATGCTATGGAAATTATGTTGCATGTGATGGCAACGAGATGGAAGTAAGGAGACATAATATTTGTATGTTAATTTGCAGACGAAATTAGGAGTTCTTTAAATATCTAAGAAGTTTTATTTTTATTGCCTTAATAGTAATTTATTGTATTTTTATTGCAATGACATTTTTTTATTCCCTTGTGAACTTAATATTAAAAAAAAAAAAAAAAAAATTGAGGTAATGAAATGTATCAAATTAGGTACTAATTATATCAACTTCCATTAACAAAATAACTTTTTCAAAATTTAAAGTGAAGAAAATAACAAAATTATAATTTTTATGTCCATAAGGGCAAAAATGACAATTACATAACAAAAAGCTATTTTACAGTTTATTTACCAAATACTACTCTGCTACTCAAATCCATAATCACATAGCTACACCAAACAGGTTACCAGCTTATGTTCACAGTTGTAAGTTATAATCTGTTAAGTTATAATCTATAATCACTTTCCCACAACTTTACCAAACGGAGCTATAACCTGTTTTAACAACTACACCAAACGGGGCCAATACATTCATGGAGCATCTCTTTTTTTAAGGATTTTTTTTGGAAAGTGGGTTAAAAGTTACTTTCTAGCTTTTAACTTATTTTTGGTCACATTATCTCTCACATTTTTTACACGTTTTTTTAAAAAAATTTAAAAAAGCTAAAAAGTCAACTTTTAATCATATTCCCAAAATAACCCTGAGAGGAAGATATAGTGATTGAATAGTATTAGGTGCATAGCAGGGGTGACTACAGATGAGGCTAATGGTGTTTCACGGTCCATCAAGCTATCAAAAATTTGTACATTTTTATTTTATTTTTATCTAAAATGTTTCAAGCCCCCCTTTTTTGAGATTGAGAGGGGAGAGAAAGACAATTTTTTTTTTTTTCATTTGCTCTTGACTATCAACAGGTCGGTGAATTTTTTTTTTTCATTTGCTCTTGCCCGGTTGACCGGCTGGTCGTCTCCCTTGACAACCTGTGTTTTGATGATAGTTACAAATTCACCGTTGGAGTGGCTGATATCAGATAGAGAAATTCGTACTTTTTTTACTCATATTTGGTGAAATATTTGATGAACCGTTGGAGATGCCCTAAAGGTTAACTTATACAATTTCAAAAATTGATATTAAAATTCTAATGAAATTCTATTTAAGTTGTTAAACTATATAATTTCAAAAATTGATAACAAAACTCTACCTGTTGTCCGTAATCAATTACGTTGTAAATAATTTTTCTATAAAAAATGATAATTGGTGAAGATTAGATATGGCAGTCTTCGATTTATTAGAATAAAAGTGAAATAAATTATTATTTTATTAAAACATCTATTTTCACATTCAGTTCCTACATTTGATTGATTGCAATAAAATGAAATGGTTATTCCATAGGTTTCTTTATTAAATAATTATTATTTTATAATGGTAAATGACAATTCATTTTATACTATATTTTTCATTATTTTTTTTATTCAACTAAACATAGGAATGGATTTCTTGTTGGAATGATTATTTTATTTCAGTGAATCAAATACTATCTTAATGGAATTTGTATTCACTATATTGTAAGTAAATAACTAGTTAGGATGACCATTCCACTCAATTTCACATCTATTCTAATGAAGCAAACATTATCTAACATAAATTTAATAAATACTTTTCTAAAGAAAAAACATAAATTTAATAAAGGGTGAAACACTAATCAATCTCAAAATGTGATCTTGTGAATTGTTTAATTCTTCAATTTTTTTTTTTATGAACTCAAAGGTCCCATTAAGATGAAAATTATACAAAAGATAGTCATTTACATATTTGGGTTCAACTTTGAAGGATAAAAATGAGTTTCTTTAAATATAAAATTATAAATTTGGTTAATCCGCACTATAGAAGTTTTAGATTTTTTCTCATTCTGAAACAAATTTCACATTATGAACAAGAACTTAATACTCTAATATAACATTCAATATAACACACACACACACACAAAAAAAAAAAACTTATTAGTGTACTTTTTCTAAACGTAGCAATTTAACAATTTAAAAAAACTCCTTAGTGTATTTTTCACAAACGTAACACTTCAATGTAACACACAAAAAGATTCCTTAGTGTATTTTTTCCAAACGTAACACTCCAATCAATGTAATCTCAAATATAACATTTCAATATTACATACACAAAAATACCAATTATTTATGAAATATTTTTGTATTTTAATAAACATATTCATTTGAGATTTAATTTATTAAATTCTAATTCTCATATTTGAAATAGAATTACCCCTACTTTGTGTGGGGGGAGCATTTCAGTTAACCCCTCTACCAATTTATGAGCAGTGGTGGACACAAAAATTATATCTAAGGGGTTAACTTATATAATTTCAAAAATTGATAGTAAAATTCTAATGAAATTCTACTTAAGTTGTTAAACTATATAATCTCAAAAATTGATAACAAAATTCTAGTTAGTTGTCGTTTGGCAATAGACTTTTTAGTTGATTTTTTGACTATTTTAGCTTAGCACTAAAAGTTTGTTTGATTTGATTTTTTTTGACTTTTGTGAGAGAAAAAATAAAATGATTATAGTTTGGATACGGTATTTTATATTATTAATTTATTTAGCCTATTTTATGCTTTATACTTTTTTAGCCAAAAAATTGATTGTCAAACAAAGCCTTATTATCCGTAATCAATTATGTTATAAATAATTTTTTCTATAAAAAAAATGATAGCCGGTGAAGATTAGATATGGCAGTCTTCGATTTATTGGAATGAAAGTAAAATAAAATTATCATTATATTAAAATATCTATTTTCATATTTAGTTCTTACATTTGATTAATTGGAATGAGAAGAAATGAAATGATCATTTCTGTTATGAAAGTAGAGAGACTGTATATTGAATTGTATTGAATGAATTACAAGAAGCTTGTATTTATACGCTGAGAAGAAACCTAGATAAGTGTAGAGAAGAAGATAGAGATACATTAGAGATAGGTATAGAAAAGGAGATGAGATTCATCTACAATACATATAGATAAATATAGAATAATAATACATATATTTAACACCCCCCCCCCCCTCTCAAGCTCAAGGTGGTAAGTCAGATATCAACTTGAGCTTGGAGAGGAGATTAGAGAAGCGTCCTGGAAGATGAGCTTTGGTGAAGAGGTCGGCAGTCTGATCAGCAGAGGTAACAAAGAGAAGACGAACATGGCCACTAGTAACATGCTGTCGTATGAAGTAGCAATCGATCTCAATATGCTTGGTGCGATCATGGAAGACATCGTTATGTGCAATCTAAATAGCACTTTGATTGTCACAATAAAGATTGGTGGCAGCAGAATGAGAAACACCCATGTCAGAAAGAAGCTAACAAAGCCACACAACCTCCTGAGTAGTGTCAGCAAGAGCATGATACTCAGCCTCGGTACTAGAACGAGCAACAAGGGTTTGCTTCTTACTACGCCAGGAAATAAGAGAGTTGCCTAAGAAGAAGCAGAACCCAGTAGTGGAACGACGATCAGTAGGATCCCCTGTCCAATCGGCATCAAAAAAGGCATGCAGCTGTAGAGAAGAGTGATGGGAGTAATGAAGACCATGAAACAGAGTTCCTTTGAGATAGCGCAAAATGCGAACCAGAGCAGCATAGTGTGGAGAGCGAAGAACAGTCATAAATTGACTGACAATGTGAACAACATAAGCAATATCTGGACGAGTAACTGTGAGATAGACAAGACTACCAACTAGCTAACGATATAAAGTGGCATCAGTTAATAGGGGGCCGTCAAGAGGTGTAAGACGAGTCTGAGGATCAACTGGAGTAGTGACAGTCTTGCAATCGGTAAGGCTAACACGAGCCAAGAGATCAAAAGTATACTTGGCCTGGGTAAGAAAATAACTAGAGGAATCTTGAGAAATTTTCAAGCTAAGGAAGTAGCTAAGTAAACCCAAATCTTTCATCTCTAACTGGCGATGGAGAAACTGTTTGAGACTAGAAATACCCACTGTGTCATCTCCAGTGATAATCATATCATCCACATAGAGGAGAAGAAGAATAGTACCGTGCTCCGTTTTACGGATAAACAAGGCAGAATCATGGGCATTGGAAGAAAAACCAAAGTTACGAATGGTAGAGCTGAACTTGGCAAACCAGGCACGCGGAGTTTGTTTCAAACCATACAAAGCTCGGCGGAGTTTCCAAACCTTGTTTGATGGAACAGAAGAACCAGGAGGGGGTTGCATATAAACTTCCTTAGTGAGATCACCATTGAGAAATGCATTCTTGACATCCATTTGATAAAGACTCTAATGTCGAGCAACAGCAACGGCAAGTAAGCTGCGAATTGAAGTAAGACGGGCAACATGAGCAAATGTTTCCTCATTGTCAATCCCATATTCTTGACTAAATCCCCGGGCGACAAGGCGAGCTTTGTAACGCTCAATGCAACCATCAGAATGAGTTTTGATCTTGTAAACCCATTTGCAACTAACAATACGCTTTCCAGGAAGAAGATCAACCACATCCCAGGTATGAGTTTGATCGAAATCCTGCAGCTCATCAGTCATAGCTTGTTGCCAAAGAGGGTTAGAAGAAGCTTTTCGATAAGAAATAGCTTCGCGATAAGAAAGTAGGTTTATGAGAGCAAAAGGCAGTGGAACGAACAATATAATCACGGAGAAGAACAGAAGGTTGTCTTACCTGTGTAGAATGACGCTCAGGTGGAAGAGGAACCTCAATGGAAGTAGGTTCCGGAGGAACCTCCAGCAGATCTGGAGAAGGCGTAGGGCCATCGGCAGACACAGGATCCTCAGGATAGACGATAGGCATAGGCAACTGTGGAAGCATGGGGCCAGAATCTGCATCAAAGTCATCAGAAAACAGATCTATAGAAATATCAGTAAAGACCGGTGAGTGAGTGGACTGTGGTAGGTGAAACTTGGAAAGAGTGGAGAACATTTTGTGTTCCCAGAAGACCACATGACGGGAAATATGAAGACGCTTGGAGATAGGATCCCAACAACGATACCCTTTATGTTCTATACAATACCCCAGAAAACAACAAAGATGAGAACGAGGTTCTAGTTTAGTGTGTTCATGAGGCTGAAGAAGAACAAAACAAGCAGAATAAAAAACTTTAAGACTGGTATAATCAGGAGGAAAACCATACTAGCGCTCGTAAGGAGAAGTGTTAGCTATTACATGGGTAAGGACTTGATTGATGGTGTGGATGGCAGTGTGGGTAACTTCCCCCCAAATTGTTCAGGACAAGAAGAAGAGATGAGAAGAGCCTGAGTAGTGTCTAGAATATGACGGTGTTTTTTTTCGGCTCGTCCATTTTGTTGGGAAGTGCCTGCACAAGATCGATGAGAGAGAGTACTATGAGCCCGAAGAAAAGAAAGAAAATCTGAATCCAAGTACTCCTTAACATTATCAGAACGAAAAAGCTTAATAGTACGAGAAAACTGAGTGCAGACCATAGCAGAGAAATCATAGTAAATCTGTTTAAGTTCAGAGCGATTTTTTAAAAGAAAAAACCAAATATAACGAGAAAAATCATCAACAAAAATTACAAAATATCTAGACCCTCCCATGGTAGGTGTGGGCGAAGGGCCCTAAATATCTGAATGCACAAGATCAAAAGGAGCAACAGAAATTAAATTACTTTTATTAAAAGGTAAGGCAGGTTGTTTAGCAATTTGACAAGATAAACAATCGACATCTTCAAGACGGACACGACCTAACTGACCACTAGAAACTAAATTTTTCAAACGACTAAAAGAGACATGTCCTGAGCGACAATACCAAAGATGAAAAGAAGACATAGTAGATGCAGCAGCAACTGTAGATGATTTGTGTGGACTGCGAAGATGGATAAGTTCGAATAGACATCCATGCTTACAGCCTATCCCAAGGACCTGTCTCGTCTGAGGGTCCTGCACCAAACAACCATTAGCAGAGAAGGAAATAGTTAGACCAAGTTCACATAACTGACCAACAGAGACAAGATTCATTTTAAGAGAAGAAATATGGTAAGCATCAGAAAGAGACACAGTGGAAGTAGAGATTTGGCCAATATGACTAACAGGCATATGAGAACCATCAGCAGTGCGTATAGTGGGAGTAGAAGAGGATAATGACAGAGAAGAAAATAAAGTGGAGTCAGAAGTCATGTGATTACAACATGTGGAATCAAAATACTAGGAAGAGTTACTTGAGGTTACTGAAAGAGCAGTAGAGGGAGGAGTACCAGATTTGTTGAGAACCTGGTGGATAACGGACTCAACATCATCCATAGAGAAGGAAGGAGCAGAATAACCCTCAGAGCCAACAACAGCAGAACGAGAACCGTGGCCAGATTTAGATTGAGACCCAAAACGAGAAGCCCCTTTCTTAGATGAAGTAGTGGAGGGAGCTCGAGGACAATTGCTTTGGAGATGGCCTGGAGCAGTCTTGTGACAAGTCAAGCATTCGCGAACCTGGCAGTGAACAAGAGAATGATTAGCTGGCAGGCCTTGGTTGCGATAATAATTGCATAAGATTGGCTGTGAAGATGAGGAACTCTGAGAGGATGGCGTAGCAAGAACATAATCCATGTCTTGAGATCAAAGACTCCCAAAGTCTCATCTGATAGGAGCTTAATAATGGCTTGCTCTAAAGTGGGCAAGGGCAAACGATGGAGCAAAGAAGCACACACAAGCTCAAAAGTGCTATGAAGAGCCATAAGAAACTGTAATAGTCGCTGATGATTCCGATAAGTAATAAATAATTGTGCATCATCAAAATGAGCCCATGGAGGTTCAGAAAGAGCGAGCTGGTCCCAAACATACGACATTTGGGATAGGAAGTCATTGAGAGACTGACCGAGTGCCTGGCGCATGTGATGAAGAGTCTGCAACAGTTGATACTGATGAGCATGTCCAGTGGTCTGATAACGTTCCTTCAAGAAATTCCAAATTGCTTTGGCAAGAGAGCCAATGGAGTCATCATCCTGAAAGCATCCAAATTGAAGGTTGATGGAAGGAATTGAGGTAGCCCGGAACCATGTGATAATTTGATAATTCTTACTTTCCCATTCGTTAAGACGGTCATCGAATGCAGAGTCCATCTCATCCTCCTTCTGGGTGTGTTTGGGAAGAGCACCAGTAATGATCCGCCAAAGGCGTTTGGCTTTGATGAAACTCGAGAGAGATTGAGCCCAACTAACATAATTGGACCCATCAAGGATAACAGAAACAGATTGGATGTTCTCTGTATGATCCATAAATGCCAAAACGGAGGTCACCAACAGATTCAGAAGGTTGAAAAACCTTAGGGACAAATAGGGCTAATGTCAGCACTGTAACTGTGATGATGTCAACAGCGAGGCAGTGGCGGAGTAGGGTTGACGTCAGCGGCTGAGGAGGGCTGATGTCAGCGGTTGAGGAATAAGGGAAACGACTGAGAGAAGTCGACCGGAAGCCAAGAGGAGACGACTGATGTGGAAGCCGAGTTTGGTTGATGTGAAAACCCACATTTTATTATTTTTA
The DNA here is from genome assembly GCF_055761805.1 of Camellia sinensis. Lineage (NCBI taxonomy): Eukaryota > Viridiplantae > Streptophyta > Magnoliopsida > Ericales > Theaceae > Camellia > Camellia sinensis. Next base: position 181,565,550 of record NC_138962.1, read on the forward strand.
AAAGAAGATAAATAAATTAATTAATTAATTTTATCCAGAGTTTATCTGAAATATGTATTAGTGTAAAAGTTAGTTTTAAATTAATCCAATTCAATCACTAACAAAAAAATAAAATAAAATAATAATAATAATAATAATAAATAAATAAATAAATAATAATAATTTTGTGAGTGTTTAATATTTGTTATTTATAAATTATTTTATTAAGGATTTATTTTAGAATTAGAAATTGAACATTCAAATAGCCTAAGGAGGTGACATTAATAAGTTAAATCAGTTTAATTTCAAGTATTGGACCCTATGAAAGTGTAATTAAATATTCGATTCAGTTTAATAAAACTAAGGTTTGATCAATTGGGTCCGAATTGGAGTTAATTGAGTTGTGAGGTTTGATGATTTAGATTATTATGAACTAAATTTATTTATGAGGTGCTCAATTGAATATGTAATTTATAGATGAAGATTTTGAGTTTGATCTGAAATTGAAGGCCTTAAAGGTTTGAGAAACCAAAATTGATGAGCTCAATAAGTTTAATTTGATATTTGGAGCCTTTTGGGAGTTTGATTTGAAATCTGATTCAGAATGATAAAATTAAACAAAATTAATTGGGAAGTCAAATTAGACCAATTAAATTATGTGGGATTTGTGATTATGTTTGATTAATTTAATTATGTGTTAATCAAGATTTATTAAAATTAAGTGTTGCTCAATTAAATTAAGCAAAAATATAAATTGAATTATGTAAGAGTCTAGAAGTGAGAGTGTTTATGGGTGTGGGTGTATTGAGAAATCTGCTGTGGGTGTGTGTGCATGTGAGTGATGTGCTGGAGCCTCAATGGAATGTGTTAGTGTCCATGTGCACACGTGGTGTGTAATGGAAGAATGAGGTGTATGTATTGTGCATTGTGCTGAGAGCATTTCCAAAAAAAAAAAAAAAAAATGGGTTTAAGAGTTAAGACATTGTAGAGAGAGAGATTTCAAAGCTTAGAATTCATATGCTGGAAATGGTAAAGAAAGGCTAAGGAAATAGCTCGGGAAAGTGAAGAATTGAAGAGGAGTTAAAGTTTTGGTCAAGGATTCATTAATTGAAGATTTTAGTGAGAAAACCCTCTCAACCTTCTCATTTCTTTTTATTAGTGAAACTTTCAGATTACTTCCTTGTGATTGAAATGACTACTCATAAATAGAAATTTTATATATATGTGTAGGAATTTTGAGATCAAAATAATCTGTTTTGAATCTGCCAGCAGGTTACCCGAATTTTTAGATAATTTTATACTCAGAATTTCGAGATGATTTCTTCTACAAAGTTGTTGATAATGATGTCTAGTTTATCCAGAAATTTTTGGAAACAATTTTTGAGCTTTTTACGAATTTATACAAAATTTTAACTAAATCTGAAACTGTGATGAAAATAGTCTATTTTGAATCTGCCAGAATGTTACTCGAATTTTTAGACAATTTTATACTCAGAATTTCGAGATGATTTCTTCTACAAAGTTGTTGATAATGATGTCTAGTTTATCCAGAAATTTTTGGAAACAATTTTTAAGCTTTCTACGAATTTATACAAAATTTTAACTAAATCTGAAACTGTGATGAAAATAGTCTATTTTGAATCTGCCAGAATTTTACTCGAATTTTTAGACAATTTTATACTCAAAATTTCGAGATGATTTCTTCTATAAAATTGTTGATAATGATGTCTAGTTTATCCAGAAATATTTGGAAACAATTTTTAAGCTTTCTAAGAATTTATACAAAATTTTAACTAAATCTGAAACTGTTATGAAAATAGTCTATTTTGAATCTGCCAGAATTTTACTCGAATTTTTAGACAATTTTATACTCAGAATTTCGAGATGATTTCTTCTACAAAGTTGTTGATAATGGTGTCTAGTTTATCCAGAAATTTTTGGAAAATTTTTTTGAGCTTTCTACGAATTTATACAAAATTTTAACTAAATCTGAAACTGTGATGAAAATAGTCTATTTTGAATCTGCCAGAATGTTACTCGAATTTTTAGACAATTTTATACTCAGAATTTCGAGATGATTTCTTCTACAAAGTTGTTGATAATAATGTCTAGTTTATCCAGAAATTTTTGGAAACAATTTTTGAGCTTTCTACGAATTTATACAAAATTTTAACTAAATCTGAAACTGTGATGAAAATAGTCTATTTTGAATCTGCCAGAATGTTACTCGAATTTTTAGAAAATTTTATACTCAAAATTTCGAGATGATTTCTTCTACAAAGTTGTTGATAATGATATCTAGTTCGTCCAGGAAGTTTGGTAACAATTTTTGAGCTTTCTACGAATTTATACAAATTTCTAACTAAATCTGAAACTGTGAGACAGATTTTACCATGTATTTGAAAATTTATTTAAAATTCTATACTAAGCCAAATCTGGTAATTCCTAACTAAAAGATGAAATTTGAGAAGTCTAGTTTCATGATAAATTTTTAGATTATGGGTTTGATCTATAAATTTAAGCATGGAATTAATGTAAGGAAATGTGACAAATCTAAGTCATAAACACCCTTGGAATTTGTTTAGAATTATTTATAAGTTATTTTGGAAAATGCTTTCTGAAAAATAATCATAACATGTTTATTGAGTATCCTATAGATTGATATGAATTTTAGAGTTGTATAAGTAATGTATTTATAATTTTATTTGCAAGATATATACTCTGGAAATTTTTTTGGACAGGATAAAATCACCACTTTAATATTATGCTAGTCTAATTTTGTAAATCAAAAATTTGTGCATGTGTGTATTTATGGTTTAATTCTTGTATCTAAGTTATTATTTCATACCATGGTTTAAATAAATTGTTTATTTAAATTCTGTACTTTTATTTAGTATTGTGTGACACATGCAATATTTTATGATTGGAAATTTTAATGAGTTGGTATAACATTACTTGTGATTAAAAATTTGGAATTATTTGTGATTAATATCAAAATTAACTGAAATGATTAACGGCATATACAAAGTTAACAATTGACGATTAATACCAGTTGTTTGGGGTGAGTCTTGGTTTAAAGACTGTACGGAATTAAGGGTTGACGGTTAACACCGGTTGTTCAGGGTGAGCCCTGGTTTTGAGAATTCTCACGTAAATTGTGTTGCGAAACTCTAAGATGGCACGGGACTTATTTGACCCCTTTTCGGTATTCGGTTTTGGAATAAGGGTGGATGTGCAGGTGGCACACAGGGAGGTTACTTACCCCTGGCAGACCGTTTCCTTGGGGCAGACCACGGATGCCACTACTTAGGTATATAACTCCGGACGTGGGCATCCCTGGTAGTTACAGTTGGTAACACTTAAATATTTGACCAAGGGAGCGTTTCAAATTAACCGTTACCATGCTTAGTGGTTGGTAAGTTAAATCTCTTTGGTGAGATTTCGAGTGTCACCTAATTTATAAAAATTACTGAAATTATTCTAATGGTTGTAATTTCTGTGTATAATTATATTGTTATCTCATGTTTAGAATATTATTATTTTTCTCTTAAAAAGAATGGTAGGTTGGTTGCGTTTTCTTACTACGTTGCAAAACTCATGGCATATATTTTGTTGCCCTGGCGTTTCATGCCAGATTATGTCGAAGAAGGGACTGAGGCTGAAATTGGAGTTGCTGCCAATATCGAACCTTGGCTAACTTAGAGTCAAGATTTTATCAAAATAAAATCCTGTTATCTCTTGTATTAGGATTTAACTATGTTGTGACGTTGTGTGTGAACTTGTAGTTTTATTTTGTTGTTGGACTTTGATTATGTAAGAACTTAAAGTTCCTAATTAGTAGTTAAAATTTTATCTAGCAAGTTATTGTTATTTAAATCTTATGACGTTAAAAAAAAAAATTTGGGGCTGTGACAGTTGATGTGGAAGCCGACGTTTGATTAGCTGAGATGCAGGGGCGGAAGCCGACGGCGGCTGAGGCGGAAACCAATGGGCAAGCTGAGATCGGGTCAACTGAGGCGCTAGTGCGGAAAGATGGTTGTTGCAGAAACCGATGAGCAAGCCGAGGGAAGCCGGCTGAGACGATGTGTGTGGGAGCGTGCTGAGAGTAGATGCGTTGTCAACCGACGTGCTGGGATTTGGGAGTCGCGTGAGGGCGTGCGCACTTTTCGATGGAGGTGAATCTGGTGGCGGTGGCTTCGTCGTGAAAAGACGAAGAGGTAGGTGTAGTCCAAACGTTGAAAGAAGAATGGACGAGATACGCTGAAACCAGCAGAACCTGACAGAGGACAAAAGCAATCTGCCAAAAAAAAAAAAAGAGAGGAAAGAAAAAAATGTTAGGAGAGATCCCTAGGCTCTGATACCATGTTATGAAAGTAGAAAGACTGTATATTGAATTGTATTGAATTAATTGCAAGAAGCCTGTATTTATTGGCTGAGAAGAAACATACATAAGTGTAGAGAAGAGGATAGAGATACATCAGAGATAGGTATAAAAATACATCTACAATACAGATAGATAAATATAGACTAATAATATATATATCTAACAATTTCATAGGTTTCTCTATTGAATAATCATTCTTTTATAATGGTAAATGACGATTCAATTTGTAATGTATTTTTCATTATTTCTTTATTCAACTAAACATATGAATGGATTTCTTGTTAGAATGATTATTTCATTTCAGTGAATCAAAAACTACCCAATGAAATTTTTATTCTCTATATTGTAAGTAAACAACTAGTCCTAGGAAACCTAACAATGACCATTCTACTCGTTTTACATTTATTCATTCATTACCTAACATAAATTTAATAAATAATTTTCTAAAGAAAAAACATAAATTTAATAAATAATGAAACATTAATAAATCTCAAAATGTGATCTTATAAACTGTTTAGTCTATTTTTTATTTATTTTTTATTTTTTATGAACCTAAAGGTCCCATTGAAGTAGAAATTACACAAAAGGTAGTAATTTACACATTTGGATTTCATTTTGAGGGATAAAAATGAGTATCTCCAAATGTGAAATTATAAATTTGGCCAATCCGCACTATAAAGGTTTTAGATTTTTCTTTACTTTGAAACAAATCTCAAATTATGAATAAGAACTTAACTCTCTAACATGCTAAAAAACTTATTAGTCTATTTTTTTCCAAACGTAACACTTCAATGTAATATACATAAAAATATTAAAATATTTCTTACTGTATTTTTTTCAAATGTAGCACTCATAGTTTAATTATAAATTTGTCCAAAACTTACTAAGGAATTTTTGTACTCTTTCTAGAATGATTTGAAAAATCTCACATCCTTTTGGAATGGTTTGAAAAATCTCATATCCTTTTTCTAAAGTGTTATATTGAAGTGTTATGTTTGAGAAAAATATACTAAGTAATTTTTTGTGTGTTAAATTGAAGTGTTACACTAAACAATTTTTTTGGAATGCTATATCGAAGTGTTACGTTTAAGAAAAATACACTAAGGAGTTTTTTTGGAGTGATACGTTTGAATGTTACATTGGAATATTTCAATTTGAAATTATACATTTGTCCAAAACTTACTAAAGAGCTTTTTGTATTCCTTTTGAAATATTTGAATAATCCCACATCTTTTTGAGATGTTTGAAGAATCCCATATTTAAAATCATTTGTATTCATTTTGAAATTTTTAAAAAATATTATATTTCAAGTCATTCCAAATAAAAAAAATGTCCATATAAAAATTTATCTTGAATTTGATTATTATAAATTATGTATCTTACGTTTCTAGCACCAAAAAAAAAAAGAAAAAAAAAAGATATAACTATAAATATAATTTTCAACTAAAATATTTAATCTACCTTTTCAAAATCAATGAGACTAATTGATTTATAAAAAAATTCTCAGAACTGATCACTATTTCTCAAATTGAAATTTATAAGTAAATTTTCATTTAATAAATACATTATCTAGACCAATAGCTATTCTCATTCAAAAGCTTCTCCATTTGAAGTAATCTGTTCAGAGGAATATTAATCTATTTATCATATGAAAACGTGGAGGGGCCATCTTATTGACATTTGGATTTCTTGGGCAAAATGTCAAGTATTCTTTAACACTTTAGCAACCTTTCCACGGGCGATGGCTCCACTTCCCACTGTGATTATGCGGCTTGATGTGGCATAATAGTTGAAGGTTAAAAAATTATTAAATAAATCAAAAAATTTATATTATTTGGGAAAGTTTGTGAAAGAAGTTGAGGGTAAAATTATTAATTTACTTTTTGAATTTAATTATCTAAAAATTAAAAAGTTAAAAATTAAAGTCAAGAAGGTCCAATGATTATTTTGCTTTTATTATAATATTTTATTACGTATCTTCTCGTAAAAAGTTAAAAAGTTATTTTAAAAAATATTTTTTTAAATACTTTTTTAGTCAAAAAATCAAAAAATTACATCCCAAATAATTTTAAAAGTTATTTTTTAAAAAAATAAATAAAAAATAAAGAAATGATGTGATTTTAAAAAATAAAAATATTAAAAAATTAACTTTTAATTGTATTGTCAAAATAGGCCTAATTGTTTGTTATGGAGCTTTAATGTTTTTTGCTTTTCTTTTCTTGTAATTTTTTTTCTTTTCTTTTTCTTGGGTTTTCAATTTTATTTAATTTTTGATTGAACTTCATTCATTCAAATAAGGTTAAATTATGCTGACATTCCTTGAAATTTTAAAAAATACAATAAATTTTATAATTTTAACATAATTATATTAGATTCTTTTAATGTTTTAATTTATATAATATTTAATTCAATTTTCATCAATAATTTATTAAACATATAGATAGAAAAGTGGTGTTATCATATCTTTTACACTAAAATATATATATTTTTCTTATTTATCTTTGTATCTTTAGACTATTTATATTAATTTTGATCGCTCTAACTTTAATAAAAGAGAGGTTAATAAAATTATTCTAAAACTGTATAACTACTTTCATATTTTCTCCAAACTTGAGAGGTGTATGTAATTTATCCTTCAAATAAAAAGTACAAAGATCGGTTCCAATTCGTAGCTCGAATTTTCCGTAGCTCGAGTGGCTCGAAATCCCAAAACGACGTCGTTTTAGTATGTTTTTTTGATTTTCTTACCGGTAAGATAATATTTTCTGTACCATTCGAGCCATTCGAGCCTCACTTTCTCGAGCTACGGAGCATTTTCCTACAAAGATAATCAAGTTTAGACGAAGAATTACAAATACTACCATAACAAAGAAAACCAAACAACAAAAGTTACATTACGACTCAAAAAGAACTAAATGAGCTCCAACATACCAAGGACAACAACTTCAAAATCAAAACTAGATATAAAACAACATGAATACCCAAAACTAAACCCTTAGGATAAAAAACACAACCACCAAACCATGAGAAAGTTGATACCCCAGAACCAGCCAGAATTATAGACAGTAGGACAACATAAGTTCCCAGAATCAACCGGGCTGCCAAAATGTGATAGCTTATAAAGATCCTTATGCCCTGCCAAAGCCGATCAAGAACAGTTTTAAGTAAGTAAAAATGTGTAGATGAAAAGAAAAAAAAAGAATGCAGAGAGCCCACTTGAGATCTATGCAAAAACTAGGAATTATGAGGAAAAGATGTGGAACCTGTTGGAAAGATTGAATGGGACTTGGATTAAGAAGCTCAAAAACAATTTTATTACTGAGTTCTTCATATAGTCTAGAGGATGCAAGAAATGAAAATCAAGTTAAAGTTCAAGATATGATATGAATTATATATACTGTGAGGTCACAAATTGAATATAAAAGGGCGAGGATGATTATAATATTCAAGATATGAGACGAATTATATATAATATAAAAAGGAGTCAAGAATAATAGCACATAATTGGGGAAAAGTATTACATAGGGTACTATAGTTTCAGTACCAAATGCAAGTTGTTTCTCCAATTACTAAGATAGTGAGAGGATCATACCTTCTTGATCACATTCCAGTTGTAGCTCTTCTACCTCCATGTACTCCACTAGCTCCAAAATGAGTGTTCTTGATCATATGCAACTGAGTAACAACATCATTAATGGCCATCCGATCCGTCGGTAGTTCCTCTGAACAAGTGATTCCAACTTTTAAGTATTGAAATCAAGCACTATTGTTTTTTGTGACTATCAATTGAGCTCTGATTCCGAGCATTGGAGATGCTTGAGCTTGCCTCCCCTTTTCCCCTTTGTTCAAACAATGTTATGTCAACAATGTTTGCTACTTGTTTTGGCAAAGCCATTTTAACAAAGTTATGGAGACTCAAACTATCACAAAACATGTTATGCGTAGGTCTCTTCTTTGTAAACAACTCCAATAAGAGAATCCCATACATCACCGGATGTTGACACCTCATTTCCCATGCCATACTCTGGAGCAGCATAACCAACAGATCCTCTCATGCCCATAGAACTTGATTGATTTGCAGAAGATTCACAAGTGGCTTTTGGAAGGAATCTTGCTAACCCAAAGTCACCTATATGTCCAGTCATGTCACTGTCCAAAAGAATGTTGCTTGGCTTTAGATCATAGTGAACTATAGATTCAGGGCAATGATTGTGTAGATAATCAAGTGCATAAGCGGCATCAATGGCAATATTTAACCTCTGTAAAAGATTCAAATTCCTTGAGTCCTCATTCTCCTCATCTTCATTTTCATTTGGATGCAACCAATCCTCTAGGCTTCCATTGACCATGTAATCATAAACCAAAGCTTTGAAGTCATTACCAAGATAGTCAATGCTTGAACAAACTGTGAGCAACTTTACAAGATTCCGATGTTTGATGCTCTTCAATGCCTTACACTCAGCTATGAAACTCTTGGATGTTCCATGGAATTCAAGGTTTAATACCTTCACTGCAACAACTATTCCACCTTGATCAAGAATTCCTTTATACACCGAACCAAAACTACCAGAACCAATCAAATTTGCTGGAGTGAAACCACCAGTAGCTTTAAGTAGACTTTGATAGGATACTTTCTGAAATGTGTTCCCTAAAACTCTTAAAGATGGTACTACTTCTGTTCTCTTTTTATACCAAGAAGGATATAGAAAACACACCATGAGAACTAGTCCTACAAGCCCAAGAGCTATGGGGATTGTTAATTTCAAGGTAAGAGTACTTCTTTTTCCTTCTAGACCTTTTGGAGTTGCAACTAGGTAGGTGTAATTCAGGTATGCCCCCACAAAGCTTGTTGTTTCCCTTCAAAAAAATCGCAGTTGCATTTTTAAATATGCCACCTTCTGGTACCACACCCTCAAAATCATTTAATGATAGGTTTAATTTTTGCAAGAAAACAAAGTCCCCAAAAAAGGCTGGAATTTTTCTGGAGAAATTATTGTGAGAAAGATCTAATTCCTCTATACCTCTCAAATTACTTAAAGATGGAGGAAGGATCCCTTGGAAGCTGTTTTTCTGCATATATAATAATCTCAATTTTACACAGCTACCGATAGTTTCTGGAATTTGACCAGACAACATGTTTTCAGAAACAATCAGTTCTTCTAGATTTATCAAATTTCCAACTTCGACTGGAAGGGATCCAGTCAAATGATTTTGAGATACATATAGCTACAATAATGATGAGAGACTCATAACTTCTATAGGTATGGTACCATTAAGATTGTTTCCTCCAAGAGTTAATGTTGTCAAAAATTGGCATTTCCCTAAACTTGAAGGGATGTTGCCAGAGAAATTATTTCTAGCTAAATGAAGTTTAATTAACAAAGTTAAATTTCCCAAAGATGATGTGATGTTCTTGGAAAACTTATTATCTGAAAGACTCAATTGCTTTAGTTGTTGAAGTTGCCCAATAGAAGCCAGAATTTCACCTGTAAATTCGTTGATCCACAAATCAATCCGCTCTAACTTGACTAGATTTCCTATCCCAGTTGGAATGCTTCCAGATATTTTATTGATGTTCAAGATTAGTAGATATAGATTGGCGGAGAAATTGCTAACAGATTCAGGTAATGTCCCTCCAAAATTATTGTCATTCAAAGCTAAAATGTGCAAATTGGTGGCATTGGTTAAAGAGGAGAGAAAACTCAAATCACTAGCTTCTCCAGTTCCGAGATAATTACTAGAAAAGCTCAACCACAAAAGATCATGTAGCTTTTCCAAAGATGGCACTTTTCCAGTAAATTGATTGGCTTCGATGGCAAATCTTTGTAGTTTGGAGGCATTAGATATTGAAAAAGGAATGGATCCAGTAAACAAGTTTAGAACAACCCCAAGAAATTGAAGATTAGGAAGAGTAATTCCTAGGTATGAGGGAAGTTTCCCTCGAATTTGGTTGTTTACAACATTAATTACTTGAATAGAAGATATATTAAAGATTGTGGAAGGAATTATTCCAACCAACCTGTTAGACCCCAATTCAAGAACTTGTAAGTTTGTCAATCGACCCAGGATGTCAGGTATATTCCCACTAATACTATTTTCAGCTGCATAAATTGTTTGTAGAGAAGAAAGATTCCCAAAAGTAGAAGGAATGACTCCTATTAGACTGTTTTTCCACAAAAACAGTTTCTTGAGTTTAGACAAGAAACCAAGCTCCATAGGAATTTTTCCCATCAGGGGATTCATAGAAAATTCAAGAGAAATAAGGCTAGAGCAACCAGAAATATTGGCAGGAATTTCACCTGTAATAGAATTATTACGCAGTGACATGATTTGCAGTCTCTTCAAACGGCCGAGTTCTGGTGGGATTTTATGACTCAAGCTATTGTTAATCAACCATAGTTTCCTAAGAAAGCTTAGATTTCCAATGTGAGCCGAAATGGACCCTGTCAATTCTTTACCACCCAAGTCCAGCATAATGACCCTCTGATGATGCCGGTGGCCACATGTTACACCAACCCATTGGCAAAAATGGATGGATCCATTCCACGAGCTTAGAGCCCCCGAGGGATCACCTGTTATTTCGGCCTTGAATGCAAGCAAGGCTAGTCTGTCAGCCTCATTCCCACCAAGTACTGAACCGGCTACACCTACCCCAACATGGCGAAATCCTAAACCCATGCGCAAGAGAACAAGGACATGCATGGAAAGGAAAAATGGCCACGACATTGACAATATTGCTAGACCCATTTGCATATGAGGATTAGAAACTCTCGCTTAATTTGAAAGTCTATCATCTTCAGTGCTTCTTATATAAGTGAAGTCCATGCACTTGATTTCATCCGTCCATGGGATCAAACCATGTACCAGACAGACAAATAATTAAGGGCAAATTACACTGCTAGCCCTTGTATTTTGACTCTGTATCATTTTAGTTTTTGTAATTTCAATTGGATCGATTTTGATCATAATTTTTTATTTTTTTTTATTTCAAATTGGTCCAATTGATTCCAATTGTTAGCATTTTTTTATGACAAATTTGCACATAAACTGCATGTGTCATGTTTTAGAAGTAAATTTTATACTTGATCAATTTAATGATTTAACCTCAATCAATTCAGTGAAAAATTTCTGTCAAAAACCCTAATGATGTTATCAATTGGACCAAAATTAAGGGTCAAAATTGAATAAATTGAAACTATAGGAATTAAAATGATACAAGTGATAAAATGTAAGAACTACCAATGCAATTTGCTCAATAATTAATCAGGACAATTTCAATATTTTACTAGTTCTTAACGTTCTCTTCATTTGTTTTCTTCTCCTTACCAAGTCTTCAAGTGACCTTCATTTTCCTGGTTTTCAATGGACATAAAAAATTGCTTTTTTATTTTTATTTTATTTTTATTTAAGTAAAAGATGTGGACATGCATGATTAGTGTATCTTATAGTTGGGGGGGGGGGGGGGGGTTATAAAATCAAAAATAATTTCGTCACAAGAGAGAACTTGAGGTAGGTCATCATCATTTTCAAATAATAATAATAATAATAATAATCAGTATGTTTGGTTTGAATTTTCTGAATAAAATTTTTTGAAAATTGAGTTTTTTTTTATTTTTCGTGGTTTTTTTATTTTTAGTGAATATTTTTAAAATTTTAACCATTTTTTTTTACTTTTTTAGATGTATCTTACTTAGATGTGTCTAAAAAGTAAAATATTTGTGAAAAAATATTTAAAAAAATTAATAAATACACAAAAATGCGAAAAATGTATTGATTTTTTAAAAAATATTTTTGGTATTTAGTGAATTTTTTAAAGATTTTTTTTCACAAAAATTATACTTTTTAAGTGTATTTATGTTTGGTGTGTCTAAAAATTAAAAAATTGCATAAAATATTTAAAAAATTCAATAAAAATAAAAAAATACAGAAAATAAAAAAGTAAATTTTTTTAAAAAACTCAAACCAAGCAAAGTGATAATTTTTTTTTGGATTAATTATCAAAAAGTCCTATCTACATATTTGGTGGTAGCTTAGGTCATGTCAAAAAGTTTTTGAACCATTAAGTCCCATTTATAGGTAAAAAGACGTTTTGCCCTTTAATTCCAAAACTGAGAATGTTCTCAATTTTAAAACTGAGAATGTTCTCAATTTATAATTATCAAAACTAAGAAATTTCTCAATTTTTTTCTAGTATGAACTAAGAATATTATCACAATTAAGAAATTTATAATTATCAATTTTGAGAAATTTCTCAATTTCGATCAAAATTCAGAAGAATCAGTAAGTGTTAACGATAAAGTTAAATTTAACTCCTGGGATGCCATCTATTCATCATCCACTGTGCCATGGCATCCATAAGTTCATCTTCAATTGCTTCCTCAAGAATCCCATTTGAGTTCTTGAGAGCAAATACTGCTCTATCAATGGATACTGGGTCTCTGATTTGAATAGCCGAAGCGAATGTAGTATTTGCTTTCACTGGCTTGAATTCACCCCAACCTGACTTGTAATGTAGATACAATGGATACGCATTCGCTGCTTGAGCGCAAACAAGCCTTGGAATTCGATCAACGAGTCCCAATTCTTCACACATTTTGAATCCTTTGTAGAATGCGTAAATGTTGCCTAGATTTCCACCAGGAACGATGACCCAATCTGGAACTTCCCAATCGAATTGCTGTAGAATTTCAATGGCGGCTATTTTTTGCCCTTCGAGTCTCAAACTGTTGAGTGAATTCGCCAAATAGATCGGCAATTCGGATGTGACTTCTTTGATCGCCGTTCTCTCTCTCTCTCTCTCTCTCTCTCTCTCTCTCTCTCTCTCTCTCTCTCTTGACTCTGTCTTCTCTTTCTACGAAGGATATGTTTATGGAGCTCACTGCTTGTTTGGATATTTAATTATAAAATCTATTAAAAATTAATGGGACTTGAAGGAGCAAATAATTTTATCTAAGACTTAATGGATTATAAGTTCACAAAATGGGACTTGTATGTAAATGCCCCTTTTTTTTCCACCTAAAGATCCGAAAGCAGGGGCAGGACGTTAAGGGACTGGGCCTCCTAAAAATATAAATTTTTGATTTATACCTTATATAATTTTGAGTATTTATAATATAATTAGTATATTATTCTTAAATTCTAAACAAATTTGATTTGACTAGATTTCTTACATATCACAATATTTCCAACCGCACTTTATAATTGAACATAACCAAAGAGTAAAGTTAAAGATCAAGAATTCAGACATAAAAAAATATCAAAAAAAAATAATATGTGATCTAGATTTAATTCTTGTACGATGATGTTAGACTTATCTATTTTGATAATTTATTTAATTATGTTTTAATTTATTTGGAAGAGAAAAATAGAATCAAAATTTATTTTAATGATTTATTTGAAAGAGAAAAATAGAATCAAAATTTATTTTGATGATTTTATGTTTTAATAAAATCAAAATTTATTTTGTCCCATTATTTCTTACCTAAACTTTTATCATAAATGTTGTTAGAATGTATTTAATATTTGATTAAATCATGAGTTCAAATAGCCCAAAACAAAGGTTCAAACAGCCTAGCACAGCAGCAGGCCAAAAGGTTCAAAAGGTTCAATTAGAAGATATTCAAATTAGTAATGATGGAAGTACAACGGCTATAAACGGCTATAAAGGTTCAAAAGGTTCAAAAAGTTCAAGTGGAAGATATTCAAATTTGTAATGATGGAGTGGAAGATATTCAAATTGGTAATGATGGAAGTACAACAACTATAAACGGCTATAAATTCAAATGACTATAACGGCTATAAACGGCTATAATTTTCATTATATATACCAAAGCCTCTAATGTAAACAAGTTACAAAAAACCTGAAAATATTCTTTGATCTATAATCACTCACATCTATTCTAAAAAATTACACACTGAGCCTTATAGCTTTAAGCCCATCTTTCCTGTATGAGATTTACAGAAAAATCAAAGTTTCATTTTATATATCTATCTTTGAGAGATCTTTATTGTAAGCTTTCTTTGAAAGCAAAAATACCATTTCATTTTGTAGAAGTGTTGCAAACATTGTGTTCTTGAAATCTTGAGAGTGATTGTAAATCACCTAAGATTTGTAAGGGTTTGGACTTGTGAAGTCTGTATAAAATCCGTGGACGATTGCTCCATTTGTAAAGAGGTTGCTAGCACCCCTGTGAAGCTAGAAGATAGTGGAAAATCTCAAGTGAAACTTGAGGAGTGGACGTAGGCCGAGTTAAAGCCGAACCACTATAAATTTGTTTGTCTCTTTCTCCTTTATCTCTTTATTTTATTTTAAATTGCCATAACTATATTTCACATTTTTACTATGCTAAAATCATTAACTGACATAGTTGTTAAGACACTTGTTTTAATTATTTTTATTTCATTAATTATATTTATCTATTGTGCTAATCATGATTTTTATTAGGGTATTATTAATTTTAATTGTAAAAACCTAATTCACCCCCCTCTTAGGTTATCTTTTGGGTAACAATTGGTATCAGAGCCTAGACTCTTGTTTTATATTTAACCATCTAGGAGTTTCAATCCATGGCAACCTTAGCTGAAGGACAAGCCACAAATAGGCTACCATTATTTGACAAAAACAACTATAGTCATTGGAAGGATAAGATGACCCTATACCTACAACTCACTGATTATGCCATGTGGATCATTATCACTAAAGGTCCTAAAATCCCTACCAAGGTAGTAGACCATATCAGTGTGCCTAAACTTGAGAATGAATTTGATGAGCGTGATTATAAACCCCTTCAAGCTAATGCTAAAGCCAAGCTTATTCTTGTGTGTGGATTAGATGAAAATGAGCACAATAGAATTTTTGGGTGTATTACTGCTAAAGAGATTTAGGATAAACTTGAAATCACCTATGAAGGAACTAACCAAATAAAAGAGTCTTGGATTGACATGCTTATTCATGATTATGAACTCTTACTATGGAATCATTTAAATCTATTTCTGAGATGTCTTATAAATTTATCAATATTATTAATGCTCTAAAATCTCTTGGTAAATCTTATACTAATGGTGAGCTTGTGAGAAAAATACTTCGGTCTTTGCCAAATGAATGGGAAGCTAAGGTTACAGCTATCCAAGAAGCAAAAGACCTCACAAAATTAGGCATTGAAGAAATCCTAGGCTCACTCATGCCTCATGAACTTTCAATGATGGATGTCAGCAAAAAAGAAGCCATTTGGGGAGAAAATGATAGAGTAGCCAACTTGTGTCTCATGGCTCTTGGAGAAAAAGAATTCACTCAAGATGAGGTAATTTCTAATTATGTAGAACTTGAAAGTGCTTTCAATGAATTACATGACATATTTAGAAATATTTGTGTTGAGAATTCTAAATTAAAAAAATTAGTTACTTTTCTTTCAAATGATGTGGATGTTTTAAAAATGGAAAATGTTACTTTGAAAAATGACTTTACGTCTATTGCCAATGAGAAAAACATTTTGAAAAACAATGTTGATGATTTAAATAAAACTCTTGAAAATTTTGTAAAAGGAAAAGAAAATCTCAACAAGCTTCTTGGAAATAAAAGATGTGTTTTTGACAAAGTAGGCTTTGGTTTTGATCATTCTAAACCTTTTATGAGATTAAATGTTCTTGAGACTAATCCTTATGGACCCAAGAAAGTATGGGTACTAAGAAAGAAATCAAGATATTTTGTAGATGAAATCTCAAAGAATACCAAGGACTTCGAGAGGAAATGCACAACAAGAATGTTCAATCTAAAGAGCAAAATCAGCTCTTACAAGAAAAAGAATGATGAAATGAAAATCACCAAGATAAACAATAGAGGTAATGTATGTGTGAAGATTCCAAAGAGGTAAATGAAGGTATAACTCCTAACACACCTTTCAGCTTAAAGTTCTATATTCTTTAAGGTGTGATTTGTGTACAATAGGTTGTGTTTAATAATTGCTTTCATGTAACCTAATTGTACTAAGTTTGCTAAGTCATGTTCTGCTAGTTTCTTTCAAACATTCATTGAACTCAAAAATGAGAATTATATTATTTTGATGAATGCCTATTAGAATATGAATGATTCATGTATTCATTAACATTTTATATCATGTCATCCATTGCTATGAAAAAGAGATAAGAAGTGATAAAAAAAAATTGTGAGCATACTTTTCACATCTTATATATGACTTTATACTAATATGTTAATTCCTTTTTGAGTCATATCTTTGTAAAATCAATTTTGATGTCATAGCATGTTTTTGAGATATATATTATCTATATTTTGAATTCTACATTTGTGATCTCACGAATATTCTCAATATGAAAATTTCATGCTTATATGCTTTACATTGGAATATTTGAATGAGTTGTGAAATTCCTTGATTATGATCCATCTAAATGAAAAGAAATATCATACGTTTGTAGAGACATTGCATCTATCCTATTGAATATCTTTTAAATATGAATTATATTGGCATACATCTCATGAAATGCTTTTGATTGATAAATTGTTGAATTAATTGTTTATAACATTCATATTGTGTTCCACATTAAGTAAAATGTTTTATCACACTTGAGTATGTGGATTGAATTGATGAAAATGCCTCTTGATAATGTTATGTGATTAAATGAGATTGTTGCATCATTTTTAAAACAAAAAGCATAATACTATTTTCTTATGCATATTATGCTATGTGCTACAACTTGAAAATTCTGAAAAATAGCATTCTAAACTCTTGTTTGATCATTGAATTATTTTTCACCTTTTGAGTTTGTGATTAGAAGTGATTTGTGCTATATTTTTATTGAGTAATAGTGATTGTTCTATAAATGTTATATTTACACAAATCACATTAGAAAAGGATAGCACCAACTTAGGGGGAGAAATCACTTGGCTAACATACTTGTTAAACCCTTTTGAGATGAACTCCTCATGAAAAAAAATTGAAGATTGAAAAGCTTCCATCTGTTAAACCTAAGGTATGCCTCATATACTCTCTTAAGCTTTTGAGGTAAAAATTCTATCTTATATCCCTTGAGCTAATACTGTTATTACTTTGATATGAAAAAGATTGATTATGCTTCATATGATTTGCAATGTATACTCTTTGATGATACTCTTACCTAAAAATCATGCATATGCTTAAATGTGTGGTACATATTAAAATTCATGATTCTTCTTGGCATATGGATTACTATACCTTGAACATGATTCATTTTTTTTGGAATTACATTAGCTCTATGAGATTATATTGAGTTTAACCTATTATGAGCAATATTTGGTATTCTACATAATGCTTGAGCTATGATTGTTAAATCTTCTAGATTGCATATTAGTATCCTTAGTAGATTGCATGTTGGTATCATTTTGGCATCCTATTTGATATTATTGACGAGAACATTTCAGTTATGAGCTTTCATTTATCATATCTCCTATTGATTTTGCCAAATGAAACAAGGGGAAGAATTTAAAATTGATTATTTTTTAAAATCCCCTCAGTTTTTATTCTGTATTTGATATCAAACTTATGGGCTTGCACCTTCACATGTTACTATTTTTTTTGCCTATTATTGTCAAATGGTATGAGCTTCAATTGTATGATCATTATGTGCTATCATTTTTTTTTTTAGTATCATAGAACTACCTTGATATGGATGATTATTTGTGCTATAATGAGACTTACATTCTTTCAGCCTAGATGCTGTACCATACTCCCTCCTTGTGCTTGATTTTGTTAAAAATGTCATGGGGTGAGAAAAAAAGACTTAATTGTTTTAGTATCTCTGATTATTTTGGTATCTCTATGCTTTTGATATCTTAATTCTTACAACATGACCTTTGGGCTGATTAGTTGTTGATAATGTAAGAGGAAGATCATTTTCCTCAAGGAAGAGTGACTTGAACTTTAACTCCATATTTATGCTCTTGCTTGGCAACCTTGTTTGATCTATGCACTGTTATGTCTATTATAGTCTTGAGATTGGTATGCTCTTGCTAAGAAATTGAGAATTAGATCATGCTCAAATACTTCTCATATACTCATTAACAATTTGGTCTCTCATTATTATTTTTTGTTTGGGCTTAATTTTCTTATTTTTTTTCTCTGCTTTTTAATTTCATTTTTCAGTACTTAAACATAAACACAACAAAAAATCAAAATACAAATATTTACATAACAAAACGAACAAAAAAAAAAAACACCCCTCATTTTTTTTATGGCCACACGCCGATCAAAATAAACATAAAAAAAAAAAAACGTTTCATTTTTTTTCCGGCCATACGCCGATCTTACTTACTCACCTCTTCCATCGTTTTCTTCTTCTTTTTATCACCTTGGGCGACCCTTGACGCCCCTGCCTCCGTGCTTTCGTCAAGCGCGATGACTCCCCACTGACTATCAAAGGCCAAGAATGACATTGCTCCAAATTGAGTCATGGAGATGGTCTTCCGTTTAAGCTTTTTTTTTTCGGCCTTCAGTGCACCTATTTCTACTCGCGCATCCTTGTACATGCGTTGGAGTAGAGAGAGTTGGGCGTTGACCTGATGGAGCTCACTTGTCCTGTTCTGCAATCGGTGAGCCAATTTTGTGACTGCCGTCATCGTCTCCATACAGGACGTCAGTGTGAAATGATTGGCTTCTATGTCAGATTGAGCTGCCATGATTTGCCCAATCGACATCATAGGAAGGTTAGGCGGAGGAATGACAGGAAGAGTGGGAATAGAGGCACTCGGTCCAGCAGAGCTTATGGGATCGTTCAGGTCCCGAAATAGAGTAAGGGGACAGGATGAGAAAGCCATGGTTTAGAGGTGAAAGGTGTAAAAGCAATGCGTTGCAGAGAAATAGAAGAAAATAGACTGAGGTTTGGCCTCCTCCGTTCAGTTTTTTTTTGTCTCTCGATGTAGAAGAAGAGATAGAAGAGAGTGAGGTGCAGAAGAAGAAGCAGACGAGTGTGATTAAGAAGAAGGCTAAAGAGAAGACGACAATGAGGGAAAAATAGCCGAGGCGAGCGGCAATCAAGGAGAGCTGTTTTTGTCGGTCGGCTGACGCAAAAGCGAGGCCGCGTGTTCGACGTGATTTTCAACGAAAAATAGAGGCACGGGCGATTCATATATATATATATATATATATATGTATATATGTATATATATGTTTTGATTATCTATTTTTTGATGTCATTTATCACTATCATTTTTCTCATACTCCTCCAGATTTGGACCCATGATTTCCTTTTGATAATGTCACAGGGGGAGAAATTATATGATGTTATGTATTATGGCATTATTTGAAAACTAATCTGATGATTATGTATTTATAGTTTGATATCTTAGTCTCATATCATGTCTCTAATTAAAACTTATTTATTACACATGTGCTAACATATGCATTTAGAAATGAATTCAGGGAGCATTACTTGAGGGGGAGCCTTTCTTACTCCCAAATTAAATCAAAACATCATTATGTGTCATCATCAAAAAGGGAGAGATTGTTAGACTTATTTATTTTGATGATTTATTTAATTATGTTTTAATTTATTTGGAAGAGAAAAATAGAATCAAAATTTATTTTGATGATTTTATGTTTTAATAAAATCAAAATTTATTTTGTCACATTATTTCTCATCTAAACTTTTATCCTAAATGTTGTTAAAATGTATTTAATATTTGATTAAATCAGGAGTTCAAACAGCCCAAAACAAAGGTTCAAACAGCCTAGCACAGCAGCAGGCCAAAAAGTTCAAGTGGAAAATTTTCAAATTAGTAATGATGGAAGTACAACGGCTATAAACGACTATAAAGGTTCAAAAGGTTCAAAAGGTTCAAGTAGAAGATATTCAAATTTGTAATGATGGAGTAGAAGATATTCAAATTGGTAATGATGGAAGTACAACGGCTATAAACGGCTATAAATTCAAATGACTATAACAGCTATAAACGGCTATAATTTTCATTATATATACCAAAGTCTCTAATATAAACAAGTTACAAAAAAACTGAAAATATTCTTTGATCTATAATCACTCACATCTATTCTAAAAAATTATACACTGAGCCTTATAGCTTTAAGCCCATCTTTCCTGTGTGAGATTTACAGAAAAATCAAAATTTCATTTTATATATCTATCTTTGAGAAATCTTTATTGTAAGCTTTCTTTGAAAGAAAAAATACCATTTCATCTTGTAAAAGTGTTGCAAACACTGTGTTCTTGAAATCTTGAGAGTGATTGTGAATCACCTAAGATTTGCAAGGGTTTGGACTTGTGAAGTCTGTACAAAATCCGTAAAGGATTGCTCCATTTGTAAAGAGGTTGCTAGCACCCCTGTGAAGCGAGAAGATAATGGAAAATCTTAAGTGAAGCTTGAGGAATGAACGTAGGCCGAGTTAAAGCCGAACCACTATAAATTTGTTTGTCTCTCTCTCTTATCTCTTTATTTTATTTTAAATTGCCATAGTTATATTTTACATTTTTACTGTACTAAAATCATTAACTGATATAGTTGTTAAGACACTTGTTTTAATTATTTTTATTTCATTAATTATATTTATCTATTGTGCTAGTCATAATTTTTATTAGGGTATTATTAATTTTAATTGTAAAAACCTAATTCACCCATCCTCTTAAGTTGTCTTTTGGGTAACAGATGAGAATTCACACATTATTTTTCTTGGTATTATTCTATATCTGAGTTATTCGTCTTCAACGTTAATGTACAATTTATATCATCATTTTCATTTACGCTCCACATATTTTGATACTTCTTTCTAGATCATCATTTCCATTATTTTTCTTGATATTATTCTATATTTAAGTTATTCGTCTTCAACACTTCTGCACAATTTATATAATCATGCATATGGAAAGGAAAATGGCCACAAATTTAACAATATAGCGAAGCCCATTTGCATTTGAGGATGGGAATTTGAAGTCTACTTCCTTGAAGGTTATGCACTTGGTTTATTCCTTCATCCATAGGATCAAACCATGTACCAAAATTAATTTAACAATGCTAGTGACCTACATTTTACACCCATAAATACATCCACGGCGATATGATAAGGGTGCTGGATCTCATATCATTAAAAGCCTAACCAATTAAAAATTGATAGTTATCAGATCACAATATTATAAATTGAATTGTGAAAGAATTTTGGAGCCTAAAATATTTTCCAAATTAATTCGAACAATTTCAATATTTTAATAGTTCTTACGAGTCATTTGGGATGATCTAAATAGTATACTTTTTGACATTTTATGAAATATAGGTTGGGTATGGGTTGGGTTTAAAGTGATGTGATAGAGAGGTGATGTGACTTAAATAAGATAGTGACTTTTTGACTTTTTTAATTTATGACAAACAAAGCCTTAATGTCCTTTCCATTTGTCCTTTCAATATTTTACTAGTACTTAGGCCTCGTTTGGAAAGTTATTTTTTAGCTAAAAACTTAAAAAGTTACTAAAAAAATTAAAAAGCCAATAACCGATACCAAAAAGTCAAAGATTACCTTTCCTCTCTACTTTTTGTACACCTTTTCGTAAAACGTCAAAAAATATCCCAAACATACTAGTTTTTTTTACATCATATTTTAGTCAAAAAACTAAAAAAATACTAAAAAAGCTTATTCCCAAACGAAGCCTTAGGCCAAGTTTGGCAACCCCTGAAAAATTCAAAAAAACAAAAAGTTATCCAAAAAATTAAAAAGTTAACACTATTCACAAAAAAAAAATATTAAAAAAAATAATATACACATATTAATACAAATCAAAAAAATAAACTCATGGATTGGTACTGACAAGATGGTGAAGTCAGTGATCGGGGAAAAAAAATTATAGTAAAATATTTACTAAATTTGATGGTAGGGCTGGGCCCGTGGGGGCCCATCATGGGTCCCATTTTAATAATCTGAACCGTCAATGAGTAGAACTCGTCTAGTACTATATTCTTGTAAAAAATCACGTCTATCGGATATCGCTAAATACATGATGAAATCAGTTTTGTATAAAAATGGATGGTGTTATAGTTAACAGTTAACAAAAAAAACTAACACGATCAGATTACTATCAATATCCAATCAAGGTGATTTTTTACAAACATATAGTACTCGACGAGTTCTACATATTTAACGGTTCCGATTAGTAAAACGGGACCCGTGGTGGCCCCCATGGGCCGAACAGAACCGATCAATATATGCCCAAAAAGTAGAGAATAAATCTCCTACACTATCCTCTGCCGCGCTGCCCTTTAGGCTTCCAACCGTACGGCCTATTCCATCACTTTATTTTCCAATATACTTATTTATACAATTTTTTAATACATATTTTTTTCATAAAAAGTCAAAAAGTTAATCCAAACATCCATATTTTTTTCCTCAAATTTTTAATCTAAAAAAATAAAAAATATACTTATTTAGGATATCCCAAACAACCCCTTAGTGTCCTTTTCGTTTGTTTTCTTCTCTTTAAAGTCTTCAAACCACCTGTATTCTCCTTGTTTTTAATCGACTTCAATAAATGTTGATTCTACAATATTATTTTGAAAACAACAAGTGAGACTTTGTTTGGGAATTTGAGTTTATAATCAAATTACTCATTTTATTTTTTTACACATACTTTTTGTGTGGGTGATTTTCTGACCACACTGTCCGTTTAGTAACCAGCTAGAGAGCACCGGCAGAATAGATGGCTTCAGCTAACCTGTAACAGAAAGAAAAGGCTCCGGCGGTGGTTCTTCCACCCGGGGGCACTCCGACGATCAAGTCAGTATATCTCTCAAAGATAATCAAGTGCTAAACTCACTGTTCAAAGTATAAAATTGCGTACCTTAGACCCACGGGGGTGCCTCTCTTTTATAGTTTACTCAATCCTAGTTCCACTAGAGACCTGACTTCTATGGACTCCAATTCAGTACTTACTTTGGACTCCTCAAGAGATAATGATAAACTCCCTAAGAGTTTTATCCTCATCTTAACTAAGTCTCCTCTTTATTTTAGGACTCTTGTCCCTTATCCGTTTATCTCGAATTCCGATATCTTCGGAGATAACCTCGGCCTTGCCGAGATCACCTCGGCGTCACGACCAGGACACGTGGCACCTCGACTAACACGTCGGCGTCACCTTGGCCACGTGTTGGTACTCAGAAAATATATCCCCACAACTGCCCCTTAGGTTCTATTACCTCGGCATTCTGAGGTGATAGAACCTATATCTGTATTTTCTTCCAGTAAATCGGCTTAAAATTTGACAGCCGAGATCATTCATTTCAGGCCGACATACTTTCCCTAAAAAATCAAGATTTTTAAGGACCTTTTTACACGCATGAGCTGTCATGCACTTCAACCCAACGGTTTTAGCCACGCGTTTCCCTCTTACTGGTCCGTACACGTGACGCGCCTGTTAGCCGCCTCTTTCTTTATGTGCGCCGTCTGACGCCCTCGTTCTTCTAGGCGCATTGATTGCTTTTGCCGCCGTTTCTGTTTAATCAAAAACTTTTCCCCTTTTTTCCGTCTCTTCACTTTTTCATTCGAATCTCCTGCTATCTCTCTCTAGCTTTCGAAACCCTCCATCGCTCAAGCTTCCAAAGCTCTGCGTCCTTCTCCTTTCCGGCGAGATTTCCACCGGTCTTCTGCTCCTGCAACCGTCGTAGGACATCGGCAAATCCCTTTCCAGTTTCCCTTTTTCTGGTAAGCTACTGTTCTTTTTGTTTTTAATTCCCTGATGTTTCTTTTTTTTTTTTTTGTCACCATTACTGTACTGTTTCAAGCTTTTTTTTTTTTTTTTTTTTATTCATAAATCGTACATCTAAATGCATTCATCCATGATTTTGCTTTTGCCCATATTTCGAACACACGCACTGTTTCACCACTTCTTCGCACGTTTGCCACTGTTCTTGGCCATATACTCTTGTATTTTTCATGTTCTTGATAGCCCATCTCAGTTCTTGTTTCTGAAACTTCGTTTTTGTTTTCTGTTTTTTGCATCTTTTCCAGATTCTTGCCTTCAATCCGTGTTTCCATAAATTTAGGTCTAAGATTTGTCTGTAGAATCCATAACTTACGAAAAAACTGAAACCTGCACGTACCTTACTGTTTGCCGAGGTCCCAATAACCTTTCAAAAACATCTTCTAAAACCCACCTTCTAAGATTAAGCCAATATCATGGGTATGTGAGAACATAGGGTAAACACCCCCTCCAAACTAGAATACTTTAGACAGGAGTTTGAGATCCCAGCCGACGTCCATTTGAGGTTGGCTGGGGATGATGACTCCATCATGCCCACTGCCGACTCTATGCCTTTCCCCGTAGTCACTTTTATCGAGTGTGGACTCCAGCTCCCACTCAACATCTTTTTTCGCGAGATTCTTTACTTTTATAAATTGAACCCCATGCAACTGGCATTCAATTCCTATCGAGTGATCTTTGGTATTATTACCTTAGCTAAACAGGAAAACGTTAGGATCACCCTAGCCGATATCCAATATTGTTATACCGTGTGTGCCCTTAATTTGAAAGAAAAAGGCTACATTTATTACCTTAAGCCGAGGTCTACAGAATTCAAAATCGTAGCCGACCTCCCAACCACCAACAAGGGGGCTGGAGATGACTATCTCATTACCTCGAAAAATTGGGAGTTTGCTCTAAACGAGAACATCCATCTCTTCCCTCTTCCCCGATCAGTTTTAAAGGGCAAGGGTAAGAGCCCAGCATTCAGCTTTGCCTGTTTTCCTTCAAAATATTTAAATACTTTGTCTGTTTCTGATGTCTGTTCTTCTTGCAGCTGTACGTTAGCCACCAAAAAACTTTCGTCAATCCTTTGTTCCCAGCAAGGATTTGAAGAAATTACTGGACCTGCCAGTTCAGAAGCGAAAGGCACCCCTGCTTCTCAACTTCATCCCAACATACAAATCAGCTCTCCCCGACGTCCCCAGGAAAAAGAAGAAGAAGAGCTTATCTCCTCCCTCTGCTACAACTCTTCCAGTTGCATCAACATCGCGAACAGACCAAGGATCAACCTCTGATCCAGCAGAACAGCCGTCAATCTCAGCTCCATATCTCATTCCACCATCCCAAAGAAAGCATCGTCGACGTCTTGTTCTTAGAGCCGAGATGGGTCGCCCAAAGCCAGTTGCTAAAGACCTCCTAGCCAACATTCCATCATCTATTGACGAATAACCAATACAAACCCAACCTCCAACAAAACCAAAAAGAGTTAAGAAAGCCCAACCGAAGGCCAAGGTGGCTCAAGTTGAGTCTGAAGACGCTCTGCCTATTTCAAAATTGGCTGAGAGTGACAAACCTCAGCCTTCTGCTAGGAAGAGGCGCTCTGAGTCTCAACCATCGGAATCCCAATAACCAAAAAAGCTGAGATCTTCTTCCGCAACAACTTCGGGATCAAAAAAGCCCGCTGTCCCCTGGGCTCCCGAAATCACCCTAGAGGATAAGCCCGTAATGGCAAGTGACAGTGCCGACAATATCAATGTTGGCATTGCACTCAATACCGCTCTACTTCTCCCAGGTGACCTGGAGCGGAACGCCAAGTATAGCGAGTATGAGAACTATGCCTTAATGTTACAGCACCCTGTTCAGGTAAACGTTTTCTACTTGGCAAATTTTTCTTTCTCTTTATTTTACACTTTGAATATTCTTTAATACCTCTGTTTTCTTTTAGGCCATCCAGAATGCCCACTCTTTCTCAATGCAGTCTTTTGAGAATCGGCAAAATCTGGCCGACATGAAGAAAGAGTTTTCTTCCCTCCAAAAGACCAACAAAGGTCTTCAATCGAAGATGAAAAAACTAGAGGACCAAGCCGAGGCTGCAATAAAAGCCCAGACCAATGCCGAAGAGAAGGCTGAGGCCGCTGAAGCCATCAAGAAAGTGGCTGAGTCCCAAAAGAGAGAAGCAGAAGAAAAAATGGCCCAAGCTGAAAAGAGCTTCCGGAGGCTCTGGCCACTAAAGACGCCGAGATTAAGGAAGTTGATGAAAAGGCGTATAATCAAGGTATGGCTGACGTTACTGAGGCCTATGAACTTCAAGTGAAGCAGGCATGCAACAAGGGTTTCACCCTTGGTTGGATGTCTCTTCTGAAAAAACTGAATGTCCCTGATGATTCGCCCCTGAGAAATGCCGACAATATTCCTCTTCCATTCCCTCCAGCCCAACCCTCAAGTCAAGACGTCGGCGAATCCGAGTATGAGGATGCCAATGAGGAAGAGGATGAGGCTTTGGTCAGAAAGTCCAAAGATGCTGATGGGGCCAAGTCCCTTCCTCAGAATGAGCAAGTCCTAGACTTGACTCAGGATGAAGAAGGAGATGAGGTTGTCCAAAAAGCTGTTCCCGACATCGCACTAGCCGACATCCCTTATGAGGTCAAGACTGTTGAAGAAACTCTCCAAGAAATTGACGCCGAGATAGCGGCAAAGAAGGAGGCTGAGGTGGTATCTGATCTTCAAATTCAACAATCTAGAGGAAAGGAGCCTTAGCTCTAAGTTTTTTTCTTACTTGTATTTTCTTGCTTCTTTATCTTTGGGAAACAATGTATGTTCTTTGTATGACCGATGTGCCCTTTGGTGAATGAATATAACTTTTCTTTTCTAAGTGCCTGCACTCCTGTTTTCTTGTTTTGTCTTTGCATGATTCTATACTTAGAATATTCTGCATATGTACACTCTTCCTCCTTTGTGTAACCTTCTCGGGGTGACACATCTCGGTTATGTCAACCGATGATATATCTCGGCAAGTTTTCTTGTCTTTGGTTCGACTTCAACTTGTAAATTGCTATAAATTTCAACAAGTGTTTAAGCATTACTTTGGTTTAACTTCAACTTGTAAATTGCTACAAATTTCAACAAGTGAAGATAAACAATTATCTCGGCTTAACTTCAACTTGTAAATTACTACAAATTTCAACAAGCATTAAGCATTACTTTAGTTTAACTTCAACTTGTAAATTGCTACAAATTTCAACAAGTGAAGATAAATAATTATCTCGGCTTAACTTCAACTTGTAAATTGCTACAAATTTCAACAAGCGTTAAGCATTACTTTAGTTTAACTTCAACTTGTAAATTGCTACAAATTTCAACAAGTGAAGATAGACAATTATCTCTGCTTAACTTCAACTTGTAAATTGCTACAAATTTCAACAAGTGTTAAGCATTACTTTAGTTTAACTTCAACTTGTAAATTGCTACAAATTTCAACAAGTGAAGATAAACAATTATCTCGGCTTAACTTCAACTTGTAAATTGCTACAAATTTCAACAAACGTTAAGCATTACTGTCTTCTCTCTGCCCCCAATGTGAACCTGAGTTCCACTTGGGTTCTCATTATTAATCATTATGCATCTTTTATCAATTCACAAGTCTTTGGAGAACTCTGCTAAAATTTTATTAATGATGTCGGTAAAAAATAACAAGGAACATCTAATGATAGAAAAATTTCAAATTACAAGTGTTCCAGGGTCTTGGCAAAGCTTTGCCCTCATTGTCTTCAAGTCGGTACGCCCCATTGCCTAATACCGAAGTGATTCTGTAGGGTCCTTCCCAGTTTGGTCCAAGTTTGCCTTCTCTGGGGTCCTTCTTGTTGCCAACAACTTTTCTCAGGACTAGGTCGCCGACCTGAAATTCCCTTGGATTGACCTTCTTATTGTAAGCTCTAGCAAGCTGCTGCTGGTATGCTGCGAGCTGAATTGTAGCTTTTTCCCTTCTTTCTTCTAAGAGATCCAGATCTCGGGCTAGAAGTATGTCATTGGTCCCATTCTCTACTCCCTGGGTTCTGATCCTTGAGATGCCGATCTCAAGAGGAATGACTGTTTCTGTGCCATAGGCCATAGCAAAGGGGGTTTCCCCTGTTGATCTTCTCGGCGTAGTCCGATATGCCCAGAGTACATTGAGCAACTCGTCTACCCACTTTCCTTTGGCTGCCTGTAGTCTCCTCTTTATCCCATCCAAGATTACTTTGTTGGATGCTTCTGCTTGCCCGTTGCTTTGGGGAAAACTTGGTGTTGAAAAGTAATTCTTTATCTTGAATTTCGCACAGAAGTTCTTGATGAGTTTGCTGTCAAATTGCGTTCCGTTGTCGGCAACTATTGCTCTTGGAATGCCAAATCTGGTGATGATGTTTCTCCATATAAAGTTCTTGACGTCCACATCTCGGATTTTGGCAAGAGGTTCTGCTTCTATCCACTTTGTGAAGTAGTCTGTTGCTACCAGCAAGTACTTCATTTGTCCAATTGCTTGGGGCAATTGCCCAACGAGATCCATGCCCCATTGGGCAAATGGCCAAGGACTGGATACAGGGTTCAGGTCAGTAGCTGGCTGGTGTATCAAAGGTGCGAACCTTTGGCATTGTTCACACTTCTTCACGTAGGCTTCTACGTCTTTTTGCATGTAGGGCCACCAATACCCCTGGGTAATGGCCCTATGAGCTAGTGATCTGCCCCCAGCGTGGCTTCCACAAATCCCTTCATGAATTTCGTATAGAAAATCTTCAACCTGCAAAAGGTGTACGCACCTTAAAAGGGGTCCAGTGAAGGACCTTCTGTAGAGATGTCCGTCCGCTATTAGATTGAATCTTGTCGACTTCAATCTGACTTTGTGTGCCTCCTTATGGTCTTCTGGCAGCTTTCCCTCTTTCAGGAATGCAACAATTGCATCCATCCAGCTTGGTCTCAAGTCCACACACATTGCTTCTTGCTCTGTGATTGGCTGTTCTATGCTCAGGTTTGACAGATAGTCAATCATTATTGTTCTTGTTTTTCCAGTTTGCATTGAGCTTGCCAAGTTGGCCAACGCTTCGGCGTGGTTATTATCATCTCGGCTGACTTGAAGAAGTCGGCAGTTGCGAAACAAGGCTGCCAGCCTGATGACTTCCTTTGCGTATGCCGACATCATCTCATCTCGGGTTGCAAACTCTCATGTTGCTTGATTTACTATAAGTTGTGAATCACAAAAAATTATTACCTCATCTGCTTCTGCCGCCACTGCCAGCTTTAGTCCTGCAATCAATGCTTCGTATTCTGCCTCATTGTTTGAGGCCTTGAACCCTAATCGAATAGATTGTTCCAATATGTCCCCATCAGGAGATATTAACACTACTCCTGCCCCCGCTCCTTGCCGGTTTGAGCTCCCATCGACAAACAGGCGAAAGGAGTCGTCGATGTATATGCTGCAGGGTCTGAGTTTTTCCTTTCCTTGTTCTTTTGCCTTTGGCTGGGCTTCTCCTTGTTTGCTTGGACATCGTTCATCTTGGCTCAACGGAGCCCGATGTTCGATGGATTCTAACGTGAATTCGGCCACGAAGTCGGCCAAAACTTGTCCCTTAATTGCTGTTCTCGGCCTGAACTCCAGGTCATACTGGCCCAAGGCCACTACCCATCTTGCTATTCTTCCAGTTAAGTTTCCTTGTTGTAACAAGGACTTCAGTGGGTGCTCTGTTAGCACTATAATCTTATGCGCTTGAAAGTAATGGTTCAGCTTCTTTGAAGCCATTACTAAGGCCAGTGCCAATTTTTCCAAGGGTAGATACCTTGTTTCTGCATCGGCTAAGGTTTTGCTTACGTAGTAAACAACCTTTTGCTCCCCTATTTCTTCACGAATTAATACCGCACTTATTGCGTGTTCTGAAACGGCTAAGTACAAAAACAGTTCTTCTCCAGGTTCAGGTGTTGAGAGGACTGGAGCCGTGATCAGATATTTCTTTAGGTCGGCCAAGGCGGCCTCACATTCCTCAGTCCATAGGAAGTCCGTGGCCTTTTTTACCAAGTTGAAGAAAGGTTTACATTTGTCTGAGCTTCGGCTTATGAACCTGTTTAGGGCTGCGGCCCTTCCAGTAAGCATCTGTACCTGTTTTGCCGATGTCGGGCTCTTCAACTCTAGGATGGCCTTGATTTGATCTGGGCTGGCCTCAATGCCCTTTCTTGTTACCAGGTACCCCAGAAACTTACCTGATCCAACCCAAATGCGCATTTTGATGCGTTGAGTCGGAGCCGGTATGTTTTGAGTATATCAAAGACCTCTTTTAGGTCGACAAGATGGCCCTTAGGTTCTTTGGTCTTCACGACCATGTCGTCAATGTAGACTTCTACTGTTTGGCCAATCAGGTTTTTGAACATCTTGGTTACCAACCTTTGGTAAGTTGCTCTTGCGTTTTTCAACCCAAAATGCATTACCTTATAACAATACAGCCCTTTCGGGGTGATAAACGCTGTCTTCTCCTCGTCTGGGGGGTACATGGCTATCTGGTGGTATCCTCTGTAAGCGTCCAGGAAGCTCATCCTTCCATGTCCAGATGTGGCGTCTACCAACTAGTCAATCTTGGGTAGAGGAAAGCTGTCTTTGGGACAAGCTTTGTTTAGGCTTGTAAAATCTACGCAGACCCTCCATTTACCGTTCTTCTTCTTTACTACTACTGTGTTGGATAGCCATGTCAGGTAATGAACTTCTCGGATGGCCCTGGCCTCCAGAAGTCTGTCCACTTCTTCCTCTACTGCTTCGACGTGCATCAACGTCGGTCTTCTGGCTCATTGAATCACAGGTTTTGCCGACCGGTCGACATTCAGTCTATGGCAAGTGACCTCGGGGTCGATGCCAGGCATTTTGTAAGGTGTCCAGGCGAACACCTTAATGTTGGTTCTTAAAAAAGTCTCCAACTCTTTTTCCTCTTCTTCGGCTAAGCCCGAGCCGAGAAGAAAAAAGTATTCTTCATCCCCATCCTGGACGAGGATTTTCTTTAGCGCCTCTTCACTCTTCTCGGTTGGTTCTTTGCCGACGTCTTCTAGGACTTCTACGTCCTCATCTTCAATTTCTATCTTTTCTGGCTCTCGAATGTTGTAGGTGGATTTCATTGCTGCCATAGAGCAATTCTTTGCCTGCAGTTGATCTCCTCTGACTTCTTCAATCCCATGCTCTGTTGGAAACCGCAATAGTTGATGCAATGTCGAGGGAACTGCCCCCATTACATACAACCATGGCCTTTCCAAGATGATGTTGTATGGCGAAGGTGTGTCAATCACTATGAATTCTGTACTGATCTTCTTAGTGCCAGCTTGTACTTCCAAGCTTGTTGCGCCTAATGGCCACGTCGGCGTTCCATTGAAGCCGACCATCGGTCTATTGGATTGCTCCAAGTCATCAGGATGAAGGCCTAGCTCTTTGTAACATCTAACATACATGATGTTGCAAGAGCTGCCTTGATCAATTAGGATGCGTTTCACTTGGCACTCCCCAACCTGGAAGGATACTACCAAGGCATCATTATGTGGAAGCTGGACCATCTCTAGGTCGGCTTCAGTAAAGGCAATCGTCGGTCCCTGGCATTCTTCAGGCCGAGGTCTTTTATGTCCAACTTGGTTCACGTGCTGTAGGTGTTTTACCTTCTGGGTCTCCCCTCGTATGTCGTTTTCGTTCACCTTTGAGTGAATTACATTAACCACCCGTGGTCCTCCTGCCTGCGGTTGCTGTGCTGGGGGAGACGGAGCTGCTGGTGCTTGAGGCAATGTTGCCTGTTTTTCTCTTGTCCTGGCCTCATCAACAAGGTCTCTCAAATGGCCTTGCCTTACCAAGTCTTCTAAGTGTGCTTTTAGGGCTCTGCAACCTTGAGTTGGGTGCCCTTCTTCATTGTGGTAAGTACAACGCCTACCAACGTTTCTTCCCATAAATTCCCCTGGTACCCTTGCTGGTGCTCTGAAGTAGGGTTGGTTTCGTATTTGCTCCAGGACTTTGTGGACCGAGATTCGGAACACAGTCGTTACTGCTTGTTTAGCTCTCAATTCCGTTTATTGTTTGGTCGGTCCATTGTTACCTCGGCTTCGCTTCGGCAAGCCGTTTCCTTTCTCCTGTTTTGTTTCTTTATTTCCCGACGCATCCTCCTCGGCTCTGGCGTACTTCTCGATTCTCGCCATGAGTTCTTCCATGCTTTTTGGCAATGTCTTTGCCAAAGACTTCCGTAGTGGGCAGTCATCTTTCAGGCCGTTCTTGAAGGATACGACCGCCACCTCTTAGTTGCAATCAGGTATTCAATTGAACACCTCGTAGTACCTTTTTGCGTAGGCCCTAAGGCCTTCATCCTTGGTGATTTTTAAAGCCATCAGTGCGTCGACCCTTAAGGACTGTAGTTTATTTGTCACAAACCTGGCCACAAACATCTCGGCCAGGCCTTCCCAAGGTTTTACGCTTCTCTTTGGTAGTTTATGGAACCAATCTGATGCAATTTCCCCGAAGGATGAGGAAAATACTTTGCAGAGCAACGGCTTGTTCCCACTATATAACGCTATTGAATTCAGGTATAGTCCAACGTGAAAGTTGGGATCTGACTTACCATCATATATCTGGAACCTCGGCATACTGAATCTCTTTGGTGCTTCAAATTTGTCCAGTTCCACCGAGAATGGTGTCCTCGGCTTAACCGAGGAAGTTACCTCGGCTTCAGCATTCTGTTGCTTCCTCTTGAGGTAATCTCTCAAGTCTTCTTTGCTCCTCCTTGGAGCTCGGCTATCTCTGGACTTCAATCTCGTCGGCACACTACTTTCGGCCTCGTGGTGGGCTCGTTTTGATCTCTCTCCATGTGTTGTGTCAAAGCAGAGCGCCTGCCCTTAAACATGTCGATGTTCTTTGGGCTCTGGGTCCTTCTTGTGATACGTTCTTCGGGACTCCTCTCGTCCGACTTCCTTGGAAGGTCGGTGAGAGTGCCTTCCGCTCCTGGTGTGCTGAGGGACTTCGCGGATTGTTCTTCTTCCTCCCTTCTGGGTATTAGCTGCTGGCATCGGCGTGTCCTGCAGCGGGTATGGTGGCTGCATGACATTGTTTTGCATCATGAAGTTGACGACCGACTGTAGGTCTGCCAACTTGTTTGCCAATTCTTTTACTTCCTCATCCCTCCGTAGGCACCTATCCCTCCATACCTGAAGGTTATCTTCGTTATAGTACTTGCCTTGGTTTGTCTTCTTCGAAGTGTCGCCCTCCTGACCGACGTCTTTCTCCCTGTGGCCCTGGTCATGAGTTTCTGCATTGTGGTTGTCTCCTTCAACATCAAGGTCAATTGGTCTGCCACTCCCAGCAGGAGAGTCGCCCCCAATGTTTTCCTTCTATCCGTTACTGGCCATCTATTCTTCTAAGTTCCCACAGATAGCGCCAAATTGTGTGGGTGATTTTCTGACCACACTACCCGCTTAGTAACCAGCTGGAGAGCACCGACAGAATAGATGGTTTCAGCTAACCTGTAACAGAAAGAAAAGGCTCCGGTGGTGGTTCTTCCACTCGAGGGCACTCCGACGATCAAGTCAGTATATCTCTCAAAGATAATCAAGTGCTAAACTCACTGTTCAAAGTATAAAATTGCGTACCTTAGACCCACGGAGGTGCCTCTCTTTTATAGTTTACTCAATCCTAGGTCCACTAGAGGCTTGACTTCTATGGACTCCAATTCAGTACCTACTTTGGACTCTTCAAGAGATGAAGATAAACTCCCTAAGAGTTTTTTCCTCATCTTAACTAAGTCTCCTCTTTATTCTAGGACTCTTGTCCCTTATCCGCTTATCTCGGATTCCGATATCTTCGGAGATAACCTCGACCTTGCCGAGATCACCTCGGCGTCACGACCAGGACACGTGGTACCTCGGCTGACACATCGGCGTCACCTTGGCCATGTGTTGGTACTCAGAAAATATATCCCCACACTCTTATAAAAAAAATTAATTAAAATAATCAATTTTCAAACGAATTAAAAAAATTAATGTGCCTTTAGATTGGGTTAATTAATTAAAAACAATTTTGTCATCATATGAACAACCTGGGGTAGTTCTTCATTTCCAAACAACAGAAAATATATAAATCTTTGGGTAAATTACACTTACTTCCTTGAGGTTTTTAACAATTGCAGAACTTCTCTTATAATTTCAATAATTACATTAACTTTTCATACTTTTGAAACTACTATTAAGATTCCCCCACTGTTAAACTATTTAACAGAATTTGCTGATGTCATACTAATGTTTTAGGCTATAATGCCAAAAATTAAAATATTGCTCATTAGTTACCTTATCTATTCAAACGAGATATTTTACTCAACTCCCTTGACATTTTACATATATATTATCAAAGACTCATACATATTTTAGCATTATTTAATAAAATTGTTAAATTTCATGCAATATTAAATAAATTCTTTAAATTGTTAAGACATTATTAAATCTTTTAATAAAAAAGAAAAAAAAATTAATTTTTATTAATTAAATACTTAAAAATAAACAATCTCTCTAAAATTATCTGTTCTTAATCATATATTATTATTAAATTTTAATTTTTATCTTTGAATCATTAAACTTTTAGTCGATGGATATTTAAAAAAGCAAGTTAATATTTCTTACCTGATTAAAAAAATAAAAAAAATAAATAAATATAGAAGTAAAAAAAATCTAATTGCCTCACAATAAATTAAAATTAGCTAATAAGAAATGAAGGATCAAGAAATCATTTGAGAATATTAAACAATTCAAACAATTTATCATTTCTTACACCTAAAATTAAAATAATCTTTACTTAAATGGAAAAATTATTTGAGAATAATAAAATACTCAATTAATTTGTCATGTATGATACTTAAAATTTATTTTTCTATCTTTATTTAT
The DNA here is from genome assembly GCF_055761805.1 of Camellia sinensis. Classification (NCBI taxonomy): domain Eukaryota; kingdom Viridiplantae; phylum Streptophyta; class Magnoliopsida; order Ericales; family Theaceae; genus Camellia; species Camellia sinensis. The sequence goes on from NC_138962.1 coordinate 181,600,537, forward strand.
CTCATTTAAACTATTTTTATTAAATTAAAGTATGACAAAATTAATTTCTCACCTTCATTAATGGTTGAATTTTTATTTTATTTTTTGTTTATAAAAGTTCAAAAACTTGTTGTGGAAAAAATAGAGTAGGGGTTGTTTGGGGTGTCCTAAATAAGTGTACTTTTTGTTTTTTGGACTAAAAAGTAGAGGAAAAAAATATAGATGTTTGGGTTAACTTTTTGACTTTTTATGAAAAAATGTGGATTAAAATATTGTATAAAATTATAAAATTACCATATTATCCTCGCTGACACAAGCACCTGGACTATGCAGTGTACTTGCTGTCCCTTTTCAATTTTTTTTATTTTATTTTTTTATTTATGGCATGTGTGGCTTAGAAGTGTGTCACGTTATCAAACTACTTGGGATGTGTGGCTGCACAGTGTTGTGCAGCGCTGTTTTGCACTTCTTTTCTTTTTTCTTTTTTTTAAATTTTTTTTCAATGGACACTTTTCCCTCCAAAAAGTGGTAAATAGTATGGACTTTTTTATTTTTTTAGTGACTTTTTGGCTTTTTGATTTTTTTGATGATGCCAAACTTAAGAATTTCATATATATTTAATAGGACAAATTAAATTTAGTACATTTAAGGTTAAGATAAATGATGGTGCTACATACACCAATTAATATACTATACTAACTAGTGTACCAACACTAGTTATGACATTATTATTGACCCCACTCATTATACAAATTACAAATTACAAATAGCAAAAACATCATAAATTATGTTACATCATCAATTGGAACACTAGTTGGTGCATATAGCATTATTTTAAGATAAATGTTGATAATAAATGAGTTTGGTTTAATTGTTAGAAACCTCAATAAATGTAAGATTTTTTTTTTCTTTAATATTTATTCTTTAATTTTTTTAAAGCATATGATAGAGTGCATCGGGATATCATCTAGTGGGTGTTAAAGAAGAAAGGGATGACAAAATGTTATATTGATGTGATTAGGGATATGTCTGAACATGTGGTGATTATTATTAGATCGCCTACTGGAGAGACAAATGAATTTCCAATTACTGTAGGGTTACACCAAAGATCAACCTTAAGTCCTTATCTTTTCGCTTTAGCTATGGATGAATTGAGGCGCAATATTCAGGATGATGTGCCATAGTGTATATTTTTTGCAGATGATATCGTCTTAGTAGATAAGACTAGAGGAGGAGTTAATACTAAGACCTCGTTTGGGAACATGCTAATTTAGTAATTTTTTAGCTATTTGGCTAAAATATGAGCTAAAAAAAACTAGTATGTTTGTGATGACTATTTGACTTTTTACGAAAAGATGTGCAAAAAGTAGAGAGAAGAGAATCTTTGACTTTTTGGTATGGGTTGTTGGCTTTTTGGCTAATTTAGTAACTTTTTGACTTTTTGACTAAATGGGAGGGTTCCCAAACGAGGCCTAAGTTAAAAATTTAGAGAAAAACACTTGAATTTAAAATAGTTAGGATAAGCATAACTAAGATAGAGTATATGGAGCGTAATTTTAGTAACAGTCATAATGGAAGCAGAGGAAAAGTGAAGATTGAGAACCAAGAACTATCTAAGAGTGACCATTTTTGTTATTTAGGATCGATTGTCACAACGACTTGGGAGATTGGAGAGGATGTGGTCCACAGAATTAAGGCGGAGTAGCTTAAGTGGAGGAGTGCGTTTGGAGTACTGTGCGATAAATGAGTATCCAAAAAGGGAAGTTTTATAGAACGGCTATTAGACTAGCAATATTGTATGGGACGGAATGTTGGACAATTAAGAAACAAACATGAAGATAAGATGAGTGTTGCTGAGATGAAGATGCTAAAGTGGATGTGTGGCAAGACTAGAAAGACATAGTTACGAAAGAGTATATTCGAGAATAAGTAAGAATAGTTCCGATAGAAAATAAATTAAGAGATAATAGATTGAGATGGTTTAGTCATATACAACGGACACCAACAGAGGCAGTAGTGAAGAGATACAATACAATGACGGTAGATGATAGTGTTAGGGGAAAGGGTAGACGTAAGTTGACGTGGAGTAGTGTAGCAAATAGAGATATAAATCTTCTTAGTTTAACTAACGAAATGGCCTTGAATAGAGTTGAGTAGAGAAGAATGATTCATGTAGCCGACCTCATTTCATGAGACTCAATGCTTGGTTTGGTTATGTAAGAAACATTAATGTGTGTTTTTTTTTTTTTAATATGAATCGACTAGAAGTTTAATGTCTCAAAGATAAAAATTAAAATTTGAGAATAATATATGATTAAGAAAAGATAAAATAATAATTTTTTTACATAAGAACAATAAGTAATGCAAATTACCTGAAAAAAAATAAATCAATTTATTTCAACTTTAAAAAAAAAATCCATTTGGAACTCATACCCACTTAAAAGCTTAATCCTCTAAGTGGTGAGCCCATCTTATGTATGTTAAGACCTATCTCTTTTATTTTTTATTCGATGTGGGACTCTACCTTCACACATGCTCCCCATCATGTGTGAACCAAACATCGATCATCTCCTAACTCCCCCTCAAATCTTGATCTATTATTAGTAAGTTCATCGTAGATCGTTTCACACTCCCCCTTAATCTTGATCTATAACTCTCCAACATTGAGTCTAACTTGGGCCATCCGCACACACTCCATCATGATTCACCATACTCCATTGAGAGCCACCTTATCGCAGTCCAACCTTTCCACGTGTACCAAGAATTTTCTTTGCTCCATCAAGAGTTAATCATGTATTTTTCTTGCTCCATTGAGAGTCTCCATGCAAGCCCAAGTCCACCAACATCGATGCTCCAGGAGAGTTCGCCCATTGATCGTCTGCCATTAGCTCTGATACCAAGAGCCCATAAGCACACAACAATACCGGCCCAATCCATTAAGAAGAAACTCTAGAGTCCACAAATAACACATCAAGGCCCGACACACATTATTTGGAACTTATACCCACTTAAAAGCTCAAGCCTATAAGTGGAGAGCCTATCTTATATATATTAAGACCTATCTCTTTTAATTTTTATCCAATGTGTGACTCTACCTTCACACATGCTTCAACAATTACGTGTAAGATCCATAAGAATTTTTTAATTGAACTATTGAGTAATCAATCATAGTTGAATAACCCAGATCACTGGGTTGGCATTGAGATGCAGATGCATTCGGGCATTACAAACACACAGATTGTTTAAACTACTAACACATGTACAATTGTATCCACAAAGGGCAAAAGTTTCTTTACCAATTAGGTATTGATAGGGTCCAATTTGGAATTAAAGTTGCATAACAGTTGACACCTAAATACATTTGCATGTACGTACGTATGTAGGCATATACGCACAATTATCATTTTTGTTTAACACCCTGGGAATAGTATACATTCCCCAAACAATGGGAAATGATCTTTTACACATGAAATACAGAAATATAGTTAAAAATCTATTGAGAACAAAAATATGAAGCAACCATCACGTCTCATGTCATGTACATGCCACAATAGTTAATGATTCATGCAATCAGATTATAACAAAATAGAAAGATTTCATTCACAATTACTGGTAATGTGGCAATCATGAATAGGAAGACAATCTAAAGCTAAGCCTTCCAAAATCCCAACAACAACATGACATTTACATAAAAAATTATGAATCATCCCACACTGGCTATCAAAGAAATTTAGTTGACATAAGATTAATTCACTCAAATGGCCAAAGGTAAGGGAATGGGTTAGAGTTGATAGAATATTGATGAACATGGGCCATTGGCTGGGACATTTTGTGAGAAACCCAAGAAAGTCTGTCAGTGTTTTCTTTGTCTTTATGGAAGATTTTAAGAAGTTTTAGGAGAGGAGATGTATTTTTACTTCTGTGGTGATAATTGGTAAAGCTGGTGAAGCTAAATGAAAATCTATGTCAGACCCCAAGAAGGAACCTTTCGAGAAGTTAGAACTTTATTGATATTACTTGCAGTTGGGGGTGGTTTTCTATGGTTTGATGTAGGGTTTTTGGAACCATCTCTGGCATCTTCTATTTTCCTTTTTCTTTTTCCTTGATTGTAGAAAGGTTCTGCCCCCTCGACATGTTCTCTAATACAATTGTCTTAGTTGCTGATTAATAAGGAAAAACAAAAACAAAAGATAGGTTAGGGTTCTGGGTACAAGGACTGTGAATAGCACCCAAATAGTGACTTCTTGAAAGAGGAGGAGAAAAATGATACAGGAGAAGAAAACTCTTAAAAATTCTACCTAGACTTTCTAACGAGCTGCACAATCACAAATTCACTAAAACTCAACTTCCCTTAATAGAAAGATTACAGTTGTATTATATGCTATTGGGCTCTCCTAATGTTATTAGGGCTATAACTTACAATTTTGAAAGCAAAGAAATTGACCAACTAAGATATTCTATACCTTGTAAGCAAGAAAAGACATAAAATGGCTATGGTGCTTCTAAAGAGAATCATCAATCTTACTTGTTCATCATGGGAAAATTTGCATCCAGCTCCACGGTTACATTCGCCTCTTTGAAAAACACGGCACACTCCTTGTGCTTCCATCTTTTGCCGCTCTATTTCTTCATCTTCTTCTTCTTTCTTTTTATAGTTAGTAACATGATCAACCCTAATGATTTGACCGAGAACTTGAGCTCCATTCAGATTGTCTGTTAGGTATATCAAACAATAAGCAATGGTATTACAACTTAGCAAACAATAGGGAATATTTTCAATTGTGACATTCGTAAGAAACTTATGGGGGTGTTTGGGAAGAAAAAAAATAGCCTAGTTTAGGCTAAAAACCACAAAAAGACAAAATAGGCTAAAATAGCTAATAAGACAAAATATCACATAAAATCCATAATCATTTCACTTTTTCTCTCACAAACATCACATCCAACCACAAAAAAATCCAATCATCTTCCCAAACACAAAAATTTTAGCCTACTAAAATAGCCAAAAACTAAAATAGCCACTTCCCAAACGTGGCCTATATAAGCAAATATTTTCTTATAGTCAAATTGATATAGCTAGAGAGAGAGAGAGAGAGACCAACAGCAAGATTTGTATTTCTTTGATCCTCATATGCAATGAAAGCAAAACCTTTTTATTTACCAGTGCCTTCATCTCTGACAAGATTAACATCAACAATCTCTCCATATCTGTAAATTACTCAATCAGACAGCAGATTCCAGTGATGAGAACAAAACAAAAATAAAAACAAAATAAAACATAACAAGATAAAAGCAGATGAATATATGTGGAAAAGAATGGCACCATAAAAATCAGAAAGAATAGTAGTTAATGCAAGCTATGAAACCCATTATTTCTCATACATAAATAAACATTATGTTACAAGTTTCACACTACTGTGTAACAAGAACTAATAAAAGAAACTTACGGGCCTATGATTTGATATTTGAAATAAGCCAATTATTTTCAAAACCTATAACCTAAATTTAAGTTGAAATTCTCATTTTTCACATATCTGCAGTTTTTAATTAGTGCTGCAAATAGGACAGAACGGTACACAGGGCTACTTTGAGTATGAACAATCCCCACACTGAATGGAAATCAACTTAGAGCGACATATCTACTACACACATGAAACTACAGGCACCACTGAGCTATTAGAAGAGAGATCCAACTTCCAAGTTCAATGTTATAAATGCTTTCAAACATGAGAAGTGCTGGAGAATAATTAAGGCTTTAGGGAAATAAAAAGAAGGTAGGATATAGACCCAGTGATTAATGGTGTTTGAGACCTTTTGTTGAATAATGATTTTATTTATTTATTTATTTTTTGTAAAGCAACAGAAGTTAGAATACCTTGACAATAGCAAGAATGCTCATTTGGATTTCATAAAATCATGTTACAGCGTAAAGAACGACAACTTGCAACATTGATGTGGTTACTGCTGCTAGTTTATTTTAATCTTGTATAGCTCAAGTAGACTCTTTGGTACCGAGCAGTGAGTCTTCCGTCTTCAGGCAGCTGCTGGATTCCTTCAAAGGGAGAGGGAACAAGTTAATTCTCTTCTTTCGCCGAAGGTCACATAGTGGTGGCATCGATCGAAATCCCTTTACAGTCTGTCAACGACAACAAAATTTGGACGGGGACTGATATGACTAATAATGATGATAGCACAACACCCCCTCATCCCTCTGCTATGAACAGAAGGTTCACCTATGGAATCTATTAAACTAAAACAAACTAAGTTTTGTGTCTAATTAGGTGGGGTCTGCTACATGAATCTTTTTTCGCCATTCCACTCTGTCAAGGGAAAAAATGATAGGAAAAAACAGCAATTTTCAATATTTTTCTTCCAAGAAAGCTAAATCCCGAAATATCCAACAACAAATGACAAACTCCATTATTCACAAATAGGGTAGGCAATAATCACAATTAGGATGAACTTTGATAAATAAAATAAGAATTAGTAGCAAGAATATCCACTTTCCAAAAGCAATTGAATTTGATGTTGTTTCACGTCTCCTGCCTTTGGGCCACAAGCTCAAAATACTCTTGTCAAGGATATCTTCCGCGATAGTAGTAAAATTTAAACATCGAACAAAACCGACCAAGTTCATTAATTCAAAATATTATTCTCCAACATATCCTCTGTAATCTGCAGTCGCATGAAGTTTCTTAGCACGTGATCAAGCTTGGATTTTTTTCCCATTTTATACTCCCCTTAAATCAAAAAGATTCATGCCGATGTTTATAGCTCCTCGATAACTTTAATATCCCCTGAAGAAACTTAGTCCAAGAAATTTATAGTTATACATTAAATTCTTCTCTCATTTTTTGTTGAAACTCACTTGAATTGAATCCACTCCCAAAAGTTGTGTCACCAAAAACCCAGCCCTTGTCACACACTCCATGACCTCACCACAGTTGTAGTTCCCCTAAAAAGAAAATGTTACTCATATGGCTTAATTCCATTCATAATTTTTTTAAGGGCAAACTTCAATTTATCCCTTGTGATTTGGGTTATGTGCGGTTTATCCCCTAACATTTGGAAGTGACCACATAACCCCGACATGGTTTATGGATTGAAGTGCATCACTAAACATTCTGTCCAATTTAATAGAAAGTGTGAAACACGTGACAGACAAAGGGAGTTATATGCTTATTTTCAAATTTCAAGGGGGTAAATTGCACTTGTATTTCCAAACAAATGGAGAAAAAACAAGGCATTTTAGTCTTTTTCATTAATTCATTAACGGGCTTAACAGTATACTAATCAAAAGGGTTATGTGATCATTTTCAAATGTTAGGGGAGTAAACGGCACATGATCCAAACCATAGGCTAAAATGAAGTTTGCCCCTTTTTTTTTTTTTAAGTAACTAATTCCAGTCATGAATGATTACTGGAACATAAGAAATGACTTGGCATTATAACAGCAAGACAAAGGAGCAGGCAAAAGCAATGCCAAAACATGTATAAGCAGAATTTGTGAGAATTATCATCTATCTTTGAACTGTGCATGTAGATTAAAGAAGCATCTATCTAGAACAAAATATGAAAACAAACAATGTCATGATTTCCTACAAGTTCCATATTTAACTTGTTCTTGCACACATAAATAAAAGAAAAAGAAAAAGAAAAAGAAAGTGACTTACTGTGCAAAAACAGCAAGAAGATCGGCTTGAGTGAGATCAAAGGGAATGCCTCCGAGAAAGACGTAAGCAGAATGTTTGTAGTTGGCGTGCCATGAAGCTTGTTCAGAAATACAACCTAACGCAGCAGCTTCTTTCGAATTTATATTCTGAATTCGTTTTATTCATACCTCCACTCCAGATCGCCCCAAGCCCTGATCGTTGTTCCCTTCATATTCCCAATCAATTTGGTAAACTACTTTTCATAATAGTTGAATTTAGGGAATGGTTGATAACAATTTAACGCTTGAAAAGGTGAATTGATTAAGTGATAATTAATTAATTAATTAATTTTATTTGATAATTAAAATTGACATTCTTTAAAAAATTAAATATTTTTTAAAATATAAGTTGAAAGTTAAGAAAAGTTTAAATCATATAAAATTTATTTAATTCTAATTAAATTTACAAATATTAAATATAATTATCAATATTCATTATTATAAGTTTATTATCACTATTGCAATTATTACTATTACTATCACTACCACCACCATACTATCATGCCATCGTCACCATTATCATCATGCCACGGCCATCATCACTGTCACCACCATTGCTACCGTTCTCACTATCACGACCACGACCACAACCACTACCACTACCATCATATCACCATCACTGTCGCTATCACTATCACCACCATCCATCGCCGCCACCATCATTCCGTCACCATCACCACTGCTATCATCACCTTCATCACCATTATCATTATTGTCATAAACATCACCATCATTTTACTATTACTATCATCGCGACTACTACCACCACACCACTGCTACCACTACTACTACCACCACCATTATCATAATATAAAAATTAAAATATATAATTTTAAAATAAAAAATTTCAAATTTTATACTACACATATTAAACAACTTATTTTTAATTCAGCGTTTAAATTTTTATCAAACAAATTTTTAACTTAAAAAATTCAGCATTTAGTTTTCAATACTTAATTTTCAGTCTTCAATTTTATCAAACACCAACTTACTATTGTTTTCAATAAGTGCTAGTAAAATTGTCGCTAAAAATATTTTTTGTGATAATTTTTTATATATGTCGCTAAAAATTGATAATTAGTGATTTTTTTGTCACGATTTTTGTAAATTGTCTCTAAAACTTACAATAAATAACATTTTTCTATAATGAATTTTTTAAACTATCTTTCAAAGTTGAAAATTAATGATATTTTTTTGTAACATTTTGTTTTAAACTGTCTTTAAAACTTATAATTAATAACATTTTTTGTAATAAAATTTTTAAATTTTTACTAAAATTAACAATTAGTGATTTTTTTAATAATGTTGAATGAAAAATGTCATTAATTATAATTTTATCTATTAAGATCTACACATAAATTTCCTATTAATTTAGAAGGACATACGTGGTCTTAATATGTGAATTTATTAATTTATTATATTTTTTTGGGAAAATTATAAGAAAAACCCTAAAGTTGGACTCTTTTCATAAATCAAATTTTTAATTTTTAATTTTTTCAATTTAAATTCTAGATTTTTATTTTTGTTTCAATCTCAACTATCCCTCTAACCAACGGTAAAATTTATTTTAGTCATTACATTAATCATTTTGCAATATATACATACATATATATTATACATTAAAAGAAAAAAATGGAAAAAAGGAAATTAGCCACCCCTATTCCGGGGAACCCAATCCCATTCCCAGCGACCTTAAACCATCAAACCCATAAACCCCCAATTCCATTCCAGGAACCCTAACGCTGTGTTTGGTTGGGGGATTTGGGAAGAGAAATGAAAAGGGAAATGGAAATGAAAGGAATAGGGATGGCAATTTGAACCCGGCCCGACAGGGACCCGACCCCCCGACCCCGAATTGAGCGGTTTTTCCTCGAAAAATACCCCCGACGGGCCGGGGATGGTATTTAAAAATAAATCCCCGATGATGTTCGGGCCGGGGACGGGATACAGTTTCCAACCCCGGCCCGGCCTCGGCCCCGCCCCGTTCAGCCCCCCGATTCTGTTCTTATATGTATATATGTACCTGTGTTGTCTATTTATATATATATATATATTATATATATGTTGTGTGTTTATTATTATATTATTATATATATGTTATTATATTATTATATATATATGTGTGCTTGGTACAAACATAACACAGAATATATATGTATGTGTGGTGTGTGAGTTGGCAGGCACAACAAATAACACACAGGTATCATTTGGTCTGGCATCATCTGGTCTGGTCTCGCCCCTCTCTCTCTTCTCTCTCACTCAGTCTCACTCTCTAACACAACCACAGAGCTCCCTCACCGCCGACTCATCTCCCTCTCACGGAAGGTATCTCTCTCTCTCTCTCTCTCTCACGGATCTCCTTTTCTCTCTCTCTGTCTCTCACGGAATTCCTTCTCTCTTTTTTTTTTTTTGCTTTTATTCTTCAGATCTGAAAAATTGTGGAGATGAAGATGAAAATGTTGATGAAGATTTGTTGGTGATGAAAATGATGAAAATATTTTTTGATCTGTTAGATCTGTTGATGTTGTCGTTGTTGTTGATGAATTCATTTTCTGGAGCTTTTTTTTTTTTTTTTGTGTTGGCCGGGGATTTTCGGGGTCGGGGAAACCCGATCCCCGTTAGGGGGCGGGGGTGGGGGCAGTAGTGGGTTCCCCGTCGGGGATCGGGGCCGGGGACGGGGGAGTTTCTATCATCGGGGATCGGGGACGGGGAGGGTGATCCCCGGCCCCGCCTCGCCCCGTTGCCATTCCTAGAAAGGAAAAGGAGAAAGAATTAATAGAATTCCAAATCCCAACTATGTTTGGTTGTGTTGGTTATAAAATAGAATTGATGTCCTAAAAGGTCTCCAATTTCTTTATTTATTTCTCACCCCCTTTCTTTTCCCATATATTTTTTATTATAACCAAACATAAATAGGATTACATTTCTCATTCCTTTTCCAAATCTCACTCCAAAAACCCCAACCAAACACAGCATAAACAAAATAACCCCAACCCCACCCCACCCCTCCCCTAAAGCCCCATTCCTAACAACCCACTCCCAAAACCCACCACCACCTCTCTGTTTTTCTCCACATCCCCAATTGTCATATTCTCATTTAGATTTGTTCAAAAAAATAAGAAATAAAATAAAAATCAATGTTTGATTTCAATTTTTTGAATTTAATTTTTTTTAAATTAAGTTTTTTTTTTGTTTTGTTTTTAATAAATATTTTTAAAATTTTAAACATTTTTTTTATTTTTTTAAATGCACCTTATTTAGATGTATCTAAAGAGTAAAATATTTGTAAAAAAATATTTTAAAAAATTAATAAATACACAAATATATGTTCCTCTAGTTTTTAGTATAATCGAAACAATTTTTGGTATAATCTAAAAATTGTAACAAAATCACAACTTTTGAGTGTTGAATCATAACCATTTTAGTTTGAGTAATAACCAAATGAGTTAAATTTCTCTCATATTCACATCTCAATATAAAAGAATTTGTGGGGCCTATAGAGCTTACCATATGTTTCATTTCGTTGATTTGAATTATTCATATTTTAGGATTCATTAAATAGAATATTCATGCACAAAATCAAGACAGAGCCGACCCTGGGAGTAGGCAACCAAGGTGGTCGCCTTGGGCTACCAAATTTTGTTTAAAAATTAGGGGCCCCAAATATTTTAAGGCTTAGGTAGTATTTGGTTTATTGTAGTGAAAATGGGATGGATTCATAGTTTTATTCATAATGTCCATTATTATATTTGGTTCACGAAAATAATAATACAAAATACATTGCAAATGGAATTATTATTTACCATTGTAAGTGAATGTAGAGACTAATGAATGAGTATTTCATTTCATTTTATTTCACTTTCATTCTAGAGAATCAGACATAACATTATTGCATTAATAGCTTAAAAAAATGAAGTTTTATTGAAACAATTAAAAAACAATTGAAGTGTTGAATAATTTAAAAGTAATGACTGATTGCTTGTCAAATGCATTGATTGTTTATACAAATATTGTTGACTTTGTCAACTACAATTGCCTATAAAAAAATAAAATTGTTAAAATTGAAATCAATTAAATCTTATATTCACTCGACTATATCATAAAAAACATTGAATAAATTAGTTGTCACAATAAGAATTGAATAAATTAATTTTATCTTCTATTGAAAAATATGTAGTACATAAGTTAAATTATGCAAATTCAATTAGTAATTTTATATTTAAAAATACAAAAAAGAGTAATGTTTAAGTGATATTTTAAATTAATTTTTATTTTCTTAAAGTTTCTTTTCTTGAAAAATTGAAAACAAAGCTGTATTTATTTGAGTTCTAAAGCAACAAAATCAGTTTTTTATTTTATTTTATTTTATTTTAATCTTTTTGACTTGTAATGATGTGTTTTTATCTTAATCTATATAAATAAATTTTAATACATAATTCTAGTGAATATATATATATATATATATGTGTGTGTGTGTAAGCAAATTCTGTGTGAATATTAACAAATAAAAAAAATATGCATATATCTCATTTTATTAATAATTTAGTTTAATATGTATAAAGGCTCCGTTTCTATAGTTTGCCTAGGCCCAACAAAACTTAGGATTGGCCTGAATTATGATGATCAGATATCTATAGCTACATATTTGAATCAAATTTGTATTACAAAAAATAGATGATTAGTCTTAAAATTATTTATTTTCTATTTTATTAAAACAAATATAATTCAAAAATACATTTTTTACATGAATATTCTACTCAACGAAACCAAAAAAGTGAATGGTTCAAATTACCGAAATTGGTTTTACAATGAATTTACCAAACTCAAATACTCTCTTAAGCTGAAATGATAACTTGGAAACAACTAAACCCTAAAACAACTAAACCCTAACCGAATATCACTTTGGGTAATAATTAAGGCTAACTATACATTGACTTGAAGCTTGGTAAATTCCACTTTGATTTGACTATTAGTCTTTTAGATCAAGGAAACAACTAAACCCTAACCTAATATCACATTGGGCAATAATTAAGGCTAACCATACATTGACTTGAAGCTTGGTAAATTCCACTTTGATTTGACTATTATACTTTTAGATCAAGGATTTTAAAGTCAATTTGTAGGGTGAAAGAAAAGAAAAGAAAAGAAAAATAAAAATACTAAAAAATAGTTTATATTTCGTTCATTCATTTTTGAGAGATTTATTCATAAATCCTTTTTAGAGTTGTTCTAACCTAATAAGTTCACAAAGGTTTATTGTAGCTTGGTCAGTCCCACATCTTTATTGTTTTATTCCATGAGATCTTTTTTTCAATTTTATTTTTCTTTTTGGACTATTATACCCTTGTGTATACTATTAATACATGTCATACATAAAAAGGAAATATATGTTAGTTTTGGTTGTTAGCGTTATTCATGTTTTGTATTCTGGTTTAGTTGGATACGATTTTAGCAAAGTCAATCATGTATGGTAGGGTTTCATTGTGGTAGGGTTTCGTTGCATGCAATGAGAGAAAAGACGACGACGACTCAAAGCTTTGTGCATTCCATAGGTGTGTTCGTTTTTGTAGTTTGGTGTTCGTTTGTGCCCTATTTTGTTACATAATTGTGCGAAATTAGTCATTGATCGGAGGTAGAGAACGAGTTGATAGTTTTTTTTTCTCAAGGTTAGTATCATTTTGTTTATGAATGCATGTTCATTTATGTTTGGTTTTATGTGAAGGATTGCATGCACTGTTCTTGAATTATGTGCATTTTTTAAAATACATGAAAATGCAAGTGTATGTTTAATAAATAAGATTATGATTTTTGACTGGTAATGCATGTATATTTTTGTTGACTAAGTATTGGATTTTTGATAGAAATGCATGTACATTTTTTTGAATAAGTTGATTGTGGTAGACCTTTGGTGAAAGGTTGTTTTTGGTCAATTGGTTTATTTTGTTTTGATACGGTTTATGTGGTGTTGTAGTGTTGCCTCTGTTTGGTTAGGTAATTCAGATTATGTGAACAATGTGAATGTTCACATATCATTATATAGGTCTATTTGCATCTATTATCATTGTGGAGGGTTTATTTTGTCACTTTATTTTAGTGGTGTGAGTTTGAACTTGTCAAATGTATAATGATATGCAATGATGGTGGGGATATTTTCAGTTTGGAATTAATAGTGTAAAATATGCACATAGCTATATTTTTTGCAAGATGTGAATGTTCACATATCATTGGTTATTGTATGTTTGTAGTTTTGTGCAGTTATAATGTGGTTGTTGCATTATTACTGTAATAAATGTGGTGCGAACACTGTGTTATTCATGTTTGGTGAAGTGTGTCTGTGAAAAATGGAACAAGTTGTTTGTTGGTTCGATTTCATTGTTCTCTTGGCTACTTGGGATTAATAGGTGCAATTTGGACTGTAACAATCTCGATCCGTAATTAATTACTACTTCGTAATTAAGAATGCTAACTAAGTGTTTAGAATAGAATTATGTGCTAATTGTGTATTTTGTATGCTATTTGGCTTTCTATCTGTTACTCGTAGAAATATCTATTTAGAATTCTGCTTTGATATAAAAATTGAAAGCCTTATCGGCATCCGAAATCGAAATTGACCACTTGAATGGACTAATTAGAATTTTCAGAACATTATGGCAAATTTAATTAAAAATTGATTCAGTTTGATAATTAAGTTGTGTTTGGTAAGCCTAATATTTCAATTAATGTATTATAGTATTACAACTATATAAATGGGCTCTTAAGCTCATTCTTGAGCTCAAGAATTTTTCATTTGAGTGGAAAAATTAGGAAAGGCTCTGGAGAGAGAGAGAACTCTCATTCTAGAGTGAGAAAGGAGAAATTGAAGGAAATTTGAAGGAAGACTTGAAGAATATTATTTGTGAGCTCAAGATTGTGCAAGAACAAGAGAATTTGGAGACTCTAGGTAAGAATTCAACTCCCAAATTGTGAACCTAGGTCATCAAACATGAGAATACATGAAGAATAAGAGTTTAAATGCATATTATGAGCTTAGAATGAAGAATTGAGTTGTAATTCATACATGCATACATAAATGTATGAAGTTTCGCCATGTTGAAGTTGTATCCTAGCATCTATGTTGGTTTATGAGCTAATTTGTGCTTGCATGTTTCATTTCTTATGTTTTAACCTTTAAATTCATGTTTTGGAAAAGGATTTTGTACATGCATGGAGCTTTTGAGCTCAAATTTAACAAATTCATGAGTTTGGAGAAAGAGATTTGGAAATCTTGCATACATAAGCTTTTGAATTCAATTTTGGTAAATTTAAAAAAAGTTGGAATAAATGGTTTTAAGAGGTCATGTATTCATATTTATGGAAAAGTTTTCAAGTTTAAGAACAAGCCATGCATAAGTTTTGCCTTTAAATTTGCATGTTTGGAGCTCAAAACTCTATTTTGAAAACCTAGAAAATTCACAGACTGCTCGAGCGATGGATCTACCAATCGAGCGAAGAATGCAAGCTCTCAGAAGTTTTCCAAACATGAGCACTACGCTTGAGTAGCAGAACCAGCGCTCAAGCAACCACCCTTATTTTTTATCCCCAGCTCGAGTGACCAAAGTTGCGCTCGAGCGTAAAATGAGAGCTCCTAGAAGTTTTACAGAATTTTGCAGATCGCTCAAGCGACCAAAGTTGCGCTCGAGCGAAGACCTTGTTTTCAAAAATTTGACTAAGTGTTTCAAAGTACACTTTGGCATCCTCATTGCATCCTAGGCATTTCTAAGCCTTAATTAAGCCACAATAATGAGAATATAAATTAGAAACACACTAAGAAAAAAATGTAATAAGTTAAGAAATTACAAAGAATCTGTTTCAATGTACATGAGCATGTGATAAGAAATAATAAGAATAAATGTAGAGAAAGCTAAGCTGTGATGGCTATATGAATGTGTAATGATATGACGTGTTATGTGCTATGTACGTTTTTGATTGTAGGTCGAGAATTAGTGACCGATTAACTATTTCTGAAAGCCCACTGTGAGTAATGTTATTATAAAGATATGTTCATATGAATTATGTTTCAAATGTGATTTGATAAGTTATGATTTCTCAAATGATATTTGTTTACGTGAACGAATGTCCTACGTTTGAAATCTATTATGGCATCCATAGATAGTCCAAAATCATGGAGGACGACATGTTAATGGGGGTCCATGACATATACGTGATTACAAGATCTCGTTAGCCACTTGACAAAGTGGTGATATGTTTAATCGGTATCCAGAATCGATTACTCTAGTCAGATGACGATGTGATATATTCTATTAGATGTACTATTATTATGTTCGGATATAAGAATTGATTCGGTTATGATCTGGTTTTATGAATATGATATGTTTGGAATTCGTTCCCTAACTTTTTTACACTTGTGTTATTCACTGGACTTTAGCTCACTGTATGTATATTTATGTATATGTGAGCGTTCTGGAGATCAGGCTTGAAAACTTTTGTCTGGATTTGTGTTTTGTTGTCAGCCAATCACTGTGCCTCGTATAGAGTTTCCTGAAGTGTCGCGTGTTATAAGCTTCGGCTGTTTCTGTAAATAAAACTTTGTTTGTTTTTGTTGGTTGTACTTGAGATGTTATAATTAAATGTGTGGGTATAACGTGAGAATGATTTTTGGACATGTATATAAAGATTCAAATATTCTGTTTCATATAAGTTTGCACAACTCATTGGACGATTATGTTTTTGTTATTTCCTTCTGCTAACCCTTTATTTTGTGATCCTGTTTTAGAGGCCGTAGGTAATCTTAAGATTACTGGCCGGTTACGACGCTAAACCTATAGGGAAGGTTTGGGTCGTGACATGGACAATGATGATGAGCTTCAAAGTATACTCTTGCTTGCCAAATCAATGGGGGTTCAACATGTGGAGATTGTTGTTGAATTAAAAAGTGATATTGTTTAGTGTAGTAGTTGTGTGTGGGGGAGGGGGGGATGGGTTGGGGAAGAAATGGATAAACTCCAGAGATTTAATATGAATGTGTTATTCATGTCAACATTTTTGTTAAGAACATGCAAATGTTAACAGTTGAGAATATGGGTACTTATGATTAATAACATGACACAACCGATCACTTTTTCCAACTTTTTGTTGTTTAAGGCAATGGAAGAAGTCAGCGTTGTTCTGATTTGTCTGGCCTAGTTAGATTTTTTCAAGTTTTCCAATGGGATATACACGTAGTATCCCTATCCTACTGCTTCGTCGCTCACCGAGAAAAAAAACTTGAGGCATGTGTACATGCAAAAGGGTGCGTATCCATTTTGAACTCAACCGGCCAAGATTTTGCACCTTTTATGATGCCAGTCATTAGCTTGGCACTGTGTGATAGGTCCATTGATTTGGTGTCACAGTCCACACCAAAAATGAGTTTTACGTGTTGTTGTGTATGGTCATCTTTTTTTTTGCCAATGTAGAAGGCCTCTTTGGATGCCTTGTACATCTCCAGGACATGCACAACAACATCGTCATACTTCATGCACTTCCTTAATGCATCCAACAATTGCCAAAATGGAGTTTGCCTCAAGCAGTCGAGTTGAGGTTCTGTAAACTTGGTGCTTTTCATTAATTTCACCAAGCTTGTCATATTGGACCTGTACTTGACACGATACATGTTAACATGGATGATGTTATCTGTAGGTGGGCTTTCATCCTTGATGTGGTATTCTTCTCTTTTTCGTTTGGGAGCTTTTTTATGTACAACATCTGTTACATGGGGCATGCACATTAAGACAATATTCATACAATCACAAGAGGTAACACGTGCTATTTTTTGGTGACAACAACAATGATATGAACATCCACATCACTGATATGAACATTCACATATGGTGGATGTGTACATTCATATCTGTTGGATGTTCACATAACTGATGTGAACATTTACATATGCATTAGTTTTCAATGTACTGGAGGTGGGATATGCATGCATATTGGCATTATCACATAATTGTAGAGTGTAGATGGTAACATTTAAACAAGACCAATTCAATCACAATAGCTAAACAAATGCATTTTTTTTGTGACAACAACAGGGTTATGAACATCCACACCACTGATATGTACATTCACATCTGGTGTGAACATTCATATTGGCATTAGCACACATTTGTTCATTATGGATGTTCACATCCAAACAACACCAATGAAATCATAAGGGATAACAAGTGCTATTTTTTTTGGGTAAAACATACCAATGTGAACATTCACTCATCTAATTTGGATGACAATGCGCTGACTTATTATAATCATGCAATGCCAATGTTAAGCTTAACATCAAAATTAAAATGCACTCTGAAATATTAAAGTTGACATGAAAACAACAATGTGATATATTTGGTCTAAACACAGTGGTGAATGTATATGTGTATGGTTTGGGCTAAAGAGGTGGTCAATTTACGCGAGATATGAATGTTCACATTAGAATAATATACAACAATAACAAGAAGAAATGAAAAAAGTGAGTTCGTCCATGATTTTTGTTTTTTATGTGAATGTTCATTACCATTAACAACAATAAGAATAACTGTGACTGCAAATTTTTTTTTTTTTGGTGGAAAAAAGCATATAACTGGAGGTAAAGGGTTCATATTCAGTCATGAATAGTGTCAATAACAAAAACCACACGATTAAGGGGAATAACAATAATACTATGAACTTCCACACATTATAGAATCAAGGGATATGTGTGGAAGTTCGCATTGATGCAAATTTGGGAAGAATTTTAGGGGTTGTATAGGAAATAGATGATGAATACTTACATTTGGTGCGCATTTCAACGGTTGGGTTGCCATAGATGATCGACAATAGTGATTTCGACAAAGATAGAGCAGACAATAGTGATTTCAGCGATATCGGCAAAGAACAATACAAGAAAGATGAATACCGCGATGTGATGATGAGACGATGAGAGGAAATATAGGGGATTGAGGGCTAGGGTTTGGGATTTTGTAAGGATGAGAGATCTTCTCCGTGATTTTCTAGAAGAGAGAGAGACAAGCAGAAAGACGATTAGTTGATTCAAAGATGATGAATGCGCGTTTCGCTTGAGGGTTTTTTGGTCCTTGTACAATGAGTCGGACCTAATGGAATAATCTAAAACATTTTGGATTGTATGGACTAAAACTGTTAGAAATGGGATTTACTAAAAAAGCACCCTTCATTTTTATTTATTATTCTTTTTCATCTACAAATCTCTATTCATATCATTGATCTAAATACAAGATTGTTTGGTACAACATTGATATACAAGATTGTTTGGTACAACTTATACGTGCTGCTTATAACTTTATTTTGTTTTGAAAATATGTGCTAGACTATTTGATATAACTTCTTCTTACAACGCATTAGGTAAAAATAATTTAAATCGGCTGGAAAAAAAAATGATTATCTAAAAGCTATGAAAAGGCGATTTCAACTTCTTCTAATTTTTAATTATCAACTTTTAATTTACAAAAAGTTGCATCAAATAGGTCCATAGTCTCCAAGTCATTCCAACACATTTATGTATGATACACAATTTATCAAAGGGTATGTACTTTCAAACATGGAATTAGTTATGAGGCTAGTAAGAGCATCTCCATTGTTTCATCAAAATTTTCATCAAATTTAAGTAAAAATTTAATAAAATTTTTTATATGATATGATACACTACAATGGTAAATTTAAAATTTTTATCAAAATCTTTTTATAAAATTCATAATTCATCTCAAAAGCCTTCACAAGATACACTTGCACTCTTCATTCTATGGAGTTGCCCTCTATACAAGATGGAGGAGTCTGGATACTCTCATTGCCTTTTCTGCTTGGCTCCCTACTAGGAATGACCCAGATTGGGCTAAGAGAGATGGACGGCTCAAATCACTTCATTAAAATAAAAATAAAAAAACCAAATTTTTATTGAAAGCGTGAAACAAGAGATAGAGAGAGAGAGAGAGAGGGAGAGAGATACACATCAAAGAACCATCCCAACCACCATCGTTGTTTGTCCATAGCAACCATCGTCCATCAACCATTGTTGTTCGCGGGCGACCATTATTCATTGGCCATTGTTGTTGCTTTTATGCCTCCCCATAACTTGGAGTAATTGAAGAAAAAGAAGGGGAAAAAAAAATCATCAAACCCAGATTTCTAGAGGTTTGATCAAAAGCCAAACAATAATTCAAATTTCACAAAAATAATAAACAAAAATCTAAGAAAACAAAATTAACAAAATTTGATTTCTTCCCTCCCCTCCCCTCTCTCTCTCTCTCTCTCAATATATATATATATATATATGGGGACATAAATTTTGAATGACAACACGTGGCTGAGGTGTCACCGAAATGCCAGCCGGGGTGCCACGTGTCCTGGTCATGATGTTGAGATGATCTCGGCTAGGCCGAGGTTATCTGCGAGAATACCAGAATCCGGGATAAGCGGATAAGGGACAAGAGTCCTAGAATGAGAAAAGACTTCAGTTTGGGTAAAGATAAGACTCTTAGAGAGTTTATCCTAATCCTACTGGGAGTCCAATATTAGCAGTAATCCTAAGTCCATTAGAGTTAGGCTTTTATTGGGACTAGGATTGTGTTGGCTATAAAAGAGAGGCACCCTCATGGGTCTAAGGTATGCTTTTTATGTTCTGAATAGTGAGCTTAGCACTTTTGCTATCTTTGAGAGATAACTGACTTGATCATCGGAGTGCCCTCGGGTGGACGAACCACCGCCGGAATCTCTTCTTTTTGTGACAGGTTGTTCGGATTTAATCTATTCTGTCAGTGTTCTCCAACTGAGTGCTTGATTGGCAGTGTGGTTGGAAATCAACACACACAATATATATATATATATATATGCGAATCTATATCTGTCACTCTCTTTATCTCTCTGCTTTGTAGATATGGGAAATGAAGCAATTGAAACTACCGTTGGTGTATAATATGGGAAAAAATCTTGATGGGTTCTTAGTATCTTTGCTCAATTTATTGTAATATTATATTTATATATACATTGGCAACTCAGTTGTGGGAAACTTTGGAAGGAATTGAAAGATCTTCTCCTTCAGGCCCTTGTTTCAGGTGATAGAGTGGCCATTAAGGTCACCGTTGGGAGTGGGTCGTTCATCGATAGGGTCGCCGGTGAGATGGGTTGGGTAAGGTGGAGGAGAAAAGGGTGATGGGTGAGGGTGAGGCGTGATAGTCTTTTTTCTCTTTAACACTTCAATAAAAAATTGGTTTTAATTTTTTTTAATGAAGTCATCTAAGTCGCCCATCTCCATAATCTGGGCCGTTTCAAGTAAGGAGCTAAGTAGAGAAGGCAAAGAGAGGATCTGGACTCAAGATGTAGTTGCACCTTGAACCCTTCACACTTGCAAAATCAGTGGCTCTCTAATTAACGGCTACCTACAAAGTCAAAGACTCTTTCCCTCCATCCTGCTTTCTCTCTCTCTATCTCTCAATGGGTTCTGCCTCTACTAACGTGAAAAGCCTTAACATTTCATGAAATCCATGGGAGTTCAGATTGAAGATTTCAAAAAATCCATGGCGGCTCAAGTTGAAGATGACAAATTAGGACTTTCTCTCTCTCTATCTCTCAATGGGTTCTGCCTCTACTAACGTGGAAAGCCTTAACATTTCATGAAATCCATGGGAGTTCAGATTGAAGATTTCAAAAAATCCATGGCGGCTCAAGTTGAAGATGACAAATTAGGATATAGAAGGTGTTTCAATTTTGTGAAAATATTACTGTTAAGACACTGATAAAAGAATAAAGATTTCCTTGACTTAATGAAAATTGTATCCGTATTTTATTTGATATAGATTTGATAAAATAGTTGGCGTACTATTTTAACCAATTTTTTTATTAAATTTAAATTTGTTGAAACATCTTGTAAAAGATTGGAGATGGCCATATAAATGGTCAAACTTTTAAAAGTGTAGTTTCTAATTTTATTTTTGGGTACATTACAAATATATTTTTAAGATTTACTTAAAATATGAATTGTTTCTTATGATTTGAAAAATTATAAATATCTTACTATCAGAATTTTTTATTTAACATAATTAATTAAAAAATAAAATTTCTAATTGTTCACCTATACAATAATAAAATGATCTGAATTATTAATTGAAATAAAATTTTAATATTATTAAAAACTATTAATTAACTTGATAATTTATTAACAAAAGAACCTATTTGTTATGAAATTAAAAATCTTAAGAGACATAATATAATTTTTAAAATTATAAAAATAATTTATAATTTAAATAAAACTCAGAAAGTGTGTAAAACATTAAGGGTATGCTTGGTTTGTATTTGTAGAGTGATTTTGAAAATTTTTTTCTAAAAAACTTGTTTGATTTGTAATTTTTCTAAAACAATTTTCAAAATCACATTCTCTCTCTTACACATAAATTAATCACTTTTTCTCTGTCCTCTCTCATTCTTAATCACTTTTTCTCTCACATACATCTACTCAATTACAATAAAATATCAAATCATTCCAAACTCCTAAACTCCAAAATTACTTTTAAAACAATAATGATAGAGACCACTAATTTTGGAACTCTAAAAAGATCACTAATGACAAGGCATTCAATAAAAAAAAAAAAATACAACACCAAGGCCAAAATATCAAATCATTCATGGTGAGACCCACTACCACATCATTAGTGGTAGCACTAATTAGTGCTCTCACTCATTTTCCCTTTTAAAATACATAATCAAACAAATCAAAAAAAATTCTAAACTCCCTCCCTAAAATAATTTTAAAAAATTACTCTTTCAAAACCAAACCACGCACAACTTAAGAATTTCTTTAAAGTTTCCAAATATGAGATGAGAAAGTTCTCTTCCCAAGATTAAAGAGTCAACTTAATAGATGAGATGTGATGTGATGTTTGAGTTTGGACGTTGTGGAAATTATTCTACTTTTACTCCCCTCTTAATGATTGTAAATTGAAAAAAAATAAAAAATAAAAAATAAAAAATAAAAAAATACGTCATTGTTTGGGATTTATTTATTTATTTATTTTGTTATCCCGACGGGTCTAACAATAAATAATTACCCCAAGGGGAGGGAAAAGGATAATAAATTATATTTAAGGGGCCTTGATTTCCTACCCAAAAATAAAAATAAAAATCAAATAAGCATATTTGACATTAAAAGATAAGTATTTCTTTTGGCAAAGAAAAAAGTAATTAAAATATTAAGAACACATTTTAATTTTATTTTAAAAAATCAGTGCACCACGACAAATGTCCAATTATTCCTTTGTTTTGCTTTTTATTTAATTTGAGAGAGAGGTTGGTGAACATGATGTCCACTTAATCAATTGCATTTTACATTTTCACATTTCTGTCTTTAATAATTATTCATTGTTAGTGATAGTAACATGTTAATGTTACAATTCAACGTCTAGTGGGAAAAATTTGGGTCCTAGAGGTATATTCTTTTCAGGTCTTAGTGAGCAAAACTTGGAGCCGGGGATATGTTTCCTCCATGTTTTAGGTTCAATATCCACTAACAATAATAAGTTTCTTAGGATCATATCCATACAAGACGTTCACCCTGATTTTAAATGGGACCCCCACAAGTAGGCAGTAGGATTGGCACCTAGAAATAGTTAAAATACGTATAAATTGACCCGAATATTCGATTATCAAAATAAAAAAAGAGTCATTCATCTGTATGAGTCTCACTTATCTGTGTAATTCAAAGCATTGATTTGTAATAATTTTTAATTTCTTTTTGACTCAGCGTAAATTTTTTAAAATAACTTTAAAGTATTAATAAATTTTATAAACATTAATAATTATAATTATAAATTTTTTCATAAACTATAATTATTTTATGAAAACACACTAAATTGTAATTTTTTTTTCATATTATTTATCTCTCCCTCTCACAATTTCTTGTGCAAGATGTGTGGAAATGATGATGACAGTGCCACGTGATGACTAATAATTAATGCCAATATAAAATTTAACTACTAATTATTAAAAATCTCAACTATATTTGATGCCAATGATAACTTTAATTAAGGATAGGATTTTCACCGGTCCACTATTCAAGCAGGAGGGTTCAGTTTAAGCTATTATGGGTCTATCTTGAGTTTATTTTGTTAATTTAAATTATTTAATTTTTAGTATGTTTTCAGTAAATTATTTATAAAAATTTAATTTAATTTGATATCAATAGTAATATATTTGAATTACATTTATTTAAAAAAAAATAGACGTCAATATAATTTAAAAACTAGACCTTTTTGTTTTGAGTTAAATGTTACATATATTCAATTAATTAAATTTTTTATATAAATAATCTATTAGAAGATTTTAACAATTGAATGATCCGAATAAAAAAAATGAACTCAAAATAGGTTCACAGTAAATTAAACTAGACCTATTAACAAAAAGAAATAATAATAATAAGAGGAATTTGGTTAAAGTCCCTCATAATAAAATTTTAATGCATTAGCACAAAAAGTTTTTTTTTTGAAAAGTATAACACATACCAATATTTTCAAAATATTAAACTTTAAAATAATATAACTTTTGATTTAGATATCGATTTTTAATAAAATTAATATTTTTAAAATTCTTTCATCAAGATCTATTAAATAAGATCTATGTTGACTATAAAATTCTTTAAAAAAATTTTATTCCCATCGAAATTAATATAAACAGTAACAGTAACATGTTACTCTGTTTGACAGTAACATGTTATTTTGACAATATTATCCAAGAAAAAAAAAAGAATATTTTACTTTATCATTACTCAATTATGTATTTTCTCTTTAGAGGTTTATGAAAAAAAATAAATTAGATTGTCTTTTTCATCCAATAAAGGTCCAATGAAATTTTTTTAACTAAATTTCCCTAATAATAATAATGACTTAAACTAGGCCCTTCAATTCAGACAATGAAATGGGGAAAAAACTCATTCTTAGTTAATAGTATAATTAACAAAGAGTTAATGATAGCTGATAATGGACTACCATTTTGGACTGTCTATGTGTTATTAGTATTCAATTGATATGATCGACCCACGCCTTGATTTTATAGTGTATCTTGTCCTTATAATTAATTTCTAGTTCTTATCACATGTCCACATAATGTTAAACTCTTAATTTAATAAAACAATACACTTCTCTCAAATTTAAATTTAGATTTCATCGTTATATTTGGATTCGTGAAATTTTTTATTAATCTCATTTTGATAATTTAAATTATTTATTTTGTAGGCTCTTTTGTGCATATCAACTATAAAAATAAAAATAAAATAAAATAGATTTAATTTGATAATCATAATATTTTTATTTTAAAATGTTTGTCTTTAAAAAAAACAGACGACAATATATTTTTTAAAATAGACCATCTAGTTTTTTTTAGAGACAAAAGTGATAAAATAAAAATGTTACGATTATTAAATTAATCTATTTTTTTTTATGAATAATAAAAATCCATATTAGTAATTAAACGATTAAGTGATGTAAACTCAAAGTATTTAAAATTTACTTTTGCTGTTGTTTTTCAAACTTGACCAATATTTACACTTTACGAGTAATTATATAGGTATACAAAATTTTTCTTCGAGGGATGTGTTCAATTCAAAGAAAATTTCTTTGTGTACATTAATACAAATTTTTTTACGTAATTAAGCTCAACGCGTGTGGGTTTGATCACTATGTTGTTAAATGATTATGTTAGAATGGTGCATCAACCGAATTCCCCCACCTCTAAGGTAAACCTTAACCATCTCAACTTAGGGTTGGTTTGGCATAAACTAAATAATATAAAAAGTCAAAAAGTCACTATTCTATTTAAGTCACTATCCTATTTAAGTCACATCATCTTATTTAAATCACATCACCTCTCTAACACATCACATCAAACCCAACCCAAACTCAACACATATAAGCCAATAAGTCAAAAAGTGCACTTTTTTAGAACATCTCAAACCAACCCTCAGTATCAGGAGAATTTCCTCTTCATAAAAAAAACAAAAAACACCAAAAAGTAAACTGTGGAGAGTCTCCCACAAGCAATAGTCTACATATCATGGATTACTAATATTCACTTTGCTTGTTGTCTGCTTTGGACGTATTAATACGGTTTTGTTCTTCCCTTAAGAAACGTCTTATGCTAATTAGAAGGAGTTAGTTAACTTATAAGATAAAATGTAGTACTCTCACATATCGATATGGAATGTACCCACATTAAGTAGTATTAACTATGGAAACAATAGTAACATCATCAAGTATGTTTTTAACATGTGAAAGCAATTGTCTTTTATCAATCTCTTTAGTACATCAATTTATCATCCTTGGATAAATTTCAGATTCATCCAAATTTAGGACTTTGATAGCCTCTAATTTCCATTTCAATATGCAGATCTCATGTTGCTAATTATACCACTCTTACTATGGTTATTTGGGTAAATTACAACGACATCCCTTAAAGTTTGGAGAAAATATTGCTTTGAAAAAACTACATTGACTTTCTTTTAATAAAGTTAAAGAAACAAAACTAATATTGATGATATGAAGACATAAGAGTACAAAAGGTAAAATATATATTTCAATGTAAAAAGAGATGATAATATTATTTTTTATTTATATGACTAACAAATTTTTGATGAAAATGAATATAGTGTTATATGAATTAAAATTTTAAGAAAATTCAGTATAACTATATCAAACTTATAGGATTTATTATATACATATTTTTAATTTTGAAAGAGATCAATGTGATTACTATATATATATATATATATATATATATGGTAGAATGACCCTTTTATTTATATATCAGCTTCTTTAGATAAAAGTGTAGGAGGCTTGAGTACTTTTTATCCTTGTTGGTGCGTCCACTTTAAGGAGGACTGTGTAAAGCAGTTCATCAAAGCACTGACTGCAATTGCTCTTTATTGAAGATAGAGAGAATGTTTTCCACATAGACCAGCACACACAAATGCAATTCATCAAGCTATATACTTAAAAAAGGAGTAAATCTAAGTATAGAGTAATTTGACATGGTAGAATACACATGCAAAATAAAAAGTGAGTTTTACATTTATATTTTATTATCTACAAAAAATTTGGTTATATTATAAATATATTTTCTGATATTTGTTTAAAATATTAATATTTCCCTGTGATTTTAAAAATTATATTTCACACCTTGAGATTTATAAGTTCATAATAAATTGCTCATTTTATGAATAAATTATCAAATTAATTAACAGTTTTTAATAATGTTAGAAATATATTTTAATTAATAATTCAAGTAATTTTATTATTGTATATGAGGGCGGTTCCGAATTTTATATTTTCATTTAATTATGTTAAATAAAATTTTTTAACAAGGGACTATTTGTATTTTTTCAAATCAGAAGAAACAATTTATATTTTAAACAAATTTCAAGATGTGTATTTGTAATTTATTAAAAAAAAAAATTTTGTGTTGATAGTGTACAATTGTACTTAAAAGCATCAACAAAAAGGTGTTTTTCCACACGCTTGTCAATCAATATATTGTACAATAATGATACAGACCACTAAAACATCACAACTAACATCACCACTAATGATGTGGCAAGCCAAAAAAAAAAAAAAACTAAGGCACAAAACACATGTGGCACATCCCTAGTGTGGCCACTAATTAGTGGTCTGCATCATTTTTCTATATTGTATGTTTATGTACTATATGTGATTATAGGAAGATTGTTTATTAGATAAAATTTTTATCCAAAATAAGGCATCAATGACAATTTTAAAAGTATGATAATAATGATAGGTGTTTTAACTGAAAATAAAGGAATCACAAAAAGATAAATCATCTTATATGAAATTTTTGTACAAAATTTTATTTGTATATCACTACCCAGCTGAGCAACTAAGGAACAAATTTTAATGCAAGTAGTAAACTTGAATGCCAATTAGTTTGACTCTCCCTAGTATCTTCCATGCTTAACCGATACTCAATTGTTTGCATTTCTCAACATAAAAAAATAAAATAATAATAATAGAATTCTGCATCTGCAATCCACATTAGCAGAAGAAGTTGATCATTGAATCAGATCCAAAACAATTAGAGCTATATTTTCAGTAACAAGTTTGAAGATACACATTTCAATTCATGGATCTCTGGTTCATTTCATTTGTTCAATTGTAAGCCTTGTGGATCTAAAATATACACAAATGTTGTTTTATAAACAAAAAACAATAAAAAAAAAAAAAAAAAAATCAGTTAGGAATGATAGAATTCTTTCCTTTTTCATGCCCTCTCAAACTGATCCTGCCATCGGATACCGATCTCTGCAATTCAAACCCCTCATTTCCACCATGTCTCATGCTATTGTCTCCCCAAATTCCCCGCGAAGATCCAATGCCGGTATTCAATCCATGAATTCCCATTTGTCTCTCCTCATCATCCTCACTAATATGCAATATATCAGCAATTAAAAGATGGCCTTGACATGACATTGATCCCAATGAAAATGATCTTCTCAATTGTTGTTGATTTTCAACCATTTCAATCCCACTAATATCCTCAAAGTTGTTCTTTGAATCAACATCGCTAGCAAGGCTAACAACAAACTCTGTGCCATGCCCACTTTGATCATCGACCACAAGTGTCAGATCATTTTGTCGATGAATTTGAAGAGAAGAAGAACTTTGTGTGATCGGAGATGGTGGGAGAGCTGAAGAATTATTGCTAGGTACTAATACATTGGCACGACACAAAGGGCAATTCGAGTGAGATTTCAACCAAACATCAATACATGGGAGGTGAAAAGCATGGCTACATTTTGGCAATAGCCTTAGCCTCTCATTTTCTTGGAATTCACTAAGGCAAACCGCGCAATCCGTGCCTTCCACTAGCCCATCTTCTTTGTTGTACTTGAAAACCGCAATGGACTTGATTAGTGACTCGTCCAACCCAGTTGAGGTGACTTGCCAAGTGTTCTGATTCGCTTGATTGTGATTTGTTTCAATTTGGGTTACTGAGTTTTGACGATTTTGATTTCGTCTTCTACTACAGTATTTTGATATGATGGTATAGTAGGTTACTAGGAGAAAAGCACTAGCCAAGATGCCAATGACCGCGATGATGAGAGGAGAGAAGTTGGTAGCAGAATCGTCCACCGGGACAAAGGGAGGGGGAGGAGGGAAGATGATGTAGCACCATTGTGGACAGTATATGCTGCAAATTCCTTGTGAACAATCCATATAACCATCATATGGTGCCCAAGAATTTGGGCTGCCCACTGAACCCATGACCAATATCTATACTGAGAGAGAGAGAGAGAGAGAGAGAGAGGGGGGGGGGAGGGGAGGGGAGGAGGGAGCTTAGATGGAAAGAGAAGTAAAGTGGAGGAGGGAGGGGGTGGAGGTTGATGTGCCTTCTCATAGACTCTTTCTTTGCTTTTAGAATTACTTTATTTTTCTATTTTTATTTTTAATTTTTTTTAATCTTTGTCTTGTCATCTTTTTTATTTTTGGCTTTACTTTAGAATTTCTTTCATTGGAGATGATGATTTGTTGACCAAAGGAGAAAAATGGTAGTTGGGTTTTTGATGAAAGGGATTAATCAACTCCCAAGTTAGTTGGTGAACATGGATGTGTGGAGTGCACCACACCTCCAAAAACAATTGTGGCCTTCCCACACAATAGAGAAAATAAAGTGAATAAACATTATCATGATTACTCCTTCCATTTTTTTTTTTTTTTTTATGATTTTGTACAAGTCATGTGGTTTTTTTAATGCTGTATTTGAATTTTAAATATGTAAAAAAAAAAAAAGACAAATTTTTACAGGTCTATTTGGTGTAAGATGTAAAGGTTTCGCACATATTATTTAAAAAAATAATAATTATGATTGTGTAGAAGTTATGTGATTCTTTTAATTCTGTATTTGAATTTTAAATTTATAAAACAAAAAAAGAAAAAAAAAATTATAGACAAATTTGGTGTAAGATGTGAAGGTTTTTGCACATATGCACGCTCAAAGTGAACATATTACAAACAAATTAGCTTTCTCTAAAATTAATATAAGATAATAGTAGAGCAAGGATATAATAAAGCTCTTAGAGAGGTCCTAGTTGTATGTTATGCTTTTTTTTTTGTTTTTTTTTTTCATGTTGGTTACAACTTCCAAGAGTTTAGAAAATTAATGATTCGTCAACCGCATTTGTTTAGTCTGAATTCGCCTGAACGAGTCTCTTTTGAAGAAGAGACTCCTGTGCGTAAGTCTCTTCCTGAAAAGAGATTCATTTGGGTGAATTCAGGCTAAATAAATTCGGTGGATGTATTGGCGTTGAGTTTAATAAATTGTAACATTAAAAAAATATACTTAAATTTTACATAATGAGACAAGTATTTTTTTGGAAAACTTACGTGTAAGTCCTAATAGGTAGGCTTATTGTCTAATAAGTCATATGATAATTAATGGAGTTTTTCATCAAATACTATAAAAAAAGTCACTAATTATCATAGTTCTAAATCGCGGTATCGGCTGACGTAACGGTATCGATCGCGGAGTATCGGTATCGGTAGTATCGGCCGGTACGTATCGGGAATCGGGTGTCGCGACCGTGAAATTTTAAAAATCATTAGCAATCCCTCTAAAACTAAATTTTATTCATTTTTTTGACTCTTTTAATTTTAATTTGTTACATTTTAATCAAAATTTCTTTATGTAAGAATATTTTTGACTCATTTTAAATTAAATGATATGTATTTATTTTTGGCATATGTTAAACTTTTAATAAAAAAATTGATTTGAATATTTTTTTTCTTGTACTGAGAAAAAAATAAATAAATATATATATATTAATATAAATAGCGGTATATGTGTATAAACAAATAAAATAAAATAAAATAAAAAACAAAAAAAAAAACCTTAAACATTTGAATCTATAAATTCACCATAAACCCATGCACCTCCATGTACCCAAGTATCTCTTTCTTCTTACCCATCTACAAATCCACCAAACCCAGGCACCTATTCAGCTTTAGATCGACGAAAAAAAAAAAGAAAAAGAAATCAGAAACAGAGCACAATAGCCCTTCAACTCCTTCTTCCTTGAGAACACTCAAAACTTCATGTAACTTCAAGTTGTTTTTCAACCCAGCAATCAAATTCACCTCCAAAATAGGATCCATGTCTCGTATCGTCAAAACCGGTAATCTCTCATCTTGAGAACCAACCTTATTATCGCCTTCCAGCTCCAATCAGCACATCAAGAAGAAAACAGAGACTCAGAAACAGAGACCGTATCGGACTGTATCGGCCCGTGTCGGCCCATATATCGGATTCACGCCGCTACGTACTGGGACTCGGACGCTACGGCTGTGAATTCCATTCTCACCGGTATACCGCTGAGTATCCGAATCGGAGGTATGGTTTTCCGGTACGAATCGGCCGGTACCGGCCGATATTTAGAACTATGCTAATTATTAATTTTCAACGACAGTTTAAAAATTATCACAAAAAATGTCACTAATTATAGGTTTTAGTGACAGTTTAAAAAAATCGTCACAAAAAAAGTCGTTAATTTTCAACTTTCAATTACAGTTTGAAAATTTCGTCACAAAAAAGTCATTAATTGTAAATTTTAGCGACAATTTATAAAAACCGTAACAAAAAAAAAGTAACTAATTATCAATTTTTTGCTACATATGCAAAAAAATCATCACAAAATATTATTTTTAGCAATGATTTATTAAAATTATTTTTAATAAAATTTGATGAGAATTGAGTTCAATTATTAAGATATATTAGTAGTTTATCCTATTTCGTTTATTTCAATTAAAATGTAGCACAATAAAATGAAATACAATAAATGTGAGTTTTACTTATAATCTTCAAGTAATTCTTTTTGTTGTTCAAACAAAAACAAAATGTAATTCTTTTTGTTGAAGTATTAGATCCATCAATTGACCAAATCACAAGCATGGCCATTATTCTCAGTTAGTCATCTTCTTTCTATTTTTTTATTAATGAATCACAATACAATAAGGATAACTCAAAATTTTAATCTCTTAATAAGATTTAAGAGTTCTAAATAAAATCTTTGAATAAAAACACATGATCCCCAATTGACAACACATGCATGATCATTATGTTAGGAATTGATATACTTAATCAGAATTAGTGAGACATGAAACATAAATAAGAACATGTTTGTAAAAATTATGCTAGATCTTAATCGACAACAACCAAGTAATAATTTTAACAAGACAATTTAATAAGAACAATCAAGTAATTGTGGAATTGATTCAAATGTCTCAAGAGAATGATGATTTCTTTGGAACAACTAGTAATTACAAAGTAAACGATGAGTAATTCCATAATGAAACTATTGAAGTTCACCAAGTTACAAATCATAAATTACAGAGGAAACTACTGCTAAGTTACAATCAACTACTCCTAGTTTAAAAGTTGTGTTGTTGTGATGATGATGTCCTTTCCTTCTTCACTTACCAGCCTTTATAGCCTTCTTTCTTTCTATAACCCATTGATCACACGACCCTTCAAATCTGCAACTGCCACTGCACACCTACTGTAACTGTCTCTTTACTTTAAAAGACTCAAGTGCCACCACATTGTCACTTTTACCTATCAAATTACCCTCCTTACATGATGCCACATATCCATCACCACTTTCAGCCTTCCCTCGACAGAGAGAAACTCCCACTTTGCACTTAGTCCAATAACTGCCCCATTCTTTGGGCTATCCCACACACAGGATCAACTCTTATGGGTGTCACTTGTCCTTTAATTAATGCAAGATCCCCACTTTGACCCTGCCACATGTCATTTACCTGATTGGTTCACCTGTCAAAAATGGGTACAAACAGAACAAAAATTAAAAAGAAAAAAACAAGTGCACAAAACACAAAGATTTACGTGATTGAAATTAAAATCAGACTTCACAAAGATTTACATGATTGAAATTAAAATTAGACTTGTGTCTACAGCTAGTGTAATTTTCATGATTACATAATTACAAGAGATACAAAGATAATCGTCTCTTGCTCAAATTTAATAATAGCTATTAAGGTAACAATATACAAGTATGAAAATACTAAAATACCCCTACACCAAAATTTGAGTTAAAGGCATGCCCCCGAACCCCCTCCTTCAAGCAGGGTCCAATGGTCATCGATTATTATTTATTAAAATCCACAATACTCCAATACATTAATCTCACCTACATGATTAATGAAATCCAAGTCTTGGTATTTGAAATGAAAATCAATTTAGGAGAAATTATTCAGTCATTTTGAAACAAATCTACACAGTACCCTAATTTTGTAGTTATTGATATGGATAGTAAAGTTCATCACTTTTTGTGTTACTAATTTAGAGAACAACATAAGAACTCAATTGATATATATATATATATATATATAAACTAAGGTAAATTACGCTCACCTCCCCTAAAGCTTAAAGAAAATATAGTTAATCTCACGTTTTTTCCATAATTACATTAGTATCCGTTGAGATTTTAATCCATATAGTAATTAGGTCATTTTTTGTCACTAATTCGTAGTATGAATAAAGAAAAAATGATATTGTCACTATTTTCAACTAAAATATATATTTATCTTTATTTAAATATCTATTCACCATTTGCATTAATTTCAGTTCCTTTAGTCATACTAAAAGAAAAGTTCTATAATTATGTTAAAAATGTGATACTAATTATAATTTTATCAAATCTCAAAAGTGATTAGCGTAATTTACCCTGAAAACTATGACATATTCTTTGAGAAACACCTAAAAAAATTTCATCTACTTAGTACAAAATTTTAACTGAGAAAATTCTTCAAAATTCAAAATTTAAAGCAAGAATTACATGGTGCCAAACAAAACATTAGAGGGTTCAATACCTTTTCAGCTTGCCATCATCACAGTTGAAATATAAAATTGTAGCCAAATCTTCTCTTGGTTATTATGTTTTCTTTGGATAGTCTTTAAAATAATTATACTGACATTTTTTTAAACAAGACTAGTGATAAATAATAATGCAAATAGTGAAAAACATAAATAAATAAATATTTTAGCATAAAAGAGATCACAATATTATTTTTTATCAATATAACTAATGAATTATGTATTATGTGAATTAAAAACCTCAAGAAAATCCAATGTAATTATTCCAAACTGCAAGTCTTCTTGTGTTTGTTCCAAACTTAAAAGAAGATCAATATAATTTGAGTGCTGCTATTAGCACCTGCCAAAATTCTTTGGACCCCCCATTTTATAATTTTTTTTATTACAATTATACCCTAAAGTAAAATTACATTAAAAGACATTATGAAATGGAACACCCACCTATCAATAATAACTAATACTCTATAATATTGGACACCCACCCCCACCCACACCCCCACCCCCACCTCCAACCCCAACTCCAACTCCAACTCCAACTATACGTATTCCATGTTTGTAAACCCTAAACCTATTACTTTTCATAACCAATTAACATAAACCCTAAATCTATTATTTTTCATAATCATCTTAAATCCTGAATGTGTCATCTTTATCACCATCATCAACGCTATTGAACTTGTAAGTTTTGCTTTAAGTATAACGTATACTTCATCACTTATTTCACTGTGTAGAGCAATGGAGGACGAGGGCAACATTCTCGGTTGTTTATCTGTATTGTATTAACATTCTCGGTCGTTTTCGGCCGTTCTTGTTTCGTTCGAGCTGTTCGGTACTGGTTTGCTGACTGTTACAATTATGTTCGGTAACACAGTACTGAACATAATCCTTTCGTTCAATACATAAGTTCCGAACTTTAATGCAGATAGTCAGTTATGTAATTTTCTTTGTTAAACTAACTTAGAATGGAAAAGAGTGAATTGGAATGGATTTAAGTTATGTATTGTGAATGGATTTAATTCATGTTATTTTAAGTTGTGAATTAGAATGGATTCAAGTTACACAGTGATGAACAAATTTTGTTCGAACATACAGTGCTGACAGGATCATTATTGTTCGACAAAACAGTTCTGAACAAAATACATTTTTTCGGCTACACAATGGTAAACATATTGGGTGGGTGTGCTTTTCATTATGAAAATATGGAGATTAGTTTTCTATTCTGAAAATATTATGGAAATATTATGGAGATTAGTTTTCCATATATATACATTGTTTTCTATTCCTACAATTTGCATCAATCTTCACTTTCTTATCTGAATTTCACAATCAATGGCAAATTCCAAAGAGACCCACGTCGTCGAAATCCTAATCGACGAAAAACACCAACCCCACAAGTAAATGCATTGTGTTTTCAGGAACCACTTTTTAGATGTGGTTAATGTTGGAGAGAGAAGAGAGAGAAAAAACTAGGGTTTTGAAGGGGTTTTGAGAGAGAGAGAGAGAAAAGAGAGAGAAGAGAGAGAAGAGAGAAAAAAATCTTCACTTTCTCATATGAACAAAAGGGATTTTGAGAGAGTAAAAGAAAAGAGAGAGAAGAGACATCACTGATGAGGAGAGAGAGAGTGAGAAGAGAGGGAATTGGAATGGATTTAGGTGGGTGTGCATTTCATTGTGAATATGGATAGATTTGGTAATAAGTGGGGTGTCCAAAAAAATATTATTAAAATTTAGGGTTTAGGGTTAGGGATGAGGAGAGAGAGAGAAGAGAGGGAATTGGAATGGATTCAGGTGGGTGTGCATTTCATTGTGAATATGGGTAGATTTAGTAATAAGTGGGGTGTCCAAAAAAATATTATTAAAATTTAAGATTTAGGATTGGGATCCAAAAAAATGGGAGGTTCAAAGAATTTTGGTAAGTAATAGCAGCACTCCATAATTTACCTTCTCTTATCATAAATGGGCTCTCTCTTTCTCTCCCTTTATTTATTTATTTTAATACCTGGTAGAACAAGTCAAAATGTTCAGTAGACTAATGCCTTGAGTTCTTGAAAATTTCTTAACAACACTTGAAAAAAAAAAAAGAAAAAAAAAAAAAAACAACTATAGATACAACTAACAATTTCAAAGGTTAACAACTCTGATGGGTTGTATGGCTATCTGCAATGCATATAAGGGGTTGGGTCGGTTTGCAGATGAATTGACAAATTTTAATTTGCAAGTCAATTAAATTGTCAATTTTTATTATCTAACTTGCCTAACTCAACTTGCTCACCATCTCAAAGGGTGTGAATTAATTTGGTTTGGCACGAGTTGATGGGCTTGACAAATTTTATTTATTTATTTATTTATATCTTATTTTTGTACAAGAGTAATGTTAGAGACTCCAAATAATCTACTAAAATGTTTTGGCACACATGAGGTTTGTGTAGGTCCCAATTTGATAAAACATTTAATAAATTATTTAGGGCTCATAGCATTTTCCTTTGCTCAATTCTACTTAAAATCTTCTACATGGGTAAATATTGGAAAATACTTTAAAAAACCCTTAAAATATCACTCCAAAATTTATAACGTGAACTGTTAATATTACTCAGTCAAAAATTGAACCAAAACTTGTCCCCATTTTTTTGGCATTAGGCTTTTCAGCTAAATTATTATTATTATTATTATTATTATTATTATTATTATTATTATTTTGTAAAGTTTCAAAAAATCAAAAGGCAAAGAAGCCCATTTCAGCTTTCTCAGCAAAACATAGAGCTTTAATAAAATGTTTGCTGTTAGGTAATTAAAGTTCCAAACAAAAAATATATATATTTTTTTTTAAGCAGTTTTTTTTTTTTTTTTTAGTAAGGGTGTTGATGGACCGTTTTGTTTAATTTTAAGACAATTAAAAAATTAATTCAGTTTTTACGGTTCTAGAAATTTAGGAACGTAACCAAATCATGAAAAGCAGTTTGGTTTCAGTGTTCTAGTCTAAAAAATTTATCACTATATTAAGACTATCTAATTTACTAAAAATTAATTTTACCTATACAAATATTTCAAAATTTTTATAGTCTTACTTCAAGTTTTTTAAATATTCTCCAAACTTAAGTAACCACAAAACAAAATTTTCATATTATATAACAATTATTATAAAAATGTAATTTTCAATAATATTAGAACTGTAAAAATTATATAAATAGTGGGTGAAAACTATACACCTATGTTTTGTGGGGGTGTTTGGGAAGATGAGTTTGAGGCTAAAATAGCTTCAAACTAAAAAAAAGCCAAAAAGCCTCTAAACCCACACTTTATATTTAAAGAAAAAAAAATATATATATATATATATATAGCTGAAACCGTGGACAGTGTAAAAAAAAAATATATATATATATATATATACATAGCTGAAACCGTGGACAGTGTAGGCACAGCCTACACTGTCACATTGACAAGTTGTGCCATCCCTTGGTAAATGAAGATTTTGCCCCTTTACATCAATTTTGAAAAAATGTAATCTTAAGGATAAATTTGTCATTTTAACTTCAAACATCATTTCAACACATTTTTCAATACAACAACTCAAATAAAAATTCATCACATCTTCCCAAACACAAAAACTAAAATAGCCAACTAAAATAGTCAAAAAACCAAAAAGCCTATAAAATAGTCACTTCCCAAACACCCACTGTATAAAAAAATGATTGGTAGTTCGAATTTGAGATTGTCCGAGATAGGGGTGAGCATGGTCCGGATTGGACCGGATTGGGATAAAACCAGGACCAATCCGTTATCTACGGTTCCTAAAAAATCGGAACCAATCCAATCCGTTTAAATCTTGGAACCAATCCGAACCAATCCATTTAAACACGGATTGGATCGGTTTAGGACCACGGATTCACATAATTAAATAACAAAAATATATATAACACTTTAATTTTATAAAAATATAAACATAGCGTTATATTACTTATATAATAGCAACAAGTTTTTCTATAATAGCGACATAATGTTCTAAAATTTAAACAATCATAAAAAAACTGGTTTCACCATAAGTATTTAGACCATTACAAATTAAAACTAAAAACTAACAAACAAAAGTAATAAAAGAAGATATTATACGAGGTTTAAGTTTGAGTTTAGATTTTATATAAAATAAGAGAAGATACTATGGGGGAGGATGTATAATAAAAATATAGATTATTTGTATACGGTTCGGATCGGTTCCAATCCGGAACCGTAGGGTTCAATCCGGAACCAATCCGTGGACTACGGTTTTTTAATTCTTCAATCCGGAACCGAACCACGGATTCAAAAAACCAATCCAAACCTATCGGATTGGACTGGACTGGATCGGATTACGGATTTTACGGATTTCTTGCTCAGCCCTAGTCCGAGAGTCCAAATTTGTGCTTGTTGGTTGACCACCCAAATGACTACTCGGACGACCGGTACAACACTTGTCTACCGCAGTTGTTATCTTGTCGACCGCGGCTGTCACCTTCTTGCCGAATGACTGGCGGTCGACCGATAAGCCAAAATTCAAGCGATTTCAAGCAAACTCATATTTGAGTTACCGACCAATGTTGTTTTGTATAAAGAGAATATTTTGTGCGTACATGTCCCATCAACGTCGGGACGAGATAGGGGATCAAAGAAATAAATGAAAAGAAAAGTAAGCTCTTTATGAAACTCTCTATACATGTTAAAATTAATAAAAATGTCGAACGATTTGTTTCAATTTTATTCAACTCTAATGAGCTCTAATCCATGAACTAAATCGTAATCAACAGTTTTTTTAATTTTTTAGTGCCAAAACTAAACTGTCCCCTCAAAAAACTAAGTAGCTTCTGATTATTGATTTAACAAAATTCTAGACACAAGTATTCCATTTTTCTTGTTCGTGATTTTCCTGTTAAGTTTTACTTTACCATACTTCGTCTTTTCACTTGCGCACGAGAACTATTATACTAGCTTCTTAACTTAGAAATGTTATAACCCATTGTTAGATAGCCTAATCAAGATTAGGCTGATCAATTAGTTCCGTAGCTTGGAATGTTCTATTTCGGTCACCTAATATTGTTAGGCTGAATTCCTAACCCCTATAATTTTGGCAACAATTGGTAAGTCTTATTGCATGTGTTTCTTCTTTTAATATATTTGCGCTTTGTGTTCAATTTCAATTTGTATTTTGTTTTGAAAAATTTAAAAACCCTCGAGATATATTCATGATTATATTTCAATTTTAAATAGTAAATATCAATTGCAATTAAACAATCAACAACAAATCAACACAATAATTTAACATGAAAAAAATAACAATTGAAGTATCTTCAATTGTGATTAAAAAAAGAAAAAAAAATCACGAGTCAAAGCCACAGAACAATCCACTAAGAAGATAAAAAGAAAATATACACAAGTATCCTTAATTATCTAGCGAATCCACACTCAAATTGAACTAAACCCGATGTATCTCTTCCACCTCTGTCTTTATCTCGAAATTATTTTGTCCAACGTTAAATCCACAACACTAATATCGAGTCCACGACACTTCGGAATCTACTAAAGTTTCAGACCCAAGTTTTTCAAAATTTACTGAAGAACACCTCTTTTTCGTGAAAGAAATAATATAAACAAATCCCTTGATGATGTCAATATGAAACTCATAAATC
The DNA here is from genome assembly GCF_055761805.1 of Camellia sinensis. Taxonomy (NCBI): domain Eukaryota; kingdom Viridiplantae; phylum Streptophyta; class Magnoliopsida; order Ericales; family Theaceae; genus Camellia; species Camellia sinensis. The sequence continues at coordinate 181,639,807 of NC_138962.1, forward strand.
CATCAATCACTCTCAAATCATCAAGGAAACTAATATATAAACACTCACTAATTTAAAAAAAACCTTAGTAACTCTCATCTCTAAGAATTTAGATGGATTCAACTCTAAAAATAGCAAATAGCCCACTTTATATTAAATAAAGTCGCAAAAACAGCTCGAACACACACTTTACCTCTTGAACGATGTGAGTAAAGGTGGTACAAACATATAGACCAACTGCTTGAACGCAACATCTACTGCTTAAGTGATAAAACTTAATTTCCAAAAGTTCAGACACAGACAAAGATACTAGATGAACCATCTCATAGCTCGATTCTCGTATATAGTCAACAAAGTGACAAATAAGAAATACTCAAGATATGAAATGTCAATATAAATTCCTCTATATAGGCACAATTCGAATTGAATTCTCATCAAACACTCACAACCTCATTAAAACAAATGAGCAAATAAAATTATAATTGAAATTTTTTTTTGTCAAACAAGATTACTAATTACAAAAACCTTACATACTTATCCACAACTGAAATATTGTCACATGAGAGAGCGAGAGAGATAGAATGATGTTAGGATCGTTCTCTAACAGCTTAATACCTATAACCATCTTTTAGCTTTCGAAATTTCCTGTGAATTGTGCCAATTCTAAATTCGTATAATTGCACATCTGCCCTAACAAGAAAAAAAAAGAAAAAAGAAGAGGCATTTCTTAATATGCTCCACTAACATCTTCTCTCAATAACATCCCTAGCAGAGTTTTGACAGAGAAGAGGAGTTTAAGACCGATTCAGTGTATTTCGTTACAATTTTCTGAATTCAATATAATTTTTTTTTTTTTGTATTTTTTTTTTAATGAATATTTTTAAAAATTTAAACAATTTTTTTTACTTTTTTAGATACACCTCACTTATTTAAATAGTAAAATATTTACAAAAACATATTTTAAAAAATTAATAAATATACAAAAATATAAAAAAATGTACTAAATTTTCATTTTTTTTTATTTTATATTTTTGATATTTAGAAAAAATTCACAAATATTATACTTTTTAAGTATATTTGTGTTAGTTGTGTCTAAAAATTTTAAAAAAAATTACTTAAAATATTAAAAAAATTCAATAAAAACAAAAAAATACAAGAAATGAAAAAGTAAAATCTTCTGAAAACTGATACCAAACAGAGTGATTAATATTGTAAACAACATGATGTCAATGAAAATTTCTTATCATGAGAAAGTTTAATGAAAAATTTTAAAGCAACCAAACAAACCATGTGTTCGTCACATTAATTCAGCCTTTTAACAAATTAACAATACAAAAACCGAGTAGAGAGATAGGTAGATTAATCATCCGCAACAAAAATTTTACAGAAATTATTAAGAGCTAATACAACTTTTTTATCCATGGTCTAAAGATGACTTCATAATTACAACTACATTAAAATAAAAGAGAATTAAAAAAAAAAAAAAAAAGACAGATAATTATATGAATGTTTTTCCCTCTTTTCTATTAAGATTACTCTATAAACCTTATGCAGATTTATTGTTTTTTTCTTTCTTTACTTTCTACAAAGAATGACTAATGAGTATAAACATGGTGTGCTTAATTGATAAAGATGGTTTACGCCTTTCCTTTCCTCCTTTCATCCAATGCCTGTCCAAAAGTTTAAAAAAAAGAAAAAAGAAAAAAGAAAATGATATTGAACTAATCCCAACAAAAATAATGAAAAAGATAAATGAAAGCTAGAAAGTTTGATATATCTACTAAATCCGACTGAAAATAACAAAGGTACTATCTCAACAAAATGATATTGTATGTTCTAATTCACATTATCTTTGTCCCATAATAATAGAAAAGACATGAACTGATTGAGATATAAAATGTTGAATCAAGGGTTTGAGTCTCGACTATATTGACATTTATTGTAAACCTTTTATAGAGTGGACTACATTGAATCGACATAAATTGTTGAGCCCATTTCCTAACAATGTAAGATTTTAGGATAATTGGCGACTCAACATACTATCACCTCACCTTCCTTTGAACTAAATTATATTCCGATCTACGTTCATGATCCAAACACACAAGCAAATTTGTTGATGGCATCTTAAGTATCTTGATATACCAGAGACTGAGGGTCCATTAGGATAGATGCGGATTTCAAATCAAGGATTTAACTTTAATCATTCAAGGGCTATCACTTAAATTTAGATATGATAGTTTACTTATAAATTTCAAGATTGAGTTAAATAACTTAATCTTGATGGATTTGAAATCACCATAAAGGATTCTCCTTCTAGCTATGTTCTATTTGGTTCATTGGAATAAGATGAAATTGAATGGTTATTGGAATAGTCATTCCATTAATGGTGAATGATGATTCTATTTGCATATAGTTTTCATTATTTTTTTAGTCAACCAAACATGGGAATGGACATTTTGATGGAATGATCATTCCATTTCACTACATTCCACTGAACCAAACACTGCCTAAGGATCCTACTAAAATGTATGTATCTTCTATCTCAACTTATCTTCTTTCAGTGTTTTTTTTATCCATTTAACTTCAAATCCCTTTATTTGATATCTACAATTACCCAAATGGACCCTAATTGTTGATAACATTCGACATGGAACTTAACATTCAATCCTGGAGAAACAATGCCAAATTTTCAAGCACATTACGGGATGCTAAATTGCATATACTCATGACTATAGGGAACAAATGATTGTGAATAATAAACAAGAAAAGTGTGTTCACTTTGGGAAGTATAGAAGATATCTTAGGTATTATGCTGAAAAAAATACCTTGCTTTGGAACATTCTCATAGTCAAAACAAGAGTATCACGCATTCTGCAAAAGAAAGAATAATGCCACATCAGACATCATTGAACATAAGGAGAGGGCACAACATCTTGGTATTCCAATAATTTTTTTTTATTTTTTTATTTTTCCTCCACAGTTTAACCAAAAGACTGTTGCTTCTGAGATAGAAATAACAGTTACATAGCCAAATAGAAAGCTTCCAAGTTTATTAGGCATCCAAAACACATCATAGTGGCCATTAAAAATGGGGGAACAAAGGCAGTATCAAACATGCTGTACTAAGATTTTAAGAATGGAAAAGATTCCTTGATGTAACTCATCAAAACCTAGAAGGTATGGTAAAAGAATTTCCATTTAGAGGAGAAAATCATTCAGGAAGAAGCAGATAGAAATAAGGTTTTGTGCTGATTGTATGGTAAATTCACGAAAGCACGATCAAGGTTTTGCTTTGCTTTGACACTGAAAGGGTTAAAGGCTGGATTGCAGTCTTGGTCACAGAACAAACTTAGGAAGGAGAAAGTGAATGACCTCAAGCTATCAGGGAAGCAGGGAGTTTAATGGACTTCAAAGGAAGTTCATGGGAAGAAGATCATGAAGCATCAACATACAAAGCAAATAATGACAAGGAAAAAGCAAAAACAAAATACAGAGATCAACTTGTACTATGCATATTTGGGTGAGATCAATGAGTACCCAGATCATTTGTAGAATGACTTTCAGGGCTAGAAAGCCTGTTTTAGGTCCCTCAAAAGCTTCTCTCAGTCTTCTATGGCTTGATACTGCAGAATTGGAGCTGCGAAATCAAATTGATAACAAAATCCCTCTTATTTATTTTTCTCTTTCTTTTTTTTTCCCCTACTGACACAACTGAAAGACCTTACCAAAATATGCAACTGCACTCACATGATAAAGGGCTAATAAAGGGACAAGAAGAGTACAATGAAATAGAAATGTACATCTTTATTTATTCAGAGGTTTACATTCCTATTTGTTTAATTTACTTATACAGTCGACATAACGAGTTATTGGTAGTTTTCCTTTTCATTTATTTAAATCTTGGAGAGCATGGAAAGTTGCAACTCCACAATGACACAAAATATGAGAAAAAGATGAATTCTGAGACTAAAATAAATATAAAGACAGCTAAGTGCATGAAATTAGATCATTACCGAACATCATTATGTGTGCTTAACGGATGTGAAGAGCCATTTGAACATGTTAAAACAAATTGAGTTGAGAGCCCAACAGGAATTTTGATCTGCAAAATCAAATATGTGAGATAACATTACGAAATACTGTGTTTAATAATGTGACTTCATGTGGATTTTAAAAAAATATTTTTTTGAGAAAGTCAAAGTTTAATAAATTAAAAACTGCCAATAGGGAATACCCTTGAGAAATATTCATGTGGAAATATTTATCAAATCTTAGAGAAATTCTCACAATGTTGTCAAAAGATGGTATCTCACAGATAAATATGTATATAAGCTTTAGAAGGTGTGACTACTTTTTTGGTTGTTGGTGTCACAAGTCTTAAAACCTAGGAAGCACGGATACGGATACGGGATATGGATACGATACGATACGATACGGATACGGCGATACGACAAAATTTGAAAAATTAGGATACGGGTACGGCGGGGATACGTTCGTAAAAAATATTATTTTAACAATTTTTAGTAATGCAGTATGCATAAAAATAAAACCTAAAGCAAAAGATAACTTGATAAAGAAGAAAAATTCCTATAAAACTAAGAGTCTTCAAGGTCAATAGCTTCAACTTGTTCCCCTTCATCAGTGAATATCACAGACCTTAGCTAAAGCCAAAAAACCATTCTTAAATAAAAATTTCAGCAAATATACTTTTTTAAGTCATCAATGATAACCTAAGAAGCACGGATACGGATATGGTGATATGGGGATGTGGATATGGCGATATGTCAAAATTTGAAAAAGTATGATACAGGTACAGCGGGGATACATTCGTAAAAAAAAAGAAAATTATAATTTTAATAATGTAATATGTATGAAAATAAAACTTAAAGTAAATTAATAAATAAAAAGAGGGATTCCTATTAACCTAAAAGTGCTCAAACATTCATAAAACATCCAAAACTAAAAGCAAAAGCAAAAGCAAAAGCAAATGCAAATTAAACATCATCCTTACATGCCAACACCAAAAAAAGAATGAGAGCAGAGAGAAGAAACGTGAGAGAGTGAGAAAGCGAGAGAGAAGTGAGAGAGACAACAAGGATACATCAATTTGACAAATTCTATTACTTTAACTCTCACTATATTCCTCTTATCAAAGAACTAAACAAAATATTATAAGTAATATGTAACTTCAAGTATCCGATACTTCAAAATTAAGTATCCGATACTTCAAAATTAATAAAAAATTAATTAAGAAGTATCCGATACGTATCCGCGAGTATCCGAGGAGTATCGGTATCCGATAAGTATCCGATACGGATACGTCACCCTTTTTGAAGTATCCGTGCTTCATAGCTTAAAACTTTCTTTTAGCTATATAAAGTAGTTGGCCAGCTTTGTAAGGCTAATTTACGAAACTTAAGGACTCCAATACTCACAAATATACCGAAAGCTAATGTGGTGCTGCCACATCAGCAAAATCAGGCCCCACAACTTTTTTTTGGTAAAAAATAGCCTTCATCTCCATCTTAGTTAGAAACCAGAGAACTCTTACGGTCTATCTCCTCCAAACCGTCTGTATCTTTCCCTCCTCCCCTCTCTGAAAAAACGAAACTCTCCTTCTTGTCCCTCAATTTCTGTCTATGTAGTCTCTCTTGTCCCTCAGCCTTTTGAGAGCTCTATCTCGAGGAACCAATAACCACAACCAACTACAGCCTGGAAGAGGATGGAATATCGACGAGAAAAAAGGACAAATAAGCTATCTGATTTAACAGTTTCTAGGGTTTTAAAAACTTTTGATATGGAAAATTTATTTTGATTTAACAATTTAAGGATTTCAAAATATCTTCGGAGATTGGGATGTGACATTCTCCATATGTTTTGTTGCTGCTTGTGGTTTGTGTTGGTGTGGTTTGTAATGGTTAACTGGCTTTGATAGTTTTTTATCAATCCAAATTATAATTTTGTTCAAGTTTTTTTGAACATGTGGGCTAAGTATAGCATTTGTACAACCCTTTCAAACTGGTAGCAAGACTTGAGAATTTGCATCAACTTGGCTGATGACACATTATTGCCTTTTGAGAGGAACAAAGGAGACTACCGGTGAGGCTGTGTGGCCGGAGTTGTATCTCAACCAGGTCTTGGAGAGACGAAATGTGGTTTTATAAATTGGGGAGCCTGGTTTTGCTGAAGTGGCAGTGCCACATCAGCTTTTGGTTTATTTGTGAGTAAACTTGTAAGTTGCAAGTGTACGTAGACTTACTCAAAACTCATAAGTCAATCATTCCTAGGAGAACCAGGAGCATTTGGCCTAGTGGTTGTGTAAACACCCTTTGTGGTATGAGATCTTGGGTTCAACTCCTATAGAGAGGAGTTTAATACCATTTCTGGTGGTGTGGTTTATTTCTCCCCCATAATGGGGATTGTTTGTAGTTAGTAGTGGTTGTTGGGCTTAGGCTTGGTATATTAGTTGTGTCAGGCTTGTTGACTTTCTAGCTATTGTAAGCTAGTAGTTTGTTTGATAATGTAAATATTTCTCATATTTGTAATGAGAAAAGTTAGGAATTATGAAAAAAATTTCATGAAAATGATCATGAAAGATTTATGATCTTTGGATTACCTTGATTAATATGTGGTGCTTTATTCTAAGTGCAATCCAAAAGTCACAAAACTTTCATGATTATTTTCATGAAAGATTTTTCATGATACCTAGCATTGCTGATTTGTAATTACTCTCCTACCTATTGGCCAAAAAGAAAAAAATCATTCCTAGGAGAAATCTTTGAAACATAACCATATGCAACTTCAAGCATTAACTCCAATCCTCCTCCCTTCACTACAAAAGGGAAACAAAAAAAAAAAAAAAAAGACCCGAAAGGAAAGGAAAAGAAAGAAAGAAGAAAGAGTTAAAAAGGAAAGACAAAATGTAGTATAGATATACATGTACATAAATATAGAAAGAGTAGAATACTTGGTTAGGAATTTTTTATTTTAATTTTTTTCAAAATAGGAAAGATATAATTATTGTCATCAATTAACATAATCTTTACATAATAAATGCAAACCATGGATTTCTTAAATTTTGGAGAAAATAAAGCACGCGGTTTGAAATTGAATAGTCAATAATCAAAGGCTTCCCTAATAACTATGAATATAATTAAGGAAAGCAAACACAAATTGATGCTAAAAAATTTAAGTTCTTTGTTTTTCTTATTAGGAAGTTTTTGGTTAGAATCAAGCGGAAAGAGCAATAATTTATTTTTTTGAAGAAGACATCATCAATATTAGAAAACATATAAAAAGAAGGAATTAACTTAGGCAGGATACATAACTTAAAAAAACTACACTAGTTTTGGGAATCTTTCTAGAGAAAGGAACAATGAAGCTTAGTTGAAAGAAACTCCTAGTAGGCGTGCAGTTTCCACTCTAGGGTAATTAGGGTAGGTGTTGTGCCTTATGGCATAGCACACGTGTCATGAGGCCCGTCGGGGCGTGTCTCGAGCCTATTTTCATGATTCGAACCGTTCATGTTATAAGGTTTGTCGAATATATTATACATAAAAAAAAAAATCATATCAATTGGACATTTGTAACCCCATAATAAGATCACATTTGTTTTAAACAAAAATAAACAGTTGGTGTAAGTATGATAATTTTTTAAAAATAATTAGGGCTAATCATGGGGTTACGTATGTCCGATTAACTTGATTTTTTATTTTTTATTTTTTATGAATAATATACTCAACAAACCAGACAATATGAACGTCTCAAATAATTGGAAAAGGCTCGGGATACACCCCCACGGGGCCTCACAGCATGGGTGTTGTTCCACAAGGCACAACACCAACCCCAACCCCAACTTCCACTCTAGGACCACAATTCTACAATTCAAACTTCGAAGCAAGAATCTTGTTCAGAACCTCATTCCGGTCAAGATATGGTTGCAATTCCAATCAGGATGAGACCACTCAAACATATGAATCCCAAAGAAAGAAAGAAAGAAAGAAAAGCTAACAAGTGAAGAAAAATTTATAAATAACATCTATGCATATCTCATATTTTGACTTATCTCCTAGGAATTAAAGGATTGCAATTTTTTGATAAATCTTTCAATTTGGGTTTCTGAGGATTGAGGAGTAAAAAGACGTGTTGTTGATGATGAATTGTTACTCTTGTAATGAGAATTTACTATGCATATGTGCTTAATAGTTTAAGTGCTAGTATAATGTAGACATTTAATTACAACTAAGCAACAAAAATGTTTTATACAATATATATATATATAATACATAAATAGCCACAAGAAATCAATTGTTAGTCTTTTCAAAATTAATATGACACAGTTGTATATTACTACAAGCATTTAAGGATGACCTTATATCAAAACTAGAATGTCAAACAAGTTGACTAATATAAATTTTAAACAATCAGCACAACTCTTAATAGTTCCAGGCAGCCTACTGAATAAATCCTTAAATCTCAACAAGGCCTTCAGAATTTTCTTTTCAAGGTAACACATAAAAGTAAAAATACATACAGATAAGTCCTTTGAGAATTTCTCAGCAATTACAACAACTTGTGTTTTGTTGAGCTCAATTTGGTAGTTCGATCGTTTCAAAATGAGAGTTGATGGCTCCCAATTCTCAGAAGAATCCATCTGTTGAATATATCAAGGCAAAATGTCTCACAATTATTGAACACCAGAAAGTTGGTTAAAATAATCTCTTTTAGAACCTCACTTTTTAAATTTGAGTCAAACAACAAGATTTGCATAATCAAGAAAAGATTCCATCAATAGCATGTAAAAAAATAATAATTATCTTAGAAAAATGAGAAAAAAATAATTAAAGTTTTATAGATCACATTTGCATGGAATGAAGGACACATTGTTCAGGACAAAAACAAAAAACAAAAAAAATTAAAGGAAAAAAAAGGTGGTAAAAAAGGTGCGAGTGTGGGCATGGATCTCTGTATGTGTGTGCACAGGAGTAAGCCCCTCCAAACCATCACACTTTTCAGTCAGCCAAATTGCAGCAACCATTTAATCTCAACCAAATCAGGTGTGCAGAGAGGATTAAAATACTTCAAGAAAATATTTTTTCACCCCATTTAAGTTACGTCCCCTCAAAAGGGCCTAGTTAAACTTCTCCATCAAATTTCCCACCAAACTCTTTTTTCTTAGTCTACTTCTTTTGAAAAATACAAATAATAATAAAATGTCTCAACTAATAAAACATATTGACCAATATAATTATCCGAAGAAAACTGAAACACTAATTGAAACCAGATAATAAATGCAAGTTATCCTTCACTTTTTTATGCTTGGTCCATTTTTCATTAATAGTTGTCTTTCCTTGTTCGTTGCTCATAGGCTATGAAGCACGGACATATATGGATACGGATATGGGACACAGTGATTTAAAAAAAATAGGGACACGAACACGGCAGGAGACATAAATTTTTTTATTATTTATTTTTATATATATTTGCTATGTAGATTAATATTTTGTTACCAAACAATCAAAATTAATAAAAACTAACATTAATTCTATATATCTATATATAAATCAGTATATTGGCGTGTCCCTACCGTGTCCCCTGCAAAAAAATAATAAAATTAAAGGGACATGTGTCCCCGTGTCTGAACCTCTACGGTGTCTATTTTTAAGTGTTTGTGCTTCATAGCTCATAGGATTTATCATGTTGATTATTTTCTTTCCTGAGTCATCCATTAACATGTCAAATCTATGAGATCTAAATCTTCATCAATGGAGTATCTAGGCCAACGAATCAAATAGATGTTTTCATTACAAAAAAAAAATCCTTCCATTTAATTAAATCTTTCTCTACTTATTTTTATTATATATTTATCATTATTGACAGAAGCAACAAACTTTAGAAAATACCATTTAATTCCTGTTGAATTTCAGCCATGTATGAGTTGAGAATAACCATAGAAATAATATTTATACAAACAAAAAAACAAAGGATAACTAGATAGAGACAAAGAAAGTAATTAAAACAGGATTGTAACATGAAGAAGAATACTGACTGTGAGATATGTGAAATATGAGAGAGAGAGACAGAGACAGAGAGACAGAGTTCTTGTTTTTTAAACTTTCCATTTAAATTATAAATCCTAAATCCTTGGAACTCTAAACTAAAGAAATAAAACCATGTTCCAAATTATCTTTCAATTGTTATGACCAAGCACAAACTGTCCCATTAATAGTAATGAGATGGCTATGACATTGAACATGAAAAAAGAATATGAAAGAAGAAATCCATTCACTTCAAAGCCACGTATCCAAATGTAAAAGCTGAATTGAACCTACCAGCAGTAGAACGCTAAATGTGGCTTGACCTTTAGAGATATGTGTGTCAATCTCCAATTGCATATCTGGGTCTAAAAGATAAAAGAGTTTTAATGGAAACTTTATGAGAGAATAAAATCCAAATAGATAAAGGACAGGAACAAATGAAAAAAAAGAAGTGTACGTCATAATTATAATTATAATTACCAAGGAATATGTACCGAAAAAATTAAATAATTATCAACGAATAATGCAAAATGAAGGATCCATCTACAGCAACATCTCAGTTAAATTTTCTTTTGGCACAGAAACTTACAAGGCAACTGGCACAACTATAACTAAAAATGGTGTTCGAAGAAACATGTTTTCTGGTGCTGCTAAATGCATGACAGTATAGGTAACAAACAGTAGATGAAATATTAAGGGCTTCTTGAAAACACAAAATAAATTATACTAAGAAAAATTGTATTGTATTAACCACAAAATAATCACATGTTTATACAAGAGCATTGCTATTAACCCCTATCCTTTCTTCTTAGAACCCCACCTCCTCCATTTCTTTTTTAATTCCAATTTTATCCCAACCTAAAATTCCACTTTTACTCTCATCCTTAATCTTCTAACCCTAACCCTAATCCCATCCCCATCACCTCCAACAGTCACTACCACCGCTGGCCATCACCATCCCCCTTTCACCACCACCTCCGGTTAGTCCCTTTCCTTCTCTGATGCCGCCTCTCCACCCCTTCCCTTCAAACCCTAACCCCACAACCCACTATCACTTGCAGTATGTGAGAGAGAGAGAGAGAGAGAGAGAGAGATCGGACTTCAACGATGATGATAGACCAGGGCAGCGGAAGAGGAGGGGCTGGTGGTTTTGGTTCGGCTTTGGGTTTGATCTCCAAAGCAAAGGCCATCGCCAATCATGGGTTTTGTCGCTGTTTCTTCTCCCTCTTATTCTTCTTCTTCCAAACCCCTAGGTTTTCACCTCTCTCTTTCTCTCTCTCGCAATGGATGGGGAGGCCACAATAGTGGAGTGGGTTCGGCAATACAGTACTGAACGAATCTTGAATGTTCGGCAACACAATGTTGAATAAATCCTTTTGGTTCGGTAGTATAGTGTTGAACATAAAGGATTTGTTCGACTATTAGGGTTTTGGGGGAAGAAGAAGAAGAAGGGGAGGAGAGAAGGGCAGAGTTGCAGAAATGAAGTGGCAGTGGTGGCTGGCCGGAGTTCCTTTAGGATTTTGATTTTGTGGGTCTGATTTTGGCGGGGGTCGCTGGTTGGAGTTGCAAAAGTGAAGTGGGGGAAAGATGGCAACGTGCAGGGCTGGGACTTCGAGGGATGCCGACGCCAGTGCTAGGTTGGACGGCGTTGGTGGGGATGGGATTAGGGTTTGGGTTTGGGTTTGGGCTTCAATTTGGAGTTAGGGGTGTAGTTGGTATTAAGGTGGAGGTTTAAAGAGAAAATCGAGAGACTTTATTTTGCTAGGTGGGGGTTCAAAGAATTTTTTTTTTTTTTTTTTTTTTTTTTGGGGGGGGGGGGGGGGGGGGAAAGTAAAAAGGTGGGGGCAAATAGCAACCCTCTTATACAAAGAATTAAAGAGAAAAGTCTAAGTAACGTAATGACTAAAATACCCCTTTAGTAAATACTAAATAACTTATACATTTCACAGTTCACAGGATATTGCCAAAATAAAATGAACAAAAGAAATAAAAATGTTCAAACTTTCATCATGTAACAGCAAGACCTTAGTTCCAAAACCAAATAGAAATACAGTGCAAAGAATGACAAATGAAATTCAAAACTAGATGCATGTGATGCACAGGAATTCAGGATTTAGGATTTTCAAGGCTATTACATTTCATAAATCATCAATTCAAATCATGGACTTACCACATGTAATTTTGTTTTGATCATTGGCAAACCGTTTCACCAGTTCCCCCTGATAATAAAGAATATATTAGCACAAAGATTGAGGAAGCCAAAATTTTCATGCACTATGCATAAGAAAAATTGCACCTCTTATAAGAGCAATGCTTTCGAAAGAGAATCTCACACAAAAAAAGAAGAGAAAAAGTTGCATTGAAGAACATAACATTTGAAAAGTGCCATTTCCAGCAAACAATGAATGAATCCACAAGAAATTTATTAATACAGCTATGAATTTGGGGTCAATGGAGTGACTATATTTGGCACTGTTGAATTCTATAACATTTTTCAAACACAATGGTTTCAAAATACATAAACCTTAAAAGTTGGAGGTCCTATATTGGAGATTGGCAAAAACAGATGGATAATTAGATAACCACATATGAAGAGAGGCAGAGAGAGATTCTAATAAACTAGTAAAAACAGAAAATTGTCAGTATGGGAAAATCGTTTAGGACAATAAATACGCGGATACGGGTATTTTGACTCGATGATTAATTTGATGTGGTCCAGGTGCAAATCACATATTCTTGGGGGACCTCTACTGTTATGAAATGAGGTTATGTCTAATGTAAAACCTCTTCAAAAGACACGAAATGAGGTTAGCTCTAATGTTATGGAAAGAACACAGTAGCCAATATAAGTAATTGTTAGAACTCCTTTGTGATGTTGTTGTAATTCCTAACTTCTATTTATCAGAAATTATAATCGAATAACCCTCATTACAATGAACTAAGAACTGAAGGTAGTCATACTTATACATAGCATTCCACTACACGAACAATACTTTCAGAATACTCATGACTATTACAGCTAATGTACATTAACTGTTAAACAATGTCTTTTTTCAAACAAGGTGAAGCTTGGCAAAACCCATCCAAGAGTTCAAAACTATTTTGTGTTATCAATTAGATGTCCAGCCAACCCTGCTCTCCGGTGAATGCAAACCATCATATTACACGTTATCAGCAGTCCAACGGCATCATACCTTACAGCACAATTGAGCCTCATGATCTATTCCTCAAAAAGTGAACATATATCAACATTCCACAGTCATCTTATAAATTCCTTTTCCTTTTTTCTTTCCACTTCTAATGAAATGTTCCCCATACACCCTCTTGGTAACAATATGATTTCACATAACTCAACCTATAATTGGCCGGTTGCAGAAACTGTTAAGAAACATTTTTTAATCTATTTTTGGTACCATCTGGAAATTTTGAATTATACATCTTTTTGATTGTCTTCTTTACTTGGAATAGGGCCAGGGGTAGAGGAAAGGGGATGGGCACATGGCAAAAGTTCACCTGCTATGACATTGTCTTCAGTATAAACTTAAAGGATAAGCTTTACAGGTTCAAAGTTCAGAAAGAAGTCAAATAGAAGAAGGGCTGATTCCAGAACTACGAAGAAGATCATCCAACTAGAGGCCAACACCTTCGATCTCGAAAACCTTTGGTGAGGAGAAGGGTGCTGTGCTTATAGTGGAAAGGGGGCCAAAGGTCTCTTTGCTAGTGTTTGAGGTCTCTTGGCTCTGCAATAAATTGAGGGAGGCAACCTAATGCTTCTACACTGTATGAAGAGTAATGTTATACAAACAAAGCTTTCGTACAAAATTCTTATACAGGATGATGTGGATCTTCGAATGAGTTTGTTTGTTTGTTCAAACCAAAAACCCACCATTGTGGCTCATAATTTCAAAAGTATCAGTGCAACATAATTTAGGATAGATCTTCTGTAAAAAATTCTGTTCATGAAACATTTTCCTTGAGATTGTTGGAGTGTCGTCTCCTGCAAAATAAAGGGGGAGGTAATTGGAGGTTTTGGTCTGCATTCAACGTCAAAAGGAGAGGGTTTCGGGAGCTTCTATTTGCACACCGCATATCTTCTCAATTCACATCATTTCTTCATTTACTTATTTTTTTAGTTATGATCAAGGTTCTGAAAAGCGGTTGCGGTCGCCATAACGGTGGCGGTGACACGGTTGCGGTTGCGGTTGCGGTTGCGGTTGCGGGGTGTAAAGGTCGTAGTGTAACGGTTGCGGTAATCGGAACCGTGAATTTTTTTATTTTTCGCAAAATTTGAAAAAAAACTTACCGATACGCATATATTTTTTCCATGATCATATTTATTGGGTTAAAAATAAATATTAATCAATTTTTATAAATTTTAAGTATGATCTAATATATTTCATATTTTTAAATCACTATAAACTGAATTTTTTACATTTTATTTTAATAATTAATGACTTCATATTATACAAAAAATCAATCACTAACTATTATATATAAGATAAACAATGACAAAAGTAAGAGAATAAATAAGAGCCTAAATATATATATATACATATTTTAACCAAGCCAAATAGATAATGACCACACTTATTATTATTATTATTTTCAAACAATATATAGATAGACACACACAAACAAAATGGTTTAGTGATAGCAGCTGATTAGAATAGCATAGGTCTTATAGTTTCAACAAATCAATAACATGTTCTTCATCTTCCCTCTTCTCTCTCTATCTCATGCTCCTCCATTTTCTCTCTTTATCTTCCCTCTTCTCTCTATCCCTCTTCCCCCATTTTCAGCTTTTTTTTGTGTGTTTTTTTAGAAGAAACAGTTTGGAACCGTTACGTAACGGTGCCGTAAACGTTACGGCCGCTACAGGAGCCGCTACGGCCGACACACCTGTGAATCTCAATCACACTGCAAAAGCGGCCGTAACGGGTGGCGGTAACCGCCAAAACCGTTACGTAACGGCGTTACGTAACGGTTGCGACCGCTTTTTAAAACCTTAGTTATGATTGTATCCCTCAAGCAAAAATCCAAAATACCCTCATCTTCTATTCTCACGCACCCATCATCTTCTACCTGAAACCCTAAGCAGCCACCCCCTCCTTGGATCACTGAAAATTGCTATGAGAATATATTGTATATATGGCATGTTGTGTATATATGGCATGATTGTGTAAATAGAAATTAGTTAGTATTTCTTTTTTCAATCATAAATTTAGGGCTATATAAACAGATGAACTCTTTGTAAATTTACACAATTGAATATATAGATTCTTCAGTTAACTTACATGGTATCAGAGCCATGTTTGAAACCCTAGCTGCTTGATTCACCAACTCTTTCTCTAGTTTCTGAATCACGAATTAATTGGGCTTATTCTCTCTTAATTCGCGATTATTCTGGTGGAAGTTCTGGTTCTAGTTCATGAGTTGCGTCTAGCTCATCTCGTTGCATCCCTGGCTCTCTCCTACTTCGATTCACACGATCAAATGGTTGTCTGCCGTTGTTCCTCTCGATCGGCTTCGACTCTTGTCTCTCTGTGTATGTGGTTTGAAGTCGACTGATTGTGACATCTCGCTGTATATGGTTCGAAGTCATGACCTAGTTTGTGACCTCTCTCTGTATGTGATTCGAAGTCACGACCTGGTTCTACATTTGGTTGACCCAGTTCTCTTTTATTCTTGTTTGAACTAAATAAGTTCTTTATTATTATAGTTTGACACCTTAGATTGTGATTATTACACTTGAACCCTTGGTTTGGCTATTTTGTTTGATTGCACTTGAACTTTTCAGTTTTCTGGTTACCATAATGCCTCTAGCTTCTGATGAGTGTGCCTTTTACCATCAGAGGGGTCATTGAAAGTATCATTGTCCCAAGAAGGGATGTCTGTCTACTTCACCTGTGTCTGCCTCATCTTCTCAGCAATTTCCAATCAAGTTATGTGCTCCTCCTCTGTGTACCGTTCAACCTCCCGTCGGTTCTACTGCATCTGCTCCGGTTCCTGATCCTTACTTGGCTTTTTTGAACTGTTCAGATTAGTCAGCTTCAACATACACTGATTAGTCAGTTTCAGCATATATTGTCTACCTCCCAGCCATCCCCGTCTGCCTCCATTGTTTTCTCTCTTCATTCAGGTTTGCTTGGGTCTTCTTCAAGTATCTCTTTGTCTGTTTGGATTTTTGACTCTGGTGCGTCTCATCATATAACTCTTCATCTCTCCTTACTTCAAAATTGTACTCTTTTTCCCCTTCCTGTTACTGTCAATGATGTTAATGGGTCTAGTATGTCAGTCATATCTGTTGGGTCTGTCCTACCATTTGCTATATCTGTTGTCTCTATCCCATCTGTCTTATATGTTCCTCAGTTATCTGTCAGTTTACCATCTATCAGTCAGCTTGATGCCTCTGGTTTTGATGTTACCTTTTCTTGTTCTATCTGTTCTATGCAAGATCGGATGTCTAAACAGCAGATTGGGACCGGTCGTAGAGTTAGAGGCCTCTATGTTGTGGAGAGCTTGTATCTGGCTATGGTAACCTCTCAGACTGCATTTTCCTCTTTTCAGTTGGATTCTCTGTCTAGTTCTTTCTACTTGTGGCATTCTAGATTAGAGCATTTGTCTGTTGATCACTTACGGTCTCCTAGTGAACTTACTGAATGTCGGGGGATGTAAACTTGCCAAAATGACAGCCTTACCTTTTCATAAAAGTACTTCTATATCTGATACACCATTTTCTTTAGTTCATACGGATGTTTGGGGCTCTTCCCCTGTTCTCACCAAAAGGGGTTCTGCATACTATGTATATTTTATTGATGGCTGCACCCCTTACACTTGGGTTTATCTTATGACTCACAAGTCTGACTTTTACCTGATATACCTTACTTTCTAGTCTATGGTCACTACACAGTTTGGGTCTACTATTAAATTGTTGCGGTCTGACTTGGGTGGGGAATGCTTTAAAACTAAATTTTGTGAATACTTGGCCAAATTGGGTGCTATTCACCAAACTTCTTGTACTGATACACTTGCCCAAAATGGTCGAGCTAAGCGTAAACACCGTCATCTTCTTGAGACAAATAGGTCTCTCCTTCTCTTTACCTCCGTTCCGGCTCCGTTTTGGGGTGAGACAGTTCTTACTACTGCTTTTCTTCTCAACCGTATGCTTGCCCCCCTTCTTTCTAGTTGGTCTCCTTATAAGGCTCTATTTTCCCAACTTCCTAATTACTCCCTTCTTCGTGTGTTTGGGTCTGTTTGTTTTGTCCTTTTACCCCGTAAAGATAGGACCAAACTTAGTGTCCAGTCTATCCTATGCGTCTTTTTGGATTATAGTCTCACTCAGAAAGGTTATCGCTGTTATGACCCTGTTTCCCGTCGCCTTTATGTCTCCTGCCATCTCGCCGTTCTTGAATGTCTATCTTACTTTCCGCTTCCTCCTCTCACCGCCTCAGTTTCCAAAGAGGATTTGGTTCATATTAATCCATTTCCCTTTGAGATCCCGTCTGATGAGTTTATCTCCACTGTTTCTCCTGACCTTGTTCCATCTTCTCCTCTTGCTTCACCTCTGGTTGCTTCTCCTTCTGCTTCTTCTCCTCCTTCGTTGTTAGTTTATTCTCGCCGCAAGGCTCCTCCTCTACCGTTGTTAGTTTATGCTGCTGATCCTCCTGCTTCTGACGACTCTGATCCTATTGCACACCGATATCCTACTCGTGAGCATCGTCCTCCAAACAAGTTAGGTTGGTCTAATACATGTTTTTTTGCTTCCTATTGTACTTTTTTGTCTGTTATTCATTTTTTTTCAGAACCTCAATCTTACATGGAGGCCTGTCAAGATCCTAATTAGGTTCAAGCTATGGAGGATGAGTTGTTTGTCTTGCAGAAGACTAACACTTGGGAGTTGGTTCCTTTACCTGCTGGCAAGAATCTGGTTGGTTGCAAATGGGTCTATAAAGTCAAGACTCATTGTGATGGTTCTCTCGAGCGATACAAAGCTCGCTTAGTTACTAAGGGTTTCACGCAGGAATATGGTTTTGATTATGATGAGACATTTGCCCCTGTTGCCAAGATGACTATTGTCCGTGCTTTGATTTCTATTGTTGCTGTTCAAAATTGGCCTCTCTAGATGGACATTAAGAATGCGCTTTTCTTAACGGTCATCTCACTGAGGAGATCTACATGCGTCCTCCCCCTGGCCTTCTCCACTCCTTTGGGCAAGTTTGTCATCTTAGACATGCTCTGTATGGTTTGAAGCAATCTCCTCGTGTTTGGTATGATCGCTTTTAGATTGTTGTTACCAAGCTTAGGTTTCATCCTTCTGCTTCTGACTTTGCTTTGTTTCTGAGACATACCTCGGCTGGTTTTGTTACTCTCTTACTCTATGTAGATGATATGATCATCACTGCCTCTGACTCTTCTGCTATCTTTGAAGTCAAGCAACATCTCTTCCACACCTTCGAAATGAAGGATCTGGATCCATTGCGATATTTTCTTGGTATTGAGGTTGCCTCTTCTCCAAAGGGCTATTTTCTGTCTCAAGCCAAGTATGCTAATAAGGTTATTCACCGTGCCAGTCTTACTGATACTAAAGTTTCTGATACCCTTATTGAGCTTAATGTGAAGCTCAACTCTACTGATGGTGTCCCTCTGTATGATTCCACTTTCTATCACGAGCTTGTGGATTGTTTAGTTTATTTGACTGTCATTCGTCCTGATCTTGCTTATGCTGTTCATGTGGTTAGTCAGTACGTTTCTACTCCTCGCTCTACCCATTGGGCTGCTTTGGTTCGCATTCTTCGCTATCTCCGGGATACCATCTTTCAGCGCTTACTATTTTCCTCTACTTCCTCTTTAGACTTGGTGGCCTATGTTGATTCCAATTGGGCTAGTAATGTTAATGATCACAAGTCCACCTCTAGTTTTGTATGTTTCTTGGCGATTCCTTAATCTCTTAGAAAAGCAAGAAACAACCTGTTGTTGCTCGCTCTACTACCGAAGCTAAGTAACGTGCTATGGCTCATGTTATTGCTAAGCTTGTTTGGCTTCGTTGTCTTCTCTTTGATTTAGGTGTACCTCAGTCTTCTCCGATCTCTCTCTATTGTGACAACCGCTGTGCTATTCAGATTACCCACAATATTGTCTTCCACGAATGGACGAAACACATTGAGATTGATTGTCACTTTGTCCGACAACATCTGCAGTCTGGTTCTATCTCGTTTCCTTTCGTCTCCTCAGCTTTGCAACTTGCGGACTTCTTCACCAAGACTCACACTACCGCTCGATTTCAGTTTTTTTTTAGCAAACTCTCAATATTTTCTGCTAAAACACATTGAGTTTGAGCGGGGGTATAAGAATATATTATATATGTGGCATGTTGTGTATATATGGCATGATTGTGTAAATAGGAATTAGTTAGTATTTCCTTTTTCAGTCATAGATTTGGGACTATAAAAACTGATGAACTCTTTGTAAATTTACACAATTGAATATACAGATTCTTCAGAAAACTTACAATTACCTCCTCTGCCACCACTCCATCACTTATTCGACAACTCTCTCTCTCTCTCTTTACGCGGCCCAGTGTGGTGGTGTTGGTCAGGGAAGGGTGGCAAAGGAGGAAAGGGGGCTAGGGAGAGATGACGGTAAAGGGGAGAGTGTTGTGAAGGAATGAAAAGAGCTAGGAAGGGGCGACAAGGAGAGGGACTGGGGAGCAAGGTTGTTCAAGGATCTGTGAAACCCGACCCATCTAACAGACCCAGTCCGACCTGGCATTGAACGGTTGATTTCACTATGTTGAATGGTTGGCAGCAATTTTGATACAAATTGACCTGTCGAAACCCAACCAACCAAATTTAATATACAAATAAGAGTTCCACATGCCTTTAGCATATTAAATATGGAGATTACAGATAAGGTTCAACTATGCCTTCTGAAGAGAAGATAATAGATTAATAAAAAAAGGTTGGCCAAATATCATTAGCAAAAATGAGAAGGATCCACAATTTTATAGTAAAAAAAGTATCAACTATTCAGCCATTTCGAAGAGTCCTAATAAACACTCACATCTCTGTCTAATCTCTCTCTCACATTCTAATTTTCAAGCCATATGCAGCAGCCCCTTCCCTCTTCGATCCCTCTGCCCCTCTCCAATCTCCTTTTGCCCCTCACTGAAAGCCCTTTCGAAGTTCGAAATGACGCCATGGTGAGATTATGATGACTACACAGATGATCAGATCAGACGGCAATGATAAGATCAAACAACAACAACAAAGAAAGAATAGATGCAATGCCAATGATTAGAACAGCCCCATCATGATGACAATCAGATCAACCCCTTCACCTGCCCCCTCTCAAATTCCTAAAACATGATGTTGCATCGTGAAGAGGCTTTGTTTGTTCTTGAAGATGCCGAATGGTTTCGAGCTTGGCTATTTAAAGATTAGGGAAGACAATCAGTGGTCCGTTTCGACCTCTGACTGACTTTTTGCCAACCCATCTATGCCTAGTTTCGAACATGTTTTTAGCTGAAATTAGATGACACCCTGTTCAAGCCAGGGCATCGATTCAGGTGACGGGTATTTGTTGAACCCAACTTGATTCAACCTATGAACACCTCTATTGGGATGGGTGGTGGAGGAAAGGGGGCTAGGCTAGTGCGGGGAAGGGGGTTGGGGAGGGACTAGCGAACGAGGGGCCAAGGAAGGGGTGGCAGAGGAGGGGAGGGGCAACAGGAAAGGAAGGGGCTGGGGAGGAGGTCACAAAAGGGAGGGGCGCCGGCTGCCTTGGCAGTGAATGGTGGTGGAGGCTGATGGGTTAGGATTATTGTTAGGGTAAGACGGTTCAAGATGAAAGTAGTATGGAGATTAAGTGGTGTGAATTGAGTAAAATCAAAAAATCAAAAATTGTGTATGAAAAGAGACAAACTGTGTTGTGCAAATAGAAGCGCCCAACGATTTCCTTTATTTTATTCTTCCTAGCTAGCCATGCATCAGTGTTATCCCTCTCTATTTGTCACACTTTAACTTTCTCCGTTTCTTTCCTCTTCCTACGTTTTCTCTTGACTAAACATTGAAGATGAAAACAAACAAAATAGGCCAATTTTTTTTTACTATAGTCAGGAAAAGAGAGACAAAGAAAATAGCCCAAGATTTCACTATAACCATTTTTTTCTTTGAGATTTTCGTTTTTTATTTTTAATTATAAAAAATAAAAATAAAAACTCAACTATGATTTTTTTTTTCATAATATTTTTCTTAGGGATTTTTGTCGTTTCAATTTTCTTTGGGACTTCTGTTTTTATTGGTTAGTTTAAGTGCATTTGCTTTCTTTTTTTCGGAATTTCCTAAATACAATCAAATCCAAGTTGACAATATTGCGGAATAGAAAAGAAATCATAAACCTTTTACAATGTCAATTGATATTATTGTATTTGGGATGTTGGATGCACCATGCTTTTCTGAATTAGAGAGTTTTTATCTATTTTTTTTTAAAAAAATTTCCTATTTAAAAAAAAAATTAAGAAAAACCTTAGTATTTCCCTTGCTTCGATGAAGCCATTGCCCCACCTCATCACCGCGGTTTGCTTTTCGCATTCCGTATATAACACTGGTAACACTTGTTGCATCAACTAAACGCAAAACTACTAGTAAATTTTACTTCCCTTGTTAGGAATTTCAATAACCATCCACCACACAACATTAGAGAATATGGAAAATTAATTATGCACCAATACTTAGAGACTCAATATGAAACCGAAACTAATCAGTGTGTTTGGTTTGAGTTTTTTGAAAACTGAGTTTTTTGGTTTTCGTGTTTTTTTGTTTTTAGTGAATATTTCGTATTTTTTTGTTTTTAGTGAATATTTTTAAAATTTTAAACATTGTTTTTACTTTTTTAGATGCACCTTACTTAGATGTATCTAAAAAGTAAAAAATTTGTGAAAAAATATTTTAAAATTTTAATAAATACATAAAAATACAAAAAATGTACTGAATTCTTGTATTATTCTTGTATTTTTGGTATTTAGTAAATTTTTAAAAGATTTTTTTTACAATTTTTTTACTTTTTAGGTATATTTATGTTAGGTGTGTCTAAAAAGTTAAAAAATTGCTTAAAATATTAAAAAAAATCAATAAAAACAAAAAAACACGGAAAATAAGAAAGTAGAATTTTCTGAAAAATGTTTTTTGAAAAATGAAAACAAACAAGCTAAATGTAATTCTTCAGAATCTATACCATTTTTGTTCTGTGCAGGTCGCATGAGTTTTCCATGTCAATCAATGACATTAAACATGACTTTTAACCTCAGTTTCAGTTCAGAGAAAATATATGGTGGAAACAAGGAAAATTATACCACAAGACAACATCTTTAAAACAAAGGTCATAGAAAACCTGGTGGCCTTGGTCATCCATTGGTATACACTCAACAGCAATAAGTTTATCAACATCATCAGCAGTGACTACATATTCTGGATTTGTGGCTCCTGAACCCAAAAGGGAAAGAGAACGAAACAAATTTAAGCGAAAATATTATAAATGATTTTTTCCTTTTAGTCGTAGTCGTAGTGTAAATTAAAAAAAAATTAAAATAAAAAATAAAAAAAAGGTCATTCAATACTTACCCTCAATGTACTGCCTTGTGCCATCTTGAAGATGACGAACCCACTGACATGCAATAAAATATTTTTGATGAAAAAGTAGTTAACCTTAATTTATGGAGAATTGATTAAACACTGTCAATTTTTCATGTGAATGAAACAAAATAATTTACCTGGAATACGCAAAGAGAAGTTCCACGCACAGGATATCCACATCCTAGAAGTACACCTCCTGGTTTAGCTTCACCAATAATTTGAAAATCTTCTATGCCAGGGTCCCCTTTAAATTGCAACAAATTGTGTCAGACTTCATAGAACTCCATGCACATCTTTCACAAATTACAAGATCCAATACCTTCAGAAACAACAGAACCAACACCATCATGCCCGGTTGGAAAACGAAACGAAGAGTCATAGGTGCTTTCTTCAGGTGAATCAAATCTTCTATTCAAGCCACTTCTATCAGATAAACCACCAGGATTAGGGCTCCCAATCTCCCTGCAAATTTTATTTACAAGTTTAAGAATACATTGCAAGGAAATATAGATAGCCAAAATAGGGGAGAAGAGATTCTTGTTCCAGTAAAATAGTGTTCACAAGTATCATAAGACATTTTATGCTTAGTTTTATTGTTAATTCATATTACTAAATATGCTTGCCAGGTGAATATTCAACACACATATACCCTTGCCCAAGTATCGAGCATTCGACAAAGGTACTTCATACATTTAGAAAAGTCCATGTAACATATATAACCCTTATAGGGTTGCTTGCCAATTCAAATATGACTAGGTAATGTCACGGATGTACACACCTTATTCCATTAATGAGGCTTTCAAGCAATAACTGCTTTCCTTTAGAGCCTCTTTGATGGCATGTCTTGAGGGTTTTGCAGTTCCCTTGATTCATTACCGTGTGGGATGAGTACTGGATGAGGCAACTTGACTTTTACTAGTAAGGTGGCTTGTCCAAGTCAAACACTAACACTTGCCGAGCACTTTCAACTAAGAGTCAAACTCTTTGTGTCCTATTGTTTTTTAATAAATTGATTCAGACATGATTCAGACACTTAAGGGGACACACATTAAACAAATTCAAAGTTTGAACAAAATAAACTTCTAAAACATAACGATAAAATGAGAAAAAAGAATGTGACGCCGTGATGGAGGAAAGGGGAGATTCAACTCATGAGTTACATAATAGGTGTTTGGATTCTCAGGATTCGTACAACATTACCCAAGAAGTTCATACTAAGAATAATCATGATTTGACTATAGCAAAGTCATCACTGACCTAGAAGCACGGACACTTCAAAACAAGTGTCATAGCGGTGTCGGATATGGGGGCATAAACGTATGCCTTCATTTAATTAATTTGTTTTCAGGGAACACATCGGGAACATGCCAGGGACATGGTGGGAACACATTGGGGATAGGCCAACTAGTTCCCCCAACCCCCCCCCCCCCCCTAGTGCTTTTGATAGATGTTCGATGTTGAATGTTTAAAATTGTTTGTTTAGATTTAAATACTTAATAGATCATCTATAAAAAAAAAAAGAAGATATAAACAGTAAGAGCTAAATTCAAAGTGAGGGGTTTTTTTTTTTCAATTTTGATTGTTTGTGGATGTAATCTTAATCTATAGAGCAAATAAAAAATATATTTTACTATTGTGTCCCCCCCGTGTCCGTGTCCATAACTATGTCCCTGTCCCCATTTTTTTGAAATCACTGTGTCCCGTGTCAACGTCCATGTCCACATATGTGTCCATGTCCGTGCTTCTTAGTCACTGAGGGGAGGGTCACTCCTGCAACACAGGCACCAGCTACTCATTCTGACAATGGCACTGCTAGGCAACGAGGACTGAAGTTCTTGTTCTTGGCAATGAAAGATAATGAGGTTGCGTAAGTTCCCCTTCCCCATGCCAACCTTGACAAACTTGAAGCATTTGTTGTGCCCAAAAGGTATACCCAAGCCACTCCTAATGCAAAGGGAGAAGAAGAAAAGGAAGAAAAAGAAGTCCCCATTCCAGAGGCTCAAGCTGTCAAGATGCCTTATGACTTAGAGGCTGGTCATAGAGCAATGCCCCTCTTTTCTATTTCCATGTCATTAGCTTAGAGAATATAACTTACACTGCTGCCATCTTAAGAAGATTTGGAGTGCTAGGCATATGAAAAGCAATGTCATTTGTCCTTAGCACCAATGAATTTTTAAAGGTTGTGCCCACGAGGTACCATGCCACATCCAACTAAAGGTGTTGTTTGCCCTTCAGAAACATTGAAGACCTTAATGCACCAATGAGGCCAACAACTTCAAACATCCTTAGGGAGTTCACGAACCAGTTGGAGGGAGAAACTATTGTCTATGTAACCCAGAGAGACTTTACTTATTTTCTTGGTAGTCGTCTGTGATGTACAGTGGAACTTCTACATGGTGGATTAGGTGAGGAATCCTCTAAAATTGATGATGGCTCAAGTCAACATCCAAGTTGCACGGGGAACATTGCAGAATTTCAGGCTAATGTTTCATGCAAGCACAAAGAGGCTGTGCAAGATTGGGAACAACTTAGCGTAGGATATAAGGCCCCCAAGCTCTAATTTAGACATTTCTGGGATCCTAGCTCAATGACTTATGTGAGTGATATTGCACTTCTTTTGTCCATACTTTGTTTTGTAAAAGCATGTGCTACATGTAAATTTTTCTGAGACTTTAAAGAAATATGCTCCCCTTTTCTTTGCGTTAACAATATTGAGTGAATGGCATGGTAACTTTATGTAGTTAACTTGCTTGCCATTTTAAAAGGTGACTTTCGGATGAGAAACACATTAATTATGCAAAAGTGGATATGTTGTGCAAGTACAGTTGTACTTTTGACTGACACAAAAATCATGCAGATATCTATGTATTAAGTAATGCATAAGTAGATAAATAGAATAGAGTTTAATTAAGCAAGTATTGTTCCGTTCAAATGGTACGTAAATCGTGCAAATATTTGCATTAAGTAACACATAAAATACAAGATAGGCAAATAAACATGCAAATATTGTTGCAAGAAAAATCAGTAGCCCTTAGGCAAATGTATTTCATTGGCAAGTTTGTACATGAATAATTTTGGAGAATAATAAACCATAATAACAAAGATATTATTCTAACACTCCCTCTTAAGTTGATGCAAAAATATTTCTCATGCCCAACTTGTTAAGAATATCATGGAACGGTTTACTTGCAACTCCCTTGGTGAGAATATCTGTGAGCTATTCTCCAGACTTCACAAAAGAAGTACATATAGTATCACTACTGAGTTTCTCCTTGATGAAGCGACGATCAACCTCAACATATTTTGTCCAGTCATGTTGAACTGGATTGTGAGCTATGTTGATAACATCCTTATTGTCACGGTATAGCCACACGGAGTCTCCCCAAATCACTCAACAATAACTTGATCCACAATAGTTCACACACACATTGTATCATGGCTCTAAACTCCCCCAACAAATGTACAATACCAAGATGTGGACCTTCTATCAGTGACTAATCCTACCCAATCAGCATCTGTATAAACTTCCACACTATGATGATCATGTTTAGAGAAATAAAGATCATTTCTAGGCGAAGATTTTAAGAATCTAAGAATTTGTATAACTGCAACCAAGTGTACCTCATGAAGAGCATGCATAAACTAACTAACCACACTAACCGCAACAACAATGTCAGGACGTGAATGGGATAGGTAAATGACCATACCCACTAGTCTCTGATAACTCCCCCGGTCAATAGGAACTCCTCCACCATCATCACCAAGTTTCAGGTTTGGCTCTAACGGTATGTCACGTGCTTTACTTCCAAGCATCCCAGTTTCCTTTAACAGATCAAGCACATATTTCCTTTAACAGATGAAGATTCCATCATTGGACCGGGCAACCTCAATACCTAGGAAATACTTCAAGTTCCCCAAGTCTTTGATTTCAAACTCACTTGTCAAATATTCCTTCAATTGAGGAATTTCTTCAACATCATCTCTTGTAAGTAGTATGTCATCTACATATACAATGACAGTTGTAATCTTACCATGTGAGGAATGTTTAACAAACATAGTGTGTCAGCTTGACTTTGTTTGAATCCATATCTAAACATTGCCCGAGTAAATATCTCAAACCAAGTCCTTGGGCACTGTTTGAGATTATATAATGATTTCCGAAGCCTACACACCTTACCCTTTGTTTGAAGGTCTTCAAAGCCATGAGGAATGTCCATATACACCTGTTCTTCTAAATCACCAGGTAGGAAAGCATTCTTCACACCAAACTGATAAAGTGGCCAGCCTAGATTAGTTGCAAGAGAGAGCAATACCCTGACTGTATTCATTTTAGCAACTAATGCAAATGTCTCTTGATAGTCTACTTCATAAGAGTAAAGCCTTTTGCCACAAGCCGAGCCTTATAGCGCTCAATTGAACCATTTGCCTTATGCTTCACAGTATACACCCACTTGCATCCCACAGTTCATTTGCCCTTTAACTCAGTCAATTCCCAAATGACATTCTTATGAAGTGCTTTCATCTCTTCAATCGTGGCATGTTTCCACTCAGGGGTGTTAAGAGCATCTTGAAAATGATCAGGTATACTAAAGAAGAAATTTTTGACACACAGACTCTATATGAGGGAGACAAATGAGAATTAGATACAAAATGAAAGATAGGATGTTGAGTACAAGACCTCACACCTTTTCGGTGGGCAATAAGAATGTCAAGATCTGTGTATTCAGGGTTACTGGAGTTACCTAGAGTCTCATCAGTTGAAGGAAACGGCAATGGAAGATCAGGAGAAGTGGTCTCTTGAATCTAAGTAACCTTCTGTCTTTCTTTGTTCCTGACATAAAATTTTCCTTGCTTCTTGAGTGTATCAGCTTCTATATTCCCAATAGTTGGTTCACACCGTGGTTCATATGCTACCTCCCCAACAACTGGAACAACTAGTAAGGATTCAGAAATAGGAATCTTTCACACTAAGGCACCCCCTGAAGGGATGTCAGGGAAACTGGAGAGAACAAGAAGTAAGATTGAGACTTAAAGAATGTGGTATCCATAGACACAAACCACTTACGAAAATAAAGATGATAACACTTATACCATTTATGAGTAGGCGAGTACCCAAAAAAGACACTTAATAGAACGAGGATCCATTTTACCATGAGAAGGAGAATGACTGTGAACAAAATAGACAAACCCTAAAACCTTAAGGGGAATAGAAGACACGAATTAAGAACCTAAGAATACTTGAAGAGGGGTTTGCTTTTGCAACACTTGAGTAGGAAGGCGATTGATAAGATAGGAAGCGGTGATCAAGGCATATGCATAGAAAAAGTCATGCAGCGAGCTATATCAAGAAAATGACGATTCTTGCATTCCGAAACCCCATTTTGTCGAGGGGTGTTGGTGCAAGATGTGTGATGAATAATGCCATGAGTGTTGAAATATTGCTCTAACCCTGAATCAATATATACACCCCCATTATCAGAATGCAAAATTTTGCAACAACCCCAAATTGAGTGCGAATCATCTGATGAAAGGTTTGAGATACAAAGAAAATCTCATTATTTTCTTTTAGTAAATATACCTAAGTAGTGCGAGAAAAATCATCAATAAAGGTGACAAACCATCTATAGCCTTTTAATGAAACAACACGAGAACGACTCCAAAAATCAAGTTGAATCAATGATATAAAGGAACAAAACTTTTATTAATACTTGGAGCAAAAGAAACTCAATGTTTACCAAGTTAACACGACTCACAATTAAACTTAGAAACTTTATTGTTCATAAAAGAAGAAAACGAATGCTTAAGTAATAAAAAAGATGGATGTCCCAAACACCGGTGCCAAAGCCAAATGTCGTTCTTGGTGGTTAGAGACTGGATGGTATGATGAGCCAAGTGATTTGCCTGATCCAAGATGTCGAGAACACTGCTCTACCACTACCAATCATCTTCCTCGTGATAAGGTCCTAAAAAAGAGAATGATCAGGAAAAAAATTACACTACAACTCAAATCCTGAGTAAGATGACTCAATGATAGAAGATTAATAGAGAAACTGAGAACATGCAAAACTAATGACAAAGGTAAAGAAGATGTGGCATGGATTAAACCTTTCCCAGAAACAGAAGAAATGGTACCATCAGCAATCCTAAAATTTTTCCTAACTTGAAGAGGGCTTATATTTTGAGAAAACATCAAAAGATCCAGTCATATGATCTGAGACACCATCCGAGGCACCAGAATCAATAATCCAAGGCAAAATTTTATGAGATAAAAAAACACTAGCAGAAGAGGCTAAAATACTTGAATGGGCAAACAAAGAGGAAGATGTACCGGTAGGAATAGTGGAAGTTCGGCAGTCTAACAAGTGATATAGAACATCCCCAAACTCAGAAAACGACATACTAGACGCATCATCAGTAGACTGAATAGCTGGAGCAAAGTCATGTGTATCAACTGCACTAAAATGAGAGGCACATGGGTCAAACCAACATCCTCGAGATTGTCTAGATCGACCTGCTCGACCACTAGAGCGGTCACCACGACCCCCAAATAGAGTACCATGAAGCTTCTTACATGTCTCATGAGTGTGTCTAGGCCAGCGACAGTAGTCACAAAACAAATTATCCTTCTCAGAATGATTGCCTGAACCACAACACAGACAATCCCCATCTCTAAGAGGAGTAGAAATTAATGCAGAGCACTTTATGAAGGTAGGAGGAAGCATAGCTGAACGGCGACTCTCCTTGTTCTATACATAAGCAAACGCTTGCTGAAGGGAATCCATGCCAAGAACATGATTCTTAACAAGATCAAACTCCACATTAATGCCTTCTAGAAATTTGAAAGACTCTTTCCCGTTCAATAAATTTGCGGTACCCCACTAAATCTGTTAGACAAACTAGTTAGTAGTCCTGAAGGTGATCCAGACGTTTCCAAACATTACTAAGGAAAGTGAAATACTGAAGGATGGTCATCTCGCCCTGTATAAAGGGCTCAATCGAGCAACACAACTCAAAAGTCTATGAAAAGTTCCCCTTCCGGGAGTATGCAGCGGCCACAGCATCCCAAACATCCTGGGCCGTCATAGATAAGTAACCCGCACCAATATCAGGAACCATGGAATGGATGAGCCATCCTAAAATCAAAGAATTGGTAATCTCCCATTGTTCATAACCCGGATTAGTGATATCTGGTACTTGGACTCTCCCGTCAACATAACCCATCTTTCCCTTACTCTTTTGAAAAAGTGTCGGACTCTGCGACTACGCAAGGTAATTTTGACCATTAAATAGAGAGGTGGTGATTTTGAGGCTAGGATTCTGGTTCTCGGATGTAGTAGTCATAATGGGACTCTCCCTTTTAGGTGGGTGAGAAGTAGTGATAGACTCACTAGACAAGCCAGCCATTTATACTCTACTATCACAACCACAAAACTGCACTAATCACAATTCTGGGAAGGTGGAATGGACTTAACTGGAACAAGCAAAATCAAACACATACCACTATGGAGCATACCAATCAGATTAATGGGACCATATAATGATCCAAAAAATAAATTAAGTTAAAGGAAAAAGGAACCTCCAATCAAAACAGGGGCTGAACTATTCTCAGAAAAATAGAGGAAAAGTTATAGGTGTAGAACAGGTTTCTAGATGGACCAATCAATACATATGATGAACCAAGCCTCTAAGGGCCATCAACAACAGCTCAAAGGGGGCAAAGGGACTGCCGACTGGGCTAAAACAAACAGAGAAGCTGTCAGCTAGTCCTGGGTGACCTCCAGCTGGTGTCGGCCTGGCTTGGGTAGCCTCCGGCTGGGCTTGGATGGCCTATTGCTGCTGTCGGCTAGTGATGGGTGATGATGGGTGGTGGTTGGGTGATAGCTGGTGGTTGTTGGAAGGTATGTGGGTGATGGGTTTAGGGTTTTGGCTCTGATACCATGTTTGTTTTAGGAAAAATCAAACTTCGGGAATAATGAGACCATCACTCCCTTGTATATTAATAATATGAAATGTATAATAGAAGCCTCAAGGCACAAATAAGGAAACTACAACTAATGACAACAAACCAGAATAATAAACCATAATAACAAAGATATTATTCTAACAATTTTTGCAACCCTCGTGAATCATCTTTACCTTCCCCTAAAATTGCCCTCAATCAAAGATCATGTCATTCTGCCTCACTAGTGAAGCCATTAGTCTTAGTTGCACAACGCAAAACCATCATAGTCAATTTTTCCTTCATGTCACCTCCAATAGATTTTAGTTCTACCGTCTCAATATATTTTTATTTCTAATTATGTTACTATATTATGCATCTCGGTCTCAGCATTTATATTCCAGCCAAGCTCATTGCCAGAAAGAATTGAAATAACAAGCATATGTAGTATAATTAAGTCCATATGCAGCTAAAATTAATTCTCACACATTTCAAGAAGCAAAGCATAAGAATGAGAAAGAAGATCAAACTGTAAGAACAGAAGTGAAATTGCTGATGCCAACCTATCGGTATTGGGTGCAACCTTCAGAGGATTGTCATTATTTGATGGTTGTTGCATCTCATGATTACCCATAAAACTTTTCATTTCTGTATGATCATTGTCAAGCCAATCTCTTGGCATTTTATCAATTGATTCCAATTGTTGTTCACCTATGGAGTGATTAGAGACGGAAGACTGCCAACCCTGCTTCATGAAGGAAAATAATTATTAAAAAAAAGAATGACATAATTAAGTTCAAAAATATGAAAAGCTACCCAAAAAGATGCCAACTGTACCGAGTATCTATTAGGAAATTGGCTATTCACGAGGCTAGGGTCAGGACCATCTTTATCAAGCCATCCATCCCCAGCATGATTTCCCACCATAGGCATTAACTCCGCAATTCTAGCCTGTGATTAAAGTAATTTCATGCCAAAATTAGGTATGCTAAATTCTTTGAAAGGGAAAACTCATTAGTCATTACACCAAATAAGCATCTTGAGACCATATATAAGCCACAACAAGAAGCTAAATTAAGTCCCTACAAATAGGACAACTTGAAGCAGCCAAACAAAAAAAAAAAATGCATCTCCATGTTAATTGAGAAAACAGCAACTAGCTCACCAAGGCTGCATTGTCTCTAAGAAATTATTTACATTTTTAATCTATATAATGTACAGATTTTGACTTTTTTTAAATTGGAAGGTGCTGCTTTTTAGGCAGTCCACTTATTTTTATATGTCGAGGAACAAGAAGGAAGCAAAACACGATATTCAAAGTTTCCCCAAGTCCTTTACTCCAACGCAGCCTCCAAATGCTTTGAAGGGAATCTAAAATAAGTACGACTGGCAGTCACTGAACTCAAGCTTCAGAGTAGCAGAGACTTGTGATAAAATTGGCAGAATACAAGCAATCCTAAGATCTGACAAATTGAATGCCAAACAGAAAAGTAGAATGCAAGAATGGAAAATGGAAGGGAAGAAACAATTGGAGCAAATAGTGATAGATAGACACTATTGGTTCATAAGAAAAATTAATACATCCAAGTTTATCACACATGATTATCTAGCTAATTGGAAATAGAAGACCTTTGTCATCATGGTCATTCTACTGATGAAAATTCTATTTAATGAAAATATGTTTTATTAGAGCTGGCAAACTTACCCCGAAACCGTGAACCGGTCCAATTTCACCCATTTAAACCCGCCCAAATTTATAAGCAAGTTATAAATGGGCTACACGAACCCATTTAAAATTCGGTTGAAATGAGTTGGGACTTGGGTACCTGTTCGGTTTAAATAAAAAAACAAGCAACAAAGCAAGGAACCCATCACCACTACAACCTCCTCCACCACCACCATCTATTGGAAAAAAGAGTTCTATTAAGTAAATGGATTTGTCAAATTGATTTGTCCAACCCACACAAATATGCTGTCTTTGTCTAAGCCTAAAACAAGCTGGCTAGAATATTACAAAATTGTGTATAGAAAGAGGAGTCATTTCTTTTTATGTTCGGATTGAAGTGTGTGATAGATGTTTCTCAATTCAACCCAACCCGCTTAAACCCATTTATTAAATGGGCGGATTTCGTTTTGGTTGGGTTTTTTAATGCAGAACTCGTTTTGACCTGCCCAAACCCATCTGTGTTCCACCTTTAGCTTTTATAGACAGATCAGACTAGTAAACGCATAGATATTAACACATGCAGAGTGAATACAAACAATTTAAGAATGTTTTCGAAAAAACGAAAAAACTCATCAACAATAACCAATGATAAATCTTCAACCAGATACGGCACAGTTGTTAAGGAAATCTTAACAGAATATTATTACTTGTATAAATGAAACCATCATTGTTAGAATAGTTTTTTTTGTTCTATTGTTCTTATGTTAATATTTACGTAAGTCGAGGGTATGATGGTCATATTGCAATGTTAGGGTTTGTATATATATTTTGTTGATGTAGAGTTGAGAATAGATTGATTACAAAAAATATGTAAAATTTCTCTCTTCTCTTATCTCTTCTTCTTCTTCCTAATTCCTGACCCTAAATTTCTTCACTTTACATTCTAACTTGGTATCAGAGCAATCTATTCTTCATTAGAAAGTATTCTACAGACTCTGGAGATCAATTGGAGGTAACCGAGACGTGCTAATGTCATCAGCTATACGATAACGTCAGCATGGCGTAAGCACTATACAGACGGGTCCTTCACTCCTATATTCAAAATTTCACCATCAGATATATGATGATTTTTGTGAAATTTTTTGATCATCCAAGATGTGAGTTTTCTATTTTTGAATATTTTTCGTGTTTTTTGTTGCCACTTTTCAAATCTGTATTTGGGACTTGTTTTAGCTGGATTTCCTTGTTGAAATCATACCTATAGGAGCCAAAAATCACTCTTCTAATGATATTTGCCATTATTTTGTTGATTTACTATTGTTGAGTTGATGTTTGGTTCGTTTTTTGGCCTCTCTCTGGTTCAGAAGTATTCAGCAGCCATAGTTTTCTGTTTCTACCTATTGAAACTTATTGTATAGGGGCCGAAAATCATCTAGCAAGGGTTGTTTGCTCTTAAAGTGTTGATTTGCGTTGGTGGGTTATTGTTTTGGTTGAATTTGGGTCTAAATCTATTTGGTAGACATATGTTCTCCCCACTCATGTCTCTTTTGTCATGGATTCTTGTTGATTGAGCTAGTTCTACTGTCTATATTGAGTGTTGTAGGTGCTGATTGTTGTGAGTAATTCCTATTTGCAAGGATTTTGCTACCTTCATGCTCTTGTGTTGAGTATTTTGTGTGATTGATTGTCATGGCTGAGATTGAGACTAAGGCTATGGCTGTAGGTAAGGATGACATGCCTAAATTACTACTAAGAAATTGAATGGTGCCAATTATTTTTGGCTTGGGCTCATGCTGTCAAGATTTTCTTACGTGGCTAGAAGAAGTCCAGCTTCATTAGCGAACTCCCTCCCGTCACTGATGACAAATCTTATGATGATTGGTGTAGTGAGGATTCATGTGTTATGGATTGGATTTGGCATAGTTTGGAACCAAATGTTGCTACTATCGTGGAATTTTGTGATACCTCTAAGGAAATTTGGAACTCCCTTGCTAAATCTTTTTTCAAATAAGAGTAATGCCTCTCGGGTCTATGAGCTATATGAGCAGATCTTTACTATGCACCAATTTGGCCTGTCCTTTCCCAATCATTATAGTAGTATCAAGACCTTGTGGGATTAGTTATTACAGCATCGACTCTTCACTACTGATGTGAACAAACAAAAACAACATTGGCAGGAGTTTATGACAGCTTATTTACTCTCTGGCTTAGATACTGAATTATGGAGGTTCAAGGATCAGATTTTTGCCAGTGAAACTTTACCTTCTGCTGCTAATGCCTATTCTCGACTGTTACGTTCTTCCTTGGAACGGGCACAACCCACCTTTGAGTCCTCTACATTGTCATCATCTTCTGCTTTAGTCTCTAGTAGTGGTGATCATGGGTCTACTCGCGGGGGTTTTTATGGCCCGTCTAGTCCACGAGGTTCTCGTGGAGGAGGTTCCCGTGGTGATGGCTCACGTGGTGGTTTTCCGGGTGAAGGTAGTGGTGGACCTGGTTCTCGCACACGTGGTGATCGCAAGTGTACTCATTGTGGTTCCTAAGGTTATATTGAGCCTTGGTGTTGGTAGAAGTATGGTAAACCTGACCATGTACATCAAGTTATGGATGCTTCACCCTCACAGTCCTCTTTGTTTTCCACTAGTTCTGTTGCTTCTCTGGTTGATTCTCATGAGACACTCAATACTCAGATTGGTGAGCTTACCACTCTTATCCAATCTCTCCAGCCTAGTCTACCTTCATCCTCTACCGCTACTATGGCTAGTTCGGGTGATATTGCATGTGTGGCTAAGTCCATTCAACCTTGCCTCCTAGACTCTGGTGCTAGTTCCTATATCTTTGGTAATTCCTCTCTTTTTGATACTTTTAGACTTGTTGATCATACTATTATACTTGCTGATGGATCTTCTCAACCTATCAGTGATCGAGGTTCTCTTCACCCACTCCATCTCTTTCCTCACCTTCGGATCTTTATGTTCCTTAGTTTCCATTTAATTTACTTTCTGTTAGCCAATTAACTCAATCTCTCCACTGTTCAATAAACTTTTCTCTAACTTCATGTGTTTTGCAGGACCTCCAGACCAAGAGAATGATTGGTTGGGGACATAAGAAGGATCGCTTATACTTTTTGGACACGAAGACCTCTCCTAACCCTCTATCTGCTGTGCTGAGTGCTACTATATCTCCTCTTCAGTGACATTTTCACTTGGGTAGTTGTTCTTGGTTTGAGTCATGTTTCTCAGATTGAATGTGAAGCCTGTCAATTTAGGAAGTATCACCGTAGTTCTTTTCCTAGTCATAGTGTTAGCCGTGTGTCTAAATCATTTGCTCTTGTCCATATAGATATATGGGGTCCTTCTAGAACTTCCACTATTAATGATTCTTTTTTTTATGTTGTTATCTTTGTGGATACTCTCAGATGACTTGGTTGTTTCTAATGAAAGAAATATCTGATTTGCCTTATATCATCTCTAAGTTTTATAATGAAATCTTTACTCAATTCGGGAAACGTTTTAAAATATTTCAGTCTGATAATGCCTTAGATTATGTACAGTCTATTGTGACTACCTTTTGTGATGCTCGTTGTATTATTCATCAAACTAGTTATTGTCATACATCTCCTCAAAATGGTATTGCAGAGCAGAAACACCTTCATTTGTTAGATGTTACTCGCACATTGATGTTTAACATGCACTTTCCCAAACAGTTTTGGGACGATGTTGTTCTTACCGCTTGTTTGCTTCTTAACCGCATGCCTTCTAGTGTTGTACACACGTCTCCCTATTCTCTGTTATATCCCACATTGTCTCTGTTTCCCTTGTCGCCTCGTGTTTTTGGTTGTGTGGCCTTTGTCCATGTTCTTTACTCCGATTTCGATAAGTTATCTCCTCGTGCTCGCAAATGTTCTTGACCCCGGTTTGGATAAGTTATCTCCTAGTGCTCGCAAATGTGTGCTCTTAGGCTATTCTCGTACTCAAAAAGGGTGCCGATGTTATCATCCTAAGTCACATCGATACTTTGTTAGTGTTGATGTTACCTTTTTTGAGTCCACTCCTTTTTTTTCTTCCTCTGGGCAACAGTTATCTACTGATCTTCTCTCTTGTCATGATGGGGAGCCAGTCTCTCTCACTCCTACTCTTCGTTCTTGTGTTCCTTCCTCCTCCACTTCTATATCATCTTCCTCTCATCTCGCCTCTACCCCTCCTTTGCAGGTTTATCAGCGATATCAAGCTCGTCGCATTGTGTCTTATGGCCCAACCAGTTGATCTCCTTCATCTGAGGTTCCTGTATCCCCTTTTCCATCTGCCAATATGCCCTCTGATGACCTTCCTATTGCAATCCGCAAAGGTAAATGTACTTGCACTCAACATCCTATTGATAATTTCATTTCATATGATCGCCTCTCTCCTGGTCTTCACTCTTTTGCTTGTAGCTAGTCTAATATTTCTATTCCCCGCTCTTATCAGCAAGTTATGTCCATCTCTAATTAGAAGCATGCAATGGATGAGGAAATGCATGCCCTTTGTAAGAATCAGACGTGGGAACTTACCCTTCTGCCATCTAGCAAATCTATTGTGGGTTGTCGTTGGATTTACACTGTCAGGCATATTCCTGATGGGACTGTTGAGCGGCTTAAGGTGTGCCTGGTAACCAAAGGCTACACACAAACATATGGCGTTGATTACCTAGAGACTTTCGCTCTTGTGGCTCGTCTTAACTCTGTTTGAATTCTTCTCTCCGTTGCAGTTAATCAATTTTAGCCTTTATATCAACTTGATATCAAGAATGTCTTTCTTCATGGTGATCTCCAAAAGGAGGTTTATATGGATTAGCCACCTGGCAATGTTGTTCCCGGTCAAGAGCATCTTGTTTGTCGATTGCGAAAGGCCTTGTATGGTCTCAAGCAGTCCCCTCGGGCCTGGTTTGATCGCTTTAGTGCCATTGTCCTTGCCTATGGGTTTCACCGTTCCACCTTTGATCACTCTATTTTTGTTCACCACTTGTCTACTGAGAGTGTTGTTCTTATTGTCTATCTAGATAACATAATCATTTCTGGGAGTGACTCCATTGGTAGTACTGATTTGAAGCAGTATTTGGACCAACAATTTCATAGCAAAGACTTGGGCCATCTTCGGTATTTTCTTAGGATTGAAGTTGCTCGCTCTTCTCAGGGCTTGTTTATCTCGCGACAGAAGTATGTTCTTAATCTTCTCACTGAGACTGGCCTCTTAGGCACTCGCCCTAGTGATACTCCCATGGATTCTAGTGTCAAGCTTGATGGTGAAACCGGGGACCTATTTCCCGATATTGGTCGTTATCATCGGTTGGTTGGGAAGTTAATCTATCTCACTATCACTCGTCCAGATATTACGTATGTTGTAGGTGTGGTCAGTCAGTTTATGCATGCTCCCTGCCAACCCCATTTTGCGGCTGTGTCATATCTTGCAATAATTGAAGAGTGCTCCAAGTCGGTGTTTGCTCTATCGCCCATCTTCCTCGTTGTCTGTCACTAGCTTTAATGATGCTAATTGGGCTGGTAATAGGATTGACCGACGTTCCACCTCAGGTTATTGTACCTTTGTTGGTAGTAATCTTGTTACTTGTAGCAAGAAACAAACTGTTGTTGCTCATTCTAGTGTCGAGGGTGAATACCATGCCATGGTTATACTGCTTCTAAGATGCTCTGCGTTAAGTCTCTTCTTCGGGATTTTGGATTTTCTGTTCTCACTCCTATAAGCATGTCATGTGACAATCAGACTACTATCTTCATTGTCAATGATCCAGTGTTTCATGAACGGATCAAACATATCGAAGTTGATTGTGACTCCTTATGTTCGATCTGAAGATCAATTGAGTGATATTCTCACCAAACCTTTGTTTGATCAATTGG
Source organism: Camellia sinensis (assembly GCF_055761805.1). Lineage (NCBI taxonomy): Eukaryota > Viridiplantae > Streptophyta > Magnoliopsida > Ericales > Theaceae > Camellia > Camellia sinensis. The sequence goes on from NC_138962.1 coordinate 181,677,947, forward strand.
CCTTCGTTTCATCGTTTATCCGTCAAGCTGGGCATGTTTGATCTCTATGCTCCAACTTGAGGGGGAGTGTTAGAATATTTATTTTTGTTGTATTGTCCTTATGTTAATATTTACGTAAGTTGAAGGTATGATGGTCATATTGCAATGTTAGGGTTTGTATATATATTTTTCTAATGTAGAGTTGAGAATAGATTCATTACAAAAGATACACAAAATTTATCTCCCTTCTTTTATCTCTTCTTCTTCTTCTTCTTCTTCTTCTTCTTCTTCCTAATTCCTAACCCTAAATTTCTTCACTTTACATTCTAATGATCATCTTTATGTCAAAACAATTCACTCATGAATTCTGATATAGCAGAATATAATATAAGATTTTCATAGTTGATGCAAATATTTAGACAAGAGTTTGGTAAGTAGAATTAACTTCTTAAATCTATCCACAAAAGACAAGGCAAAACAGAAAACTGTAAAGTGCTTAATCACTGGTCAATTATATTTAGGGGCAATATTCAACACTTTCAAAAGTAGATAGTTTATGCGGAGCCTGTGAGAATATATTGTATATATGGCATGTTGTGTATATATGGCATGATTGTGTAAATAGGAATTAGTTAGTATTTCCTTTTTCAGTCATAGATTTAGGGCTATATAAACTGATGAACTCTTTGTAAATTTACACAATTGAATATACAGATTCTTCAGAAAACTTATATAGTATCAAAGCCACGTTTGAAACCCTAGCTACTTGATTCACCAACTCTTTCTCTGGTTTCTGAATCACGAATTAATTGAGCTTATTCTCTCTTGATTCGCGATTATTCTGGTGGAAGTTCTGGTTCTAGTTCGTGAGTTGCGTCTAGCTCGTCTCGTTGCATCCCTGGTTCTCTCCTGCTTCGATTCACACGATCAAAGAGATGTCTGCCCTTGTGCCTCTCGATCGGCTTTGACTACGACCCTTTGCTCTGTGTCGGATGCTCCAGAGTCAACTTCGACTCTTGTCTCTCTTTGTATGTGGTTCGAAGTAAACCCATTGTGACATCTCGCTGTATATGGTTCAAAGTCGTGACCTAGTTTGTGACCTTTCTCTGTATGTGATTTGAAGTCGCGACCTGGTTCTACATTTGGTTGACCCAGTTCTCTTTTATTCTTGTTTAGACTAAATAAGTTCCTTATTATTATAGTTTGACCCCTCAAATTGTGATTATTACACTTGAACCACTGGTTTGGCTATTTTGTTTGATTGCACTTGAACCTCTCAATTTTATGGTTACTATAATGCCTCAAGCTTCTGATGAGTGTGCCTTTTGCCATCAGAGGGGTCATTGGAAGTATCATTGTCCCAAGAAGGGATGTCTGTCTACTTCACCTGTGTCTACCTCGTCTTCTCAGCAGTTTCCGATCAAGTTCTGCCCTCCTACTCTGACTACCATTCGACCTCCTGTCGGTTCTACTACATCTGCTCTGATTCCTGATCCTGACTTGGCTTCCTTGACTGCTCAAATTAGTCAGCTTCAACATACACTGATTAGTCAGTTTCAGCATATATTGTCTACCTCCCAACCATCCCCGTTTGCCTCCATTGTATTCTCTCTTCATTCAGGTTTGCTTGAGTCTTCTTTAAGTATCTCTTCGTCTGTTTGGATTTTTGACTCTGGTGCCTCTCATCATATAACTCCTCATCTCTTCTTACTTCAAAATTGTACTCCTCTTCCCATTCCTATTACTGTAAATGATGTTAATAGGTCTGGTATGTCTATTATATCTGTTGGGTCTGTCCTACCGTCTGCTATGTCTGTTGTCTCTATTCCATCTACCTTATATGTTCCTCAGTTATCTGTTAGTTAACTATCTATCAGTCAGCTTGATGCCTCTGGTTTTGATGTTATCTTTTCTTGTTCTATCTATTCTATGCAGAATCGGATCTCTAAGCAGCAGATTGGGACCAGTCGTAGAGTTAGAGACCTCTATGTGGTGGAGAGCTTGCATCTGCCTATAGTAACCTCTCAGACTGCCTTTTTCTCTTTTCAGTCGGATTCTCTGTCTAGTCCTTTCTACTTGTGACATTCTAGATTAGGGCATTTGTCTACTGATCGCTTACGGTCTTCAGCTCAGTCTAGTATATTAGGTAAAGTTTCTCCCAGTGAACTTACTGAATATCGGGGGTGTAAACTTGCCAAAATGACAGCCTTACCTTTTCATAAAAGTACTTCTATATCTGATATACCATTTTCTTTAGTCCATACTGATGTTTGAGGCCCTTCTCCTGTTCTCACCAAAGGGGGTCCCGCATACTATGCGTCTTTTATTGATGACTACACCCGTTACACTTGGGTTTATCTTATGACTCATAAGTCTGACTTCTACCCGATATACCGTATTTTCCAGTCTATGGTCACTATACAATTTGGGTTTACTATTAAATTGTTGCGGTCTGACTTGGGTGGGAAATACTTTAAAACTGAATTCTGTGAATACTTGGCCAAATTGAGTACTATTCACCAAACTTCTTGTACTGATACACCTACCCAAAATGGTCAAGCTGAGCATAAACACCATCATCTTCTTGAGACAACTAGATCTCTCCTCTCTGCCTCCGTTCCGGCTCCGTTTTGGGGTGAGGCAGTTCTTACTGCCGCTTTTCTTCTCAACCGTATGCCTACCCCCCTTCTTTCTGGTCAATCTCCTTATGAGGCTCCGTTTTCCCAACTTCTTAATTACTCCCTCCTTCGTGTGTTTGGGTCTGCTTGTTTTGTCCTTTTACCCCATAAAGATAGGACCAAACTTAGTATCCGATCTGTCCTATGTGTCTTTTTGGGTTATAGTCTCACTCGGAAAGGTTATCGTTGTTGTAACCCTATTTCCAGTCGCCTTTATGTCTCCGGCCATGTTGCCTTTCTTGAACGTCTACCTTACTTTCAGCTTTCTCCTCTCACCGCCCCAGTTTCCAAAGAGGATTTGGTTCATATTGATCCATTTTCTTCTGAGATCCCGTCTTATGAATACATCTCCACTGTTCCTCCTGAGCTTCTTCTATCTTCTCCTCTTGCTTCACCTCTAGTTGCTTCTCTTTCTTCGGCTTCTTCTTTTCCTCTGTTGTTAGTTTATTCTCGTCGCAAGGCTCCTCCCCTCCGCCAGTTGTCTCCACCCCTGCTGCTGATTCTCCTACTTCTGACGACTCTGATCCTGCTGCACACCGATATCCTACTCGTAAGCGTCGTCCTCCAAACAGGTTGAGTGGGTCTAATACATGTTTTTCTGCTTCCTATCGTACTTTTTTGTCTGTTATTCATTCTTTTTTAGAACCTCAATCATACACAGAGGCCTGTCAGGATCTTAATTGGGTTCAAGCTATGGAGAATGAGTTATTTGCCTTGCAGAAGACTAACATTTGGGAGTTGATTCCTTTGCCTGTTGGCAAGAATCTGGTTGGTTGCAAATGGGTCTATAACGTCAAGGCTCATTCTGATGGTTCTCTCGAGCGATACAAAGCTCGCTTGGTTGCTAAGGGTTTTTCGTAGGAGTATGGTTTTGATTATAAGGAGACATTTTCCCCTGTCGCCAAGATGACTACTGTCTTACCTTGATTTCTATTGCTGCTATTCGAAATTGGCCTCTCTAGATGGACGTTAAGAAGGCGCTTTTCGTAACGATCATCTCACTGAAGAGGTCTACATGCGTCCTCCCCCTGGCCTTCTCCACTCCTCTGGGCAAGTTTGCCATCTTCGGCGTGCTCTGTATGGTTTGAAGCAATCTCCTCGTGCTTGGTATGATCGCTTTCAGACTGCTGTTACCGGGCTTGGGTTTCATCCTTCTGCTTCCAACTCTGATTTGTTTTTGAGACATACCTCAGCTGGTTTTGTTACTCTCTTACTCTATGTGGATGATATGGTCATCACTGGCTCTGACTCTTCTGCTATCTCTCATGTCAAACGTCTCTTCCGCACCTTCGAAATAAATGATCTGGGTCCATTACGGTATTTTCTTGGTATTGAAGTTGCCTCTTCTCCAAAGGGCTATTTTCTGTCTCAAGCCAAGTATGCTAATGAGGTTATTCACCATGCCGGTCTTACTGATACTAAGGTTTCTGATACCCCTATTGAGCTTAATGTGAAGCTCAACTCTACTGATGGTGTCCCTCTGTATGATCCCACTTTCTCTCACGAGCTTGTAGGTTGTTTAGTTTATGTTAGAATTTACCATCACCTACCACCAATTTACCATCACCTACCACCACCTACTCCTCACCTACTCCTCACCTACTACACTCACCCTCTCCTATATAATGAGCCACTCACCATTTGTAATATATATCAATCAATATATCAATCATAATATATACACAATTTATGCTCTCTCTCTATCAGTTTATTTTTTTACATGGTATCAGAGCAGGTGTAGAACCTAATATTTTTCACTTCCCCGGCGGGCGGCAACCTCGCCTTAGCTGCCAGCCAGACCTCAACCTATTCAGCTTATTTTTCTACACATACCTTCCTATCACTGCCTAAATCCTTCTCTTCCTCGCCGGCCGGATTCCGGCTAAAAATGGATGTTCGCCGGCGAAATGACAAGCCATCACCCAAATCAGCCGGCGAACCTCTGAACCTCTGTCGCCTCCTGCAGCAATCCTTCTGTTGTCGCGTCGCCTTCGATTTCAGATCTGTGTTGCCTTCATCCTCCACCATCAGATGGCGTAGATCCGCGTTTTTAACTAAGGGAAAGCCTTCACCTTTAAATACATGACCCAGATGGCCACCACAAGCTGCACATGTAATTTCAATCCTCATTGCGGTTTATGGCTCCAGGAAGACTTTCAACCGGAGTTGAATTTAGTTGTTGCCTTGTAGAGAGGAGTTCCACATCCAGCACAGGTATAGACTCCCTCAGCAAAGAGCTTGCCCTCCCCTCTTCGTCTGATTTCTGCACAGACCCAAAAGCAGCCCACTTTTGCACCAATCCATACCTTTTTTTTTTTTCTTCTAAAGCCCCTGAGTTTGTCCCCTTGGTCTTGGACTCTCTCTCTCTCTCTCCTATCATACACAGATCCATACATTATTTTTATTATCACTTCCTCTCACTCTCTCATAAAATAATAACCCCACTTTACCTTTATTTATTTTATTTTATCTTCACTTTTTCTTTATCTGCAGCTGCTCCACAGGGCACATGCTTATATTATTATTATTATTATTATTATTATTATTATTCTTACACACAAAAAAAAACAAAAAAAAACAAAAAAAAAAAAAAAACAAAATCAATTCCAACCCATTACAGGTTTTCACCAACCATGGGCCACGCAACCCACGTGAATCAATACAATAAAATAAAATCAAATCAAATAAAAACAAGGCTTAGCAGGCTGAACTTTCTCAGGAGCATGATTACATTTGTTATTATTATTATTATTATTACTTTTGTTCTCCTAGCTTGTAATTTTCTTATTATTGTGGAAAAACAAGATGATTTGTTATTTTTGTCATTTTATTCATATCAGGGGATCAACCCCGATCCCACTTTTTACATAAAAAAAAAAAAAAAAAAAAAAAACAACAGCAACACAAATCGAAACAGTGGGATTTTTCTTCTCTACTCTGCCGCCGGTCTCTTCTTCTTGCCTCCGTCTTGGGCGGTCCTTGACGGTGTTGCCTCCATGCTTCCTAGACCACCAAGCAAGTTGCCTCCTCCCTGCTCCTCCACTACAGCATATGGCGGACCTCCAAATCGGAACATCACGGTGGCCTTCCGCTTCAGCTCCTTATTTTCTGCCCTTAGCACGCTTATCTCTGCTCGCGCATCCTTATACATGCGTTGGAGCAGAGCCAGCTGAGAGTTTAATTGCTGCACCTCATTTGTCCTACTCTGCAGCCGGTTCGACAAGTTTGTGACCGCCGTCATGCTTTCCACACATGCCTTCAAAGTATACTGATTGGCCTCCACATCCGACTGCACTGCCATTCTTTGCTCCACAGACCGCATCGGAAAGTTCAGCGGAGTAAACTCCGGGGCACTCGGTTGAGGTTCCAGTGCCACCGCTCCAGTTCTCTCTCTTGTTGACTCGTTGAGGTCGGGAAAGAGAGTGAGCAGACTCCGGGAAGATGAAGCCATTTTCTGGGCTACACAGTGTTCCACAGTTTCTCTCTCCGAAGAGGCAGAGTTTTTCAGAGAAGGGTTGGTTTCAGAGGTTTCAGAATGGTATGCCTCAGCCTCAGCCTTCGTCTTGGTTAAATAGCCGAGGCAGCCACGGGTATCGCGCGCCACTTGCCGCCAGACGACAAACGGGCACGCCAACCAAGGCACTCACGTGCCTCGCCATCATGTCCGGCACACCTTTTGATGAATTGGGCACGCCTTTTGATGGCACGCCTTTTGACAAATTTGGGCACACCTTTTGAGGGTGCGACTTTTCAGGGGTCCAAAAAGACTCTGTAAACTGTCCCGACATAGATTCCGGTTAGTTTCTACATGGGTCCGACAAGACTCTGTAAACTGTCCCGACATTGATTCCGGTTAGCTCTTTTATGGGTCCGACAAGACTCTGTAAACTGTCCCGACATTGATTCCGGTTAGTTTTTACAAGGGTCCAGCAAGACTCCGTAAACTGTCACAACATTGTCTGCTACAACGGTCCGACATGACCCCATAAACTGTTTTCTACAACGGTCCGACATGACCCCATAAACTGTCTTCTACATCGGTCTGACACCGCCATCCAGTGTCCTCTACACCGTTATGACATCACCATACAGTGTCCTCTACAACATTATGACACCCCCATACAGTGTCCTCTACAACGTTATGACACCACCATACAGTGTCTTCTACAACGTTATGACACCCCCATACAGTGTCCTCTACAACGTTATGACACCACCATCCAGTGTCTTCACCAATGGTCTGACACGACCATACAGTGTCACCTATCCTTTTTTATTTTTATGTATTTTCTTGTTTTGTTCCTCTCTTCAAACTCAAGTTGGTTAGTTTCTATCCTCCTTGAGTTTGCGGGGGGCTGTTAGAATTTACCATCACCTACCACCAATTTACCATCACCTACCACCACCTACTCCTCACCTACTCCTCACCTACTACACTCACCCTCTCCTATATAATGAGCCACTCACCATTTGTAATATATATCAATCAATATATCAATCATAATATATACACAATTTATGCTCTCTCTCTATCAGTTTATTTTTTTACAGTTTATTTGACTGTCACTCGCCCTGATCTTGCTTATATTGTTCATGTGGTTAGTCAGTACGTTTCTGTTCCTCGCTCTACCCATTGGGCTGCTTTGGTTCGCATTCTTCGCTATCTCCGGGGTACCATCTTTCAGGGCAGGGCATACTATTGTCCTCTACTTCCTCTTTAGACTTGGTGGCCTATAATGATTCCGATTGGGGTGGTGATGTTAATGATCGCAAGTCCACCTCTGGTTTTTGTATGTTTCTTGGCGATTCCTTGATCTCTTGAAAAAGCAAGAAACAACCTATTGTTGCTCGCTCTACTGCCGAAGCTGAGTACCGTACTATGGCTCATATTACTGCTAAGCTTGTTTAGCTTCGTTGTCTTCTCTCTGATTTGGGTGTACCTCAGTCTTCTCCGACCTCTCTCTATTGTGACAACCGCAGTGTTATTCAGATTGCCCACAATACTGTCTTCCATGAATGGCCAAAACACATTGAGATTGATTGTCACTTTGTTCGACAGCATCTGCAGTCTGGCTCTATCTCGCTTCCTTTCGTCTCCTCGACTTTGCAACTTGCGGACTTCTTCACCAAGACTCACATTACCGCTCGGTTTCGGTTTCGGTTTCGGTTTCTTCTTAGCAAACTCTCAATATTTTCTGTTAAAACACCTTCAATTTGAGCAGGGGTGTGAGAATATACTGTATATATGGCATGTTGTGTATATATGGCATGATTATGTAAATAAGAATTAGTTAGTATTTCCTTTTTCAGTCATAGATTTTGGACTATATAAACTGATGAACTCTTTGTAAATTTACACAATGAAATATACAGATTCTTCGGAAAACTTATAGAGCCAAAGGGATTAAAGTGGAGCCGAAAAAAAGAAACGTAAATAGTTTATGTGCACTCTATTTTGCCCAAATGGAACCAAAAAAAACAAAACTAAATATTTTCACAATATACTGAAATGCACATGATAATCTCCTAACCATGAGCCAATATGAAATCAACATGGAGATGACTTAACAAGAAAAATTATACAGATTAGAAATTTCTCAACACATGATGCATTACTACAATAAAAACCTTCAAGCTACAACTTCAGAACTAGGGAACAGGTGAAATAAAATAACAAATACATGTCAAAGAGGAGACTCTCACTTTTTACTAACTATAAGTAAAATTCGTAATTAATAATGGCGCATGCAATCACAAGACAACAATCTTACATGTGAAGTTCTGATCTTCAACTGCAGCTGATCGTGTAAATGCTGCAATAAATTCAATAAAAGGTAAGCCTCATTTAGAAGAAATTTATTCGGTAAAATGGAAAAGTATTCCTAATGAAGCAGTGTTTGACTTATTTACAGGCCTAATTAACCATGCGAAGTATATTGGTAAGTTCATCAAGCATGGCTCAATTATTTTTAGAAGCTCTAAATGGGACTAAAGTTGACCAATATATTTCTAGTACAATCTAAATAAGCATAGAGTAGATTCGAACTTACGAAGCCAGAAATGTCTTGAAAAATCACAAGCTCCGAATTGGGCAAGTATAACCTCAATTGACCTTTAAGTTGAGTGGAGCTCAAATAGCTGAGTTTCCCTTTCAAGCCTACTCCATACACCACCATCAACATCTATAATAGGCTAAACAACATAATCATACCACCATCACCACTAACTCCACCACCAAAGGAGTTATCTCCGTTGTTGTTGTCACCACCGCCTGATGTAAGTGGGGGGACCACTCTCCTACAGGCAGGGAGCCCACAAATTTTTTGGGGTAGAAACAAAAGAGGTTGTTTTAGGGCTAGTTTTAATTGATTTAGAATATAGGGATTTTAAGGTTTGAAAAGGTGTAACAAAGTGCTAGCATTGTGGGTTGCAACCAAGAAAGAATAGAATGAGTATTGGGGTTCCAAGGGCTCTGATGTGAACTTTCCAAATAGACTTTAGAGATTGCATACCCCATCTCAAACTTGAATTCCAAAATAGGAAACTAGACTTTTCAGAAATTTGATTTGATTTCCAAAACCCATCTAATCTTGAACCCAAATAACTCCCATAATTAAAGACGAACTACGTAAATCAACCTCAACTTTTATTAAACACCCTTCAACCCAAAGTTCACCCAAATAACACCCATAATTAAAGACCAACTAAGTAGATCGACCTCCACTTTTGTTAAACACCCTTAAACCCAAAGTTCAAAGACTACCCATCTCTCTCAGATGATAATTTACTACTGCTATAATTTTGGTAATGATCTGTCCACCCGACCTTCACAATGACCAAAAGAACTTTTACTTCAGGTTTAGTCCAACCATTACCTTATGTATATTTCTTCCAGAAGAGATTTATTTATTTGTTCATCATTTTTTTAAAGATGATTCCATGCCATCAGTCTTTTTTTGTTTGATGTAAGTACACAACATGCGCACAGCAGTAAATGCATTGAGATGTTTTTCTCTTTTTCTTTTAGGTCCCATCTAAGTAATTAATTTCTCTCTTCCACACAAAAATTTAACGGTTAGCTTTCTTCCAATACAATACAAACAGAAAATTTCTTCTGGCAGATTCATAAAAATTTTAAATAAAGTACAATTCATCGACTATTTTAGTTATATTTTGGACAACTCAATTTCTTGCGTACTACTTCACGATGTTTTGGCTAGATATCACAAAAATTTATGATATCATCTTCAATCTTTCAATCCATTATGAACATGTTTCTAACATCGAAGTTTCAAAGTTACATAGCTAAATTTTATTTCATAAATTGAAATAATAAATAAATAAAAAGTTGAGCTTTTTCCATACCATAAGTGTTTTTCCTTAATGAATTTCTAAAACAGCTTTCCAAATATGGTTCATTAATCACTACTGCTATACTTGAAAGGGTAAAATAAAAAAGATTAAAAAATAAATAAATAAAGGAAAAATTAATGAAAGCACAAAAAAGAGAGAGATTCGGAACTGTATATGGTATTGATCCATACTCATCAAATTTCTATCTTCTTAATTTTTTATTTTTTTTTTTTCATTTGGAACAGATGTAGTTAGGAGTCAGCTGCAATCCAAGACCCTTTTTTTTCATAAAAATGGAATTTTTTTTATTTTTTTTTCGTTCTTTACTTGTATTTTCCTCTAGAGAGGGATTTGGTTTGAATCCAACTTATAAGTTCATCTAGTTTCCCTCTTTGATAAACAATTTTTTTTTTTTCTAATTATGCCAGTCAAATGCGATGCATAACCAGCAAAGTAATATGATATTCTAGCAACCAATATGAATATATGCATCCAGAAAAACTCTATAGATTGGTACATAACAAATATGTCATTGTCATGTGCAAATGCATAAGTAACTCGATATTAATCATGTATATGCATATATTTATCACCAAAAAAAAATAATGTATATGCATATATTTTCGCGTATATGTGTGATTTATATGTCATACAAGTGATAGAAGAACTAAAACAAAACAAAAAATTAGAACCAAAGCATATAATAAATATGTGGAAACCATCAGATCAATTGACATTCTCAACGTTGAGCACAGGTCAGTGTAGCATATTTCTTTAGGGTAGCAATGCAGCAAATCCAAAAGCATGCTTCATATTATGGGATTGTGTGATCCACAAGCCACAGTGTTGGTCTGTAAAATATTTCCCACATACTTATGGAGTTCATACCTTCACACTGCTGGAAAGAGAAGAAGCATTTATAACATGAGGCCAAATGGCATAGTCAGCCAATAACCCTGACATCGATGACGTGAAGATACATCTTTCTTCCTCTGTAGCCTGAGTCAAAAGAAAAACAGTCAAAGATACAATATTTGGAAAGCATCTTAAAAGCTTAAAAAGCTCAGAGTTTAATCAGAGTACTTCAAGATGTTATAAACAAAAAAGCAAAGAACTAAAAAGAAATAAATAAATAAGTACAATTATTCATTTTTTTAAAGCAGAAAATAGGCCAATAAACACAATACCTGTTGGAATATGGGAATCCCATATATTCTGTGATTACAGGATTTTAGGCATATTTTCTTATATTTGATTTTATTGTTATTCTACCTTCCTAAATTGTAACCTCCACAATTCAATACACATATACAAGGCTAATCATACATTGTGATTAAGCCATTCAATTATATTCTTCTTCGTGGTATCAGAGCCAAACCCTAGCCACCCACCACCTTTCTCTTCTGTTTCTGGCAGCCCTAAACCACCTACCCAGCCAACTAAATCACCTACCCAACCACCCGACTGCCCTTCTTCTTCCCTCTACCCAGCCAAAAGCCCTTCTTCTTTCTCAACCCCGACAGCCCTTCCTCTTCCTTCCCATCCCCTCAGCAGTCCCTCTTCTTCATTTTCGCAGCTTCCTTAGGTGCCGACTAGACCATCACTACCTTGGGTCTAGTGCGGCTTCCCCTCCAAGGTGTTTTTCTTCTCTCTTTACCCTTCTAGGGTTCATGTGTTCATGTGGTAAGTACTTTCTAAATTGTTTTTCTGTTGTGTTGGGCTACTGGTGTGTTAGGTAGCATTTATAGTATGCCTTTTTTCTTTTTTTTCCCTCGGCCTTTGCTTGTGAATTTGTTGGTTGTTTGCTTCGCTATGACTATTTTCATGATTGACTCCACCGTTTCTAGTGGGACTGATGCACCTCTTATTCTTGGTAAACTGATTGGGTTTGATTTTTCCCTCTCTCAACAAGCTCCAGCTCATCGTATTACGAGTCTCCTGTTGAATGGAAAGAATATTGCTGCATGAAGTCATTCCCTCAAATTGTATTTACGGGGCAAAGGCAAGTCTCATTGGCTCCTTATGATTGAAACCCAACCTCCTGATGATGATCTTAAGCGTAGGCAGTGGGATATTGATAAGTGTATTATCTTGGGCTGGATGTTTAACTCTATGGAAGATTGGATTTATCACATGTTCATGTATTGTGACACAGTTCCTCGTCTATGGAAGGCTCTTACTCAGATGTATGTTCATGCTCACAATGATGCTCACAGTTCCTCCTATTGTCGTTCCTAGTGTGGTCCAAACTAAACCCATTCTGGTTGGTTTAGATTTTTCCCCCTCTCATCAAACTCCTATTTATTTTATTACAAGTATGGTGTTGAATGGAAAAAATTTTGCTTCTTGGAGTCATTTTAAACTCTATTTAGGGGGAAAAGAGAAGGCTCATTCGCTTTCGTCTACCACTATTCAACCAAATTATACAGATCTTACGCATAGTTAGTGGGATATTGACAATTGCATTATCTTGGGTTGGATATTCAACTCCATGGAGGACCAAATTTATCACATGTTTCTGTATGCTCATAATGATGTTTGTATCTTTGAGCTCTACCAGGATATAGCTCGCGCTTCTTAGTCTGCTTTGTGTCTCTGTGGCAAAATTTTTTAGGTATCTTCAGGCCTGTTGGCAGGAATTAGCTCAATATGAGCCTTTGACTAATATTCCGATAGAAGCCGCTTCTCTTGTGACCAAGCGACTTTCTCACCAGCATACTTTGAATTTGAATCTCTTCGAATTCAGATTTTAAAAACATCCCCTATGCCATCTCTCTATTGGGCATTTGCTACATTGACAGTGATGAGCTACGTTACACGAAATCAGGTGCGGGCAAGGTTCTGAAAAGCGGTAGCGGTCGCCGTAACGGTGGCGGTGACGCGGTTGCGGTTGCGGGGTGTAAAGGCCGTAGTGTAACGGTTACGGTAACCGGAACCGTGACTTTTTTTATTTTTCGCACAATTTGAAAAAAACTTACCGATACGCATATTTTTTTTCCATGATCATATTTATTGGGTTAAAAATAAATATTGATCAATTTTTATAAATTTTTAAGTATGATGCAATATATTTCATATTTTTAAATCACTATAAACTGAGTTTTTTACATTTTATTTTAATAATTAATGACTTTATATTATACAAAAAATCAATCACTAACTATTATACATAAGATAAACAATGACAAAAGTAAGAGAATAAATAAGAGGCTAAATATATATATATATATACATATTTTAACCAAGCCAAATAGATAATGACCACACTTATTATTATTATTATTATTTTCAAATAATATATAGATAGACACACACAAACAAAATGGTTTAGTGATAGCAGCTGAATAGAATAGCATAGGTCTTACAGTTTCAACAAATTAATAACATGTTCTTTATCTTCCCTCTTCTCTCTCTATCTCTTGCTCCTCCATTTTCTCTCTTTATCTTCTCTCTATCCCTCTTCTCCCATTTTTAGCTTTTTTTTTTTGTGTGTTTTTTCGGAAGAAACAGTTTGGAACCGTTACGTAACGGTGCGTAACAGGCCGTTACGGCTGTTACAGCACCGTTACGACCGCTACGGCAGCCGCTACGGCCGACACACCTGTGAATCTCAATCACACTGCAAAAGCGGCCGTAACGGGTGGCGGTAACCGCCAACACCGTTACGTAACGGCGTTACGTAATGGTTGCGGCCGCTTTTTAAAACCTGGGGTGCGGGTATCGGGTGCCAGTGCGTATTTGGGGGTCGAACACTTCAAAACTAAAAATTAAGGATACGTGAATATGGATCCAAATGTGGATATAGGTACGGAGATTTGTTAAATAGTTATTTTTAAAATATATTTATTATATAAAGATGAGATAAATAGTTATTTTTTAAATATATTTATTATTTTTTATCTTATGTATTATTTTTATTGATAATATTTTTAATAATTTATCTATATAATTTATTTTTTATTTTTAATTGACATATATATGTTATAAATAAAAAATTATAATAAATAAGGAATAATAAATTATGTTAAAATAAATAAATAAATAAAAATTAGATATTTTATTTTATATATTTTTTTATTTTATATGATTTAATTAGATTTCTTTTAAACAATTAGATGATTTATTTTATCTATTATATGTTAAAAAGGTAAGAAATAATAAATTCTGTTAAAAAATAAAAAAGAAATAACAAATAAAAATTATATTAGCCATAAAATAAATTATATTATATATGATAAAATAAATAATTTTTATTTTAGGCATAAAAATTATATTATTTATAATAAATTATATCATATAAAACAAATTATATAAACACACACACACAGAGATCAGAATAGAGAACAGAGATAGACGAAGAAAGAGAGAAGCACAGAGATGAAGAGGAGATCGAGAGTGAGAGAAAAGAGAGACGAAGACGATCGAGATCAACAATGAGAGAAGAGTGTGACGAAGACAATCGAAGCGCTGAGAGACAAAGAAGATCGAGATCAACAGTGAGAGAAAAGAGTAACGAAGATGATCGAAACCCTAATCTCAGCCCTAATCGCAGCCTCACGGGTATGCCATTGTATCCACTTTCTCTATGCCGTATCCTGGCCGGATTCCGCACCCATACCCGTGTCGTGTCATGTCGTATTGACACAGGTACTTCACCAAATCTAGCGAGTCCATGTAACGTAGGTGATGAGCGATGTGGGCAATTGGTTCAACTTATCTCTCCTCCAGTCCCTCTAGTATTATCTGATCAGATGGCACTTGCAGCGAGTTGTGGTTCTCATGGCTTTACTAGTTCGGTTACTTGCCATCATTGTGGTGCACCTACACATGTCAAGGTCCGCTGCTTCAAACTTCATCCTGAGTTAAGGCAACAATCCTCTCGCACCCATGGCACTGGCGCTCCTCGCACTGCTACCCTCATAGAGACCACCCCTACTACTGGGTCTCCTAGTATTCCTCATTTACAATAGCTACAAACCCAGATTGGTCAACTCCAAGAATAGCTTGGATCTTTCACCACTCGTTCTAAGGGCCTATCATCATCCTCTGCTGCCACTCTTGTTACAAGTACTGCTACTGCTTTCCATGTTCGGTCAGATAAACCCTCATGGATTTTGAATTCCGGGGCTAATAATCATATAACGGATGAGTTTTCCTTCCCTTCACCTCCCATCCCTACTACTGGCGCCCAATATGTTTGTCTTGCTAATGGTTCTTCATCATTTGTACGTTATAAGGGTGTTGTTTTTTTATCTCCAGATATTTCTCTATCTTTTGTTTTGCAAGTTCCTAATTTTGCCTATAACCTTTTATCTGTTAGTCGCCTTGCCAAAACTTTTAATTGTGCTATCATATTCTTACCCACCTCCTATCTTTTATAGGACCTGAGTTCAAAGAGGATTTTTGGCAAGGGCTATGAGCGTAATGGGCTTTACTACTTTGGGGACCGACCTTTTTCATCTACTTTAAATAGTTTCCAAGCATCTGTTTTGTCTACTTCAGTATCTTATGTTTTTTCAGTTCTAACTTTAGAATTATGGCACGCCCGTATGGGTCATGTCAATTTTCAATATTTATGTTTACTCTTTTCATTATTAAATTAAACTTGTAAGGATTCTAAGTTTCATTGTGTGGTTTGTGAGTTGTCTGAACATACTCGTACCAGTTATATACCTCACATGACTCATGCCCCTAGTGCTTTTGATCTCATTCATTCTGATATTTGGGGTCCTTCTCCTATCCATGCTTTCTCTGACCATATATATTATGTAACTTTTATTGATGACCACACTAAATGCACTTGGGTTTATCTTCTTCGGCATAAGTCTAATGTATTTCCTATATTGCTCATTTTTACAAATGGTTAAAACTCAGTTTCGTACAATTGTTCGCAATATCCGCTTTGATAATAGTGGGGAATACATTTGAAATACTTTTCGTTCCCATCTTAATTAGACCGGTATTCTTCACCAACTTAAGTGTCCTTGTACCCCTAAGCAAAATGGTGTCGCTGAACAAAAAAAACCCCATATTATGTTTTATCAACATGTTTGTTATGAAGCGTCTCCTTCGGGATATGAGTGTTCCCAAGTCATATTGGCATATGATTGTCCTTACTGTTGTCTACCTTATTAATTGAACCCCGAGTCGTGTTTTGCAAGGTCTTACTCTGTTTCATGTTCTTATGCCTACCACCACTATGTTTCCTCTCATACCACGAGTCTTTGGGTGTACTTGTTTTCGCCAAGATCGAAGTCTCAATCGGACTAAGTTAGATGACAAGTCCATTCAGTGTGTCTTCTTAGGGTATTCATCAATGTCCAAAGGTTATAGGTGTTTTGACCCCGTGTCTGATCACTTTCATCACACTTTAGATGTTACCTTTTGTGAGGATCTCCCATTTTTTGGTACTAACTCCTCTTTGCAGGCTTCCCTCCAATTGATTCCAGTGCCCGACCTATTCCTATTTTGGATGAGGCTGCGGATGAGGTTTTTACCCCTTCTCATCCTCCTCCTTTGCCATCCTCTTCCCCCCCCCCCCTTCCCTCCCCCTCCCATTTTTTGGTACTAACTCCTCTTTGCAGGCTTCCCTCCAATTGATTCCAGTGCCCGACCTATTCCTATTTTGGATGAGGCTGCGGATGAGGTTTTTACCCCTTCTCATCCTCCTCCTTTGCCATCCTCTTCCCCCCCCCCCCTTCCCTCCCCCTCCCCCTCCCCATCCCCATCCCCCTCCCCCTCCCCATCCCCAAACTGCAGGTCTACTCTTGTTGCCCTCACTCTTAGATGCCTTTTGCCTCCCCTCCAATCCGAGGGTCAAGTAAGTCTTCTTCTTTAGATTCTACCACTCCACCTCCTCGCCATAACCCACCTTAAAATCGGCATCCTCATGACTGTTAGGGTTATTTTAGTAATACTAATCATCCTATTTTCTAATATCTTTCTTATGACAAAGTTTCAGATTCCTATCGCTCTTTCTTTAGAAAGCTGTCAAATTCTATTCATCGTTCTATGTCAAAGGCCCTTTAGAATCCCATATAAGTAGTGGCTATGCAGGCTAAGATGGCAACTTTAGACTAAAATCACATCTAGAATCTTATCTCTTTACCATCTAGGGAGAGCAATATTGGCTGCACATGGGTATTCACAATTAAGTATCTAGCAAATAGCTCTGTTGACCACAACAAAGCGCAGCTGGTTGCACAAGGATTCACACAAGTTCCTGACAAGGATTTTGGAGCCACTTTTGCGCCTGTTGCCAAACTTACTTCTGTCCATCTACTTATCTCTCTTGCAGCTTCTCATTCTTGGCCTCTTCATCAACTTGATGTCAAGAATGCAGTTCTTCATAGGGACCTTCTTGAGACAATTTACATAGCTCCTTCACTTGATTTTTGGGTTGAAGGGGAGTATTCGGGGAAAGTTTGTCGTTTACACAAGTCTTTATATGGTCTGAAACAATCTTTTAGAGCATGGTTGGTCGCTTTAGCTCAGTCATCCCATCCATGGAGTTTGTTCAGTGTCATTCAGATCATACTTCATCATCTACAATTCTCCAGGTCAGTATATAGTTATGCTAGTTTATGTGGATGATATCATACTCACAGGAGATAATTTCATTAGGATCGATCAAGTAAAGAAGAAGTTAGGCAGAGTATTTGATATCAAGGATTTGGGGTCTCTCAAATACTTTCTAGGGATTGAGGTTGATCGCTCTTGTCAAGGGATTTCCTTGTCTCAGAGGAAGTACACTGTTAATTTGCTTTAGAATCCTGGTATGTTAGGTTGCAAACCTGCCTCTACTCCTATAGATCCTAATATCAACCTTACATTAGAGTCTAGCGAGTTATTAGGAGAGCGTCTTGTTGGTCGTCTCATTTATTTGATCAACACTAGACCTGACTTGACATTTGCGATTATTGGTGTGAGTCAATTTATGCATGCACCTCGTACAAAGCATTTTGACGTTGTTCACCATATTTTGCAGTATCTAAAGGCTTCTCCTGGTTTGGGACTATTCTTCACAACTGGTTCTCAATCCGAGTTCTCCTGTTTCACTGATGTTGACTATGCAAGATCTAAAACTGATCAACATTCCACTTTTAGTTTCTGTACTTTCTATGATGATCATCTTATATCGTTTTAAAGTAAGAAACAAGCGGTTGTTTCTAAATCCTCTGCAGAAGTTGAGTATCGAGTTATGGCATAGGGTACATGTGAGATTCTATGGCTTTGATCTATTCTTGTAGAGTCGGGATTTGAAAAGGTTGCAGCTTCCTCCATCCTTCGTGACAACAAATCAACAATTATGCTATCCTCTGATTTAGTGCTTCAGGAGCATACTAAACACATCGAGGTTGATATACATTTTATTAGAGAAAATGTTCGAACTGGTATTGTGAGTCCATCATTTGTCTCTTCTTCTGAGTAGTTAGCTGACATGTTCACAAAGTCTATGGGTCCAACATTACTCCAGTCTTCTGTTGCCAAACTGCATTTGTTAAATGTCTTCACACCAACTTACGGAGGAGTGTTGGAATTAGAAATTCAAAATATTGAATTTATATTGGTTTGTATAAAATCCGTGATTGTACAAATCACGGAATTAGTGCCTTGATTATTTTATTTCCTAATTTGTAATATTGATTCAATATATATACATACATGGTCTTGCCTCATTCAAGGGTAAGCCATTCCATTCTTTCATTCTATTAAGGGAAGACCTAAAATGACATAGTATACACTAGTAAAAAATCATATGAATTTATTTAATTTAAACTAAGCTTATAACCCTTGATAGAGAAGAATGGCAAAATAGGATTCATGTGGCTGACCCCACTTGATTGTGATACAAAACTTAGTGTGGTTTTGTAATCACCTACTATTGCATTGTGAGGTAGCTAAGCATCATCAGACAGCATATCATTCTCCATATTTGGAGTTCCTCAGGTTATCCCCCACTATCTAATTTAGTTGCTTGATTGGTGACCCAAAAGCTATCCTAGCAGCAAGTCCAGACAAAGCTTGGATGGTGGTGCCCTCGTGCCTTATATAGAGTATTTAGAAACAAAGAAATAGGCAGAATTCTAAAGATGCAGAAATCAAAGTTAGAAGATTTTAAACAGTGTCATGCTGAAAATTCATTTTGGCTTGAAAGGAAAACTTTGTACTCTGAAACATTAATATTGCTTTGATAAGTAATTGCAATAATTAATGCATACTCAGAACCTAATCAGCTCCAATATACAATATCAGAATCCTATAGTATGTAAAAGTACAATACGTAGACACTAGAAAGTTGTACAACTATGCACAATGTAGACTATGAGGAAAATAAATCTACCAAAGATGACATTCAACTCTCCACACCATCTTCTAAATCTGATTTATGTTTCCAAACACACCAAATGATTGAGAAAGAAGAGTTTCTACATTTAGTGCTATTGTGGGCTAATTTTTTGTAATTAAGTCAGACCATGAGGACAAGGCTCATTGGGAGGCTCACCCCAACCTATAATATTACAATTCAAACAAGAGAATTATTTAAGTGGTAAAAAAAAGGCAAATGCAGGGGACTGGAAATTATAATTTACCTTCAACTCATAAGCCAATTTTAGATTTTCTTCCAGATGGCCTTTTCTGCTAGCCAGTTCGTTTGAATCAGAAGCTATGGCTTCATTTCGCTTGTCATCTATAGCCTATTACTCAAGTTAATGTTATTTGAGATTCAATAACATGCAAAGAAAGCTTAAAATCCATCAAATAGACTCCTTGAAACCAGCAATAGAAAAGCTAAATTAATTTCATGAAATAGACAAACCAGTCGTAATTCAGCTAATTTCCTTTCCAGATCATATTTCTCATTCAACAGTTGCAGTTCCTGATAAAATAGAGATGATAGCATAGTTTTGCAAGTGAGATAAAAGCACATGACTATTGTTAATCAGAAGGCATGACAGTAAATGCCTAATAGGAAATGATATACCTTGACACAGGCAACAGCAATTTGTTTACGAAGAAAAAGTATTTCCTCCTGTTGTGCTGTGGCCCGTGAGTAAAGTTCCTATTCACAAAATTGAAATAGAAAATAAGTAACCACACCAGCATCTATTATAAGTTTTGAGTTATTCTCCGACATGGTGATGTAAAATACTAGTACCATAGCCTCTGGGTCATGAAAATTGTTGAGTGTACTGTTGCCCCTCAAATTTCTTGAAACAGAATTTGTTTCAGAATTATGCCTACCAAATAAAAAGATGTTGCATTAAGATCAATAACCTGTCCTATAATTTATCACTTATCCTCAAAGAATTCAGATGCAAGGCTTTGTGAGTTGAGAAATTTTAATGGCTCACATCTTAGAAAATTGAAATTAAAAACACAAATTTATACATAACACATTCTTACCAATGATCAAGGGATTACCTGCTTGAAAAATCAGACCCATGTGTCTGAACCCCATCATTGTGATGCCCATTCATAGAGCTGTTATTGGAAGTCATTGCATTGATAGTTTCTCTTGAAAACAAAGTTAATTGCATTACAACTATATAGCTCCATTATCACAGGGTGAATCGAACATTTCACCTTCTATTACCATAATCAATATTGTTCCACATGACCATGATTCCTAGCCCCAGATACTGCTTGCAAGCGGTAATAACTGCCTACTTCAAGTAAGTAACCAAGACATAAATTAAAAGACAAATAGATGAGAAAAATACCATGACCAAGTCGAAGATGGATTACTGAAATTCAGGTGAAATGTCAAGTCTTTTACTGAGGCAGATTCTAAAAGGAAAAATGAGGGTGGTGGGCCAAGAAAAGGGAAGCATCCACCTCCAAGAAAGCGAATAATAAATCAAGAGAATATAAATGAGTCAACTCATTTAACAAAAATGCTGCTATTGTTGCTTCTTTTTTCTTTTTTAACATTTGAAACACTGTTCCAGCCATCCCCCTTCTCTAGTTCATTTTATTTAGAGATCAACCTCTATCCATGACATAAATTTAGATCCCTAGAGTGGTCTTATTATGTTGGTGTGTCATGATGACCCCTAACCCACATGGAGGGGGCACTTTGCATGAGTCTCGGGATTGGGGGATTTACCCAGATACCCAATTATCAAAAAATAAATTAATAAGCAACCAATTCACTGGCCACAGGTCAACCTGTTCATATTGACCTCATGCTAAGGATGAACTCAATATGAGACTTATGAGCAATGTAACAAAAAACATGTCCTGTGAACATTTAATTAAACATGAACAAAAAATTTCACTGGACAAATGCAATGAAAAGGAGTAAAGCATAATTGTTAAATCAGGATACAAATCGTGTATCATATTGCATCGTGTAGCATAAGTTTTTTTAACATCTTAAAATCATTATATGCACTTTAACATACACTACACAGAAGCAAAAAGTCCCAAGAAGCAGAGAAACAAATCTCATCATAGCTTTATAAAGAGTGACCAAACCACACACAACATCAGAGAAAGAGTCGCGCAATGATCAAAATTTCATCAACTTTACAGACCACACATATTTACTTCTTTTGCATATAATAAATGCCACAATAAGTTTTTGACTATGAATAGAAATCTATGCAAGTGATTACATTCTAATCTTGAAAGACAATTCAAGAAATCAACCCAGGATAGATATACTAAATCAAACAGACCTTCAAAACAGCTCAAAAAACAAATAAACATATAATTAAAAACAGAAGAGAGAAAAATGAAGCAAACCCACTTAAGGTTCAAGAAAGTGACACCCAAGTAACTAACTAAACTTTGTGTCTGGCCAAAAACAAAAATGGAAATACAAATGAATTCAACAGAATTAAAACCCAATTCGGGAAATTGGGTTATGGATTAATAAAAAAATATATATATAAAAAATAAGTGACCAAAACAAGAAATCACTCAACAGAAATGGAATTAAGAAAGAAAACCCAACAAATTCAAACAGAGATATACATGATGTGTAAGAGTGTAGAGGTGTATGATACCCAATTGAGGAAAACAAGAATGCCAGATCCGTCAATTGAAGGAGGATGAAGCTAGAGAGAGAAAATGAAAGGTGTAGAGAGAGAGAAAGAAAGAAGGAAAGGCCGGCGGAGGAGAGGACCTCATACACACAAGTCAAAATGCGGGGTCGTTGTTGTTTTTGTTCATATAGTAACACCATAAAAAGGGTCGGATCGAAACTAGACAGAGAGAGAGAGAGAGAGAGAGTTGTGTGTGAAAGCAAAGACAGTTGTTTTCAGAGATTGTTTTGGTTAAAAAGGAAAGGTAAAAGAAAGAGTTGTGAGGTGGGATTCTCGTAATCTAGGAAGTCCTCAGGCACTTTCCTTGTTTAGTCATTTGTTTGGATTTGGATGAAGTATTAATTAGCTTCTTTTTTTTTTCTTTTTTTATCCTAGTTAATTTTTTAATATTTTTTTAAAAAATTATTTTTAAATATACTTGATATAAATATAATTAAAAAAGATAATATTTATGAAATTTTTTAAAAAAAATTCATGAAATATTAAAAATATATTAAAAAAATGAAAATTCATTATATTTTCATATTCTTATATATTTATTGATTTTATAAAATAATTTTTTACGAATATTTTACTTTTTAAATATATCTAGGTTAGGTTCATCTAAAAATTAAAAAAAAAATTACTTAAAATATTTTAAAAATCAATAAAAATATAAAAAACAAAAAAAAAACTTAATTTTTAAAAAATTAAATTCAAAAAATTCGAACCACATAAAGTGAATAGCAATATGGAATAATGCCATGGATTTGAGAAAAAAAACGTTTGGAAATGATCATCATGTGCACTCCAAAAATGGAATATATGCACCCTAGTTACCATCTTTATATTTTTTATAATGACCTATTATATTATTCGTTATGACTTATTATGATAGTGATTATGATATTATTTTAATTATGATCTAAAAGTTATTTATTATAATTTTTGTAATGATTAGTTATAACTTCCTTTTTTTTATAGTTATGACTCTTGTAATATTAATTCATGTCATTTCTAATAATAAAATTCACAAATGGTATAATTTGCATATAGTAGAACATTACCCAATATAGTATGCATCTTATATAAAAGTATAATTTTTACTATAAAGATGTAAGAAAAAAAATTATAGAGAAACTTGCTTTTTAGATCTACTTTCTAAATTTAGTAATGTGTAAGAAAGATAATTAGTTAATGATTAAAGAATATATAAGAGGAAAAGTTACCTTAAATATTCTAATTGATTACCACATATTAATTTTGAAAAGTATGTCTAATTTTTGGATTAGAATAGCAATTTTGATTATTCGTAAGAGACGCACATAATAATTTTACCATTCAAAACTTTCATCACAAAAATCGTAATTTTTTTTTTTACCATGTGCAAGTTGCACATTATAACATTTCCCAAAATATTTTAATGTCACTACTTACAAAAATTATCACATTAATTAGGAAGACAGTGTGACTATATGCTCATTCAATGAGATACTATCATTTCTTCATCCTTTTAATTTATTAGAAATACTGCCAACTCAAAATTCTTTAAAGACAAAATAATTACTCCACTACTCTGGAATATAAGGGTCATCAAAGCAAATCTAAATTAAGCTCCACCCCGTTGGGTAAAAACAAGAAAAAATTATTAAGTGAAATGTTCCTTTAGTCTTTGTAGTTTTAACTTGTATAATTTAAATCTTACACTTTCAATTTGGTTCCAATATAATTCCTCCGTTATTTACAGTTAGAATTTGTAACGAAAAAAGACCACGTACAAAATTAGGACTCACCTTGGTCCCTCTAATTTTAGACATGATTTTTTTCGTTTAAAATGTTAACAGCACATGATGAATAAGCCACATCGTAACAAAATTAAAAGTGTAGGATTTAAAGTATTCGCATTAAAATTACAATGATCAAAGTAAAATTTTATTCAAACTAGAGGAAACAGTAGTATAATTTATTCAAAATTTTACAAGTAAAAATAATAATTAGATGATTAAAAAATAAGAGGTTACACACTTAGTGTGTTTTGCATTTTCTCATTACCAAAATTATTACTTAAGTTTGTGTAACAAAGTTGTTCCATACTAAATAATTTTCCCAACCGGCTGGATCTTGGACCAACTTTGAAGTAGAGTTATTTAGGGATTTGTGGAAATAAAGACGTATTTACAAGTCAAGTCAAGGTTCAAACTCTATGTCCTAGGCTCTGTCCAAGCCTTGTTCGAGTTAAGTCCACCTATCCAAAACAGGGGCTCATGTTCGGTAAAAGCCCATCAAATTGTGAGTCTTCAGGTCAAATAATGACCCTTAATACTCATAACTTTGTTGGATATGTCTCAAGATTATTACACCTCTGGACACTCGCATGATTCAATAATTATGAATATTTTAAGACTATGGGACAAATACATCAACAAAAAAAAAAAAAAAAAAAAAAAAAGAGACTAAGGGACAAACATATTTGGAGATTGAGGTCTCGTTTGGGAACATATTTTTTTAGTAACTTTTTGATTTTTTGACTAAAATATGATATAAAAAAATTAATATGTTTGAAATGACTTTTTAACTTTTTACGAAAAGATATACAAAAAGTAGAGAGAAAATAGAATTTTTGACTTTTTTGTATGAATTATTGACTTTTTGATTTATTTAATAATTTTTTGACTAAAAAAATCACTTACCAAACGAGGCCCGAGAATACTTGGTCATCAAATTGGTCATCAAAGAGAAGCTAAAGATAAGAAAAAATAATTAATAAATAAATTTAAATAATGGGTAAGAACGCTTGAAAGGCCTTGATAGATCTAGTATCAGTAATATTAAAGCCTCAATATGGTCTAACCATGCACATAAATCACATGGTAACCTCCTCTCTGTTCATCTTGACATATGAAACTGTGTCTTCTTGAGGTTTGACTTAAACAACCCATTTGATTTGAGTAATTTGATGAGATTTTTTTTTCTTTCGTAAGTAGTTCACTATATCTTATTTGGTCAATTAGTCTATGGGCCCGTTTGTTTTGGGAGATAGAATGGAGTGGATTGATAATGAGGGATTAATAGTGAGGGGATTGTTAGTGAGGGGATTGATAGTGAGGGGATTAATAGTGAAGGGATTGATAGTGAGGGGATTAATAATGAGGAATTGTTAAATTATTTTTATATAAAATAATAAAACAAATAAAAAAATATAAAAAATTAAACATTATATTAAAAAAAAAATTCCCAATATATAAAAAATAAAAAAATTTCTAATCCCCTCACTATTTTCTAATACCATCTCTACCTCCTCCTTACCAATCCCCCTTCCAAGGGTATTAGCAATACCAAGGGACTAATAGTCCCAACCCTTTCTCTGCAAACAAACAGGGGCTTTGGTAATACCTTGGTATTACTAGTCCTAATACCCTCTCTATAGCCCAAAACAAACGGGGCCTATATGTTCGACATCAATAAACTAAGGGTTGTTTTGGAAAGTAAGTTAAAGGTTAACTTTTTATTTTTTATTTTTTTTTGACTTTTTTTTAAAATGTATAAAAAAATAAAAAGGTGATATGACTTTAAAATGTTAAAAGCCAAAAAGCTGGCTTTTAATCTCTTCCCAAAAGAGTTCTAAAAGTCCTTGATCAATCAACCTTCATTGTTAGTCAATCAATATGATCGAATTTGTTAATATAATGTATAGAGAGAGAGAAAAAGAGAAAGAGAAAGAGATAAATCTATATTATATTGAATTAATGTTGAATAATATTGTATATATAACTATTACATGAGGTGTTTATATATAGGATTTATATGGAGTGTTAATCAAGAAACATAAGAATAAAGAAACTTATAGAAATATGAAAACCTAACAAATATGGAAAATAATATATTCTTAATAAATGAGAGTTTGTTTTGTACGACGAACGAAAGAGCTTGCTAGGGGCGGTCGAGAAGAGTCCGTTGCTAAGACAAATGATAAGGGCCTGTTAAGGGTGATTGAGAAGCGTGTTCACCGTGAGAGGGGCCTTGGGAGGTGATGTTGAACGGCATGTTCATTGTGAGAGCAGGGGCGAAGCTAGAAAATTTATTCAAGGGGGGCCAAAGTAAGTGTTGAAAAAAGTCCCCATGCACAAAGTTTTCAACATGACAGAATTTGGAAAGATCGAATATACACAACCTTATTCTCATGTGGAGAAACTGTTTCTGTGATTTGAATTCATAACGCCGATGTAGCCTTAGAGACAAGCTAAGTGTAAAAAAAATGATAAAATAAATTCTTACATAAGAAATTTAAAAATAATAATAAATTAATATGTATTAGTCATTTTCTAATAGTTATTTAATTATTTCATACAATTTTTGAGTTATCTAGTTAATATCTTAAAGTAGACTATAATTTATTACACCCCATCATTTGATAAATAAATTCTCCATTTCTAACTATTTTGTAATTTCCCTTTTGAAATATAAAAGTAGTAGAATTTAAAACAATAATAAAAAATAATTAGAGGGATCATCTTCATTTGCATTGTAAAATTAATCTTGAATATAGAAAGCCTTTCCATATAAAATATAAGAATAATTTTAGAATTAATAGGCAATAGTGTAATTTTGAAGAATTTAGGAGGGGGTCCATGGCCACCTTTGGAATTGATATAGCTCCGTCATTGTGTAAAAGGACCTTGGGAGGCGAAAATTTTGATCTGGATTCAAATCTAGATTAAATGAGTGGAAGACTAAGATTTGACGACTACGGTGGATGCGGTGGTTGATCGGTTGCTGGAGGTTGGGAGTAACACATGTATGTGTTGAAACTCCAGCAGACAGTGGAGACATGTTGCCAATCACTCGCCCGCCGGTGAACTAAGAAGACAGGCCGAATTATATACCAAGTTAAGATAATTGTATAGAGAGAAAGAGAAAGAGAGAAATATGTATTATATAAAATTAATGTTGAATAATATTGTATATGCACTACAAAAAAATGTAGCTTATGGTGGCGCTAGTATCAAGGTGTTTTTAAAAATGTTGTGATATATCTCAATCGGCAAACGCACTTTCCAAAGCGTGATATCACCTAAATTAATAAAATGCCTTTTGATAGTCCCAATGATCTAAATCTATTTAACTTAATAAAGACTTAACCCCATATCTATTCAAACCTTTCCAATTACCAAATATAATAGATCAAAAATAACACAACTCAAATGGCTCTCTTTCTCTCTCTCTCTAAAATGGTTCTCTCTCACTAGCCCTAAGGAGTTGTGGATGCAACTAGCAATGAAGATTTCCTAGAGTTTATAGATCTACAGAGAGATAATGCTTTTACTCTCAACGGTTTCTTGTTCAATCTAGATCTCGATTTCAATTGGTGCACTAGGTCTTAGGATTTGATATTTTCGTTTGAGATTTTTCGATTTCCCTTAATCTTTACAGAACTAGGTCTTCATTTTTTATGGATTCAAGTATCCAATCACTCTTGATTTGGAGTTGCTGAGTTCACTTGAGATATAGAGCTTTCATGGTAGGAATCTTGATTTCATATATGGTCAAATTTATTATTGAAAATTATTATATTTACATTCAATTAGGGTTTTGATTTTTATTCTAGGGCTTGTTCTTTATAGAGTCTGATCTAGACTTGCTGTGAGTTCACTCAAGATTCAAAGATTTTTTCATTACTACACGGTAACGATCTGGATCTGTGTTCCATTTACATAACTCCTGCTTAGGTTTCGATTTTCATGGGCAATCTAGGTCCTCATCTCTTCCATAAACGATGGCTCGAGCTTGGTTTGGATGATTTGGATCTGATCTAGGGTTATGTTTCTCTCATGTATGGTTGTTTTATATTTTTTTAGTTTTCTCAGGTATTCGGCTTCAATAGTTTTGATCTAGAGCTGTATTTGATTTAAATAGATTTTCTTGTTTGTTCCACAAATAGGTAGCTAAGAAATTTTCTGTGTTTCTCTTACTTTTTCTCTATTTCTTCTCTTTATTCGATGATCTCATTACATGTGTGTTTATATAGTTTTATATGTTTATCTAAGACATCTTTGAAGAATATTAAGCATCACTGATTTTGTTGGTTTTCTTAAACAAGGATTAGTGCTTAGATTGATGACTAGTTTTTGGTCATATAGTACAAAAAACCTTCTAATTTGGGTATTTGTTCTTGAATTCTTTGTGTTTTCTCAATAAATTTACTCCTTTGTAGCTAGGGGGAAGATGATTAAGACAATAAGTTTCAGGAAGAGAAACAATTTAAGAACTTGAGCTATTAGAGGGAAAAGGGCACCTAGGACAGAAGGGTTGGATTGTTAAATTTTGTGAAATTGACACGGCAGAGCAGGAAAGTTTAATAGGACCAATATGTTATTTCTGTTTGTTTCATCTTTGTATTCTGGTTTCAATTCATGCAGAATGAATGACCCAACAAGGGATTGGATAAGCCTAATTTTAAGGTTTCCTTACAATGGTTAATGAAATAGTGTTACATTATGAAAAAGAAATGTTAAATTGATGATGCCCTTGGTTTCAAGCGCAAAGCCAACTGGATGGTTCAACCTTGGAATAGTTAACTGGTCTTAGTTATAGATTTCAGAGTATCTATTTTTCGAAAAACATGTTACATTGTAAGGATATCCAGTGGTATTGGTTATATAAGTCCTTTCTACTAGGCTTACCTCATTCTAGTTGCAACTTAAATTATGTTCCAGTTATTGAAGGGATTTAATCTAAAAATACACATGTGGGTGAAAGCACTAAAGCTTGGTTAAATTTGTTTGCTTTTGTGTGTTATTATTATCTAACCCTTCCTCTACTGTCTTATTATTTGTTGTGTGTGTAATTGAAGTATCTTTCTTCGCATCATACTTGTATTTTTTTAATGATATTTTTAATTAAAATCAAGTTCAACCATTTGATATATTCTCTTGATCTTTTTAATTGAAGTATCTTACGTTGGATTTGTTTCTTTTTGTGGCTTCTGGATTTCTTTTACTTTGCAACAGTTATATGGGAAAATTTAGTATGAGGCTGTGTATTTTGAACAATTTGACAACGTAATTGTTAAATCTACTAGTTGAATGAAGCATCGCACAAAATATGATCACAAAATTAGTCTTATTTGTTGCAATTTACATTATTTTTCTTGGAAATGTGTTCAATACAATAGTGCTTGCAATTACTTTACTATTTTTCTGACCGACCTATTTTCTTCTTCTCATCTTCTTGGCTTGCCAAAATATTGATTTTTCATTACTTACCATGGACACACTTTTAATTTATTTCCTTTATTTTTTAGCTTCATAAATTTTAATTGCATTTGTAGTTTTTATAATAGTTTTCATCATGATACTTTGATAGTGAGAGGGTAATTTATGTGAATAAATTGGGCAGCTAAGTCTATCTATCTTAAACATCGGGCCGAGCTACGGGTCGAGGTGAAAGCTTAGATAGCCCGGTCTTGGGTCATCTGGACACCACGTCGGACAGAGACGTCACCAGAGGTCTGACCTGGTTATCTAAAGCTAGGCCCTGTAGCAGGCCGAGGTGTTAGCAAAGAAGAAGACCGAGCTAAGTATAGCTCGACAAGGCACTATCCTGCAACAAGGGCTACCATAGTGTTATCTTGAGCAACATTGTGGCGTGTTAGCTCGGTTGACCGTACCGCCGGCCTAAGTAAAAGAGTTGAAACTATCTCGCTTGGTTAGCAGTGAGTAAGGCGTTATTAGGATAAGTATTGTCCTAGGAATGCGATTCCTAAGAAAACTGCTAATCTCATTCCTAAAAGAACTCTGCTAAGGAGAGTTAGAATCCTACTAGAATTTTGCCAAGCGGAATCTATAAAAGCTCATGGCAGGACCTATGCAAAAGTATCACAATTCTTATTCTCTAATACACAAAGCTTTTGTGTCTATTGTCTATTTTGCTAATTTAGGCATCGGAGAGGTTTTCGACACACCCTGCTAGCTAGCTCATGTTTGTGTTTTCAAAAAGTAAAGCGACTATGTTTGGAGGAGTGCAAACTTAATCAACAGGATTATACGAGAAGATTATTCTGTGCTCATACAATTGGCGCCGTCTGTAGGAAAGATCACAAAGAACGAACCTTTTAATTGAGTTTTTCTTCAATTGATTTCAATGGCGCACAATGAAGACTTGCCTCAGTCTGTTGTCGATAGACAAACTCCAGAAGAAGACAAGAGGCGCGAGAATCTGCCTTTTGTTCCACTCATGGCAGATTTGGACCTCCAGCGACGGAACCCACTTAAGGGCGGGAAAGAAAGATGAGGCTTAAGATCTTATCGCTCTTACAGCCCAGATGGATAGAGGCGGATGATGGATACCTAGGTTCTGGAGGATCGAGTAAGAAAGCAAGATGAATTGATAAGGAGAATGATAGCAGACATAGAGGCCAAGAAACGTCAGATGAAAGGCAAAAACGTAACATGAGTGAAAATTCGCAAAGGTAGCACACGTTCTCGCCACTCAAGAGATCGCGACAAGCGAGACACGCCTTCGCATTCTGAAAGCAGAAGCCTCAGAACAGGCAACACTCAATTAAGAACTTCCAAGACTCGTTACTTCAGGTCTGAGAAAATGAGGACTAAAAGGTCTTACTTTGAGAGAAGCAGCTATTGACCCTCACATACTCACCAAACCTCTCGGCACATCGAGATGCCCAAATCGATGGATCTGCGAACTGTTTTAAAAGAAATGGCGCGAAAGAGGAAAGACGCCCAGGCCCATGACCTGTAGAGGATCTCAGCTCTACAACAGCTGGCACCTAAAACACATTGGAGCATCGTGGTTGGAATGCCAGTACCGCGCCTTACCTACGAATCAGCAGATAAGGCATTGGCAAGGTTGCGAAGCTCGCCGTTCGTTCCGGTAATAGAGAACGCATTACTGCCCTTGGGCTTCAACCAGCCTAAGTTCACAATCTATAGGGGGAAGTCGAACCCCTACATACACTTTCACCACTTTTGCCAAGTTATGGCCATACATCAGCGGAACGAAGCTCTAATATGCATCTTGTTTCCGTTAAGCTTGGGCGACCTCGGCTTAACTTGGTTTGAAAAGTTTCCAGAAGGTAGCATCGCTTCATGGGCATAACTTACGGAGACGTTTGTCACCAGGTTTAAGACGAACACCAAGACGCCAGTCGAGGTAGATCAATTGCTTAACATTGACATAAGTGAGAAAGAAATGCTAAAATCTTACAAGAACAGGTATTGGTAGACCTTCAATTGGATAGACGACTGTCCTACCAACCTAGCTATTACACAATACAAGCGGGGTCTGCCAGTGGGTCATGAGTTGAGGGATTCAATGACATTGACGCCACCCTTTATTAAGGAAGCCTTAATGGAGAGAGTGCACCAACACATTCGAGTAGAAGACGATGGAGTCCGACACAATAACGATGGCGGACAAAAAGCCTTTGGTGAGAGTGAACACAGTCGACAAGTAAGACTGACTGCGCAAAAATCTTTGCCTAACTGGGAGCAAAGTGGGTTAGCAGGTTTGACCACCTCTTTCTAAACAAATCTTTGCCCAACAGGGGGTAAAGGGGGTTGGCAAGGTTGACCAATTCTTTATAAACAAAACTTTTGCACTCTTTGACCGGGATGACAGTTATCATGGCCAAACCAAGTTGACAGGTTTGACCAATAAAATTTTTGCACTCTTTGACCAGGATGACAGTTACCTCGGCCAAAGCAAGTTGGTAGGTTTGACCAATAAAACTTTTGCACTCTTTGATCGGGATGACAGTTATCTCGGCTAAAGCAAATTGGCAAGTTTGACTAACAAATTTTTTGCATTCTTTGACCGGGATGACAGTTATTTTGGCCAAAGCAGGTTGACAGGTTTGACCAACAAAACTTTTACACTATTTAACCGGGATGACAGTTATCTCGGCCAAGTAAGTTGGCAGGTTTGACCGACAAAACTTTTGCACTATTTGACCGGATGACAGTTACCTCGGCCACAGCAGGTTGGCAGATTTTACCAATAAAATTGTTGCACTCTTTGCCCGGGGTGACAGTTACCTTGGCCAAAGCAGGTTGGAAAGTTTGACCAACAAAATGTTTTGCACTCTTTAGCCGAGATGATAGTTACTTCGGCCAAAGCAAGTTGATAGGTTTGACCAACACCTTTTTTTGTACTCTTTGACTGGGATGGCAGTTATCTCGGCCAAACTAGGTTAATAGGTTTATCTAACAAATTTTTGCACTCTTTGCCCGGGATGACAATTACCTCGGCTAAAGCAGGTTGACAAGGTTTGACCAACAAATTTTGCACTCTTTGCCTGGGATGACAGTTACCTTGGCCAAAGCAAGTTGGCAGGTTTGACCAACAAAATTTTTGCACTCTTTGCCGGGATGATAGTTACCTCAGCCAAAACATGTTGGCAAGTTTGACCAATAAAATTTTTTCCACTCTTTAGCCAGGATGACAGTTACCTCGGCCAAAGAAGGTTGGCAAGTTTGACTAACAAAATTTTTGCACTATTTGGCCAGAATGACAATTACTTCGGCCAAAGCAGGTTGGCAGTAAGAATGACAACGGGACGGGGCGAGGCCGGGGATTACACTACCCGTCCCTAATCCCCAAGGTTGAAATTTTTCCCATCTCCGGCCTCGATCCCCAACAGGAAACCTATCCCCGTCTCCGTCCCCTAATGGGGATCGAGTTTCCCTAACCCCGAAAACTCTCCGGCCAAAAAAAAAAAAATAGCAACAACAACAACAAAATCATCAACACAAATCATCATCAAGATCATCAACAACATCAGCAGATCTCAGATCAACAAAATATCAACAGCAACAAATCTCAAATTCGTGGTAATAGATGACGGAGGAGGTGGAGTGGCAACAATAAATCTCAGATCCGCGGCGATGGACGACGGAGGAGGTAGAGCAGCAACAACAAATCTCAAATCCGTGGTGATGGATGACGGAGGAGGTGGAAGGGCAACAACAAATCTCAAATTCACGGCGATAGATGACGGAGGAGGTGGAGCGACAACAATAGATCTCAAATCCGCGGCAATGGACGATAAAGGAGGTGGAGCAGTGATGCGACGTGGACAGAGGTGGAAAAGAGGTGTGAGAGTGACGAGGTGGACCGAGGTGCAGAGTCGATGGAGATAAAGCAACAATGCGAGCTGGACGGCGACTCCGGCATCGCAGACAGCGGCGGTGGCATTGAGGAGAAAACATCGCGGGCGGCGGCGGTGACACTAAGGAAAAGAGGTGCGAGAGTGAGAGTGAGAAAGTAGAAGGAAGAGAGACAGAGACAGAGACAGAAAGATGAGGGGTTAAGTGTAATATAGCCTCGAGGGTACATATATATGAATGGAGGATTGAGGGGTATAATAGTAATTTTACTTCAGGGAGAAACGGGGACGGAGAAGGGGTCGGGACCGGGGCGGGCCAAGGCTGGAAAACGTATTACCATCTTCGGCCCGAAAATCATCAAGGATTCAATTTCGAATACCATCCTCTGCTCGTCGAGGGGGTCGGGAGAGCGGGTCACTATCGGGCCGGTTTCAAATTGCCATCCCTAGTTAGAAGGTTTGACCAACACCTTTTTTGTACTTTTTGACTGGGATGACAGTTATCTCGGCCAAACCAGGTTGGTAGGTTTGACCAACAAATTTTTGTACTCTTTGCCCGGGATGACAGTTATCTTGACCAAAGCAGGTTGACAGGTTTGACCAATAAATTTTTACACTCTTTGCCCGTGATAACAGTTACCTTGGCCAAAGTAAGTTGGCAAGTTTGACAAACAAAATTTTTACACTCTTTGCCCAAGATGACAGTTACCTCGGCCAAAGCAAGTTAGCAGGTTTGACCAACAAATTCTTTTGCACTCTTTAGCCGGGATGATAGTTACCTTGGCCAATGTAGGTTGGCAGGTTTGACCAACAAAATTTTTTGCACTCTTTGACCGGAATGACAGTTACCTCAGCCAAAGCAGGTTGGCAAGTTTGACCAACACCTTTTTTGTACTCTTTGATTGGGATGACAGTTATCTCAGCCAAAGTAGGTTAGCAAGTTTGACCAACAAATTTTTGCACTCTTCACCCAGGATGACAGTTACCTCGGCCAAAGCAGGTTGGTAGGTTGACCAATAAATTTTTTGCACTCTTTGCCCAGGATGACAGTTACCTCAGCAAAAGCAGGTCACCAGGTGTAACTCAACTTTTCGCACTTATTTTAGAAGACGACAAGTCCTACAGTTTGGACTCTACTTGTGGTTCTAAATCTGATCTCACAAGTGCAATGTGAAATAGATAAATGCCAAAGAGTCCAAATCCAGCAAATTTTTTGGAAAATCGATTTTGAATCAAATGCCAAAAAAATAGACTGCTTTGCCAGATTTCGGAGTCGCCACCTAAATATTTTTAGAAAATTTGGAAAATCCAAGACTCATGCCAAAGGCCATTAGTCCTTCATCACCAAAGTGTCTCAGCTCGGGAACTTAGGTACGAGAGGAGAAGGTCATGAATTGAGCACCACACTCGCCAGATCAAAGATTAGCCTCTAGTAATCATGATGTAATTTTTTTATTTACATTATATGCTCTTGTTCCGATTTATTAGCTATATTACTACGTGATAGGCGCATATACAAGTATAGACTAGCTTGCAAAAATTGAAACATTTGGTTCATGTTTGTTTGCAAAATTATTTCGAATATGTATCACTTGAAAAAGTGATCGTATATGAACATTACTCAAATTATTCCAATTCAATCAGCTAGCCTTCACCCACAAGCATTCAAATAGTTTATCATCTAAGCACTTAGCCTCATGGAAGTATGCTTGGCATGGCAACAACCGCATTCATGCAATATGCTCAAGTAATAAAATTACTCACCCAGTACTCCAAGCCAAAACAAAGCAAAATAATTAGAAAAACATGCATGTTCCTAATTAAATGCAATATGACTAATGCAACGCATACATTATATATTTTTAAAGGCTCAACTATGCGCATGGTGTATGATTCCATTCAAGACATGCGAGAAAGCACATAGTCAAGTAATGAATTTGAACATTGATATTGGGTTAGCATGATGAGCCGAGCCTTTAGTACATGCAAGACAATGGATGCAAAGCATAAGAATGCTAATTTGAAAAATGATGTCCTATTCTAACCATCGTAAGCAAATGAGTAAAAGGGAGAAAGACGTAGGGTTGGAAGACATACAACTTATTACATAATTTGCCCTCGTGCAAGAAGGTGTGAATCAAAGTCTGAAAGTCCGAATTAAACTACTTATTACAAAACCGAATGAATAAATTAAGGGCAAATTACACTAACAGTCCCTATAGTTTGGGACTCGTGTCACTTTAGTCCCTGACTTTTCAATTGTAACACATTTGACCCTACATTTTGAATCTTGTTCCAAATAAGGACAATTGAAGATATTATTACTTAATTTCAAGGGCAAAATCATCAATTTAATAAAATATAAGCTAATTTGACAAAAATAAATGTCAAAAAAATATTTTTAAAATTTTTAAAATTATTTTTACACACCAAAGATCAAATTATGTAAAATTGATAAATCTTTTAAACATTTATTTATATATTTATTTTATTAAATTAATTTTTATTATGTGTTTGGATAATGATCATGTAATAGATGGTTGTTAAGATTTTATTGTGTAATCGATATATTTAATATATAAAATATTTTTAGTTT
The DNA here is from genome assembly GCF_055761805.1 of Camellia sinensis. Taxonomy (NCBI): domain Eukaryota; kingdom Viridiplantae; phylum Streptophyta; class Magnoliopsida; order Ericales; family Theaceae; genus Camellia; species Camellia sinensis. Next base: position 181,713,707 of record NC_138962.1, read on the forward strand.
TGGATTTTTTTAATTTAATGGATTAATTTAATAATTATATCAAAATTATCGCCACATTTGACTTTTGGAAAAATAGAAACTAATTTAATGAAATTAAAAATAACCACCCATTACATGATTATCATCCAAACACATCATAAAAATTAATTTGGTAAAATAAATAAATGTCTAAAAGATTTACCAATTTTTCATAATTTTATCTTTAATGGGTAGAAATAATTTTTAAAAATTCAAAATTATTTTTTTGACATTTATTTTTATCAAATTAGTTTATATTTTATCAAATTGACGATTTTGCCCTTAAAATTAAGCAATGGTATCTTCAATTTTCCTTATTTGGAACAAGATTCAAAATTCAATGTCAAATGTATCACAATTGAAAAGTCAGGGACTAAAGTGACACAAGTCCCAAACTATATGGACCGTTAGTGTAATTTGCCCATAAATTAAAGAAGTAACTAGCTAACTATGCTATTACAATAAGGATAACCATGACAAGCAATCTAACTATCTAAGTCAATTAACTATAATAATTTCAAATAAATAATAATAAATTAATTAATTACAACATTACTAATTAACAGTACTAATTGTAAAAATAAAAATAAATGGATTAATTAATTACAACAATAATAATGATGCAAGCAAAGGATGCGCAAGGGTTACATGTACATGTACAATGTCCAAGAACGGCCCTGTCTGCCCCGACTTGCTCTGTTTCACCTTCAGCCATTTCTCTCTATTTTCTGCAAAAATACACTACTAACCAAACATTGATGACCAGCCAGCCCTCAATGAAGCCCGGCTGGGCCTAAAGAAGGCCGGTCGTGCCTCAATTTCATGTAAAATTCTATTTTGTGCTCTGAAGTGAAAATAGTGCAGACAGAGTGTTTTGGACTCTGTTTGTCCCTCTTACACTTCTCTCTCATGGAAATGCCTCGAGAGAAGGTTACAATTGTTTTCAAAACTATCAATGAGCAAATTGATTGCTTGATGATTTCGATACACAATTTGGACAAAAATCAAAAAATGAAAGGAACTACAACCACCCTCCTCCTATCATGGAGTGAACTCAAAGAGGGAGGTAGAGACGCTTCAAGATCCATCAAAACATCATGAATTGATGTAAGACAACTCTTGACACAATGGATTCGACATAACGTCCGGCTGAATCCCAAGCAATATAACTCATTTTCTTTATGTGAGTTGGTTCATTTTAAGCCAAATTCATTAGTATTTGCTATCCTTTAATCCATTAAGTCCAAGATGATTATTACGTCCATTAAAGATTACGTCCACTAAGTGAGAAATATGTCAAACGGGAGGTGATTCTCAACATAAAAAAGAGATTGCACCGTAGGCAATGAACCTCCGTAGAGATTAAGCCATTAAGCGTAAATCGCTATTTCACGTTTTGAATAACCGTCAACCGATTGAAACAACTCTCAAATGAAAGAGATAAATGACAAGTTGATTATTAAAATGAGGTCCTTAAACATGGAAATGAATTGAAGAAAAGCCAAGAACAATGGACAACAAGCTATGGAGGCAAACTTATGAGACAACAACTAAGATAATCAAAGCACGAACTATTTAAATAACTTAGAACAGCCCTCAAAAGATAAAAAAATAGTGGCTAAAAATACATTAAAAAAATGCCTAAAAAGCTAATCAAAAAAGAGAGAAAACAAGACTAGTACGCAAGAATAAGAAGGGGTGGCTAACCCCTTCACTTTTGAAACTTCAAAGCATAATTTTCAGCCCTTTTTTAACTCTAAAAATCAGTGTAGAGAATAACGAAAAAGAGTGTAAAAGTAAGGGTTTGAGCTATAGGTAAAGGTGTATAAAAAGTGTAAACTCTCTCTATTCTTTTGGTAGCTCTCCAAACATAAACTTAAACACTTATAATAGAATCAAAGCAACATGAAACTATAAGAACTATATAGAAAATGAAAGAAATGAAAGCAAGAGGAAAGTAAGCTTATACCTCTCAAAGAAGTTAGCTTTTGCTTGTGATTCAAACTAAGTCTCGACACACCCTCAAGCTTGAACTATGGTGTTCAAGGCTCAACCAAGGTTCCTATGCTATAGTGTGAAGGTGCATATGATGTATGGATATAGGTTCAAGGTGGTAAGTTAGCTCAAAGTGTTGCTTGCATAAGAAGAAAAAGAGAGAGCTCTCATGGTAATATAGAGGCTTTCTTGAAATTCTTCAACCCTCAAAACGGAGATATATAGTCATTTTTATAGAATTTGAGCCAAAAATATCATAAATATCTTCAAAAATGGACAGCTAGTGGCCTCCTGCCCAGAACAGTATTTCTCATTACCAAGGTCCAACCGGCCTTCAATAGCCACGACCGGCCCTCACTGACACACGGTCGGGCCTCAATGCACTCCCCTATTTTTCTGTTTCAGCCTTAGCATAGGGTGGCACAATGTGTAAAAATGGATTTCTTGGGTATAATCAATGGGAATATGGAAGGTTTGGTATCATTTCGGAGCGTTAAATATGGCCCATTTATTGAGACCTCGAACTACAGACAACACCACTTTCATCATTGAGTGTACCGAACAAAGAGCTCGAGCCTTGCGGGCAGTCGAAAATGGGTTGTCCACAGCAGTTTTGACCAACAACATTTTTGCACTATTTGGCCGGGACGACAGTTGCCTCGGCCAAAACAGGTTGGCAAGTTTGACCAATAAAATTTTTTGCATTCTTCAATTGAGATAATGATCTAGGCTTAAGAAGGTTAACAAGATTGATGAACATTTTTTACACTCTTCAGTCGAGATAAGGATTTAGGCTTAAGAAGGTTGGCAGGTTTGACCAACATTTTTCGTACTCTTCAGCCGAGATAAGGATCCAAGCTTAAGAAAGTTGGCAGGTTTGACCAACATTTTTTGCACGCTTTAGCCAAGAGAAGGATCTAGGCTTAAGAAGGTTGGCAGGTTTGACCAATACAAACTTTTTGCACTCTTTAGCCAAGACAAGGATCTAGGCTTAAGAAGGTTGGTAGGTTTTGACAAATATTTTTTACACTCTTCGTCCGAGATAAGGATCTAGGATTAAGAAGGTTGGTAGGTTTAACCAACATTTTTTGCACTCGTTAGCCGAGAGAATGATCTAGACTTAAGAAGGTTGGCAGGTTTGACCAACACAAACTTTTTGCACTCTTTAGCTAAGACAAGGATCTAAGCTTAAGAAGGTTGGTAGGTTTTGACCAATATTTTTTGCACTTTTCAGCTGAGATAAGGATCTAGACTTAAGAAGGTTGGCGGGTTTGACCAACATTTTCCGCACTCTTCAGCCGAGATAAGGATCTAGGCTTAAGAAGGTTGGCATGTTTGACCAACACTAACTTTTTGCACTCTTTAGCCAAGATAAGGATCTAGGCTTGAGAAGGTTGGCAGGTTTTGACCAACATTTTTTACACTCTTCAACTGAGATAAGGATCTTGGCTTAAGAAGGTTGGTAGGTTTGACTAACATTTTTTGCATTCTTCAGTCGAGATAAGGATCTAGGCTTAAGAAGGTTGGTAGGTTTAACCAATATTTTTTTGCACTCTTTAGCCGAGATAAGGATCTAGGCTTAAGAAGGTTAGCAGGTTTGACCAACACTTTTCATTCTTTAGCCAAGATAATGATATAGACTAGAAGGTTAGCAGGTTTTGACCAACATTTTGCCCTATTTTACCGAGATCAGTATCTCGGCCAATATAGGTTGGCCGGACTGACCAACACACTTTTTGGATTCATTCGCCGAGATATGTATCTCGACCAATGAAGGTTGGCAGGTGAAGGTATGACCAAGGTGGTTAGTTCGGCTAGGCATACAGACAATATGTTACACAATATTGCAAAACAAACACATTAACCGTACAAAAAGATCGAAATTTTTCATTAAAAAGAATATACATACAAATGATAAGGCTTGTAGCCCAGTTACATAGCAGAAAGATAAAAGTGAAAAAGGAATAGTCGTAGCACGGTTAACCGAGTAGATCTTCCAGCTTGGCATTAGCCGTATCACCGACTGCACCGTTCGACAGGACAGTTCCAACGCCATCCTCCAGAGTTAGGTCAGTGATGCCTTCTTCAACCACCAGGCTTGGTTCAGTCAGGTTAGGCCCTCCGACTGCACATGAAGGTCAACTAAAGCATTGTTGGGGGTCGAGCTGTCCTCCTCCACAACTAAAAATTTCTGTTGAACGGCATTTGTGTAGTCTGTCATATAGCTCGGTATGTAGTGGAAAGGGGGATTAGGGAACACAGCAGAATCTTGTGCTTAACCGAGCTCAACTGCCACCGCCTTCCAGCCGCATTTGAAAAAGATGTCCTTAGCCGCCTCGCACTATTGGATATAGGTGTCTTCACCTTCTTTAAAACCCTAGTCCTCAGCGTCCCCCATTTTTTTTTTTTACAGCCTTCTGTATCTCGACGTTCTTTTCTTCTCAATCTTGGCGAGTTCCCACAAGTAACGGTTCTTTTTTCACGGCCAAGGCTTTCTAAATTAGCACAAATAGGTTTGTAGCTCAGTTTCAGTACGATTTTGGATCAAAGCCAAAGTTCTCGTTCGATTTTAGTTCCAATCAAGGGGGAGTTCATCCTAAGGTATGGAGTGAGGGAAGCTAATTCAGTTTTAGGCTCATTGTAGCACATAACAGTATTAAAAATACTATTGCAGTATCACTATGATGGGTTTATAATGCTAAAAACACCAAGAACACGTAAAACATCATATGAAGTGTTTGAAGGAACATAAAACTTACGAGTTTTTAGTGGAGAATGTGATGCTAATCAGCAAATGGCATTCCAGTAACAGTGTTAGATGAACAGTACCGGTGACTGTTCAAGGCTGAGGGGATGTATATGTGATGGAGCCAAAGCGGCGGGTCTTTTCAAAATTTTGGGTAGTGTGAAACGGCTGGCATAGTACAAGGAGGCAATCGACGCATGCCACATGTCCTAGTAAGGACATGATGTCAGATACGTGAGACAACAGGCTATGCAACAGGCATAATTTCAAAAAGCCGAGCAAGTTTTAGCTCGATTGGCATGATTATTTCGGCTCGGTTGGTTTGAGATCGGTTGAACTTGGGTAGCTCGGCATGATTAAGAAGTGACTTTTAATCCACTTCCCAAAATAGTCCGGAGAAAAGTAAGTCATCACGTCAATTGTCAATGGGGAAGTCTTTATTAGGACATCTGTTTATTTTTATTTTTTTTATTGGAGTTTCATCAAATTATCGATCAATTGGACAGACGATCAGGCAGATGTTTGGTCAGTCAATCGGTCAGTATAAATTTTTATCTTGAGATAGTCATCTGAAGAAATATTTGGAGAGATATTTGGTAGTGAAAATCTAACGACAATGAACATTAGTTTAATAAAAAACACATCCATCCTTAGTTTAATAAAAGTTGGAGAAATTTTAGATTTAAAGATTTATTGATGAACAGTAAAAGCAGCAAAAAAAAATAACTATTTTATTAAATTTAAATTTAATAATTTATTTGATTACTGTTGGCGATCCTTTTAGAAATGATTGCAGCCAAAAAGTAATAAAAGATCCAACGGTGGTGGCAGGTTCTTATGTTTTAAAGAAATGCATCAACGGCTTTGATTTACGGATTCAAAGAAACAACAAAGCACGATGCCTTCCTACTTTTGATTTTGGAGTTTTTAAAAGAAAATAGGAAGATTCACCTAATATTAAATGTTAAAATTGTTATTTAAATAGTCTCAAGAGTCTTAGATGTGTAATAATAAATTTAATATTTTGTTAAATATTATAGCAAGTAGTGGGTATTACAGTAAAAACAAAGAGTACATGTCACATCAGCACTCTTTTAATTTTTTATTTTTTTGGTATATCAAAAAATGACTCAATTTTTTTATTGGGTGTTATATTAGAAAAAAAATAGATGTTATTGTGCGAAAAAATACAATATAGGCTTTTTAGAAATCTTCTTTGTAATAGAATATGTCACATACTACATTAAAATTTTGTTGAGTGTATTAATTGGTATATAAATATAGCACATTTAATTCTATAACATATATTTTATTTGTCTATTAATTTATATTACTTTATATGTAATTTTATATATTTATATATATTTTAAATGTTGATACATAAATTCGTAGAAATAATATATTTGAAATATTTTATATATTATATTATATTTATTATAAAATAAAAATAAATAACAAATCAAAAGCAAAGGAACAATTTAGTGTCGGCATTACATCATTCATCCACCGTACCATCCAACTCCAGTTCTTTTATTTATCAACAATGATAGGGACCACTAATTTTAGAGTTTTAAAAAGACCATTAATGACATAACACTCAATAAAAAAAGAAAAAAAATACAACACCAAGGCCAAAACATCAAATCATTTCTGGTGGGACCCACTGCCACATCATTAATGATAGTACTAATTAGTTCTCGAGTAATGATTCATCCCCCTTTTCCCCCACCCCCTTTGACCCCCTCTCTCTCTCATTGGTTACCTTTTCTTTTTCTTTTTCTTTTTTTTCCTACTCCACCAATCACCCCCTATCACGTGGCAAAGGGGGGTGAGGGGGTGACCCCCAAAAAGGGGTCCCAAGCATTATTCTTAGTTCTCTCACTCATTTTCCTTTATTTATTTAATTCATTTGTTTTATGCAGGCATTGAATTATTGATGCTTATAAAAGGCAGCAGCATTCGGCAGAGGAGGTCGGGCAGAGAGCCTTCTAGTTCATGTTTGTTCTGTGAATTTGTATAATTAATTTTGAGTAGCTAGGTGTTGTTTGGTAACACTTATGTTTTCAGTTTTCTGTTTATATTTACAAAAATTTTAAAAACTCAAATAAAAACTTGTTTGGTAAAATTTTTGATTTATAAATCAGTGATTTCAGTTTATAAATTTGGCCAAAAAATGAAAACACAAAAAATGTGTTTCCGTTTTGAGTTTTGAGTTTTTTTTTTTTTACCACCCAATACTAACCACCACCCACCACCATTTTCCACCATCGTCTTCCGTCACCACCACCCACCACCATTACCTGACACCACCACTCACCACCCACCTATCACTACCACCCACCACCCGCCACCACCACCTACCGGCCACCACCCACCTGCCACCCACTCACCACCACCACCCAACCTTCGCCACCACCACCCGCCACCACAATCCACCGCTCGCTACCACCACCCGCCACCACAATCCACCGCTCGCTACCACCACTCACCACCCACCTGCCACCACCATCCCCCACCAGCCACCCACCACCTACCACCCATCACCACCACCACCACCACCACCCACCACCCACTCGCTACCACCTACCACCCATCACCGTCACCGTCACCCATCCACCCACCACCACCACCACCCGCCACCCACCACCCGTCACCACTACCACCACCTCTACTACCCACTCGCTACCATCCACCACCTTCACCCACCCACCCACCCACCATCACCACCCACCACCCATCACCACCTGCCATCCGCCATCCATTTGCCACCACCACAGACCACCCGCCACCACCATTACCACCCACCACCCGCCACCGTCACCCACTCACCCATTACCACCACCCACCCACCACCACCTACCACCACCACCTACCCACAACCCACCGTCATCACTTTCCACCACCGTCTTCCGCCGCCACTTGCCACCACTTGCCATTTCTTACTCTTTTTTATATTTTTAATTTTTTTAAAACATTTTTTCAATTACCAAACGCGTTTGTAGTTTATGTTTTTCTAAAAATAAACAAAAAATAAACAAAAACCAGTTTATAAAATTTTTGTAAATATAAACTGAAAACGTAAACGTTACCAAACACACCCTAAATATTTTATTAAGGTGAAAACTGAAATCACAACAAGTGTTTGTTTTTATTTGTTCTCTACACAAAATTGGTAAAACATAATTCACTTTGCTTGTTTTTACTTTTTAAAAAATATTTTTTAGAAAATTTTACTTTCTTACTTTTCATATTTTTTTTTTACTGAATTTTTTTAATATTTTAAGTAATTTTTTTACTTTTTAGACACACCTAACATAAATACACCTAAAAAGTGAAAAAATTGTAAATTTTTTTTAAAATTCACTAAATACCAAAAATACAAAAAAATATAAGAATTCAGTACTTTTTTGTATTTTTATGTATTTATTAATTTTTAAAAATATTTTTTCACAAATTTTTTACTTTTTAGATACATTTAAGTAAGGTGCATCTAAAAAAGTAAAAAAAAAATGTTTAAAATTTTAAAAATATTCACTAAAAAAAAAATACGAATGTCAAAAAAGTCAGTTTCAAAAAATTTAATCCAGAGAACTCAAACCAAACACACTGATTGTATCTTGCAGTCTGTTGTGATTTATAAATTAATAAAATTGGAAAAATTGATTTAGTGCTAAATTCTCATTCTACCTCGACCGAATCAAGTCGTTTATACTCTATGTGTGTATATATATATATATATCAATAATGCTTGAGACCATTAAAAGTGGTGCTCTAAAAACACCACTAGTGATGTGGCAGTAGACGGGACCCACTGCTTGTGTCTTGTTTTTTTAATTTTTTATTTAAAGTGCTTGCCAATTCATTAGTGGTGCTTTAGAGCACCACTTTTAGTGGGATGTATCATTACCGATATATATATATATATATATTTCTTAGAAAAATAATATAAAAGTTTACTTTTTTAACATAGTTTCTAAATTTACACATAATTAATTATTAATTAATAATTAAAATTTAATTATTAATTAATTATTTTTTTACACATAATTAAATTTAAAACATAAGCTTAACTTTTAAATATGGAAAATGATTGATAGCTCGAAAAAAAGTGACCCGATTTTAGCTCAAATCGCAAAACGACGTCGTTTTGCGATTCTTTTTTTTTCTTTTTCTTTTTCGTCCTTTTCTTTCTCTTCCTTTTCTTTCTTTCTTTTCTTCTTCTTCTTCTTCGTTGAACACAGGAGAAGAACAGAGGGGAAGAGGAGGAGAGAGGGAGAAAGAGAGAGGAGAGGAGAGAAGGGCCCCTCCTGTGCCTCCGCCGCCGCCAATCGTCGCAGCATCTCCGATCGTTACAGCAGCTTCGATCGTCGCAGCCCCGCCTCCTCCAGCCCGATTTTGATGGCCCCCTCCCCTCCAGTTCTCATCCTTCCTCCTCCTTCTTCTTCTTCTTCTTCTCCGAATTCGAGCCAAATTTGAGCCTCCGAATTCGAGCTATGAATCGGAGTCGTTTAAATATATGAATAATAAAATTCTATTTCTCATAATTGTATGTGTAAAGATATCCATTATCTATTATTACCTATAATAAAGCGGGAATGGGTTGCCAGCGGAGTGTTTGTTCACTTGTTAGTGTAGTGAGAGTGAGAGTGAGAGTGTGAGTGTTCAGTTTTAATATGTGTTTTTTTTTTTTTTTGGTTTTGAGAAACAACTTTTAAGTTGGTTTGGGAAGTGGGTTGATTTTTTAGTTATTTTAGTCTGGGGTTAAAAAGTCTCGTTTGAGATTGATTTTTTGATTGTTTTAACTTTTGTGAGAGAAAAAATGAAATGATTATGAGTTAGATATGATGTTTGGATGATTCTACTTACACCACTTTTTTACCTTCTTACACCCTTCATCTCATTATGTCACTAAAAAAAAATATAACTCTCATTACACCCCCATTATATTACCAATAGTAACTGTGTGTGTCGATTTCCGACCACACTGCCAAACTCAGTATTCAGCTGGAGAGCATTGGCAGAATAAATGACACCTGATTGACCTGCAACAGAAAGAAGAGATTCCGGCGGTGGTTCATCCACTTAGGGGCACTCCGACGATCAAGTCAGTAAAGTATCTCTCAAAGATAATCAATAGTGCTTAACTCACTGTTCAGAATATAAATTGCGTACCTTTGACCCATGGGGATGCCTCTCTTTTATAGCCAACTCAATCCTAGTCCCAATAAAAGCCTAGCTTCAATGGACTTTAGCTCAGTGCCTATCTTGGACTCTCCAATAGATAAAGATAAACTCCCTAAGAGTGTTATCCTTATCCATGCTGAAGTCCTTCCTCATTCTAGGACTCTTGTGCCTTATCCGCTTATCTCGGATTCCGATATCTTCGGAGGTAACCTCGGTCTAGCCGAGATAACCTCGGCATCACGACCAGGACACGTGGCACCTCGGCTGACACGTCGGCGTCACCTTGGCCACGTGTTGGTACTCAGAAAATATATCCCCACAACTGCCCCCTAGGTTCTATTACCTCGGCACTCTGAGGTGATGGAACCTATATCAAAACTTCCTTCCAGTACGTCGGCTTAAAATTTCTTTAGCCAAGATCATCATATAGGCCGACATGTCTTTTTAAAGAACAAGAATTCCAAGAGCACCTTCACGCGTATGAGCTGTCATGCATAATAACTCAATCGTTTTAGCCACGCGTCTTCCCCTTATTGGATCGTACTTGATACGCACCTGTAATTTGTCTCGCGCCTGCGTGCGCCGTCTGACGCATTCGTCGTTTTAGGCGCATTAATTGCCTTTTTGCCGCCGTTTCGAGTTTTGACAAAACTTCTTTCTGCTTTCGTCTTTTCACTTTACATCGTCTTTGTTCAAACTCTCTCTCTCTCTCTCTCTCTCTCATACTTTCTCTAATCCTCCATTATTCCAAGCTCTCAAGCTCTGCTACCACCGCCGTTTCACCTCCTCCGGCGAGGCACTTGCTAATCTTTTCCGCTGCCGCCGTTCGTCTGACTTCGGCAATCTCAACACCGGCTTCCTCTCTTCAGTGAGTTAATGTTTCTTCCCGATTTAATTTCTTGTTTCAGTTTTTTGTTTTGCTTTTCTGAACTCTACTGCTCTGCTTCATTGTTTGAGGCCTTGAACCCCAAACGAATGGACTGTTCCAATATCTATCCATTTGGGGATACCAGTACTGCCCATGCCCCCGCTCCTTGTCAGTTTGAACTCCCATCGACAAACAGTCAAAAGGAGTCGCCGATGTAAATGCTGCAGGGTTTGAGTTTTTCTTTCTTCCTTTGTTCCGTTGCCCCCAGCTGGGCTTCTCCTTGCTTGCTTTGACACCGTTCACCTCGGCTCAGTGGAGCCCGATGTACGATGGATTCTGGTGTGAACTCGGCCACGAAGTCGGCTAATACTTGGCCTTTGATTGCTATTTTGGGTTTGAACTCCAGGTCATACTAGCCCAAGGCCACTGCCCATCTGGCTATTCTTCCTGTCAGGTCTCCCTGCTGCAACAAGGACTTCAATGGATGTTCAGTGAGCACCACAATTTTATGGGCTTGAAAGTAATGGTTCAACTTCTTTGAAACCATTACTAAAGCTAGCGCCAACTTCTCTAGGGGTAAATACCTAGTTTCTACATCAGTCGAGGTTTTACTTACATAGTAAACAGCCATTTGTTCCCCTTTTTCTTCTCGGATTACCACTGCACTTACCGCAAGTTCTGAAACTGCCAAGTACAGGATTAGCTCCTCTCCAGGTTCTGGATTTGAAAGAACTGGAGCTGTGGCCAAATACTTCTTCAAGTTGGCCAAGGCGGCTTCGTACTCCTCGGTCTATAAGAAGTCTGTGGCTTTCTTCACTAAGTTGAAGAAAGGTTTGCACTTTTCTGAGCTTCTGCTTATGAACCTATTCAGGGCTACGACCTTCCAGTCAGCATTTGTACCTGCTTTGCCGACGTCGGGCTCTTCAACTCCAGGATGGCCTTGATCTGATCTGGGCTGGCCTCAATGCCCCTTTTGGTCACCAGGTATCCCAAGAACTTACCAGATCCAACTCCAAATGCACACTTCGATGCATTGAGTCGGAGCCGATATGTTTTAAGGATTTCAAATACTGCTTTTAGGTCGGCCAGATGACCTTCAAGTTCCTTGGTCTTCACGACCATGTCGTCGATGTAAACTTTCACCGTTCGGCCAATCAAGTGTCTGAATATCTTGGTTACCAATCTTTCGTAAGTTGCTCCCGCTTTTTTCAACCCAAATGGCATCACTTTGTAGCAATACAGCCCTTTTGGAGTGATAAATGCAGTCTTCTCTTCATCTGGGGGGTACATGGCTATCTGGTGGTACCCCCTGTGGGCATCTAGGAAGCTCATCCTTCCATGCCCTGAAGTGGCATCCACCAGTTGGTCAATCTTAGGTAGAGGAAAGCCGTCTTTGGGATAGGCCTTGTTTAGGCTGGTAAAGTCCACGCAGACCCTCTATTTACCATTCTTTTTCTTCACCACTACTGTGTTCGATAGCCATATCAAGTAGTTTATCTCTCGAATGGCCCTGGCCTCCAGAAGTCTGTCTACTTCTTCCTCCACTGCTTCGACGTGCATCAATGTTGGTTTTCTTGCTCGTTGGATTACAGGTTTGGCCGACCTGTCAACTTTCAGTTTATGGCAAGTGACCTCGGGGTCAATGCCAGACATTTCATAAGGCCTCCAGGCAAACACTTCAATATTTGCTCTCAGGAAAGCCTCCAACTCTTTTTCCTCTTCTTTGGCTAAGCCCGAGCCGAGAAGGAAGAAACGTTCTTCATCTTCCTCCTGGACGAGGATTTTCTTCAGTGCTTCTTCACTTTTCTCGGCTAGCTCCTTGCCGACGTCCTCTAGGACTTCTACGTCTTCGTCTTCGTCTTTGATCTCTACCCGCTCTGGTTCTCGTATGCTGTAGGTAGATTTCATTACTGCCATAGAGTAATTCTTTGCCTGTAGCTGATCTCCTCTGACTTCTTTTATTCCATGCTCTGTTGGGAACCGCAGTAGTTGATGCAATGTTGAGGGAACAGCCCTCATTGCGTGCAGCCATGGTCTTCCCAGGATTGCATTATATGGGGAAAGTGTGTCGATTACAGTGAACTCTGTCTTTATCTTCCTGGTGCCTGCTTTCACCTCCAAGCTCGTTATTCCCAGTGGCCACGTCGGCATTCCATTGAACTCGACCATTGGGCCATTGGGTTGCTCCATATTTTCTAGGTGGAGTCCAAGCTCCTTATAGCACCTGACGTCCATGATGTCACAAGAGCTGCCTTGATCAATTAAGATGCGCTTCACTTGGCACTCCCCAACCTGGAGAGATACTACCAAGGTATCATTATGCGGGTGATGCACCATCTCAAGGTCAGCTTCAGTAAAGGACACTACTGGTCCCTGGCACTCCTCTGTCCGATGCCTCTTCTCCCTGACCTGGTACACATGCTGCAAGTGCTTTACCTTCTGAGTCTCCCCCCTAATTTCATTTTCGTTGGCCTTCGAGTGGATTACATTAATTACCCGAGGTCCTCCTACCTGAGGTTGCTGTGCTGGGGGAGGTGGAACTGTTAGTGCCTGAGGCAATCTTGCTTATTCTTCCCTTGTCCTGGCCTCATCTATAAGGTCCCTCAGATGGCCTTGCCTTACTAGGTTTTCCAGGTGTGTCTTCAGGGCTCTGCAACCCTAAGTCATATGCCCATCTTTGTTATGGTAAGCACAATGCTTTCCAAGGCTTCTTCCCATAAATTCTCGTGGCACCCTAGCTGGTGCTCTGAAATAGGGCTGGGATCAGATTTTGTCTAGGACTTTGTGAATTGGGATTCGGAACACAGTTGTGACTGTCTGTGTAGCCCTCAGTCCTATATCTTTGTTGGATCCGTTGTTACCTCGGCCTCACTTCGGCGAGCCGTTACATTTCTCTTGCTTTGTCTCCTTAGTCCCTGACGTGTTTTCCTCGGCTTTGGCATATTTCTCGATTATGGCCATGAGCTCTTCCATGCTTTTTGGCAATGTCTTTGTCAAAGACTTTCGTAGTGGACAGTCGTCTTTTAGGCCGTTCTTGAAAGACATGACTGCCACCTCTTGGTTGCACTCGGGTATTCCGTTGAACACTTCATAGTACGTTTTTGCATAGGCCCTAAGGCCTTCATCCTTACTGATTCTCAGAGTCATCAATGTGTCCACCCTTAATGGCTGTAGTTTGTTTGTCACGAACCTGGCCACAAACATCTCGGCCAGGCCTTCCCAGGTCTTCACACTTCCCTTTGGCAGTTTGTGAAACCAATCTGATGCAATCTCTTCGAAGGATAAAGGGAATACCTTACAGAGCAACGGCTCGTTCCGACTATACAATGCCATTGAGTTCAGGTATAATCCAACGTGAAAGTTGGGGTCTGACTTACCATCGTATATTTGGTACCTCGGCATATTGAATCTCTTTGGAGCCTCAAATTTGTCTAACTCCACAGAGAATGGTGTTCTCGGCTTATCAAGGAAGGTTACCTCGGCATCGGCATTTTGTTGTTTCCTGTTGAGGTAATCTCTTAAGTCTTCTTTGGTCCGCCCAGAAGCTCGGCTATCTCCTGATTTCAATCTTTTTGGTGCACTACTTTCATCTTCGTTGTGAGCCCTTTTCAACCTTTCTCCATTAGTCGTGTCGAAGCACAGTGCCTGCCTTTGAACATGCCGATGTTCTTTAGGGTCTGCCTTCTTGCTGTGATGTGTCCTTCGAGACTCTTCCTTCCTCGACTCTCCTCGCCCGACCTCCCTTGAAGGCCGGTGAAAGTGTCTTTCACTCCTGGTGTGCTGTAGGGAGTGTTTTCTGCCTTCCCTTCTGGGCATTGGCCGCTGAAATCGGCGTGTCGTGCAGCGGGAATGGTGGCTGCATGTCGTTGTTTTGCATCATAAAATTGACGACTGATTGCAGGTCTGCCAATTTATTCGTGAAGACGTCCCCGAAAGCCCCCGGGAGGAACGAGTCCCCCCGTTCTGTTCGTTTTGGGTCACTACAGTTCGGACTCACAAATTGTCACGGTTCTAAATCTGAACCAAAGAGTCCAAATCCGGTAAATCGTTTTGAGAAAACAGATTTTTAGAAAAGAAGTGCCAAACATGGACTGCTTTGCCAGATACAAAGTCGCCACCTAAATATTTTATTTTTGAAAAATTTAGGAAACCCTGACTCGTTGTCTAAGGCCACGTGTCCGTCATCACCAAAGTTACCTCGGCTCGGGAACTTGGGTACGATTGGGGAAGGTCACTTCGTGAGCACCCCCGCTCGCCCGATCAAAGATCGGCCTCTACTAACCATAATATCTATTTTTGAAAACATTATGCGTTCTTGTTCCGGTTATTAGCCTAGATTTACTATGTGATGCGCACAACATACAAGTATAGACTGGATCGCCTGAATTGGAACAAAAACATTTTATGTTTGTTTGTTTGAAAATGGTTTGATGGTGCTATCCGCAAGTAGGCTAAGACGTGGATTTGCCACCCTCGGGTGGGCTTAGAAAATATGATTTTGCCACTATCTAGTGGGCTTAAAACTCACAGTTGATGAATTGTTCCAATTCAAATAACCCAACCTTCACCCACAGGCATTTAAGCAATTATATCACATAAGCATATAGCCTCATGGTAAGCATGCTATTCATGGCAGTCACTCACACGCATGCAAGGATGCTAAAGCATAAAACTTACCGAGTACTCCAAGCCAAAACAGAAACTAATTAGAAATCCATGCATGATCCTAATTATACAGAAATGCCTAATGCAACACATGCAAAAGTGCAACTATAGCAGGCTCGGCTATTCTAAACATGGCATATGAAATGCTACAGCTAGCATGTATTCAACTTGGAATTGAAAATACAATGCAGTTAGTATGATGTGCCGAGCCCGGTGCATGCAATACAGATGAATGAATGCAAACATGCTATCATACTGTATGCTAATTGAAATATGCCCTAATCTAACCATCATAAGCGGGTAAATAAAAGGGAGAAAGACGTGGGGTTGGAAGACATACATCACACACACGCACACTTATTACAGTTGTGCCCTCGCGCAGAGGGTCCGAATAAAATAATATACAGTCCCAAATAAATAGTACAGTCCAAATAAATAATACAGTCCAAATATGTACAAAAATCCTAATTAATTACCAAATTAACTAAGAAAACAACAAACTGGCATGCAAGCCAGGGGACTGCCTTGACTCTGCTTCGAATGATGAATGATGCATATCCGGGTCGCCTTTGCACGGAAATCCACTGTGATGCCCCAATTAGCCTCTGTTTTGCAATAATTTTTGGAAAGCGCGCCAAGCCCCGGAAGACTGCTGATTCTTGATTTGTTGCAACAGAGAGAAGGAAATCGGCATGGCAATGTATTTTCACAAATGTATGCATGCTTCGATCCTCGTGCCACCAATCACGCATCTCGATGCATGATGGCCGAGGAGTCGAATTGCACAACTCAATATGAAATGAATGCACATATAAACACAACAAAACCTAAACTCCATCACGGATAATCCGGAGTGTCAGTGACTGGGAATTGAGACACGTTCCGTCACTCGAAGTACGAAACGTCCCTCGTTTCCCGTGCTCGGGCTAACTCCTATCCCAAGCACGATGCAATATGCATGAAATGCATGAATGCAACTAATATACAACCTAGCATGCGCAATGCTATGGAATGGCATACACGATGCACGAGGTAACATGGCATACACAATGCGCTAACATGCAACCTAGCATACGCAATACTATGAAATGAAATGGCATACACAATGCACGAGGGACTTACACCAACATGAGTGGACCTCAGCCACACTCACATAAGAGGCCACATGATGAAAAATGAGACACTCGAAATGCGTGCACACATGCACGCAAACCGAGAACCGAACCTAAGGTACCAAATGCCACTCTAACAAGGCATGGCAAGGCATGGAATATGACATACTAGCATGCAAATTTTAGTGGCAAAATATGATGCAAAACAGCCCGGAAACATGGCAATATGGTACCCGATGCGTGAAATGAGACCCGAAGCTCGAAACTACGCGCATGGAATGACTTATAGCTATACAAAGCATGCATTATTTGAATATGAAGCATAAAGACAGAATTAAGGCAGTCCCAAAACATGCATATTTCCAGTTTTAAGAAAGGCCAAAAAGTGAACACAAATAGGGCTAAGTTAACATGCAAAAATGGCTCCAAAAGAGAGATAAAGAAGCAAGTAGCAGCTTCTGGTCCCAAACAATGAAGAGCCCTTCAAAAAATTTGAAGAGGGGCTCAAAACAAGGTATTTTACAGTTTATGGCCGAGCCCAAAACAGTGCACAAGTAAGCTTAAAATACTATGCAAGAAATAGGCCTAAAAGAAGTTTTAAACACAAAGTGTAAAAAGGAAGCCTCAAACAGCAAAAGACCCTTGATCAAACATGAAGAGAGGGTCAAAATATGACTATTTTCAGTTCAGATCGGAGCCCAAAAATACAAGCACAAGGGGCTAACAAAACATGCAAAAATAAGGCCAAAAGAGGGATAAAGAGGCAAGTGACAAAAGAAAGCCTCAAACAGTGAAGATCCCTTCAACAATGTTGAATAAGGGCTCAAAATAAGCCACTTTGAAGTTTATAACCAAGCTCGAAACAATTTAAAAATGAGCCTAAAATACTATGCAAGAAAGAGGCATACAAGAGGGGTAAAGAAGCAAGTGTAAAAAGGAAGCCTCAAACAGGGAGAGGCCCTTAAAAAAACATGAAAAGGAGGTCAAAATAATACTATTTTCAGTTAGGGTCGGAGCCCAAATATGCAAGAAAGAGGAGCTAATATATTGAGCAAAAATAGGGCCAAAGAGAGGGATAGAAGACTTACCCTTGAAGACCAATGCTTCAACAACTCTTGGCTTGAGAAAAGGTGCTCCTTGCCTCTGGAAAACCAGCTCCAAGTGCTGGAAAGGATGGTGGGGAGGTGGTGCTATGTGGTGGTGTAGAAAGGGGCCAAAAAAAACAAAAGGGTTTTGATGCTTGGAATATAAAGAGAGAGAAATTAAATGTAGGAGGCTTAAACAAAAATTTTTTCTAACCCAAAATGCAGCTGGAGCTGCTGGTTTTATAGAGAGAGGAATGGAGGAAAAGGGGGGAAAATAAATTCAAATTTCCCCCCAAAAATAGGCCTAAAAGAGAGATAAAGAGGCAAGTGGTAGCTGCTGGCCTCAAACCGAAGAGAGCCCCTCAACAAAATTGAAGAGTGGCTCAAAATAAGACACTTTACAGTTTATATCAAGCCACGAAACAGCTCACAAATAAGCCTAAAATACCATGCAAAAATAGGCCTAAAAGAGAGTTAAAGAGGCAAGTGATAGTAGGAGACCTCAAACAGTAAAAGGTCCTTAATCAAACATGAAAAATAGCTCAAAATATGACTATTTACAGTTTAGGTTGGAGCCCAAAAATGCTTGCAAGCAAGGCTTAGATATAGAGTAAGATAGGAACAAAAAAAGAGGAAAAGAAGTTTACCCTTGAAGACCAATGGACTAGCAGCTCTTGGTCTGAGAAATGGTGCTCCTAAGCTCTGAAAAATAGCTCCAAGTCGTTGGAATGGATGGTGGTGGGGTGTATACCAAAAATCGGAGCAAACGGAGGTGGTTAAGCGGTCTCGAACCGAGGCACATGGTCGACGGTTCCGAAAACCGGGAACCGGGCTCCGAAACGGGAAAAACGGCCTACGACCACGAAACGTAGCCTACGGCCACTAAGAGATGATCTACGAGACCTCTCCCTCCCTTCGGGAAGGGAAGACGGAGAAAACGGGACCTGGTTCGCAAACTGAGGCAAAGCACAAAAGAGTCCGGAAGTCCGGAGGCAAGGCTCACGGCCGAGACTCCGCGACCTCTGAACGAGCACAATATGCAACATCACCGAGCGCTCAATCGGTGACGTCTGAGTCTTAAGGTCGGTCAAAAATGGGGTGTCTACAATTCGCCATCTCTTTTACCTCTTCGTCCCTCCGCAGGCATCTATCCTTCCATACCTGGAGGTCATCCTCGTTGTAGTACCCGCTTCGATCTGGTTTCTTTGGTGCGTCGCCGTCCTGGCCTACGCCTTTCTTGCTGTGATTTTGGTTCTGAGTCTCCTCGTTGCGACCATCTTCCTCCATATTAGAATCAATGGACTTACCGTTCCCAGTAGGGGTTTCGTCCCCAACCTTATTCTTTTGTCCATCGCTAGCCATCTATTCTTCTTTCTTTCCCACAGACGGCGCCAAATTGTGTGTGTCGATTTCTGACCACACTGCCAAACTCAATATTCAGCTGGAGAGTACTGGCGGAATAAATCGCACCTGACTGACCTGCAACAGAAAGAAGAGATTCCGGCGGTGGTTCGTCCACCCGGGGGCACTCCGACGATCAAGTCAGTAAAGTATCTCTCAAAGATAATTAATAGTGCTTAACTCACTATTCAGAATATAAAATTGCGTACCTTTGACCCATGGGGGTGCCTCTCTTTTATAGCCAACTCAATCCTAGTCCCAATAGAAGCCTAGCTTCAATGGACTTTAGCTCAGTGCCTATCTTGGACTCTCCAATAGATAAAGATAAACTCCCTAAGAGTGTTATCCTTATCTATGCTGAAGTCCTTCCTCATTCTAGGACTCTTGTGCCTTATCCGCTTATCTTGGATTCCGATATCTTCGGAGGTAACCTCGGCCTAGCCAAAACCTCAGCATCACGACCAGGACACGTGGCACCTCGGCTGACACGTCGACATCACCTTGGCCACGTGTTAGTACTCATAAAATATATCCCCACAGTAACCCTAAATTAACCCTTTCACCTCTTTACACCACTTACCTTTTGGAGGGAAAAGAGAGAATCAGTAGCAAGGAAGATGACAGGTCCAACGTAGAGAAGGCGAGTGTTTCGGACGGCGGGAGGGATTTAAACGGCGTTGTGGTCTGTGTTATCGACATGGACGATTAAACTCATTCTTCTCATTCGCTCAAGGTAAGTGAAAAACTTCTCTCTCTATATTGACAGACATATATATGTATCTATATATGTATCTCTATCATCTATATTATAATTTTTTTTGAATAAACAAAGAATAACACATTCCCAACACAGTTTTGGTGGTTTTGATCTTCTAATTTAATTGGGTTTGTAATTTTTGGTGCTAATTTAATTGGGTTAGCAAACTTGCTGATTATTAGAGGATTGAGCCAATACATCAGTTGTACAAATGTGCACATCATAAACTTGGTTTCCAATCAAGTTTGGCCTTATTTTCATGTATACATATAAAAATATTTATTTATTTGTTGATGTGTCCTTGCCATGTTGCCTCTCGATTTTTTTACAATTGTTGTGTCAGCGTGACTGTATTGTTTCATATTCATATCTTGTATCCATATCCGTGCTCCCTAGATGGTTAGTGAAACATATATATGCACTATTTGATAAACATCATGGCTCACAGTATTCACAAATTTTGTAAAAAGTTTCAATTTATAAATTACAATAATGTGATGGTATTGAAGTATTAGAGATGTTTATAATAGTCTATATCAGAACAATAGATGCCAAGAAAAATGGTCTTCAAAGAAGAATACAAGGGAAAAGTGCAAAAGCAATTTCATTGAGACAACTCTACTAGAAAAATTCCATGCACTGTTGACATATCCTTCAACAGAGTCTCACAGAGCCACCTCCAAAATGCGTAAAACACAAAATGCAGACAAAACCATATGAGAAAGCAATGGAGATACTAATAATAACAAGGCTTAAAATGAGGGTGCAATAACCACCAAGATTGCTATTCTCGAAGAGTCAAATTAATTGAATTATTATTTCATTTAACTTCAATTGTGACTTAACTTTCACTAGAATTAGTGGCTTGATGTGTCCAGCAATGTTATCTCAGACAGTCCACAAGAATTAAATATAAAACATGCCATATTATTCTATGGAATTTAGATATGGAATCTTCAACCCTCTCAATAATATTAGTTCATAGCTAATGGCTAACACAGATGGATTTAGGGCATATTAATTGGACCCATACTGTAATTCCCTAAACATACAGTGTTTGAAGAGTCTTCAGAACTTTGATTTTAGGAGATAAGATTCCAGAAAATCCCATTGATGTCAATGATCTGTGAAAAAATAAGACACTTGATTAGATACCAGATATAAATTCGAAGATTGGAGGCTAAAGAGCGAAGCCAATGCCTAGGACCAGTGTTTAGATAAGACAACTAAAGAGCAAAAAAATAAGACACTTGATTAGATACCATGTTCCGCATCATAATGTAATCAAATTCCTTCATGGAGAGAGAGAGAGAGAGAGAGAGAGAGAGAGCAAGGAAGCAAATTATCATGTTATGGTACAAGAAATTACAATATCTTATTAACGATGATGCCTAGAGGCCAACAGCTATGAGCCCCATCTATGTTTCTCTTTCTTTGAAAAGTGGAGATACCATTAAAATAAAGTAACAATGCATAAACATCATGAATTAAAATGTTAGATGAACATCATACCTTGTGCATCAGGTGATACAAAAGAATGCAAGCATGCCAATATAAGAGCAGCAAAAGCTAACTCCATCCTGAAAGACATAATTTTGTCCAAGTTGATACTTTATTCCCAATTCTCAATACAACAAAATGTGTAGCTTTCTTTAAATGCACAAGGGAGCACCATCTCTACAAAACATTCCATTATCACATTAAAAATGAATCATGTATAATAAAAATGTTGTATTAAACTAAGTTCAAGATTACCATTTTTGTTTAATACTTCTCTTAATTTATGTTCAAAATTATAATCAGAATCTCTCATAGATGTCTCCTTGTTTCATAGATTTGGGTTACCCCAAACGTTTTAGTAAGTAACTTATATAAGATAATGAGCTGAGTTTTGGAAGTGGGAATGTTCTAGTGACAAGCTAAGCTAATGCCTAGTACCAGTGTTTCCTCTTCAGGACGATCTCACACTCAAGCTAGCCCAATTGACAACCCTACAGTATATACGATGCACCAATCTCAACCACATTGCACCCCCCTATAGCACCACCCCAAACCATACACGAATAGTGGAATCCTTGAACATCTATCCACCTATTACCACAGGCTAACCATCATGACTCCCACAAATCAATAATTAGTTCACCAACTCATCAATACTACCATCAAACTCACTAGTACCACTACCATTATTAATCCATTCTAAATCACATTAATCCACATTCCAACCATATTCTCATCCCCCACTAACACAACCACCAAGGTTGCCATACCCTGTTATTTTTTACTTTTTTCCTAGTTTACTTTCTAATTTCTTTTCCCAAACTTCTTCATATTCTTGAAACACATTCTCTCTCAACTCTCCACCTTCCTTCTTTATTTCCTCTCCTAAATATCTCCACTTTCTCTACAATATCTTTCTGAAGTCAAACCTCTTTAAACCTTTCAAAAACTTCTATGTTCAATCACTCTTCTTTAGTGTCCAAAGTCATGGTTATTCCTACGCTATTTCTACCCCAAATCATTAACAACTTTTCTTGCTAACCTAACCACCATATTCTATGACCCTCTTAACCAATCACAACCAGAGCCACAACTACATCAAATCATTGCCTCCATTTCAACTTTCTCCATTTTCTAGCCACTACTCGCCCTCTCATTGTCTCATTGTTTTCCACAATTTAATCCTCAAACCCACAAATCTAGAACAAAATCAAAGAAAAACCCAAAGTGATGTAGGTCAACAAAATTTATAAAATTTAGCACTAGCTTGGGTTATTGTTTGGGGTTCTTCTTCACATAACATAACAAAAGAGAATTAGAGATGACTGGTAGTAATAGTCAGCAAGGTTAATTAGACTTACTGATCCTATAATCACAAATGATTTATGGCCTCCTCTGGCACTAATTTTCATCTTCATTTTTTCAACAACCATAGTATTTTAGCAAAAAACATGTCTAACAGTAAGAACAGACAAAATATGGCCTTTTCCTTGTAAAGAAGTGCAGTTTCATGTTTTTACTATCAATCCATTTTGAAAGTAGGTCAATGTCATCAAACTGGAATATCACTTGGCTCCTTCAAAATCACCAGAATATTCACCAACACCTATTTGTGAACGTCAATTTTCTTATGAGCTGTAACATCCAAAGGCAAGGTATCCTAAGAAGATTAGATTGTGAGCTCTAAGATACAATACAATGTTAACATTTAAAAATTAAAAATAAACAAGACAAACGAGAAACTTGAAATAGAACAATGTAGGCGTATTAAAATTATCAAATGCATACTTGCATTATTATTTAAATTTTTTCCCTTTTCTATACATTTGCACATTAAATTTTTTTTCTTTAAATTGAATGTTATCTATGAAATTATAGTTTCTTTGCTGATATTGTTTACATCAGTCATTTAATATATTCGAGTTTTTGCTGATATTGGGTTTAATGTTTTTTTTTACACAGAAATGGTTAGTGGTGTCTCACGTAAGGGATCAATGGCATCCAACAGAAGACGTGCTAGGAAAACAGAACCTAAACCAGTGGAAGTGAATGTCCCTGTGGAGGAGGATGACCATGTGGATGCGAATAATGATTATGTTGACGACGATATTGGTGTGGAGGATGACGATGTCGATAATGATATTGTTGTAGAGGCTGACCTCATGGAGGACGATGTTGGTGTGGATGGTGACAACACAGAACCAGTTCTGGGTGCTCCAGAGGATCCTTCATTGCTAATTAGCTTTCGTAACCATGTTGCTGCCGCTGTTTGGAAGAAAAAGGTATTTTGAGAATTTCTCAACAATAAACTAATCATATGTACTATATGCTTCAAATTATTTATATGTTTTATGTAAAATGCAGGAACGAGGACCTCTTAAATGTTTGAATCATTTTCGAAAGCTTGTCGAGTGGCCATGGATGTCACCAACAGTCCAAAATGTTAGGTGGAGACATTTGGTTGAGCAGTCTGGTCTTAGTGTCCTTATTGATCACACATATCGGCATGACAATAGAGTGGCAATATCTGCCTTCGTTGAAAGGTGGCATCCAGAGACAAATACATTTCACATGCCAGATGGTGAGATGACTGTCACATTAGATAATGTGCGGACCATACTTGGCATTCCAGTCACTGGCATGGCTTTGTCATGTCCTAAGTTAACAAGATACGAGGCTGCTGAACTGGTGAATACTACTTTGGGAGTGCCAGTGAATGATGCATTTGCAGAATTAGTTCAATCTCGTGGGCAATCCGTGAAGCTAGAGTGGTTGCGAATTAGATTTCATGAAGTTAACGATACAGATGATGCAAATTTCATAGAATACGCAGCGAGAGCTTACTTGCTATATTGATTAGGTTGTACCCTCTTCGCTGACAAGAGTGGGACTCGAGTACCTGTTGCTTACCTACACATGTTTACTGGCATTGATGCTGTTAGCTCATAGGCATGGGGTGCTGCTGCTTTGGCATTCCTGTATAGACAATTAGGACTTGCCAGTAGGGCTGGTGTTAAGCAGATTACTGGTTACTTGAAGCTATTGGAAGTATGGATTTATGAGCATTTTCATTTAGGAAGGCCTTATTCAAATTTGTCCTATTCTGATGAACAACCTCGTGTATGTCGTCAGAGTTTGCGGAGAGATAGAGGTTTTACAGAAGACCACTTGCAGACATTACGAGAGCAGCTTGACATGTTACGTGCTAATGAGGTTAGACATTTTATAATAGTGTGATATTGTAAAAAAAAAAAAAAGAAAAAAAAAAGAAAGATTTCTTAACTAACATTATGCATTCCTTATTTGTAGATCGAGTGGGATCCATACCGTTTATGTAGGACACACCATCCACTTCATGAGGTTGCATATTATACTAGATGTTTGAAATGCTTTGATATTGTTGAACCCTATCACCCCAATAGGGTTTTGCGACAGTTTGGTAGGATCCTAACCATCCCACCAGAACCATTATCTCCTGTTCGAGCTATACGGGGCAGTAAACCAGGACAATACAGAATCATGTATCAATACCATGACACGATATGGGCGCAGTGGGAGAATCATGTGTTGTCCATTAATGCTCGTAGTGTGCCTGTACAGCAGCGGCCATCTGAATGTGTAGAGGATACTGTGATTGGTGTGCTTGTGTTTCGCATCGGGTTGATCAAAATCCTACACATCACTCTCAGTTTGATCCACGTGTTCAACGTCCCGATAATGATGTTACTATGGATCCTGAGTGGGTAAGCAAATTGTGAATTAAATTTTTTCACTTTTAAGTGGTTCACCATAAATCAAACACTAAGTATGATTTTTATCAAATTTTTTGCAGTGTAATGATGCTGTTTTCAATGTTGCTGCTGCAGTCCATAGGCTCGGTCGTGATGAGTCTGTCTTGCACCCTGACATGCTGTATGAAACCATTGGTCCCATGCTGCAAGTTCTTGATGGATAGAGTTTGAGATCTACTTCGACACGTACAGAGTATCAAGTCTATTATCGTAAACGTCGTAGGATAGACCGTACATGAGGATTGAGTTCTACTTTTTGTTTGATGACATAATTTTGCATAAGAAAAATGCCTCATACGCCCACTGGGGGTCGACCCCCAGTGAGGTGGCACTCCATAATTGGTCAAAAAAAAACTGTTTTTTTTTTTTTTTTTTTTGGGTTTCAACCAGTGGGGGCGCGACACCTCACTGGGGGTGCGACCCCCACTGGGGGTATGCAGCAGTGTTGTTTGCATAATGTCTAGCCTGTATACATTTTGGGATATAGTTTTGTGTTAATCGTATATAACATTTGGGATGTAGTTTTTTTTTTTATGGCATAGTTTTTGTGAAAGCCTAGCCCGTAGAGAATTTGGGATCTAGTTTTTTTTTTTATGACATAGTTTTTGTGAATGCCTAGGCTGTACAGAATTTGGGATATACTTTTCCCTAATGACATAGTTTTTGTGGATGCCTTGGATCTTTTGTAAACTGGATGCTTGGTTGGACAAGTAATGAATTGTCATACTTTTGTAAGAATTTTAAACAGTTTCACATCTATTTTGTATACAATATTTATGTCAATGGAAACTTATTTTGGCGAACATATGAATTTGTTATTGTTTGTAATGCATTGTAATGGTATTACAGTGTTTTGGAGGGATATGGTACCATTTGTTGGAAGTAACATTGTTTTTTTAAGTGTTATGGGCTAGTTCAGCGTCATACTGCTAAACAATTTGAATAATTTCGGTGTTTAGTTACCGAAAATAATAGATCCCTCCAGCATTTAGTTGCTATATATTTCCAGAGCCACTTTATCTTAAACAATGTTTTTGTTCGGTAATACAATGCTAAACAATTTGAACTACTCTAATTCCATGTTACTAGATAAAATTTTGTTTCCCAGCATTATGTTACTGTTCAATTGGATAATTTTTGTTTGCTGCCCAACAAAGCCAGTAGAGTCCACATTGAAGTGCCTATTCGGCCACACAATACGAAACAATTTACAAAAATTCGGTAATATAACGCCAGAATAAATAGTTTTGTCTAGCCTTTTGTGGCTATACATTATAGAGCCACATCCTCCCAAATGATGTGGTAATAATTTGTACTGGGCTGTTCGGTAATAAAATGCTAGTGAATTTTAATTTGTACTGGGCTGTTCGGTAATAAAATGCTAGTGAATTTTAATTAATCCAGTGTTCTGTTATCAGAGAAAATAGTTTTTCCCAACATTATGTTGCCATACAATTGGAAAATTTCAATTTACTCCATAACAAAGTCAGTGGAGCCCACTGTAAAGTGTTTGTTCAGTCGCACAATAGTAGACAAACTACATTTGTTCGGTGTTATGTTGCTGGAAAAAATATATTTGTCTAGCATTCTGTTGATATACATTTACAGAGCCACTTTGTTGTAAAAAATAATTTGGGGCTGTTCGGTAATAGAATGCTAGACTTATATTTTTTTTTTGGCACTGTGATACTGGACGATGTTATTTTGTTCAATTTCGAAACACCAAACAAAAGTCGCACACCAACCCAGAAAATCGAAACAAAAACCTACCAAACTAAAAAAAAAACTCACAATTTCACTTTTTTGATGTTTTTTACCACCGTTTTTTCATCCATTGCTTTTTTTGATGATCAAAACACTATGATTATCAGTTTTTCAAAAGAGATGTGTAAGAGAAAAGAAAAGTTGAGAAAGGAAAAAGAGAAGTAGGAATTGAAAGGTCAGGGGGTAAGGAGATAATCAAATACATTTAATTTTAGTGTTTTGTCCCTTTAAGTAATTTCACATATGGATAAAATTGGAAAAAAAAAACAATCTTATATGGAGGGTGTAAGGAGGTAAAATAGTGGTGTAAGTGGAATCACCCAATATTATTAGAGGAAATTATATATATATATATAAAAACTCCAAGAATTAACCCTTGTTACAAAACAAATTTTTAATTTTTAATTTTAAAAATCTTCTTATTTTAATTTGTTTTCAATCAAGTAATAAATTGAGGAAAAAATAACACCCTAGTTATTAAACTCAATGTAGGTATATATAATAAAATGATTAAAATATTATTTTTTTATTGAGTTTAATAACCAAAATATTTTTTTCATCAATCTATTTAACAAAAATAGATAAATAATTTAAATTGACAAAATAAAAAAATCAGTCCATCCAAACAAGGCGTTAGACACAAACCCCCGTGTGGTGAGGGCTGGCACACTGTAGCTGAGTTGCCATCCCTTGGGTTCTCTCTCTCTCTTTCTCTCCCCCTTACTTGAATAATTCAAAGATGACAACTTCATCATCCATTGAATCCTCTACTTTCTCAGGCGGAACTCAGGTTTTGTTAGTCTTTGAACTCTCATCACTTTGTTTCATCTATTCCTTGATTTTTAACTATCTCTCAGATACTGAAAGGGTCACAATCAATGCTTGTATCGCATGTAAATTTTATGTGAGTGTGTATTTCTTTCTGGGTCTGCTTAATTTCATCTGGGTTAGTGTCCAATGCACACTTGTAAAGTTCTAAAATTTGCACATAAACTGTATGTTAAAATGCCTGAGAGATCTAACTATTTTACCCACGTGGTTTTTGATTGTTGAAATAGCTCTGTTACATGGACTTAGGTATGTGTGTTGGATTATGTATTTGTATGTGTACTGCTTGAAGTGTTTGTTTCTTTTAATATTTCCCATATTTTTAGGTAGAATTTCTCATCACGTGTTCAAACTGGATGATTTACTTGGGGTAAATTGCTCTCTGGTAATTTACTTGGTTTTTCTTAATCTTTCCCATAGTCTAATTAGAATTTATTACTAAGTATTTTGTTGGTACGCAATGCCACTCTGTGGACTGCTCTAAAAATAGACCCGTGGGGCACAATGTCGAATGCCATAGAAGACATAAGTGAAGCCCTTCTATCAGCAATTGGTTTTAGGAAAGATGGTGGAACTCTGTCCGATGTATTTAAAGTGGATGTTGTACCGAGGGTGAGTTACCAGTTTCAATTCAGCCCCTCAATTACATTTTGTCTCCATTTATGCCCTCAACTATGAAAAGTGCTTCAATGTCAGTCCTCCATCTATATCTGTTAGTTTCTTTTTTAATCGATGAACAGTAGAGATGTCACATTGATCACATTGGGTGGGGCCATTTTCCCAAAGCAGAGCTTGAAACAAGTGTCAGAACTTTAGGCAGGGGTGTTGTCGATAGAGCTAAAGCAGTCATTCATTAATCCACCATTGACATACTAAGGAAACCTGTTGAGCCAACTATAGAACAAATACAGACATAAACATAAATGTACCTTATGGGCTGAGCGAAAACCTACATTTGAAAAAGGTATTTAAGAGAATAATTTCCCAACTATTTATTTTTTATCATTTTAGTCGTTTGTTCCTCAAATTTCATAAAAAACCATAGTTTGATGCATTTGTTATAGATTTAGGGTTCAAAAATGATAAATGTGGTGTTTGATGAAATTCTAGGGGCAAACAATTGAAATGATAAAAAATGGATAGTTGGGAAGAGCATGAGTATAGCGATCCCGGGTTTACCCTTGTTGTACAGTGATCCGGACATGTGTCTGTGGATGTTGGTAGTTGATTATTATCTTGTTTACATCCTTTTTACTTCGTATTTGAGTTATAGGATGTGTTGGGCAGGTTTGTTACAGGTTGGTTGAGTTTAGAAACCAAAACTAGTTGCCCAGATTTTGGCCTGTCCGCTCGAGCGGAGGTTTTGGCGCTCGAGTGGGAATTGCACCCATCCAGTATTTCCTGTGCAGTGTTGGACGCTCGAGCGTGGGGTTGGCCGCTCGAGCGAGGTTGTGTGAGTGCCGCTCGATCGAGGAGTTGGAAGCTCGAGCGAAGACCTGGTTCTGTAAAAGTTCTGGGAGTGTGTATCCGCCGCTCGAGCGGGATTGTTAACGCTCGAGCGGGAGTCTGTGAGTGACGCTCGAGCGGGGTGTTTGACGCTCGAGCGGGGCGACTGGGTTTAAGTTCTGTGTTTTGACTTTTCAAATCACTTTTTCACTTTCTCTTCTCTCTCCTACTTTTCCAAAAACACCATTGTTGAGCCTCTCACTCTAGAACTCTACCTTCTCTCTAGGTTTTGATCTAGTAGGAGTGATTTGCTCATCTTTGGCCTTTACAAAAAAGTTTTTGATCGTCGAGGGCTACATTTTAATCTGAAAATTTCGAGATTTGGAGCACGTTGGGTTTTGTCATCTTCTCCTTTGGGGCTTCGAATTTGAGGTAGGGATATCCTACTCCTCTCTATGGATTTTGTCTTTAAATTTTAGTATTTTGAGACGTTGGGGTTGGTTTGGTAATTTTGTGAAAGTTTGGGGCTTTTGTGTTATTTTACAAAAGTTGGGATTTTATTTATAATAAACCTAGATGCATGTTTGGTATAGAGAAATGGAATAAATGTTGAGTCATTGATGAAAAAGGGACCTAAGGGTTGTAATGTTAATTATGAAAAATGACCTAATTGCATTGGTTGATTAATTGGGATAATTAATTGCGAGAAATGAGGAAATGAAATGGAATTGTCGAGATTGGGAATGTATGGGGTTAAAGGGTGTAGTTGAATTGTTTATCACACATCGAAATGAAATGTTGATTGAATATCCATTTGTGCATTTATTTTCTGTTTAGAAATAATTGCTTTGGGCTATCGGTGGAGGATAGTCGTGATTGTTGTAGACAATGCATGATGATTAGGTAAACGAAAACTAATCAATGGAATGTGTCATGGAATGTGACGGTTGATAGAATACATTAACTATATGTATTGAGTGATTGTATATAGAACCAATGTGTTTGTATACGTTATGTGTAGAGGAGGAGATGGGGGATGTACTCCGCGGTTTAGGGGAAGATGGGGGATGTACCTCTAAACCGGATAGTATTGGGAGAAGATAGGGGATGAACTCCGTAGATACAGCTCATATGCTTGTCTAGAGAAGTGAAGATAGAGCTCATATGCTTATCTTTGTGAAGTGTGGATATAGCTTATATGCTTATCTGTGAATGTGGATATTGTTGTTGTACATATCTGTTGAGAATGTGGGTATAGCTTATATGCTTATCTGTGAATGTGGGATATAGTTTTTATACATATCTGTTGAGATGATGATAGAGCTAATATGCTTATCTGTTGAAAAAGGGAAAATGAAAAGTAACTTGGACTCATAAGTCGTATGACATAAAATGTGATTTATGTGGATGTATCAGTGTTGGCCATCTATCAATTGCTAATCTTTTAGTCATTGTTCATGGTTGGTTTAGTGTATTTCTACTGGGCTGTGGCTCACCCTATATGGGAATATCATTTTCAGGTACAGGTAGCATGCCACCTCCAAGGACATAGCTTGGGAGGCTAGAGGCGGACATACTTTTGTTGTTTTACATTTTGATGTATTACATGTAAATTCAAGCCAAGGGCTTAATGTGTAAATGAGTTAGTACTCTTTTGTTGTAACCAAGTGTTAACTTGGAAAGCTGTAAGCCCATAGGGCATTTGCTTTTGTTGTTAACATGTAATACTTTTGTAATGGAACTCTGATAAATGGAAGAATGTGGAACTTTTACATATCAATGCATATCTTTATTGATGGGTTTAATGTTGTTATTTTGAGGGCGTTACAACTTGGTATCAAAGCGTACCGGGTTCGAATACTTTGGGTACGTGGGAAGTGATTAGTATCACAATGGGTTTGGCTCGCTTGATAGAGACTTAGAAGTAGTGTCATATGCTTTGTGCTTATTTGATAACATGCTTATGTGGCTATGTGGGTATGGAATGTAGTTTCTAGGATGTTGATTGGATCCTTGGATTTCTGGGAGTCCTGTTGGAAAAGCACTTGATCAATGCTATTTCTAACCGGAACTCTAGTAACGCCTCGGGACTATCATTATCCGGAGATGAAATTCGTAAGTGCTTATGTGTTTATGTGCTTACGTGGAGTGAATTATAGTTGTCCATGCATTAGGACGTGAGTGTTTAGTTTCGGCACATTTGTGAATGTGCTAACGTTCTGTATTACCTTTATTAGGATGTCAGGATGAGGAAGGGGTGCTAGGCGTGGTAGACCTTCGAGGCAGGAAATACCGTTACCGGAGGAGGTTCCGACAGTGCAGGAGGGAGTTGGTCAGGCCAATGTGGCCGAGCCAGCGGGTCAGCAGGCCATGGGTGCCTTGGCCAGAGAGATAGCAGGAGCCTTGGGTATTCTTAGAGCTGGGAATCAGGCAGCTGAGGCAGGGCCTTCCTTCTTGAAGAGGGAGTTTTTCCGGTCTAATCCGGATGAGTTTATCGGGGATCCGAAGGAGCCACTGAAGGCTGATGAGTGGCTAGAGCAAATGAGTAAGACGTTTGAGATGCTTGGCATCGAGGACGGAGCACTGAAAGTGACCTTGGCATCCTTCCAACTGAAGGGAGATGCGGGTCAATGGTGGAAGTACGAGAAGGCTCGTGTTGGTGGTACTTGGGAGGCGTTTGTGAATGCTTTTCAGGAGAGGTTTTTGTCTGCAACAGCTAGGGAGAAGCTGAGGGACCAGTTTAGCCGGCTTAAACAGCAGGGCTTGTCAGTGGCCGAGTTTGAGGCTACTTTTACCAGTCTGTCCAGGTTTGCACCTGAACTGGTGGCGTTTGAGGAACGCCGTTGCTATGAGTTTGAGTGGAAGTTGAGGTAGGGCCTCAAGTTGAGAGTTGGTGGGTCTTACATCCGAGAGTATAGACACCTGGTAGATGCTGCTGCTCATATGGAAATTATGATGCAGGAAGAGGAGGAAGAACAGAGGGGCTCCAAGAGGAGCCAGGATGGTCAGGGTGATGGCAGGAGACAGAGGGGTTATAACCCTCAGCAGCCTCAGGGCGCAGTTTCTAGATCGACCTTTCCGGTGCCGAGTGCAGTCTCGGGGAGGGGCAATCAGGGGGAGTTTGCTTGTTACAAGTGTGGCCAGTTGGGTCACAAGGTTTCAGTTTGCCCGCAGAAGGGTGGGGGTCAGAGAGCTGCTTCTTCTTCAGCTAGACCGCAGAGTCAGAGTTTGGGTAGGGGGCAGCCCTTGTCTTGTTATCAGTGTGGACAGCCTGGGCACTTGAAGAGGTTTTGCCCACAGTTGAGTGCCACTTCAGGAGCGTCTGGTTCTAGACAGACGTAGGGATTTCAGCTAGCTCAGTCTGTGCAGGCCTCGAGGGCCAATCCGGGAGCTTCGTCGTCCCAGTCTGTGCAGCAGTCTTTTGCTCCTAGAGGTGAGCAGGTAGACCAAGGGCCTACGGGGCGCGTATATGCTGTTACCGCGCAGGATTTAGTACCAGCTCCATCGGTAGTGAGAGGTACTTTTCTGTTTTGCAACTCGGTTGCTAATGTGTTGATAGACACGGGTGCATCTCATTCTTTTGTATCTGCTGCATTTGCATCTGTTTTGGAATTGGAGTTAGCACAGTTAGCATCTCCTATTTGTGTAGTGTCACCTCTTGGTGGTGAGTTGATCCTGAAACAGGGTGTTAGAGGTTGTGATATAGAGGTCGCCGACTATAGGTTTCCTTTTCCGTTTGTTATCATGCCCATGAAGGGCTTTGATGTTATTTTGGGTATGGATTGGCTATCGTCATACCGGGCTGTTATCGATTGCTATCGCCAGAGGGTCACATTATGTACCTTGAGCGGGGAGTGGTTCCATTTCTTGGGAGACCGAGTTGGTTGTGTTTTACCACCGGGGTATGATTCGCGAGGGCGAAGTGAGCTTAGTGGTCTACTTGCTAGCTTTGAGAGTGGTGAGTGTGATGAGACCCAGATTATATTGCCGAGGGTGGTTTGTGAGTATTCGGATGTCTTTCCCGAAGATCTCGTTAGTTTGCCACCTTACCGAGAGATAGAGTTCTCTATTGATTTGGTGCCCGGCACGGCGCCGATTTCTATGGCACCTTACCGTTTTGCCCCAACAGAGTTGGTTGAGTTGAAAGTTCAGCTCCAAGAATTGCTAGATAAGGGTTTTGTTCGCCCTAGTATTTCACCGTGGGGAGCACCGGCCCTCTTTGCTAAAAAGAAAGATGGTGCCTTGAGATTGTGTATAGACTACCGGAAGTTGAATCGGGCTACGGTCAAGAATAAGTACCCTATGCCCCGTATAGATGATTTGTTTGACCAGTTGAAGGGTTCTCGTTGTTTCTCTAAGATAGACTTGAGATCGGGTTACCACCAGTTGAGGGTCAGGGAGGAGGATGTTCCTAAGACGGCATTCCGTACGCGGTATGGCCATTATGAATTTCTGGTGATGCCATTTGGGCTTACCAATGCACCGGCAGTCTTTATGGACTTGATGAACCGGATCTTCCGGGAATTCTTGGATCGATTTGTAGTCGTTTTCATGGACGACATTCTTATCTATTCGCCTACTGAAGAGGAGCATGAGGAACACTTGAGAGTGGTGCTTGAATTGCTTAGAGCCTATAGGCTGTATGCCAAGTTTGGGAAGTGTGAGTTCTGGCTGAGGGAAGTCAAATTCTTAGGCCACGTGGTATCTGGGGAAGGAGTGTCTGTTGATACATCCAAGGTTGAGGCAGTGCAAGATTGGGCACAGCCTAAGAGTGTGTTTGAGATCCGCAGTTTTCTGGGATTAGCTGGGTATTACCGTCGGTTTGTGAAAGATTTCTCCAGGTTAGCGTCACCGTTGACTAGGCTAACTCGGAAGGGAGTCAATTTTGTGTGGAGTGAGACTTGTGAAAAGTCGTTCCAAGAGCTGAAGGTTAGATTGACCACCGCTCCGGTGTTGATTATTCCGGAGAGAGGGTTGGGTTATGCGGTTTATTGTGATGCCTCACGAGAGGGTTTGGGTTGTGTGTTGATGCAAGAGGGAAGCGTGGTAGCTTATGGCTCACGTCAGTTGAAAATACACGAGAAGAATTACCCTACGCACGACCTAGAGTTAGCGGCTGTGATCTTTGCCTTGAAAATCTGGAGGCACTACCTTTATGGTGAGAAGTTCGAAGTGTTCTCGGACCACAAGAGTTTGAAGTATCTGTTTACACAGAGAGACTTGAATTTGAGGCAGAGGAGGTGGATGGAGTTCATCGAGGATTATGATTTTGAGTTGCATTATCATCCGGGAAAGGCCAATGTTGTGGCCGATGCCCTTAGTAGGAAATCCATTAGTGATGTAGCTAGTATAGCCATCCGGGAATGGGAGATGTTGGGAACACTTGGGGAGTTTGATTTACTTCTGAGTGAATCCGTTGAGGCTGCGGCCTTGTTTTCTGTTGTTGCGCAGCCTACACTTGTGACTAGAGTGTTAGAGGCACAGAGAGGTGACCTTGAGGTAGAATCCCTCCGAGAGAAGATCTCCAGTGGGACAGTTGAGAAGGGTTTGACGGTGTATCCCGACCTGAGTGTGAGATACCGAGACCGTTTGTTTGTGCCGGAGTCTTGCCGTGAGGAAGTACTCCGAGAGTTTCATCATTCGCGCCTTGCGGTGCATCCGGGAGGTACTAAGATGTATCGGGATTTGGGTCGCCAGTTTTGGTGGCGGGGTATGAAGAGAGATGTGGCTGTTTTCGTATCGAAGTGCCTTACTTGTCAGCAAGTGAAGGCCGAGCATCAGAGGCCAGCGGGTTTGTTGCAACCCTTGCCTATTGCCGAGTGGAAGTGGGAGCATGTCACTATGGATTTCGTTGTAGGTCTTCCGAGGACTCAGCGGGGTAGTGATGCTATTTGGGTGGTTGTAGACCGGTTGACTAAGTCGGCGCACTTCATTCCTATGCGCGTGAGAGATTCGGTAGATCATCTTGCCGACTTGTATATTCGGGACATAGTGAGATTGCACAGGGTCCCGGTGACGATCGTCTCAGATAGAGATCCTCGTTTTACTGCTAGGTTGTGGCAGAGTTTGCAGAGTGCCTTGGGCACTAAGTTGACTTTTAGTACGGCTTACCATCCGTAGACTGACGGGTAGTCCGAGCGTACTATTCAGATCCTTGAGGATATGCTTCGGGGTTGTGTCCTGGACTTCAGTGGGACGTGGGAGAGGCACTTACCCTTGGTGGAATTTGCCTACAACAACAGTTTTCAGTCTAGCATCGGTATGGCACCGTTTGAGGCCTTGTATGGCCGACCGTGTAGGTCTCCAGTGTGTTGGGCTGAGGTGGGTGATGCACCTTTGTTGGGTCCGGAGTTGGTTAGGGAGACGACGGAGAAAGTTGAACTTATCCGTAGGAGGCTTGTTACAGCCCAGAGTCGTCAGAAATCGTATGCTGACCGTAGGAGGAGGCCTTTGGCGTTTGAGGTAGGTGATCATGTCTTTCTGAAGATATCACCTAGGCGAGGCCTGATGAGGTTTGGGAAGAGTGGGAAGTTATCCCCTCGGTTTATTGGTCCTTTTGAGATCCTTGAGAGGATTGGCGAGGTTGCTTATCGGTTAGCCTTACCGCCGCAGTTGTCCAGAGTGCATGACGTGTTTCATGTGAGTATGCTTCGGAAGTATGAGCCAGATCCATCACATGTGTTGGATTGGACCGATTTAGAGGTAGATGAGGATGCCTCGTATGAGGAGAGACCGGTTCGGGTCTTGGATAGGCGGGATCAGATCCTGCGTAGCAAGACCATTCCTTTGGTGAAAGTCTTGTGGAAACATCACGAAGTGGAAGAAGCCACTTGGGAACGTGAGTTGGAAGTCCGTGAGAAATATCCGGACTTGTTTGTTGATATGTAATCTTGTATTTAAATTTTGAACTATTGTTGAACTTAAGAGCTTTTATATATGTCTTAAGTTGTGAAACATTGAAAATGTTTTGGTTTATTGGAAGTATGTTTTGGAACTTGCCTCATATGGAAGTTGAATGTAACATTATATATGTTGAATATATCGTTGAAATTGGAAAGGAAATGCGTAATGTTGATGCATGTTGAAAGTACATATGTTGTTTACATATTGTGAAATGCCTCTTGTTAAAGGGATGGGATGACCGGTAATGGGTCGAATTGTTGAATGTTAAAATGTAACATTGTTTAAAATGGAGAAAACTTGTTTTTGAAAACTTGTGCTTAATTTCGGGGACGAAATTCTTTAAGGGGGGGAGGTTATAGCGATCCCGGGTTTACCCTTGTTGTACAGTGATCCGGACATGTGTCCGTGGATGTTGGTAGTTGATTATTATCTTGTTTACATCCTTTTTACTTCGTATTTGAGTTATAGGATGTGTTGGGCTGGTTTGTTACAGGTTGGTTGAGTTTAGAAACCAAAACTAGTTGCCCAGATTTTGGCCTGTCCACTTGAGCGTAGGGATGGCAATTTGAAACCAGCCCGACGGGGATCCCCGATCCCGACCCCGATTTAAGCGGTTTTTCCCCGAAAAATACCCCCGACGGGGAGGTGACGGTATTTGAAAATTAATCCCCGATCTGTCACGGGCCGGGGACGGTGATCAGTGTTTGATCCCCGGCCCGGCCCGATCCCCGGCCCCGGCCCCGACCCCGACCCCATCCCCGAATTTCCCCGAAGTGAAATTACTTTTATACCCCTTATATTTATATATTTATATATATTATAATAATAATAATAATAATAATAATAATAATAATAATAATAAACCAACTCTCTTCTCCCTCCCTCACTCTCAGATTCTCAACTCAACTCTCTGAGAGAGTTTCTCTCGTTCATCTCTCTCTCCCTCACTCTCATCTCAACTCTCTCCCACTCTGTCAACTCTCTCGCTGTCAACTCTCTCTCTCGCGGTCACCGACGGCGACGTCAACACCACCGTTGGCCCCGACTCCCCCTCTCTCTCACCGACGGCGACATCACCACCACCACCGCACAACGTCTGTCTCTCTGCCACCACCACCGAACCCACAGCCACCGCCAGCCACTCTCGATCTCGATCTGTGTCACCACCATCGAACCCACCGACGGCGTCGCTCAGATCTGTGTGTGTGAGATCTGTCTCTGTGTGTGTGTGTGAGATCTGTCTGTGTGTGTGTGCGAGATCTGTCGCCGATCAATTTTTTTTTTTTTAGATCAATTTTTTTCTGTGTGAGTGATGATCTGATCTGTGTCTGTGTTGGATCAAATTTTTTTTTTTTAAAGTTTAAATCTGTATTTGTTGTTGATGATGATAAAACAGAGTATTTTTTTTTTTGGCATCTGAATCTGGTGATAAATCTGTATCTGGCATCTGAAATTTTTTATCTGGCATCTGGTGATAAAACATGATGATAAATCTGTATCTGGCATCTGAATTTTTTTTTTTTTTTTTTGTAGCCGGGGAATGCTCGGGGTCGGGGAAACCCGATCCCCGTTGGGGGCGGGGGTGGGGGCAGTGATAGGATCCCCGTCGGGGATCGGGGATCGGGGACGGGGAGTGTGATCCCCGGCCCCGCCCCGCCCCGTTGCCATTCCTACTTGAGCGGGGGTTTTGGCACTCAAGCGGGAATTGCACCCATCTAGTATTTCCTGTGCAGTGTTGAACGCTCGAGCGTGGGGTTGGCCGCTCGAGCGGGGTTGTGTGAGTGCCGCTCGAGCGGGGAGTTGGAAGCTCGAGCGAAGACCTGGTTCTGTAAAAGTTCTGGGAGTGTGTATCCGCCGCTCGAGCGGGATTGTTGACGCTCGAGCGGGAGTCTGTGAGTGACGCTCGAGCGGGGCGACTGGGTTTAAGTTCCGTGTTTTGACTTTTCAAATCACTTTTTCACTTTCTCTTCTCTCTCCTACTTTTCCAAAAACACCATTGTTGAGCCTCTCACTCTAGAACTCTACCTTCTCTCTAGGTTTTGATCTAGTAGGAGTGATTTGCTCATCTTTGGCCTTTACAAAAAAGTTGTTGATCGTCGAGGGCTACATTTTAATCTGAAAATTTCGGGATTTGGAGCACGTTGGGTTTTGTCATCTTCTCCTTTGGGGCTCCGAATTTGAGGTAGGGATATCCTACTCCTCTCTATGGATTTTGTCTTTAAATTTTAGTATTTTGAGACGTTGGGGTTGGTTTGGTAATTTTGTGAAAGTTTGGGGCTTTTGTGTTATTTTACAAAAGTTGGGGTTTTATTTATAATAAACCTAGATGCATGTTTGGTATAGAGAAATGGAATAAATGTTGAGTCATTGATGAAAAAGGGACCTAAGGGTTGTAATGTTAATTATGGAAAATGACCTAATTGCATTGGTTGATTAATTGGGATAATTAATTGCGAGAAATGAGGAAATGAAATTGAATTGTCGAGATTGGGAATGTATGGGGTTAAAGGGTGTAGTTGAATTGTTTATCACACACCGAAATGAAATGTTGATTGAATATCCATTTGTGCATTTATTTTCTGTTTAGAAATAATTGCTTTGGGCTATCAGTGGAGGATAGTCGTGATTGTTGTAGACAATGCATGATGATTAGGTAAACGAAAACTAATCAATGGAATGTGTCATGGAATGTGACGGTTGATAGAATACATTAACTATATGTATTGAATGATTGTATATAAAACCAATGTGTTTGTATACGTTATGTGTAGAGGAGGAGATGGGGGATGTACTCCGCGGTTTAGGGGAAGATGGGGGATGTACCTCTAAACCGGATAGTATTGGGAGAAGATAAGGGATGAACTCCGTAGATACAGCTCATATGCTTGTCTAGAGAAGTGAAGATAGAGCTCATATGCTTATCTTTGTGAAGTGTGGATATAGCTTATATGCTTATCTGTGAATGTGGATATTGTTGTTGTACATATCTGTTAAGAATGTGGGTATAGCTTATATGCTTATCTGTGAATGTGGGATATAATTTTTATACATATCTGTTGAGATGATGATAGAGCTAATATGCTTATCTGTTGAAAAAGGGAAAATGAAAAGTAACTTGGACTCATAAGTCGTATGACATAAAATGTGATTTATGTGGATGTATCAGTGTTGGCCATCTATCAATTGCTAATCTTTTAGTCATTGTTCATGGTTGGTTTAGTGTATTTCTACTGGGCTGTGGCTCACCCTATATGGGAATATCATTTTCAGGTACAGGTAGCATGCCACCTCCAAGGACATAGCTTGGGAGGTTAGAGGCGGACATACTTTTGTTGTTTTACTTTTTGATATATTACATGTAAATTCAAGCCAAGGGCTTAATGTGTAAATGAGTTAGTACTCTTTTATTGTAACCAAGTGTTAACTTGGAAAGCTGTAAGCCTATAGGGCATTTGCTTTTGTTGTTAACATGTAATACTTTTGTAATGGAACTCTGATAAATGGAAGAATGTGAAACTTTTACATATCAATGCATATCTTTATTGATGGGTTTAATGTTGTTATTTTGAGGGCGTTACAATGAGGGAGGACACCACCGACCAACACTATGATACAAACCAGGGATCTGCGTGACCAACACTATGGCCAAATTACCTCTTGAATGGGCAACTTTTATAGTTCTGCTTCTTGCTCAAAAATTCAAAAGACTTGTCAGAAATTGCACGCTGAGTTTGTTTGACCAAGAAAGGCACAAGACTCTTTGGGTTCTTTTGATAAACCAAAGCAAATACTGAATCCTTGAGTCTAAAAACCTCATCGACTCTGTCTATGCACATGGGCATGTGGGACGCATGTCCAGTTCTTATTGGAAAGGAGTCAACTGAATATTCCTTTTGTCTCCAGCTTGACATAGTTTGACACACGGTTATACCTGATTGGCCCCAAATCTATAGTTTTCTTTTTGTATATTATATGGATAATCCAATTTGTAAGGTCTTGAGCGCCAGGTGCCAACAAGTGAGCAAATTGTGGGAGAAAATGGAAAGATGTATTGCATAACATAACAAAAAGCACTAGAGAAGTGCACAACTAGAAGAAGGTAAATGTTTTGGCTTCTTGCTCACTCACACACATGAGGAGCAATCCATTCTTTCCACACCCATACAATATCCGGTTTTAGCAGCTAGGTAGAGGTAGCTGATAGTTGCAATCAAGCATTTTAACCAGCAAGAGAAAGGACCAATGAGGATGAAAGAGCAGTACGAAAGGAGATGTAAATTCAATTCAGGCAAACTTTGGCTTGCCAAGTTTTAGACTAGGTGATTGACTATCGAAGTCTTCATTAGCAAGTGGGAGTATAGTTTTTTTTTTTTTTTTCTTGGGAAGATCTCTCCCTTTTTCCAATGTTTGTTCAATCAATTATATCATCTCTTAAATAGTTTATATATGTATATATATTATAACTTCTTGCTCCACAGCTTGTAATTTTGTGGTCCATCTTTTCCTTAGAAGGGAATTTTATGTTTCGATGCAGTAACTTTTTCTATATCTACTTGTTCATCTAAAACAAACTCATTGTTGTCTAGGTAGGATGATTGATGTTGAATGGCATTTTTAACTTCAAAATATTTTTACCCACCCCCCTCAAAAAAAAAAACTTCAAATTTTTGAATTTGTTAAAGTTTGGCTCCATATTAGTTTCTTGCTTACTACTTTGTTTTGTTGGTTGAATATAGAACTCATTTTCATACATCCATAACCGTGATGTGTTGTGTGCCTTATTTGAGTATCAAATGTTTTGATGTTTTCGCATAAGGTAGCAAATATCTAAGTGAATATGGATGATGAGAAACTTTTAATGGGTGATATCTGCCAGAATTCTGGA
The DNA here is from genome assembly GCF_055761805.1 of Camellia sinensis. Lineage (NCBI taxonomy): Eukaryota > Viridiplantae > Streptophyta > Magnoliopsida > Ericales > Theaceae > Camellia > Camellia sinensis. Next base: position 181,754,655 of record NC_138962.1, read on the forward strand.
TTCTTTCAACTTGAACCAGGTCCAAACAAGAAGGCCATTAGTTTGCCTTTGCGAGATGAGGATTACACTGAGTACAAAAAAGAAGTGCAGGCTTATCTTGATAAGGTAAAGTTAAAGTTTTGTTAACTACTACGTTTTCCTGATTCATCTCCCTTTCTTCTTTGGTACTCTAATTTGTAATGAACTAGGTTATATTATGTAGTTGTGGTTCAACTTGGATTGTTTTGGGTTTGATATCACATAATGGACAGCCGAGGGTGAGTGGGTTGGGTGTGGAGACCTCTGGGAAGTTTGATTGGCTCTTAGGTGGTGTGAAACCAGTGAAGGTGGATATGGTGAGAGCTATTAGTTAAGTTGGTCTTTTGAGGAGAGAGAGAGAGTGGTTGCGAAGGAAAACTGAAGCCTTTAGGCTTGTTGGAGGAGAAGGATTTATTTGTGCATGCATGCAGATGAAAATTGAGGAGATCTACTATTTATAGGAGGGTCCGGTCTTTGAGGATAGCTAACCTAAGCATGCTAGGGTCATGTGCCCGAGTATCAACAAAGGGACAAGTTGCTTCCTCTTCATGGCCCCACATTCGTGGAGGTAATAGTCACTACTGATAGTGGTGGTGATATCCTCAGTCAGAGGCCTCAAGGGTCACAGAGGTAGTTTATCTACGTGTCTTTGTCTTAGAAAATATTTTTTAGTGGAAATTTCTCTCTTTCTAAAACCAGTCGAGGTTCAATTCCCACTAGAGAGTGCCTTGACAGACCCTCAACTCTAGCCACCAAGTCACATATCCTTGAAGGTCTCGTGCGAGGGATATAAAGTCGCTTGTTTGCCCTATAACCATGGCACTGACCTTGAGGGCTCCTTTGGTCTTGCTCCTAACATGTGTTGGCTTGAGAGCTTCAAGGTGCCTTTTGGAGATAATCTTGAAAATAAGGAACTGAGGTATAGGAGGGATACGCTTGGGTGGAGGGTTGCTGAATTAAGTTGAGCGTGCTGAGTGTGTCATCATGAGCGGGAGAGGATATGTGTTCAAGCAAAGATTCAATGAGGAAATGCAGTGCGTGTGTTTGGGTGAGTGAACTAGGAGGCCCCTCTGAGTAACATTGGAAGTAGGGGACTGAGGAATAGGAGGAACATGCTTGATTGGAGAGTTCCTCAACCTAGCTAATGGTACTAATGTCATCACTGGTGGGAGAGGCAACACAATGGATTGAAGATTCGCATAGATGAGTGGACTAGACTTGATGCTAAGGCATCACCTATGTTAGACTTAGCTGGCATGGCTCAGCCTCGGAGGGAAGCACCAAAAGTGGAGATGGCTTATTGGCATATGTGTCACCCCACGAGGGTAACACGTGGTTCATGGGGAAATGACATGGTGATCATATGGTGTAGACTTGACTTGCCATGTTGGAGATTTGGACTAATGTACCCATAGAGGCTTAGTGTCCTATTAGATCTACAACTAAAACTGTAGATGTTGTATGCAAAAAGTGAAAGGAACCTAGCTACAGCCTACCACCCATTGCATCAATCTTAAGAATGTAGCTAACTTGGGACATGCAGTAATGACAATTAGCATTGTTTGGATAGTCAACTGTTTTTAGTTTTTGTTTTCTTTGGGATATCAGGCCTGGTGGCTTTCTAGCAGCTTACCACTACATAAATGTTGTCTACAGAAATGTTGTGAAACCAAGTCATGTATGATTTGCTCCATGCGGGGGACTTGTTTCACTTGATCATGATGAACAATTAAGAGAATCAAACTTAGCCACAAGGCAAGTTGCAAATTTTTTATCATGAACCAAAAGAGTAAATTTATTAATTTGGCCTTTTGGTGGCCATATGAAAGTGAAATGATTTTACTTGGGCTCTTTTTGGGCTTTGAATGGACAAGTTGATTAGTATGCATACTATAATATCTTCACCTAAAGTCATAAAAAAATATTAGAATTGAGAACACAGTAAAAATATTTAATTTTTAATTATTTACTTTTCACAAAATATTTGTTTGCGATTCCTCTTTTAGCCAGAACCTCGTGCACTGGGTCGCCCCTTTTTCAAATACTTCTGGAACAATGGTGTTATCCTAACAACTGATGGTATTCTAATGAACTCGTTTTTAGACAAACTCAATGCAACTAGTCACATTTTTAGTCTTTTGACGTTAGGCACTCATCCTAACTAGAAAGATATTTTTTAATGTTGCTTCAAGTTGTCTAAATGTATTTTTCCTATCACAAAGAGTGTGGCCTAGATCTTGGCAGGGACCAACTTGAATTTGTGTCCATTAGGATAGAAGGCTTAAACTATTTATCCAAAAATAAAAAAATAAAAGGATAGGAGGCTTAAACAAGAAATACTAGACATTGAATTTTTAGTGGTTTGATCACTAGACTTCATAGTTAGCATTTTGATCGTAATATGGATTGACTATAAGCTTGGTGGTGCATGTCCTTGCACAGGTGAAGAAGATTGTGAGACCAGGTTGTTCACAAGAAGTGTTGAATGTGGCTGTGAGTTCCATGTCCTCACTCGCCAGGATCCTCTCAGCGTTGTCTTCTGAACCAAAACCCCGTGCCTCACTTTGAACAAGTCTGCCATTTATATACCTGCTGTGATGAGGGAAAACATGCCTGCATCATGTATGAAGCCTATCTTCTTAGCATCTTTACTTTATTTTCTTCTTCTTTTGTATTGTGTGCTTGGGGATTTGATTTGGGGCAGGGTAGATATTTATTACTACTATATATTTACAACGGAACTATGAATATGTCTATTTGTAAGGCTGACTGCTGGTAATATGAAATTGTAATATATGTGAAGCCTTAATGGTTGGAGTAGTGATAGTGTAAAGGGAAAATTATCATTCAGGGGGTGTTTTGAAAAAATATTACATATTGATGATAAGATTTATGATTTTAATTTTTAATATTTATAATCTTTACCACTTATTTGTAAATATTTTTTTTGACTACCATGTCAGTGTAATTCCCCAAGTTTAAATCAATTCAACTCCTATTCTTTTAATATTATCAATTTTACACCTAGACAATTCAATTTTGAGTCAATTTTACTCCCGTCATCATCTATTGCTGCCTATAATTAAATAGAAGTTGTTAATGTGGCACCGAAGCTTCATTTGAAATTTTATTTTACCCCCAAACTATCCTTCAAAATATCAATTAAATCCTTGAATATATATAAAAAAAAAGAATGAAAATTAAATATCTAATAATAATTTTTCCGTTCAATATTGTTTTTTAAATCTCGAAGAAAGATATTTATCTCAGATTATGTGTGGTTTAAATTTTTACCCACACGATTTGTCAACGTATTACCAGTGGAGCAGTTTTGTTCAAATTAATCTGAGAGATAAGCTATCTACAATTGCTAGGAAAGAGAGAGAGAGAGTAGGCTCAAAATTTTGGGCTCTAGGGCAAAAATTTTAAATGAGGAATATTTTTTAAATAATTTTTTTATAAATCTTATATTTAAAATTTATTTTTCTCGTTTTTTAGATGAAAATTATTATTAGATATTTAAATTAATTTTTTTTATAAATATATTTAAGGGTCTAATTGATATTTTGATAATAGCTTGGGGGATAAAATAAAATTTCAATTGAAGTTTCAGTATCACGTCATCAACTTTCGTTTGATTATAGTTGGCAATTAACGACGGAGATAAATTGATTCAAAATTAAATAGTTTGTGTAAAACTATTATTATTAAAAGAATAGGGATTAAATTGATTTTTAAATGATAATTTGGGGGTGCAAAGTGAAATTTTCTCTATAATTAATGACTTTTGAAATGTGAGATAAATGCATTTATTTGCTGTTTTTTGAACACTATTGCTGTATGCTAAAGCTAGGTGAAGTCACTATTTGAAATGTGAGTGAATGAATTTCCCTTCTTCAAATGATAGTAAGTTGTCTATGATTACCAAAAGTAAGATCTGCATTCTTTGGATTAATTTGTTTCCTCATAAAACAATCATAGGCTAAAATTGATCTAATTGTTAGGAAGGTTGATTCTGAAAGGTAGTTTAGATTTATGAATATAGCTAGTTGATTTTGGTTCAAATTTTACTATTTCTAGCTTACATAGAAAGTTGATGATATACTCAACTTTAGTTCCAAAAGTTCATTTGAATCTTCCTTTCTTGGTGTCAAGTTTATTATGGAACTTTGCCTTGGAAAGAATTCTCCCGTTTTTTTGTCTTTTTTTTTTTGTTTGTTTTATAATTCGGTATTCGGTTAATTAAACTAACTAATCGATTAATACCAATTAAAGTTGAGACTAAGTTTCGTATATATAGACTGACCCCAAAAAATTGTTTGCACCTAAAAAGTTTCAAACTTGTGATTTTGGAGGGAGTACAATGTTATTTTCTCAGATTTTGTCACCATCATCAAACTTTTACCTTCTTGTTATTGCTATATCTTGTAATTTCTCTCTGATTTCATCATTGTGATTTTTTTATTCTATCTTATGGTAGAAATTAAATCATTTTAAAAGTAGCATATACACTACTGAGTAAGTCTATCAAAATATGAGATTTTGATACTTTATTAAAATGTGACATTAACACGATTGAAATATCACAATCTATTATAGATGTTCTTCTGAAAATTACTTGCTAGCCCTTGCCAAACCCAAATGCCAAAACTTTCTCATTATAGGTGGCTTGGTATGGTAGATGGAATTCTCTCTTCCATTGTTACTCCAATATGCAACAAACTAGCAAATTAACCCATCACATATTAATGTAAATAAAGCATAACTTTTAAATCATATTAAAAACATAAGTTATTATTATTTAACATGTAATGCATATACTGTTGGACAATCTTCACTGTATTTAAAAAGATTTAATTCTGTTGTGTACAAAACAACAACAAGAATAAAAGAAATAGAGAAAAGGAGAGAATATGTTTGATTACAAAAATCAAACTCGAAATAAAAATAAATAAATAAAAACAAAACAGATTTTATTTTGTTACAAAAACAAAATTAAAATCTGAATAAATAAACAAATAAAAACAACACTGAAAGTAATTAAATAACTTACTTGATTTAATTTCTTCGAATTATTTTTCTGATCAAGTCCAGTGTTTAACACTGTCTCCTTAAGACAGATTCGTCCTCTCCACGGTGCTTTCAGAATTCGGACGTCTATCTCCCAGGATGAAATGATCTTCCACAAACAATAGCAGCACTACTAATTGTTTGCCTTACGAACACACTTAGTGTTTACACTCTTTCTTTTGAAAATAAAATGCAGCAAGATGAAGAATAGAAAACAGAAGTGAAATACGAAATTTCTGAATGCAAACATCAAATGAGGGTGGTCCTATTTATAGATGTGAAGGTGGCTCTTCATTTTGAATTAAACAGGTATGTAGCTCTTGGTTTTGAATTGAACAGGTATCATACCTGTTGGGTTTTGAATTCAAACAGATTTGAATCAATTCAAACAGATAGTAAAACGGGAAGGGCCCTGTTTGGGTGTGCATTAATTCCAAAACAGTTTATTTCTGTTTGAAACCGGGAAGGGCCCTGTTTGGATGAATAAATTAATCCAAACCAATTTAATTTGAATTCTGGATTTTATTTTAATAAAAAATAAAATTAAATTCAAATGTTTTTGGCCCAAAAAGATTAGAAGCCCAACCCAACCACACACCACGCACCCGCGCCCAAGCCCAGGCCCAGCCCAGCCCGCCCGGACGGCGGCGGCGGCGCGCGCGCGCGTGTGGTGATTTTTGGGTCCAATGGGTCTAGCCCATTTTGCCCATAACCTCTCCCTCTAAAACACTTGGGTACCCCTTGGGGCACACCCCAAGTATCACACCCTAAGCCTCAAAACCTCCCACCAAATCAATGTGGGACAAGCCAATTTACAACCTTAAGAAATTTCCACCAAAACTCCATTTCCATGGAGCACATTTTGGCTTCAATTTCCCATTCACTCGGTAATGGTTTTAAGCAACCAAATATACCACGTGAATCACAACGCGGCATAGAACGCGTTACCACTTTGACCCGAGTAAATCGACACTCGGGGCCCACCTAAAAATAGACCGAACTTGAGGAAAAAATAACCATTTCCAACAATCCCCCACATGAATGGAATTTGATGACAACGGAAATGCAACAATATGCAGACTTATCGAAAGAGTATAAGTCGAAAATATCTTACATCAGGATAGGTAGTTTTCGGCCTTGAACCTTCCCTAGTGATAACCTATCGGACTTACTGGCTAACCAATGGACGCGATGCCTTGAATTGTTCAGCCGTTTGTGTAAGCCAAGACAATAGATTTCACACAAAATATCTTCTAACACATCGTGGTTCTCACTGTTGTGTTCATTTTGGCCTTGAACGCACCTGGTTTTCATAAGTGTTTCTAGAGAATTTAGCCTTTGCATTCTCATAGAACCGGCTCCAGTTCAACACTCATATAGGTGATTCTTATTGTGAGTATCTCTTTATACTCGTCTTGATTTTATGCCTTTAATCAAGATATAAGTAATCATTAAAAGCAAAGCTTATCCTTATACCCCTGCAGACAACATATGTTGCAGATATCACTCTCACCATAGGAATGGGTAGGAATTTTAATCCCTTGGTGATTTCTGGCGAGCCATACATAACTTAGTTGTCCCTTTGAACTTAGTTCTTGGGATCTCCAGTCATATAAGTAGGGTTACCATTATGACGACTCTTATGTAATAGGCTTTAATCCCATCCCCTTTGATGAACTATACACTAGCTCTTTTGTCAAACCTTTTGTTAACGGATCCGCAATATTCTCTTTAGATTTTATATAATCTATTGAGATTATTCCGTTCGACAACAATTGCCTTACGGTATTATGTTGACGACGTATATGTCGTGACTTACCGTTATATATGTGATTCTGTGCCCTGCCTATTGCAGATTGACTATCACAATGAATGCAAATAGCTGGCACAGGTTTTGGCCACATTTGGAATGTCTTCTAAGAAGTGACGAAGCCATTCTGCTTCTTCACCTGCTTTGTCTAAAGCAATGAACTCGGATTCCATTGTGGATCGTGCGATGCACGTTTGTTTCGTGGACTTCCAAGAAACAGCAGCGCCTCCTAGAGTAAAGACATATCCACTAGTGGATTTTGAATCTTTAGTATCCGATATCCAATTGGCATCACAATAACCTTCGAGTACTGCTGGATATCGAGTAAAGTTCAAACCACGATCACGAGTAAATCTTAGATATCTAAGAACTCGAATGATCGCTTTCCAATGGTCTTCTCCAGGGTTACTAGTGTACCTACTCAATTTACTGATAGCATAAGCTATATCAGGACGAGTACAATTCATTAGGTACATTAGGCTTCCAATGATTTGGGAGTATTTTAACTGAGACACTGCATCACCTTTATTTTTTGATAAATAAAGACTGATGTCTACAGGTGTTCTAGCTAAATTCAAATCATCCTTGATAAATTTATCAAGAATTTTCTCAATATAATGAGTTTGAGATAATGCATATCCGTCAGATGTTTTAGTAATTTTCATTCCTAATATAACATCTGCGACCCCCATATCTTTCATATCAAATCTTTTGTTAAGCATCTGCTTAGTTGATTTGATCATGTTTTGACTGCTTCCAATGATAAGCATGTCATCCACATAAAGACAAACTATGACATATCCTTGGTCAGTGTTTTTAACATAGACGCATTTGTCACATTCGTTTATCTTAAACCCATTAGTAAGCATTGCATGATCAAATTTTTCATGCCATTGCTTAGGTGCTTGTTTTAATCCATAAAGGGATTTTACAAGTCGACAAACTTTCTTTTCTTGTCCTGATACAACAAACCCTTCGGGTTGTTCCATATAGATCTCTTCATTTAGATCACCGTTTAAAAAAGCTGTCTTAACATCCATTTGATGTATTTCTAAATTAAACAACGCTGCTATAGCAATAAGCATGCGAATGGATGTTATTCTTGTCACAGGGGAATATGTGTCAAAATAGTCCAGACCTTCCTTTTGTCTGTAACCTTTAACAACAAGTCTTGCTTTATACTTGTCAATTGAACCATCTGCTTTCATTTTTCTCTTGAATATCCATTTATATCCAAGAGGTTTAGAACCTGGTGGAAGATCCACCAATTCCCAAGTATGATTTTGCATAATGGATTCAATTTCATTATTAACAGCCTCTTTCCACAAAGGTGCTTCAGGACCTGTCATTGCTGCCTTAAAGCTTTGAGGTTCATTTTCTAACAAGTATGTCAGAAAATCTGGACCAAAGGATTTTGATGTTCTCGCTCTTTTACTTCGTCTTGGTTCATCATTAGTTAAATCCTGTTGGTCGAGACTATTACTAGTCTCTTGTGTTTGATTGTCATTAGTCTCTTGACTTTGTGTACAATCATAAGTTCTTTTCTGTGAACTTAATTCCTGTCCTTTCTTGTAAGGAAAGACATGTTCAAAAAACACAGCATTCCTTGACTCTATAATAGTGTTCACATTTATATCAGGTATATCTGATTTATAAGTCAGAAACCGATATGCACTACTATTCTGAGCATAACCAATAAACACACAATCTACTGTTTTTGGTCCTATCTTAGTCTTTTTAGGAACAGGTACTTCAACTTTTGCCAAACACCCCCACACTTTTAAGTATTTGTAGGAAGGTGGTCGACCTTTCCATAATTCATAAGGAATGCTTTTGGTTTTCTTGTGGGGTATTCTATTAAGAACATAATTAGCAGACAATATTGCTTCCCCCCACAAGTTCTGTGGTAAGCCTGAACTTAGTAACATGGCATTCATCATTTTTTTTAGAGTTCTATTCTTCCTTTCAGCAATTCCATTTTGCTGTGGAGAATAAGGGGCTGTAGTTTGGTGAATAATGCCATGTTGTGCACAAAATTCATTTAATGGTGCATCATATTCACCACCCCTATCACTTCTAACCATTTTAATGGTTTTACCAAGTTGATTTTCAACTTCTGTTTTGTAGAGTTTAAACATTTCTAAGGCTTCATCTTTACTTCTAAGTAAATAAACATAACAATATCTTGTGCAATCATCGATAAATGTTATGAAATACTTTTTGCCACCTCTAGTTTGAATAAACTTTAAATCACATACATCAGTGTGAATTAATTCTAGAGGTTCGGTTTTTCTTTCAACCGATTTAAATGGAGCCTTAGTTAGTTTCGCTTCTACACAAATTTCACATTTATGATTAGGATTAATTTTAAACTTTGGTATATAATCTAAACCAATTAATCTACGCAAAGCATCAAAATTCACATGTCCTAATCTACCATGCCATAAATTTGACTCAAGAATATAAACAAAAGATGTGTTATTCTTATTCATAGCAACTTTCGGTACAACTGTCATTACATTTAACTTAAAGAGACCATCACTCATGTATCCCTTACCAACATACATACCACTCTTTGTTAATACAAACTTATCAGACTCAAATACAAGCCTAAAACCATTTTTACTTAACAAAGACCCAGAAACTAAATTCTTCCGGATGTCAGGTACATGCAGTACGTTGTTGAGGGTCAGTTCTTTCCCTGATGTCATCTTCAAGATCACTTTCCCTTGTCCAGCCACAGCAGAAGTAGAAGAATTTCCCATGAAAAGTTGTTCACCATTTGCTGCCTCATTGTAGGTAGTGAACATCTTCTTGTCCGCACATATGTGACGAGTTGCTCCAGTGTCAACCCACCACTCTTTGGGATTTCCAACCAAGTTAGCCTCAGACACCACAGCAGAAAGGTTGATGTCATTCACTCCGTCAGAGATGTAATCCAATTCTGTTACATTGGCCTGATTGGTGGTCTTCTTACTTGTACTTCCATGATTCTTTTTAGGGCGGCGGCAGTCAGAAGCTCGATGTCCAGTTTTGCCACAGTTATAGCATTTTCCTTTGAACTTCTTGCTACTATCGCCTTGTTTAGGACCATCTCCAGTAAACTTTCTCTTTTTGTTATGTGGTTTATGAATTTGTTCAACCACATTTGCCTTGGACTCAATGGGATTTTTCCCATTCCTCTTTTCAGCCTTTCGGTTATCTTCTTCAATTCTTAACCTTACAATCAATTCATCCATAGTCATCTCTTTGCGTTTATGTTTTAAATAATTTTTGAAATCTTTCCAAGTCGGTGGTAACTTTTCCACTAAAGCTGCGACTTGGAATGACTCGCTAAGAGACATACCTTCTGAATGAATATCATGCAAAATTATTTGAAAACTTTGAACTTGAGATATTACCGTTTGGGAGTCTACCATAACAAAGTCCAGAAATTTACCGACGACAAATTTCTTCGTGCCGGCATCTTCTGTCTTGTATTTCTTCTCCAAAGAATCCCACAATTCTTTTGCTGTTTTCAGAGGACTGTATACATTATACAGCATATTGTCAAGGCCATTTAGGATGTAGTTTCTGCATAAGAAATCTGAATGTTTCCATGCATCTACAGCGGCAACAACTTGCCGATCACTTTCACCCTCTTTAAGTGCTGGAGCCTCTTCATGGAGAAACCGGGCCAAATTAAGAGTTGTAAGATAGAACAGCATCTTCTGCTGCCATCTCTTAAACTCGGTACCATTAAATTTTTCCGGTTTTTCTCCATGATTGATTGGTACATGAACATGGTTCTGGATAGGGACCGATGTAGGTGTAACAATAGGAGTATCACTGCCAGATGCAGTTTCAGTTGCAGTAGCCATAATCTCTGATTACAAAAATCAGAAAATATTAAAACACAAATTAATTTTCTAGTTACTAAAACCAGAAAATAATTATAACAACAAAATAATTTTATTTTCCTTGTTACTAAAACTTGAAAAATAAAATATCACAAGAATTTTCTGTAATACCAAATAATATTCTGAATTGTTAATGACACCAGTATCGTACTACTAGTAGTTGTCAAAGAAAAGAGACAGTATATTACTACTATCTGTCAAATAGCATAAATCACTATTTGTTTTTCCAACCAGAATATTAATTTGAAAACACAGAAAATTAAATACAATGAAGATACCCAAAAAAAAGTCTGTCTTAAGATTGTTGGACAATCTTCACTGTATTTTAAAAAGATTTAATTCTGTTGTGTACAAAACAACAACAAGAATAAAAGAAATAGAGAAAAGGAGAGAATATGTTTGATTACAAAAATCAAACTCGAAATAAAAATAAATAAATAAAAACAAAACAGATTTTATTTTGTTACAAAAACAAAATTAAAATCTGAATAAATAAACAAATAAAAACAACACTGAAAGTAATTAAATAACTTACTTGATTTAATTTCTTCGAATTATTTTTCTGATCAAGTCCAGTGTTTAACACTGTCTCCTTAAGACAGATTCGTCCTCTCCACGGTGCTTTCAGAATTCGGACGTCTATCTCCCAGGATGAAATGATCTTCCACAAACAATAGCAGCACTACTAATTGTTTGCCTTACGAACACACTTAGTGTTTACACTCTTTCTTTTGAAAATAAAATGCAGCAAGATGAAGAATAGAAAACAGAAGTGAAATACGAAATTTCTGAATGCAAACATCAAATGAGGGTGGTCCTATTTATAGATGTGAAGGTGGCTCTTCATTTTGAATTAAACAGGTATGTAGCTCTTGGTTTTGAATTGAACAGGTATCATACCTGTTGGGTTTTGAATTCAAACAGATTTGAATCAATTCAAACAGATAGTAAAACGGGAAGGCCCTGTTTGGGTGTGCATTAATTCCAAAACAGTTTATTTCTGTTTGAAACCGGGAAGGGCCCTGTTTGGATGAATAAATTAATCCAAACCAATTTAATTTGAATTCTGGATTTTATTTTAATAAAAAATAAAATTAAATTCAAATGTTTTTGGCCCAAAAAGATTAGAAGCCCAACCCAACCACACACCACGCACCCGCGCCCAAGCCCAGGCCCAGCCCAGCCCGCCCGGACGGACGGCGGCGGCGGCGCGCGCGCGCGTGTGGTGATTTTTGGGTCCAATGGGTCTAGCCCATTTTGCCCATAACCTCTCCCTCTAAAACACTTGGGTACCCCTTGGGGCACACCCCAAGTATCACACCCTAAGCCTCAAAACCTCCCACCAAATCAATGTGGGACAAGCCAATTTACAACCTTAAGAAATTTCCACCAAAACTCCATTTCCATGGAGCACATTTTGGCTTCAATTTCCCATTCACTCGGTAATGGTTTTAAGCAACCAAATATACCACGTGAATCACAACGCAGCATAGAACGCGTTACCACTTTGACCCGAGTAAATCGACACTCGGGGCCCACCTAAAAATAGACCGAACTTGAGGAAAAAATAACCATTTCCAACATATACATGCAAACTATAAGCAGTTTAATATCAAGAACTGATACAACTTGTTCTTTAAAAGATACATCTGCATACTACAAGCAAGTTCTACATAAAAAATAAAACAGTTTATTTTCTTAAATCTAAGGAAATCGGAATAGTTTGTTTTGATGTCATTCCTTTGTCAATTTATTACTTCTTCGACAATGAAACGAGTTTATTTTCTTAAATCTAAGGAAATCGGAATAGTTTGTTTTGAGGTCATTCCTTTGTCAATTTATTACTTCTTCAACAATGAAACGACGATATTGATGAACTTGGATTTCTCTGAGCATAGATGATCAGCAACATGGTTTGCGAATTTTTTGAAAACATCGTCAACTATGAATTCTCCAAAATGACTAACCACCAAAGGTTCAGTAACCGCTCTTATTAAATTTGCAACATTTTTACCACTCCTATCCTTGTCAAACACAAAATGTTCATCATCATTGTTGTCATTAGCGTCCCAATTGCACTCGAAAACTTCCAGCCTTTCAAGATTGAACGACCCCTCCTTTTCAATTATTGCTTTTACTTCATCCTTGTGTGGATAATAAAAAGGAAAATTGAATGAATCAATAGCTTCCTTCTGAACGAGTCCCTACGACCAATGAAATAGCTGCAGTTACTTTCAAATAGTTCTACAGAAAGGCAATGAGCATCGTAAATTTTAATTGGGATATACGAAGAGAAATGGATTAAACCTCAGGCACCAAGTCGAGCAGTGACTTTGTGAGCAATTCCCAGAGGATGCAACAATCTTTGTCAGTGGGATCTGCAATCCTCCTACCGAGAAACGTTAAAATCATAGGCCCGCCAACTACAATTTCCTCAGAGCGCAAACTTAGAAATGTTGAGAAGTCCATTTGAAATTGCTTTAAATATGCTTCAAAAACTGTCGGTGGACTCGTCCTTGCCATGTATATATTTCCCTTGTTCTCCAGTCTTTCAGGAACCTATCATTAATATAAAAAATAAAAATAAAAAATTACTTAACATGTCGTGTTGATTAACTAATTTTGTTGTGATGTCAACACCTCTCGCGCAATAAATAAAAATTAAAAAGTAAGATATGGTAACAATTTTATGAATGTTTTGTTTGTTTAAATTTGGAGTTCAATAGTTAATTTAGTTTGATCATAAGCTAAGTTGATAAATGTTATTTCACTTTAGTACCCTTAATTTGATTTATACTTGATTTTTGTGTGCATATGTTTGATACCAGAAAAACAACACAAACCTGAGAGAGCCAGTGAACACTATAAGACGAATGAACAAAGTGCAAGCTCTTTCTTGGGAAAATCCTACAATAAAAAGAACCAGGCACCCCTGATACGAAGCAAGTCCCGTGTAACTTTTCTTCTTTCTCTGTTTTGATCTTCTTATAGAATGTTGGGAGCGAATTGAAAATGTTGTTGAAGTCATTTTGGGGAAGATCATTTAAACATATTTCAATCTCTGGTGCTTTGCAATTGTTTTGTTGCATCAAATTATGAATGATGTTAATTATTTGAGAGATGACTAAGAATGTGTTTGGTCCTGAAGAGCAACCCAAATCTGCTATTTTTAGGTGTTTTGGGAAGGCATCATTGTTGTACACTTTCTTGAGGGTGTCTTCTAGAACTGGCCTCGCCATCAATATTGCTGTTTTCTGAATAAACATATGATTAAATTGTTTAGATGCCATAATAAATAAAAAGAATGAGTAAATAAAAATGATGTATTATTCTTTTTAAGTAATGTTGATTTTGGTGTACAAGGAAGACACTGCAGGAAATTCAGCTTTTAGCGGCGTTTAAAAAACGCCGCTATAAGTGTCAAAAATGCCGCTAAATCGTTTTGCGACGCTTAGCATTAAGCGTCGAGGACGCGGCCGTCGCTATAACTTCATGACGTTTTAAAAACGTCGTTATATTAGTATAGACGGCGTTTTTAAAAACGCCGCTAAATGTCTTACTTGACAACACCATGACACCATTATGATATTTAGCGACATTTTTTAAACGCCGTCATATCTTTTTAAAAAAATGAACCGTTAATATTTTGGGTTTTAGTGGCGTTTTTTAAAAAAACGCCGTGATATCTCTTTTTTTTTTTTTTTTGAAATTGTGCTAATTTATGTGATTAAACTAAAAAAATACATATAATAAAAATGAATAACACTAACATGAAATAATAACTTACATTTAAATAGCAAATGCATCATTAATTCACTTTCCCATTCACCAATCACCATTACCCACAAAATAACATATCCACAAATGATATTTTAATATTACCCCCAAAATAACATATCCAAAAATTGTATTTACAATTCTCAACCAAAAAATTAATTACTACTTTGTATACAAAGCCACAAAATAATATTACTCTCATCTCTCTCACCACTCCCCCCCCCCCTATTTAACACAAAAAATAAGAAGAATGTGAACCAAAACACCCAACTCCCCAATCAGATCAAAGGAAAAAAAGAAAAAAGAAGAGAAATAAGAATCCAAAGGAAAACCCCCATCCATCCTTCATTGTCATTCTGAAACCCCATTAACAATTTGTAGCTAATCTTGATGTCTTGCGTAGTCTTCCTTAAAACCCCATTAACAATTGTAGCTAATCTTGATGTCTCAAAGATCACCTGCACCCAATAAACACCAGATTAATCTAATAAATTTTCTTCAAGTTGAAACCCCTTTTTCAATTCCTCAGTTATGCAAACACAGAAACGAGCATAGAACACCACATAAATTGACAAAATTTTACTAGATTTGTTTGATTGTCTATTTTAAAAACTATGTCTTTCCATATACATGCTACAGATATGATCAATGAAATATTCCATATCTTCAAAACTAGAAAGGTGCCATCATCATTATTTCACATAAATTTATGAGCACACATCAGCATCATGAAAAGTTCAAAAAACTATTGCATTCAGCAGCACTGTCACGTATGTTTGACTGCTCAAGCAGGTGCTGGTAACCAACTCATGTTGTTCAATGCTAAAACAATTTAACGGGAAAGAAACTAACTTTCATTTAGTGTTGTTGTTTCACTGAATGTTCAGAATCGTATGTAATAAAAACAAAAGCATACCGCAGGGAGACAATCACCTGTTGTTTGAACTTTCCATTGTGAAGTTGTTGGCCACTAAATTACTGCATATTACACCCCAGCAAATCTCAATGTCAGTTCCAGTTTCAAGGGTACAAGTCAATGTAGAAACTGTCAGTTTCAGTTTTAGTTTCAAAGGTACTAGGATTGTTGCCTTGCCTATTACATGATTTTCTTGCACACATAGCAGGGTTGTCTAAAAAATATGTTGCTGTTGATAAAAATCAAATGGCAAAAATGATTAATCTCTGATGTATCATTGTAGTTCAATAGTTGATTATGCTTTTGAATCTATATATAATCATGAAACTTGAGAAACTATATTAGAAAACAAACATCTCTTGATAATTGTTATAGACCAAAGAAGGAATGAACTTCAAAACTTACAAAAGAAGTTCGTTGATAACACCCATTTACATGTGTTTAAATTAAGCTATGAATGGTTATATAAGAAATACTTACATATTCAGGAGAGATGTACTCATTTGGGCAGGAAGGGTACCGGCTAATTTATTATTCCCAAGAAACCTGAGCATAAAGAAATTAATTCAAGGAATAAAGAGTACATGCTGGGAGTTTTTTTTGAAACAACAGGGCAGAAGATGTTTATTAAATACTACAATTAAGCTTTTCATATCAGGGCAAGAGACTGATAGCCAGATTTATGCAACATATAAAATTCATTCAGTGAACTTGCAAACTTCACTCCTTTTTTGGCACAACTTCCCTATCAGTGGACATGTTTTAAATTCTTACATTACCAGTTTCTAAGTCTAAGAAGAGGGGTTATTATCCATTAAATTGACTCAAGTCTCCTTCCTATTAAACTCAATCTTCCTATGGTTTACCCTCCTATAAATTGGACATCAATGGTAGAGAACCCTTCAACATTAGATGATATTTGAGGGGGTTACTTAAGTTCCCACTCGGGAGAAATCTATAATAGGTTTCGTCTATTAACTTCTCGTGACTTTAGTAATTTCTATATCCCTGATGATTACCCACGTCAGAACCAGAATTTCTAATATCATCATCAAGCAAAAAGTCCAAAAAAAAATGAAGTCCTTGATTTCGCTAAATCCTTGGATTCCATTACTATCAGAACAATGTACTCTCTTGCTGGCATGCTAGTAACTGAAGTAGAACTCAGTGATTTGATTTGAGAACAATATCCAGAGAACAAATCTCAGATAAATTTCAGAGAACAAAACTTTGGCAAAAAAAAGAAAAAAAGAAAAAAGGACAGACTTGATAACCTTCTCAGATAAATCTCCCCCTTCTTTCTATATCTGGGTCTGTCTTTCTTTCTTCTCCCCTGGGATCTAAAGAGAGTGAGAGAGGAAACAGATTCAGATGTTGTAATGGGTCCAATGTTGTAATGGGTCCAATGTTGATCATGTCTCTCTTCATTATCAGGTCCTGAAGATAATGAGCAGTGGCTCTATTGTCTTATTCTCAGAAGAAGTTTATGGCTTCACAGAACCCTATGTTTGTTCTTGATGGTCTCTGCTGTGAACAAGAGCATTTTGAGGAAGACTGGGAAGAGGGGAGTGACAACTGTGATGAGAATATGAAAGGACATTTGGGTTTGTTGGACATTTGGTTTCACTGCTATGACATAGAAGGTAAAAAAATGGTAATAGTTGATTGGTCCATCCCAACTATCTCCCAAACTCAAGGTATGGCATATTCATGGAACAAAACCATTTGGAATTAATAAGCAACTTCTCTATACACTTAGGACCATATGCGGTAAAAACTGCACATCCCAAAATAGCAGATTCTATGTACGGCACTGTGTTGGGTAGAATGCACAAACCATGTGCTGGCACGACACAAAAATCAGCAAGGCCACCCATGCTATACATATATACAGGTTTGCCTGCGGAAATGACATATTTTAGTCATTCCAACAGAGAAGTAGACAAAGGAATCAATAAACTTAAACAGTAATCAAAGTTGAAACAGAAGTAAGAAAAGAACCAAAGGAAATCAGTGTCAAATGCAGGGGACAGGGAAAAAAAAGGAGAAAAAAAAAAGGAAAATTGATTTCTTTTGTAATTTCTTCCCTATTCTAAGACAAAGACTGAATTAAAATTTCACAAATCCATTTGCATTTTCTTTTCTTCTGTGTCTTTGTGGACCAAGCAAAGGGCGTACACTTCATCGTTACTAATAGCTGTAAAAAGGGTCCCCTTCACACTTGCTGTCAAAGAAAATATGTTAATTCAATAGACACCGTCAATGTTAAATGTACATAACTATTTGGTATCATTTTCATTTTTCATGTTTTCAGAAACAAAAGCAATGAAAAGTTCAAAGTCATCCATCACTTCCAAAATTTTTCTAAAATTTGAAAACAACTATTTGGTGCTTTCCTAAAACTGGGTTGCTTTCAGAACTTTTTTTCTGGAAACACTTTACCTAACAAGTTTTCTGTGTTTTTTGAAAAATGAAAACAAAGAATAGAAAACAAAAATGACACCAACAGTTTGGAGTACTTACACTGAAACTCAGAACGCTGTCTGCGCTGTATTAGATCAGCAGCATTAGCCTCTTCAACAAATGAGCCTGAGCTTGCTATTATTTCCTAGGGAGAGACAACAACTGGCAGAAACTTATCATCACATCACTCCAGTTCATGGAATTGTTAATTTATCCAGATATCGATCAATGCAAAGTTCGAAAGTAATTTGGCTGGTAGCTTCGGAAGAATGCAGTACTCATTCTGTTTGTAGATTAAACTTTTGTTATGCTGATGCTTTAGTTTTATGACAAAAAACTTGATTCTGCAAAAGTGAATCTACTCACTGATTCTGAGGGATAATCAGTTGGTGCATACCCAGCTCTGAAATAGATGACTGCAATTGCTTGACCACCACTGCAGGAGCAAAGGCTTTCAACTGGTTAAAGTAATAACTTACAAATAAAAACATCACATTGTAATCCAACAAATTTAGAACCCAAAACAAAAAAAAAAAAAAAAAAATGAAATATTTTAAGCCACAAAGCTACGTACACGAGAAGGGTTCCATCAGGTAGAAGCTCCGCTTGCTCATCAATTTCTGCCAATGTTTTCCGAATAGTTGTAACAGCATGTGTGTTACAAAGTTAAGGTAAAAATCCTAGTTTTCTGATTGTGAGCAATCAGTTTGTATGTATGCTTATCATAGAAACCCAATTTGAGAATTTACTAGAAAAAACACATAATAATATTCCATGAGATAAAGCCACCCAACAACGAAAAAGACGTAAAGATACCAAATTCCATTAACTAGTAATCCATAAATTAAACCTGATTCATTTTTCTCACCTATCTCTGACAGTAATCCATAACACGATAAGAACATATGATGGTAACACTTGAGTGAATGACAAACTTAATATGGTAACAGATTCAGGACAAGAAACACCATGTGGTGTTGACTACTAAATAAATTCTAAAATCTAATAAACATGATAATTAAAATAACGTACCTTTAACCATTTGACAGAGAAATTCCGCCCATAATGAGCACTTCCATGTGCATACTTCCAGATGTCATTTTTGCACAACCCTAGCAAATCATTGACAGATTCATACTCAATATCTCTCATAAAGAAAAAGGTAATACTTTGCCTTATGCAATAGAATTCCTTTAAAACCTAGCAAGCTGTGTACTGTATAGAACCTGTTTACAGAGAACCACAATAGTCCAGACTGCAATTTGCACAACTACAGGATACTAAACCCAAATCCTACCTGGAAATGTCGAGTCCGGTTGACTGAAAAGATCAAGATAACGTTTTCCACAGAGTCAAAGCCTCATTCAGTTTAGCCTCATTGCTCCGTTGAGTTGCCCATACTCCTTGTTCTACCGATAATTCCAAATTTTCACGATTGCAACTTTTGACAATAAAATACCTATAGTTCATGTATGAAATGGAAGTAGATTAGAAAGAAATTCTTAGAGAAAGCAATATAAAAGAACAGGAGATGATATGTATAGGAGATATATTATAAGTAATGCAGCCTGAAAATTCCATACGTAGGACAGACAGATAGACAAGGCTAGATTGTTTACAGTCAAAATACTTCTAAAATTTCAAATAAATACCCACCAGGAACAATGGCTTTTAACTTCTTACCCTGACATTAATATCTGAATCAACACAACCCTCATGTATCGTGGCCTCAGATTGATTATAGGACACCAATGCAGGTACGTTAATGGCAGATTGCAGATTAGCATTAAGATAATGACAATTCAGGACACAAAAATTTCGAATTTGAATCAACTTAAACTTAGCTACAACGCTGAGAAAGATATCAAGTCTGCTTGAAACTTTCTTAGACAGGAAACTAACAAAAATTGCAGAAACGTCAGTGGATGCAAATGAGTATTGTTTCCCAACCTAATTTATTCATCAGAATGTAGTCCCAAAACTAATAAATCATCTACCAAATGAGAAGCCAATATATTGTTGTCTTTTTGGTCCTTTAAATTCTTGCTAAACACGCTTTAAAAGCTATTTTTTCAGCTTTATTGAGTAAATTTGTCGCTTCTTTTTGAATGCACTGAAAAACTCAATGCACTCGTATCTAGGTGAAGGGTAATTTAACTATATAAGCAAGGCTTGGAATATGGAAATATCTAGCTAAGCCCAATAAATATTCATCGTGTGAGTAAGCCTAGCCTCTACTTGGGGGCAAATTTGGATTTCAATACCACTAAAAAATATGAGGTATTTAGGGCCTTGATCAAAAAAATTCATAAAACGTTTCAGCACTGGAAATGTGGTCTTCTTAATATGGCAGGCCAGTGTACTCTGGCTCAATATGTTCCTCAGTCTATTCCCATTTGCTTTTTCTCTTTTTTTAAGATTCCTAAGTATGTTTTAGACAAGTTATCTTCAATTATCCAGAAGGTTTTTTGCGGTTCGTATGGTAGTAAAGGTTTTTGTTGGCAGAATTGAAATAAGATTTGTTTACCTCTTCCTTGGAGAGGCCTAGGGTTGAGGAATCTTGGCTATCTTAATCAAGCTCTGTTAGCAAAACAAGCTCTGTTAGATTATCAATCACTGAAACAGAGCAATACTATCGCATTGCAGAATCAAAACTTGGCAACAACCAAATCAACAAAACAGAAGAGAGTTATAATATATATATATATATATATATACATACATATATGTATATATATAGAATCACTGAACCAACACAAACAAAACAGAATCACCGAATCAGATTTACGATAGTCATATAAAGAGAGAGAAGGGGTAGATCCGAACCTTTCTGCCTTCTCTCAATGCCTTGATCTCCGCATAACAGATAGACCTTCGCAATCGAGAGAGAGACCTTCGAAATCGAGAGAGAGCGCGCTTTGAAATCAAAATCGAAATCGCCGAGATGTCATTCTGAGATGAATCACCGAGATTCGATCGATCGATCCGTTGAGAGAGAGCTTGAGAGAGAGCGATCCGTTGAGATATCGATCGATTGATATTCTGAGATGAATCACTGCTATTGGAAGTATTTGAGAGAGAGAGAGAGAGAGAGAGAGAGAGAGAGAGCCGTCCACAGATCAGGAGAGGGTTGAGTGAGTGAGAGCTTAGGAAGAGGGTGTAGAAGAGTGAGTCAGCGGCCGGCCCATTTAGGGAGATAGGGTTTAGAGATTTGAAGGCGCTTTTGAACGCCTCCTATCATTAAAACGGTGCCGTTTTCATTTAACAAAAGGCGACGTTTGCAAAACGCCGTTAAATATTATAAAACAGTGACGTTCAGAAAAACGCCATTAAATAAATGCCGTTAAAGCCTACATTTCCTGTAGTGAGAGTTGATAAACACTACAACAAATTAATGTTTTAGACACAAAAAATAAGAGTTGAAATATCTTAATTTCCAAAAATGTCATTATTGTATTTTTAGCGACAAAATTAGTCATTTAATAATGAATTACTACTTTTTTGGGACCAAAAATTTTGTTCAAAAAGTAAATCTTTTGGCACAAAATTATTTTATCTCTAAAACTATATTTATTAGCGACATTTTCATTTTGTTGCTAAGGTCATTTTTTCCAACAAAATTTTCACTTGTAGAGATGAAAGAGTTTGGTCCGTAAAACACTTATATGATGTAGTGAAAGGTGATGCAAGGGTTTGCATCATAATTTTAAATAGTACTATCTGGACATATATCGGTATTGATTGCGGTGTCATATTATGAAGAGTATCAAACGATATGCATCTAAAATCAACTGTCGCGGTCAGGAGTTTTTTAAAATTAACAGTCGCAAAAAAGTGCTTCATAGCAATTGAACTCGCCATATCAGGTGTGAAACCTGATACGTTTTGGGAATTGACCGATACACATGTGATTTTCATTTCAACCAATATACCGGAATGTACTGGAATGTATCGGTGTTAGAATGAAAAAACCAGATATGTATTGACCAATACGGTACATGTTGATTGATATTTAAAAGGGATACTTACCAATTAGTCCTACTAACTAGACTTATTTATCTACAGGTTTTGATTGATAAATTTATTACTGTAAATTTATTTATAAAAACAAAAGAGATTAATAAATTTATCATTTGATAAATTTATCCTATTTATAAAACAGAGAGAGAGAGAGAGAGAGAGACCTGAAGGGTTGAGTTATTGGCATAGCTAGTTTCTCCATTGCCTGCATTCATGTGAAGAACATTTTGGACCACCATGTTTCCTTTGTTTGCCGCCCTTGCCCTTCTGGTCTATATATAGATGACCTGGGGGCAAATACGACTTTTTCAACTGGAGATGAAATAATTTGCTTCTGTCTTTTCATTAGCTTATAGTCTCACATTTTTTTCTTTCTTTTTTATGCTGCATTAGTTTTTTGGATTTTTTAAGGAAAATACGTAAAAAAAAAAATATGAATATTTTAGGGAGATTGACCAATAAGTATTATATTTTGGACTTATAATTCATATAGTCTCATATGTTTTTTTTGTGATCCATTTAATTTTTTTTTGGATTTGTAATGACTCATTTACCGGCACATTGGAATGTCATATTTGAAAAAAAATACAATGAAAGAGTTTTTTAGTATCACATCACACCTGCCATATTAGAGTGTCACATTTGAAAAAAGTACATTAAAGAGTTTTTAATTTTTTTTAGAATGTCACATCATACTTGCCACGTTGTCATATTAGGAAAAAGTACACTAAAGAGTTTTTATTTTTTTTGAAGTATCACATTATACCCGCTATGTTATCACGTTTGAGAAAAATATTTTTATTTTTTTTAAAATCACATCATACTCGTCACGTTGTCACATTAGGAAAAAGTACACTAAACAGTTTTTTTTTAAGTGTCACATTATACTCGTCACGTTGCCACATTGAGGAAAAATACATTAGAGAGTTTATTTTTCTTGAAGCGTCACATCATACCCATCACGTTGTCATATTAGGAAAAAGTACACTAATTTTTTTAAGTGTCACATCATACTTGCCACGTTGCCACATTAGGAAAAATACACTAAAGAGTTTTTATTTTTTTTGAAGTGTCACATCATACCCGCCACGTTATCACATTAGAGAAAAGTAAACTAAAGAGTTTTTATTTATTTTTTTTGAGTAAAAATTTTGGAGTATCACGTCATACCCGCTGCGTTGTCACATTTAGAAAAAAAATACATTAAGAAGTTTTTAATTTTTTCGGAGCGTCACATTAATACTTGCCACATTAGAGTATTATATTAATAAAATGGTATAGTTGTCTACTAAAACACTATTAAAATCAAAAATAGGACCACACAAAAAGAAACTCTCCACTAATAGGACTTAACAGATCAATAGAAAAAAGTTAAGACTAATTAAAATACTTGTCTGTGAGATGAAATTTATTGGTAAATATTGTTTTACATGGAAATGCAAAGGCAAACCATTTTCATTTTTTCTTCCCCTTTTCTGTTCCAACCCAAGACTCGATAAGTTGCTTGTGAATCACATCTGTTGAACTTTTTATTTTATTTTATTTTATATATCTATTAATTTTTTCTTTATCATTTTCTAAGCACAAATAGGTTGTTTATTTGATTGATTTTATTTATTTATTTCTTCTTTTCGTTTTGCTACACAAATCTTAGATCAAAAAAAGCCTTTAGATATATAATTACTGTATTTTATGAAAAATTATTTATTGTTCCAAAGACAATAACACATGATGCAACAATTTAATTTTTATTAATTAAAATTGTGAGACTCATCATGGAAGATCACTGCTAACAACTATTAGTGCAGGGGTTTGGCCCCCTCCAGTTGAGGATGTTATTGGACTCGTTGTGTATAACTCGTCAAGTATTATATATATATATATAAATTACATTGATTCGATATCGATAACTATGTGATCAAATAAGTTTTGTATAAAAAAAATAGACGGTAAAAAAATAAACAATTAATAGAAATCTGATCCGATAAAATAAATATCGATATTTGATCAACATGATTTTTTACAGGCGTATAGTACTCGACAAATTTTACATATTGAACGGTTCACATTATCAAAATAAAACCGGTGATGGAGCCCTACGGATCTAACACCACCTTTTAATCTGGTCAAGGATTGAAAGAAAAGCCAATCCTAGGAGACTCTTGCCTGACTTCGCCCTCTTTTAGTGACGATTGTTGCCATACATGATTGTACCTGCTAGACTCTTTTTCCACTCCGCTCTCCTCTGTTCCCTCCGATTATTTTGTTTTGCAAATTACATTTTCAATATTGAATTAAACATTTTCCTGTAGGGGGATTGGAGAGAAAAAAAGCATAGGGAGAAAATGTGTGTTATACTTGAATAGAATTAGTTTTTAATTAATTGAACCAACTTAGTTGGCCACTTTTGCACATTCTTATGTTTGAATTTAGAAATCAATCGTCACAAATTATATTGACTTATTTATTTTTGAGAAGATTACGACGGTAGTCTTTGTGTAACGTTCCAAAATAAATAATAATATCCCATCTCGTAATATTTCTTACAAATAATCAATAAACTCATATTTTATATTCCATTTATAATCTTGATCATACAAAAGATGACACAAGCGGTATATATTTATAAATTCTAGATCTTAAATTTATAATATATGACATGGATACATGAATTTAAAATAAAAGTAAAATCAAATAATCATATGTCCTAATGGTTACATCTTTCCAAATCGGCACTTGGGTATATCAAAATGAGTTTAACTCAATACAACTAAGCCCAAGACTTATACAAAATAATTACATCAAACAAATAAAAGAAGCCCTTGGCTCCAAGCCTTCCCAATCTATGTCCTTAATAGAGACATATCATCAGCACCAGAGACGGATCTATTTGTAGACAGTGAGGGGCCATTGCCCCCTTGTTCAAAGGAATAATGCTATTAGGATGATATGCTATGATACCAAAAACCTTCTTGTTATTAGAAATGCCCCTGTTGCTCTACCTTAGCAATATTGAACACTTAATGGGCCTTAATAAAAACAAGCTCATCTGTACGAAAGAATTTGTACACCAAAAAAATAGAATTATTATCTTTTTTTTATAGATTTATTTAATAAAAGCATAATTTAACAGTAATAATACATAATTATATATATATTTTTTTATCACAATTTATTTATCACCACATGAAGCATACTCATAATGTTAATATCATATTAATGAAATTCACGTGAGACCTAGTAAAACTTTTGAAATTTGAAAAGAAAAAAAAAATTACCTTCACTTTAATCGATAATTGGGAGTTAGCATATATAAAGAATTAACTAAGTTATGATTTCTTTGTTATTTATTTATTAAAGTTGAGTAG